>NC_069695.1:8077500-9327500 GCF_023699985.2 Odocoileus virginianus | reverse complement strand
AGGCGGGAGAAGGGGACGACAGAGGATGAGATGGTTGGATGGCATCACCGACTCAATGGACATGAGTTTGAGTAAACTCCAGGAGTTGGTGATGGACAGGGAGGCCTGGTGTGTTGCAGTCCATGGGGTTGCAAAGAGTTGGACAGGATTGAGTGACTGAACTGAACTTGTCTTGACTGTTGTAAATAGTGCTGCAATGAACATTGGAATGCATGTATCTTCTTGAATTATGATTTTCAGGGATGGAACTGCAGGATCATATAGTAGCTTTATTTTTAGTGTTTAAGGAACCTTCATACTGTTCTCCATAGTGGCTGCACCAATTTCCAATCCCAACAACAGCATAGGAGGGTTTGTAATTTTCAATAGCATCATCAAGAAGCTTCCCTCTGAGAAAAGTCCTGAAGGAGATGAGCGAGTAAGCCATGTGCCTGTTTGGGGAGGAGCAAGTTCAAAGGTTCTGAAGTAGAAGCATGCCTGGTGTGTTCAAGGGGCTCACTATAGGGAGATGAGTTGTTTGGAGTGTAGAGGTCAAGGGGGAGAATGATAGATAAGAGAGGTCAGAAAGGTAATGAGGAGTGAGAGATCAGGTAGGATCTACTGTGTATATATGTGATAGTAGCTCAGTCGTGTCCAACTCTTTGAGACCTCGTGGACTGTAGCCCACCACCATCCTCTGTCCATGGGATTCTCCAGGCAAGAATACTGGAAACAGTAGCCATTCCCTTCTTCAGAGGATTTTCCCAACCCAGGGATTGAACCCAGATCTCCCACATTGCAGGCAGATTCTTTACCGTCTGAGCCACCGGGGGAGCCCTGTAGGACCTACCGCTATTATTATTGCTACTACTGTTATACCTTTACTGCTACTACTATGACCACTATTACCACCACCACCACCATTAGCACCACCAGTGCTGCTATTATTACTACTGCTATAGCTATTGCTGTGACTCCTAATTCCACTATTATTCAGGGTATGAGGATAAAGGAGAGGGATATGGTAAGACATAAAATTTACAAATAAGTTTGGGTTTAGAGTCGAATTCTTAAATTTTTGCCTTTGATTCTAGTGGTTCTTGCAAACCATAAACCTTGCATGCTGCTTAAAAAGCCACTGCACCAAATTCACCACCTAAAAATAGGTGCTTTGTCAACGGGGGATAATGGAGTAAATGAGAGAACGTGTACTGGCCACTGATGCAGGCCTGTCTCTCTACCAGCTTCTATGCAGAATACAAAATAAAGATGACTTGATCCCTGCCTTCAAGAAATCTGTAGTCTTTTTGGAGTTAAAAAAAGACAGACAGACAGACAGAAGTTCTCAGCTGGTAGTGCCGGCTCCATGTAGGAGGCAATGAAACTCTATAGAGAGGATGATGAGGGAGCTTCCTGAAGCTTCACCTTGAAAAGTGATTAGACATGGGAGAGAATACCAAGCAAGAATAAAAAAAAAAAAAAAAAACCTGTTCATGACAGCAGTGAGCTTGAGCTGGGAGTGCAGTGGGAGGTGAGGTTACACGGGTGAGGGTGAGGGAGGACTTTGAAAGCTCAGCCAAGAAGTTTCAAAGGTAAGAGACTAATGTAGCTTTTCACAAGTGCGAGCAGGAAAATGTACTAGTCTATTGTAAACCCTGATAGAGAAGAGATTGGCCAGAAGCAAACCTGGATATGGTGCAAGAAGAAGTTCACTTGGAGGACTGCCGGGGGAGACTTATGCTGATTGAGCTCCCTTAATGCTTTGCGAAGAAGAACTAAAGAGCCTCTTGTTGAAAGTGAAAGAGGAAAGTGAAAAAGTTGACTTAAAGCTCAACCTTCAGAAAACTAATATCATGGCATCTGGTCCCATCGCTTCATGGCAAATAGATGGGAAACAGTGACAGAGTTTATTTTTTTGGGCTCCCAAATCACTGCAGATGGTGACTGCAGCTATAAAATTAAAAGGTGCTTGCTCCTTGGAAGAAAAGCTATGACCAACCTAGACAGCATATTAAAAAGCAGAGACATTACTTTGACAACAAAGGTCCGTCTAGTCAAAACCATGGTTTTTTCAGTAGTCATGTATGGATGTGAGAGTTGGACTATAAAGAAAGCTGAGCACCGAAGAATTGATGCTTTTGTGGTGTTGGAGAAGACTCTTGAGAGTCCCTTGGACTGCAAGGAGATCCAACCAGTCCATCCTAAAGGAAATTAGTCCTGAATATTCATTGGAAGGACTGATGTTGAAGCTGAAGGTCCAATACTTTGGCCACCTGATGTGAAGAGTTGACTCACTGGAAAAGACCCTGATGCTGGGAAAGATTGAAGTTGGGAGGAAAAGGGGAAGACAGAGGATGAGATGGTTGGATGGCATCACCGACTCAATGGACATGAGTCTGAGTAAACTCTGGGAGTTGGTGATGGACAGGGAGGCCTGGCGTGCTGCAGTCCATGGGGTCACAAAGAATCAGACATGACTGAGTGACTGAACTGAACTAAGTGCTTTGCGCTCTTCAAAAATTCTCTTCCCTACCTGCGGGCATGCCGGAGCCTGCCGGCAAACGAACCGGTCATGGGTGCAATCGCCGAAATACCTAAGAAATAAAGACTGGGAAAGATGGGGTTGAGAGGGATGGAGTCAGCTCTCGACTGAAACCGACAACTTTATTGAGGAGTAACATGCGTATATATGCTAACAGGACTCACTAAATTTAGATCAAGGACATGTATACGTGCAGAATCGCAGGCATTAGTCTTCGCTCAGGAATTTTATCTCAACTCTTTAAGACTATCAGAGCAAGGGACTGGCGTCTTAGTATGATTACAATCAGTTAAAAGATTATCATGATTACAATCAATTAAAGATTATCTAAAGATTACCTAGATGTAAACCATACACAGGAGCCTGACAATCTCGTCAGGAAAATGGGTAAAAGGTCACTACAGCAATTTCCTTGAGGGAGGTGAGAAAGGCCAACCTGCACTTTAATAAATCAGGGGTGGCGGGACAGAGAGGGACCTCTTGATCTCTCTCAGGGCCAAGAAGGAGCCTGAGCAGTCAGGCCGGCTCCCCGCACGGGCAGTTAGGGGAGCTCTCTTATCAGACTCCTGCCTCCAGTTGTAGCAAGCTAGACTGAAGGCTGTTATATAAATACATTTTAAATGCATTACAAGATTAGAGAGTCCAGAAATGGCAGAGATGAAGGCTGCACTTATCCTGATTTCAGCAGATAGAGGGGAGAGAGACAAGAAAATCTGTTGTTGAAGGCAGGAACCAAGGGAAGGGGCTTTAGAAATCGGCCCTCCCCACACCCTCCTCCTTGAATCAGAGTCGCCTCGGAAGGAAACCTCACATCCACGTTCTGCTGCTCCTCTCCCACCTCCAGGCCTTTCAGAGCTCAAAGGTGGGACACCATTGCTTCACTCCCCAAAGCTCATGGGTATGATCTTTAATCTGTTAAGAGAAATGTTCTCAGCCAGAGAACTGAGGCACCATTTTGGGAGAAATTTCCAGCTGCTGCCTGGAAATACCTGTGGATATAGCGCCTAGGTTTGATTCTTTCAAGCAGTTTTTTGAGACTTAAAGTGCACATCCTTAGCAAAACACAGCATCTCAACCCCACCCCATCCTTACTGACTCACAATTCCCTGGTGGCTCATAGGGTAAAGAACCCATCTACAATGTGTGAGACATGGGTTTGATCCATGGGTCTAGAAGATCCTCTGGAGAAGGGAATGGCAACCCACTCCAGTATTCTTGCCTGGGAAATCCCATGGACAGAGGAGCCTGGCGGGCTACAGTTCATGGCATCGGACACAATGGAGTGACTAACACTTTGACCTCCCCCACCTGCCCACCATCCTACTCTGTTGGTGAGAATGTAAACTGGTCCAGCCCCTATGGAGAACAGTGTGGAAGTTCCATGGAAAACCAAAACTACCATATCCTGCAATTCCACTCCTGGGTATATACCTGCAGAAAAAGCATAATTCAAAAGGATATATGCACCCCAATGTTCATTACAGCACTGTTTACAATAGCCAAGATATGGAAGCGATCTAAATGTCTATCGACAGAAGAATGGATAAAGATGTGGTGCTTATATACAGTGGAATGTTACTCAGCCACTAAAAAGAATGAAATAATGCCATTTGCAGCAACATGGATGGACCTAGAGATCATCATACAAAGTGAAATGTCAGACAGAGAAAGAGAAATATCATGTTATCACTTATATGTGGAATATAAAAAGAAATGATATAATTGAACTTACTTACAAAACAGAATACAGACTCATGGGCTTAGAGACCAGAACTAATGATTACCAGGGGAGGGAGGGACAGCTAGGGAGTTTGAGATTGACATGTACACATGGCTAACCAACAAGAACCTACTGTATAGCTCAGGGAACTCTGCTCAATGTTATGTAACAACCTTAATGGGAAAAGAATTTGAAAGGAATAGGTACTTGTATACGTATAACTGAATCCCTTTGTTTGTTGTACACCTGAAACTAACACATTATTAATCAACTATATTCCAATATATTGGGTTGGCCAAAAAGTTTTTTAAAAAGTCCCCTTTGTACCCCGACTCCTTTATATCCCTCCCTCCCCGAGGCTATGTCTTTGGAATGCTAGACTCTTCCCTGTAACTGATTATTCCTGTTCTTCAGTTTTCTTAGTATAGTCCCTTTCTACCCACATTAAGTCCTCTGCTAATTCTGGAACTTGTCCCCCTGTCTCTAACTTCATTAGCTTGATCCAGGACCTTCGTCTTATCAAGAGTTATCCACTGTCTTTGTAACCGGCCTTCTTGTCCTGTGTCTTGTCCCTGCCAAATGCAATCTCTACAGTGATGGACACATAAAAGTGAGGACTCGGTAAACCCTCCACAGTCTGCCTGAGCAGGGTTAGATCTAAGGACCTCACCTTCCCTGGTGGCTCAGATGGGAAAGAACCTGCCTGCAATGCAGGAGACCTGGGTTCGATCCCTGGGTCAGGAAGATCCCCTGCAGAAGGGGAATGGCCACCCACTCCAGTATTCTTGCCTAGAGGATTCCGTGGACAGAGGAGCCTGGTGGGCTAGGGTCCATGGGGTCGGAAAGGGCTGGACAGGAATGAGTGACTAAGACTTTCCAAGGCCTCTCACGATCTGTCCGCCGACGGTCTAGCCTCCTCGCCCTTGACTGTCTCTTGTCTCAACTACAAAGTGGGGGGCATCTGACTTCTCTGTGCCTCTGCACACGCACTCAGGCTCACCCTTGGGCTCCAAATCATGTTCTTTCCTTCTCCACCAGGTTGATGCTGTTTCGACTGCCACACCCAGTTCTGCTTTCCTCTCCTGTAGGTCTTCCAACCCTAGCTGCACAGTAGAATCAGCGGCCAGGAGCTTTTTAAAAAAGTACTGAAACCCAGGCCTCACCCCTGGGGAATCTGACTTTCTTGATGTGGGGCAGATGTCTGGACATTGGTATTTTTAAACAGTCGACTAACTTCATGCTTCTTGAACTTTGCTGTGTCCACCCACCCCCTGGGGATCTTTCTGAAATGCAAATTCTGATTCATTAGGTCTCATGGGGCTTGTCAGATGTTACAAGGCTGTTGATAGTGAGGGTCTGGCACGGATGGTTCTGAAGTGCCTGGAGGCTGGCCACTCCTCTTCTATAGGACACTTTCAGGCCTCCTGATCATCACTCTTCCTTAGCTGCTCCATCTTTCTGTGTCCTGCCTTCTGATTTTTTGACATTTCTTATCATAACAAGATTTTCTCTGCAACCTACAGTGATTAAAAACTCCAATAAAAAATAAATTTAGGTGGGAGGGAGGTTCAAGAGGGAGGGGACATATGTATACCTACGGCTGATTCATGTTGATGTATGGCAGAAACCAACACAAATTTGTAAAGCAATTATCTTTCAATTAAAAATAAATAAATTAATCAGAAATTTAAATATTAAATAAATAAATTTAAAAAAGTAACCTCCAAATTAAAATTCAATGAGCTGTTTCATGATGGAGAAAATTTCATATGCCTTTTTACTAGCAAACACTTTGGCATCAAGATACAATTTTTCTTTAAAATGCTTACTAGGAAATTGGTAAGACATCAAAGAAAGACATTTCCCACAGAAGCAAAGAAAAGATGATTTGTTTACCTAAGAAACACAGTTCAAGGGCTATATGAAGTATTTGATATGAAAAGGAAATACGAAGAATTTGTAATAATAATGGTAGTAATAATGATAAGAGTTAAAACTTTTACTATTAGATAATAGTTATATATTATAATAGTTATACAGCATTACTACAAACAAAACTAGTGGAGGTGATGGAATTCCAGTTGAGCTATTTCAAATCCTGAAAGATGATGCTGTGAAAGTGCTGCACTCAATATGCCAGCAAATTGGGAAAACTCAGCAGTGGCCACAGGACTGGAAAAGGTCCGTTTTCATTCCAATCCCTAAGAAAGGCAATCCCAAAGAATGCTCAAACTACCACACAATTGCATTCATCTCACACACTAGTAAAGTAATGCTCAAAATTCTCCAAGCCAGGCTTCAGTAATACGTGAACCAAGAACTTCCAGATGTTCAAGCTGGTTTTAGAAAAGGCAGAGGAACCAGAGATCAAATTGCCAACATCCACTGGATCATCGAAAAAGCAAGAGAGTTCCAGAAAAACATCTATTTCTGCTTTATTGACTATGCCAAAGCCTTTGACTGTGTGGATCACAATAAACTGTGGAAAATTCTGAAAGAGATGGGAATAGCAGACCATCTGACCTGTCTCTTGAGAAACCTGTATGCAGGTCAGGAAGCAACAGTTAGAACTGGACATGGAACAACAGACTGGTTCCAAATCGGGAAAGGAGTACATCAAGGCTATATATTGTCACCCTGCTTATTTAACTTATATGCAGAGTACATCATGAGAAATGTTGGGCTGGAAGAAGCACAAGCTGGAATCAAAATTGTAGGGAGAAATATCAATAACCTCAGATATGCAGATGACACCACCCTTATGGCAGAGAGTGAAGAGGAACTAAAAAGCCTCTTGATGAAAGTGAAGGAGGAGACTGAGAAAGTTGGCTTAAAGCTCAACATTCAGAAAACTAAGATCATGGCATCTGGTCCCAACACTTCATGGGAAATAGATGCGGAAACAGTGGCTGACTTTATTTTTTGGGGCTCCAAAATCACTGCAGATGGTGATTGCAGCCATGAAATTAAAAGACGCTTACTCCATGGAAGGAAAGTTATGACCAACCTTGATAGCATGTTTAAAAGCAGAGACATTACTTTGCCAACAAAGATCCATCTAGTCAAAGCTATGGTTTGTCCAGTGGTCATGTATGGATGTGAGAATAGGATGGTGAAGAAAGCTGAGTGCCGAAAAACTGATGCTTTTGAACTGTGGTGTGGAGAAGACTCTTGAGAGTCCCTTGGACTGCAAGGAGATCCAACCAGTCCATCCTAAAGGAGATCAGTCCTGGGTGTTCATTGGAAGGACTGATGCTGAAGCTGAAACTCCAATACTTTGGCCACCTAATGCAAAGAATTGACTCATTGGAAAAGACCCTAATGCTGAGAAGGATTGGGGACAGGAGGAGAAGGGGACAGAGAATAAGATGGTTGGATGGCATCACTGACTCGATGGACATGGGTTTCGGTAGACTCCGGGAGTTGGTGATGGACAGGGAGGCCTGGTCTGCTGTGATTCATGGGGTCTCAAAGAGTCGGACACGACTGAGCGACTGAACTGAACCGAACTGATATTATATTAGTTATATACTAGTTACATATATTAGTTGTATATTATAATAGTTACAAGAAAGAAAGAAGTTGCTCAGTTGTGTCCAACTCTTTGTGACCCCATGGACTGTAGCACACCAGGTTCTTCTGTCCATGGGATTTTCCAGGTAAAAATACTGGAGTGGGTTGCCATTTCCTTCTCCTGGAGATCTTCCTGACCCGGGGATTGAACCCAGGTCTCCTGCATTGTAGGCAGACGCTTTACCGTCTGAACCGCCATGGAAGCTCATAATAGTTATATATTATATTATAAGATAACCATTAAGCAGTTATTATCAAGGTAATGTCCTAAATGCTTTGCAATCACTCTACTGAACCTAAAATTAAAAATCCTAAAATTGTCCTTTGAGATAGTTTCTATTAATTATCCTCATTTTTTCAGGCAAGGAAATGGAGACTCAAAGGTGTCAAATACTCAGCTGTGTGAACTAGCAGGTCACTTAACTGAAAAAAGTGATTTAACACTAAAAAATACAGGAAAGAACTAGAATCATCCAGAGGTTAGAGACGTAATTTAACACCTGTGAAAGAAGATCACTGAAAAGTTTTCCAGGGAAAATACCCCTTACCCAGCTTATATCTACAACTTACACACTTTCAGTGGTGTTGGTGAACATCAATTAGGCATGGAAAAGTTCTTGAGACACGTGACTCATGATTTTGAATGCAGTTTGAAAACCTGGGGAGCAATGAAAAAAATGCTTCCTCTTGCTTTAGGGAGTTTTGTCATTTTTTGTTTAACTTTCATTGTATTCTTACTGTGAAATTCTTCAGCCAATTCAGCTTGTGCTGTAAAATTCTCCCAAAAGAGTATTCTAAAGATTAAATATTTAGATTTAATGGTAAAGAATCTGCCTGCCGATGCAGGAGATGCAGGACATGCAGGTTCAATCCCTGAGTCCAGAAGATCCCCTGGAGGAGGAAATGGCAACCCACTCCAGTATTCTTGCCTGGGAAACCCCATGGACAGAGGAGCCTGGCAGACTACAGCCCCTGGGGTCACAGAGAGTTGGACACGGCTTAGTGACTAAACCACCACACCAGCATTTAACACTTACTAGATATCTAGAAAAGCAGATACCAGCAGTTGCATTAAGCATGTGTGGTATTGCTCTGGTGTGAAGGACTCTCTAGGAATGAAACCTACATCTATACAAATACATCTATAGGAGATAAGCACTCTACTTACGATGTCCTGACAGCTCTCCGATAGGTTTGTGCCCAGGTGGATTCTTTAACACTTAATGTGCATGTTTTCTCAAAGGCAAGAACTGGATTTATTCAGCTTTTTATCCAGCTCCCTGCCAGGCTGCTCACTGTGTTTACTGAACTAAACCAGTATCAATAGTTAGTGTATACTGAGTGCTTTCTCTGATCCAGGCACTGTGCTAAGTGCTTTTGCAGGGGTTAGCTCATTAAAGCTCTCCATAAACCCAAGTGGTGTGCACGCTAACCCAGGCCTCTGATGACAGCTACCCTCCTGAATACTCTGTGCTGACGCTTCTTCACCTGTGGGTTTGGGCTGCTTTGAGACCATGTGCCCTTGGCAGCTGCCAGGCTGCATACAACACCTGCAGCCCAACTTCTCAACAGATTTTTTTCTCTTCCTGAACTTTTTTTTTTTTTTCCTCTTACTACCCAGCTCACAAACTGGGCAGTAAAGCTACTGACACAGCCCAAAAAATAAAAATTCCATTTTATCTGCATTCTTGCTGAATCCCAAATCAAGTATATTTTTCCCATTTGAATTTTTGGAGAGCTAATAAGCTGCAATTGCATTCCAAGATTTTCTCAGAATCCTAACTCAGATATTTCCCCCAACTTGACTCTTTAAAGAATGAACACTACTAAAAGCTTTACATTCAGACTCCACATTTAATTAGAAGCTGTCTTAAATGTGGTTCCCTCTCTTGAATAGTCAAGTAGCCTTATGATTTAGTTATTTTCTCCATTTTACAGGTGAGAAAACTGAGGCATAATAGTGTTTTATTCAAAGTCACACTGCCTTTTTAAAAGATAGATGTCACCATTTGTAAGATACAAGATGTATATAAGATAGATAATATAGGCATTGTTATCCATATTTTATGCATGAAGAAAAGAGGGTGTTAAAGGTAAGAACTAAAGAGCCTCTTGATGAAAGTGAAGGAGGAGAGTGAAGTTGGCTTAAAACTCAACATTCAGAAAACGAAGATCATGGCATCTGGTCCCATCACTTCAGGGCAAATAGATGGGGAAACAGTGGAAACAGTGACAGACTTCATTTCTGGGGGCTCCAAAATCACTGCAGATGGTGACTGCAGCCATGAAATTAAAAGACGCTTGCTCCTTGGAAGAAAAGCTATGACCAACCTAGACAGCATATTAAAAAGCAGAGACATTACTTTGAGAGCAAAGATCCGTTTAGTCAAAGCTATGGTTTTTTTCAGTAGTCATGTATAGATGTGAGAGCTGGACTATAAAGAAAGCTGAGTGCCAAAGAATTGATGCTTTTGAATTGCAGTGTTGGAAAAGACTCTTGAGAGTCCCTTGGAGAGCAAGGAGATCCAACCAGTCCATCCTAAAGGAAATCAGTCCTGAATATTCATTGGAAGGACTGATGCTGAAGCTGAAATGCCAAGACTTCGTCCACCTGATGCGAAGAACTGACTCACTGGAAAAGGCCCTGATGCTGGGAAAGACTGATGGCAGGAGGAGAAGGGGATGACAGAGGATAAGATGGTTGGATGGCATCACCAACTCGATGGACATGAGCTTGAGTAAACTCCAGGAGTTGGTGATGGACAGGGAGGCCTGGCGTGTTGCAGTCCATGGGGTCGCAGAGAGTCAGACCCAACTGAGTGACTGAACTGAACTTAACTGAAAGGTAAATAGGCATCATACTGCTTTGATTATTGTACTTTGCAGTAAAGCTTGAAATCAGGGATCATGATACCTTCAATCTTATACTTCTTTCTTGAGATTGCTTTGACTAATCAAGATCTTTTATGTTTCCATAGAACTTTTAGAACTATTTGTTCTAAATATTTGTGAAAAATGCCATTGGTATTTTGAAAGGAATTTCACTGTATCTGTAGAATCCCTTGGGAAGTATGGTCATTTTTAACAATCTATGAACACCAGCATATTTTTCCATTTGTTTGTGTTGTCTTCAATTTCTTTCACAAAATCTTATAGTTTTTCAGATACAAGTGTTTTGCTTCTTCAGTTAGGTTTTGTTGTGTTGCTCCATCGTGTCTGACTCTTTGCCACCCCATGGACTGCAGCACACCAGGCTTCTCTGTCCTTCACTATCTCCCAGAATTTGCTCAAATTTCTGTCCATTGAGTCAGTGATGCATTCAACCATCTCATCCTCTGTCATCCCCTTCCCCTCCTGCCCTCAATCTTTCCCAGAATCAGGGTCTTTTCCAATGAGTTGACTCTTCACATCAGGTGGCTAAAGTATTAGAGCTTTAGCATCAGTACTTCCAATGAATATTCAGCGCTGATCTCCTTTAGGATTGATGGTTTGATCTCCCTGCAGTCTAAGGGGCTCTCAAGTCTTTTCCAGCATGGCAGCTCGAAAGCATCAATTCTTTGGCGCTCAGCCTTCTTTATGGTCCAACTCTGACATCCATACATGACTACTGGAAAAACCATAGCTTTGACTATAGGGACCCTAGCTGGCAAAGTGATATCTTTGCTTTTTAACACACTGTCTAGGTTTGTCATAGCTTTTCTTCCAAGGAGCAAGCTTCTTTAAATTTCATGGCTGCAATCACCGTCTGCAATGACTTTGGAGCCCAAGAAAATAAAGTCTGTTACTGTTTCTATTGTTTTCCCATCTATTTGCCATGAAATGAGGAGACCGGATGCCATGATTTTAGTTTTTTGAATGTTGAGTTTTAAGTCAGCTTTTTCACTCTCCTCTTTCACTCTCATCAAGAGGCTCTTTAGCTCCTCTTTGCTTTCTGCCATTACAGTGGTATCATCTACATATCTGAGGTTGCTGATATTATTTCAGGTAACTTAACTAAAACGACTTCTCAGCACAATTTTATAGGACAGTGATCCTAATAGAAATATTTTTGGATGCTTGTCTTACCTGTAGCCTCCTTTTCAAAATTGCTTCCTCCCTACCCATAGCCTCAGTTGAAGGAGTGGTAGAATCAGGGAGCCATGTTGACCCCAGCTCCCCTTCCCTGATTGCACCTGTGGTGGATACCTGACCGAGGTCCAGTCAATCCACTGCCTGACCAGCACCCAATCAGAGTCTCTCTTTTGAGAAATTGAAACAGGAGACACAAATAGTTCTGAAAGGCCTAATGGACATAGACTTATGGATATAACGCCAAGGAATCCTTTTAAGAGAAGTGGACAAGAAAGAGAAAGAGCTTGGAAAGAATGCATAGTTCCCAAGAGTGGAATGAGATCTCTTTCCAGAGTTGAAATTTCTGACACACTCTTTCCTGCATGAGTGGACCTCTGGTCCTTGAAACACATTGACTCTTCAGAGAGTGGATGTAACCATGTGATTTTCTCTGAGTATGGAAGTTTATATTGGTTTATATGTGTGTGTGTTAGTCGTTCAGCCGTGTCTGACTCTTTGTGACCCCATGGACTATATATAGCCTGCCAGGCTCCCTTATCCATGGAATTCCTCAGGCAAGAACACTGGAGTGGGTAGTGGGAGATTCCCTTCTCCAGGGGATCTTCCTGTCCCAGGAATCAAACCTGGGTCTCCTGCATTGCAGGCAGATTCTTTACCTTCTGAGCCACCAGGGAAGCCCATTGGTTTATATGTGGCATGCTAATTGATATAAATGGAATGTAAAAGTTCGGGGTTTTTTTTTGTTTGTTTTGTTTTTGCTTTTGCTTTGTTGTTTTGCATTGAAGTGAAGCTGTGTTTTCATGGCAAGAGAATGTTAAGTCCCCAGAGTAGAATGTCCAATTGTTTGGCAAATATTTGAGTACCTGCCATGTGCCTGAGGGGATCATAGGGCTAGACACATCAGTACTACCTCCAGACAAGTTTTCATCAGCTTTTTCTTCATAGCCAAATGGTGATTAATAGTGACGATCAGCCAGCCTCTGGAGAATACATACTGCTTGCTTTTCTGTCTTCCTGCTCTGACTGCAGTTTCCAAATTCACTGCTCCTAGGCACCTCGACACGGGGATAGAGGAAGGAACAGAAGTGATGCAGGGAAAAGAGAAAACCAGCCAGTCTTGCTTTGTACTTTGAGTTCCAGTGCTACACTTGGTGGAGGACCAGGTTTATAGATTGACCAAGAGGATGTTTCATGAAGAGCCCTTTGCCTCTGAACCCTCCCCCACACCTCCACTGGGTTCCCTAGATTCCCTGCTCTCTGGAGGCAGCAGACAGGTGGGAAGAATCCTGGCCTGGGAGCTGTGTCCTTTCTGACCCTGGCTTTGCTTGTGTGTGTTCGGGGGGGGACTTGGGCAAGGGCCACTTACCATCGCTAGGCTTCTGCTCCCACATCTGTAAGAAGATCATCATTAATGCCAGTTTTGTCTAGCTCACAGGGTGGCTGTAGGATCAAATGAGAAAATAGATGGGAAAAGATTTCTAAGCCACAGGGAATAAAGAATGTGTGTGGGATCATGAGTCAGGCCATGGTGGAGAAATGTGTGCAGGCAGCACAAATTCCAACCTGCCCTGACTTGTAGCCACTCCAAGACTCCAGTCTTGTGGCCAACCCTCCCCCACCCTCTCCTCAAACCCACCCCCCTGACTTTCTCAGGTTTCTTCCCCTCTCCACCCTTTCTCTTCATCGGGGGACAAACCTGTTGTCAGCCAGGGCTATGGAACATAGAAAGCAGCCTTCGCTTTGGAATATTTAATTGAGTGTTCCGGATTCTTGATCAAAGGTAAATGTTTTTATGTATCTGTCAATGTGAATAAATCACTGTACTTCCTTCCCCCCACAGTTTTGTTCAGAAGGTGAAAAAGCGGAATCGTCAAAAGGCCGGAAGTTTCCCCGTGTGCCTATCAGTACTATTGGTGGCTGTCCACCAAGACCCGCCCCCTCTCACTCGCCCCGCCCCCTTCCCCCGACCCCGCCCCATCCCCCACAATTCTGCCTTAATTGGTCTGGGGTGCGGCCTGGACATCTGTGCTTTCAGAAGGTACCAGGAGATTCTAATACGTAGCCAGGGTTGAGAACTTACTGATCTTGTCTAAATTCAATTTACCGTTGAGGATTTGGAGACCCATGTTTCCCAAACTACAGTCCTTCATTTAAATTCTTGTTGGCCTCCCTTGTTGGGAGTTTAGCCAATACCTAAATCTCACATATCCCAAAATGGAAAACATGTTCCTTTCCAACCAGCTTAAGCTATTTATTTATTAGATTATTTTGTTGAAGTATAGTTGATTTATAATGCGAGTTGTTTTCAGATGTACAGCAAAGTGATTCAGTTATGTGTGTGTATATACACACACACACACACATATGTATATACACACACACACATATGTATATATACACACACACGCATGCACATATATATATACACTTTTTCAGATTCCAAGCTGAAACTTTTAATGTCATTGCCATCATTATCCTCAATGCCTTCCTGGAAACCTCAGGCAGCTTTAATATTCTCCTTATCCCCAAGATGAACTCTGGAACTGGAAGGATATTTCTTGTCTATTTTTTTCTGTTTCCACTATGCTCAATGACCTCATCCATCAACTGGTAAACTGGTCTCCTTGCTTCTCTCCCTTGCTTTATTCTACCCCCGAAATATGAGGCTCGGTGGAGGGTGGGCTCTCAACTCCTCAGCCTGGTCTTAAAAGGCTCTGGGTCTTTGTTTTGTTTTAAAATTTCTTTACTTATTTTTGGCTGCGCTGGATTTCTGCTGCCACGTGCGGGTTTTCTCTAGTGGCGGGCAGGGGCTCCTCTCCAGTTGTGAGGCACGGGCTTCTCATTATGGTGGCTCCTCTTGCTGCAGAGCGCAGGCTTAGTTGCCCCAAGGCATCTGGAATCTTCCTGGACCAGGGATCAAACCCCTGTCCCCTGCATTGGCAGGCGGGACTTGTAACCACTGAACCATCAGGGAAGTACCTGGCTCTTTGGTTTTATTCTCTCTTGCTGACAGCTAGCAGACCTGGGCCCTGGACCCTACTTGCTGAACACGCTTTTTTCTTTTTAAGTGTCTGCTCAGGTTCTGCTCATAATTTTCCTTCTCCTTTTCTCTCTGTTGAATCTCACTTACCCTTCAAAGTCCAACTCCAGTGTGGCTGCAACCACTAAGTCTTTTCCGATCACCTCCTGCCAAAGGGATTTCTCTCTGAATTCCGGCAGCATTTTCTTTGTGTTTGACATTGAGCACTTGGCAGATGCTGAGTTTCACACGGAGACTTTGAGCTCCATGGGGACTGGGGCCCTGTTCTGTGTGTCTCTGTGTCTCCCAGCTGATACCCAGCACAGGCTTCTCTGTCATGGTGGGAGTGTAGTCAGTATCTCTTGTGTGAGTGACTGTAGGGTTGAAAGACAAACAGCTAAATGACTTTTGCAAGATCATCCAGGTTGTTTGATGGTCTGAGTAGGAAGACAATCTGTATCTTTGATATCTACACTTTGTTCTTCTTCAAGGAGCCTGCTTTATTTAGACAATTCACAAATGGTGTACTTTATAGAATATTAATTGTTTCATTAAGGACACATGTTTGTTAATTTTGAAAAGAATCACAAGTAAGAAAAAGCTGAACAGTTTGAGAGAAGGAAAAGTAATCTTGTATGTGGCTCAACCAAAACAACCAAACATTAAAGATGCATGGAGCATGACATTTTCCTGTCATTCCTGGGAGGGTCTGGGAAACCTGAATGTCAGAGGAGGAAGGGACAAGAACAAGTTGAACAAAATGCTTCTATTAAGAGAAGATAAAGAGCCTCAGTCAGTCAGTCAGTCAGTCAGTCAGTTCAGTCGCTCAGTTGTGTATGACTCTTTGCGACCCCATGAATCACAGCAGACCAGGCCTCCCTGTCCATCACCAACTCCTGGAGTTTACTCAAACTCATGCCCATCGAGTCGGTGATGCCATCCAGCCATCTCATCCTCTGTCATCCCTTCTCCTCCTGCCCCCAATCCCTCCCAGCATCAGGGTCTTTTCCAATGAGTCAACTCTTTGCGTGAGGTGGCCAAAGTATTGGAGTTTCAGCTTCAGCATCAGTCCTTCCAATGAACACCCAGGACTGATCTCCTTTAGGATGGACTGGTTGGATCTCCTTGCAGTCCAAGGGACTCTCAAGAGTCTTCTCCACACCACAGTTCAAAAGCATCAATTTTTCAGCACTCAGCTTTCTTCACAGTCCAACTCTCACATCCATACATGACCGCTGGAAAAACCATAGCCTTGACTAGACGGATCTTTGTTGGCAAAGTAATGTCTCTGCTTTTTAATATGCTGTCTAGGTTGGTCATAACTTTCCTTCCAAGGAGTAAGCGTATTTTAATTTCATGGCTGCAATCACCATCTGCAGTGATTTGGGAGCCCCCAAAAATAAAGTCTGACACTGTTTCCACTGTTTCCCCATCTATTTGCCATGAAGGTGATGGGACCAGATGCCATGATCTTCGTTTTCTGAATGTTAAGCTTTAAGCCAACTTTTTCACTCTCCTCTTTCACTTTCATCAAGAGGCTTTTTATTTCCTCTTCACTCTCTGCCATAAGGGTGGTGTCATCTGCATATCTGAGGTTATTGATATTTCTCCTGGCAATCTTGAGTCCAGCTTGTGCTTCTTCCAGCCCAGCGTTTCTCATGATGTACTCTGCATATAAGTTAAATAAGCAGGGTGACAATATACAGCCTTGATGTACTCCTTTTCCTATTTGGAACCAGTCTGTTGTTCCATGTCCAGTTCTAACTATTGCTTCCTGACCTGCATACAGGTTTCTCAAGAGATAGGTCAGATGGTCTGGTATTCCCATCTCTTTCAGAATTTTCCACAGTTTATTGTGATCCACACACTCAAAGGCTTTGGCATAGTCAGTAAAGCAGAAATAGATGTTTTTCTGGAACTCTCTTGCTTTTTCAATGATCCAGTGGAGGTTGGCAATTTGATCTCTGGTTCCTCTGCCTTTTCTAAAACCAGCTTGAACATCTGGAAGTTCTCGGTTCACATATTGCTGAAGCCTGGCTTGGAGAATTTTGAGCATTACTTTACTAGTGTGAGAGATGAGTGCAATTGTGCGGTAGTTTGAGCATTCTTTGGGATTGCCTTTCTTAGGGATTGGAATGAAAACTGACCTTTCCAGTCCTGTGACCACTGCTGAATTTTCCCAATTTGCTGGCATATTGAGTGCAGCACTTTCACAGCATTATTTTTCAGGATTTGAAACAGCTCAACTGGAATTCCATCACATCCACTAGCTTTGTTCATAGTGATGCTTTCTAAGGCCCACTTGACTTCACATTCCAGGATGTCTGGCTCTAGGTCAGTGATCACACCATTGTGATTATCTGGGTCGTGAAGATCTTTTTTGTACAGTTCTTCTGTGTATTCTTGCCATCTCTTCTTAATATCTTCTGCTTCTGTTAGGTCCATACCATTTCTGTCCTTTGTCAAACCCATCTTTGCCTGAAATGTTTCCTTGATATCTCTAATTTTCTTGAAGAGATCTCTACTCTTTCCCATTCTGTTGTTTTCCTCTATTTCTTTGCATTGATCGCTGAGGAAGGCTTTCTTATCTCTCCTGGCTATTCTTTGGAACTCTGCATTCAAATGGGAATATCTTTCCTTTTCTCCTTTGCTTTTCGCTTCTCTTCTCCAAGCATCCGGGGGACCTGGCTTCTCTGTGATGCTGCCGGCTTTTGGTGGTGTGCAGTTGTGTGCAGTAGTGCGACTAGGTAGGGTGCAACCCCGGGTAGCAAGGGTTAGGGCAGTTTCTTCCCCATTTACACCTCATTAAACTTCTGAATGCTGGAGCTTTGCTAGCAGACTGGATTAGGTTTAATCTCTCCTGAATTCCACACATTGCATTTAAGCCGCACAGTTAATTGCCTAAGGGGTAATTGAAAATGTAGCATAAAAAGTGTGGTGAGCGAAGGCTATTACACAGACCTCAAAGTTCTACATTTCTGATTAACTTTGTGAGCTTAGCGCACGTTAACCTGCGTTCCCTTTGATGACCTGCATTGGGTTCAGGCCAGTGAGTTCTTGCTAAGCGCGTGCGTTTGAGAATCTTAACTGCCACCTTGATCCTCGCCCCCTCCCTCTCTCTATTTCTCCCTCCCTCCCTTCCTCTCTCTGTCTTTTGTATTCCTGGGATACTGGATTTCTCAAACTGTTTGCTATGGAAGGAGACCGACTCTGTTGAAGCCTAGAAAGTAGCCACGTGGTGCCCAGTGATGGCTTGTGGAGAGCGTGGGGACACCCCGGCTTCCTCCAGGCGCCTGCCCAGCAGCCCGCGGAGGTGCCCTGGCCCCCGCCCGGGTCCCTCAGCTCCCTGACGATGGGGCCCGAGTGTTCTGGACGTGCTCCCTGCCTCACGGGCTAGTGTTCAACCTCCATACAAGGCATAATATGCAGGCAACCTTCTACCCCACCCCCCACCCCCCCCCCCGCCCCGGGCAAGGTGGGAAAATAAATCCTTGTTTCTGCATTCTTAGAAGCAGGGTCTCCCCTCTGTGAGGTCTGGGTCCTAAGGTGACTCCGGAAACCCAAGAGACGTGTCTGCTCTTCTTCAGAGGTAGCCTGTGCGTCTCTGCTGGAAACACCCGGAAACATGTATACAGCGGGACCGAGAGGTGTGAAGACACACATGGAAAATGACTGATGAAGGGCGGCCCAGTGGGTAAGACTCTGCTCTCCCAATGCAGAGGACACAGGTTCGATTCCTGGCGGGGGAAGTAAGATCCTACATGCCACACGAAGTGGCCACAAAAGAAAAGAAAATGGTTGATGAATGACTGCACCCACCACGAGCCCCTTGTGGAGAGTGCTGGGACACACCCGCCTGACACTGATTTGAGGGGTGTGTGATGTTGGATGCTCACGCAGGTGAGGGGTGTGTCCGTCGGAAAGGCGGTGGGGCCGTGAATCCTGGGCCCCGCCCTGTCACTGAGAGCGTCTGGCCTTCTGGAAGTTGCTCACTGTCTCTGAGCCTGACATTCCACATCTCCAAGACCATCTCCTGGGGCCCTTCCAGCTGTGGGAGATGGATGTTTAAGAAGGTTCTCTGGGCATTGTCTCCAGTGCTAGAAACCACACAGAAATAAAGTAGCAAGGGATGGGCTTCCAATGCCAAGAGTCAGAGAACCATCCAGCAAATAGTAACACAACCCAGTAGGGTCTCCCTGTCACCTGATGGTCAGCATCAGTTCAGTTCAGTCGCTCAGTCGTGTCTGACTCTTTGCCACCCCATAGACTGCAGAACGCCAGGGTTCCCTGTCCATCACCAACTCCTGAAGCTTGCTCAAACTCGTGTCCGTGGAGTTGATGATGCCATCCAACCATCTCATCCTTTATTAATCTGTTCCCTAATTTAGTTGAGTCCTAGACCTAACCTAGGCTAATGGACCTCACTCAGGACTGGCCATTATGAATTTATAGATTTTTCCTCTTCTCCCCTGGGCTCAAGTGTCTATAGCAATTGAGGTCCTTGCTGGGTTGTGATGGGGAAAATAGGAATGAAATTAACAGCGCTTTCCAACAAGGATAAACTTAATGGAGGTAACAGATAAAATGTTTAATTAAACAGGCATGTATCACTGTCTACTTTGAGTCTAAATAAATTTGCCTCTTAACTTGGGTGGGATAAGAGGTTAATTAAAAACCAGCGGATGTGTGGCCACACCTGGGTGCTCCCTGATAAAGGCAGTGTCTGGGTTTGAGAAGGCGGGGGATGGTTTCATCCAGTATAATCTCCATCCAGTGTAATGCTTTTGAAGGACACAGCCCTAGTGAGGGTCGGCTATGTCTCCTTTCTCCTCTCCCCCAATACACACACACACACACACACACACACACACACACAAGCATGCATGCACACATGTGAGTGTAAGTGAGTGAACAAGTCACTCAGTCGTGTCTGACTTTTTGTGACCCTGTGGACTATACAGTCCATGGAATTCTCCAGGCCAGGATATTGGAGTGGGTAACCTTTTCCTTCTCCAGGGTATCTTCCCAACCCAGGGATCGAACCCAGGTCTCCACATTGCAGGTGGGTTCTTTACCAGCTGAGCCACAAGGGAAACACACACATGAGGAGTATTTATTTCCTGTGGATGAAGCTAACTCACAAACATTGAACTGAAAAGAGAGACAGGAAACAGAAGAAAGATTGTCAAGTTCAGCCACATCGTGCATCATTCTGGGGGAAGGGAAAACTCACCCCTAGTATTTCTCCTCCTCCCACCTCCAGGCAACTAACATTTACTTAGCCTTTCTTGTGGTCTACTTTAAATTTTTTTTTTTTTTTTTTTTTTTGGTTGTGGTTAAATAAGCATAGGGCTTCTCAGGTGGCTCAGTGGTAAAGAACCTGTCTGCCAATGCAGGAGACACAAGAGACACTGGTTTGATCTCTGGGTTGGGAACACCCCCTCCTGGAGGAGGAAATGCCAACCCACTCCAGTATTCTTGCCAGGAAAATTCCACGGACAGAGGAGCCTGGTGGGCCACAGTCTGTGGGGTCACAAAGAGTCAGACACGACTGAGTGACTGACACAAATGTGTATAACACGGGATTTACCATCCTAACCATTTTAAGTGTACAATTCAATAGCATCAAGTAATTCACACTGTTGTGCTATTATCACCACCATCCATCTACAGAATTCTTCTCATCCTGTGGAACAGAAACTCCATACTCACTAAGCACTAACTCCTCATTCTCTCCCCCTAGTTTCTGACAACCACCCTTCTGCTTGATCTTTATGAATATAATTTTTCTGAGTACCTCATATGACTGGAATCATATAGTATTTGTCTTTTTGTGGTTGGCTTATTTCACTCAGCATAAGCGTGTGTCAGAATTTCCTTTAAGGCCAAACACTTTTCCACTGTATGTATAGACCACACTTTTTTTATTCATCTATTGATGGACACTTGGGTTGCTTTCTCCTTTGACTGGTGCGAATGATACAGCTGTGATTATGGGTGGACAAATGTCTCTTCAAGCCCCTGTTTTAAACTTTTTGGGACTATACTCAGGAGTGGAATTGCTGGATCATGTGGTAATTCTATGGTTAATTTTTTGAGGAAGAGCCTTGCGGTTTTCCAAAATGGCCGCACTGCTTTACGCTTATACCGGCCGTATACAGGAGTTCCGGTTTCTCTGCGTCCTGGCTAACATCTGTTGTTTTCTTACCTCCCTCCTTCCCTTCCTTCCTTCCTTTTTCTCTCCTTCAAGAAAGAGATGGAGAAGGGGAGGCAACTTGCTTTAGTCTTTGTCTCTCTTGCTGCTCCTTTGCCCGTTCTCCTGGGTCCTTTGGTTCCCTCTGATAGCGTCCCCTCATTTCCAGAGGATGGGGCTTCATGGCCGAGCTTCTTGGGATAGAAATCTGACAGTTTCTGGGTTTGTGGTACCAGTTGGAAAATCATCTGTGTCTTCTCCTCTGTCCCCACAAGGCCTGTCTGTGCATGTGGGTGCCCACACATGTGTGAAGTATAAGTGAATGATGAGGGACAAATCCAGGCTCGGTGACCGCTGAGTTACTTCCATCCAGCTTATCAAATATTGAGTGTTCTAGCTTGCACCGTGCTCTGGAGAATGAAAAGGAAGAAGTTAAGAGGTAATCCTTCACCTGGAAGTACAGGGGAAGACAAACTTTACTGATGAAAAAGAATCAGAGAACAATACTGGGTAGTATAGAGGCAACTGCTAAGTCCAATATAATTTTTAAATTCTAGCATAATCAATGAGAATAATGTACTGGAAGCCAGAGAGAGGCAGAGCTCAGTCATCGTGGCTGAAGGGTTGTTTCAGGAGGTTTGCTGTGAGCCGGGAAGGAAGAATCAGACTGGGACAGAGGAAAGAAGGGCTGCAGGTACCGAATGATTGCACTGTGTGGAGTCCTGTTCTCCTCTTGTTCCTGAAACAGCGATGGATTTATTAGCTCTGTTTACCAGGGTTCCTTTGGTCTGCTGGGAAAGCGCATGTGCAGACCTTGCCGTTGAAGAGATAATGTCCCACCTTGACATTGACCTCACCTTCTTTCAACTACTTCCCCTACTCCCTCTTTACGTTTCCCAATCAGGACTCGAATTTCTGGGCTCCTGTTTGTCAAATCTGTCCCCTGGGGGACAAATATGAATACTTTCAAGAACTCCTTTTTTCTGAATGATTACAGGTGGCATTGGCCTCTTTAGGGACCCTTGGCTAACATCCAGCCCTAGAAATGAAAAAGGAAGAAAGATGTGGCATGTTCATTGTAGAAAAGTCATTTGTTACAGAATTAAAAGTGTTGGTGGCACTCAAGTGATCCCGTGATCACTTGTTTTCAAAACCCAGGATATGTGACTACTTCGCTCCATCTCAGTGGAAAATTATCTAATCAAAATTCAGAGGTACCAGCCCTGAAGGCTCCTCTTTGCTGTGGTTTTGTGAGCAAAGAAAGCTGAGAACGAGAGATGGAAATATTCTCTAAAGATTATAAAGGTCTTCGTTTTTATTTATTGTCCAAAATGCTCTTTTTCTGAGAAGGTGGCAGCTTTGCCTATAACATTTGCTGTTGTTTTATGGGAAAGGCATCTCTTTATAGAAAAGGGGGCAAATTGATTAGGGACCCACACACACTTCCTCCCTAGTTCTGTGTGGTTGTTGATTGACCTATTGTGTACTAACTCAGCAGCTGAAATTTGGGTCCTGCTAGTGGGTCCAAAACTTATCTGACTCCTGTTTGTTTTGTCTCTGCTTTTCTTGCCTCTCAAGATGTTTTCTTTGAAAAGGCAGCCCAAGGTTAACAATGGATAATTTGCTACTGGTTGCCCAGAGCAGCTCTTTCCAAAGGCTGCGTTCCTGTGTGTGCAGCGGAGGCTAGATAATGATACAGCTTTATCTTTGAAGGCAAACGTCCTTCCTACCAATGGGTGCCCCAAATCCTTTCCAGGGTTAATTAATGCAGCTACAAAGTGGAAATAAAAAATGACGGTGGAGGGGAAGGGAAGAGCAGCTCGGGAGCTGTTAGCAAAGGAAAAAAGATAACACCTCTTATATTCTAAAGCACGCTCAGCAAAGCTAGTCATCCCAGCTGCAGGACAGATCGTGTCTGGGCCAACTGAACACCTATTAAAGGCGAAAGAAGATATATCCAGGTACCCATGTGTCAAGGTCTCTTCTGGTGTGACATTACAACAGTGATCGTGGTGATCACATGCCAGGCAACGCAGAGGGTGGAGGCCACGCACCAGGCCCCGCGGTAGCAGCTTCTTCATTAGGGTTTCTCCGCTCGTCACTATTGACATCTGGGGCAGGATAATTCTGTGTTCTGGGAGGCTGTCCTGTGCATTTAGGATGTTCAGTAGCATCTCTGGTCTCTGCTCATTAGATGCCAGTAGAACCCCACCCTCAATGTGTGGCCAAATATATCACAATGTGTGGCCAAAAATACCAAAAATATCTCCTGCTATTGCTGAATGCCTACAGGGTCATGTTATTTAACCCTTCTCTATGAGGGACACTGTTATTTTCTCCATGTGACCAAGCAGAAACCTGAGAGATGAGAATGTTAGATGACTTGCCCAAGGTCATAGTATATATGATTCAGGACGGCGAGTGTCCTAACCACAAAACCAAGTGGTCTTTTAGGACACATTTATGTGCTCTGCCGGTGAATAAGTAGCTATTTTTAGCGGTGAGGTGCTTTATTACTACTTACCCAGATACTAATCATATAGGATCCTTTATCATACCTTTCTACTCTACACACGTTAACTACTTAATACATCAGGTGTCTTCAACCGTTGCTCCATTCATACTATCTAAAAGAAAATATTGCCAGCCTATCAGAACAAAGAACAATACGACAGATGCTGGATACAGACCACATCATTAGTTTAACTTATCCTAATGTTTTAGCATATTTGCTTTAGATTATTTTAATTAAAAAAAGAAGATATTCTGATGTCTTCCAGTTTCTGTTCTGCTCTCTTCCAGCCCAGAGATAATCCCTATCCTGAATTGAGTGTTTATCATGCCCATGAATATGTTCATATCTTGTTACATATTTGTGTCCCCAAATGACATATTGTAGTTTCCCATGTTTATTTGTGCTATTTGAATGCTATTATAATGAAGTTATCACAGTGCATGGGTTTTGCTTACCATTTTAAAATTAATTTTAAATTTTGGAATAATTTTAGATTTATAGAAAATTCATAAATATAGTACAGAGTTCTTATGTACCCCTTTCACAGTTTCTCCTATTGTTACCAATTTATATTATGGTGATACATTTGTTAAAACTAAGGAACCAATATTCTTACTATTAATGAAACTATAGTTATCCAGATTTTACTAATTTTTCTCCTAATGGTCTGTTTCTCTTTTGGGATAAAGCTCATTGCATTTAACCTCACATTAAAAAAAAAGTAATGGATTTATTAAGATATAATTCACATACCATACAATTCACTAATTTAATCAATGATTTTTAGTATACTCACAATCAATTTTAGAATATCTTCATCATGCCAAAAAGAAGCATGTCCATTAAAAATCATGTCTCATTCCCTTCCCCGCACCCTTGCCCCCAATCCTAGGCAACCACTAATCTTTTTTCTGTCTCTATATATTTTCTTGTTCTGGACTTTTCATATAAATGGAATCATACATCATGTGGTCTTTGGGACTGGCTCTTTAACTTAGCGTAATGTTTTCAATGGCCATTCGTGTTGTAGAATTAAATAGTACATCATTCCTTTTTATTCCTGGATAATATTCATGGTATGGATTTACCACTTTTTGCTTATATGCTCGTTGGTTGATAGATGTTTGGGTTTTTTTTTTTTGGCTGTGATGAAAGATGCTGCTATGAATACTCACATGTAGATTTTTGTGTGTACCCTTTATTTTCTTGGGTACATATGTAGGAGTAGGGTTGCTGGGTCATATGGTAACACTATGTGAAATGTTTTGAGGAATTGCCAGACTGTTTTCCAAAGTGGCTGCACCATTTTACATTCCCACTCACACTGTATGAGGATTCTGATTTCTCTATATCCTTGCTAAACACTTATTATTATCTAACTTTTTCTGATCTGAGCATACTTGTTTGAGTGAAGCATCTCATTGCAGTTTCTTTTAAAGCTTGATTTTTATTTATTTATCTTTCGGCTGTGCTGGGTCTTTGTTGCTGCTGCCTTTTCTCCAGTTTCGGAGAACTGGGGCCTCTCTCTGCTTGCACAGGTGCATGGGCTTCTCTTTGCAGTGGCGTCTCTCGTAGCAGAGCGTGGGCTCTCAGGCTCACGGGCTTCTGTAGCGGTCGCTCCCCGGCTTGAGCGCACAGGCTCAGTTGTTGTGGCGCTGAGGCTTAGTTGCTTTGTGGTTTGTGGGATCTTCTTGGACCAGGGACTGAACTGGTGTCTCCTGCTCATTACCACTGAGCCACCAGGGAAACCCCTCATTGCAGTTTTGAATTGTATTTTCTGATGGTTTATGATGTTGTGCATCTTTTCATGGGCTTATTTCTCATTTATGTATCTTTGGAGAAGTGTCTGTTAAAATACTTTGTCGTTTAAAAAATTGTTTTTGTTTTTATTATTAACTTGTAACAATTCTTTTAAAATTGCCTTTATTGAGATATCTTTGATATATAAATACTGGATACATTTAAACTATACAACCTGATGTTTTGATATATGTATAAATTGTGAGGAGATCATCATAGTCAAGCTTACTAACATATCTATCTCCTTCACATAGTTACAATTTTTGTGCATTTGCATATGTATTTTGAGAAGACTTAAGATCTGTCTTAGCAAATTTCAAGTAAATAATACAGTATTGTTAACTATTATCACCATGCTGCACATTGAATCTCTAGACCTATTCATTTTCTATAACTGAAACTTTGTACCCTTTGAACAACACCCATTTCTCCCTCCCCCCAGCCCCTGACAATCACCGTTCTACTTTCTGCTTCAACGACTTTGACTGCTTTAGATTCCACATGTAAATGAGATTGTGGAGTATATGGCTTTCTCAGTCCGGCTTGTTTTGTTTAGCATAATGTCCTCTAGATTCATTCATATTGTTGCAGATGACAGAGTTTCCTTCTTTTTTAAAGGCTGAATAATATTCTATATATATATATATACACACACACACACACATATATATATATATAACATTTTCTTTATTCATCTATTGAAGAATATTTTGAAGGGCATTTAAATTGTTTCCATATCTTTGCTATCATGAATCATGATGGAAATGAATGTAGGCGTGCAGATACTGCTTTGAGATAGTCCTTTGGTTTTATAGCCAGAAGTGGGACTGCTGAATCATATGAAGCTTCTATTTTTAACTTTTTGAGGAAGCACCATACTATTTTCCATAATGGCTGTGCTAATACACATTCACATCAGTAACACACAAGGATTCTCATTTCTTAACATCCTCATCAGCACTTGTTATCTTTTCTCTTTTTGATAATAATCATCCTAACATGTGTGAGAGGATATCTTGTTGTGGTTTTATTAACATTTTTCTAATGATGAGAGATGCTGAGTATTTTTTCAGACATCTGTTAGCATTTGAATTTATTCTTTTGAGAAATGCCTGTTAAGTTTCCTCTGCCCATTAAAAAAAATTAGGTTGTTTATATTTTTGGAATTCAATTATATGGATTTCTTATGTATTTTGGATATTAACCTTTCATTAGATATATCGCTTGCAAATACTTTCTCCTATTTTGTAGGTTGCCCTCTCATTTTGTTGGCTTTTTCCTTTGCTGTGCAGAAGCTTTTAGTTGAATCCAGTCTCACTTTCCTGTTTTTGCTTTTGTTGCCTGTGCTATTGTTGTTATCATATCCAAAAAAATTATTGCCAAGGCCAATGTCAAGGAGGTTTTCTCTTATGTTTTCTTCTAGGAGTTTCATAGGTTTGAGTTTTACTTTTAAGTCCTTAATCCATTTTGAGTTAATGTTGTATATGGTGTGAGATAAGGATCCAGTTTAATTCTGTTGCATGTAGATTTTCAGTTTTCCCATCACCATTTGTTGAAGAGACTATCTTTTTCCAACTGTGTGCTCTTGGCACCCTGGTCAAAGATTAGTTGATGGTAAATGCATGAGCTTATTTCCGGGTTTTCCATTCTGTTTCACTGGTCTGCATGTCTGTTTTTATGCTAGTATCATACTGTTTGGATGACTATTGCTTTGTAAGATAGTTTGAACCAGACAGTGTGATGTGTCCAAATTTGTTCTTCTTGCTCAAAATTGAATTGGCAATTTGGGTCTTCTGTGATTCTATATGAATTTTAGGATTTTTTTTTCTAATTATGTAAAATATTTGGGAAGTTTTGTTAGAGATTGATTTGAATGGGCCTTAAAGCAATATTAATTCTTCTAATCCATGAACATGGAATGTCTTTCCACTTATTTGTGTATTTTAAAATTTCCTTCATCAGTGTTTTATAATTTTCAGTGCAAGTCCTTGACATCTTTGGTTAAGTTAGCTCCTAAGTATTTTATTCTGTTTGCTGCTAATGTGATAGTTTTTCTTAATTTCTCTTTTGGACAGTTTGTTGTTAGTGTGATGTCATTGATTTGCATATGTTTAATTTGATCTTGAAACTTTACTGAATTTATTAGTTCTAACAGGTTGTGTGTATGTGTTTATTTTTTAGGTGCTCTGAGGTTGGATGCAAATATATTGATAATTGTTGTATCTTCCTGTTGAACCGACCTTTTAATTATTATAAATGCCTTTTTTTTTCTAGTGACAGTTTTTGACTTCAAGTCTACTTTTTCTTGTTATCAATAGAGCTTTCCCTGCTCTCCTTTGGTTACCACTTGCATGGAATATCTTTTTTTACATATTCGCTTTGAGCCTATGTGTGTCTTGATACTTAAAGTGAGTCTCTTATAGACTGCATATTACTAGATCTTGTTGTTATTTTTGTTTTTAATCCATTCAAATAAAATAACTCTGTCATTTTAACCAAGTTTTTGATTCCTGAGTTTAATTCTTTGATATTTATTATGCTTATTCATAGTTAAGAACTTACTATTCTATGTTAATTATTTCCATTTTTGCAGTTCATTTTTTTCCTTTCTTCTTTTCTTCCTGTCTTCTTTTTTTGTTATTTTTTTAAAAAAATAGTAATTTAGTTTTGTTCCTTTCTGTTTTGTGTATATACTATTTTTTTTTTTTTTTGTGGTTACCATGAGGCTCATATACATCTTGTATTTACGCACATCTATTTTAGTTTAATAACAACTCAAATTCAAATGTATATAAAGCCTCTCCAATTTTATTCCCCTCACACTTTGTGTTCTTGAAGTCAAAATTTACTTCTTTTTATGTTGAGAATTTTGCCAAATTTTTCTTGTTATAATTATTCTTAAAACTTTTGTCTTTTAACTTTTCTAATGAGGTTATGGTTAATTTGTGTACCACCATTATATTTTTCTGTATTTCACTATATATTTACCTTTCAGCTCAGTTCAGTTCAGTTCAGTCGCTCAATCGTGTCCGACTCTTTGCGACCCCATGAATCGCAGCACGCCAGGCCTCCCTGTCCATCACCAACTCCCGGAGTTTAGCCAAACTCATGTCCATTGAGTCGGTGATGCCATCCAACCATCTCATCCTCCGTCGTCCCCTTCTCCTCCTGCCCCCAGTCTCTCCCTGCATCAGGGTCTTTTCCAATAAGTCAACTCTTCGCATGAGGTGGCCAAAGTATTGGAGTTTCAGCTTCAACATCAGTCCTTCCAATGAACATCCAGGACTGATCTCCTTTAGGATGGACTGGTTGGATCTCCTTGCAGTCCAAGGGACTCTCAAGAGTCTTCTCCAACACCACAGTTCAAAAGCATCAATTTTTCGGTGCTCAGCTTTCTTCACAGTCCAACTCTCACACCCATACATGACCACTGCAAAAACCATAGCCTTGACTAGATGGACCTTTGTTGGCAAAGTAATGTCTGCGCTTTTAAATATGCTGTCTAGGTTGGTCATGTTTACCTTTACTGGTGAGATTTATACCTTTACATGCTTTTGTGTTGTTGTTGGTATTTTGGGTTCCATCTGAAGACGGTCTCATGTGGCTCTTGTAGCAAAAGTTATGGTGTGTCCACGGTGGCTGTGATGACTGTCCTCACCAGTACTTTTGGGTCCAGGGGCAAGTGTGCCTGGGTAGGCATGGCTAGGGTAGCAGGCAGAAGGGCTGGTATTGGAGGTATGTGTGTGCCGTGGTGGTGGCCAACAGTGGGGCCTGGGTCTGGCCCTGTGCAGGCACGTACATGGTTGCAGAGGCTAGAAGTGAGCATTTGTGTGGCAGCAGGGGTCAGGGCTGGTTGGGGACGCCTGAAAAACAGCTGGTGGATCTCAGGACTGGGGCATTGCAATGGCACTGGCTGGGTTGGGTTCCAGGGGGTGGGATGAGGGTGGTTCAGGCAGCCTTAGTTCACAAAGGAGAAGACTGTGGCATCCTCAGTGGTGAAAGCCATGGGACTCATCAGTGGCTGCAGTGAGCTACGGGGGTCTTTTATGGAGAAGGCTGCTAGTGATTGCAATGGAAAACACTGGGGTCCTCCACAGTGAAAGCTGCAGGAGATCCATGGCAGCACTGGAGCTCATGAGGTGGCAAAGGCTTCTAGAGTTTTCCGCAGAGCAAAAGTGGCAGTCTTCTACAGAGCAGGCCACTGGAGACCATGGTGGTTGTCCACAAATGAAGGAGAGAGAGACTTTCTAGATGTTGAAGGTGTTTATCACCACTAGACTTGCCTTATAAGAAATGTTAAAGGGAATTTTTCAAGTTGAAATAAAAGGACACTAATTAGAAACACAAAAACATATGAAGGTATAAAACTCTGGTAAAAATAAGCATATGGTCAAATTCAGGAAAATCGAATACTATAGTGGTGGTGCAGAAATTTTTTAACTCAAGTATAAAAGTTAAAAGAAATATTAAAAATAGGTATAGTTACCATAATAGTTAATGGATACACCATATATGATGATGCAAATTGTGACAGTGGTAACAGAAAATTAGGTAGGGAGTAGGAAAAATGTAGAATTTTCGTAGGCAATTGAAGTTAAGTTGCTATTAGTTTAAAATTGACTGCTATAAAATGTTTTATGTGAGTCTTGTCATCACATGGAAAAAGTCTCTAGAAGATATGCAAAATGTAAAGACAAATGAATCAGAGGATATCACTACAAAAAGTCAAATCACAAAGGAAGACAGCAAGAGAGGAAGGAAGAAAAAAAACTACCAAACAATGAGAAATCAATTCACAAAATGGGAAGAGTAAGTCCTTACCTGTCAATAATTACTTTAAATGTAAATGGATTAAATTCACTAATCAAAAGACAAGAATGACTGAATGGACAGGAAGATAAGATACAACATTTACAACAGATTTGTTTTACCTTTAGGGCATGATGGCCAAGATATGGAAACAACATAAGTATCTATCAGCATATTAACAGATTAAAAAAAAATCACACACACACACAAAGAAATATTATTCAGTCTTAAAAAAGAAGGAAATCCTGCCATTTGTGAAACCATGGATGAACCAACCTGGAGGGCATTATGCTAAGTTAAGTCAGACTGACAAATACTGTATGAAGTAGCTTATGTGTAGAATCTAAAACAGTCAAACTCATAAAAGCAGAAAGTAGAATGGTGGTTGCTGGGGCCAAGGGGGTGGGGGAAATGGGAGGTGTTTATTAAAGGATACAAAAGTTTAGTTATATGGATTGAAAAAGTTCTGGAGATGTAATATATAGCACAATGACTGTAACTGATAATAACATATTACATACTTGAAATTTGCTGAGAGATTAGAACTTGTATTCTCACCCCTCCCCCAAATCATAACTACATGGGATGATGGATATGTTAAAAAACTTGATCATGGTAATCATTTCACAACATATATGTATATCAAAGCGTCATATTGTACAGCTTAAATATATTCAATTTTTATGTATCAAGTACCACTATATAAGATGGAAAGAACTTATGTCATATTGTGCTATAGCTAATTAATTTGTGTTTATAAAGGGTTTTGAAATCTCAAATTGAAAATAGTTATGAAGCAGAAAGTAAGTATCATTATGATGATTTATTTGTGTACTGTTATTTGCTGTTATTTTATTACTGAGGTTATATAATTTATTGTCATAAGGCAAAGGAGAGTTCATTGCCTGGGAAATGAAAATATACAGTAGATATAGTAATATATCTATTACACATATTTTAAAGGGAGCCGCCTGCTTGCATTTATCACCTTAGTTATGTGAGGGTGAGTTATGAGACCTCACAAAAAAGGTGTATCTCTTTTTATGTACTCATAATTTAGAAGTAGTCGCTGAATGGATTTCAAAGAACTCTCCAAAAAAAAAAAAAAAAAAAGAGCACCATAGGACTCAGATCAGCTCAGGGATTTGAGTGACTAGAGCCATTTCTCTGCCTAGGGATGTACTGAAGTGAACGAAGGAGAAAGTACATGCAAAGAGGAGGCTAGAACTTTTGTCCTATTGCTGTGCTTGAGTGTTGTACGCTGAAGACTACCAAACTGACATAAATATTTTGAGGTGTCATGCTACCTAAATAGGGAGGTCATTTTTATTTTTAGTGGTGGAGGCTTTCATTATTTCCATTTTATGGGTTGAAAAACCAAGCAGGAGATAGATTATGCATCTGACATCTGGTGGAGGAATAAGTTCATGTCACCTTAGCGCTAATCGTTAAGAGTAGTAACCACGGCAGTTTATTGTGTAATAACCATGTAGATTACATAGCAAGGAGCCTGGCACACATTGACCAGAGTGTCGCTGTGTCAGACACTGTGCTGAGGGCTTTACTTGGATTACTACATCAGATTCTCACTGTAGCCAGAAGAGGTATCAGCTCCCATTTGAGAGGTACAGAAACAGTGGAAACAGTGGCTGATTTTATTTTTCTGGGCTCCAAAATCACTGCAGATGGAGATTGCAGTCATGAAATTAAAAGATGCTTACTCCTTGGAAGGAAAGTTATGACCAACCTAGATAGCATATTAAAAAGCAGAGACATTACTTTGCCAACAAAGGTCTGCCTAGCGAAGGCTATGGTTTGTCCAATAGTCATGTATGGATGTGAGAGTTGGACTATAAAGAAAGCTGAGTGCCGAAGTATTGATGCTTTTGAACTGTGGATTTGGAGAAGACTCTTGAGAGTCCCTTGGACTGCAAGGAGATCCAACCAGTCCATCCTAAAGGAGATCAGTCCTGGATGTTAATTGGAAGGACTGATGCTGAAGCTGAAACTCCAATACTTTGGCCACCTGATAGAAAGAGCTGACTCATTTGAAAAGACCCTGATGCTGGGAAAGATTGAGGGCAAGAGGAGAAGGGGACAACAGAGGATGAGATGATTGGGTGGCATCACCAACTCAATGGACATGGGTTTGGGTGGACTCTGGGAGTTTGTGATGGACAGGGAGGCCTGGTGTGCTGTGGTTCATGGGGTCGCAAAGAGTTGGACATGACTGAGCGACTGAACTGAAACTGAGGTGCAGAAAGTTTCAGTCAATTAGTGATGGATGAACATACAAATCCATGTCCATCTGATTCCAAAGTCTCTGTCATTAACCATCAATTCTCTACTGCTGTTCGATATAGTAGCTGCTAGTCACTTTTGGATAGTGAGAGCTTGAAATGTGGTTAGTCAGGATCACAGCACAATTTGCTGTGAATGTAAAATACATACAACATTTTGAAGACAGAACAAAAAAAGAATGTAAAATATCTCATTAATATTTGACAATATTGACCAGATGTTGAGATGACAGTGTTTTTGGACTTATTTGGATTAAATAAAAATGTATTATTGAAATTGATTCTACTTATTCTCTTTAAGTTTATTTTTTATGTGGCTATTAGACAATTTAGAATTGTGTATGTGGCACACATTGTACGCCTCTTGGACCACACTGCTAGACTCTGTGATTGTTCTAACCAGAGGCCTCTGCCCACAGTAAACCCTCCACATGTCCCAGCATACCCATGACTTATATAATCAAGGTTGGAAGCCAAAGAAGAGGGAAAATGATAAATTGCCAAGTGATTCCTCTTGGCATGAGTGGAACACAGCTTGACAGACTCAGAAGACAGACTATAAAGTGGCCGTTTCCAGGGCTCAGGCCCCCAGTATCCCACCTTCCCAGCCCTTCCTCACTGTCCTTCCCTCCTCTCATCAACAAACATACCGGGAGCGCTTAGAACAGGCTGGGGACTGTGCACGGCGCTGTAAATTACAAAGGTAATAAGACCAGTGGCAAGGTGTTCACTCCCTAATAGAGATATTGATCTGTATTAGTTTGCTAGGGTTGCAGTAACAAGGGGCCACAGACTGGGTGTTTGAACAGCAGAATTTTTTCCCTCATGGTCTGGAGGCTAGAAATCAGACATCAAGGTGTTAGCAGTGATATTTTTTTCTGAGGTCTTTTTCCTCGGCGTGGAGTTGGCTATCTCCTCCTTCACATTGCCTTCCCTCATTGTCTGTGTCCAGATTTCTTCTCTCATAAAGGGCACTAGTCATATTGGCTTAGGGCCCACCCTCATAACCTCATTGAACCTCGTTGTCTCAGTAAGGACTGTCTCCATATACGGTCACATTCTGCAGTATTGGGATTAAGACTCCAGCACGTGAGTTTTGATGTATTCAGTTGAATGTGTAACAGGACCTGTGAAGCAAGGGCAGTGGCCATGTGGGAGATGACGTATGTGATGCCTTGTGGCTGGGTGTTGAGTTTTGTGTCAGGGAAGACTACTGATGTGAGGTGGGGGATTGGTGGGCTCTTTTCTTTTTCTTTAGTCAGATAAACTGCCTGCTGTTCTCAGTACACGTAGAACTAAAGGCAGATATTGGCGGCTTTGCTTTGTTTCGTGTTCTCAAGTAAAAGTGTAGCAAGACACATTTTTTTTTTTTTTTGAGTGGCTTAGAAGCTGCCTCACCCCTTGGTATGTAGACTTGATGGTCAAGGAGGCAATGATCAGCTTGCTTAGGGGTAGACATAAACCAGTGACAGACACAAGAATGGGTAACAGACCCCCCTAAAATAAAATTACTTTGAAGAAAAGAATTGTCTACCTTTGTGATTAGGCTTAGACCCAGAGGGCCAGGTGTTTTTTAATGGGGTCCTGCTTTGGCACAGGGTGTTACTGACACTGGAAGCTTTTCAGGACCCCCTACATTTGAAGGATTTGAGGTTTACGGGCCATGGATGGATGTAAAGGTTTGGACCTGAAGAAGGCACTCGGGAGTCCAAATACAGGTTCTCCAAAGGGACTTGGACTAACTAGGGCATCAGAGCAGAAGGGAAATGTGTTCATGGGATTGTGTTCAGGGGATAAGTGATTGTGAGGTGCATACAGAGTGAACAAGCACCCAGTGTTTCCAAAATACAACCTGGCAAGAAGTGGCAGTTATAGGACTGCAATTCTCTCCATAGGATTTTGACAGAGGACCCTTCTGAGATGAAGTAAGCTCCTTTGATTTGTTAAGAAAAAATTTAAGGGAAGTGAGAAGGTCCCAAGAGAAAGATGAATGCTTAAATAATTTACTGGGAAAAGAATAAACAATTGTATCCTGTGTGATGGAGGCTATTCAATGGGGTTCTAGAGTGGGTAGCATACAACTTGGAAGGATGAGTTGGAGTTTTGTAGAAGGTAAAGTTAAAGGGAGACATTCCAGGCAGAGAAAAGAGCAATTGCAAAGCCCTGGAAACATTTGGTTTGTTAGGGAAGTGGCTGCTAGTGTGGACCATAGAGTTTTTAATGGGAGAAGGAAGAAGGGATGAAGCTGGAACGGTATGCCAGCCTGGCACAAAGGTTTCTGTGCTGTGCTATGGAGTCTGAACTTTATCTGATAGGTATGATGGAGTGATTTGGTGATGGGGGCTGTGTTTCTTTAGCTGAAGAGTGGGTGAGAAGGAAGAGAGGCCGTGAGTGGGGACATATTGTTGTTATTCAGTCACTAAGTCATGTCCCACTCTGAGACCCCATCGACCACAGCACGCCAGGCTTCCCTGCCCTTCACTAATCTCCCAGGATTTGCTCAGACTGATGTCCATTGAGTCACTGATGCTACCCAACCATTTCATCCAGTCACCACCATAATCTGGGTTCATGTGATGGGGTCAATAAAGTGGGTAGGGCTGTACAAATGACCCACTGGGCCCATGGACAAATAGTAGAACTTCTATTTCTTTATAATCTACAAAGCAAATAAGATATTTACTGGCGTTTATGTAATCACACAGCATCCTGACCTTGCTTGGATTGTAGGGTGCAGCCACGTGCCTTCCAGGACTCACGGATCCTGAGGTTGGGTGGAGGCTCCCCCAGGTGCTGGTGCTGACAATGGGGACTGCACACCTTCGCTTGCTTCCAATCTATTTTTCTGCTCACTTGCTTAATTGAGTGAATTTACAGATGGTTTTTCTTGGTTATATCTCACTTAACATGCACAAAATAGATGAGAGGCTTGAACAGTTCTAAAATGAAACTCTGGGCTTAAGGCGACATGAATAATGCAACCAGCAAGCAGAGCTTGGGCAGATGGTGGCGTTACTGCTTCTACTTTTAGGACAAATTCTTTGTCTAACACAATACGAGGTAAAAATAGTTACAGTATAGTCCCCCAACGAGAGATGGGCTCCCAAAATTGAAACCAAGATTTTTAAAATATGAATTTATATCACTGTTGCTAATGTCAAACCTTAACTGTATGTTGGCCAGTAATATACTTAGCAAGAAGGTTAGCAGAAATATTCTCTGCTTCTTTATTGTATCTTTTAAAAATACCTTTTTTGGCGTGTGTTTTATAATATGCATATTATTAGAACAGTGGTACATGTACATAATCCATAAATAAGTAAGTATATATGTATGTAATTGGAGAGTGAATGTTCAAAATTTTTACTGAATGGGTCTTCAATACCAAAATTTTGCAGTCGACTGCTTAAAATGAGAGATTGAAATCAATGTGCAGACCCCCTGTGGATTCCTGATTGCCCTTTGGGAGTCCTGCTAGGGTTTTTCCACACAACACTCACATGATGATTATTAGTTCACTGTCTCCCTGCTCTGGAGACCCTAGGGTACCCAGCATGATCTGAAAATACAGGTTCAGAAACTCCTTTCTGTGATATTTCTCTCCTCAGAGGTGTCTAGGGGTTTCCTTGGCTGAGGCATTGTGGGAAGGGTCTTCACAGCCATCAAATTACGTAGCTCTGCAGATCTGAGGTCCGGGCAATGCTTGGCTACGTCTCACAATTGACCTGGGCAGTGGGTAACCTCCTGGATGCAGGCTAAGCAATGCCCCCATCCGTTCAGGAACCTGTGACCATGAACGGTAACCTGGTGAGTGTCCCTGGCATCAGGGGCCAGAGTCAAGCCTTGGGCTCAGCTTGGTTTTAGGCATTTGGGTAGTGTCCCTCTTCACAGTTTCTCTCCATGTCTACCTCTTCAGACTTTCTAAGGCAGAAACCTACAAACAAGGGCGCAGGCTTTGGGTCTTGACCCAGTGCCTCTTTTCTTCGGCTCCTCCCTACTCTATTTGGTTCCAGCCCCAATATCCTTTATTTTTCAGTGTGAAAAATCCCTCTTTTCTATCACAAAATTTCCACCCTCCCTCCCTTCCTTCCTCTCGTCCTTCTTCCAGCTTTATTGAGATATAATTGACCCATAACATTGTATGCTTATGGTGTGTTGATCTGATACATTCATAAATTGTAAGGGGCTTCCCAGATGGCTCAAGGTATAAAGAAGCTGCCTGCAGTGCAGGAGATCCAGGAGACCCGGGTTCGGCCCCTGGGTCAGGAAGATCCCCCGGAGAAGGAAATGGCAGCCCACTCCAGTATCCTTGCCTGGAAAGTTCCAGGGATAGAAGAGCTTGGCGAGCTGCCGTCCATAAGGTTGAAAAGAGTCAGACACGACTGGGCCACTGAACTGAACTGAATGTGGGATAAAATTGGAATAGAGTAAGATGCATTTCATGGGAAAAACACAATAAAAGAAACCCAATGTACTTTTAATTTGGCTCCTAGTAGATAGTTCTTTCAAATGACATCTGGACTCTGCCCGATTCCTCCTCTCCTGCTCTTGTTTGCTGTGGTGACATGTGCTATGGACTTGGCCAAGATACAGCTGGGATGCTGAGTCCGCCTTGGTTTTCCACCACACCTTCTCTGTTCCAGATGGAAGAGGGTCTGCCTTGGTGCCCAGGCTGCCAGATCTGTTCTCATTTCCAGCCTACTCCAGCAACAACCTGAATTAGTTAGGACTCTTGGTTGAAAGTGACAGAAACCAACATTAGCTGCTGTTAGCCAAGTGGAGAATTTATTGGCTCACCTAACTGAGAAGTTCAAGAGTACATCCAGATCCCCATTCAGCTGGACCATGGGGTCCACCAAGGCTGAGCTCACCTCCTCTTGGTCATGCTTGAATTCTCCTTGGCTTCTTTCTCACAAAGTTTTTCTCTCAGAGCTTCTCCAAGCTCGTATTATAATTTTAGCTGCCAGGTCCAGCAAAACAAAGGCCTTCCTTCTCTCTTAGAATCCATATATCAAGTGTTATGGAGGGGATTGAATTGGCTTTGCTGTGGTCACCTGCCCATTCCATAACTGTGTCCACTGTGGCCAGGGGACTAGGAGACTCTTCCTGGCCAGCTATGCCTTTGGTATTATATGCCTTCCCTGCAGCTGAAGGTGGTTGTGCTGTTCCCTTCCAATACCACAGTGGGTTTCCCACAGCAAAGAGAGGTTCTGTAGTCAGAAAAAGGACCACTGGTGACGCCAAAACAAGAGCTCTCCTCTAGAAACCCTAAATAGGGACCACTTGTGCTGGAGTTTGTTGTTGCTGCTGTTGTTCAGTCACTACGTTGTGTTCACCTCTTTGATACCCCATGGACTGCAGCACGCCAGGCTTTCCTGTCCTTCCCCATCTCCTGGAGTTTGCTCAAACTCAAGTCTGCTGAGTCGGTGATACTATCCAACCATCTCATCCTCTATTGCCCCCTTCTCTTCCTGCCCTTAATCTTTCCCAGCATCAGGGTCTTTTCAAATGAGTTGGCTCTTCTCATCAGGTGACCAAAGTATTGGAGTTTCAGCTTCAGCATCAGTCCTTCCAATGAATATTCAGGACTGATTTCCTTTAGGATTGACTGGTTTGCTCTCCTTGCAGTCCAAGGGACTCTCAAGAGTCTTCTCTAGCACCACAGATCAAAAGCATCAATTCTTTGGTGCTCAGCCCTCTTTCAGCTGAGTAGCTTGCTACCAGGCTACAAAGCCATGAAGCCTGTTAGTAACAACAACATCATAAGAGGTAGGAATCATATAGCAGGCACTTCCAAGGGCTTCGTGCATCCCATATTTCATCCTACAGCCATCCTAGGAAGTACACTGGAGCATAGCCTCGCATTTTACACTGAGAAAGTGGAGGTGAATGGCTTGTCCAGTGTCACACACATACCAGTACTCACTGTTCATAGAGATTAGAATGCAGTAGTTTGGACTTCCCTGGCAGTCCAGTGGTTAAGACTCTGTGCTTCCACCGCAGAGGGCATGGCTTCCATCCCTGGTCAGAGAACCAAGATCTCACATGCTGCATGGCTCAGCCAAAAGATAAAAAATAAAATTTTTTTAAGAAAGATAAGATAGTTCAAGTCTCTATTTAACTCTCCCCCTCTTCCTCTTCTTGCTCCTCTCCCTTGTTGTTGTTGTTATTATTATTATCTTCTCCTTAAGACTCAGGCATGAGTTGGAGGAGGCTCAGCTTGGCTGGCAGACTTGCTCAGAGAGACACTGTGTGATCCTCTCAATCAACATTTCCCACCGATCCTTTCCTCTGCACCCTGGCTCTCTTGTCTTAAGATGTGGTTACCCATTGGGCTCCTTGGTGATTTTAGGGTGAACACTGCTGAGGTTCTCAAGAGGTCACCCTAGTTCCATTGGCCCTGCTTCTCCAGTAGACTTGCAGCAAGGAGCTTTCTGAGCTGTGTCCTCTGTTCTGTTATTCCTGAGCTGTTTTCACTCTTCCAGGTGAGGAGCTGGTGTCTAGAGAGAGAAGTGACTTGCCCCTGGCTCCACAGCTGGTTTGTGGTGGGGCTAGCACTTGACTTTGTCTAGTTCATGGCTCTTCTTTCCATTCTTTATGCAAAGAGATTATGTTCCAGCCTTACAATAGGTCCTGGGAGTGAGCCCTGATCCCTTAGCCTATATGTCATGACTTCAAGTCCTCTGGACTTGGGGTCAAAACTCTCAGTCTCAAGCCTGTATTCAGTACCTACTGAGAGTCTTTGGGTAGATCACTTCACCTCTCAGAGCCTCATGTTCCCACCCCGACCCCCAAACACTGAAGTAATACTATCAGTTCTGTCTGCCTGTGAATGTGTTATTATTATTTGGTTTGTTGTTGTTGTTCAGTTGCCAAGTCATGTCCAACTCTGTGTGACCCCATGGACTGCAGCCCACCAGGCCTCCCTGTCCCTCACCATCTCCTAGGATTTGCCCAAGTTCATATCCTTTGAGTCGGTGATGCTATACAACCATCTCAACCTCTGTTGCCTTCTTCTCCTGCCTTCAATCTTTTCCAGCATCAGGGTCTTTTCCAATGAATTGGCTGTTTGTATCAGGTGGCCATTATGTAGTTACCCATTTTATTTATTTATTTTAAACTTTTCATTTTGTATTGGGTTATAGCCAATTAGCAATGTTGTGACAGTTTCAGGTAACAGTGAAGGGACTCAGCCATACATATACATGTATCCATTGTGAATGTATTAATGAAAGGGTAAAATGGGATGAAATATATGAATGGGTTTTGGAAGCTGTATTTTCCTCTATAAATGTTTCATAGTATTTTAGTGTAACTCATTATAAATCTTCAGCAAATGTTTTCTTATTAAATGATTCAGTGCAGAAGCACTTCCTTTTGAATCAGTTCCCGAGTCCTGGAATCTTATCTAGATAGTATTTTCTCTGGATTTTGGCCGATAATGGTTATTTACTTGTCATTCTCAGATAGGGATTCCAAAGTGATATTTAAATCTTCTTTCCACAGTCTCAGGGAAGGTTCCTGGATGTTTGCTTGGAAGAGGCACATGTAATCCGTAATAATGAGATCAATATACTTTATAGACCTTTCCTGATTAGAAATGTTAACACATCTGAGATGCTGTGCCCTGTCGGTAGCACGATTGTTAGAGCAACTAAATGAGGCAAATTCAATCTGTTCTTGGGCAGAAGAAGCTAGAACTAAACTCACCTTGTCTGTCCTTTGGGTTTGTGTGTGTCACCAAGAATAATGTGACTTTCAGACTTAGAGAATGAACTTAGGTTATCAGGAGGGAAGGGTGGAGGAAGGTATCGTTAGGGAGTTTGGGGTGGACATGTACACACGGCTGTGTGTAAAATGGAAAACCAACAAAGTTTTCCTGTACTGCACATGGAACTCTGCTCAATGTTATGTGGCAGTCTGGATGGGAGGGGAGTTTGGGAAGGAATGGATACATGTATATGTATGGCTGAGTCCTTTAGCTGTCCACTTGGAACTATCACAGCATTGTTAAGTGGCTATACTCCAATATAAAATAAAAAGCTAAAAAATAAAGATGAGCACTTTTGAGCATCTTGTACTTTTTGGTTTGTAGGTGGCTGGTACCTTCCCCTGGCCTTTCTTGTGGGTGCACGTGTCCTAACCTCCTCTTCTTGTAAGGACACCAGTCATATTGGAGTAGGGCTTGCCCTAATGACCTCATTTTACCTCCAAGACCCTATCTCCAAATGCAGTCACATTCTAAGACACTGTGACTTCAACATAGACATTTTGGGAGGATGTTCAGCCCATAACACCAAACAACCCAACCCATGGTGTCCTTGTGTGGGCAGGTACCTGTGTGTAGCTGTGGTGGGGAGGGGCCACAATCGCAGGGCAGGAGAGCTCGGGTGGAGACCCTGGACATCTTCATTGAAGCCCAGGGTTAAGAATCATCAGCTAACCCAGGACTGAGTGGGCACAGTGTTGATCATCATAGTGCTGGACCTCGGGTTCTGCTCCTGGTTCTTAAGAGATCAGGCCCCGGCACACTCAGCTGGGAGTCAGAGAATCAATGCCAAAGTTTAAACCTTAGAAGAAGCTTTTCAAAACTCTGGGTCAGCCTAAAAGACACGTTAAGTAGGAAGTCTCTTTAATGTTTTCTTAGTGATGGAGATGATGGACGAGCAAGTTAGCCGGTGACACTGCGGCCCGTCGTTAAATAACACGTGAATCATTAACTCAGAATGGAGACAGGGGGCCCAAACTTCATCATTTTTATTCCCACCTTTGGGGAGGCCTGGCAGCATAAATGCCCTCACCCCTGCCACGAGGAACTGTTCTGAAATGCAAAGTGTGGCTCAGCCAGCGAAGTCAAAGGAATGGTAAATGGTCTCATTTCTATCTTTTTGAGTAATGATATGCCACTTTCCCCATAAATTGCATAAAGATGAAGAAGAAAAATAATTCTTTGACCTTTCTCATTTATAACCACACTTAGGTATTTCTTCTCATCTCTTATGCTGGCCGCAGAGCTTCACCCCGCTGAGACTTCATTTCCTGCAGTCGCAGCATAAAAATGGATAGAACCTCCTTCTCTCCTTTCTCCTGCCCTCCAACCTGAAGCCAGGGCTGGGAAAGACACAGGACCCGAGTGAGGGGCGTTGCGAGTGAAATCCTTCCTTTCTAAGCACACCGTTCCCATAGCACAGAGCAAATAGGCGCCTGATAGGAAGGACTGTGAACGTTAAGCACGTGGGCTGTGGCCGTCACACCTTCCAGGTGATGAATATCTTTTATCCAGATAAATGTACTTATAATTTGTTGGTTTTAATTACTGTAGCCTTGTGAAGTCTTGAGCCAGTAATTCCTTTCTCAACAAATTAGAGGCCTGAAATAATTCTGTGGGAAGACTAATTGCTCACTCTGGTTTTTGGACATTTGTCTGAAACATATTTCCAAAACTCAGTTGGGTGTTGTTCACCATTCAGCTCTGAGGACTCTGGTTGCCTTGTGACCTGTAAACCCCCTCATTGGAGTGGCTCCTGCATTGCTAACGTCGATGTGTAAATCTCTGTTCAGTAATTACCTTCCCCAGCTCTCCTTTTAGGATGGCAGGAAGATCTCATCTTAATAATGTGAAGCTTTTGTTCCAAAAGAAGAAAGTAAGGGAACTCTCCCCCTGTCGGATCTCAGCTCTTAAATGAAAAGAAGAGTCTGGTGTGGACACGTTACTGGAAGCACCAACCACTTTTCGCCCAACTTTGTCCCAAGATTGGGTACTGAACCGTTCAAAGTCTGCATTGGGAAAATATGTAAGCTTTCTCCCCTATTATAATTTCTGCTCATTTTCTCTGTTTTGCTTATGTCTGTCTTTCCCCACCAAGTGAGAACTGGTTTTGCTGGCTTTCTGTCAATAGGAAATCTCTGCTAATTGGCGTTTCTCTGCTTTGCAAGCAGAATGATAACTGATATTCATAATGATATTCCAGACGCTCTGCAAGAACCCGAAGGGGCTGATGAATTCTCAAAAAATGATTGACTTCTGTGCAGAGTAATCTTAGTGTCAGGTGTATTTTATGGTTTTCTGATTCACTGCAAATTGGATGTCCTTGTATGGGTATAACTTTCAGTTTACCAAAGTATTAATTAAGCAGAGCCCAAGTCTTTGGACTTCCCAAGTGGCCCAGGGGCAAAGAATCTGCTGCCGATGCAGGAGATGTGGGTTCGATTTCTGGGTTAGGAAGATCCCCTGGAGGAAGAAATAGTGACTCACCCTGGTATTCTTGCCTAGGAGAAAAGCCAGGGACAGACGAGTCTGGCAGGCTACAGTCCACAGGATCACAAAGAGTCTTTTAGAGATGGAAAACTGGACTTTTTCTATTTGGCAGCTCCTGGTGGTAGGACGCAAGTCAAGTCTAATTCTTCTTTTATCTTTGATGTACTTAGTAGGTCCTTGGAGGATGCTGTGGGATAACTGCGCCATGCAGGGACATGGAGAGCTGTAGGCTTGACGAAGGCCCATCATCTTAGCAAGCCTGAGCCAGAGGCCTGAATGGGCTTGTTAAACCTGAACGGTCAGATGGATGGGACCAGAACAGGCTGCGAAAATATAAAAGTGAGGAAAACTCACATATAGAATACAAGTCAGAGCAGACTGAAAGATCTAAACCCAGTGGGTTGAGTATGATTCCCAAAGATGGAAGTTTGGCTTATGAGGATCCTAAAGCTCTGTGTGTGGGTGACTGTGAGGTCCCTGTCGTCACTCAGAGTCATGTGGGACCAAGGATGCTGGATCCCTGAGGTCTTTATGGAAAGGGGAAAATACAGATGGGTACTTGCTTGTGGTCCAGTGGCTAAGACTCAGCGCTCCCAATGCAGGAGGCCCAGGTTCCATCCCTGGTCAGGGAACTAGATCCTGCAGGCTGCAACTAAGAGTTCTTGAGCCGCAACTAAGATGCCACATACCATTAACCAAAGATTCCGCAAGCTGCAACGAAGATCTGGTGTGCCACAACTAAGACCTGGTGCAGCCAAACAAATAAATACAAAATAAATAGATAAATAAATCCTAGGAATAAAAGCCAACTCGGGCTGTGCTTAGTTGCTCAGTCATGTCCGACTCTTAGAGGCCCCTTGGACTGTAGCTCAGCAGATACCTCTGTCTGTGGGGATTCTCCAGGCAGGGATACTGGAGTGGGCTGCCATGCCCTCCTCCAGGGGATATTCCCAGCCCAGGGACTGAACCCAAGTCTTATGCATTGTAGGCAGATTCTTTACCAGCTGAGCTACCAGGGAAGCCCCAAAGCCAACATAGTCTCCTTAGGAAAAAAAAAAGAAGAAGGATGTGGGTAACTGGTTACTGAGACAAACCAGCTGTGTCTTCTCACTTTGTGATTCTGACTGCCGCAGCCATATTGGTGGTGTCAGTCTGCTTTCATGGTCTAATCTACCCACTCACCTTCATTGCTGTCTGTCTCCTTTACATGCTCCAGGAAGACATAAAGTCAGTGCCATTTGACTCCTGGCTAAACACTCTTGTACTCTGTGGGAGACCAGTTAGCCTTGCATATTATATACCTTAAATTGTATTAAGTAACCCTGACGTTTATTGCTCTTGCTGGGTCAAAGCACCAGTGTAACGGAGAGGAGGTAAGAAAGAGTTCACTGTCTGTCTCTGTTTCACATACCTAATTCTGTGTAACAAACCACCCCAAAGCAAGTGCCTTAGAACAGCTATGATTATTTTATTTCTTCCTGAGTTTGAGGACTGACTAGAAGTTCTTCGGTCTGGCCTCCTTTGGGGGTGTTCCATGTGGTTGCGTACAGGTAGGGGATTAACTGACTGGCAGATTTAAGAAGGCCTCTCTCGCATATCTGGGGTCTGGGTGCAGATTGTTGGCAGGAATGCCCTTCTACATGACTCAGTTCTCTCTCCTCTCTGCTCTCTCTCTGGAGTCTCATCCTCCAGGGCTTCTCCATGTCTCTGTGTCTCATCCTCTGGGGTTTCTCTGCAACATGGCAGCTCGGACTTCCTTACTGCATGGCAGCTGGGTTCCCAGGATGCGAAGGGAGAAGCTGCCAGGACAAGGCTCAGCCTAAAACTGGCCCCATGTAACTTTTGTCACCTTTGATTGGTTAGAATGAGTCACGGGGTGAGCTCAGACTCACTTGATGCTTTTGAACCGTGGTGTTGGAGAAGACTCTTGAGAGTCCCTTGGACAGCAAGGAGATCCAACCAGTCCATCCTAAAGGAAATCAGTCCTGGATGTTAATTGGAAGGACTGATGTTGAAGCTGAAACTCCAATACTTTGGCCACCTGATACAAAGAGCTGACTTATTTGAAAAGACCCTGATGCTGGGAAAGATTGAGGGCAGGAGGAGAAGGGGACGGCAGAGGATGAGATGGTTGGATGGCATCACCGGCTCAATGGACATGAGTTCGAGTAAACTCTGGGAGTTGGTGATGGACAGGGAGGCCTGGCGTGCTGCAGTCCATGGGGTTGCAAAGAGTCAGACACAACTGAGCAATTGAACTGAACTGAACTGAGCTCAGACTCAAGGGAAAGGGAAGAGTTCTCATTTCTTGTTGAGAAGAGCAACTAATAATTTGTGGCCATTTTTGGAAATCCAAAACAGAGGGGATATATGTATATGTATGACTGATTCACTTTGCTGTGTAGCAGAAAATAACTCAACATTGTAAAGCAACTATACTCCAATAAAAAAAGTTACTGATTGTCAGCCAAGGGGAGAGAAATACATTAACGTTTATCCTGTAGGTTGTTGTGAGGTTTAAATGAGGTCAATGCAAACATAGCATTTAGGGCAGGTAGATAAACCGTTATATTTCTTCTGCCTGATTTAAGGATCCATTCTAATGGGTAGGGACAGTTGACAGAAAACTGTAATTCAGGGATCGGGTTTCTGGTCAATTGTGGTTTAGTTATTCCCAAGCAGGAATTAAGTGAGATGATACATGTAAACTACTTAGATGAGTCAGTGCCTAGGACATGGTAATCACTCAATAAATGTAAGTTAGTACTTTTAACACCATCAGTGTCGAGGGGCAATGATTCCTAAAAACAAAACAACATCTTCAAGACTATAGGCAACCCACCATCCTGATTATGAACATCCTTCCTTTCATTTGAGTTACTTTTAACCTTTGTGTAACAGAATTTTAGAGATGTTTACAATCTCAGAGGTTTAGATCAGAAAGAAATTTAAAGCCAAGTTTTGCCACCTCACATAGCTAATTAGAGGATTACTTCCAAATTTCAAGACCCCAAGCTTCTAGCCAAGGGCTCTCTTCACTGCATCCTTAAGTGTAGATGTTCAAACTCATTTGCTTTAAAAATAAGAGCTAGGAATACAAAGCTGCATTTGGCAAGTATAACACATTTAAATATGTAGTTTGGTTTTATAAATCAGCATGTACTTTGGAGGGGAGAGGAAAAAACTGGAAAGATAGAGGACGGAGCAAGGACAGAAAGAGATGACAGATAAATCCAGAAGAACAGAAAGAGGGTTAAAAGATTAAAGATGATTTGTTTAATGACTTTCATGAGTACTAAGTGCTGGAAAGCTGTCGGGCAAGAATTGGTTCTACATCTGCCCCCAAAGTCCTGCCCCCTCATCTGGCAGCAGCACCCTCACCACCATTTTTTGAAAATACCCTCCTCAATTCCAGCCTGCGAATTCTGATGGTTCTGACAGTTGCATCATCTTACTTTTGTGGCCATGAGGATTGGTCAGGTGGGGACCAGTTAGAGTACTTTTCTAGGCTCTGTGGAGCAGAGCGAGAAAGGCATCTTGATTAAGGTTGGCTTGCTTCCAACCACTTTTTAGTAAAATCTGCCATAGACAGTTTAGCCATGTCCACTTTCCTTGGCCATGCCCTCAGTCTTCATATATCCTATTGCTCTCTTCTTTGTTATTCATTTATTAAATTTGTATTGACCTTTTGCTATGCATCTGGCATCATAATACAGTCATAGTTCTTTCATTCATGGACCCTACAGTCTGCTGAATATAGACACGGGTGATAGACAATTAAAAAGTTTACAAAAACACGATTATGATTTGTGATAAGAGCACTGTTGTAGGCTGAATAAAGGCCCTCAAAGATGTCTATGTCCTAATCCTCAGAACCCGTGAGGTTAACACCCCATGTGTTACCTTTCATGGCCAATGGCACTTTGCAATCGGGATTAGTTAAGCCTCTCTAACGGGGAGATTATCCTGGATTATCTGCAGGAGCCCAATGTCATCACCAGGGTCCTTATAAGAGGGAGACAGGAGGGTTAGACTCAGAGAAGGTGATGTAATGATGGACACATAAACAGAGACTAGAGGATGCTCTGCTGCTGGCTTTGATGATCAAAGTGGCCACGGGCCAAGGAAGGCAAGTGGCCTCTAGAAACTAGAAAAAGGAAGAACACAGATTCTTCCCTGGAATCCCTAGAAGGAACACAACACCTTACTTCTGGGAATGCTGACCCCTAGAATTGTAAGAGGACACGTTTGTATTGTTTAATCACTAAGCTTGTAATTGATGGGAGTAGCAACAGGAAACTAACACAAGCTTCAAAGGAAAAAGGTGGATACATGAAAGGATAATGTGAGGAACCTTCCTAAGATTAGGGGGTCAGCAAAGACCTTGTGAAAAACTCATATTTTGCTTAAGAGCGCATGGAAAAGAAAGAACCAGCCTTAGAAAAAGAGGAGGGGTGTTGACGGCTGCATTCAGGAACACAAAGCCAGAAAAAACCTTAAACTAGATAGGTCTGTCTGTTCTAACAACTGAAAGGAGACTAATGGGGCAGGATACAGGAGAGTGGCATCAGATGAGGTCGCTGGTCCTTAGTGATCCACACCTACTACCAGGAGTTCCAGTCTTCCTCCTTCTTGGCTTTCTAAGTCCTTCCCACCTTCTCTTCCAGCTCCATCTGCATCCTTACCTCAAAGCCTTCCATGATCTCAGCAGCTTTATTCATCTCCCTCTTTCATCCAAACTATGCTTCCTCTTTGCAAATAAGGTCTTTGGACCTATGAGTACCCACCCTCCCCCCCAGATTTATCCTTGGGGAAGGTATCTTCAAATTTTTCAAGGATGTTTTAGTTTTAAAGATAAGCATTAAAATAGAATAAGCTTGGGCTATCCTTTAGAAGCACCTGCTTGAGTTTTATTTTAAGATTTCAGAGCCGTCGCTGGGTCACTTGAAGGCTAAATGATGTCCAGGCAAGTCATAGAAGCAAAGGTTTTGAAGAAGCTCGAGCAGAAGAGTGGAGGGAAATGAAATGATCAGAGGGCACACAGCATGTAAGATTGAGCAGCAGAAAGCAGCACCCTGCTGGCCTTATAAGCAGGTTTGTTCTGTGGATTCTTTCCTTCTACGTTGCTGTTGTTGAGTCGCTAAGTTGATTGCAGCAAGCCAGGCTCCCTTGTCCCTCATTATCTCCTAGAGTTTGCTTAAATTCATGTCCACTGAGTCGGTAACACCATCTAACTATTTCACCCCCCCTCTCTCCCTTCTCTTTCTGCCCTCAATGTTTCCCAGCATCAGGGTCTTTTCCAATGAGTCAGTTCTTCCCATCAGGTGGCCAAAGTATTGGAGCCTCAGCTTCAGCATCAGTCCTTCCAATGAATATTCTGGGGTGATTTCCTTAAGAATTGACTGGTTTGATCTCCTTGCAGTCTAAGGAACTCTTAAAGGTCTTCTCCAGCACCTTCTTATAACACTTCACTACTAGTAGATCTTTTTCAGTTTTGCATCCTCTATTAATTGATTAGTCTGTTATGCGTCAACGGTTAAAAGTGAGGTCACTGAAATTAAACACAGCAATGATGGCTGTGAACTCAATGCTAATGACTCAAATGATGATCTGTCATGCTTAAAATCAAAAGATTCATATTGATACTAAGTAAAATAGGAATGTGCAAATATATTTTTCCATGATTGTGTCCAATAGTACCGATCAATTTTAAGTAAAACATCGTCAATTATCACATTAAATTAATGCAGTTTTAAATACCTTTGGTTTCACACTTTTATTTATATTTAAAATTTTTGTTTTGATTTTACCAAGAGAGATATAAGTATAATAAGTTTATAATTAATTATATGTTGTACAGATTGCCTTTGCTGTACATTTCATGTAGAATAATATTATAATAAAATATAACTTGTCCACACTGGGGATCTGTGGAAAATATTTTTCTTTAAAGGGAATCCATAGCTTATTAAGTTTGAGAAACGCTGACCTGTAATATTCATATTGTACAGTTTTTGAAATACTAGTTCTTGAGTCGCTACTTCCTCTGTGTGAGTTTATACCCACTGCCTCAAAAGAAAGGAAAACTCACTCAGGGTGAATGAAGGGCATATGTACACGTTTTCCGAGAATCCACAGGTCCCATGGCAGGGCTGGGCACACAGAAGATGCCCAACAAATCCCAGGGGAATGTACTAATCATGTCTTGTTATTATCTGTTTCTGGTGCTCTGGGGCCTGCCTGATGGTGGAGGGACAGCCTCTCTCAGGGATCGTCATTCCCAGGACAGCTTGCCGTCATCATGCCTTCCACGTGTCAGGTGAATGGTCCAGCGCCCACCCCTCCCCCGCCCCTCCTCTGTCGCCGTGAGGCTCTGGACCGCTCGCCACCCGCTCTCATCGCCCCGCGGCCAGGTGCAGACACTGACGGACAGCCCCTGACCTGCCGTAAGTGTTCCTTCCTGCCGTAGAGCGCAGTGAGGGAGCTTGCCCACACTCTCCTCTTGCCCCTTCTGCCTCCTGGCCGACCCGGATGCTTCCCCGTGTGGCCCTACACGCGCTGCTCCCTCGTCCTGGGAGCTGTCACAAACTCTTCCCTGGGGGCTTCCCAGGTGGCACTAGCAGTAAAGAGCCCACCTGCGAATGCAGGAGACGGAAGAGAGGTGGGTTCAATCCCTGGGTCAGGAAGGTCTCCTGGAGTAGGATATGGTAACCCACACCTGTATTCTTGCCCAGGCAATCCCACAGACGGAGGAGGCTGGCGGGCTACAGTCTGTAGGGTTGCAAAGAGTCAGACTCGCCTGAAGCAATTTAGCATGCGTGTATTTTCTCTTGAGTGGCAATGGGCTCCTGATCTCTTGGCCTTATCATCCCTGGATTAAAAAAACCCTACATTTTAAAACAGAATACATATATAATCCCATTGTTCTATGCTCTTTATACAAAAATGTTGCAATTTCTTCAGTCACCAAGTGAAAACCTCTTATTCGCTGTATATTTGTGTGTCTCCACTGTAGAATGTGATGTCCTTCAGAGCTAGGATTGAGTGTGAATCTGGACTGAGCTGTCTGCACTTCCAGTGCAGAGTCTGTGACCACAACAGGTTATTAAAAGATTGATTTAATAATTTTATTATGATTATTATGTAATAATCACCTCGGAGGTTTACTTTACCATTCTATCCTCATAAGTGTCATGTTTTTGCTAACTCAGCTGATGAGCCCCAGTTTGACAATGACTCTTGGTCCAAAACTCCTTGCCTAAAAGTGAATTCCTGTTTCACCCCAGGTCCCTTCCTCCCTCAGGCCCCATGTGTGTCTTATTTGGATAGTCTGCTTTCAGGACTCAGCACAAGCCACACCTCCTCCTGGAAGCCCACCTTGACTTCTCCTGCCCGTCACAGCTCCCTCTTCTTTGGGCTCAAACACTCTCTGACTTATTATCTTCCCTTCATTACTCCCCACCAAGCAGTGCTTGTTTTCATAGTAGGGTTTCCTCAAGTGTTTATTAATCACCAAACTGCTCTCTTTCCTCTAACTGTTGCTGGCCAGGGCAGCTTCATTCCACCCAGGGGTAGGGCTTGAAATGATGGAACCAGAGCTGTATTAGTGGAAACAAACTGATTGCACAGGAAGTGGTTTACAGTTTTTACTTCCAACCGTTTCTCTCGTTAAAAAATCGTCCCATAGCCTTCTCTGGTCGCCGAGAAGCCACATTGATTTTTATTCACCCAGTCAGATTTCTGAATCCTCCTAGAGTTAACAGAGTTGGTTCACAGGGTATTTGTCAGAAACAAGAGCCTCTCAAGTCAAGATCTTGCTCCCCTCAGGCAATTCCATCCACGGCCCTCCAAGGCTTCGCATCAACACTAAGCTCATCACCCTAGCAACCAGGAACTTCAAACTGTCCTCTGGATTCCACTGACATCTCCTACATTTGATAGGTGAAGGGTGATGAGCCATGAGCTCTGTGATGGCAAATGGAAGATTCTTTCTCCGGAGCAGGCAGCCTGCAGCATGTGTGCCAAAGACTCTCTTGGATGAATTTCAGTATGTTCGGAGGTTGTCATGTCGAGCTCTCTGAAAATTGGACTCAGCAAAAGTTGATTATGGTACAAATCTAATCTGTCACTCTACCTAAAACCCATAGCTCTCCTTTACCATACGATTTGGTTCAGTTTTCTTTGTAATTTTTTTTAAAAATTAACTTTTGAGATCACTGTCAGTTTCACAGTGATTTGAGGCACAGTTTCAAGACATCCAGAGCCCCTGTACCCTTTACTGAGTTCCCCCTAACAGTAGCTCTGGAAGATCAGATGCTGACATCCTGCAAAAGGGGTGGGGTCCCGGGCAGAAGAAGTGTGGATGGGAATTCCGGACTCCCCAAGGCCTCCACTGACACCAGAAAGGGGTGGTTTGTCATTGCTTGATGGGCACTGACGTCCCAGATGCCCACCTGGCCTGTCTGACCCCTCCCTGGTGCAGGGTTTGGGGCACCTAGCTAGAGCCTAGCCTGGGTGAAATCTAGCTTTTGCTGGTGGGGGTGGGACCATAGTTGTTTCCTGAGGTGTCTGGCTGAACTCAGGATAAGCAGTTCAGCCAGATAAGCAGTTCAGTTTAGAGGATAAGCATTTATCATCTCAAAGTCTTGCCTTTCTAGGCTGCCCTTTTGCCGGTCCTTTGGCAAGAGAGAGCTGGCTCTTGCTGCTCCTCTTTTGTCTGCTCTGCATGGCATTTCTGGGTTGCCAGGCACTTAAGCTCCAAGTCTGGGATACGTGAAGCCAAAAACAAACAAAAAACCCCAGTGAACTCATCACTGTATCATTCCTTGGGTCCTGAGGTCCCTCCCTGGCCCGCCTTCCTTTTTTTTAATTCACTTCTCAGCATCTTATTTTTAACGTCCAGGGTTTTAGCTGTACTTAGCAGGAGAAATAGGAATAAGCATAAGGAGTCCATCATTTTGGACGTGGAAGTCCCCAGGTGTCTTTTTCTTCTTTAAACATGAATGGCCCCGATCTATCTGCTGCTCACCTCGCCAGCACTCGTCACACCTGCTTCTTGCCTGATGCTTGAACACTACCTACCTGCAAAGCAGCCCTGCTGTTGCCATTTCAGGTCTCTTCACCCACACTCTTGCTAATAAAAACAAGCACGTATGCAGCACTTATTATGTGCCAGGCACATTATATGTTATAATTATGAATTAAGGACTATTATTATAGAGATGAAGAAACTGGGGCCCAAAAAGATTAAGCAATTCACTTGTGGTCACCCAGCCAGTAAGCCACAGAGCCTGGGTTTGGATTCAGGCAGCTGGTTCTGAAGCCACTTCCCTGCCGGATTTGGCTGTCTAACTTGAACTTGAGTGGCATCAGCATCCCCTCCAGGGCTTGAAAATACAGACTGCTGGGCCAGCACCCAGAAATCGTGAGTCTAAGGTGGGGCCTTTAGAATTTGCCTTTCTAACAAGTTTCCAGCTGATTCTATTTTCTGGGAACCACACTTTGCAAACCAATCACTTTGCCACCCTCTCCTTCGCCCCAATTTGCTTGGCTAATTGCTAAGTAGACTTTTTGATTCAGCAAAGCTGAATTTTGCCTGATTTGACTTAGTCTTCCTCCTCCACCCTCAGAGGGTTTTAGCAGTCTCAGCATATCTGTCATTGTAGTTGCCACGTTATATGGAAATTATCTGTTTATGTATTTCCAAACCCCTTGAGGGCAGAGAGGTTAGTGCAGAACAAAGTATATGTTATTCATCTTTGTACAGTCATCTGGGGTGACTGTTGAAAACGGGATTCCTGAGCCCAGCCCACGAAGTTTCTAAATCAGTAGATCAGGGCAGGACCCAAGAAGCTGCCCTTTAAGTAAACAACTTGCATGATTCTGATGTGGTTGCAGAGGTGAGGGGGAGCGTGGGGGAGGCACTTTGAGAAACTGGCCTAGAACTTTGCATTACATTTGGCATTAAGTGCCCAATAATTATTTCTTAACTGTATGTTACTGAGCTGAACTTTGGGCTGAATGGTAACCCTCACCCCAGTTTCCATGCTGGCAGTTTTTGCGCTCATCCCTCCACCCCCATCCAAATCACTCCTTGCTAATCAGAACTGTCCTTTATATAGTACAGCTGATTTCAGTTAGTTAGTGAGTCAACTTGGAAACATAAACAATTTTTGTTGATGGTATCTTTTTAAAAAATAGTAAGATGTAACTTACATAGAGAAAAGGTACAAATCTTAGTTGTCAGCCCTGGGTAAGCACCCCTCAGATCACAAAGTGGAATATTTCCAGCCCCTCGCAGATGCCATCATGACTCTTTCTATTCAATACATCTCCTCCAATGGTGATTCTGAGTTCTATCACCATAGATTAGTTCTGCTTGCTCTTGAACTGTGTATAAATGAAATTACATAGAATGCACACGTTTGTACTTGGCTCTTTATGCTCCACATTCTGTATTTGAGCTTTGTTTATGTCTGTGTATGCAGCAATAGTTTGTTTCATGGCTGTGCTGTATTCCATTCTTTTTTAAAAAAAAATCATTTGTGAAATTTATTTTTAAAAACATTAAAATTTTTGTTGATGGATAGCTGATTTACAAAGTTGTGTTAGTTTCATTATACAGCAAAGACAATCAGTGATACGTATGCATATATCCACTCTTTTTTTAGATTCTTTTCTCATATAGCTCGTTACAGAGTATTGAGAAGAGTTCCCTGTGCTATACAGTAGGTCCTTATTAGCTATCAATTTATATATAGTAGTGTGTACATATCGATCCCAATCTTTCAGTTTATCCCTCTTCCCCTTTCTGCCCTGGTAACCTTAAATTTGTTTCTTGCAACTGTGATTTTATTTCTGCTTTGTAAACAAGTTCATTTGTACTATTTTTTTTTATATTCCATGTATAAGTGACCTCATGATATTTGTCTTTCTCTGTCTGACTTACTTCACTTAGTATGATGATCTCCAGGTCCACCTATGTTGTTGCAAATGGTATTATTCTGTTCTTTTTCATTGATGAGTAATATTCCCCTGCGTGTATGTGCCACATCTTTATCTATTCCTTTGTCGATGGATGTTGAGGTTGCTTCCATGTCCTGGCTACTGTAAATAGTGCTGCAATGAATACTGGCCTGCATGTATCTTTTTGAATTATGGTTTTCTCTAGATATATGCCCAGGAGTGGATTGCTGGTAGTTCTATTTTTAGTTTTTTAAGGAACCACCATACTGTTCATCATAGTGCTTTCCCAATCTACATTCCATTCTAAGAATATAAAACTAGCAGCTGTTCTTAGACTGGATTTTTCTTTTTTTGGTTGCTTCTTTTTTATTGTGATAAAATATGCATGTGTGCACGCTAAGTTGCTTCAGCTGTGTCCAATTCTTTGCCACCTTATGGACCCTAGTCCACCAGACTCCTCTGTCCATGGGATTCTCCAGGCAAGAATACTGGAGTGGGTTGCCATGCTCTCCTCCAGGGGATCTTCCTAACCTGGGGAAACCTGCGTCTCCTGTGGCTTCTGCATTGCAGGCAGATTCTATACTGCTGAGCCACTGCGGAACTCAGATAAAATATATAAAACTTAAAATTTGCCATTTTAGCTTTTTTTAATTGAACATTTCAGTGGCATTAAGTGCATTCACAATGTTGTATAACCATTACCAGTCTCAATCTCCGAAATTTTTTCATCTTCTCAAACAAAAACGCTGTACCCATTGAATAATAACTCCCCATTACCCTTCCCCCAGCTCCTAACAACCCCCATTCTACTTTCTGTTTCTATGAATTTGACTACTCCAGGTATCTCATATAAGTAAAATCACATAATATCTATCTTTTGTGACTGGCTTATATATTAATACACACACACACACACACACACACACACACACACACATGCACACACACGTGCACACGTGCGCACACACACACATGCACGCACGCACACACACACACACATTCCCTGGTGGCTCAGTGCTGCCAATGCAGGATACACAGACTTGATCCCTGGGTCAGGAAGATCCCCTGGAAAAGGAGATGGCACGCCACTCCAGTAGTCTCGCCTGGGAAATCCCGTGGATGGAGGAGCCTGGTGGGCTAAAGTCCATGGGGTTGCAGAGTCAGACACAACTTAATGACTAAACAACAGCAACAACATATATATGTGTGTGTGTGTGTGTGTGTGTGTGTGTATGTGTGTATACATATGTATGTGTGTGTGTATACACATTATGTATACATACACATATTATGTATATACACACACATATACACACCACATAAATCACATTTTGTTTATCTTTCAATTGTGGATGGACACTTGCCTTGTTCTTACCTTTTGGCTGCTGAGATTCCTTTTTTTTTAGTTTCAGGGTATCCATGGCGTATCATTACTGCCCCAGGAAAGTGCACACATGCAGATTCCTCTGGCCATGTGATAATGAGGGTGGTCCCTGGACGATCATTGCTTGGAGAGGCTGCAGCTGGCAGGAAGTGTTAGTTGGAATCTGAGAAACAAAAGTGTGAGGATCTCCAGCCTGGGAATCGTAACAAGTGAGGCACCACTCTGCAAAAACGGAGGAGAGAGTGGAGTGAGCAGGGTGAGTGTGGATGTGGGTGAGCCTGGCAGCCAGCTGGGAAATAACTCCACGAAAGCCGGTGATCTAGTGGACATTTTCAATTTCTCTGTTACACGGCCCAGGGTTCCTTTGAAGGCTGGGTTTTTATTTTTTTATTTTTTCCATTTATTTTTATTAGTTGGAGGCTAATTACTTTACATCATTGCAGTGGTTTTTGTCATCCATTGAAATGAATTAGCCATGGATTTACAAGGCTGGGTTTTTAAAGAGCTCAGTCCAGGCTGCTTGCTGATGTTTGCTTCTATTGTCATGAATTCTACCATCTTTTATATATTAATGCTTCCCAAATCTGTCCTGTTAGCACTAACTTTTTCTTGGGCTCTAAATCCATGTTTCCACCGACTAGCTGATATATACAGCTATATGTTCAAGGATATTTCAGATTCAATATGCACTAAATCAAATTTTTAAAATCTTCTATAGTGATTAATGTCATTACCATTTACTCAGTTCCGGAAACCAGAATGCCAGGAATCATCTTCAACTCCTTCCCTCCCTAATTTCCATCTACTGATTCTACTTCTAAAATATCTCTAGACCATGTCCGTTTTCTCTTAGGTCACATTTCCATGTCTGAATTCCACCCGATGTCTCGTTTCACAGATACTTGTCCCTTCTTCCTCATTTCTGTTAGGGTTATTTTTCCAAAACAGGTTTGATCATGTTATTTGTAGCACCTCTTCTTGTCTTTAAAACTTTGAAGTCCCCCGGTCATCGCCAATAGGCTAAATTTTATGCTCCTAATATGGTTTATACGGCCCTTCTGACACGTCACTCAGTCACTCATCCAGCATCTTCTTACATTTTACACCTTTCACATTATGCTTCATTTATGCTCATCATTTTTCACATTCTCTAATATTGAACTTTGTTTTACGCCACTGTCTTCGCTTGTGCTGTTTTTCTGAAAGCAGAACATTTAGAATTCTATTCGTTGTTTTCATTCCCTCACCATTTTATTTTTTAATTTTTTGTTTGCTCTTTACAAAATTTTAAATTTTTGGCCAAGCCATGTAACATGTAGGGTTTTTTCCTGACCAAGGATGGAACCCATGCACTCCTGCGTTGGGAATATGGAGTCTTAATCATTGGACCATCAAGAAGGATCCTTATATTTTTTTTAATTTTTGAAATAAATTTTTATTGAAGTATAGTTGAGCTACAATGTTATATTAACTTCTGCTGTATAGCAAAGTGATTCAGTTATACCTAGACATATACCCACCCTTTTTAAAGATTCTTTTCCCGTACAGGTCATCACAGAGTATTGAGGAGAGTTCCCAGTGCTATACAGTAGGTTTTAATGAATTATCTATTGTATATATAGTAGTGTGTATATGTCAATCCCAATATCCCAATTTATCCCTCATGCCCTTCCTTCCTGGTAACCATGTTTGTTTTCTACATCTGTGACTCTATTTCTGTTTTGTAAATAAGTTCATTTGTCCTCTATTCATTTTGGAAGAATCAGGCTGCCTGCCAATCTCCTCATCTTTGGTGGTGGTTGTTCTTGTTGGAGGCTGTAGAACTTGTGCAGAGTCTATAGTGAAGTCTTCTGAGGCTTTGGACACTCCATTATACAGTCTCGAGTCCCCACAAAGTGCCCCCATCAGAGCCCAGTCTTAATGTCCCCTGATATGACCCAGCACACACTTCCTTGGGTCCTTGGTGGAGATGGTTAAAGGAATCTATCTGAATCTACCTTGTATAGCCTAACATTCTGATGTTTGGCATATGAGCCTCATTCATCAAATTGAGATGTTATCTTCTGTGCAGGAGTTCATGACATTACATGAATAGATACCTGTGAAAACCTTTTGTAAGCTGTGACTATTATATTAGTCATTATTAATATATACTTCATTCTTTTACTCTTTCCTTTTTATATTTCTCTTCTTCCTCTTTTTTCTCTCTTCATTTGTTCTGTATCTTTTCTTTTCTCTTCCTATATTTCTTATAAATATTTTCTTCCTTCCCTTGTGATTGACAGTCACAGTCATATGTAATTTTAGCCCCTCTGGGTACCCTGGTAGATTTTTGACCCCCACCCTTGCACAAAGTAGTGCCAAGCCATCCCACAGCCTTGAAAAAAAATCTTATATTGCCGCCATTTACTTATACATTTCTTCAGGGCATTATCAACTCTTCTTGGCCTGGGGAAGAGTTTGCCAAGGTACACCATCTCTTTGTCGTTGGAGTTTTAAAAAAGACTTTCCATGTAACATTGTCAACTGATTAACCTTTAGGCCTGGGAAAAAATGGGAATATCAAAGCAGTAATATTTTGAGCTGCTTTCCACTGAAGGGCACATCAATCTCAGAAATGTCTTTGACTTCTGTTTGGTTACTGCACCAACAATTGAGTATAACTTTATGAGTTAGAGGGAGATAATGGGTTCTGGGGGTAATAAAGCTGTCAGGAGGAGGGAGACTTTCATCTAACTTCATAAAAAATGTGAAAGCATTGGGTGGCGGCACAAGGACGTTGAGGAGATGGCAACATCTGGAGAATCTAAAGACCCAAACAGTCTCATAACTTATGGCCCCGAGAGAAATGCGCTGGGCCAGGAGCCTGCAAACCTGGGTTCTCTTCTCATCCCTATCACGGACTTCCAGAGTGACCTTGGGCAAGTTGCCTGATCATTTTTTTTTTTTTTTTTGCTTCTAGTATTCATACTCTAGGCAAGGATAATAATACTAAATAATACCACTAATATTTATCCATTTGTTACTCAAAGAGAGTTTTTATTTCTATGTTCTCTCTCTTTTGATAGGTAAATGAGGCCCCTGCTTTGAAGCTGTTATGTAAATTCAAGGTCTTGTTCTCATCATACATGTATATTTTTATTTACAAAGAGCTTTAATCTTTTTTATTAGGAAATCATCAGATCTGGGATGCCAAGAAGTTTAATGTTCAAGCTATGCCAATTTTAAAGAGAGCCCCCCCGCCCCATTCTCTTTCAGTAGATAAATGAGGCACCCCTTATGAAGATGTTGTGTAAATTCAAGGTCTTATTTCCTCTCTCCCTCCCTCCTCCCCCTTCCTCTCCAGAGTGTGTACACACACAGTTTTCACAAAGAGCTTTAATTAATTTGTTTAGGAATTCATCAGACCCTGGGATGCCAAGAAGTTTAATTTTAAGGCCATGTCAATTTTAAAGAGGTAGTAGGTGCAGCTCAGAGAAATTGGTTTTTCCTGAATCAGAACTTTAAGATCCTTTTAATCACACCAGTTTTCTCCTGATTAATCACAGACCCATAAGAAAAAGAGAAACTTTGCAAATAAAATCAGATGACCTTGGAAGTACAACTATCTGTATTTAAGTTTGGCAAGCGGGTCATGTTCAGTGTGGAATAGCAGTAAAATATCCACAGTTGAGCTGGGTGTTACACAGTAAAATGGGGTGGGGATGGAGTTAGGGCTCAACCCACCCCCCTCCTCCTCACACAGACCTCCCAAGGCACAGTGACATCATACATCTTATTACTTGTAGCATTTGTTTTTCAATTACAGTCTACTTCTTGAAATTGTTTTCTTTTATTGCAATTGACTTTTAAGGAATGATTATTCCTGTGGTTAGAGATTCATTCATGCCACAAATATTAAGTCCTTCAAGACCTCAGTTAATATGATGACTGGGGGGGATAGAGTGGTGGACTCTATCAGACTCTGCAGATGTGCCTCCTACCTTCATTGACCTTGGGATTGAGAGGAGAGAGACTTCAGAACACTGCCGTGGAAACATCTGGTTGCAGTGGTGATAAAGTGAAGAAGAGCTTGTCCATAAGTGATTGTCCTGTAAGCGATCTTATTATAGCTCCCAGATTTCTTTCATCTTCCTTGAGGCCACTCTATTTGCCCCACCAACATCTCCCCCATGCTTCTGTGTGTGTGTTTTTAATTTTAATTAATTAATTCATTTTTAATTGTGGTAAAATACATACAACATAAAATTTACCATTTAACCATTTTTAAGTGGACAGTTCAGTAGTAGTAAGTACCTTTACACTGGTGGGCAATCACAGCCTTCATCCAACCCCAGAGCTCTTTTCATCTTGCAAAACGGAACCTCTCCACCCATTAAAGAACAACTCCCCACTCCCTCTTTTCCTGGCCCCTGGTGACCACCATCCTATTTTCAGTCTCTGTGAATTTGATGCTGGTAGGTACCACATGTAAGTAGAGTCATACAGTATTTGTGTTTTGGGGACTGGCTTATTTCACTTCGTATAAGTTTTGTCCATGCTGTGGCACATGTTAGATTTTCCTTCCTTTTTAAGGCTGAATGATAGTCCGTTGCATGTATGTACCACATTTTGTTTGTCCGTTGATGGACACTTAGGCTGCTCTATCTTTTGCCTATTGTGCATAATACTGCAGTAAAGGTGTGTATAACTATCTCTCTGAGACCTTGTTTTCAGTTCTTCCGGGTGAATACCTAGAAGTGGAGTTGCTGGATCCTGTAGCACTTCTGTGTTTCATTTTATGAGGAATGTGTGTGTATTTTGTACTTGGTTTCTGTCCTGATATAGCCACACTGTCTCTGGCCAGTAACATACTTGGTGGCCAGTACAAGGCATGCCTGATTTATATTGTTTCTCTTTCTGCCTTAAGAGGCTTGTGCCAACACCATGGTGCACTTCTGCTTGTTCTTTTTTCTTTCCTTATCTGCTCAGAACTTAGCTAAGACCGCCCCCCGCCCCCCACCCCGGCCCCGCCACCACCGCACCCCGCCAAGGGCAGTCTCCTTAAGGCACCGTACACATCGTCTTTTCTGGATTCAATTCATTGAGTCATAGATTCCTAATTATGGCAGATAAATGAGTTTAAGACCACCAGTGATAACTTAAATATCAAGGGAATGAAAAGCTCTTTGCTTAAAGTGCATGTAGAAACTATAAATGATGAGAAAGTCAAGGTCATCAACATCAAAAGCCTTTGGAATGCCCACCATCTCCTCCCACCCTCACAAGAGTTTCTAAAAGCTTCCCTTGCTTTCCAACCTGCCTTTAATTAATTCTCCTTTTCCTCAAACTTAAACACTGAAGATAATGAAAAAAGCCATTTCTTATTCTACTCTATTGTTTTTCTGAGCTGTTTCATTACTAGTTTATAAACTTGTTTTCTACTATTTTTCCTGCAAATGTGCAGAATTTCAATTACCTTAAGATCCCTTCCAACCCTGGAATCCAATAATTTTGTATTATAGAATAAATAGGCCTTCTGAGGGATAACTTACAAACTTAACCATGGTTGATAAGATTTTTTTCTCTATGGGGAAATCTTCCTTGAGACTTGAATTCTAACCAAATGACTTCTAAATAAGTATTCAGAATATAATTCTTTTGTAAGTAGGACCATCCAAATTATAAACTCTTTTGGGTACTGAACTGTTTTACATACAATCATCTCTTCCAAAATGCCTACTAAGATGCCTTACACAAAGCTTGGTGGAGGCAGTGAAAAGATTGGGAGACTCCACATTCTCTATGGGAAATTCACATTTGGTCTTGCAGAGCTTGTGTCTTCTGTTTTGCAGTTGAGGTAAATTTCTACTTGCTTTGTCCTTTGTTAGGCCAGAAGCTGATGATTTACAAAGCATCTAATGCACCTCTTTTTTTCTGTTCAAAACTATTCTTTAATTTTAATTTTATTTATATTGAAGTGTAGTGATGTACAGTATTATATAAGTAATAGGTGTGTGGGCATGCCTGCTGTTGCTTCAGTCGTATCCGACTCTTTGTAACCCTGTGGACTGCAGCCCGCTAGGCTCCTCTGTCCATGGGATTCTCCAGGCCAGAATACTGGAGTGGGTTGCCATGCCCTCCTCCAGGGAATCTTCCTGACCCAGGGATTGAACCCATGTCTCTTGTGTCTCCTGCACTGGCAGGCAGGTTCTTTACCAGTAGTGCCACTTGGGAAGCCCTAAGTAATAGGTATACAATATAGTGATTCACAATTTTAAAGGTTTAACTCCATTTATAAAAAATAGAAATATCATACAGTTCCATTTATAAAATGTATAAACTCAACTTATGAAATAGTATCTATATTCCTTGTGTTGTACAATATATCTTTGTAGTTTATTTTACACATATGTTTGTACCTCTTCATTCCCAATCCCTTTATTACTCCCCACCCCCACTTCCTTCTCCTCCCTGGTAACCACTAGTTTTTTCTCTATATCTGTGAGTCTATTTCTTTTTTTGTTAGAATCACTAGTTGTATTTTTCAGGTTTCACATATAACTGATATCATTTGTCTTTCTCTGGTTTATTTCACTTAGCATTATGCTTCCCAAGTCTGGCTATGTTATTGCAAATGGCAAAATTTTATTCTTGTTTATGGCTGAGTAGTATGCCACTGTTTACATGTATGTGTGGCATGTTCATTTGCTCAGTTGTGTCTTACTCTTTGTAACTCCAGGGACTGTAGCCCACCAGGCTCCTCTTCCATGGGGTTTTCCAGGCAAGAATACTGGAGTGAGTTGCCATTTCCTTTTCCAGGGAACCTTCCTGACCCAGGCATTGAACCTGTGTGTCTCTTTTGTCTCCTGCCTTGGTCTCCTACCACGAGCACCACCTGGGAAGCCTGTGTATATATACACACCACTTATTTACCAGTTCATCCATTGGATGGGCTTCCCTGATAGATCAGTTGGTAAAGGATCCGCCTGCAATGCAGGAGACCCCAGTTTGAGTCCTGGCCTGGGAAGATCTGCTGGAGAAGGGATAGGCTACCCACTCTAGTATTCTTGGGCTTTCTTTGTGGCTCAGCTGGTAAAGAATCCACCTGCAATGCAGAAGACCTGGGTTCAATCCTTGGGTTGGGCAGATCCCCTGGAGAAGGGAAAGGCTACCCACTCCAGTATTCTGGCCTGGAGAATTCCATGGACTGTATAGTCCATGGCGTCACAAAGAGTCGGACTTTCACTTTCACTTTCTTTTCCACTGGACATTTAGGTTGCTTTCATCTCTTGGCAACTGTAAATAATGCTGCTGTGAATATTGGGGTGCACATATCTTTTTGAATTAATGTTTTTTTCAGGTATATATCCAGTAGTGAAACTGCTGGCTCATATGGTAGCTCTATTTTTCATTTTTTTGAGAAAGCTCCATACTATTTTTCACAATGGCTACGCTAATTTACATTCCCACCAGCAGTGTACGAAGGTTCCCTTTTCTCCACGTCCTCACCAACATTTGTTATTTGTGGTCTTTTCAACGATAGTCACTCTGACAGGTGTGAGGTGATATCTTGGTGTGGGTTTGGCTTGCATTTCCCTGATGATTAGCAATGTTGAGCATCTTTTCCCCTGCCTGTTGGCCAACCAGAAGCAACTGATTTTAAATGCCATTAGGTTTTAAAAAATTGTGAAATGTCAACCACACAGAAAAGTACAGATTTATATACCATATTTTGAGAACTATATGCCATATATCCACCATTTACAATGAACAGACATTGACGTTTTGCAATATTTGCTTCAGATAACATTTTTCTTTGGGAAATAAAATATCACAGTTAAAAATCTCTCTACACTGACCCCTTTCCTTGTCCCTTCTTCCTTCTTTCCCTCACCAGAGAGAACCAACCTCCTTAAGTTGGCTTGTTTGATTTTCACCCATAACTTTATATTTTACTATATTTATATGCTTCCAAACAATGCAGTTATTGTTCCATGCATTGAAAGAGACAGCAGTAGTAAAACAAATAATAAAAACTGTATACAGCCTTTGGTAATTTGCTATTCTTACTTAACATCCATTTTGAAATCTATCCATGTTGATCCATATGAATCTAACTCATGTACATTAACCATTGTATAGAATTCCATCCAATGAATAAACCACAGTTGATTTTCCCTTTCCTTCTTGATGGCTAAGGTTTCCTAAGAAGCAGAACCTAAGGCCAAAGCTTGCATGGAGACCAAAGCTTCTTAAGAAGTTTGGTCCCAAGGAAGCAGGAGTGAAGAAGGGCACTGAGTCAGGAAAGGTGGGGAAGCTGATGCAAGGATGCTGTCCACTGCCTCCCATCAGGGATGCTGATTGCTGAATTTTGCAGGACCCATCACATTATACAAACTTCTGTGTCTCAAGAGAGTTTGTGGGGAGGGAGAAGAATTTAACCATCATCTATCTCCCATTTACCAAATATTTGCCTCATGTAGAGTGTCAGATTTAACAAATAAAAATATAAGACATTACTTAAAATTAAATTTCAGATAAACAACAAATAATTTATTTTAGTGTAAGTATATCCCATGTGAGATTTAGGACATACTTACACTGAAACATTATTTGTTGTTTTTCTGAAATTCAAGTATTTCAGATAAAATATTATGTATTTTTTTTCTGGCAACCCCAGCTTTACTGGGTGTTAACACCTTGTGCTTCCAGAGAGTGCCTATGGGAATGACTGGTCCTGGCATGATAGCTTGCACATCAGAGAATTATAAGCTTGTCGTTGGAAGACAGCTTAAAGGCCACCTAGAAGGGTAGTTCTCAGTATTTTTTTCTATTTCCATGCTTCTGGGGCTCATAACACAATTCCACTCATAGTAATGACTGATAATAATAATGAATGATATCTCACTGGGGCATATGTGAGTATCAAATGAGAATCTGGTGCTAGAGGTATTGTGTGTGTGTGTGTGTGTGTGTGTGTGTGTGTGTGTGTGTGTGTGTGTATGAAAGAGAATGAGTGAGCTTAGATCGGGCCAGTGTTGAAAGGCACATATGTATTGAAAATATGTTTAGTCAATTCTAATCTATCTTTCAATGGTAGTGTAGCCCAGCCCCTCAACAAATCACTGATTCCCTTTAGGGAATTATGCAAGACTCTCTAAAGGAAAGTTACTGTTTGAGCTAAAATTTGGGGCTTGATTAGACATTGACTAGACATTAACTATTTGAAAAGAAATGGAATCGAGGAAAGCATTTCAAGCTACGAGAACAGCTTTTTCAAAGCTCTCTAAGTGGGAAGGTGTAGTATGTGTGGGAAAACTGAAAGATGGTGAGACTGGCTGAAGGAAAGGAGGAGAGGGGTGGAGAGATATGTGGCTGGAGAGACAGGTGGTGGCTCCTGCAGGGCTTAACGTGTTGTGTTAAAGATTTTGGACCTTATCCTAATGATTCTGAAAAATCATAAAATGATCTGCAGGGGGGCAAGGCATGAATGAATCTCGTTTTTCTTACAAGGATGAGATTTGGAGAACAGATTTGAGGGGATATCATTAGATGATGAAAGTCTAGTGGGGATGTCATATCAGATTGAATTAAGTCTTCATGGCAGTGAAGACTCAGAGAGGTAGATTGATTCAGAAGATCCCGAGCAGGTTAAATCAACGGGACTTAGTGCTTTGGCAGGGAAAGAGAGGTGTTCGTAAAGGATGTGTCTCACATCTCTGGCTTGTGTGGCTGGAAGGTAAGTGGTGCCAATCATTGAGACAGAAAGCCCTGGAGCCAGGTGGGTGTGGAATTAATGTGGACCTAGTTATTATGGTGTGCTTTTAAGACATCTGAATGGAGATGTGCAAGGCCACTCAATATCTGGTTATGATGTTTTGGAGGAATGATTTGGGCTGAAGTTGGAGGTTGGTGATCCAACCCAGGGCCATGAACGAGGCCTGGCACTCTATGCCTTAGCATAGAGTGAAGGATAGAGAGAGACCAGACATCCAGGACTTAACAGGAACTTAACAGGAGCTAGTGTTAATCTGATAAGCTAAGTTTTGATCAAATCTCCTGAAAGAAGAGATTTCTTTCACTGGCAACCAATAGAGCCCTGCAGAGAAATGCTTTAATCGGAATGGACAACTTCTGTGGGAGAAATTTAAGTCATGTGACAGTTAGGGGAGGGTGTATTTGATCAGGCGGGGCCTCATGGTGTCTCATACGTCACACTGGGATGGAAGCTGCTTTCTGGTTCTACGACCGTGATATCTATTCTGTTCCTGCACATGTTCGGTGGACTAGACAGAGGGTGAGCAGAGAGACACTTACAGTATTTAAACTGATGAATTTGTGAGACCAGCTAAACAGAGTTTAGCTTTCTCTTTCATGAGAAAGATGCAAATGAGAGAAAAACAGGCAGATACAGGACTTTTTTGGTGGTGAAGAAACTCATAGAGCAGTACGACTCAGCACCATCTCCTACCCCTTCTCTGTCTTCTTCTACAGCTTTAAACTGTGAGCCCTGAGGACAATCATGAGTGTCATTTACTGTCATTTATTGAGTGTCTGTATGCAGGTCAGGAAGCCACAGTTAGAAGTGGACATGGAACAACAGACTGGTTCCAAATGAGGAAAGGAGTACATCAAGGCTGTATATTGTCACCCTGCTTATTTAACTTAAATGCAGACTACGTCATGCAAAATGCCAGACTGGATGAAGCATAAGCTGGAATCAAGACTGCCAGGGGAAATATCAATAACCTCAGATATACAGATGACACTACCCTTACGGCAGAAAATGAAGAACTAAAAAGACTCTTGATAGAAAGAGGAGAGTGAAAAAGTTGACTTAAAACTCAACATTCAAAAAACTAAGATTATGGCATCTGGTCCTATCACTTCATGGCAAATAGATGGGGAAACAATGGAAACAGTGACAGACTTTATTTTTTTGGCCTCCAAAATCACTGTAGATGGTGACTGCAGCCATGAAATTAAAAGATGCTTGCTCCATGGAAAACAACTATGACCAACATAGACAGCATATTAAAAAGCAGAGACATTACTTTGACAACAAAGGTCCATCTAGTCAAAGCTATGGTTTTTCCAGTAGTCATGTATGGATGTGAAAGTTGGACTATAAAGAAAGCTGAGTGCCGAAGAATTGATGCTTTTGAACTGTGGTGTTGGAGAAGACTCTTAAGAGTCCCTTGGACTGCAAGGAGATCCAACCAGTCCATCCTAAAGGAAATCAACCCTGAATATTCATTGGAAGGACCAATGCTAAAGCTGAAAAACTCCAATACTTTGGCCACCTGATGCGAAGAACTGACTCATTGAAAAAGACCCTGATGCTGGGAAAGATTGAAGACAGGAGAAGGGGATGACAGAGGATGAGATGGTTGTATGGCATCATCGATTTGATGGACATGAGTTTGAGCAAGCTCCAGGAGTTGGTGATGGACAGGGAAGCCTGGTGTGCTGCAGTCTATGGGGTTGCAAGGAATTGGACACGACTGAGTGAATGAACTGACTGTTTGAGTGTCTTGGGGCTTCCCAGGTGGTGCTAGTGGTAAAGAACCCACCTGCCAATGCAGGAATGGTAAGAGATTCAGGTTTGACCCCTGGGTTGGGTAGATCCCCTGGAGGAAGGCATGACAACCCAGCCCAGTATTCTTGCCTAGAGAATCCTATGGACAGAGCAGCCTGGTGGACTATTGTCCATAGTGTTGCACACAGAGTCAGACACAACTGAAGCGACTTAGCATGCATGCACTGAGGGTCTTCTATGTATCAGACACATGGAACCTCTCTGATGTAGATATTACTACATTCATTTCAAAAATAACCAAATACAGAGGCTCAAAGTGCTTAGTAATTTGTGTAATGTCTCACATTGCTAGTAAGGGACAGCCTGGGGATTTGATTATGTCTGACTCTCAAACAATGCCATCTCCTATTCACTTTTCTCTTAAGTGCACAGCATGAAGAGGCCCTAAAGGTTAGATGAGACTGAATTCTAAAACAAAGATTCCATTCTGTCCCCTAGCATTCACTTTGTAACGTAGGAAAGTGGACTCAGATGTTTTGGACTTCATTGGATGAAAGGGTTGTTAGGGAACTAGCCTTTCTTTAACTAGAAAATTCAATTAACTAGAACACTCCATTCCCCATATACTCCTGTTAATTGCTGTTTTACTGGTGCCATGGGGGAGAAGAAATGGGATTGCTCTGGGGAAAGAAAATGAGCAAATGCAAAGTCTGAGCATCCCACGGGTTTTTGAGGATAAATCATCTGGTTAAGATGGGAGCTCTTTCTTCATACTTGACATCTTTATTGACTTTGAATTAAAAGCAAATGCCACCCATGAGTTCTTCACATCAGAGTGGCATTGTTGGGAATGATCCCTGTGCCTCCTCTGGGTTTCAAGCTGTGTATTGGAAGATTTTCTCGGTTCTGTTGGGCTGGTCAGCATTGTCATTATTTTCCCCCTGATGCCATTTTGGTTCCTAAGTCAGAGGGTTATTAATTTTTCCTGTGCATTTAGACCTGAGATATTTTGTGTAATTATGACCTCACTGTTTGAATAGCCTTCTTCTTAAGAGTGGAAAGAAAGGTAGAAAGGTCCAAACACTTCTAAGCCAGCCCTTCAAGTACACATGGGTTTTGTGCTTATCTGGTTATTTCAAGCAGGGCTTTCCCTGGGGAAAGAACAGTGGGAATAAACACTCTTCCAGGGACCTGCCCAGGGGTGTCACTTCAGAGCGATTAGAAGTCCCAGGGTCTTGGATGTCACCAAATCTGAAGCTGTTCCAAGATGTACACTGTCGAGTAGAGGGGAAAACATATCTGGCTCTTCTGCCAGGCTGCATCTTCAGACTTGAGGAACAGAAGGTCCAATATTAACACCACTCACAGCAGTCCCAGCTGGGATTCTCTGTGCGTGTGCTGTGTGCCAGGCCCAGAGCTAAGGGAGCCGACATTTCTCCTTTCTCTTTTCCTTTTCACAGTAACCCTCTGGGATGGGTATTGTGTGGGTCGCTGCATATCCTCTGGACCCCACATCTTGCATCAGCTCTTATCGTAACGGTTGGTTCTGAGCAGGCTTCTGGAAACCCGCTCCAGTATTTGGAGAGTCCCTTGGACAGAGGAGCCTGGCAGGCTACAGTCCACAGGGTCTCAAAGAGTCGGACACGACTGAAGCGACTTAGCACGCACGTACGAGCAGGTGAGCATTGTGTGGGCACAGAGAGGGGCCTCTCCTGAGTCTCCCTACCTCTCTCTTCCCACCTTGAAGCTTCTCTGATACCTGGAGTTGGGAGGTGAAGCTCAACCCAGAAGAACAGGAGTCAGTGCTCATGCGACCGCCTTTGACCAACAGGGACGAGAGTGCCTAGACAAATGCTTCCTCCTTCCGTCTCCAGGCAGACCCTCCAGAGACCTATTTCACAAGCCTCAGAAGGTGCTTTTGAATTGTGGTGCTAGAGAAGACGCTTGAGAGTCCCTTGGACAGCGAGATCAAACCTGTCCACCCGAAAGGAAATCAGTCCTGAATATTCATTGGAAGGACTGATGCTGAAGCTGAAGCTCCAATACTTTGGCCACCTGATGGGAAAAACTGACTCGTTGGAAAAGACCCTGACACTGAAAGATTGAGGGCAGGAGGAGAAGGAGGCGGCAGAGGATGAGATGGTTAGATAATATCACGGACTCAATGGACTTGAGTTTGAGCAAACTCCAGGAGATGGTGAAGGACAGGGAAGCCTGGCGTGCTGCAGTCCACGGGGTCACAAAGAGTCAGAGACAGCTGAGCGACTCAACAACAAGAGAAGGTTACAGTGGGCTGAGCACAGTCACCGTTGTTACCCGGGCAGCTCAACCACGTCCCCGGTTCTGTTCTCCAGGGCCCGCATGCCTGCTCCTGTGAACACTCTGCGGGGAAGCCTTGTCTCAGGTTCTCCCAGGGCTGTGGGGCAGTGGTGGGGACAGGCTGGAGAATAGTGTGGGGATTCAACAGGAAGGGCTCATGATGGCTTTCTCATCATGGGAGCAATCCACTGTTGGCTCTTTACCCAAATGTTGCTGCTGCTGGTTCCCTGGGGGGCCTGCAGAGCTGTCATCTTTGACCCTCAATTCAGAAATTTGCAAGCAATACCCTTTTCGAACACTGCCCCCTCCACCCCAGTTCCAGCCCCCATCCAGATATCCAACACAGGGGACTGTCTGAGTTGGGACCTCCTACAGCCAGCTCTTAAACGGTGATCCTAAAATCACATTTCATTGGATTTCTCGAGTGGTGCAGTGGATAGGAATCCACCCACCAATGCAGGGGACATGGGTTTGATCCCTGATCTGGGAAGATTCCACACGCAGCAGAGCAACTAACGCCGTGAGCCACAAGCGCTGAGCCTGCATGCTTAAAGCCTGGGCTCCGCAATACAGCAGCCACCCCCGTGAGCAGCCCGAGACGAAGAATAGCCCCTGCTGGCCGCAACTAGAGAAGGCCAGCGGGCAGCAACAAAGACACAGTGCAGCCAAAAAAAAAACCAACCAACCTTGTTTTCTTGCTTTTCACCTTTTATCTTTTACACCAGGAATTGTGGGAATTCTGGAGAGACTCCTGGTTGGGCAGGTTTTGAGACCTGCCTGGGTCTGTGGTTTTAGCTGTGTCCTCTTCAGGGGGCGGATCTCAGCTCTAGTCTGCTCCTCCCAGCTTGGTGTGCTCTTATCCCCACGTCACAGATTAGGAAACGGAGGCCTGGGGAGGCTTAGGGAAGTAACTTGCTCAGGGTCAGGTAGGTTCCAGCTGGTCCCATTCATAACCAGGTTCCCCTTGCTCTGGCTCCCCCGTCGTAACCATTCTACCTCACTGCCCTACACGGCCTTCCTCCAGGATGGGGCCTCTTGGTGAACTCCCCTCCCAAGAATACCAGTAGAAGGCAGCTCCACTGAGACAGCTGAGAAGGAATCTGTACCTGGAGACAAGAACCCCTCTTGAAAACTTAGGAAGCTCCATATCTTGCTTGTTGTCTTTGTTGTCCCTTGTCTGCACAGCACAGCAGTTAAAAAAATTTTTTTTTAAATTAATTAAAATAATTTGGCTCAAGGTTATGTTCCAACCTGGATGGGAGGGTGTTTAGAGGGAGAATGAATACATGTGCATATATGGCTGAGTCCCTTCCCTGTTTCCCTGTAACTATGACAACATTGTTAATCAGCTATACCCCAGTACAAAATGTTTTTGGTGTAAGAAAAATAAAAAGAAAAAATTTTCTATTATTGAAGTATAATTGCTCTCAGTTCAGCTCAGTTCAGTTGCTCAGTCGTGTCTGACTCTTTGCAACCCCATGGACTGCAGCATGCCAGGCTTTCCTGTCCACCACCGACTCCTGGAGCTTACTCAAACTCATGTCCATCGAGTCAGTGATGCCATCCAACCATCTCATCCTCTGTCGTCCCCTTCTCCTGCCTTCAGTCTTTCTCAGCATCAGGGTCTTTTTCAATGAGTCAGTTCTTCGCATCAGGTGGCCAAAGTATTGGAGTTTCAGCTTTAGCATTGGTCCTTCCAATGAATATTCAGGGTTGATTTCCTTTAGGATGGACTGGTTGGATCTCCTTGCAGTCCAAGAGTCTTCTCCAACACCACGGTTCAAAAGCATCAATTCTTTGGTGCTCAGCTTTCGTTATGGTCCAGCTCTCACATCCATACATGACTACTGGAAAAACCATAACCTTGACCAGACGGACCTTTCTTAGCAAAGTAAGGCCTTGCACTGTTGTATTAGTGTCTGCTGCACAACAAAGTGAATCAGCTGTTTGTGTACCTCTGTCCTCACCCTCTCAGGCCTCCCTCCCACACCCCCTCCCTCATCCCACCGCCCAGGTCATCACAGAGCATCGAGCTGAGCCCCCTGTGCTATAAGCACAGAAGTTGAGTGACACCCTTACGGTGAGAAGGGCTTGTGCGCTTGTCCATGGGGCCAGGAGAGGCGGGTGCCTCCTGGAGCTCGGGCCCTGGGAGAAGAAGGGGAGTTGAGTGGGCGGGCCGGGGGCCACAGGCAGTGGGAAGAGGAAGGCAGGCATGGACATGCGTCTGCAACTCCAGGGAAGGGAGGCCGAGGTGCAGCTCCGGGCCTGAGCAGCGGGCCCAGGTTGCGGTGGTCGAAGTCCAGCGTGGGCAGGACTGGCTTCATGGGCTGTGACCGGTGCTCAATTTTACACTGTGCCCATTGTTAAAATTCTGAACAATTTCTGAACAAACCCTGCATTTTAATTTTGTACGGGACCCTGAAGACTAGGTAGCCGATGCAGAGAGCATGGTTTCCTAACAGGTCTTTTATCTCATGGAGCCCATCAGAGGCCCCCTACTGATGGCATTTCACAAGAACTAAAAAGGGCTGTTTGCTTCAAAGCACTTTCTAGTTTCCTTTTGCTTGGGAAGCAAAAGGAGTTAAGGATTAAAGTGCAAATTCCCCTAAGGAAAGAGAGTGGTGGTTTAAATGCCTGTTAAAATTTAAAGAGCCAAATGCAGCTGGCTTGCTTGGGAGCAGGTTTCAACCAGGGTGGAGAGAGAGACTGCTCAACCATACCTGGAGCTTAAGGTGGGGTTGATGTGGGCTGGGACACAGTAGCATCCACCCAAGAAAACCATCCCAAGGGGACGGGATGCTTCTGTTGAAGACTCCTTTGAATATCATGACTTCCCAGGTGGCACGAGCGGTAAATGAACCTGCTTGCTAATTCAGGAAACCAAAGAGACATGGGTTTGATACCTGGGTGGGGAAGATCCCTTGGAGAAGGGCATGGCAACCCACTCCAGTATTCTTGCTTGGAGAATCCCATAGATAGAGCTTTCCGGAGAGCCCCTCTTGGATGCAACTGAATTAAATTAAAATTTATTCCCCAAACTTCTCTTACTTTGGCCTTGGCCATCTTTTGTGTAATGGAAATAATAGAGAACTCGAAGGGCAGAAGTGAGGATTAAAGCAGCCAACATGCAGGAAACTCCAGTCATGCGCTGAACACGGGCCATGTCTGCGGCCAGGGTCCATTTCAGTTCTCTTACAACACTGAGTGTGCTTTAGTTCCAGGTGATTGAAAGGGCTCATGCATTTATCTGCGTAATTTGGGTCAATGCCTACTGTTGAGGGTCAAGGTCTAGCATTTTCCATGGTGGTGATGATATTTCTAGTGACTCTTTTGTGGTCTTAAAGGCACAGCTCTCAATTACAACTTTGTTCCAGCTGAGCAGGAAATTTTTTTTTTTTTCAGGTTGTGAGTGTTCCTGAACACTTCATCAACTCCCGTAGAAACTATGGCTTGACTCTTAAAAGATTCATTTGCTTTAATTTACCTACATGAGTCCATATGAGCTACTTGAGTATTTTTCTGGCGGGATCCTATTCTGGGGATCCATCTATGTCATACTGGATTTTTATTGGCGCCTCTGGGTGTGTGTGTGTGTGTGCATGTGGGCACACACGGGTCAACTCTGTTCTTCCTGTTTGAACATAATTTGTTATTTGTTTTTTCAAAGGAAAAAAATAGTAAACTTCATATTTTATTTTTCACCAGCAAATGTACTTCCAGGCATGCTCTCCTTTAGTTAGCTCACTGTTTATAATGTTGTCTGGCAGTAATGATTTGATGAGAGACATGTAGCTTAAGAAAAACGGTGCTTCACTCTGGTGGTGGTTTAGTCACTAAGTTGTGTCTGACTTTTGCAGCCCCATGGACTGTAGCCTGCCAGGCTCCTCTGTCCATGGGTTTCTCCAGGTGAGAATATTGGAGTGGGTGGCCTTTCCCTTCTCCAGGGGAAATCTTCCCAATCCAGGGATTGAACCCAGGTCTCCTGCATTGCAGGCAGATTCTTTACCAGCTGAGATATGAGGGAAGCCCTATTTAGTGGTCAGAGAAGGTGTTTTTGGCTAGTATAAGTGTTTAGTCTCAGCTTACACCAGTTTACACCAGACTAGAGTTTATAGATTATGTGAATTAAAAATGAAAACCAAACTCAAACAAAATAGAAATCATTCCAATTATTCGACCTCTCATTTTTCCTTTAAAAATTGTACAAGTAATTCATATTTGTTGTTAGAATATTAGAGGGTGAAGATTAGCAAAAAATAAGATAGAAAATCTCTGGTAATGTCTTCCTGCCTCTCATCTCTGCTTTAGTCTTGAGGACAGAAGAACCTGGTGGGCTATGGTCCATGGGATTGCAGAGTCAGATGCAACTAACACAACGCCTGGTAGTTTTATTTTTAATTTTTTGATGAGCCTCTACCAATTTACATTCCCACCAACAGTGTATAAGGATTGTCTTTTCTCCACGTTCTTGTCAATACTTGTTTGTTTTTTTGTTTTTGTTTTGATAATAGTCTTTTTAACAAATGAGAATGATATCTCATTGTGGTTTTGATTTGCATTTCCCTGATGGTTAGTGACATAGAGCATCTTTTCTCATGTCTGTTAGCCATCTGTACATATTCTTTGGAAAAGTGTTTATTCAAGTCTTCTGCTCAATTTTTGAACTTTTTTTTTCTCTATTGAGCTATAAGAGTTCCTTATATATTTTGATATTAACCTCTTATCTGATGTTTTGAAAATATTTTCTTCCACAATTGTGGAAAGGTGTTGAATTTTGATGAAAGATTTTTTCTGCATCTGTTGAAATGACCATGCAATTTTATCCTTCATTCTGCTAATGTATTGTATCACATTTATTGACTTTGGGATATTGAACCATTTTTGCACCCCAGGGATTAATTCCACTTTGTCATACTGGATGTTTCTTTTAGTGTGCTGTTGAATTTGGTTTGCTAATATTTTGTTGAGGATTCTTGAATCTATGTTCACTGGGATATTGGCCTGCAGTTTTCTTATGATGTCTTTGTCTGGCTTTGGCATCAGGGTGATGTTGGCCTTATAAAATGAATTTGGAAGTGTTTCCTCTTTTATACTTTGAGAAAAGTTTAAGCAGATATTATTGGTATTAATTATTTAAATGTTTGATACAATTCCCCTGTGAAACCGTTTGGTCCTGGGGTTTTCTTTATTGGGAGATTTTTGATTACTGATTCAATCTCCAAAATTTTCATTGTTCAAGCTTTCTGTTTCTTCTTAGTAGGTCATATGTTTCTGAAATTAATACACTTCTTCTAGGTTGTTCAATTTGTTGATGTATAATTGTTCACAATTGTCTCATGATCTTCACTTCTGTGGCATCAGTTGTAATGCCTCCTCTTCCATTTCTCGTTTTATTTGAGTCTTTTTTCTTTTTCTCTTCATTTCTCTTTTTCTCATCTCTTTCTTCATAGTCTGGATAAGGGTTTGTAAATTTTGTTTATCTTTTCAAAAACCAACTCTTAGTTTCATTGATTTTTTTTTTCTATTGCCTTTTTATTTTCTAGTTATTTTTGCTCTAATCCTTATTATTTCTTTCCTTCTGGTAACTTTGGGTTTAGTTTGCTCTTCTTTATCTAGTTCCTTTAGGTATAAAGTTAGATTGTTTCACTGAGATCCTTATCCTTTTTTAATGTAGGCCTTTATAGCTATAAACTTTTCACTTAGCACTGCTTTTGCTGAGTCTCATAAGTTTTGATCTGTTGTGTTTTCATTTTTGTCTGCCTCAAGGTAGTTTTAAAATTCTCTTTTGATCTTTTCATTTGGCCCAATATTTGCTTAAGAGTGTGCTATTTAATTTCCCTATGTTTATAAATTTTCCCATTTTCCTTATGTTACTGATTTCTAGTTTTAATCCATGGTGGTTGGAAGAGATATTTGGCATACTTTCATCCTTTTAAAATTTGCTAAGTCTTGTTTTATAATACAGCATGTGATCCATTCTGGAGAATGTTCCAGGTGTGCTTGAGAGGAATGTGTATTCTAGCAGGGTCATGCCAGTTGCTGAGATGTGTGAGCTGCTTTCTTTGTTCTTAGCTGCCTCCGCACAACCTGGCCATGCTGATTACCTCAGGGAAACGGGTGCGATGAGACAAAGGCGGGCCTCTTGGGCAGCACCGTTACAGGCTGTGGAGGTCAAATCGTGAGCCCACGGGGCTTGTCTTGGTTCTGAGTAGTGCTGGCTTATGTGCTAAGTTACTTGAGTTGTGTCTGACTCTCCGCGGCCCTGTGAACCATATCCCACCAGGCTCCTCTGTCTGCGGGATTCTCCAGGCAAGAACACTGGAGTGGGTTGCCGTGCCCTCCTTCAGGGTATCTTCCTGACCCAGGGACTGAACCCGCGTCTTGTGTCTCATGTCTCTTGCGTTGGCAGGCAAGTTCCTTACCACTAATGCTGGCTCAGGGGATACATAATGCAGGTAAAGAGCAGATGCTGTATTTGGATTTTGTGCTCTGCTGGGATGCTGAACCTCTCAGTTGGACTCTGGAGCTCTCATAAAGTTGTTTTCATCTGGGGATGGTGGTTAGATTAGTGTTTCTGTGGAAAGGATGAGGCTTGGAATTTTTTTTCCTTTAAAAGATATTTATTTATTTTGGGGAGCTTCCCTCATAGCTCAGTTGGTAAAGAACCTGCCTACAATGCAGGAGACCCGGGTTTGATTCCTGGATCAGGAAGGTCCTCTGGAGAAGGAAATGGCAACCCACTCTAGTATTCTAACTTGGAGAATCCCATAGACAGAGGAGCCTGGCAGGTTAAAGTCCATGGGATTGCAAGAGTCAGACATACTTAGCAACTAAATCACCACCAGAGTGAAGCACCGTTTTTCTTAAGCTACATATCTTTCATCAAGTTATTAGTGCCAGAGAACATTTTCATTTGTGGATGATGGTTACAATTAGTGTTTCTGTGGAAAGGATGAGGCTTGGAATTTTTTTTTTTACTTTAAAAAATATTTATTTATTTTCATTGGAGGATAGTTACAATATTGTGTTGGTTTCTGCCATATATCAGCATGAATCAGCCATAAGTATAGGTATGTCCTCTCCCTCTTGAATCTTCCTCCCACCTCCCACCGCATCCCACCCCTCTAGGTTATCATAGAGCCTTGGATTTGAACTCCCTGCATCATGCAGTAAATTTCCACTGGCTGTCTATTTTACATGTGGTGATGTACATGTTTCAATGCTACTCTCTCAAATCATCGCACCCTCTCCTTCCCCAACCGTGCCCTCAAGTCTGTTCTCTATGTCTGTGACTCTTTGGCTGCCCTGCAAATAGGTTCATCAATACCATCTTTCTGGATGCCATATATATGCATTAATATATGATATTTGTCTCTGTCTGCCTTACTTTGCTCTGTATAATAGGCTCTAGGTTCATCCACCTCTTCAGAACAGAGTCAAATGAATTCCCTTTTGTGGCCGAGTAATATTCCGTGGTGTGTATGCACCACAACTTCTTATCCTTCCATCTGTCGATGGACATCTAGGTTGCTTCTGTGTTTAGGCTATTGTAAATCAAGTGCATGAGTCTTTCCTCCATCTTGCTCTGACTGTTCTCATTCAAGTTGAGAGCTTCCCTGTTCGCAGGATGATGAGTGACTTTCAGTTGAAGTTTGGACATTTGGGATCCTGCGTTATGAGACTCTGGATCTTATTAGTCTTCCGTTGCAGCAGGGTTTTGGACATTGCTCTGCAGGGAAAGAGGAGCTCTGCTCATTACTGCCAGGTGCGGTTCGAGTCCAGCTTCCCCACCGGCTCTTGATATCTAGAGTGGGATGCCTCTTGTTACTGCCGGCTGGGGCAGGAATTCAAGGTCATCCCTCAGCCTTCTGGTTTCATCCTCACTGAGAGGGTCAGAAGTGTCTCGTAACTGCACTTTTTCATGTCCTCCAAAGACACTGTGGTGGGATAACTCATTACCACTCATTACAACTTTCCGTTAGGTCATTTCTGACTCCACACAAGTGGGAGGGAAGGGCGGACTTGTGTCCATCACATTGGGGTGGGGGTCTAAACTCTCCATTTGGTCTCTGCTGGGAGGGGTGGGGCTGCAGCTTTTTCTGGGGTGTTTAATAAGAGTAGATAGGTTATTGCCTCAAAGTTTCTGACTTGTTAGGCTGCCCTTTTCCTGGTTCTTTGGCTGGACCAAGCCGGCTCTTGTTCTGAGTATTTTGTCTGCACTCATCGTCCTTTCTGAGTTGCAGGCTTCTTCATCACCACCCAGTCTGAAATTCATGTGGCAAAAAACCCTGGGGAATTCATCTTTGGGTCTAAAAATTCCTAGCTAGCCTGTCTTCCTCCCTCCATCTTTCAGAGACTTCCTACCTTTGTTTTATATATAATGTCCAGAGTTTTTAGCTATATTCAAGGGGAGGAACAGTGAATGTATGTCTGCTCCATCTTTACAGAGGCAGAGATCTCTTTACTGGTGTTAATATGTATTTGTATATATATCACATTATAAAAATATATGTATATCATATTAACATATAAAGAGTGTTTATTTTTTTGGAGTCAGTTTTTTAAAATATAAATATTAATATATATTTTAGTGCTTTTATTGTTTTATCTTTTACATGTAAAATTTTAAGCCAGTGTTTATCAAAGGATAGCTTACAGATCTCAGTCTCTGGGCCCCTCCTAAGAACTGAATCAGAATCCCTGGGAGTCTCTCTTTATGCCAAATTCTCCAGGTGATTAAATATATGCCAACATTTGAGATCTATAGTTTTATCTTTTTAGAAAATTTTTTTGATGTAAGCTGTGAGGCAGGAATCTCACTTATTTCTTTCCCCTAAGAGCTTAGCCAGTTGTCTTAAACTGTTTATTAAATTGCCCTCCTTCCTTCACTGATTTAAAATGCCACCATGATAAAATATTAAATTTATCTATAAATACAAATATAAATAAAAACAGTTGGGTCTGTTTCCAGATTTTCCATTCTGCTTCATTGATCTGTCTGACCATTCTGGCGCCAGTAACTTACGTTTTTAAATTGCTGTAACTCGAGTCTATGTAGACTTCTGAATGTCGCCCTGCACCAGCCTCTAAAAGCCTTGTAAGAAACCACTTGCCAGGAGAGAATTAGATGACTCATCTGTGAAAATACTTTATAAATTGCAAGGATCTCTGGCCTCTCAACCCACCCCTGACACCAGCGCTTCCTAAAACACTGATCTCATCCTGTCCCTTCTTGGCTCCAGAACCTTAGTCATAAGATGAAGCTCATTATCCTGACATCCAGGGCCCTTCCTCTGCAAACTAGTCTCCATCTACCTTTTCAAAACCACCCCCGCTTGCCTACAATTTAATTCTATTCCCCTAACCAGGTTAATCTACTATCTGTTTCCCAGATGTGCCTGACACATTTCTTGCCTTGTGTTTCTGGCTCTCCCCCCTCTTGAAGTGTGTCCTTCAAGACCAAACTCCCTTCCAGAAAGCTGTTTATCTGAATTTTCCAGCTTACCTGACCTCTCTCTGCACTCTCTTTACACTTAACACATGTTGACCGGTGACAGCTCTCGGCTGGTGAGATGACTGTTACTTATGCTTCCTGGAGGGTATATATCATCCCACCCAGTGACGCTGTCTTATCCTCCCTTACAGAGCCTTTGCCTTTGTCTGTGTCTGTCCCCGTGTCTCCCTAGCAAAATGTGATGCATACAGTGGGCATTCACTCAGTCAGCATTTCTCACCCGGGTAATACTAGACCTCAGAGAAAGTACGTGATTGACTTGTGTAGGTCAAACCCAGGAGGAGGACTGATCTCCTTGTTTTGTCCCTTTTCAGGTGACTGTTCTGTTTGGAGCAGAGTCACAGGCTCTGAAGCCCCGTGTTCTCAGCCATCACTGAGAACTTTATATTAATGAGCGAGGAGATGATCTCGTGGGACATGATGATCCTGTGAAGAGCTGTAGAAACCCATGACTGTCTTCCTTAGATCCTGGTAAATATCTCTGTGTGGCTCAGTGTGGTCTCTACTGGACAGAGAAGAAGATGTTTTAGAGATGTTATCACCGTCTGCCCTGCCCATCACCCAGCACAGGGAATTGACCCACGAGGCCTCAGTAGCCATTAAAATTTTTTTTTAATAAAAGGTTTTTTTGTTTTTTTTTTTAAATCACTTGCTCCAATGCTGCTGTGGTCACTGCTGACTGGACTGATCAAAGAGTGTGCAGTGATGATTGGAGCCAGTCTGGTTCTTACTCTGATCACTGGAACTCAGAAATACATAGGATCCTTGCCATTTGGGTGTTGGTGCTGCAGCTGACAGATCCTACAAGCAGAGTGGGTGCCAGGTGGCTGGGATGGCAAAGAGGAACTGAAATATGGAGAATGGGAAGAAAAAGGAGAATGAGCCAGGAAAGGTTTCAGGCAGAGGGATGGCAAGAATACCTGGCCCTGGAACTACCCTGAGTCTGGAAGCAGTCTTTATCTGAGCTCTCCTGAGCTAATCCCCCACACTGCCCACCCCACAACACTGGGTCTCCTCTGTTCCCATCCTGGAATCTTCATGAGATCACTTGAGCCTAATGATAAACTGTGTTTCATACTTTTTTCGGACTAAGCTTCAGGGAGAGGTGAGGCTCTGCTTCTTTCAACCAAATTAGCCTGGATAGGACAGATGACAGTGAAGTCAGTGCTTCCCAGCTGTTTTTCTGTCTGGGAAGAATATACAGTATATTTAAACTATAACAAGAGTCATGTAAGTTAGAAGAGCTGGATGCTCCCAACAAGATTTTAAGTCTTTAAAACATTTTATTGTGAACAATTTCAAACATATAGCAAAGTGGAAAGAATAATAGAATAAACATTATCCATCTGCCATGCAGATTCAACCATTATTAACACTTTTTTTCAAATTTGCTTCATCTCTTGTTTTATCATTGCTGAAACATTTTAAAGTAAATTATGGATAATATAGCACATCACCTTAAAGACTTCAGCATCCATCTCCGAAAGGGGGCGTTTTCCTGCATAGCTACAATGCCATTATCATATATAATCAGATTGACTTTGCTTTCTTACTATCACTAATAACCTGCCTATATTGAAATACTCATGGTTGCCCTTACATTGTCTTTTATAGATGTTTTTGAGCCAGGATACAAACAACGATGACACTGCATTGGATTGTTATGCCCTTCTGGTCTCTCCATGCAGAACAGTTCATTCCTCTATCTTTTCTTTTTTAATGGAGAAATTAGGTCATATATTTTGTAGAATGTCCTACATTCTAGATTTGTCTGATGGTTTCCACTTATTAATAGTATTGTTTCTCCAGTTTCTCTCTTCCCTTTCATTTCTCCACAAAACAAGGTAACTTTAAAGGCTAGGTTGGATTCAAGTTAGACCTTTTTGGAGACAGTACCTCATAAGTGATGATGCCATGTACTTTGCATCACATCACATCAGAAAGCACAATACACTTGGCTGACTGTCCCGCTGATAGTGATGTCACATTGGTTACTTTGTAAAGATGGTGACAGCCAGATCTCTCCATTGAAAGGGAAGACACTCCCCTTTGTGGTTAGCAAATAAGTTATGGGTGATATTGATCAGTTTCCATTAACCTTTCCCCTCATAATCTTGGTAATCAGTGTTGATCCTTTCCTGAATGGATAAATTTTCTCACCACCTGGTTCTTTCTGACAATAGATCAGGTTACAAAGAGGGATTGAAAAGAGGAGACACAAATTTCCTTTACAGGAGGTCATTGTACATGTTACTGTTTATTTATTTATTTAGCTGTTCTGGGTTTTAGTTGTCGCATGCAAACTCTCAGCTGCTGCCTGCAGGATCAAGTTTCCTGGCCAGGGTTCAAACCCTGGGCCCCTGCGTTGGGAGTACAGGGCCTTAGCCACTGAACCACCAGGGAAGTCCCCCATGTTACTGTTAATATGAATGGAGTTACTGTTACCTACTGCAGCCTAGTAAACCCCGCCAGGGTAGAGTGACTTAAAACAACAGTGATTATGGTCTCTGTGCAGGGATTTGGGGAAGTGATGGTTGGGGGCTTCTTACTTGGGATATTTCAGGTGGTTGTCCTCAGGCAGGGCACGAGCTGGAAAAGCATAAACTTGCAATATATCAGGAGGCTGGCCAGACGTCCCTCCCTCCTCATATGGTCTCTGCATGAGCTGGTTGGGTTTCCTCACAGCATGGTGGCCACAGGATGGTAGGACTACTTTACATGGTGGCTCAAAATTCCAACATGGTCCCAGCAAATGAAGTGAAAGTGGCATCATCTTTTGTAACTTAGCCTTGGAGGTCACATAGCTTCATAAACATATTAGTAGACCAGCCATTGGCCCCAGACTCAAGGGGAAAGGTCATGGATCCCACTTCTCTATGTTAAGAGTGTCAAAAAATTTGTAGACATGTTTTAAAGCCACCTCATGCTTTTTAAGAAGTATATGTAGAAAGTACATTGAGGAAGTTTTTTTAATCTTTTTAGAAAAAGACATCTACCTTGACTAATTTTTGTCTTTTTTTTGGGAAGAAAAGAATACAAATCAAAGAGAAAACTTTTCAAGAAAACAGTGAAAAATAAGACAAACAAACAAACAAAAAAGACCAATAAAAGGATGAAATATGTAGATGTGCAAGGCACCTGGACTGATTCAAGTTCCTTCCATTAAGTACCATAATCACTTGCTGGCAGTGAAGATGAAACATGAAGGATTTTGGTCTTTATAGCTCTAGCTGTTTAGTAAAAAGAAGTTTAGAAATCTATCTGAAGAGTCACTTTTCCCCTTTACACAGATTCTGAGAAGACTTGATTGATCACATCCTTTCATCAGAGCCATTGAGAAACAAGAATCATTGATGCCTGGATTTTGTTGCTCTAAAGAGAGAGAGATACTCTTTAAGTGGACACTTGTGATATCACTTCTTTAAGGAAACAGAGAGATAAATACTAACACTAGCTTTGGCAACCCACTCCAGTACTCTTGCCTGGAAAATCTCATGGGTGGAGGAGCCTGGTAGGCTGCAGTCCATGGGGTTGCGAAGAGTCAGACACGACTGAGCGACTTCACTTTCACTTTTCACTTTCATGCACTGGAGAAGGAAATGGCAACCCACTCCAGTGTTCTTGCTTGGAGAATCCCAGGGACAGGGGAGCCTGGTGGGCTGCCGTCTATGGGGTCGCACGGAGTCAGACATGACTGAAGTGACTTAGCAGCAGCAGCTTTTCACTCGTTTCCACAGAGAACACAGATATACTGTAGTTTGTTGCTTTCTGAAGTTCTGATAGCGTCTGCCCCAGGGAAGCCACGGTAGTGAATTTTAAACTCTGGCTGCTGCACAGTCATGGGGGCGGGGACACTTTTTGAAAACCCTGATGCCTAGACTATTCCTCAGAACAATTGAATAAAGTCTCTGGGGTTGGTCCCCAGTCGGTCATCAGTATTTTTTTCCACGTTCCCCATGTGATTCCAATGTGCAGTCTGCATGGAGAACCATTGCTTTTGAGCTGAGCTTGGCAAACTTCTCCTGCAAATGGCCACATAAACAAACATTTCTGGTTTTTCGGGAAGCACTGTTTCTGTTGCAACCATCCGCGTCTGCAGCAGGAAAGAAGTCACAGACAATATGTCATGAAAAGGTGTGGCTGTGTTCCAACCAGAGAGGCGATTTACAAAAACAAAAGGTGATGGATTGGGGCCTGGGCCCTGGTTTGCAAGCTCTGGTTTAGAGGATTGGTTGGTTCACAGTTCTCAGGAGCACTGTCTTTGTACGTGGTGCCCTAGATGTGCAGATGTGAAACAGGGGCTACTTTTTTCAGCTATCATGGCCAACACGGGCAGTTTAAGTGGCAGTCTGAGCTATTCTTCAGTATCTCTTTTTCAAAAGGAAAGAGGTTCATTCACAAACTTATATACGTGCTTGCCCGGGCATCCCCACCTTCCAGCTCCCCTCTCACCCCACTCTTTTGTCCTCAGGACACAGATCTCTGGAGCTAGGGTGACCCTAGGGATCCCTCCTTCCCTGCTCCCTCTAGGAGGGCTGAGGTTGCTGATGTTGCTACATCTGGGACCAGAAGGGCAGAATCAGAGCTCGGGCCCTGCCCCCTGGTCTAGAGACTCACTCTGTAACGGAGCAGGACCCTATGGGGGCTTCCTCAGACAGGCCTCCCCCATATCCTCTGCTTCAGCTCCTCTCAAGTACCCGGATAACAGAGTTCGATCTAATCTTCCGAGCTGTTTTGCAGATGTGAAAGTGCTTAGTCGCTCAGTCACGTCTGACTCTTTGTGACCCCGTGGACTCTTGCTCTTCAGGCTCCTCTGTCCATGGGATTCACCAGGTAAGAATATACAGGAGTGGGTTGCCATTTCCTTCTCCAGGGGATCTTCCCCACCCAGGGACTGAAGCTGGGTCTCCTGCATTTCAGGCAGATGTGAAAACCCCCCATCAAATGGAAGAGGTGAGCTATTCGATTACCTTGAGCACATAACCCCAGGTCTCCTGGAGCCTAAGGACTGATAAATTGAACCCCTGTGACACCACCCTTTATCCTCACCGTCAGCCAGAATTGTGCACAAACTGATCACAGACCTGAGACATCTCTCCCTTGCCTGACTTTTAAAAATGTTTTTCCAAAACCTTTCAGGAGCTTGAGGCTTTTTAGGGCATGAACCCTCTTCTTGCATAGCCTTGCAATAAAAGTTTCTTTGCCCTAAGCTCCAGTATTTCAATTTGTTTGGCCTCACTGTGTGTTGAGTCCAAACAAACTTACATTAACAACTCCCACTTTCCAACTTCCTCAAATATGCCCACTAAGCTTCTGCCCCTCTGCCTCTTTAGAGTACTCACTGCCATGAATCTTGGACCTCGGCATGGTCTTAATTTGTTTCCAAGCACTGTAAGTTATTTGAGGCCGGGGTAAGCCATTGTTCTGTGTTCTCCACCCCTGCCTTCCAAGTACTGGGTCTCCCCCCATGTCTCACGGTCAGCAACACTTCCTCTACACCCAGGCCCAAAACTTAAGCACCTAAACTTCTGCATCCTTACGTCCCTTAACTTCTCTGCTGGTTAAGGCTCAGCAATCTTTCTTGCCCCAAACCTGACCTCAAAACCTCTCCCCCTGGAGCTCAGAGGCCCTATTCTTTCTTGGCCTTATTTGCAGGCCTCTCCATATTTTGGCCACCTGATGTGAAGAGCCGACTGATTGGAAAAGACCCTGATGCTGGGGAAGATTGGGGGCAGGAGGAGAAGGGGACGACAGAGGATGAGATGGTTGGATGGCATCACCGACTCCATGGACAGGAGTTTGAGCAAGCTCCGGGAGATGGTGAAGGACAGGGAAGGCTGGTGTGCTGCTGTCCACGGGGTCACAAAGAGTGGGACATGACTGAATGAACAATAACAATAACTCTAGTCTTTTGGGCTTCCCAGGTAGCACTAGTGGTAAAAAATTAGCCTTCCAAAGCAAGATACTCAAGAGATGTGAATTTGATCTCTGGGTTGGGAAGCTCCCCTGGAGGAGGAAAAGGTAACCCACTCCAGTATTCTTGCCTGGAAAATTCCATGGGCAGAGGAGCCTGGTGGGCCCCAGTCCTTGGGGTCACAAAGAGTCAGACATGACATGAGTGGTCTTTTGGCATCATTTAAAAGACGGTCCACACTGTGTTATTATCAGTGCTGTCTTAATCCTGAGCTGCTTTCCATCTGTGTCATCTTTTGAGTAATCTCATCTGCTCTCAAGATTGTGGATTCCAAAAATATAATATTTACACAATTTCCTTGTCTTTGTCTGGTATAATTGTAGTTGCCCACTAGCTAAAACAGTCAATTTAAAATTCTTGTTGGATGTCAAAAACTTAGCAAAGTATGACTTGTTTGCACTTTGACCGCATTTACTAAATAACTGAATGCTGGATTTGTCATCCTTCTTTGCCCTTATACAATTTTCCTTTAATTATGTTGTGTGAATAAATTTCTAGTTGTATGAGGTAAAGGAATTATTAAATGGAAAGGTAGGGAAATTTTGGAGATCTGATTTCTTTTGGTCTTAATTACTGACTGTATTCAATGTCTAGATAATTTGATTCTGAGATAATTCTTATGAAGTAAATATTGTATATATTCCTGTATAAAAGGGCTCATTAGGAACAATCAAATAGAATTTCTCAACAGTTAAACCAGCTTTAAGTGTTAAAACAATTATTTCCTGTCTGGTAGGATTTTGGTAAAACTGAAAGTGAATGTGAAGTTGCTCAGTCGTGTCTGACTTTTTGTGACCCCATGGACTGTAACCCACCAGGCTTCTCTGTCCATGGGATTTTCCAGGCAAGAGTACTGGAGTGGGTTGCCATTTCCTTCTCCAGGGGATCTTCCAGACCCAGTGAATGAACCAGGTCTCCCGCACTGTAGGCAGATGCTTTACCCTCTGAGCCACCAGGGAAGCCCAGTTTGGTAAAACTGGTTAGCAACATAAATGGAAATATCTCTTTTAGAAAGCAGTTTGGCAACACTGGAGAGATGTTCTTACAATGAAAATGCAGGGAGTATAATATTACATTTGAATGTATTTACAATGGTCAGATAAAGAAAATAAAAACCTTTTGTATGCAAAGTTAGGGAGGTGGGATATGGAACATTATAGCTTTGTCGCTGTTATTGCTCAGTTGCAAAGTCACGTCCAACTTTCTGTGACCCCATGGACTGCAGCATACCAGGCTTCCCTGTCCTTCACTATCTCCCGAAGTTTGCTCAAATTCATGTTCACTGAGTTGGTGATGCTATCTAACCATCTCATTCTCTGCTGCTGTCTTCTCCTTTTGCTTTCAATCTTTCCCAGCATCAGGGTCTTTTCCAATGAGTTGGCTCTTCACATCAGGTGGCCAAAATACTGGAGATTCAGCTTCAGCATCAGTCTTTTCAATGAATATTCAGGGTTGATTTCCTTTAGGATTGACTGGTTTTATCTCCTTGTTGTCCAAGGGACTCTCAAGAGTCTTCTCCAGCACCACAATTCAAAAGCACAAGTGGAAGCTGCCAAGTTGATTTAAGCCTAAACTGGAACTAGTACATCATTGGTACTCATTATATTGGCCAGAGCAAGTCTTAAGACCAACTCAGATTCAAAGGGATGGGTTGGAGCCTCCTCTTCTTGATGGGTGGAGAGGCAATTTGTCTCTTGGAGAATCCCAAGCATTGATGGGATTGTAATTTTCTTCAAAGAAACCAACTTAAATAATCAGTAAATAATATTTCTGTTATTTCAACAAAGGAAATGATAGATATAAAATAATTTTATGAATAGCAAGGTACTGTAAGAAGTCGAGGTTTAGCTTGATGGAAAAGCATAGCTAAGGGTTCTAGGAAATGCACATCTTGGGAGTCCTTATTTAACTTATAAGGAAATCGAGTCTCTGTAAATACTTAATTTCTTTAAGTTCATTGATTTAAAATTTTAATTCATTAAGTCCTTGACAGAGCAAGGACTAGAAATACCTCAAGACTTCCTGTTCAGTGCTTTCCCTTCTCCGCACCTCCTGATCATGTGGATAAATGCTGAGGCTTGACAGTTGTGTCTGAAGAAATTTTTAACCACTTGGTTAAAATTCAGAGTTTCTTGCCTTTGGACTGTCCAAATGCAGGACTGTCCCCTGCATTTAGGATGTTTAACAGCTTTCTGGTTTCTACTCACTAGATATCTGTTGCATTCTCAATCTCCACCAAGTTATGAGAACTAAGTGCTTCCAGACATTGCCAAGGTTCCAACAGAAACCCAATGCCTTAGTCCAAGCTACTTACATTTACCAGGTTGCAACTTCCTGAACTGTCTACATTATGCTTAAGGAAGAACTATTCAAGGACTCCTTCCTCCCCCAATCTGTGTAGTCATATTTATAAAATTTGTTTTAAGTTATAAATTAAATGCATATAATTAAAACTGCATTTGGTTATATATATTATATGCCCAACTCATAATTGTGGGCAAGTGTGTGCAATTGACTTCACCTCTGATGGACCCCGCTGGAAGGGTGATGTTTAGTAACTGTGTTCATAAACCACAAAGAGAAGCAGAGATGTGGCAAAATGTCTAGTTGATTTGAAGCAAGTAGACCAGAAAACATTCAGTTGAAAAACACTTCCTGATTCCAGTATTATTCAGACTGACTTTCTGCATAATCAAATTGTTCAAAAAGTATTCATTTCACTTGGTAGCATGTCAAAACAGCAGAGTATTTGCTAAAGGATTCTTTTCTAGTTGTTTACGTCTCTAGGCATATATATTACAAAACTGGATTTGATCTGACAGTTTTCATCTTGTTCCCACATGAATGATAATGCTGATGGGGCTAGGGGAGCAATACCAACAAGGAAATTAAATAATTTCAAGTTTTCTTGCTTAGGAAGTCCAAGGCATTACCAGAAGGTGCCAAGAGACTGCAAGGCAGAGAGCACCCGTATGTTTCATACAAGTCATGATTGCTCAACAGTGGTTAAAAGCCAGTCAAATCACATTTATTTCTCTTTATGTATCATAAATGGACCTGCAGAAACTCTGCGAATTAATCTTCATGGGTTCCAAACACTTAATAAACACATGCTTAAATTTGTCCCTTCATTTGCATTTTGAGATTTCTCTTTCATACAAATACCTATAATATCCCAATGTGCTGCTCATTTGGAAAAGCTGCCTGATGGTTTCGCCTCCGGCGTTTTGTGTAACTACCAAGCAAGGGTGCTAAATGGCTCTCAAGTCTCTGCAAGTTAATATTTCTGCCCAGTTCCTAATAAAATACAGCTGAAGTCTCAACCAGAAGATGTTATCTATTGCCTGATGTGCACGGACTGTGATAATGAAATGCTGCCTGCTTCATCCCTAAGTGCTGAAGTTTAAACCACGTGGACTAATGTTGGCAGTCTGGTTTCACCTGATGTTTCTGTCACATGTGAATTAAAATTTCTTTTGCCCCGTGAGGTGAAACAGACTTGATATGGTTAAGGTGGATTTGGTGACAACACACTTAAGTGTTTATCATTGTAACAGCTTGTTTTGCCTGCAGTTCTCCCCTCTCCCCTTCCTTCCCACCCCCACCATGAAATGTAGTGCTGAGCCTCTGTCCTGACCTTCCTCTGTCTCACATCTGGATGTGAATTACCTTTAATTATGTCCTCAAGGAGCTCAATTTTCTCCACAGAAGAATTCTCCTGCAGAGTTCCATCATTACATAAGAATCTGGCCAATTAATTTCTCTGTTGATTTTAATTTCTCCTGAGTATCAGATCTTTGGCAGAAGTCTAAAAGTGCAATGAGAAACGAAGACAGAAAGACAAAGGAACAACATTTCAAATCGGAAGTAATTTATATAGACAAGCCATTGTAAGCCATGGGGACATTTGGTCCTTCAAACAGAAAGGTATTAGCTCAGCTTCACAAAATAGTCCATGCCGAGGCTCCTAGAAAAATTGAATAAGATCCGCTGCACCTTCTGATTCACTTCCTGTTAGAATCTTCTAGAATGTAGATGAGCTTGGTGAACAGTCTCCTTACCTTTGTTTTTCTGAGAACTTCCTTCAATTCAGGCTTGCAAAGCAAGATGTTTCAATGCAATGAATTGCTGGATCCATCTTGAACGGCTGCACGGAAAAATGGAAAAGACTTCCTTTCTGAAAACCCTGGAGGTGGCTCCTCACCTCCAACTTCAGATTCACACAACGTCCTAACCTCTTAGTTCCAAATGGCCAACGGAAGACTGACCATTAAGATCAACAAACCCAGGGACTTTCCTGGTGCTCCAGTGGCTAAGACTTCCCGCTCCCAATGTGGGGGCCTAGGTTTCACCCCCGGCCAGGGAACTAGATCTCACACGCTGCAACTGAGAGTTCACATGCTGCAACCAAGATCAAAGATCTTGTGGGTCACAACTAAGACCAGGCATAGTCAAATAAAATTTTTTTAAAAATTAAAAAAAAATCAACAAATCTAGTTGAATGTTTTATCCCAGGGTGTTGCACAGAATAAGTGCAAAATAAATATTAGCTAATCAATCTAGCATTTAAACTTAAATTGCTTTCTGCAAGTTCTTTATATGTGTTGACTTTGCTTTTTCCTTCTTTTCATGGTTTGATTTCAGATCAGGGTGTATTTGAGGCAAAACCTTACAAACACATGCGTCCCAGAGGCCCCTACTTCTTGGTGGTCCCTGGTACCCCATGTCTATTTCCTTGATTCCACATCCTCTGGGGTCTAGTATGTCGCCGGGACCTAGGTATCGTGGGACCTGGGAACCTTGAATGGCAGGATCCTGTGGACTATTTTCCAACCTGTTAAAGAATTCTCCCTGCTTTTCTAGAGTGTGCATTTTCAACAGAGGGGATACTATCCTTAAAGGGGTGACCATTATAATATGGATATTACAATAGTTTGTGGCCTTCCAAAGTTCAATCAAAACTGACAAAAATCCTGGCCCTTGGTACTCAATATCTTTCAACAGGGAGAAATTTAATTTAAAGTTAAAATGTATTCATTCATTTAAATTAACTTTAAATTTATTTTTGTCTCCTTAAGGGGGAAAGAAAAGGGGAAAAAAAATAAAAGGCTTAGAAACAGTGTTCTCAGCGCCTACATCTCTGCAGCTTTGGGAAACAACAGCAAACTTGTATTCTTTTGTTATCCCCCTCAGTTAAAACCAATACTTTAAAAATATTTCTTACCAGGGCACTTAAGATAAACTCCTGGGAAATGAGTTGAAAAAAGCCTTCCAGAGAAGCAGGGGACAGATGACCAGATACCGCCCCAGCTCCGAGTCTCTGCATACCCTCCAGCCCTAGTTCCTCATCACCTTCCCCAAACCTTTCGTCTCCTTCACATGGCACGTTTTTCCAGTTGGCCAGTAAGCACCAGCTTTGTGAAAGTCAACAAGTCTGAATTTGGGCCAACTGTACGTTTCGTAGGTTTTTCCTCCTTTGGACATGTTCACATGATTCCTTCCAGGCAAGACACCATTTCTCGATGTAGCTGCCTTTCTCCCTGGCAGGGCCAGCAAGGAGTTACATGCCCTTGACATTGAGGGAAAAAAAATGCGCACATAACTCTGGTAGCCCCTGGAGATCCATCCTGACCTCCGTTCCTGTACTCATACCCTGTCAGGGTATGAGATCTAGATCGAGACACATCCCATGATGTCTACATCTCGAGCCACCCAGACAATCTCCTTTGAGTCTCTCAGCAAGAAGGGAGGCTGCTGGATGTTTTCTCTTCTTTATAAACAACAACACAAATGTTGCCTGATACACAACTAACGATTTACCCAAGATCACACAGCTAAGGCATAGTAGGCTCAAGACGACTGTGTACCCAACCACACACACACACTAGACTGTGAGTTCTTTGAGGGCAAGAACCACGCTTTTTGCTCACCATCCTGTCCTCAGGGCCCACCACTTAGCCAGAATCCAGCCAACATTTGTTACATGAATACATTTCTCTGAGTCTGGAGCCACCAGACCATCAGCGCAATGAAGGACGTCTTCTAAAACCATGGGCCGTCTGTCTGCCCCACTCTCCCCTTTTAAAATTGTAGCACAATAGTGTTACTTAATTTTTCAAGCACATAGCTTCCTTGAACTTCTGAGAAGTTTGCTATGGGGCTTCAGGGGAGTGTATCATCTTCAAGGTTATACTGTGTTTCACATTCCTTCAGAATGTTATCATTTGGAGTCCTGTTGAGATTCCTATTATTGTTAAAAGGGCAAGATTTTCTTGTTACTGAAGTCTCTTATATTAGGAGAACCAAACTATATACAGAGGTGAAGACACTCTCATTTCTGTTTTCAATAAAGTTTACACATAACTCAGATGCACTAATTAGGAATATGCATGTATTCTGGAAGATAGCAAATAATCAAATTATGTTTACTTGAAACCAGTCATTTATTATCAGGGAGGAAGAAGTTACACTGAAATGTTATGAAGTTGGTACTCAAACATAAACAACTTTCTTCTGCATTAGTTTTTGATAGGGAAATGTGTTCCAGTTAGCACAATGGTTGTGGGGGTAAATACATCTCTAATTGAAGAAAACCAGGTATTCCTGTCATGTATGAACCAATGGCTTTGATTATGTTCTAGTGCTGTGTTAGGCAATGGGAGAGACAAAGATGGATTGAGAAAAAAATTTTTCTGTCATTGAGGAGATTATATTAAATTAAGGCAGATAAAACCTAGCAATAATTATACTGTGCAGTGGGAAGTGAGAAGTGCAAGAGGCTATTGGGGTCAGGGGAAGGGAGGATTTTTTCCCCATCCCAGAATGTAGGAATAGGGGTGGGTAGGATCAGATAAAATAGCGTGGAAGCAATATTTACATTAGGTCTTAAATTAGGGAGTAAATTGGACTCCAGATATTAAAAACATGAAAGAAAGAGTACTCCAGGCAGAGAACATGACATGTTATGGAGGCAGGAAAGTAGCAGCGTGCCCAGGGGACAACGTCTCATTCATTGTGACTGCAGCAGGTGGTACACGAATGTCCGGAACTGAGCTGAGGAAGGCGGGGAAATAGGGGAGGCAGTGGGGCCATTCTTATCCTCGAGTCTTACTGAGATGGCTTTCCCCTATTCCCTTGAAATTAGGCACAGCCAAACATCTTAACTGGAGTTTCCATAAAATTGTATCCTGAGACAGAGCTTGGGGGCAGTGTAGAATCTTCGGGAAGTGATCTCAGGAAACAAAAGTGAGGAAGTGGACCAGTGAGACCGGACTGGGGGAGAAGGTGCGGGTGATTGGTTGGGAACCCACAGAAACCACGGGGTGTACCTCATCATTGTGCCATCAGAGGAGAGGGGCGCTGGGGCATCCCAGGCTCCCGTCCTTTAACGGCCGAAGGTTGGCCCTGTGGCACTAACATCTTTGAATTGCTGGGCCACTTTCCTGCGCGAGGCTCTGGTAATCCCTTGATAATAGAGAGAAATAGGCCTACAAGGTGGGAGGCTGTTGGCTTGCTGGGGCCTGTGCGGTGGCTCCAGGGGAATTAAGTGACTGAGGAAAGTCTCTGTTACAGCACATCCCTCACTTTGGCCAATGAACATGGGCAGAAATGATAGGTGTGACTTCCGGGTGGAAGCTTTAAGAGCCAGTTCACACAGGGATGGTTTGAATGATGGTTTGAACAATGGAGGCTCCCTCAGCTTGTGTCCTGGAGTGAGAAGTTGTGGGGGAGACTAGCAGCTCGTTGACTGTGGCTGGACACATAGTGTGAGTGAGAAATAAGCTTATACCTCATGAGCAACTAAGATTTTACGAGCTATTACTAGTGCAATATAACATAGCCTAACCTCACTGATACATAGGGCTTCCCAGGTGGCACAGTGGTAAAGAGTCTGCCTGTTAATGCAGGAGACACAGGAGACCTGGGTTCGATCCCTGCGTCAGGAGGATCCCCTGGAGTAGGAAATGGCATTGCACTCCAGTATTCTTGCCTGGAGAATTCCATGGACAGAGGAGTCTGGCAGGCTACAGTCCATAGGATTGCACAGAGTCTGATCTGACTGGGCACACACACACACACTGGTACATATCCATCACCAAGTTGATTTGTTACATGTTGGGTAATTATGTTGCACTGCAGTTAATTCTGACACCATGAAAATCTAGAGGGCACAGAAAAGACAGATGTGTATTTCCTTCTAAGGTTCAGTTCAAGAGGATTCCCATGTCCAGTTCAACCATACCGGCTAGCTGGGCTCTCTCTGACCTCCATCTCACCTGGGGACCCAGGTTTCTTTCATCCTGTTGCTCTTCTGTGCCATACATGCAAGCTCAGTCACTCAGCCATGTCCGCTCTGAGACCCCATGGACACGGGCCCACCTGGATCCTCTGTCCTTGGAATTTTCAGGCAAGAAAACTGGAGTGAGTTGCCATCTCCTTCTTTAGGGGATCTTTCTGACCCAGGGATCAAACCCATGTCTCCTGAGTCTCCTGAATCGGCGGGCAGATTCTCTGCCATCTTCTAAGACAGGAGGCAGCAAACTGGTTCTGTGAAGGGCCTGATAAGAAGCATTTTCAGTTTTGCAGGCCGTGTGGTCTGCTTGTCACAATGACTCACTCTCCTGTGATGGTGTGAAAGCAGCCATAGACGATATGTCAATGATGGGGCATGGCTGCGTTTCAACAAAACTTCATTCCCAACCGTAGGCAGTGGATCGGATCTAACCCATTTGCCCACTGGGCCTTGATTGAGACTTCAAATATAACTAAGGTGCTTACTTTGGTAGCACAAATACTAAAACTGAAATAATTCAGAGGAGAGTGTTATGTTTCCTTTGCAAGGATGATCTAAAGGATTTGTGAAATGTGTTAGTCTTCACAGTACATGGAAGATGTGGGAGGCAGAAGTTCCTAGATCACTGAGAATGAATACCAGCTGAGATTGTACAGAAATTAAAATGGACAATATAAAAGTGTAGCTCAGAACAAAGCAATAAGCTGAACAAAAGGGAAAGCTTTCAAAGAAGTAATATGCCTAAATTTTTATAGGTTGAAAACAACAAGAGGTATCAGATCTTCACTGAACTTGACTCACATGAAACAGGCATTGCAAATTTTTTATTTAATGAGGACTTAATTATTAATGCAAAATGAAACAAAGTGCGTCAGAAAATTGTTCTAATTAAATTCATAGCTTGAACAGGTCAGAAGAAATCCCTGCAACTCCTCATTCTTCCCTGAGTGAAGATTTAATTACCATCATGAAATGTCACTTGCACACAAAAAGGCTCACATGCAATTTCTGGATTGGAACAAAAAGGCTGAGTAAATAGCGAACAGCTGATAGTATTCCACAAAGACAAATAAATGCAGAATACTGACAGAGCTAAAGAGCATGGGTACGATGCTCTTAAAAACAAAGCATAATGAGGATTTTGTGGTGCAATATTTACTGAACAAAATTTCTGAGGTTAGTAGAAATAATTTCAAAATTGAATACTTAGAGTGGCCAAGCCATATGAATGGAAAATAAATTATGAAACAAATGATCACTATCTAGGATGGAGAATTCAATCTATCATTATTGATTAATAGGTAATTAAGTGTCACAAAGTATCATACAAGAAATTTTTAAATGGTGTAACCATCAAAGGCGATTTGAACAAATTGTGGCAGGGACAAAAGTTGTGTTGAACAACTAAAGTGTATTGTACATATCGTTAAAACAGAAGACAAAACCAAGAAGGTTGAAATAAGTATTTCATTGATTTTACACCTGCTGCAAAGAGGACATTAAAACAATGAATTGAAGAACTGAAAAATCTTCAGACTCAGTATTAATTTAAAAGATGAAGGAAGGCAGCCTAGGACAGTGCCACTGACATGGCTGGAAAAGAAAAAATGCACAAGCTAGACTTTTGTCTGAAATATACAGAACCATTCATTGCATCCAACTGAATTACAACCAAGAATTTGTTACTAGGAGATATGGCCTCAGCTGTGCCAATTGCAATCACATTTTGAGGGAACAATTCAGAGATTAGGTATTATAATCTCTGGACCAGTGTAAAGATGGCCTATTTTGAAGAAACACATATCACTTTGATTTGCAACCACTCTCTGATAACATGGTTGGGAAATGTTGTGGAAGCAATTAGATTTAATTTAGAGATGATACAAGATGCTTTGGAAGAGTTAGGCAGAATAGCAGAAGATTCTCAAATGGGGTGAATCACAGACTTTGGCAGAACAAGAAATAAATAATGAATTTGTACTCTGATTGCTATTTACTATGAACTGATGTGCTTTTGAACTGTGGTGTTGGAGAAGACTCTTGAGAGTCCCTTGGACTGCAAGGAGATCCAACCAGTCCATCCTAAAGGAGATCAGTCCTGGGTGTTCATTGGAAGGACTGACGTTGAAGCTGAAACTCCAGTCCTTTGGCCATCTGATGAGAAGAACTGACTCATTTGAAAAGACCCTGATGCTGGGAAAGATTGAGAGCAGGAGGAGAAGGGAACGATAGAGGATGAGATGGTTGGATGGCATCACTGACTCGATGGACATGGATTTGGGTGGACTCCGGGGGTTGGTGATGGATAGGGAGGCCTGGCGTGCTGCGGTTCATGGGGTCGCAAAGAGTCGGACACGACTGAACGACTGAACTGAACTGAACTGATGTTTGCAAAAGGTTATAAGAAAACTAAAGGGATCTATGTTTAGCCACTGAGTTTTAAAAGGATTCAAAATATTTTTAAAACTTTTAGAGAAAATTTTTCTAGGCCAAAATGATATGAGAAATATGCAATAAAATTACATTGCATTAAATATAAGGAAATTAAAACAGGGAAAGAAAAACATTTAAAGTCACTCAGTCGTGTTTGACTCTGTACAACTCCATGGACTGTAGACCACCAGGCTCCTTTGTCCATGGATTTCTGAAGGCAAAAATACTGGAGGGGGTAGCCACTCCCTTCTCCAGGTGATCTTCCTGACTCAGGGATGGAACCCAGATCTCCTTTGTTGCAGGCAGATTCTTTACTGTCTGATCCACCAGGGAAGGCCAGTAATCATTGTGAGAGACAGGATATATCAAATAATTTTGAAACTAATTTCCAGAGACACTATTTGCTGAGCATTATAGATCAGACATAGTCACAAATGAAGACAGATGTGAAAAATCAAGAAATACATATTATTAAAACGTGAAAATAGTTTTGTTTTTTAGTAAAACCTGAACATTGATAAATTTTAGTAGAACTTAAGAAATTTAGTATGGATATAGCTTATTACTTTAAAAAGTGGTGGAAATCTTAAGTGAATTTGGTAGCTTTCTTTCTTGCTGACGATATATGAATATCTTATCTGTATATGGCATCACAAATAGGCCACTTTGCCATAAGGATCATTTTCAACTGAAGGCAAATAAGAATCTGCACATGTAGAAACAGCTTCTTGCCCCCACCTCCTATCTACTTAGAAGTAGGACATAAACGTCCCTTTGTGAAGGTGATCCCTTTCTCCCACCCTGTATCTGGAGAACAACCCTTACCATTGATGATAGAAAGTTAGTGCTGAGACAGGGCTGCACACACAAACTTGACCAAAGTAACTCCTGGCTTCTATTCCACAGTTTCCCTGTATATTTACTTTCCCACAATTTCCATGCTCCCCCCCGCCCCCCCCGCTCCCCCTCAAGCCCAAGATCCTTTTCCTCTGTCTTGTCACTTCTTCACAATTTGTCACCCTTTGTTAAAAGAAAAGCACCTCCACCCCCCACCCCAGATTAATTCCTTCCTTGGGTCTTCACTTCTTTACCATGAAGACTTCTGTGCATGTAAAAATGAAAATATTAATGTCAAATAAAGTTTGTCTTGGGACTTTCCTTGCGGTCCAGTGGTTAAGACTCTGCACTCTGGGGTTCGATCCTTGTTCGGGGAGCTAGACCCCACATGCCACATAAAGGTCCCGAATGCCACAACGAAGATTGAAGATCCTGCATACTGCAACTAGGCCCCAGATAAATATATGCAAAAATAAACGAATATCAAACCACTGTGTGCCTTTTCTCTGTTAATCTGTCTTCCTTTAGTTGAATTCGAAGGTCCCAGGCACAGAATCTAAGAGGTCTAGCAACTCACAGAGCTGACCCTTTGGGTTTAGCGAGCGAATCACCACTGGAACACACGGCTCCCTGCTTGTTTTCTTGCTGCAGTCCTTGTGTTCTTGTAGAGAGAGATCTGTTTCTCTCCCTTTTCCTCCAACCCTGGTGCCAGGAGCCCTTCCCAGACAGATTGGCCACAGCTCAGCCTTGTCGTTCTAAAACCAGTTTGAGAAGGAATCCCCCCCCATGTCTCTTCTTGCTTTTGAAATTCAGGGATGTTGAGCTGGTTTGGCCTCTGAAATTATTCTAATTTCTATAGTAGCTTTCTCCTGACCTGCATTTTTGGGCATGGACTTCATTGCCAGTCTGATCTTTATGCTTTCTACTTGGCAGGATTTCTTACCTAAGCTCTTAATGCCATGCCTTTTGGTTTTCTAGCACTGTATGTGTTTAATTCCTTTGAAATGATACATTTCTCATTTTAAGGGATTTTGAATTGGAGCAGAGACATTCTTGGTTCACTATTTTAATCCAGTTTTCTATGTACTTCTTTATGCTAGTTTTATCCCAGATTTTCTATAATTGAGTTTCATTTTTATAATCAGAAAAAAAAGCTAGATTTCCCCCAAGCTGGTGTTACTTTCTTTGTAAACTATCAAACCCTCAGGGACATAAACTTTTAGTTATTTCAGAAGGAAACATAACTATCATAATTCATGAAATCTCCAGAGGCAACTCATTGCATCTTAATTTCTTAGATGGTGTTTATTCATTTCATAACTGCATGGATAAATAATGTATGAAAATGAAATGGCAATTGTGATCATCACATCAATAGAAATGTTAAAGTCATTTGAATCGACTCAATGCTGGCAAGAATTTATTGTATATTTTTTTAAAAAATTACTTATCTAGGTATCTTTTATCATTTGGGCTCAGAATTTCCAAGGATTTTCAGACACTGAAGTGAAATAAAATCCCTGTGAAATGAACTGAAAGTGAATGAGATGTTTGCAAATGCAACATGGACATATTGCAAATATATCTTTGTAAATGCAGCATGTAGATATTCATTTATCAAGCACCAGGGCTCATAGATAGATGATGCTTATTACTTTGGGATGCTCATCGGACCCACATGTCAGGTTTTGTTCTAGTGCTGGGCTTACAATGAATAAACAAAATAGACTTGTCCAGCTTAATCCACAGGAGCCAAAGTTAAAGTGCATTTTTGGAGCTTTCAGAATAATGTTCTTACCTTTATCACTACTCTTAAACAATTTTTCTTTTTCAAGTACTTTAAGATTACGTATTAAAGTGATGTTAATCATTGAATTTATACTCTAGCAGGGATATAGATGTGTAGACAAGTAGTTACCATATAGTGCACTAAATAATCGGATGAGATAAATCCAGGGAGACCAGAAAGCTCGAAGGAGGGAAACTTAGTCTTGAGTGTCAGGGAATATTAGATTGTGATGTAAAGAAATGATAAAGAAACTGATAAGCTGATAAACAGAAGAGCACGGAAGGCAGATAACAGAGACATGTTTTCTTTTGGCTTTTGTGGGTACTGTGTTTATACTGTGTCTTTGACCTGGAGTCCTGTAACAGTCACACTGTGTGGTGTCTCCTGACAAGCATGTTTTAAGGTGCTTGCCTTTCTCAAATGCTCTTCTCTGTGATCCATTCATTTCTTGGGTCTCATAACCTTGCTTGTGTTGTGTCATCTCCACCTTTTCTTCCCTTCCTCTTTCCCTCTTTCCTTTCCTCTGTCTCTCCCTTGCGTCTTCTCTATAACTTCTTGCAACCAAGGTGGACTCTTGTAACCCTCTCCATTGGGTGGACATTAATCAACTAGAGTGTCTTCTTCTTCTTTTTTTTTTTTTTTTGAAATCACTCTAAAAATTGTTTATTCTTGGGAACACATAGTACCAATGCCTTTGGTATAAGACTATTGTTTTCCTTGATGAACACATAAAATACACCCATTACCTTTTATACACATAGCTATCATCTAATAGTATCGTCTCAACCACAAAGTGTGTCTTCTTTGTGATCTCTAGAGAATTTGAAGAGGCACACCACCTGTATTGAAGCACAGTCTGTTGCATGAATAAACAATCACTCCTCAATTTAATCCATTGTTGTCGTTGTTCAGTTGCTAACTTGTGTCTGACTCTTTGTGACCCCATGGACTGCAGCACACCAGCTGTCCTGTCCTCCGCTACCTCCCGAAGTTTGCTCAAGTTCGTGTCCATTGAGTCAGTGATGCTACCTAACGGTCTCATGTTCTGCTGCCCTCTTCTCCTCCTACCCTCAATTTTTGCCAGCATAGGGGATTTTCCAATGAGGCAGCTCTTCCCATCAGGTGGCCAAAGTATTGAAGCTAAGCTTCAGCATCAGTCCTTCCAATGAATATTCAGGTTTGATTTCCTTTAGGATTGACTGGTTTGTTCTCCTTGCAGTCCAAGGGACTCTGAAGAGTCTTCTCCAGCACCACACTTTGAAGGCATCAATTCCTCAGCACTCAGCTTTCTTTATGGTTCAACTCTCACATATACCTGACTACTGGAAAAACCATAGCTTTGACTCTGCAGACCTTTGTCAGCAAGGAGATGTCTTTGCTTTTTAATGTGCTGTCTAGGTTTATCATAGCTTTCCTTCCAAGAAGCAAGTCTTCTAATTTCAAGGCTGCAGTCACCACCTACAGTGATTTTGGAGCCCAAGAAAATAAATCTGCCACTGCTTCTACTTTTTCCCCTTCTATTTGCCATGAAGTGATGGGACCAGATGCCATTATCTTAGTTTTTTGAATGTTGAGTTTTAAGCCAGCCTTCACGCTCTTTTTTTCACCCTAGTTAAGAGGTTCTTTAGTTCCTCTTCACTTTCTGTCACTAGAGTGGTATCATCTGCATATATGAGGTTGTTGATATTTCTCTCAGCAATCTTGATTCCAGCTTGTGACTCATCCCTCTAAGCATTTCATATGATATACTCTGTATATAAGTTAAATAAACAGGGTGACAATATACAGTTTTGTCATACTCCTTTCCCAATTTTTAACTAGTCAGTTGATCCATGTAAGGGTCTAACCATTGCTTCTTGACCTGCTACAGGTTTCTCAGGACAGGAAATGTGGCCTTATATTCCCATCTTTTTAAGAAGTTTCCACTGTTTGTTGTGATCCACACAGTCAAAGACTTTCTCATAATCAATGAAGCAGAAGTACGTTTTTCTGGGATACTCTTGCTTTCTCTGTGATCTAATGAATGTTGGCAATTTAACCTCTGGTTCTTCTGCCTTTTCTAAATCCAGCTTGAACATCTGAAAGTTCTTAGTTCACATACTGCTGAAGTCTAGCTTGAAGGATTTTGAACATAATCTCACTAGTATGGGAAATGAGCACAACTGTCCAGTAGTTTGAGCACTCTTTGGCACTGCTCTTCTTTGGGATTGGAATGGAAACTGAACTTTTCCAGTCCTATGGCCAATGCTGAGCATTACAAATTTGCTGACATATTGAGTGCAGCACTTTAACAGCATCATCTTTTAGAATTTGAAATAACTCAGCTGGAATTCCATCACCTCCACTAGCTTTGTTGGTAGTAATGCTTCCTAGGGCCCACTCTGATCCATAGGAATTCAAATTAAAGGATATTTTTGGAGATTTCAGAATAATGTTCTTACCTTTATTATTATTCTTATAAATTGTTTCTTTACTAAGAACATTAAGATTATGGATTAAAAATGATGTTAAATATAGCCATGTTATTTAGTATCGTAAGAAGCAACAATGCATTAATTCCTCTCACCAAAGCATGAACGATCAATATAGGTACTGATCATTTAAAAGCAGACATTTGTGTTCCAATTTGAAACAGATCAAAGATTTGTTAAGTAATTGGAGATTAAGTTCAAATGATTGTAATTTAATTTGGAGTGTAATACATGCTTTTAAAATAGGACTTGAAGGGAGGGGTTATCATCTTATTTGTGATATCGATAGTGGAACTGTGTGGTAGATTTCTTTTTTTTTTTTTTTTAGTAGATTTCTATTTCAGAGTTTAACAAAGCAATTTGTTGAGTGGTGATATAGCAGAGTGTAACAGTTACTGTCAAAATCTGCTGCATAACAGACCATCTCACAACTCAATGGTTAACTATAATTATTTTCATGGGCCTGAGTGTTGGTCCATGGGTGAGTTTGATGTGAGCTGGGCTAAACGGCAGTGACTTGGTTTCACTCCACATCCCTCATCCTTCCTCTGGGATTAGCAGGGGAGTCTGAGTATGTTCTTCTCATGGTGTTGATAGAGGTAAAGACAGCAAGTGAACACACTTCTTAAAGCTAAGGTTCAGAATGGGCACACTGCCACGTCTGCTGCATTCTATTGGCCAAACCAACTTACGACCATATCCAAGGGCAAGAGAAAGGGAATATCAGCACACGATGAGAGGACCCTGAAAGGTTTCATGGAAAAGGCCATGATACAGGAGGGATGAATAAGAAGGAGCAGTGATATAATCTATACATAGAAACCACCTGGTTAGTCACCAAGCTGTTTCCTTTTCTTCCTCATGTCCACAGCTAGACTATATCACCTTGCATGTCACATAGTAATGTCTGCCTGGATGACCAAGTGCTTGCCAGGGGAATGTGAGCTGAAATGACTTGACCCATGAAAATTTCTAGTGGGAACTCTTCTGTGTTATTTCCTCTGTTTGATACAGACAAGCTAGGAAAGCTTGAAAGCCATGTATTAAAGATAGAAACACAAGATGAAAGAGGCTGTGTCCAATTAAAAATCCCACGTGGACTTTATGTGAGAGAGAGTGTTGGAGTCGATGCTCATTTTGAGGTTTGTTTGTTAATCAGCTGGAATGAACTTTAATAATATATGTGATATACACAGAGAAAGGCTCTGATAGCAGTCCCAGAGTTTCTTGAGAGCACTTTAAGACACACCATGCTAATGCTTGTTAGATTCAATTTCAATTCTTTCAGGGGCATCTTCTCCTAGTTTGTGTAAATCCAGGAAGAAATACCTGGGTTTTCCCTGAGTTTGGGGAGATATTCTTCCAGGTCACTAGGGCAGGACTGAGCAGTAATAAGCCTTTAATGATCAAAACAAACTCTGTAGGCAGGGATGGAAATACATCTTGCCATCAGTTAGCATTTTTTTGGTTTTTTTTGCATTATCTCCTCTTGGTCCCACTAGACTCCTTTAGCAAGAACAAAGGAAGGAAAATACTATAAAAGGAAAGGGTTAGGTGTGTGGTTTTCATCTGGTCCCACGAGCTGAGCCCTGCCAGGCTGTGCTTGTGGCCAAGGCCTAACCTCACATCAAGAATCCTGCTCTCCTTGCTGGGGACTTCTCTGGGGATTCAGTGGTTCAGACTCTGTGCTTCCAGCACAAAGGCCACAGGTTTGATCTCTGGCCAGAGAACTAAGATCCCACATGTCAAGTGGCCAAAATATAAAATAAATAAATAAAAGTCTGACTCAATCAATCATTAAAAAAGAGAAAAAAAGGAATCCTCCTCTCCTGGTAAACATCAGGTATGCTGATGTTTACATCTCTAACATCTCAGTTAGAAAACCTGTTTTACTTTAGAGTTTAGTTTTTGGCATGTTAGTTAGTTGGTTAAGTCGCTCAGTCGTGTCCAACTCTTTGCGACCCCGTGGACTGTAGCCCACCAGGTTCCTCTGTCCATGGGATTCTCCAGGCAAGAATACTCCCTTTTGGCATGTAATCCATCATAAATTTTAAAACATTATCCATTTGGGCATATCATCGGTAACAGTTGTAAGAAGCCTTTAAAATTTTTCCATTCGGAATGATTTTGCCTCATAAAGAAGCAGTTATGCACTTGTTAGAGGTGATAACATCTTATTCATTCATCACCTCATGACCCCACCTTGCCTGTAATGTCAGAAGTGCTACTTGCCTCTAAGCTTTTGTTAGATGCTTTTCTCTACTTAGTAAGAAGCAGAACATATCCATCACATCCACAAACCTGAAGGTAAACATTTAGAAATCACCTGTCTCAGAATTAGAGAAAATGTCCAATCATCTAGTTTCCTGGATATTCACCAATGCCTCCTTGGCCCTCAGGAGAGAGAGAAGAAGACACCTGTATTAGAGATGAAAATAGCTTCATCCCAGGCAGAGAAGTAATTAGAATTTTTAATTTCCAGACCATCCGGATTATTATTATCACTCCCCTTCTTTCCCTCTCTGCCCAGAAATTCCTCAGTTCTGGTGGATTTTTTCCCTTGTAGTTAACAATAATACCTAATATTTATTGAGCACCTACTAGGTCTTGGATATTTCACGTACACTTGCTTGTTTAATTCTTAGAAAAATCCTCTGAGATGGATGATAGGATCCCCATTTTATAGGTGAGGAAATGGAAGTGACCCAGCTGGTAACAGATGGGTCCCTGGTTTGAACCCAGAAGTCTGATCCAGAGGCTGGGCTGTTTTCTGCTAGTCTGTTAGGTCAAAAGTCATATGATTCTCAAGACTGATCAGTTCTTTTGCTGTACACGGGTGACTAACTCTGGCGAGACTCTCCAATAACTTTGCCTTGCCTGATTTGGTGGTGTCAGATAGATGAGGATGGCCACCTGTATGTATTTATTTCTTTAAAAAATTTTATTTATTCTTTAATTGAAGGATAATTGCTTTACAGAATGTTGTTGTTTTCTGTCAAACCTCCACATGAATCAGCCATAGGTATACATACATCCCTTCCCTTCTGAACCCCCCTCCCATCTCCCTCCCCATCCCCCCCTCTAGGGTGATACAGAGCTCCTATTTGAGTTTCCTGAGCCAGACAGCAAATTCCCTTTGGCTCTCTATTTCACACATGATAATAGAAGTTTCCATGTTACTCTCTCCACACAGCTCACCCTCTCTTCCTGTCTCCCCATGTCCATAAGTATTTTCAATCCGTATTCCATGGAAATGGGGCTGGTATTCAACAGGAAACACCATAATGCTGGCTATGCTAGTTGTTAAAATCGTGACATAAATAGAGAGTCATCGTCCCAAGCTCCCAGTCCTGTACCTTGGACTTGCCCCAGAAATCTCCATCTTTTCCTACCATCTAGCGACTGAAGCAGGAGAAGGCAATGGCACCCCACTCCAGTGTTCTTGCCTGGAAAATCCCGTGGATGGAGGAGCCTGGCAGGCTGCAGTCCATGGGGTCGCTAAGAGTCGGACACGACTGAGCAACTTCACTTTCACTTTTCCTTTCATGCATTGGAGAAGGAAATGGCAACCCACTCCAGTGTTCTTGCCTGGAGAATCCCAGGGACGGGGGAGCCTGGTGGGCTGCCGTCTGTGGGGTCGCACAGAGTCGGACACGACTGAAGCGACTTGGCAGCAGCAGCAGCAACTGAAGCATTAACGTCCTCTTCCCGCACCCTGCTCCTCCTCTCCCCTGGGTCTCTGGTTCGACCTTCATCAATTCATCTCCACAGTGGAACCAACAGTATCCGCCCTGCCTTTGTCAATTGGCTGACGGGAGGATCATAGGAAAGGAAATGGCTGAGAACTTGCTTTACAAACTGGGAAATACAAAGACCAGGGGATGGAGGAGTTTCATTCTCAGCTTGGCAGGGGGCAATGAATGACCTCTGTCCTGCGAGTGTTCCTCAAAGAATGACAGAGTCTGTAATTTTTTTCATAAGTGGAAATAGGTGTTCAGTGTTTTTGTGAAGTTACTAATGCTTTGTGTATTTTAGGTTCTTACAGAGTGTATGATTCTTTCTTTTTTTTTAAACCTTAGTTCCTTTCTCTTCTCTTTTCTCCAAACTACACTCTCATTTTCACTCATTCATAAGTGTAGTCAGAATGTGTACCAGTTAACAGCATGTGGGTAGGAAATCAAAGATTAAAAAAATTGATGCTGTTTGCTAATTGTTACTTTGAGAAAAACATGTATAGATGAAAGATTAGATTTAAAATTTATTTCAAATTTAGTTTTCATCCTCAAATTTACCACCCTAGTATTCACTCATTTTAAAAATGAGTATTTTAGTTACCATCTTTCCTACAGCATAAATCTTTATTTTGTTTATAAACATATATTAGTTTTAAAATTATTTTCTTTGTTAGCACTAACACCTTACCATTTGCTTGAAGTTTTACAATTTTTAAAACAAAGATTCTATTATTTTAAGATTGAGCATTTTCTTTTCGTGTTATCTTTTTTTCTTACTTAAATGGCTTAAAGAGATAAATTCACATATGTTCCATTTACCCATATAAAATGTACAATTCAGTAGCTTTTAGTATATTCACAGAGTTGTGCATTCATTATAAAAAATAATTTTAGGACATTTTCATCATCCCCCAAAGAACCTTGTATCTTTTAGCAATGACTCTCATTTTCTCCAATCCTGTTTCCAGCTCCCCACCCGAAACCCAGACCCAGACAACAGATCTACATCCTATCTCTGTAGATTTTCCTGTTCTGGACAGTTCCTAAAAGTGGAATGATACACGATCTACTCTTTGGTAAATGACTCTTTTCAACTGGCATAATGTTCTCAAGGTTTCTATGACACCTTGATAAGACATCATGTGTCATCCTCGGCTAGCTCCTGTATTTCATTATTCTACGTGTGTTTCTACATGCTACCTTACCAAATAGACCATATACATCTAGGGACAGTTTTGATAGCTGTGGTTTTGCCGGCCAGGAACAGGAAAGCCTGGGAAATGCTCCTTCCAGTCCTGTTTCTGGGGAACCTCCTGGAGGGGGTCTTCATACAGGCCCTGCCCCCCAGTGTTCAGTCTGGGATGAATACCTGTCTCAGTGGATCTTTCCTGGGATTTTAGAGTTAAGAATTGAGACATGGGGTCTCACACTCCCTCCAGAGATATGGCTGGAGAGGGTCATGTCTGCTGCTATGTGGAAGAAGGTGGTACATTGTAGAAGAGAAGGAAACCCACGCACAGAGATGAGCTGTGAGGGACACCTGGCAACATTCGCCTTTCTGACTCCATTTATATCTCAGGCCCGAATGCATCCCTGGCCGTCCTACGCTGCCTGTGGGTACCCTGTTGTACGCTTTACCATATTCTGTGCCAAGTATTTAGATATGGGAATGATTGCTGCATCTAAAGAATCTTGGGGACTTCCCTGGTGGTATCTGCCAGGGAAGATCTTGCAATCTGCCTTGTAGTGCAGGAGACATGGTTTCCATCCCTGGTTGGAGAGCTAAGATCCCGCATGCTGCAGAGCAAATAAGCCCATGGGCACTATTATGGAGCCTGTGTTCTTGAGCCAGGGAGCTGCAGCTACCGAGCCTGCTCACCACAGCTACTGAGGTTGCATGTCACAACTAGAGAGTTTGTGTACCACAGTGGAAGCTCCCACATGCCACAACTAAGGCCCGACACAGCCAAACTGAAAAATAAACATCGAAAAAGCAAAGTGTCTTGGGAGAATTCAAGAGTGTGGGTCAGCTATTTCTGGAGGTACCATTTTAATGGATAATCACTACCTAGATTAACTGATCTTAATATTTAGCATCCTAGGTATTTTATGTTAGTTTAAGAGGTCTCCTATTAACAAACTAACATTCTCCATTAATACTAATGATGCATCATCAAATTTTGTGGGTATTTTTCATCATTAAAAAATGCATTACCAAGCACATGCTTATATGGAACACATAGAATTTTTCCTCGCACATTTCATCTTTTTGAATAAACAGGTATTTTTTTCTTATTTAGGCTTGTTTAGTATCATGAAATAAGTAATTGGAAATTGAAGACAGGGAGAAATCTCAGGCATGCAGAACATTTTTTTACTTCAAGTGTACATTTTAGCATTTTGTGCAAGCACTAAATAAATGCTTAAAAAAAACCCTAAAATGCAGAGTTAACCAATTACTACTTTGTAACATTACACTTATTTGCTGTTTAAAGAGAAGGTTTGGGTCTTTACACCTGAAAATTTATGAGATTATGAATATTTTTGTTTATTCAGGTACATATAAAAGACAAACTCTAAGAAAAAATCTTGACCCCTTTAACTACTTTCTTTCTGCAAGGATATGTGTCATAGAAAGGAAGTCTTGGCATTTATAATAATTCTGCATGTTTGGTGGAGATTCCTGGCCTTTTTATAGATAACTTTTTTTTCCTCTCCAGTATCCTATTTTACTACTATTTGCAGACAAACCTTAACATCAATTCTTTTTACTAACTTATAAAACAGCTGTTTGTGCAAAGCTCTGAAGAACCAAGATAAGAAAAAGAAAAAATATGTGTCTAAGAAATGAGTATGGGAAAGAGGAAAATATGGTGAGTCAAGATGAAGGAGTGGATCATCAAAAAGCCAAGAGATAACAAATATTGGTGAGGATGCAGAGAAAAGGCAAAGCTTTGTGCACTATTGATGATATTGTAAACTCACATAGCCTGTATGAAAAATTGTATGGAGGTTTCTCAAAAATAAAAATAGACCTACCATATGATCCAACCATCCATTTCTGGGAATATATCCAAAGGAAATGAAAACACAACACAGATTCAAAAAGATATCTGCACCCCCATGTTCATAGTGGCATTATTTGCAGTAGACAAAACATGGAAACATCCATCAATAGACAATAAAGAAATTATGATATACACACGTACATACACATTGGAATATTATTCAGCCATAAAACCACAGAAAATCCTACCATTTGTAACAACATGAATGGATCTTGAAGCCATTATGCTGAGTGAAATTATTGAGACAGAAAGATACATCCTATATGTGGCAGAGGGTGGGTTTGAGGGAGAATGGATACATGTATATGTGTGGCTGAGTTCCTTTGCTGTTCGTCTGAAACTGCCACAGGATTGTTAATTGGCTATATGCCAATACAAAATAAAAAAATTTAAAATATATGAAGCAAAAAAAGAAAGACATATAGTGTATAATCTCACTTATATGTGGAATCTAAAAAAATATTAACTCATTGAAAAAGAAATTAGACTTGTAGTTACCAGAGACAGATGGGAGAAGATGGGGAAATTAGAGGAAAGTGGTCTAAAAGTATACACTTCAGGTTATAAGATAAATGAACTCCTCTGTCCATGGAATTCTCCAGGCAAGAATACTGGAGTAGGTTGCATTCCCTTTTCCTGGAAATCTTCCCAATTCGAGGATCAAACCCTGGTCTCCTCCATGATGGGCAGATTCTTTACCATCTGAGCGACCAGGGAAGCCCCTAAATAAGTGCAGGGGATATAATGTACCAGGCAATGACCGTAGCTAACACTGCTGTGTGATATACAGAAGAGTTGTTAGGAGAGTAAATCCTATGAGTTATCATCACAAGGAGAGTATTTTTTCTTTTTTGTTGTATTTGCATGAAGAAGATGGATGTTAGTTAAACCTATTTAACTAAGCAATGGTCATCATTTCACAATATATGTAAATCAAACTGTTGTGCTCCACACATTAAACTTAGTACAGTGATGTATATCTATTATTTCTCAATAAAACTGCAACAAAAGGCTCTCCTAAAAAAACAAAACTGAAGAGGGAGCAGGATCTGAACCGGATTTCTGACAAGCCAGAGAGCACAATCCCTCGGGCAGGTGCAAGAGGCAGGTGGTGCCAATTCCAGGAGGGTGAGGTCCTGGATCTACGAGGTGAGCAGTGGGCCCTGTCGTTGAGTGCTGAGTCTACTTCAGGGGGTGGGTCCAATTTTAGGAGTCTGCAGTCAGCTGGAAGGTGCAGGACCTCACAGATGGGCAAGGTTTCTCATTCAGGTGGAACATGGGGATCTGGCGGACTCATGCTGAGATAACACGGGAGGCTGGGAAGATCCAGGGTGTGAACCCGCGAAGGTCATCAGAGCTGCCTGTATCACGTAGGATGGGGACTTCTCAAGCTGTTTACTTGGAGCACTGCCCAGGACTGGTGGAAACAGAGCTGGCTGGGCCCTGAGCGCTAAACTGTCCTTCAACCATAAAAATTCCTTCTATCTGGTTTTTGTGCAAGTGTGTGGGGGCATAGTTTGCAGAAGATTTGAGAGAGAAAAAGCATTGTTTTGATGTTAAACAGTTTGAAATCGTCCATCAGAAGGTACTTCTTCAGCCTGACATTATGAGGAGAGCCCAAGCTGCTCTGGTGGGCACTGAAGGTGCCCTTGTGTCTGGGGTTGGATGGGCTTCTCCATCTTTCAAGGAATCACTTTGCTCCAATGTCAGAGGTCACTGAGGTCACAGAGAAGCTGTGGAAGAGGTACAAGGAGGGAATACTTCCTGGGAGAAGAAAGGTGAGGTTATAGGAAGTGATATTAGGAGATCACTGGTAGGTAGATGTTTTTCAAGGAGAGGCTACAAATATGCCTTTTGACCACTGGCCCAATAGCAGTTAGGGACCAGGTGTTACCTAAGCAAAAAACCAGGTTTGAGTCCTATAAATCATTTAACAGATGGTTAGGTCCAGGAGGGTGTTATTTTATTTCAGCTTGTGGGCAGCAGGGCTTGCCAGATGCCTGACCTACAAAACTGAGTCAGCCCTGCAGACAGGGAAATGAATTTGACCTCAGCCCAAAACCAGATCTAGTAGCTCGATCAAGCTTCATCAGTGGCTTGATTCAAGTTACAGAGCCATTCTGTGTGATGAACACATGGTCTCTGGGTAGGGAGGGAAAGAGGCACCTCTGTGGATCACACCATCAGCCCATTCCCCTTCGTCTCTTGCGTGGGGTTCTGCAGACCCAATGAGTTGGAACGGTGAGTCACCCAGAACGAAGAAATAGCACTGCTCATTACACAACGAACTTTTGAAGACTGTAGACCACCAAGTGGGGAAGTCAGAGGACCACTTGCATAAATAAGAGTTGCTTGAGTGTGTAATAAATAAATAAATAAATAAATAAAGCAGGCTCCTAGACTTCATCTAAAATCCACAGAATACAAATTTCTGAGGGTGGGGCTCAGGAATACACATTGATACCAAGTCCTAGGACAACTGTTAGGCATTCTAACCTTTGAGAACTATTGCTTTAAAGCCCAGGATGGCTCTGATATGAAGCTATAAATCTGGAGCAATGTGACTCCACGTTGCCCTCTGTGGTTGCCCACGTTGCCTTCTTGACTAAATGACAAAGACTCTACAAATTGTATTGCAGGGAATTACCATGTCTCAAAAATTGCTGTACCAGTGGTAGGGATGAATCATATGGTAAATCGACCTGTGACTGCTTGCTGGCAGAAGGAGGGGAAATCTTGAGATGGAGGAGAAAGATCGGAGACTGACATGCGCTCACAAGGGGATCCCTAATTGAGATTTTAATTTTTATTTCCTTTTCCCTTTGGACTCTGTGAATAGCCATGTTTGATGCTCAGGAATAATTATTCGTTGGTTAACTCACATGCTTCAGTGAAGGATGTTGCACACACACAGTGTAGTTTACATGGGGTCTTAGGGGAAATTAGGGGCAGACCAACGACGGGAAGTGTGGCTTCCTGAGTTTCACCCATGGCAGAGGCCAGTGTGTATAGACAGCACTCATCATAGGCTGGAGCTTACAGAAGTCCATGCTAGGGCAGTGACTCATGCCACTACATGGCTGGAGAAGAACGTGACAGGATCAGTTCAGTTTAGTCACTCAATCATGTTCGATTCTTTGCGACCCCATGGACTGCAGCACACCAGGCCTCCCTGTCCATCACCAACTTCCAGAGCTTGCTCAAACTCATGTCCATGGAGTTGGTGATGCCATCCAACCACCTCATCCTCTGTCATCCCCTTCTCCTCCTGTCTTTAATCTTTCCCAGCATCAGGGTCCTTTCCCATGAGTCAGTTCTTCGTATCAGGTGGCTGAAGAATTGGAGTTTCAGCTTCAGCATCAGTCCTTCCGATGAATATTCAGGGCTGATCTCCTTCAGGATGGACTGGTTGGATCTCCTTGCAGTCCAGGGGACTCTCAAGAGTCTTCTCCAACACCACAGTTCAAAAGCATCAATTCTTCAGTGCTCAGCTTTCTTTATGGTCCAACTCTCACGTCCATATGTGACTACTGGAAAAACCATAGCTTTGACTAGACAGACCTTTGTCGACAATGTCTCTGCTTTTTAATATGCTCTCTAGGTGACAAAGATAAGAGCTATCAATTGTCATTGTCCATACCTCTGCCTTTATTTTTGTCTTCAACCAACTCCAAACAGATTTTTATCTCTACTACCCTTATAATTGCTCTTTCCAATGTTTCCAGTGACATTTTACTGCCAAATTCAATGATAGGCTCAAAGATCTTCTGTTTGCCCTACCAATAGGCATTTGCCCCAGTTGACCATTTGCTTGTTGGAAACCTCTTCCCTTCACTTCCAGATCAGCCTTTAATCTTGGTTTTCCTCCTCCATCACTGGGAGCTCCTTCCAAGTCTCTGTTGCTTATCCTTTCTCAACATTGATGTCACCCAGGACCCACTACCTGGGTATTTTCTGTTATTCCCTTCACTCAACCCATGGATGGATGACTCTCAATATATCTATCTCTAGCTCCAACCTCTTCTCGCTTGTAAATTCAACTGCTGACTGGCCTTCTCTATTGGGATGTGAAAGTGTTAAAAGCGTTAGTCACTCAGTTGTGTCCGACCCTTTGTGACCCCACATACTGTAGCCTGCCAGGCCCCTCTGCCCATGGGGTTCTCCAGACAAGAATACTGGCGTGGGTAGCCATGTGAAATGATGCTAACTGAATATGTCCAAGTTCAACTTGCATTTGCCCTGCTGCTGCTCCAAATCTGCTCCTTCTTGGCCTTCCCCATGTCCCTTACTGCTTGGGTCCAAAGGCTTGGAGTTATCCCAGTCCATATCCAGTCCAGTAGCAAGCCCTGCTCCTACACCAGCAAACTATATCCAAGATCTGTCCACTTCTCACCATCACCAACCCAAATAGTGGCCCTAAACACTATGATCTCTCACCTGAATTTTTGCCATAGATCTAGATAAAAATCTAACTTTCCCTGTGCTTCCAACAGTAAAGGATTAACTCAGCAGGCCTGGGTTTTCCAAACCTTGCACATTTCAAAAAAACTGGCCTTTTTCTGGCTCCTGGGAAATTACCTCTATGATTTTGGAATATCCAGCCCCCAAAGTGTTGCTTTCCAGGAGTCAGACAAGGGCCAAAATTCTTTATTGTGGCAAAATATACATAACATAAAATTAACCATTTTAATCATTTTTAGGTGTAAAATTCAGTGGTATCAAGTACACTTACAATATTGTGCAACATTCATCACTATCCATTTCCAGAACTTTTTCATCTCCCCAAACTGAAACTCTGCATTCATTCCATAATATCACTTTCCCCCTTCCCTTCAGCCCTGGTCACTTCTATTTTATTTTCTGTCTCTATGGATTTACCTATTCTAGGTCCCCTATACAAGTGGAATCATGTTAAAATATTTGTCTTTTGTGTCTGGTTTATCTGGCTTAGCATAAGGCTTTTAAGCTTCATCTATGGTGTAACATGCATCAAAATTTTAATTTCTTTGTGGCTTAATTACATTCCATTGTATGTTGTTGTTGTTCCTTCCCAAAGTCATGCCCAACTCTTGAGACTCCATGAAATTCAGCATGCCAGACTTCCCTGTCCTTCACTATCTCCCTGAGTTTGCTCAAACTCATGTCCATTGAGTCAGTGATGCCATCCAACCATCCCATCCTCGGTCACCCTCTTCCCCTCTTGGCCTCAATCTTTCCCAGCATCAGGGTCTTTTCTAATGAGTCGGCTCTTTGCATCAGGTGGCTAAAGCACTGGAGCTTCCACATCAGTCCTTCCAATGAGTATTTAGGGTTGATTTCCTTTAGAATGGACTGGTTTGATCTCCTTGCAGTCCAAGGGACTGACTCTCAAGAGTCTTCTCCAGCATCACAGTTTGAAAGTCTTTTTTCACCATTTGGTTATCGTGAGTAATGCTGCTGTGAACATTGATGTACAAGTATCTGAGTTCTCGTTTTCAGTTCTTTTCATGTGTATCTAGGAGAAGAATTGATGGGTCATATGGAAATTGTGTTTAACTTTTTGAAGAACCACCCAGCTATTTTCCACAGTGGTTGTACCAGTTTATGTTCTCACCAGCAATACATTAGGGTTGCAATTCTCAGCATCCCCACCAATATTCAATATTTTCAGTTTTTAAAATATCACTGCCATCTTAATGGGTATGAAATGGTATTGCGTTGTGGTTCACACAGTCAATTCCTCATCATCTTGTGTGTGAATTGACAAAGTAGTCTTTGGTGCTCTCCTTGCCCTCCCCATTTGCCTTCCTCACTGCATTTGTCCACTGTTGTTCATGGCTCTTTGTAAAATGCCCCTGTAATAGATTGTCTTGTTGGCTCCCTTCTCCCTGCATAAATCAACACTCTCCTGCCTGCAAAACAATTTTCTGTCTACCCAAACTTCCTTCCCCACAGAGGTGTTCCTTAAATAGTTGCTGAGTAAACAGATTCATAGACTTGTTAACAGAGACTCTTTCCTGAGAAAACTTAGAGTCAAGTGTACAATTTTATTTTATTTCTTTATTTTTGGCCATGCGGCATGTGGAATCTTAGTTCTCTGACCAGGGTTGAAACCTGTGCCCCCTGAGTTGAAAGCACAGAGTCTTAACCATTGGATCGCCAGGGGAGTCCCTAGTGTACAATTTTAAAATGAATGAGAGTCATAAGAGGGACTCAGATAAAGGGGAATCAGGACAGAGGGGATTCACGGAGGAGAATGGGAATTGAAGAATGAGTAGGACTTTGGGAGGAAGAGAGAAAGGCACTTTCAACAAAGGAGAATGTTGCATGTGTTTCTTTCAGCTGAATCCTAAGGTATGCAAGAAAAGAACGAGTCCTTACTTTGAAAGACTTGAATGTCATGGTTAGGAGTTTGGAATCCACTTAGTAATCAATCTGGACTTAATAAAGTTTTTAAGAGAGTCCTAGAATTGCCAGGAAAGATGACACCTCTGTGTGGTCTACGTGCTTAGGTTTAGACAAAGAAGGTCCCAGAAGCAGGGGAATGGCTGGTAAGACCATTGGAACAATGAAAGTGCGTATTTATTAATGAAGGTGGGGACTAAGATAGCAGCAGCAGAAAAAGGACATTTGGAGGTTGTTTTGAGTGATACTTTAAAGAAAATGCCAATCAATAACTAAAATGCTCTCAGGAGGAAGGGGTAAAGGAAGATTCTGAAATTTTGAGCCTTGAGAACTGAGAGGCTGGAGGAATTCTACTAATAGAAACATAGAATCCATGCAAGGAAGCATGTTTAAGATGAAAATGTTGAAAACATGGAGGCTAAAGTGTTGCTGTATTATTTCCTAGGAAGAGACTAACATGTGAGGTTGTAACTCAAGGGAAAAGTTACTAGTGTAGATTTGGAAAATGACTTTATCATGTTGACATTGGAAACAGTGTGGCTCTAGACTGCATATAGAGAAGAGAGGAAGGAAAGAGATGATGATGAAGGCCAATCATTCAGGAATGTTTCTAAAGGAGGAAGAGGGGTCCAAATACAAGAAAGAGACAGGGATCTTTTCACAGCCCAGTGGGGAGAGAATTTCTAGGAGAAAGTGATCAGCTCTGTTCTAAAGTTGCAAAGAGGTGTTTGAAGGATGCTTTGGATTTTGGCAATTAATGTTAAGTAATTCACAACCTTTGAGAAGATAGTTTATATTCACTGGAGGAGGTAAGGCAGAATAAAATATCAGAGAATAGAGCAGAGAATGTGAGGATGATGAATGGAGGTTCTTTCAAGATGATTAGCAGTAAAGGATGGGGGATGGTGGATAATAGAAGAGCTGGAGCAGGGAGGGTTTCTTAAAAATGGGAATACAAGGTTAGCAGCCCTGTCCTAGAGCTGAAGGTCCTGGTGTCTGTAATGTCAGTGTGGGAGACTTAGCATTGTCTATGGTTTTGTTATTGTAATTATTATCATTTTTTAATGGCAGCTAAAGGTGTACAGACAATGTTAAATTAATATTTTTAAGGTGTAATTTTTCGGTTCATTTAGAACATGCAAGTATGGTCTTTTTAAGCAAATGAAATACTTACAAAATGGATTTTCTTCTAATTTTGGATTCACCATGACTTTACAATACCAACTAATGAAGACATTTACACTACCTTCCTAAACTCGTGTGTGAATGCTTAGGGCTCAGCCATGTCTGACTTTTTATGACCTCATGGACTGTAGCCCACCGGGCTCCTCTGTCCATGGGATTCTCCAGGCAAGAATACTGGCATGGGCTGCCATTCCCTTCTCCAAGGGATCTTGCTGACCTAGGGATCAAACCTGGGTCTTCTGCACTGCAGGTGGATTCTTTACATTTGAGCCACCAGGGAAGCCCATCTGCTTAAACATAGAACTTTGCAAATACTAGGTTTTTCTCAGTGTTTCTTTAACAAACATAGCATGCAAATTTTGAAATTTTTAACATAGGTACTTAAACTATACATGGAATACATGTTCATAGTGTTTCAAAATTCACCCAACTTCTTTGGAAAACATAGCTTCTTTGGAAAATGGACTGTAAAACTTTATGTATTTTCCATTTTGTCAACTGGAATATTTTATCTTAGTTTGTTTTTCAGTGCTCATTTCTTATTCTTTGTTCATTTAACTTGCCAATTGTTCTTTTTTATGGTAAAGTAGATTTTAGTATTTGCTTCTTAAAAAATTTTCATGCCTTTTCAAACTGGCAGGTTCTTAAAGTATTTTTCTTCCTTGATTAAAAGCATGTGCTTAACCACGTCAACTTTACCAAGTGAAACTAAGCCATACTGTTTTTAAGCCAATTAAGAAAACTGCAATTTTAAAATGTAACATTTTGGGGTGATGAACACATGAGACTTGACTTATTTGGTTTAGACTGAAGGAAACTGCTTTAAGAAATTCATTGAAAGTTTTAGTATTCTCTGAAAGTTTAAAAAGAGGTAAAAAGAGCAGTTTTGGTTTACAGTAAAAAAAAGTGCTGGTTGTTCTACAACGTGAAAGAAGACAAAGCAAATTTGGGGTGCATAGTAAGTTGTAGAAAGTGAAATTTATCTCCCTGAAAATAATAAATTTGAAAAGAACAATGAAAATATACTGAAAATCTGAAAGCATTAGGTCAGTTTTGATGGATTTATTCATAAAATGGAGGCAATGCTGGTGAACACTGTAAAATATTACATGGGTGACACATGGAAAGAGTGAGTTACAGTTTTATTTTTTCTATTAAAATAGCAATGATCACAGTCTTTATTTTTTTTTTGCTCCTTCTTTTTTATTTATTTATTTTTGTCATTTATTTTTATTAGTTGGAGGCTAATTACTTTACAATATTGTAGTGGTTTTTGCCATACATTGACATGAATCAGCCATGGATTTACATGTGTTCCCCATCCCAATCCCCACTCCCGCCTCCCTAATCACAGTCTTTAAAAGGTTCTTTTAAGTGGGGCTGGCATGGACCAAAATTCCCCCTTGCTCTGACTGATTTGTAATTACTGATACATTCAAGTACACGTTGAACATGCACATGAAATATATTTGGCCAATGGAAATAAAAAATAGAAAAAACTGTAAATAGATCAATCCAAATGAATTCTCTGTCTAAATGAATCATGCAATTAAACAAAACAAAGCAGGCACAGAAAGAAAAATGGGAAAATTTGATTTGGGGTGTTAGAACTGGAGGGGTGGGGGGAGAGTTATGATGGGAAGAGAAGGGGAAGAATGAGGAAGTAGGGGTGGGGGAGGATGTACCCTGAGGCTCCCTCCTCCAACAATGAAGAGATGGAGATGCTGCTGAACAAAACTTGGGTCCCCTTGCCCATGGGCAGGAAAGCCAATCTATTGATGCTGGGTGTGGTGAAGGCAAGTGCAGCGCTTATTGAAGGCGCCACACAAGGAGTCCTTTTAAAGTCCTAGTGCTTTAAAAGGCCTACACTTCCCAAAGGCTGTCAGGGCAAGATTTTTAAAGACAGAGTGAGTGGGAAGGGTTGTGAGGTGTGTGATCCACTCACGGACATTCTCCTAATTGATTGGTGATGAGGTAATCGGGAGTCAATATCGTCAACCTCTGGTTTCAGCCTGTCTGGGGTGTGTGTGCTCTGGGGCAGCGTACAGTGGGGGTTTCAGCATTTGCAAAAGACCTCAAAGAACATGGCTCAGAATATTATCTGTAGCCCTTGAGAAGGAACTAGAAGTCCTTGGCCTTGTTTAATGGCTCCCCTGTTGTTACTTTGTCTGGCTTGACTGTTTACCTTTGCTTCTGCTGATTCAATTTATTCTCTGGGACTCAGGGAAGGCCTAGGAGGTTCAAGTTCATCTACAGATAAGAGGCAGGTGGAGGACATGGCAGGGAGGGAGTAGGTCTGTTCTGGGAGGGTTCTGTAAGATTACAGAAATGATGGCTAGATAGATCCTGGGGGTTTTGGAGGAGGGAATTCAGGGAGTTTTGCCTGATGCCCTTGATCTTAGGGATGTAGGAGGAGGCAAGGCCATTGTCGTGGGACAAGGTTAGAGACGGGAAGAGGTTAGACAGGAGGTTTGAGTGGGGGAAACAAAGTTTATACGGGTGCAGTGGGTAGGGGATGGCAGCAATGTGAATGCACTTCAGGTCTTTCTTGAGAAGTGTTGCAGAAGGAGGGGGAGCATGAGGTCAATGATGTGGGTGGAGGAGTAAGCATTGGGCCTTTTTTTTTTTTTTTTTTTGCCTTTATAAAGTGCAGGGCTCATAGGCGGGGGGCTTCCCACCTTCCCACGGTCAGTGGTAAAGTATCTGCCTGTCAAGCCGGAGACGCAGGTTCAAACTCTGGATTGGGAAGATCCCCCGGTGTAGGAAATGACAACCCACTCCAGTATTCTTGCCTGGGAAATCACATGGATGTAGGAGCTTGGCAGCTTACAGTCCGTGGGGTGGCAAAGAGTTGGACACGGCTGAGCGACCAAACCACCAGTACCACCACCACCGGGTGTGGGGGGCGATCTGGAGCCCTCCTCCCACCCCACACTCGGCATACTCTGTCACCTCCAGGCACACACACGGGTGTGGGGGGGTCACACTTCTGAACTGGGTGCAGCCGTCAGCACCCTGGGCTCTGAGGTTATATCAGCCTCTTATCTCTCCCCCTGAGCCACTTTATCCTGTTAAAAATACGTGCTTGAGACACAGCTCACATGATTTTGGCTTTATATACTCTCCTGACTGAATGCACTCTGTGAACTCAGAAACAAAACGTAGAAGAAAAACGGGAAAGAAAAGAAGAAGGAAAGAGTAATCTCCATCCGCAATGTTCTTATCAGAAAATTTCAGAGTCATCAGCAGGCCTGCTCTAGGCAGTCTTCCGTTATCGGGCTTAGAAGCTGGGCTGGGACGTGGCAGGGAGAGAACCCCAGGGAAAGCTGGGGAGTGCAGAGTGGTCTGTCTAACTCCAGTTCCCGTTCCTGGTGAAGCGATGACTTCCATGAAGTCATTTTCTCACAAAGTCACCGTGTGTTTAGGCTGCGGTCCTGTATTTTGTCTCTATTGCCCTTCATCATATCTCTCCTTTCTCTTAACTAATCAAAATTCTTCAGGTTCTGTGATGCCACATCCACCTCGATTAAGAAGAATAGTTCTGCCGTTTGGTCCTTGGTTTGATCTAAGAAAATTAGGTGAACATTTATCGGGATACGACCATGGGCAGGTCTTGTGCTGTGAGCAGACAGCGCTGAGCAGGAAGACAAAGCAGGCGAAGAGGCCGAACCTGGCGAACGTGGGGTCAGAGGGGGACAGGGTCTGGGGGGTGGCTCCAGTTAGGAGGGCTTGGGAATGAGTGAGGAGAGTGTGACTTTAGAAACAGGCTCGCAGGGTTTAATCGATGAGGCAAGATTTGAGCCAGATGCTAGGGAGAAGGGGGCGGTCTTCCTGGTGGAGGAAACCAGGTGAGCAGAAGCATGGTGGTCAGGGTGGGGGTGGAGGTGGGGAAGGGCAGAAAGGAAGCCAGGAACTCTCATGGGCTGCACTAAAAGCCCCATGAGGAGGGGTGGAGGCGCCCTAGACTTGCGTGCTCGGCTCAGGAGTTTGGAACTTCATCTGTGAGCAGTTCAAAGCCTTTGACGGCTGCCTGGTCTTTGCCAAAGCTTTCTCGTTTATCTGCCTGTTTGCAGTTCAATCTGTGCTTCCCAGTTTCATCTGTTAAGAAGGAAACTCTGGAACTTCTTGGGCTGCTCCGAGGTCATTTTTGAATCCTCTGCTCTCTGCTGATCCCTCCTTATCTGGGTCCCCTCTCCTTATCTGGGTCCCGCTGTTTCGCTTGGCTCATCTCGACTGCCTGTCAGCACTATCTACACACAGCAGTTTCATGTGCTTCCCTGCTTTTGAGAGTGCAGGATCACATTTTGCCAATGTTCAGTCTTAAGAAGTTTTCTCACGTTTTCAAGGCTGTGACTAGGAAGAAAACATGTACACGTGTAATGAGCCATAGGTGGCATCCTGAATATTGTTATGGTATAGCTGAGATGAAAGCATCAAGAAATACAGCAAGCATCTCACATCCTCAGACTTTTGGCCCTGAAACCACTTTATTTATTTATAAAAATAAAAAAGGTTTTTATTTATTTATTAAAAAATTACAGTGTTGTGGTAATTACTGCTCTTCAACAAAGTAATTCAGTTATGCATACGTGTGTGTGTGTGTGTGTGTGTGTGTGTGTGTGTGTGTATTTATAAACATTCTTTGTTTAAACTTCTTTTCCACTGTGGTGTATCCTAGGATACTGGATATTGTTCTCTGTGCTATTCAGTAGATCCTTGTGCTCATCCAGCCTTTATATAAAAACTTACATCTTTAACCCCAACCTCGCACTCCATCCCTCCCCTCTTCCTTGGCAATCACCAGTCTGTTCTCTACGTCTGTGATTCTGTTTCTGGTGCGTAGATAGATTCATTTGTGTCATATTTTAGATCCCACATATAAATGATATCATGTGGTGTTTGTCTTTCTCTTTCTGACATCACTTTACACAGAAGTTGACAGATAAGAAAATGAAAAGGAAGATCTTGACCCTTATCATTTTGCTTAGTAGGCTCAAGGATGGAAGTTCTGGGGAATTCTTCCTGTGGTACTTAGGAGGCGCTCAATAAATGTTAGCTATTAGTTCTATTAGAAGAGCTCATGTCTAGGTGGGAGGCACCAGGAGATTTCCCTCCCATGCTGGGATCCCTCATTTAGACCCAAAGTTCCACAGTGCAGTCTGTTATTTTTGATGAAAAAGAGCAAGCCATATAATTGATTAATCAAAGGGAACAGTTTGGTACATGTAGCACATCCATATGAAAACGCTTATGTCATTTTTTAAAAGGGGAAGACTAAGACCCTTATAAAATACTATAATGTAATGTTAAGAGGAGAAAGGCAGAATGGAAAATTGCATATCACCGGGGATTTAAACACTTTAAAAATGAGAGGTGTCTGTTGCACAGACAGCGTCTTGAAGACTGAAGGCTGGATCCAATGAAGGTGGTCCCTGGGAGGGACTGACCAGATACAGGATTGCAGGCTAAGTCTGAAGCCAAGTGAGCAATAAACATCCCTGAGTATGAATATGTGTTCAAGAGAGACCCATGTAAGGTAAACAGTGTCATTTGCCTGCATCCAGGTATCAAGGAAACCGAATTTGCTTGCTAGCTTTTCCATCGTCTCGTCTTTCCAAATACTTTTCATTTGGGATTTTTCCTCTTAAATTCTGCACAAATTAATGTTGTTTAAATGAATGTCATTTGCATACCTTTTACAAAACACAGACACTCCTGGTTAGGTCCACTGCTGCCCATGGATAGAGCTTTCACAGAATCGTGAATTGTATCTGTCTTTGCGGTTAATAGATGAACTCGTCCACATTAGGATTTGCGGCTGCCTCCTTCCCCAAGTGTCTGGGGACAGATTTGGCAGTAACGAGTGATCCCCTGCCTTTCACAGACAAACAGAGTCTGGGAGTTAACTTAGGTGGATAAGTGGGTGGGTTTACGGTAGAGGACCACTAGGATATCGTCATAAAGTCGCTTGCACATTATGTGAAGACCCAGAAATAAGATCCTGCTGTTAAAAAAGAGAGAGAAAGAAGTGGCCACCAGTTTCTGGTGTTTTGAGCACCTTTCATGAGGGGAGTTACTGGATATTGCTCCTTTCTGTGAAGAAAGGTAACTATTTCAGCGCCTCCTCTTCTCTGGTGCTCAGCCCTAACTTTCTTCTCCCCGCTTATTACCCTCCAGCACTTTCCTGTGATCATATTTATGGACTGTGCTCTCTCGGAGATGCCCCTCCCCTGGAGCCCTCGGGGGGCAACTATAGTAGCTACTGCTTGTCTGTCCCCCTCCTGCGCGGGACACAATCAGCCATGTAAGGTCAGGGTGAGCAGGAGAAGACCAAGGCAATGCCCTCTCAACCCTCCTTCACTCCTGCTCTGCACCGTGGAGTTGAGATCTCACCCTTTCCAAGATGTCCAGCCTGAGACATTATTTAAAGAAAGAAAGTGAAAGTGAAGTTGCTCAGCCAAGTCCAACTCTTTGAGACCCTGTGGACTGTAGCCTACCAGCCTCCTCTGTCCGTGGGATTATCCAGGCAAGGATACTGGAGTGGGTTGCCATTTCCTTTTCCAGGGGATCTTCCCGACCCAGGGATTGAACCCAGGTCTCCCGCATTGCAGGCAGACACTTTACCCTCTGAGCCACCAGGGAAGGCCAAGTTATTTAACAACCTGCTTAAATAAGCCGATCCTCTTCCTGCCAGCTCCACCCGGACACCCCTCTCATATCTGACTGGCACACCTCTGTGTGTGGGTGTCAACACATGGAACTGCTGAAAGCTGGCTCATAAATGGTGAAAAGCATGCAGTGAAGAGTTAGCTGACTCTTTGCCGTCCTTTCTCCCTAAGCCATCACCTCTCACTCTGGGAGACCCAGGGATCATGCAGAATGCAAACTGGCTGGTCCAATAGGTAGTCTGATATCATTTTCCAGTTGAGGAGACGAATGTCCAAAGAACATTGCTCAAGATCACAGGCCGACAAGTGACTGCTGGGGGACATGATCACTCCATCCCAACCTGGCAGGCTGTTCATCACGTCACTAGACTTACTTGAGTTATGTTCTCCATCCTGTGAACATCCAAGATACTCTGCAGGAAAAACCGGTTTCCCTCCCAGCTTTGCCCAAATGCCATCTCTTTCATGACACTTCTACAGATGGACCGGGTCGTAAGAGACCTCTGCATCCTCCGGTCTTCCTTATATTCTTTAAAACCGTGCAGAGCGTTTGGAGTCTGTAGCACTGCCACCAATTAGGGTTAATCAGATACATGTTTTAGCCTCCTTGCTGGACAACAGGAGCTACTCGAAAGCAGCAGTTGTGTCTCTTAGGTTTTTGTTGGTCTCATATTGCTGGCACAGTGCTTGGCAGTGGTGAACACTCGATAGAGGTTTGCTGCCCAAACGAAGGTGGGGATGAATGAATGAACAATGAACCTGTTGGACTCGCACCTTGGTTTCCTCTTGGGTGAGGGTGCTGTAAATCACAGGGTGGTGGTTCTCTGGGGACCGAGAGCTTTGTGAGTTATGGGGAAGCCTTCCTGTCTCTCTGGCTGAGCGAGCAGTGATAACATTAAAACTGCAACCTTGGAGTAGCTAGCAGTTAGTAAATCACTGCTCTGGGAGGTTCATTCGTATGGGCCCTTCATAAATAAATCAGTGAAATGGCTGCCACTCGTCAGTCAAGCAGGTCTGCTCCTCAATAGACCAGGTTTCTCATGTTCACCTGGTGAGGAAGTTGATTGCTGCTGAAAATGGTTCCAGCATCATCAGTGTCCCTGCCCAGCCTAGGGCTTTTTATCATCAGCCTCTGCCTCTTGAAGGACCTTCCTCACCAACTAGAAGAGGGCAGCAAGAGCTCATTGTTGGATCGCGGTGGTGATGGTAACCGGGGGCAGCTGTCACACCTTCAGGCCTGTCCAGCACAAGGCTGAATTTTTTATTTGGCCTGGATTTCCTGCCTTGATAAGTTTTCGTATGGGGGATTCTGTGGCTTAGGGAGTGGTGAAAGTCACATCTCCATAAGAACTGTGGGAAGCTCTCCTGATAAGAAAAGCTATAAATTCTGGTCCATCTCAAAGAATAAGTAACTTTTGGAAACCATTAAGTGACTCCATGCATCCTGCACCCCATTAAAATATTTTTGCTTCTTTATCTTAGTCCTAAACGCCGGGATCTCTGGATGTTCGAGGTAGCAATTAAGTGAGTTGGAAGGCTGATTCAGATTCCTGAGCTAATAGGAGAGGATGAGTGAAGTTTCTCCAAGTTCTTTCTTTTTACTTTGCAATGTACTAACAACAAGTCTTTATTAAGTACCTCACATGTGTCAAGAACCATGACAGGCTTTGGTGATAGGAACATGAAGTAGCTTTCACTTTCAAAGATTTCATCATTTGAGAGGCTAGTGGTTATGTAGATGGTGTCTGGAGAGGAACAACCCTGCGGAGGAGATGGGGGTAAACTGCTCTGGGAATAGGAATGAGAATGAAGCATGCTGGCTTGGGGAAAAAGTCACTGAACTGGGGCAGTGGGAATAGCAAGGAGAAAGGACTTGATGAATTCAGGGCATCAGGACTGGTCCTTCAGGCATCCATTCACCCACAGATCATTATTGATCAATCTGTGAGGCTGGCTATGTGCTAACCCCTGTGTCACTTGAATACATAGAGGGCTGCCTGGGGTCTCAGTCTTCCAGGACTCAGCATTCAGGTGGAGGTGATGTTTCTATGGAGAAGGTTGGGAGATGAGATGGAGGTTGGGCTGATAGATGGTGAGAGTCTCTGGTTTTGGACTAAGGAGTGGGGACTTTGGCTGGCACATCTTGGCTTATGGTCTAAACCAAAGACCAGTCCGTTAGTGAGGAGCGTATATGTGTTTCCATTTTTGCAAACATTATTGCAGTGAATTATTGTGTTCTTGCATTATTTCATGCATGTGAGTGTCCACTGGAGGATCAGGTTCTAAACTGGCATCACTGGGTCAATGAGTGTGTGCATTTGTAATTTTATCAATGTTCACAGTGTAAGAGATGCACTTACATCCCTATTCATCACACACATACACACAGACACACGCACACACACACTCTTCACTCACTCACATGGAAATGAGGATAATATTCCATTTCACTCTGTAATAATTATCACAGATGGTCAAGCTCCTGCTCTCTCTAAAGGCACGAAGGCATGTATCTGGGATGGATGAACTTCTGCCCTGGACATATCCAAGAATATTCCCTGTGTTCCACCTTGGTTCAGATTTCTGTTCCGTGGGGACCTGGAGTGAAGCAACGTGGTAAGAAGTGGTTGGCCTTCAGGCTTTGACTCAAAGGTTAGGAGTGTCCCCATACCCAACTGCTGAATGGGACTCTAAATAACTCACAGTGGGTGGGTTATTGATGAAGTCTTAACATTTTGTTCATTTTCCCACCTGTATTTTCAGTTTACACCACTTCTTGGGAAATGCTTGCTCTAAGTCCCATTTGTCCTCAACTTTTAATCTTGGAGTGTGTAGACCTATTTAATGATCTACCACATCAATAATAGTTTATAAATTTTTGTCATTTTCATGTGATATTAAAAAGCTAGTAGCATATGATTACTTGGATTTATCCCAAGAACATCAAACTTAAGTCTGTGTTTTTCAGGCCTCTTTCCACTATCTCCTGCCGCCTACCTATGCAAGTGGAGGATGAAGGCAGAAATCTGCGGTTTTCAGGCATAAATCCCATGCGTGCAAAATAAAAGATAACTGCAGTTTGCCCCAACTATCTCAGTTGTCATTTCCATCTTCCCTCTGAGTACATGGGGATGCTCACTGACAACAGACTGCCCCCAATAAGGGTGAAGTTTCTTGATAAATGTCTATGAGGAATAATCTTGCAGCTTTTAACAAAAATATCGAGGGCAAGTCATGCAGTTAGTTAAGTGGCAGAAAACTGAATTTGACAGTAGTGTTGTAGCCTTGGTGTTAAACAGCTACATATTATATGTGGGATTTAAAAAAACAAGCAAGAAACTTGCCTTTTTAAGGACCTGCCTTGTGGAGGCACTCTATTAGATAGAATAGAAGGTATTTCCTAAGTGAAAAAATAAGCAAATAAAAATTAGTCAGGGTCCCAGATCTTTGAAAAATTAGAAAGATGGGAAGGCAAATATACGTGAACAGTTTAATGACTATAAGAGGGTTAATAGGCTTCCCAGGTGCCTCAGTGGTAAAGAATTCACCTGTCCATGCAGGACACGTAGGAGACGTGGGTTCAATCCCTGGGTTGCGAAGATCCCTTAGAGAATAAGATGGAAATCCACTCCAGTATTCTTGCCTGGAGAATCCCATGGACAGAGGAGCCTTGCGGGCTACAGCCCATAGGGTCACAAAGAGTTGGACACAACAGCAACTGAGCACGCAAGAGAATTAATGGTATGACGTTACCAAAACCTGAAACTCTATTCAGTGCCAAACAAAGGGGCCTGAGTGTCTTATCTAGCTCTGAACTAGAGTTCCCAGCTTGAAAGACCTCATCATAGCTCAAGGAAACTTTTTTATGGAGCTAGGGCACACCTTGCCCCTACTTCCTACTCATCGAGCTTCAGTTCATTCACATTCTTATTGAACATCTCCTCTATGCTTTGCATGCACATTTTGTGTTGATTCTCTCTCCTTAGCGGCCTTTAGGATACCTGCCTCCTTTTTTCCCATGCCTTGGGGCTCCACTCAGGACAGCCCCACCTTCTATCTAACCAGGGCTTCAGGACTTGTCTCTTCTCATTCATCCCAGCAACCTGATCCTGTGCTCCTAGTTCTCTTTGCTATAGAATCAGTAAACTCCTTCAGGTCCTCAAAAAGTTAGGGAGTTACCATATGGCCCAGCAATCCCACTCTTAAGAGTATACTGCAAGAATTGAAAACAGGAATTAAAAGAGATATCTGTACTATTTACAGTGGCATTGTTTACAACAGCTAATAGATAGAAACAATCCAAATGTTCATCATAGATGCATCATTAAACAAACTGTGATATATCCATATGATGGAATGTTATTCAGCCAGAAAAAGGAATGAAATTCTGATACCCGCTATAACATAGATAAACTATGAAACATGATGCTAAGAGAAAGAAACCAGATCCCAAAGGTCATATATTCTTTTTTGTTCATAGTTTTTCCAGTTTATTTTTTAAAAAAATATTCATTTATTTGTCTGTGCCAGGTCTGGTATGTATGTGGGATCTGGTTCCATGACCAGAGATTGAACCCCGGCCTCCTGTATTGGGAGCTCGGAGTCTTAGCCACTGGACCACAAGGGAAGTCTCTCCAGTTTATTTTTAATTTCATATTAATTTCAGAAACATGCTTTTGAGCTCCAGCACTATGTCATCGGACTTTTAATTGAAATTGTATTAAGCTTTACAAAAAACTTTGAAGAATTGTTATTTTTACAATATTTTGTTTTCGTTTACAGGAATATAGGATGCCATGCTGTTGTTTAGTCACTAAGTCATGTCTGGTTTTTTTGCAACCCCATGGACTCTTGCCCTCCACACTTCTCTGTCCATGGGATTTCCCAGGCAAGTGTACTGGAATGGGCTGCCATTTCCTTCTCCAAGGAAGGTCACATACTATATAATTCCATTTATATATGAAATATACAGAAGAGAAAAACAGAGAGAGAGCAGATTTTCCATGGATGCCATGGCTGGGAGAGTGATAAACAGGCAGTAATGATGTAATGAGCTCGGGGGTTTATTTTGAAGAGATAACAATATTTTGGAACTACATAGAGGTGATGGTTGCAGAACACTGTGCATGTACTAAATGCCAATGAAAGGTCCACTTTAAAAGATCAATTTTATGTTATGTGAATTTTGCTTCAATGAAAAACAAAAACAAAAGAAATAAGTCCTTCAGGAAACATGCTGTTGGGGGAACCAGGAGGTGAAGTGCTCTTCCTCCTGATATAATTGCTTTCGGGGAGAGTGGGTCACTGAGGAAACAGATATGAATGCGGGGGAGTGAGTTTCAGGGTTTAATTTAAGCAATGACAGTAATCCCTGTGACTGGTACAGAGCTTTATAGTTTAGGAGAACACCTTACGTCCAACACCTCATGTACCTTTTACAAATTTCCCCTCATTGTTCTTCCTCATCTTATCACCCCCAAAAGATCATAGTTCTCACTTCCTGTCACCTGGAATAACGTCCCCCTGCCTCTGTGTCTGACTCTGATCCACTCACTGAGGCCCCAGTCAAATGCCGCGCCTGAAGCCTCACTTGGAGACACAGCACAGGCTGGGTGCTCGGGCACTTCAGCCGCCCTTCCCGGTGTTGCTGAAAAGGCCCTTTGCAAACAGGTGAGTCATGATGAGAAGGCTAAGCTCCAGCCAGACAAGGCGGGACCAGTGGGATTTTCTCAGACCTTGGGGTTTGACTGTTCTCCTTAGGGTTTAAGACAGCCCCTGGTTATAAGCCAAGATCACCAATGCTGTCTTGGGCAGTGATGACACATCCTTTCAGTAGGTACTTGTGGTCAATTAATTCATAAGAAAGGAGGCAAAAATGCACAATGGAGGAAAGGTAGCCTCTTTAATAAGAGGTGATGGGAAAACTGGACAGATACAGGTAAAAGAATGAAATTAGAATATTTTCTAACACCATATACAAAAATAAACTCAAAATGGATTAAAGATCTACCTACATGTAAGACCAGAAACAATAAAGCTTCTAGAAGAAACCACAGGCAGAATACTCTGATATAAATCATAGCAATATTTTTTCTGAATTTGTCTCCTAAGTCAAAGGAAACAGAAGTAAAAATAAACAAATGGGGCCTAGTTAAACTTAAAAGCTTTTGCATATCAAAAGAAGCTATCCACAGAATGAAAACAGAACCTACTGAATGGGAGAAAATATTTGCAAATGCCACAAACAATAAGGGGTAAATATATAAGGGGTAAAATATATAAGGGGTAAATATATAAGGGGTAAAATATATAAGGGGTAAATATATAAAGGGTAAATATATAAGGGGTAAAATATATAAGGGGTAAATATATAAGGGGTAAAATATATAAGGGGTAAATATATAAGGGGTAAATATATAAGGGGTAAAATATATAAAGGGGTAAATATATAAGGGGTAAATATATAAGGGGTAAAACATATAAAGGGGTAAATATATAAGGGGTAAAATATATAAATAGTTCATATAAATAGTTCAATGTCAAAAAACCCCACAAACAACCCAGTATAAAAGTAGATAGAACATTGTTAATTGGTTATACCCCAATATAAAGTGTTTTTGGTGCTAAAAAAGAAGTCGATGGAAGACCTGAGTAGTTGTTTTTCCAGAGAAGGCATACAGATAGCCAACAAGCACATGAAAAGATGCTCAGCACCACTAATCAACAAAACCACAAGGAGGTATCACTTCACACCTGTCAGAATGGGTAACATCAAATAAATACCAAGTAAAACATCAAATAAAAACCAAATAAATATTGGCAAATAACGAATAACAAATGTTGGCAAGGATGTGGAGAAAAGTGCGTCCTTGAACTGTTGCGGGGAATGTAAATTGGTACAGCCACTGTGGAAAACTGTATGGATATTCCTTAGAGAACTAAAAATAGAGCTACTGTATGACCCAGCAATTCTACTGAGTATATCTGAAGGAAAGAAAAGCACTAATTTGGAAAGACACGTAACCAGTGTTCACAGCAGCACTATTTACAATAACCAAGATATGGAAGCAACCTAAGTGTCCATCAACAGGGGAATGGATAAAGACAATGTGGTGCATGCATATATATATGTGTGTGTATATATATATGTATGTATGTGTGTGTGTGTATATATATATATATATATAATGCACACACACAGTGGAATGCTATTCTGCCATTTGCAACAACATGGATGGAATTGGAGGGTATTATGTTTAGTGAAAAAGTCAGAGGAAGACAAATACTGCATTATATCACTATATGAGGAATCTAAAATAATAAAGTAGTGCATATAACAAAAAAGAAACAGACACACAGATACAGAGAACAAACCAGTGGTTACCAGTGGGGGAAGCGTTGGGAGACGGGCAAGATGTGAATAGGGAATTAAGAGATACAAACTACTATGTATCAAATAAGCCAAAAAGATATATGGTACAGCACAGGGAATATAGTCAATATTTTATAATAACTATAAATGGAATATAATCTTAAAAAACTGAATCACTATGTTGTACACTTGAAACTTTTATAATATTGTAAATCAACTATACCTCAGTTAAAAAATACTGTTGAGTTTAGTCCTTTTCATTTATTCATTCCTTTTTGGGGAGAGGATGGTCTTTGAAAATAAGACCCCTGAAGAAGAGGTCCACCACTGACATTTGTGGTGGAAGTCTATAATTTTTCCTCCACAAACATTTGTTGAATGATTGACTGAACAAAGGGAAAGAATGTGAGCTTTGGAGTCTGATAGTCCAACTTAAATCCCATCTCTGCAAACGAACATCCTATACTGTTGGTGGGAATGCAATTTGCCGCAGCCACTGTGGAAAACAATACGAATGTTCCTTAAAAAACTAAAAATAGAGCCACCATATGGTCCAGCAATCCCACTTCTGGGCATATATCTAGAAAAGATGAAATCTGTGGTTTGAAAAGATACATGCACTCTAAGGTTCATAGCATCACTATTTACAATAGCCAAGACATGTCAGCAACCTATGTCCATTGACAGATGAATGGATAAAGATGTGGTATAGATATAAAACGGACTAAAACTCCGTCATAAAAAGAATGAAAAAATGTCATTTGCAGCAACGTGGGTAGTCCTAGAGATTGATTATAATACCAACAGAAGTAAATCAGACTAAGACAAATATCATATGGTATGACATATATGGAATCTACAAAAATGATACAAATGAACTTATTTTACAAAACAGAAATAGATTCACAGACATAGAAAATAAACTTATGGGTACCAAAGGAGAAAGAGTAGGGAAGGGATAAATTTGGAATTTTGGATTTACAGATAAATATACTACTATATATAAAATAAACAACAAGGACCTACCATATAGCACAGGGAACTATATTCAATATCTTGTAATAACCTATAATGGAAAATAATCTAAAAAAGAATATATTTGACTGAATCACTGTGGTGTACACCTGAAACATTATGAATCAACTACACTTCAATACAAAAATATAAATAAAAAATAAACCCATCTCAGGCACTCACTAGCTGTGTTGTCATGTAAATAGGGAAGATGGATAGACCCAACTTCATAGTTTAGTACTAGACACATTTAATAAGTGGCAACTGTTATTCATCCATCAGACAATGATCAAAACTAAACAATGTGCAAAGAACAACACAAGCAATTTCCCTCAGCAACTTAAGATCATTCATTCTTGTGCCTTGGTCACATGAACCCGGCTGAGAATTCATTTACTCATTCACCCAACAATTATTTATTGAACTCTTACTATGTGTCAGATACTGTTCCAGGAACAATAGGAAGCCCCTGGAAGGTTGTTACAAGAGGTAACATCCTTAGACAAGTGTGTTACAAGGATCCTTATGCTTTGCTATATGAAGAATGGCCTAGATGCTGGCAAGATGGAATGATGTAGAGTAAGAGAACATTCATTTCAGTGTCTTAATGGAAAGAAGGCAGCTTAGGCTAGAGTAGAGTTTGTGGAATTGGAGAGGAGATTTGGACTGTATATTGGAGGCTGAACAAAGAGAACTTGATGGGTGGAGTGAAAGAAAAGAAGGCACAGGTTGGTGCTTTAGGTAACAGGGTGAGTGGAGCTGCAATTTCCTGATGGGGTGGACCCTGGTGGAAGAAGAGACCTAGAAATGAGTTTTGACAATCACAATTTAGATGTGATACTTCTGAGATGCCTATTGGATATGGACAAGATTGGAGTTATAGATACACATTCAAAAGCTGGTATAAAATGTACTTAAAAACATGAGAACAGATGAGATCCCCTTAAAAGAGAAAGAGAAGAAATAAGGGACTGGGCTGTGAGAGGTTTATGTATTTGGCAACTGGGTAGACAAGGAGCCCGGCATCTGTGCTCATGGAATTTAAGAGAAAAGAGGTTTTGGTGGGAGAAGTGAACATCTGCATCGAACAGATGCAGATCTGCAACATCACATGGTGCATCTGCAGTAGTGAAGTACTGCTGAGAGAACTGAGTACGACGAGGACAGAGAAGGGGCCACCGGAACCGGCGTTGTGGAGATCACTTGGGATGTGGCCCAGGCTGTTGCAGTGTGGTGAAAGGCGTGGAAACCCCAAAGGAATGGGTGCATGGGCCAGTGGGAGGTGAGCAAACGGAGCCAGTATAGACGGCTCTCTTGGGTTTTCTGTGACGTGTAGCAGTGATGGGGCTGGAAGCTCAAGGCAACTGTGGGGTTCAGGGTGTTCTGCTTTGTTCAGTGAAAAAAAAAAAAAAAACCCTAAGGCACGTTCTTCGGTTGACAGGAAGAATCGAGAAGAGACTGAAGACTCAGGAGGGATAGCCGCTAACTAGCAGCACAGTCCCTGAGAAGGGGAGAGGGCAGGATATGCAACCCACCGGCCAGAGCTGCGCTTTGAGAGGCTGTTCTGGAAGGCAGGAGAAAAGAGGTGTGGTCCATTTTGAAGGATTCTGGACACGAGAGTAAAAGTGACTGGGGGGAAGTGAAATTTAAAGGGGACCATGCCCCTTTAGCAGAGTTTGGGGACAGCCACACACACACACACACACACACACACACACACACACCCTGTGTAGACGTGCACAGTGTCTGGGGCACACACCAGGTGCGTAATCTCTTTCTTGAAACAAAACACGATTCTGAGAGTAGAGGTCAGCTGCCTCCCACTGTAAAATATTACAACCAGAGCTGATGCTTCCAGGTGTGAGGTGAAGGGAAGGGAGACAGAAATTTGTAGGAGGGGAAGAGTGGAAAAAGGAGGAGTGTGGGGCCGGGGAAGAAAGCAGAAAGGGAGAGAGGAGAGCCCGAGGGGGAAGGGGAAGCGGACCCGGGGGAGCAGCCGTGTGAGACGAGCCCAGGGCACCGCTGACTTTTAACCAGCTCCGCGCCGCGCGGCACCGGAAACCGCTGTAACCAACACAGGTGCAGCGAAGCCACGCGCAGCCGGGCTCCAGGCCTCTGAGAAAGGAAGTGCAGAGATGGGCCTGGCTATAATTAGCATCCCGTGGTAGCCTAGAATGCTGCCTGCTCCGAGGTCGGTCGATCAGAGCCAGCACGTGAGAGCAGGGGCTGCAAGCCGCCTGCGGGCCCCTCCCCCGAGTCCGTGTCTCTGCTGCCTTGGGTCTGAGCACCCAGCCCTGGAGGCTGGTAGAGCTGGGCTCGGCCCTGGAGCCCGCGTGGCTAACTGAGGATGAAGGCGTCCAGAATTGCAGGACTATCACTTTTCTGTCTGGGCGAATGTCCTTCACGGCTGGCATCCTCTGGCTCCGGGGGTGGCCCCAGCCCGTGGGAGTGGCACTGTCTTGGCAGACCCAGGAGACTGGCCTTGGCAGACACGGGGCTGGGGCGGGTGGGGGCGAGGCTTTCCCAAGGCCTCGTCTCCTTGGAGAGCCTTTCTGATGCTTTGGCACGTCCATGCCGCTCTCCCTCCAAGCCAGCCCATCTTTGGCTCTGCGGCTCCTTTCCCACGTGGGGACATCTTTTTAAAATCATTACAGTGAAACCGGGAGGGAACCCTCCCCAGAGACTTTCTCTCTCTCTCTCTCTCTCTCTCTCTCTCTGTGTGTGTGTGTGTGTGAGAGAGAGTTTGGAATTTCGGAGGGAAAAGGTAGAAGGCACCATCTGTTTTTGCTTCACTCTACAACGGTGACGCCACAGGTCTCCTGCGGCTGCTCTGTGACTGACTCATTAAATCCAGCGAGGGGCTGCCTCTGTGTCTCCCGCCTAGACCTGATGAGGCGTGTGTTCAAGGCAGACCCCCTCGCTACCCCGAAGGCGGAGGCTCCTCCCCCGCCCCTCCACCTGTGGGATCATAACAACGTCCTTTCGTATTTGGATCGCATGTTAATTTCCTTGTAACACTCCACCTCCAATCTTGTTCTTTTTTCCCCAGGCGCCCCGGAATTCGCTGGCTCTCCCTTCCAAATAGGAGCCTTTCCTCTCTGTTTGTGAAACAAATGGTTACCTCCTGTCTGCTTTCTTTTTTTTCCAAACTCATCCCCAGTGACTTTGATCCCTCATCCATTCACCAATTATGTGCTTCTGGTCAGCCAGGCGCCTTGCTAGGCTAGGTCCTGGGATGTATCCACTGACAAAGTATAGCCCTGGGAACTGGAGGAACTCACATTTTGTTGTTTAAAAGAACAGTATGGGCAAAATAGAAACATGTTTTAAAATTAGAATATGAGGTGATAAGAAGCATAATGGAGATTCAAGATTTTTGTTGCTTCTTGAGGTCTTCTCACACCCCAGTTCTAAGTACACTGTGCACATTATCTTACTTAGAACTTAGGTCAGCATCATCTACTTAGAGACAGGTCAAGTGTTCTGCCCAAGTCCACAAGGCTGTTTAAGATGCAGGTCAACCTTATAGAAGGGCAGATTCAGGTGTTCAAACCACAGAGATAAATGCAAAGTTTCACCCTCAAGTTCATATACCACAAGCGGGGATTTGAACTCAGGCCACCTGACTACAGAGGGCATCTCCTTGGCTATGATGCCATCTTGCTTTCCTCGAGGGCTTGTGGAGACACCGAGGAAACATGGATACAGAGGTGTCCTTAGTGGGGCTACTGCCACTGACCTGGGCTGCAGAGATGTTTTTAGATACTCCCCTGGCAGGAAGCCCAATGCGCTAGCTCTGACCTTGCTGCAGTTCTTGGTACAGGCTAGTCAGTTTCATGTTACTGACACCTCCGCTGCTCTGAATATTCGTTTTCTTCCAGCTTTCTCTCCACACTGTAACAGGAGCTAGCGTGCAAAGGCATGGCCACCCCATGCACCTCCGCCCGGCAGTGGTCCATTCTCAGAGGAATCACCTTGCAAAGCCACACTGGAAGCTATTGAATTAAATGTTGCTGCTTAGAAGGCAGCCGTTGTCCTGAAGAGGATGGGTGGAGCTTTTCCTCATTATCCAGCAGCCTTGTTCCAACTGCGTGGGGAGAGTGGATTGTCCTGGGTGCTTCTGTGACGTGCCCGCCTGGCACCTGTTCCGTGGTGCCCACTGTGAGGGGCACAGGATGGAAATCTGACAGCTGTCTCCCTTCTTCCCACTTCCCTGCCAGGCCATCAGCAGGCAGTTCTTGGCAGGACTTGTGATGACTCCGCAGGTTTGAGCAACCCAACACGAGACCACGTTCTCTTCCATTTTCCTAGGTCCAAGCAGCTCTATTGATGATTGCAAATTTCAGTATGGGGTTGTGTGTCTGCTTATTATGTCATTCTGGATGGAGATGTGACCCGTACTAGCATGACATGCAGGAATAATCACTATTATCATCATTATTTTTAACATCAATTGTTCACCATTGAGAGCAGCGGGCATTGTCAGAGAACAGAATTAGACCTTTTTTTTTTCCCTTTCCCCAGTCAGCTCTCAATTTAAATTAAACAGAGATGGCTCATCAACAAGAGGGTAGGATGATGGTGGTGCTGGGGAGTGTTTGGTGCAAAAAAATATAATTCAATTTTTTCTGTTTTTTTTTTTGGGGGGGGTGCAAATATTAACCCTTGTAGTTCTCCCTTCTGATTTATATGATTTTTGTCTTTTAATAAAATCCCACAATAATAATGATATCATGCAGAATTTGGACCTCTGGGGTCACATTTTTGTAGTTATTTCATAACTCTGGGGGAACCAAAATTCATTAAATTCGAATTCACATCTGCATGAGACAGGAAGAAATACCTAAATGGTCTGGGGAGAGCCTGGGCTGATTGGCGGGGGTGGGAGGGGGTGGGCGGTCCAGAGACTTTGCTGCTCTGAAACCTTGGTTGCCTTTTTTCCCCTGAGCAAATATCTGCCGTGATTTCTTTGTTGATGAAGATGTTTATGTCTCCCTCTGTGAACTTCTATCCTTATCCTCAGCACCAGTTCCAGAGGAATGTTCCCGAATTAGCAGGTTCAACCGTGCCACCCCCTCTCTTGTAATTCTTCACCCTTCCCCACTGGGCTGCCCACTCAGAGCTCAGAGTTTCTGGGCTTTTACGCTTCTGCTTCCCTCCCCTCTCAAAAGCTCCATTTCCTCATCAGCCCACAAGCTCATCTTGCTTCCTTCTGCTTGGGCCCTTGGTCCTGTCGCTTCTCCGGCCTGCAATCACGTCCCTTCCTCTCCACTCACCCGCTGCCTCCCCGGGTCCTGGCTGGCCCTCTGGGGGCCTTTCCTGGTGCCTCAGTGTTCTCAGCCTCCTGTGAACCCCTGTGGTACTTACGGTGGGTGATGGGTACGTTGTGTCCAAATTCTTCTGTTGAAGCCCTAAGCCCCAGGACCTCAGGATGTAACTGTATGTGAAGATAAGGTCTTTGAAGAAGCAATTAACTTAAATCGAATCCCGTCTGACTGGTGTCTTTATAAGAAGAGGAAATCTGGACGCGAAGAGAGAAGCAAGGGGACGTGTGCCCAGAAAGAAGAGCATGTGAGGCCACGGTGAGAAGCTGGCCTGGGCAAGTCGCGGACAGAGGCGGCGGGAGACACCACCCCGCCTGCATCTCAGATTTCTGGCCTCCAGAATGACGAGACAACAAAGCTCTGCTGTTTGGGCCAGCCAGGCTGAGGCATTTTGTCGCGGCGGCTAGAGTGGACTAACACGTGGCGGGAGCTTGTAGTACAGTCCCCGTAATCCTGTCTTCCCTTCCTTTTGTGAGGGCGTGTCCTCTCTGACGCCCATGACTGTGGTGCCTCCCCTGCCCTCCCGGGAGAAGTGGACGTGCTCGCTGTTGGACCCGGTCGTGTGACGCACTGGACACAGGTGGAGAGGCGGCACGGTGCGTGCCGTGTCCAGAGAAGCTCTGAGCCCCCTCGTGACCGCCCCTCACCCTCCTCCTCACTAAGGGAGCCTCATGTGTGGGATGGTTGTGCTCCTTCACCTGGATCCTGGGATGTGAAGACACGTGGAGCTGAGCCAGGGACACTCCCGGCAGTAGCAGGCATGTAACGCGGGTGAACATTTACTCCTGTGAGATTTGGGGGTTGTTATTACACCAAAGCCAGCACTCCAGTGTTCTTGCTTGGAGAATCCCGTGGACAGAGGAGCCTGGCGAGCTGCTATCCATAGGGTTGCATAGAGTCAGACACGACTGAAGTGACTTAGCAGCAGCAGCACATCATTTATACCACAGTTTACTCTCTAATAACAAGGAGTTACTATTACTTGTGCCGTGCCTTCTTTTCTGGGAAGGCTTCCTGAACCCCTAAGCCCCTCGTATGTGCTCTGCTGAATCTCTATGCAAATCACCCATCTTCACTGAGCTCATGAACACAGTAAATATTTAATGAGCATCTACTTTTCACCAGACACTGACCTGGTGTATTGAATCGTGCTCTTTCTCTTTTTTTAAGTAAATGGTTCCTTTGTTCACATATATATATATATTTATATCCATATCCATATATCCATATATTTATATCCATATATATACATATATATAATATACTGATTGTGTGGCATGCTGGATCTTCGTTCCCTGACCAGGGATTGAACCTGTGCCCTTGCACTGGAAGTGTGGAGTCTTAACCACCAGGATAGTCCCTTGAATCACTCTCCTAACTCTCTTTTCTTCTCTACTAGCCCTTGAGCTGCTTTAGGTCAAGCAACCTGTCCTTATTCCTTAAGGTGTCCCAGTGTCTAGTGGGGTGACCAGCATGGTATTGCTCAGTAAACATTTGTTAAATAAATGGTGACTCTGCACGTGTCTGCACAATTGGATTCGAAGATTTTTCAAGGTCAGTGTTTGTTTCCTCCATCTTCTGTACTCTTCCCCAAAATCTGCTACAGAGCTGAGCATGGAGCATTAGACCCTAACTCACCTACTGGAACCGAGTCATAGCTGTCACTTCTTTGGAATCCTGACTTTGCTTATAGACTGGGAATATTTCTGATACCCGTAGAGATGCATAATGATGTGTGTGAAGGCACCATTCATATCTCCTCTGTCTTTGCAGTTGTCATCTGTCAGTGCTCACCTGGAAATGGATGAGGACAGCCCTCGAGACAACATAAATGTACGTTCTCTTGGAATGAAACTTTTGTGATGCTGAGGGGGGAGGCACCATGTGGTCCGAGAGGATCAGAGGCCCAAACCTTCAGATTCCAGACGGTGGATTTCTCTAGTCCTCTCTCTCGGTGGGTTAGCAGCAGCTGGTCATTGAATTCCAAGGAATCCTGGGAGCGGAAACCAACTTTTCAAAACAGGAAGTATGTTTGAAGGAAAGAGGAAGACCAGTGACCACTTCCATCGAGCAAAGTGTATGTTTAGTTTGAAGCTCAGCAACCAGACGGGTTTCTTCCTTCTCACCGCCCATCCCTCACCAGCCTCCCCCCGCCCTCTCTGTCACCTGACTGAAAGACACAGGTCAGCTGCAGTGGGACAGTGCGGTGCAGAGGAAAGAAGCCTGAACCTATCCCGACACTTGACTCTGAGTTTTACGGCTTTGAGTTTGACTGTTACTGGTTTATTAAATGAGCTGGACCTGGTGGGGTGCCAGGAGGAAGATGCTTTATTCCAAGCAGCTTGGAATTCCATGTAGCTTTTTCTGTCTACTTTTGAGAGCTTCTGTCCTTGAGAGCTTCTGCAGGCAACTGCACAGAGACCCAGTCAATGTAATATCAAAACCCTAAACTCTCATCCGAGAGTTGAGGATTGGATGGTTGGGTGGCATCACCAACTCAATGGACATGAGTTTGAGCAAACTCCAGGAGATGGTGAAAGGCAGGGAAGCCTGGCAGGCGGCAGTACATGGGGTTGCAAAGAGTCAGACATGACTGAGTGACTGAATAACAACAAACTCTTGTCCCGTTTAAACATTTTTCTCCCTCAGCCAGGGTCTCTCTCACCTTACGAAACCTAAGGTGTGCAAGCAGGAGGTGGTCAGCTGCTTCTTCCTCTGCCCTTCTGCTCCCCCGCTTGTTTGCCATCCTGGCCCCTCTGGGGTTGCAAGGAGGAGAGGTTATATGGTGGCCGTTAGATGCTGGTGTCCTATGATCCTGTCAGGCTCCCAAAGCAGGTTTTTTCCTCTCATAACATGTGGGTAGCCAGCCTCCAAGATGGTCTCCAACGACCCCTACCTCCTCACAGGACACTCTTGTGTAGCACCTCCTCCTTCCCTCCCTTGTACCCTGGTGGGTTTCTGCGGCCAACAGAATATGCAGGAGTGATGGTGTTTTGAGGTTAGGTTATAGAAAACACTGTGGCTTCTATTTTGCTATTTCATTAGCTCTGAGAGAAGTGAGTGGTCATGTTGGGAAGCCACCTGTGCGAACGTCCGTTTACTGAGGAAGTTGGGCTTTCAGTTATCAGCCAGAGAGGAACCGAGGCCCCTTCCCAACAGCCTCGTGAGTGAGTTAGAAGTGGGCGCTCCTGCCTCGTCAAGCACCAGAGGAGACGGCAGCCCAGCCGACGTCGGAATCCCAACCTCGCGAGAGACTCTAGGCCAGAGCCATCCAGTTAAGCTTCTCCCGGTTTCCCGACCCTCAGGAGCAGTGTCAGGCAACACAGCTTGTTGTTTGAAGCCACTGCATTTCTGCTCTTCTTTGAGTCCTTTCTCGCTTAGGCACCAGCCCCGCGGGTTCTGGTGAGGAGGTGCTCTGTTGGGGTCCTCGTGCAGCTCCTCAGAGGAACTGCTCTCCTGAGGACCTGGTCTGATGTTTCTCTTCAGCAGCATGAGAGCGTGCGTGCCTCCCTGCCCCGCCAAACCCTAGAACAGCAGGTTGTCTCCAGCGGGTCCTGTTCGCACCATCGCCACCACCTCGGACTTCCCTGGTGGCTCAGATGGTAGAGCGTCTGCTTACAATGCGGGAGACCCAGGTTCAACCCCTGGGTCGGGGAGATCCCCTGGAGAAGGAAATGCAGCCCACTCCAGTGTTCTTGCCTGGATAATCCCATGGACAGAGGAGCCTGGTGGGCTACACTCCATGGTGTTGCAAAAAGTCAGACACGACTGAGCAACTTCACCACTGCCTCACTCCTTCAGACTTTGTAGGATTCCAATTATATTCCAGTCCCTATGTCTCCCAAGCCACAGGAAACACATCTCAAGTTCTTGGGTTATTCTTTAAAGGTTCCGTCTTTCCCAGATGGAAAACCCCACGCCTTTACCCTAAGTGTGTGTGTGCATGACCTGTGTGACCCAGGTACATCACTTTCTGTTCTCTCTGTGTGAGGAAGTCACATGTCCAGTGCATTCTTTGGTGCTGGGTTGTAGCAGAACTTGTTTTTATTCAGTCTCTATGTCCTGTCTGGATGATGATCTAACACCTTGTCCTGGAATATGGGAGTACATGGCCTATATTAAATTGCCAGCTTGTTTCAATCAGGAACTGTCTGGGTTTCAGGTTTGGCACTATCTAACTGTGTGATATTAGGAAAGTCATTTAACTTCTCTGAGCCACAGTTGAGGGTGTGTGTACACATACATGTGAAATCTCTTCAGCTAGAAAATTCTTTTCTGTTATCCTTTCCCTGAGTCTTTACTCTGCTTACAAAGGGGGCACGTATATCTCCTGAGTTACAGCGTTTCACTTTGGGGCCTTGTGCAGGCTAAATGATGGCCCCCCAAAGATGTCCATATTCTAGTCCTCAGTTCAGTTCAGTCACTCAGTCATGTCTGACTCTTTGTGACCCCATGAACTGCAGCACGCCAGACCTCCCTGTCCATCACCATCTCTTGGAGTTCACCCAAACCCATGTCCATCGAGTCAGTGATGCCATCCAACCATCTCATCGTCTGTCATCCCCTTCTCCTCCTGCCCTCAATCTTTCCCAGCATCACGGTCTTTTCAAATGAATCAGCTCTTTGCATCAGGTGACCAAAGTATAAGTTTCAGCTTGAACACCAGTTCTTCCAATGAACACCCAGGACTGATCTCCTTTGGGACAGACTGACTGGATCTCCTTGCAGTCCAAGGGACTCTCAAGAGTCTTCTCCAGCACCACAGTTCAAAAGCATCAATTCTTCGGCGCTCAGCTTTCGTTATAGTCCTAGTATCTATAGTTCTAGTCCCAGGCCTCGTGAATATGTTAATTTTGGCATAAAAAAATATTTATAGATGTGATTTATTTAGTGATTGTGAGATGGGGAGCATCACTTGAATCCTCCAGGTAAGCCCAATGTCATTGTCAAGCTCCTTCCAAGAGGGAGGCTGGGAGTTGAGAAGCAGATACTGAGTTGATGTGATGAGGGAAGCAGGGGTCAGAGTGGTGTGAGGAGGGGGCCATGAACAAAGAAGTGTGGGAGGCCTCTAGGTACCGGAAAAATGCATGAAAACTAATTTCCCCTGAAGCTTCTAGAAGGAGTACAGCCCTGATTTTAAAGTCCGACTTTCAAAACTATAAGCTAATAAAGGTGTGTTTTTAAGCCTCTAAGTGAAAGTGAAAGTGAGTTTGCAGTAATTTGTTACTAGTGAAAGTGAAAGTCACTCAGTTGTGTCTTGTCTGGCTCTTAGATTCAATTGGAAGGACTGATGCTGAAGCTGAAGCTTCAATACTTCAGCCACCTGATGCAAAGAGCTGACTCATTGGAAAAGATCCTGATGCTGGGAAAGGCTGAAGGCAAAAGGAGAAGAGGGTGGCAGAGGAAGAGATGGTTAGATAGCATCACCGACTCAATGGACATGAATTTGAGCACACTCTGGGAGATAGTGAAGGACAGAGGAGCCTGGCGTGCTGCAGTCTGTGGGGTCAAGAAAGTCGAACACGACTTAGCAATTGAACAACAACAACGGAACTTAGGCACTGTTTCAAAATTCTGTTCGCCATTTATATTTTTTCTTTTAATGAACTCCTTCTCATGGTCTTTGTTCCTTTTTTAACATGTTGCCTAAACTTTTGTTACTGATTTGAGTGATATTTGTATATTAAATTACCCTTTGTTCATGAGATGTTGCAAATATTTTTCCAGTTTTTGATTTGTCTTCTAACTTTGCTTAATGGCTTTTTGTTTTGTTGCAGTGATTAAAAAAAAATCTGGTCAAGTTTATTGTTCTTTTATGGTCTCTGAGCTCATGATTTTTAAAATGTAAATGAGGCTTCTATATCAGTAGGTTAGGGAAATTCCATGAAACCCCTCTAATAAGGACTGCACCCATGTTTTATGAAATTTGCCATCATATCCTTATGAACAAAGTGGAAAAATGAGAGTTGGATGGTGTATACATCAAAGTGACTTTATAATTTACTGAATGAATATACATGACACCTGATGACTAATGGACCCATGTCAGCCTAGATTCCCTTAGCCGTGATGAAGACATAATTCTCATATTTCAGACAGAAGAAAGATCAAGATGGGATATTTAATTTCCTGGATAACAAAAATAAAGATCCAAGAAGATCTTGACAGGCAAGAACAATGAGTTGAAAGCCAACGCAACAAATGTAAATGAGATAAATCAAAGATTTGTAATCTTTCTAAAAGTTCAAGTCCACAGGGACAGGTGGGAAAGGCTGAGATACTAGATACTCATGTAAATAACATCACAGCAGTGACCCAGCTCAGCGTGAGCTAATGGTGGACAAGGAATACCAAGTGAGGGTGGGCTTAGGTTCTTTCTGGACTATGCTTTATATTTCACCAGTTTCTATATTCACTCATTTGTGTGTGTGTGTGTGTGTGTGTGTGTGGTTCTATGAAATTTTATCACATGTATAGATGCACGTGTTCAGGACAGTTTTTAATTAGTAAGTGGAGTAAGACTAGATTTATCTCTAGAAAAAGTTTGTTCCTCTGTTTCAGACAAATCAAGCTCAGGATTTTAAAAGAGTGGCATACCCCAGATAAAAGCATGCATGGAGTGAACTTGCATGAAGTACTCTAATTGTACCTGAATCATGCTATATTTGCATTCCTAAGGCTATATTTGAGCTATATGTTGGCACATTATAGAACTGAAGGGAAATGAGACATTTGCTTATTCAGTTGCTCAGGTGTGTTTGACTCTTTGTGACCCCATGGACTGCGGCACACCAGGTTTCCCTGTCCTTCACCACCTCCTGGAGCTTGTTCAAACACATTTCCATTGAGTTGGTGATGCCCTCCAACCATCTCCTCCTCTGTCGTCCCCTTGTCCTCCTGTCTTCAACCTTTCCCAGCATCAGAATCTTTATCAATGAGTCAGCTCTTCGTATTAAGGGGCGAAAGTACTGGAGCTTTAGCTTCAGCATCAGTCCTTCTAGTGAACGAATATTGAGGGTTGATTTCCTTTAGAATGGACTGGTTTGATCTCCTTGCAGTCCAAGGGACTCTCAAGAGTCTTCTCCAACACCACAGTTCAAAAGCATCAATTTTTCGTCACTCACCCTTCTTTATGGTCTAACTCTCACATCCATACATGACTACTGGAAAAACTATAGCTTTGGCTATACAGACCTTTGTCAGCAAAGGTCCATATAAATGAGATATTAAGCAATGATTTTCAAAGGCCCCTTGAAAACCTGCCATGCAATAAAGAGGCTAGGCTTATTTCATGCCAGTACAGAGGCTGTTAAGAGAGATTGGAGACAGAGACAAGAAACGCTCTCCTGAGACTTTGACTCAAGAAAATTTTTTCCAGCAAGGAGAGTTGGAAAACAATGGATTTTGGTTGCTATTAGAGCAGTAGGAGTTATTCAAACAGGCAGAGTGACCGCATTTCAAGAGGGAGATTCTTAAAGTTTGGATTAAAAGACCACTAAAGGTCTTTGCACTTTGGCCACCTGATGTAAAGAACTGATTCTTTGGAAAAAGACCCTGATGCTGGAAAAGATTGAAGGGAGGAGGAGAAGGGGACGACAGAGGATGAGATGGTTGGATGGCATCACTGTCTCAATGAACATGAGTTTGAGCAAGTTCTGGGAGTTGGTGATGGACAGGGAGGCCTGGTGTGCTGCAGTCCATGGGGTCACAAAGAGTTGGACATGACTGACTGGCTGAACTGAACTGAATGTTCTTCTCAACTCAGGCTCTGAGATTCTATATTATTTTCTAGAGTATATTATATTCTGGAATATTCTAGGATTCTAGAGCTTATTCTATATACTCTTTCAGGACGAGGAAAGGGAGAAAGGAGAGGTGGAAGGAGCTGCTGGTGATCCTAGGCTGCTCATGTATTACGGAAATAACCAAAAGCACTATGAAGGCATAGCTCTAAATGCTGTTCTTCTGAAACTTTCCCATCAACTCTGTAAAGAGCATGATTGTATTCAGTGATGGTACCTATTAATTATGAAGACATAGAGGTCTGATAGCTATTTTTGCTACTCTTTTGGAGAAGGAAACCCACTCCAGTATTCTTGCCTGGAGAATCCCATGGATGGAGGAGCCTGGCAGGCTACATACAGTCCATGGTATCATAAAGAATCGGACACGACTGAACGATTAACACTTTGTTACTCTTTATCCTTCTCTCCTTTCTAAATTGGTATGTTTTATTTTAAACAATGCTGTGTCTAGTAGGTTTCAAACTATTTTGACTGCTTTATTTCTAATCCAACTTGAATAGACCTAGGTTATTGGCTGGTGAGTTTATAGTTTTTTTAAGACACATGTGTTTATAGATGGTAAGGGTCCAAGGAACCTGGGAGGTACCAAGAAGTGGCTGCTGCCATTTTCTGAGGCCTGGTATAATTAGGATCCCATGTCAGAGTGAAAGACGGCCCCATGGGACTATAAAGGGGAACATCTCCTTTAAAACCATCTTCAGGGAGAGAAATGATATCAAGCATATCTATACCTGTTTGGGTTCCACCCAATTTAATAAGATGTGACACTCAAACACAGGGACTTAAACAAACTGGAGATTTATTTTTCACATAAGGAGTTGAGAGGTAGTGATTGCCAGCTTTAGTTCTGTGGATCTATCATGTTAGGGCTGTGTGTCTTCAGTTTTCCTACCTTTCCCCTCGTGGTCACAAGAGGGCTGCTGCAGCTCCATCCAGCATATCTGCATTTAAGGAAGGAAGAAGGGAGAAGAGACAAGGGGGGTGGAAGAAAGGGAAACTGAAAGTGTCGACACAAATTTTTCAGGAAATTCAAATGTCTTCCCAGTGTCTTCTCTTATATCTTACAGGCCAGAATTTTCTCTCTTACTCACAATTCTGGGTCACACAATTTGACTGAGCCAATTGTATAATTCTTTAATAATAACATGAGAGGAGCCAAGAGAGGAGGAATAGAGGTTCTTCTACAGTGTACAGATGGTTCAAGGATATTAACCTGTGAAATGGACTATGAATGTCAGAGATTTAGTTCCAGAATTGTTTGCAGAGTCCTCCTTTTATACTCATTTATGCCTGGGATTAAGAGAAAGAAGGTGCCGCATGAGAATTCTGGTAACTCTCCACTAAACTGAAATCATCTACAGTATAGTGTAGGAAATTGATCATAAAAACTCTTCTTGTGAGTTTGCTCCAGCCATTCCCTGGAAAATGATCAATTTAGAGCAATTTCTTCATAGTCCCTCTGCTTTTTATTGTAAACACGATGAGATGATGTTCTGGGTTGTTGCACTGGAGCCCAAGTATGTTTCAGGAGATTGTCCTTCTCCATTTGAGGGTCATATTTCAGTAATTGAGACCAGATCTTGACTCTTTGGGTCCACAATGTGACTAAATTAAATTAGGGATTTCATGGAAAGAACAATAAAAGCCCAAATTCTGTTACTATGCTATTTTCTTAATATGTCTGAGCATGCAGATCTTTTAAGTGGTAATGTAAAACAGGCACTGCATTCTTGGACTGTAAGTGCTGGTTTTAAAAATGTGCTTGGCAACATAACTCTGATTGTTTAAGAGGACTTTGAGCATCTGATGAGCGAGGTTTGAATTAGCCCCTTTTTACAAGTGAGGCAAACCAAAGGTCAGGAGAGTTGAGGTACTTGCCTGAAGTTTCTCGAATAGGGCTGAGAATCAGAGCATGTTTTGTCTGACCCATTGACCTTCCTCCTCATTAGGAGGATGCCCCATGCTACTGCTAAACTCCACAAAGTGAGGGACTAGAGTGTGTGTAGGTAAAGAAAATAGGCCCCGACTGAAAGATTGTTCTGGAGGCCCAAGGTCACTGTGGTTTGATGCTTGTGCTCTACCCTTGTGACTTAGAATATATGTGTGACCTAGTGATTTAGGCAAGGATCTGTGAGGTCAGTCTTCCTGTGGATGTGAGTGCTGCCTATCTCTTACTGCGTCCCAACACAAAGGCACACCTTTCTCACATGTCTGTCCTTGTTCATTTTTCCAGTGGTTATGTATGGATGTGAGAGTTGGACTGTAAAGAAAGCTGAGCGCTGAAGAATTGATGCTTTTGAACTGTGGTGTTGGAGAAGACTCTTGAGAGTCCCTTGGACTGCAAGGAGATCCAACCAGTCCATCCTAAAGGAGATCAGTCCTGAATATTCATTGGAAGGACTGATGTTGAAGCTGAAACTCCAATATTTTGGCCACCTGATGAGAAGAGCTGACTCATTTGAAAAGACTCTGATGCTGGGAAAGATTGAAGGAGGGAGGAGAAGGGGACGACAGAGGATGAGATGGATGGATGGCATCACCGACTCAATGGACACGAGTTTGGGTAAACTCCGGGAGTTGGTGATGGAAGGGAGGCCTGACGTGTTGCGGTCCATGGGGTCCCAAAGAGTCAGACACGGCTGAGCGACTGAACTGAACTGAACTAATGTCCACCTTGACAAGCCCTTGTTCTGTGGCCACCATTACACACCTGGCCACTAGGGGCACCCCAACCGGGCTGACCTGGCTTCCCAGAGGGGAGGCAGAGCTTTGTTCCCCCTTAGCTCCTCAGCCCGGAGAGGAGACTGAACATTTCTAAGCAATCTTGCATGAATGCAGAGGAGGGATGGAAAAGAGATGGGCAAGCATAGAAGGAGAGATGCCTCTAGCAGGAGTACTTCTGCCCGCAGATGGACTTGGCTGGCACAGGCTCGTTTTCTGCCTAAGGGACCTTCAAGCTCATCCTTGGAAGTTTCTCTTTCCCCACCTCCTTCGTGGGTGCCTGTCCCCTCCATTGTGGGGGTTCTGCATGTGGGGTACAGGAACGTGGGCCAGGGCAAGTACGTATGTATTTAAGTCACAATCAAAGGCTTTTCTTCAAGGATGGCAAAAGCTGGTTTTCCCATATTTTTAAAATGCCACGACTTTGAGTGGATATTACTAATTTTTGCTAAAATAAGCATAAAGTGCACAGAAAGGATTTTATTTACATTCTTGTTTTCATCTCCAACTCCCTAGTGTCACATTTGACACTACTCAAAGCATATGGTTATCAGTTCAGTCAGTCATGTCCGACTCTTTGCAACCCCATGGACTGAAGCACGCCAGGCTTCCTTGTCCATCACCAACTCCTGGAGCCTACTCAAACTCATGTCCATCGCGTTGGTGATGCCATCCAACAATCTCATCCTCTGTCATCCCCTTCTCCTCCTGCCTTCAATCTTTCCCAGCATCAGGGTCGTTTCAAATGAGTCAGCTCTTCGCATCAGGTGGCCAGAGTTTTGGAGTTTCAGCTTCAGCATCAGTTCTTCCGATGAATACTCAGGACTGATTTCCTTTAGGATTGACTGGTTGGATCTCCTTGCAGTCCAAGAGACTCTCAAGAGTCTTCTCCAATGCCACAGTTCAAAAGTATGCATATATATCCACACACATGTGGACATGTATTTTATGCATATACATGTGTCTTTGTGTTTGGGATGTAGTTGTTTAGAATACAGGAGTAACGGACTGAGCATACCTTCATCCATTTGCTTTCAATTTAAGCAATTTAACTTATAATAATAGGTATTACCATGAGTCATAAATACAAACAAATTTTTGGCCACAGTAATTCCTCCTTGGGAAATGATACCAAGGAAATTGTTTCAAAGAAAAGGAAAGTTATAATATATATTGCTGTGCTTTTTTAACATAGGGTTTCCTCCCCCACCCCCACTAACAGTATATAAGTCTTTTTCATGCCTATTATCTACTTTCATCTTTGCAACAAGCCTCCAGGACAGGTGGCTTTATTTTTCCTCTCTATTTTAGAAATGAGGGAACAGGCTTAGAGAGATGGTTTGGTTTCTTTAAGGCTGTACAGTGAGAATGAGAGGTGGCGTTGGGAAGGTTTTTGCTTAGCTTGGAAAGTTGGAAAGCTAACCCATAAAGACAGTACGCTAGTCCAAAAGAGCCATAGTATAGTGTGTGGATGTGTGTGTGCTTTGGAAGAGCAAATGGGAAATCCAGGTCTTTAGCTCCAAGTTCAGTGTTTGTTTGTTTTTTTTTTAACCACACCATCACCATTCCCCAGCAGAGGGACTTTTTTATTAAGCTGTGGCTTGCCAATTTGATGCACATCATGGAGGCTTTATTACTGTAAGTACAGAGACTGAGACAGGGTAGAAAGTATTCATGGCATAATGTGTTACAAAATAAAAGGCTATATTCGTAGTGTAATTATAGACATGTAATACATATTGGGGGCTTCCCTGGTGGCTCAGATGGTGAAGAATCCATCCTGCAACCCAGGAAACCTGGGTTGGATCCCTGGGTTGGGAAGATGCCCTGGAGAAGGGATTGACTACCTACTCTGGTATTCTTGCCTGGAGAACTCCATGGATGGAGGAGCCTGGCTGGCTACAAACCATGAGGTTGCAAAGATATGGACAAAGAGTAATAAATTTACATACATATGTTACACATCTATACCAGGATTAAAAAATGGGGAAGGGAATATGGAAAAATAAAAACATGTCATTAAGTAGATCGTAATTAAATTTACATAATATTTTGTCCTTAGTATAGATAGAATTGTATTATAATATTTAAAAATCCAATTACTAATAAAAATAATCATTTATTGAGTGCAAGGATTGTATTAGGTGCCTTTTCATACTTAATTATAGGTAATCACAACTCTATGGGGTAAATATTATTATAAGTTCCACTTTGTAGATGAGAACCTTATGTTTCAGGATGATTGAATAATTGTTCCAAGGTTACAAAGCTGAAAGTCAAGATGGGAGCACTTGGGTTTATGCTGTGTCCTCCAGCCCCAAATACCAACAGTCCTTCGGTGTCTGTCTGGTAAAGGGTACAGTCAGTCACTTAACTGTCCAATTCATCTTACCTGTTGATATGTCTACACAGACTCTTTTTTTTTTTTTTGACTCAACATGGAAGAACTGCTGGTGTGAGGGGCAATTTTGAGTTTCTGAGTGCACAGCTAATAGCTGCTCCCCCAATTTTTCTTATGTGGTAGGGGTGTTTGATAATCCATGGGATGCAGAAAGGGTGGGGAAGGAAGCTACATCTCCCACCCCAAGAAACAGTGCTAGCCCAAGACTTTTTCCTAAACCTCCAGGAAGAAAGCCAATATCTTACTACCTTCGGTCTGAATTAGTAGGATAAATACCTCTGTTCTCAATTGTATTTTGTCCAAACATTAACTCTTTGCTATGCAGAAAAGTCATCTTTTCTCCCTGAGTTTCTTGGCTCTAATCAGGCCAGGATTTTCTTTCCAAGACTTGAGTAATGAGCCTATGGTAGAAACACCCTTTCTCATTTCAAGTGGCTCTTTGAAAGATTCTCAGAAGGCTTTGGAGAATAGAACACAGAGTTGCTCTTCCCACAGCCCCCATCAAAGAGCTGGACTCCCCAGGTCTCTCTCTTTCATAGCATGGAGGTTTCAATCTGTAGTCTTCAGACACCTTACCTTTCCCATTTCCTCTTTCAAAGCCCATGCCCTTTCAGTTCAGTTCAGTCGCTCAGTCGTGTCTGACTCTTTGTGACCCCATGAACCACAACACACCAGGCATTCCTGTCCATCACCAACTGCTGGAGTCTACCCAAACCCATGTCCATTGAGTCGGTGATACCATCCAACCATCTCATCCTCTGTCATCCCCTTCTCCTCTTGCCTTCAGTCTTTCCCAGAATCAGAGTCTTTTCTAATGAGTCAGTTCTTCACATCAGGTGGCCAAAGTATTGGAGTTTCAGCTTCAGCATCAATCCTTCCAATGAACACCCGGGACTGATCTCCTTTAGGATGGACTGGTTGGATCTCCTTGCTGTCCAAGGGACTCTCAAGAGTCTTCTCCAACACCACAGTTCAAAAGCATCAATTCTTCTGCACTCATCTTTCTTTATAGTCCAACTCTCACATCCATACAAGACTACTGGAAAAACCATAGCCTTGACTAGACAGACCTTTGTTGGCAAAGTAATGTCTCTGCTTTTTAATATGCTTTCTAGGTTGGTCATAACTTTCCTTCCAAGGAGTAAGCGTCTTTTAATTTCATGGCTGCAATCACCATTTGCAGTATCAAGTGCTTTGTTTTTGGTCTTTTGGATGGGAGTTCTATCTTTCCTGGCTAAGTTTTCCTGTTTTCCAAAATAAGCAAAATGGAATCACCCTTCTCTGCTGCAGTCCCCTTTTGTTTACCTCTCTGTTATTTAAAATCTTGCAATAAGTTCTTATTCTGGGACTCTGATCCTTTGATGTGACATTGGTCCAGTATTAATCTTCCTTCATACTCCATGGGCTTTCCAGGTGGCACAGTGGTAAAGAAGAGCTGTGGGTTCGATCCCCGGGCTGGGAAGATCCCCTGGAGTAGGAAACAGCAAACTGATCCATTATTCTTGCCTGGAAGATTCCATGAATGGAGAAGCCTGGTGGGCTACATGAGTCGGACATGATTGAGTGACTGAGCACACACACACACACACACACACACACACACAGTATAAATAGTAGCCCTCATATGCAAAACATGTCACAAAATTAATCTCCTCAACATCCATTACCCTGTGGGGTCAATGAGTAGTTGGCTAATGACAGGAAGGAGAAGGAAAATGATTCTTCTCTTTTAATAAGTGTCATCAAGTTTCAACCGATATTTCCCACCATGAGCTAGAATATAGGATAAGGGAGAGAGAAGAGAGATTTTGAGAAAAAATTCCTTTGTCAGCATCATGAAATTCTTCATCAACGATGTTGGTGCAAGTTCTTTACACGATAAACTCTGTGGAGCCAGCTTTGTTTCAGGACTTGAGGATGAACTTAATTCGAGTCCTAGTTTTCCTTCTGATGTAGAATTGTAGAAGGTTAGGGAATTCAAACCTTGGAGATACAGTCACTCAACAAATTGACTTGACAGATTCAGAAATTAAGGCAGAGAAAGGTCAGATCATTTCAAGGTCACACGGAGCAAGACTGGTTTGTGGCTTGGCCTGCCCTTGGCATCTCTGTTAGATTAGATGCCCAATCACCCTGAAGGTCTTACAAGAGTCTATCAATTGATTATGTAACTGGCTAGTGCTGGGCTTAGATCTGGGGCTGTGCTCAGGCATCTGTCTGTGGTTCCTAAGTGAGGTGGAGTTTCCTTGCTATAGCAGGCACAGCTGGTGAGCGGAAGAAAGACAGAACCATCCTTGTGCAGAAAGGTTCTCGTAGTACATTTGGAGAAAATGGGATATAGAATGCATCATTTATCTTCAAAGAGACCCAACGAATATTTGATTTAAGCAAACACTCTATTACAGTGTTCACTGTAGCAAATTCTGTAATTATAAGTTTTATGGCAACTCCCATTACAAAATCATTTTCATCCCTCTCCTAGCTGTCTAAAAAACCATAAATTGGGTGGAAATTTTCATGGTCTGACCCTGCCTGGTAGAGAATGGATGGCTTCTGGGAGCACAGGGAAGGAAAGAAAATCTCATTAGCTGCCTATAAGTTATTGTGAAATGGGAAAAATGTAAGTATACTCCTTTTCCAGTTTGCAAAAGAGTTGAATGTTTCTCCTCTCTGTGTGGTGAAAAACGAAGTGGCAAGACTTTATTTTCAAAGCTGTATAGAGTCACTGAGAAATGGGGGAAAAATGCTTTCCTGAGCCACTTCTAAGTACGTGTGGATGGAGCTGCTCCGGATTTCAGCATCCATCTGTCTCACTAATGCTTACGTTTTAACATTTTCCTTTGCTCTGTTTTGGTCATTGTGTCCTTGAACTCCTAGGTTTCTGGAGTTAGATAGATTTGAAACCCTCGCTTGGAGGGGAGAATGTCAGCATGTATCCTAGTTTATGAACCGAGTCTCAAGGGTTAAATGGATCAAACTGATTTTGTACAATGGTGATACACTACCACATCCCAACAGGTGACAGACACATTTTGAAGACACATAGATTCAGAACAGGATTCTAAACACTTAACACATTATTGACCAGGGGATTTTTGTGGAAACTAATGTCTGTAGCATTAATATGTCTCCAGTCAATAATGTGTTGAAAATCTTCCTTCATCCTGTCTTTCAATGTAACTTTTATTAATCATGAACAGACATCTTACTCTCAAATCAGTCACATGAATGTCTTCTTTATATGTTGTAGTTTTGACTCTGAATCCCCTCACCCACCCTCCCATGGATCTTGATTCCAAGTCATCTTTCAAGGCTTATCTCAGTTTCTTGGTTTCCTCTATTTCCCAGAGCTCTCCTAATTATCCTAGGCAATAAGTAGAAGTCTCCATTCTCAAAATTATTTGCCAAAGTGCCAGATTAAAACACTTATTTATAAATGTTTTATATGGTTCACAAATTGTTTCATATGCACCACCTGTCTCCTACCTAGATTATAAGTGCTCTGGGGACAGTGAACATTTTCTTTATGTCTCCAACCTTAATATTTAGGAGGATTTCAAGACAAGTGCTGTGTGTTGTGCTTAGTCACTTGGCCGTGTCTGACTCTTTGTGACCCTATGGACTGTATAGCCCGCTAGGCTCCTCTGTCCATGGGGATTCTCCAAGCAAGGATACTGGCGTGGGTTGCCATGCTCTCCTCCAGGGGATCTTCCTGACCTAGGGATCAAACCCAGGTCTCTAGCATTGCAGGTGGATTCTTCACTGTCTGAACCACCAGGGAAGCCCATTTTCAGTTCAGTTCAGTTCAGTTGCGCAGCTGTGTCTAACTCTTTGCGACCCCATGAACCATAGCACGCGAGGCCTTCCTGTCCATCACCAACTCCCAGAGTCTACCAAACCTCATGTCCACTGAGTCGGTGATGCCATCCAACCATCTCATCCTCTGTCATAGCCTTCTCCTCCTGCCATCAATCTTTCCCAGCATCAGGGTCTTTTCAAATGAGTTAGCTCTTTGCCTCAGGTGGCCAAAGTATTGGAGTTTCAGCTTCAGCATCAGTCCTTCCAATGAACACCCGGGACTGATCTCCTTTAGGATGAACTGGTTGGATCTCCTTGCTGTCCAAGGGACTCTCAAGAGTCTTCTCCAACACCACAGTTCAAAAGCATCAATTCTTCAGTGCTCAGCGTTCTTTATAGTCCAACTCTCACATCCATACATGACTACCTTAAAAACCATAGCCTTGACTAGATGGAACTTTGTTGGCAAAGCAATGTCTCTGCTTTTTAATATGCTGTCTAGGCTGGTCGTAACTTTCCTTCCAAGGAGTAAGTGTCTTTTAATTTCATGGCTGCAGTCACTATCTGCAGTGATTTTGGAGCCCCCCAAAATAAAGTCAGCCACTGTTTCCACTGTTTCCCCATCTATTTGCCACGAAGTGATGGGACCAGATGCCATGATCTTAGTTTTCTGAATGTTGAGCTTTAAGCCAACTTTTCCACTCTCCTCTTTCACTTTCATCAAGAGGCTCTTTAGTTCTTCACTTTCTGCCATAAAGGTGGTGTCATTTGCACATCTGAGGTTTTTGATATTTCTCCTGGAAATCTTGATTCCAGCTTGTGCTTCATCCAGCCCAGCATTTCTCATGATGTACTCTGTGTATAAGTTAAATAAACAGGGTGACAATATACAGCCTTGATGTACTCCTTTCCTGATTTGGGACCAGTCTGTTGTTCCATGTTCAGTTCTAACTGTTGCTTCCTGAACTGCATACAGATTTCTCAAGAGGCAGGTCAGGCGGTCTGGTATTCCCAACTCTTTCAGAATTTTCCACAGTTTGTGTGATCCACACAGTCAAAGACTTTGGCATAGTCAGTAAAGCAGAAATAGATGTTTTTCTGGAACTCTCTTGCTTTTTTGATGATCCAGCAGATTTTGGCAATTTGATCTCTGGTTCCTTTGCCTTTTCTAAAACCAGCTTTAACATCTGAAAGTTCACAGTTCACGTATCGCTGAAGCCTGGCTTGGAGAATGTTGAGCATTACTTTACTAGTGTGTGAGATGAGTGAAGTTGTGTGGTAGTTTGAACATTCTTTGGCATTGCCTTTCTTTAGGACTGGAATGAAAACTGACCTTTTCCAGTCCTGTGGCCACTGCTAATTTTCCAAATTTGCTGGCATATTGAGTACAGCACTTTCATAGCATCATCTTTCAGGATTTGAAATAGCTCAACTGGAATTCCATCACCTCCACTAGCTTTGTTCATAGTGATGCTTCCTAAGGCCCACTTGACTTAGCATTCCAGGATGTCTGGCTCTAGGTGTGTGATCACACCATCGTGATTATCTGGGTCGTGAAGATCTTTTTTGTACAGTTCTTCTGTGTATTCTTGTCACCTCTTCTTAATATCTTCTGCTTCTGTTAGGTCCATACCATTTCTGTCCTTTATTGAGCCCATCTTTGCATGAAATGTTCCCTTGGTATCTCTACTTTTCTTGAAGAGAACTCTAGTCTCTCCCATTCTATTGTTTTTCTCTGTTTCTTTGCACTGATCACTGAGGAAGGCTTTCTTGTCTCTCCTTGCTGCTTAATCAGCAGTTGTTGAGTGGGAATATTGTCTATTCCCTACAGGTGGTGAGGTCTTCAAGGATAAATCTTTTAGTAATTCATCTTTTTGTGCCATACACTCATTTGATGTTTAATAAATATTTGTTAAATGAATAGTTTGTCATCACTTGAGCTTTTCAGAGAAGCCATTTGTCTTTAGTTTCCTGCCAAATCTCTAGGTGCTCAAGACCCTTAGAGACATTGATGACTTCACTTCTGATGGAACATTTTCATCATACTGCTAATTGTTTGTAGTGATCATAGGTGTTTGGGAGTCTCTTTGGAAACTGTTGCTTTTCCTCTAATACCCCTGTCTTGGCAAAGATTGTTTCTGTGGAAGATGCCCATCATGCTATTTTTCTTCATCCTTATACACAAAGACATGAATTTGAATTACTGCCCTACTGTGCATCCTGCTTCCTTGTGATGCTTCTTTTAGTGTCCTCATTCTTTATTTGGAAGGAAGTGGGGACAAAAGACATTGAAGAAAAGTATTCTCAAAACTGTATAATCTGAAGCAAAAATTCCCATAGTCAGCCCCCTGCCTGTATTCCTTCTCCAATGCTGTGGATCCATGACTGTACAGTTGGATGGTGCCTTCAGGGTGGCCTTCCTGCATTATTTTTCTTTATCACTAAGGTTCATAGATCACTTTTCCAGATAACCTCAAGTCCAAGTAGATCACTTTTCCAGATAACCTCAAGTCCAAGCTGCTCTGTTGGCCTAGTTAACCTTTCTTGAAGAATTTTATTTCCTTACTTAAACTCACCAGTATTGTTTTGTAAAGAAATAACAAGTTTACTTTTGAGTTGGATTCTATTAAAACTTCTATGACTACTTCTTCACTAATGAAATTACTAAAATATGATAGTTTACATAGTTCCTCAGACATGCTAAATATTCTGAAATATCCAAATATGAAGAGATACTTCATTTAGTTCTTCATTGAACAGACATTCTCAGCGTCTCCTCTGTGATATTTTGTGAAACAGTGCAAAAAAGATATGTCTTTTCCCTATTTTCTGAGATTTGAAATCATTTATTTGGCTAATTGAAATCTAGAGGGTGATCAGAATGCCATCAGGTTGAGGATCTGAGGCCTGAAGTAGAGACAGAGGCTGTACTTCTGGGGTCTGGGTTCTCAGAGACAAGAACCATTTGTGATGGGTTTGAGTAATCTGAAAAGCCTTTCCCAAGAGGAAGCTTTGAAATGAAGTCTTGATGGTGGAGTAGATGGAGAAAGGGATGGGGTGGAGGTTGGGGAAGACTACTGTAGACAAGGAAAGAGTCAGAAGAAAAATCAATGGACCAAGTGCACGAATAGTCGAGGGAGATGTAGGCGGCAGGCTGGGGAGGGAGTCAGGGACTGCTCTTTGTCAGGGTATATGACAGATAATAAAACAAAACAAAAGATTAAGACACTCTTTTCCAAAGTAAAAAGTGATACTCATTCCTCAGTTTTATTTCTTGCTGCTGAAATGATTAATGTGGCAATGTAATTAACATTGTTCCTGTAGATGGACCGAAAGTGCTGATGCCAGTGCTAAGAGAAAGAAGGTGTTTGGAAAGACAGCAATGAATCACTGCTGGTGACACCATGATGGACTGGAGGAGCCTGAGTTGAAGATACTCAGTTAATCACTGGAGTTTTTCTCAACAGAAAAGTCTCCATGGAAGAGCAAATATTGCAAAAACTTGAAGTCTGGGGTCCTGAGGTCTGAACTTAACCATGTAATTTTGGGGAAATCATTCATCTTTGTAGGTCTTACCATCTTCATCTGCAAAATGAAAGAGTTGGACAAGAAAGCCTTTAAACTTTGTTTGGCTCATCCTATGATCCTTGCGGCCAGTGTTTTTCAAGCTTCCTCTTATGCTTGCTTCATTTGGGGATCTTACTCCTGAGAGTCAGTATTAGGAGGTAACTGTACTTTCTACTAAGACTCTGATGCTGCCCCATTTCCTCCGAGGGTTCTTCTACAGGCAATCCCTGCTGAGGAAATTTGCAAAGCCTTTCCAGACTGATCCAGCCTGTCCTGACTTTGCCCTTTCCAGCTCTATAGTATCGATTCCTAGAGGGCAAAGACCTATTTTTAAGCATTTCTTATTTCTCAGTACTGAACCCCGTGGAATGTTGGACTTATTTATTTCAAGAACTCTTAAACTGAGACTTCCTGGGTGCTATGCACTGGGGACAGAGCGACGAAACTTTCCCGTAAGGAGCACTGTTCATTCGGAAAGACATCCGTGCAAATGAAGCCGATACCTGGCAATATGTCAACTGATGGAATGGACATTTCATAGTTTCTCACATCTGATGCCCTTAATATTTACCAGTTTTATCTAGTATCCCATTAAATAACAGTTCTTCAATATCTTTGAAGGAATATAAGATGAGAGATGGGCAAAGATCCTATGTATATGCTAAGTCACTTCGGTCATGTCTGACTCTTTGCAGCGCTATGAAGTGTAGCCCCCCAGGCTCCTCTGTCTATGGGATTCTCCAGGCAAAGATACTGGACTGGGTTGCCATTTCCTTCTCCAGGGGATCTTCCTGACCCAGGGATTGAGCCTGGGTCTCCTGCATTGCAGGCAGATTGCTTACTGTCTGAGTTACCAGGGAAGCCCCAAGATTATATAAGTCATTGTCAATTTATTGAGTACTTACAAAGCAAGGGATGGTTTGTGTACTCTTGGTACTAGTGCCTTCTTGATGAACTGGCCAGAGATTAGATGCATATTTAGCTGATTTCTAGAATTTCAGGTTGGAGTGCCTTGTTTTACCTTTTCCCTCTCCTCTGGCTTCTCTAATTTTTGTCTGTTCTATCTCCCTCTCTACCTTTCTCTCCATTTCTCTACTCTTTGACCAGTTTACTTCCCTCATCCTTAAAGGCACCTTTATTGAGGGTCAACTTTAATGAGGCACAGATCATTATTTTGCTTTGATCATTATTTAATCCCCCGAATAATATTTTCTTAAAGAAAAGCCTTCTTTTTGTGTGTTTGTGTCTGTTTTTTTATATTGTTTTACTCACTTTTGGCTGTGCTGGGTCTCTGCTGCTCTGTGCGGGCTTTCTCTGGTTGTGGCCAGTGGGGGCTACTCTCTGGCTGGGGGCTTCTCATTGTGGAACATTGTGCTGGCTTCTCTTTTGCGGAACATGGGCTCCAGGGTGTGGGTTTCAGCAGTCATGTGCATGGGTTTAGTTGTCCCTAGGCATGTGGAATCCTCCAGGGATTGAACCCATGTTCCCTGCATTGTAGGCGAATTTTTAAACCATTGGACCACCAAGAAGTCCCCCCAAGTAATATATTTGTGGAGAAGGAAACTGAGACTCAGTGATGTTGGGTCATTAGGCTAAGGTCACATAATAATGAACAGAGCTCCAAGAGAAACCTAGGCCAGTATGGTATTTCAAAATCCAACCTATACAACTTTCTTGCAAAGCAGCTTTCTTTTGTCAATTAAGTGTGCCTGAAACTTCTCAGACAACCCCTGGCAAATTAAGATGACTGTGCCTTTTATAACAGATACAATTATTTGAGAAACCAGTGGCTAAAACTTGCAAAGTCTGCAAGAAAGAACTTCTGGGCTCTTTGGAGAATTTTTCCCAAACACTAACATCTCCTCAAAGACAAGAAACAGTGATTATGATAAAAGAGACTAGAAAATAAAAGGAATAAACAGTGTAGTGATTGTACTGGAAAAACCGTGACCTATCTTATATTTCCATTTTATAATGATCGCTAATCTTTGCAGGGTTTTTGGAGCATGTGTGTCATCTTAAGATGCTTTTTGAACTCTGGCATTTTCGTTGCCTTTACAAGGACAGCTGTAATGAAGGGAAGGCTCTCAGTTGCCACGAGTGGAACAGTTAATTGTGTTTACCTGCTGATCTTCCAAACCCGTTCTTGATTAGAAACAAAGGGGTGAACCAACTTTGTTGTAAGGATTTTTTTTTTTAACTATTGTTTTCCTGTACTACTTAGAATGTTGTGCTTTTGATTTTTTCAGTAGAGCTGAGGCAGAAAATAATAATATTAATTCAGAGTGAAATAGAATTTTATTGCCATTTTAGTTTTATATTGTCTCCTTACCCAATTGTGGTTTGGAATTAACCTTGGAATCATACCCAAGTCAAACTAGTTATTGAATTCCACTGAGTTTGACATTAGTGATATTATTAGGAGACCAAGAGACCTAATTCATTGTCTTTTTCCTTATTTCATGAGGGTCTTACATTTGGCAGTAAAACTTCCCTTTAATCAGAGGAAAGAATGACCTGTCAGCTTCCTTTGAGACTTAATCTAGAACCCTTCTGATTTTAGAATTATAGTGCTTAAGGACCTAAAATTGTGCTAAGTTATATCATGAACAACATCATTTGTTCAGCATTTACCATGTACCGGCATAAGTTAGGTACAAAGGATACAAAACTTAAGGCACAGTCCCTGTTTTCAGAGTTTCCCTATCCAACCAAAAACTGGAGAGAATATAAGTTTTCTAATAACTTAGAATTGTAAGGGAAAATGTTGATTGCATTTCTCTGTTAGTAAAATAATAAATTCAGAATTGAAACAGTCAACTGTCCATCATTAGTAATTTTTTGGCTATTATGTAATATTTTGGAGTGGAATTGTATGATCACATGCTATGTATATTTTATTTATTTTTATTTTTATTTATTTATTTATTTATTTATTTTTGCTATGTATATTTTAAATTTATAAGAAACTGCCAAACTTTTCCAAAGTGGTTGTCTCATTTAACACATCCACCTGCATTAAGTGGGAATTCTAGTTGCTCCAAATTATTGCCAAAAATTAGTGTTATTAATATTTTTAATTTTAGCTATTCCAGTGCTAGTAGGTGTGCAGAATTATTTCATTGGGGTCTTATTTTACATTTTCATGTGACTGTTGATATTGAGCACCTTCTCATGTGATCACTGGCTATTTAAGTAACTTGTTTGTAAAGTGTCATTTGGCAATTCTAAGTTCTATTGTTTGACTTATTACTATCAAATCATGAGTTCTGAAATATATTCTGGATACATGTCCTTTGGTAAATATATGAATTGTGAATATTTTCTCCCAGTCTGTGGCTTACTTTTTCATTTTGTCAGTGGTGTCTTTCATCAAGTAACAGTATTTAGTTTTGATAAAGTTTATTTCATCAATTTTTTCCTTTTAAGATTTATGCTTTCTATATCCTATCTGAGCTGTCTTGGTTTCCTTCAAGGTCACAAACATTCCTACTATGTTCTCTTCTAGAAAGCTTACGTTTTATGGTTAGGTATATGGTACATTTTGAATTAACTTTTGTGTATGGTGTGAGATAAGGATTAAGGTTAATTTTTACCCATATAAGTACCCAGTTGTTTCAGCACCAGTTGTTGAAAAGACTGTCCTTTCTTTTATTGAATTTCTTTGGTGTTTTTGTGAAAATCAAGTGACTGTATATGGTGTGTCTATTTTTGGATTCTTTATTCTAGCCTATTGATTTATATATCTGACTTCATGACAGTATCATTCTATCTTGAGTACTGTAGATTTATAGTAAGTTTTGGTATCACATAATACAAATCCTATAATCTTTAAAAAACTATTCTTCAAAAAGATGGCCTTGATATTTATAGTTCTTTGCATTTTAAAATCAACTTGGTCAATTTCTACAGAATGCCTGCCAGCATTTTTGTTGGGATAACATTAAATCTGTATATTACTTTGTGGAGAGTTGACATCTTAACAATATTGTATCTTCTGATCCCTAAATATGGCATCTCTCTCCACTGATTTAAATCTTTTTGGTTTCTTTCAGCAATACTTTATCGGTTTTATGTACAGATCTTATACATATTTGTTAAATTTATTCATAAATTTTTGTGTTTGTGGATGATACTGTATATTATTTTTAAATTTCAATTTCAATTGATCATTGCTAGTACATAAAATATGTTGAATTTTGTATATTAACCGTATGACCTAAGACTTTGCTAAATTCAACTTTTAACACTTATTGTAGCTCTTTTTTCTAAGGTTCTCTAAGAATTCCTATGTTTGTGATCATGCTATTTGCAAATAGGTACTTTTAATTTCTCCTTTCCAATCTGTTTATGTCTTTTTTGCCTACTTACCTTATTGTACTGTTTAAGGTATTCAGTACAATGTTGGATAGAAGTGGTGAGAGTGGACATCCTTGCCTTTTTTGCTATTTAGGGGAAATCTCTGGATGAAAGTGAAAGAAGGGAGTGAAAAAGCTGGCTAAAAACTCAACATTCAAAAAACTAATATCATGGCATCCAGTTCCATCACTTCATGGCAAATTGATGGGGAAACAATGGAATCAGTGAGAGGCTTTATTTTCTTAGGCTCCAAAATCACCGCAGATGGTGACTGCAGCCATGAAATTAAAAGACATGTGCTCCTTGGAAGAAAAGCTTTGATCAACCTAGACAGCATATTAAAAAGCAGAGACATTACTTTACCAACAAAGGTCCATATAGTCAAAGCTATGGTTTTTCCTGCAGTCATGTATGGATGTGAACCATAAAGAAACCTGAGTGCCAAAGAATTGATTCTTTCGAACTGTGGTGGTGGAGAAGACTTATGAGAGTCCCTTGGACTGTAAGGATATCAAACCAGTCAATCCTGAAGAAAATCAATCTTGAATATTCTTTGGAATGGCTGATGTTGAATCTGAAGTCCAATACTTTGGCCACCTGATGCTAAGAACTGATTCATTGGAAAAGACCCTGCTGCTGGGAAAGATTGAAGGCAGGAGGAAAAGGGGACGACAGAGGATGAGATGGTTGGATGGCATCACCAACTCGATGGACATGAGTTTGAGTAAGCTCTGGGAGTTGGTGATGTATAGGGAAGCCTGGTGTGCTACAGTCCATGGGTTTGCAAAGAGTTGGACACAACTGAGCGACTGAACAGAACTGATTTTAGATGTCATTTGTCAGATTGCTAATTTGCTGAGACAGATCTTTCTTTCTTTCTATCATGAATGAGTGTTGAATTTTGCCAAATGCTTTAGTTTCTCAATATGGCAAATTTCACTGATTTTTGAATGTCATATCACCATTTGTGATTATATATACATATACACATACACACATATATGTATATAACACACACACACACACATACATATATATTTATCTATTTATTTATCTATTTATTATGCCTCTGCCCTCAGTTCATGACACAGAACTACTAAAGCCCCTGTAATTCCCCGAGTGAGAGGAGCATCCTTGGTTCTCTTGAGGTAACTCTTGGTGGGTTTCTGGAGAGCTTCTGTATGGGGGCTGATCACAAAAAAAGACCAAGCCATGATTAGAAGCTTGGAACTTTCAGTGCCAAGCCCCATCCTCTAGGGAGGGAGAAAGGAGATTGGAGATTGAGTTGATAATTGATCATGCCTACATGTTGAAGTCTCCATAAAAATAAAACTCTTAAGTACAGGATTTGGAGAGCTTCTGGGTTGGTGAACACATCCTCATGACAGGAGGTGGCACGTCCCATCTGCACAGGGCCGAAGCTCTGCTGCTCAAGGCTTTTCCGAACCTCACCCTGTATACCTCTTCATTTGGCTCTTCCTCTATGTCCTTTATATCAGACACTGGTAAACATATGTTAAGTGTTCTTCTGAGTTCTGTGAGCTGTTATAACAAGCAATCAAACCTGCGGAAGGGATCATGGGAATCTCCAGTTTGTAGCTGAGTTGAACAGAAGTGTGTGTAATCTTGGAATCCACTACTTATAATGGGCCTCTGAAGTGGGGCACAGTCTTGTGGGACTGAGCCCTAAACCTGTGGGCACTGTGCTAACTCTGAGTAAGTTCCTTAAGTATTGCTGTCAGATTTGAATGAAATTGTAGGACACCCAGTTGATGTCTGCAGAAAACTGGAGAAGAGCTTGATGTGGAAAATTCAAGCCCTTGGTGTCAGTATTGTTATGAGTAGAGAGAAAATTTTTCCTTTACTGTTGTTTCCTTTGATAAATCCTTTTTGGTCATGGTATATTATCCTTTAAGAATCATATATATTGTTTCTGATTGCTCAGTTTTGTTAAAGATTTTTATTCCTAAATTTATGAGTGATATTGTCTATAGTTTCATTTTCCTTGTAGTGTCTCTCTTTGGTTTTAGTATCAAATCAAGCTGGATTAGCCCCTGTTTTTGTTAATCCCTCATTGTAGTTTATCTGCTTGGATACCTGCTCTAAGTTTCTTTTCTTAACCTTTTGCTCATCTTACCCTGAATCCTACCTTCCCATTTGGTCTCACTCCTGGTACTTTTTGCTACTAGTGAACTTTTGGTTGAAGGTTTCAATATATTTGGAACTATTGCATTTTTATGAAGAAAGTCCAGGTCCTGGTTTATTCCCTTTTTCTTCTTCCTAGATACTGATCAATCATGACTTCCCAAGACCTAAAGAAGCAGATGTGTTGGCAGGTATTCTGATCAAACCAAACTAAAACAAACAAACAAAAACCCAGATGCAAACTAATGTCTTTAGTAAGACAGCTCAGTTAGTACATTGAAAGGTTTCTCTGTAAACTCTAAGAATTTTGAGCCAAAGTTTACTCTCAAATTTTGTTATTTCATAGGGTCTTTTTCTTCTCGTTCGATGTGCTTCTTTTTTTTTCTTAATCGAAGTACAGTTGATTTCCAATGTTGTGCCTTTCTATGCTGTGTAACAAAGTGACTCAGTTATACACAAACATTCTTTTTTAATGTTCTTTTCCTATAGGGTTTATTATAGGATGCTGAAGATAGTTCCCTGTGCCACCCATTAGCACCTTGTTGTTTATCCATTCTGAATATCACAGTTTGCATTTACCAACCCCACACTCCCAGTCCATCCCCTCACCCCCTTCCCCATGGCAACTACAAGTCTGTTCCCTGTGTCTATGAACCTGTTTCTCTTTTGTAGGTAGGCTTGTTTGTGCCATATTTTAGATCCCACAGGTAAGTGATATTATGTGATATTTATCCTCCTCTTTCTGACTTACTTCACTTAATCTCTAGTTGCTTGTTTGATGTGCTTCCTCAGTCTATCTCATCTAGAGTCAAGCTTTGACTACCAACTGTATCCTCAAACTGCCAGATCTACCCCAGCCCAGGCCCTTCTCTGGAGTTCCAAGCCCATATATTTCTCCTGCCTGTCTGATATCCCCTCTTTCAGGTTCTATAAAGCTTCCCACCCTGGTGTATATAATCTTCTTTTTTGCAGATCTACTATCTCAGTTTTGTCCCAGTGAGTGGTACCACTAGTTAATGCCTTGTCCAAGCCAGAGACCCAGGCTTCATCTTTGAATCTGAACTTGCCTTCATCTGCTGCCACTTACTGATTTTTTTTTTTTTTTTCTGTTTTGGCCGTACTGTGCGGTTTGTGGGATCCCAGTACCCTGAACAGGGATTGAACCCATGCCCCCTGCAGTTAAAGCACAGAGTCCCAGCCACTGGACTGCCAGGGAATTCCCATCTATTTATTGATTTTATCTATTTGAAGTTTCTCAACTCCACTTAAAAAATTTTTTTTTTTTGCTTTATGATGAAGCAGTCTATACATTAAGAATATAGTATAAAAGTATAATATACAGTTTAAGGAATAGCCCAACACTCAGGTTGAGAAGTACAGCATTATCACTATCTTACAAACTCCCTTCTATTATTGCATTCCCCTTTCCTCCCCCGCACTGGAGGCTCCCACAGTCTTGACTTCTGTGTTAACCATTCGCTTGCTTTTCTTTCTAAATGCATGACCTAGTTAATTATTACTAAAGCACATCATTTCATTTTGAAACAGAGTAGCAAGAACAGGTAGACCTGTGCAAGAACAAGCAGCGGATGAAGGGTCTCAGAGGAAGAGGACTGAAGTGGGTCGCAGCTCCCCTAAGAAATCCGAGAGCCGTGAGGTGCTCCTTTGGGGGGAGTGAATGAGCTAAGCCCCGAGAGATTCTTCCAAGGCTCGCCCTGGTTGGGCTCTGGGGCAATCAGGTACTACGTATCCAGCAGTACTATAGACAGGAAATCGGCTGCCTTGCATCTTTTGCTTCCAAGATTTCCCTGACTTCTTAAGCTCTCAGGCCTAGGTCAATGCAGAACATTTCTGTAGGGGGGAATAATGAGTCCTAAGCCAAGGAGGCACTAGTATGGTGGGGAGAGAAAGGATGTCATTAGCATGTGTTCAAGTCAAGATAGACACAGATTAGAACCTGGACCCGGCCTTCTGTTCTTTTTTTTTTTTTCTTTTCCTATTTGGAACCAGTCTGTTGTTCCATGTCCAGTTCTTTTTTTTTTTTAGTTTTTGTTATACATTGACATGAATTAGCCATGGATTTACATGTATTCCCCATCCTGATCCCCCCTCCCACCTCCCTCTCCACCCGATCCCTCTGGCTCTTCCCAGTGCACCAGGCCCGAGCACTTGTCTCATGCATCCAACCTGGGCTGGTGATCTGTTTCACCCTAGATAATATACATGTTTCGATGCTGTTCTCTTGAAACATCCCACCCTCGCCTTCTCCCACAGAGTCCAAAAGTCTGTTCTATACATCTCTTTTTCTGTTTTGCATATAGGGTTATCGTTACCGTCTTTCTAAATTCCATATATATGTGTTAGTATACTGTAATGGTCTTTATCTTTCTGGCTTACTTCACTCTGTATAATGGGCTCCAGTTTCATCCATCTCATTAGAACTGATTCAAATGAATTCTTTTTAATGGCTGAGTAATATTCCATGGTGTATATGTACCACAGCTTCCTCATCCATTCGTCTGCTGATGGGCATCTAGGTTGCTTCCATGTCCTGGCTATTATAAACAGTGCTGCGATGAACATTGGGCTGCACGTGTCTCTTTCAGATCTGGTTTCCTCTGTGTGTATGCCCAGAAGTGGGATTGCTGGGTCATATGGCAGTTCTCTTTCCAGTTTTTTAAGAAATCTCCACACTGTTCTCCATAGCGGCTGTACTAGTTTGCATTCCCACCAACAGTGTAAGAGGGTTCCCTTTTCTCCACACCCTCTCCAGCATTTATTGCTTGTAGACTTTTGGATAGCAGCCATCCTGACTGCAGCCTTCTGTTCTTAAGAGCTTCCACAGTGGTCGTGGGCATCCCTCAGCCGTCAGTTTCTTGAGTCACTCTGCCCTGCTCTTGTTACCGTCCCTGTCTGATACACGGCCGTCATTCTGGGAGGCAGCTTTGCTGTCATCCCAGGGATTCCCCTTCTCTCTCTCTTTCTTGCATTTACTGCTCTCTTGGTTTATTCTATGTTACTGTATCGGTACCATCTAGTTACACCTTGAGAAAGAGAACATGAGAAGTAAAGGTTTTAAAGACATTTCCTGTCTTTAAGTATCTTTATTGTCCATTTTCATGCATGATTGATAATTTATATCTGATTGATAATTTAACTGGGTAGATGATTCCAAGTCGGAGATCCCTTTCCTTCATAATTTGGAAGGCTTTGCTATAGCATCTTCTTTCTTATAGTTTTGCTGATAAAAGTTGGAAGCCATGCTCATCTCTTCGACTTTGTAACTTGCTTTTCTCTCTGGAGACTTGTAGAATTTCCCCCTTGATTCCAGTGCCATGGTCTAGTTTCATCTATTGTGTTAGAAATTCAGTGGGCCTCCTGGATCAGGTAATTCAATGTCTTTTCCACTCCAGAAATCTTTCTTTAATTATTTTATTGCTAATTTTCTCCTCTCTGCTTTGTCTTCTCTGCCCTATCTTTTTATTATTTCTATGATTTGATTTTTGGATCTCCTGAATTGGCTCTTAATTTTATCTTTTTTCATCTAGTTTTCATTATTTCGTTGTTTTTGCTCTAATGTCTGGCACATGCTTGGAATATGATGAATATTCCTTAAGTATTTGTTAAAGAATTGCCATTAGTGTTGTTGCTAAAATTTTTGAAATATTCACTTTTGCTGGTTTTATATTGCTACCAAGAAGTGAGACTCAAGAAGGTTTGCTGAACCTTAGCTATGCATTTGAAGATATGTATACATCTCACATATTACAGTCTCTGACCTCTCAGAGTCCATCATTTAATAGCAGAAACAAATTTTAGCAGACTTTTCTTTTATTTTGATGTTTTGGTTGCTTGGGCCTTTGTTGGGGCTCCTGAGCTCTCTCTAGTTGTGTGAGTCAGGGCTGCTCTTTGTTGTGGGTACAGGCTTCTCCCTGCGCTGGCTTCTCGTTCTGGAGCACAGGCTGTAGGGACATGGGCTCAGTAGTTCTGGGATACGGGCTTAGTTGCTCCAAGGCATGTGGCATCTTCTCGGACCAGGGATCGAACTCCTGCCCCCTGGATTGGCAGGCGGATTCCTAACCACTGTACCACCAGGGAAGTTCTTAACCAACTACGGTTTTTCATTTACAACAGAAGTTTCAACCAAATTTGGACATGTAAATTGGCCAATGGATGTTTAGGCAGTAGACATTAGAATCTCTTGTTCTTTTAATACTGATTGTTATTGTAACCCAGCTTATATATATATATATATATATATATATAAATGCTTCTTAAAATTTAGTATATATTCAAACTGCCCGGATATATTTTCAACATTTAGATTCTGAGTCGGTAGGTCTAGAGTGGGACCTGAGATTCTACATTTCTAAAAGTCTTGTAGGTTTGGCCAATACTGTCTGTCAAAGACCACACTTAGAATAATGAGGCTGTAAGGCACATTATTTTTTTTTTTAACTTTTAAAGTCATCTATGTTTAGAAGATTCTGGAGAAGGGCACAGCAACCCACTCCAGTGTTCTTACCAGGAGACTCCCATGGATAGAGGAGCCTGGTGGGCCTTCGGTCCACAGGGCCGCCAAGACTCAGACACGGCTGAAATGACTTAGCACCAGCACTAATTGCTTAAAGCAACTGCTGGAATTCACCTTTGTTCCCTCTTACATCATCAACAACCCTAACTCCCAATTTCTTCCAATAAACCTTTTGATGAATTCATATCATTAGTTAATGAATTATATTCACACTTTAATGATTAGTGTCCTATAAAAGAATTTAGTAATGATGAAAATGTCTGTTGTTTTTTCCTTCTCCCTTACACAAGCTGCAGCATAAATTTATTTTAATCATTTTAAGAACTTGTTAGTTTTATAGTTATTGTCTGTTCAGACACTAAACCTTTTTTTGTGAGGATTTTGACCCTGGTTCTTAAGTCTAGGTGGCCATCCACGAAAGATCAGTCTGGTGGTGACCAAGCTCTTAGGGGGGGGAAACAATGGTTTTGCTCTTAGAGGTGGACATGTCCCCACTAGAGTCAGTCTTAGTGATGGGCATCTGGCCTTGAGAAGAGCCCTGACTCTTCCCAAGCATCTTGGAGGAGGAGGATGCAAAGCTGTTGAGTTCAACCCTTACTGAGATTGCTTTCTCTCCTTGAGATGAAAAATGGTTAAATGGGACACTCCAGCTCAAAACTGGGAAAAGCTACCAGTGAATTTATCTCCAGAAAAATTGTTTGCTCTGATTCCTAGTCCTTGAAGAACACTACCCAGTCTAGGGTCAACTAAGAGTTAGATGATTAAGGGTATTATTTTCCAAAATTGATTTTTATCCACTCTGTAGCAGAAAAACCTATTTACTTAGATGACTTTTGATTTGGAGGACACAGCTTCTTGGCTGAAGTCCTAGAAGTGAGAGGTAAGTGAGAAGTGATGTGTGATCATTTTCAACAAGGCCAATGTCAATATGGTAGGGTATCTCAACTGCTGCATTTATACATGGGGTGCAGGGCTAGGAGACACTTCCTGGTTACAAGTATCTGTTTCTATTCACCGAGTAGCCTCCCAGATAAACAATGACAACAGAAACTCAGTCTGCAGTTTGGGTTGCAGATACACAAGGACACTTCAGTTGGATGTGGGAGAGGAATGGGGATATGGGAGCACGGAGAGGGTGGGGCACTGGGCAAGCAAACTCAGAGAGGAAGCACTGTTGGCTTTGGTGAGCAGTTATTCACCTGCTATATATCCGCTATCCCTACACGGTTACCCTCAGGGTACCTGTGGGCTCAGGGACCCTCCCTGTGTGCAAATTGAATGGAAGAAGTTGACAGCATTGTGGGGTTCCAGAAAGACAGGCTGTGCCTGTATCCCCACCTTCCACTTTATGTACACATAGGTCAGAGGAAAGAGCAGTGCTCTTTCAGATGTTCAAGAGCATCACAGGCTACACCTGGGCTTGAGGACACCCGTGGGAGCATCGTGGCTCCATTGCAGAGATGTCTCTGACGGCCAGGAGAAGCTTTGGTCTGCTGATTCCTGGCCCAGCTTACTCATACCGGTGGATGGAGCAGAGCACCCGGAGGAACAGTGACCTGTGCGTGTGGTCCAGAGGAGGCTTCTGGTTCTGGAAGGCCGAGGAGTAGGGAAGGCTGGGGGTGGGATGCCTAGACAGTGACTCCGGGGAATTTCACTGTGAAGGAACCTGGGACCTTCCAAGAATGTGTGGACTGAGGAGAGGGCAGGAGAGAAAAGGAGAGACCGGGGACTTGGGGAACTGCTGGGGAGACTGTCTGCTCAGGGGAGTGGGGAGGGGGCTGCTATGAGCCCTAAATAGGAGGAAGCCAAGGCAGGACCTTTCTTTGATCAGAGTTTGAGTGCTTTCTGAAATGGAAGTTGGAAGTGGGGTGACCCAGAAGAAGAAAAACAATTCAAAGGTACAGGCTAGAAAAAAGCCAAAGGGATAACTGAAGGGAGCAGGAGAACAGAATAAACTTTGGAAAACGGGTTATGCTTTCAACTCATGCCAAACTGGCCTCATTAATATGAGCATGTGCTAGTTGCTCAGTGGTGTCTGGCTCTTTGTGTCCCCATGAACTGTAGCTTGCCAGTCTCTTCTGTCCATGGGATTTCCCAGGCAAAAATACTGGAGTGGGTAGCCATTCCCTTCTCCAGGGGATCTTCCTGACCCAGGGATCAAACCCAGGTCTCCAGCATTGCAGACAGATTCTTTACCATCTGAGCCACATTTTTAAAATAAATTATATGCAATATGAGCATGTATGCATGTAATTCATAAAAATTCATATTGCACAACTCAAGATTGTGTCACTCTGTCACAAAATATATGTGGACTGGAATGGCCTCAGCTATCATGCAGGGGATCTGTTTAGGGAGAAGAGAGGGGGAAAAACTGTGGTTCTAAGAGATTTCAGAGGCCTCAACTTAATGAGCAAAAAATTCAATAAGTAGTACTGACCAGGTGGTTCAGATGGTAAAGAATCTACTCGCAATGCGAGAGAACCTCATTGACCCCTGGGTCAGGAAGATCCCCTGAAGAAGGGAATGGCTACCCACTGCAGTTTTCTTGCCTGGGAAATCCCATAGAGAGAGAAGCCTGGCGCGCTACTGTCCGTGGGGCTGCAAAGAGTCAGACACGACTAAGCGACTAACACTTTCACTTTCTACTTTCAGTACTTACCAGATGTCCATCCCTGGGCAATGTGGTAGAAATTTAAAGGCCTATGCTCCCCAAAGATGTCTGGTGGTGATTCATAGCTACGTGTGCTAGGATGATCAAGAGAGGGAGCAGGAATCCATGGTACAGACTGGTGATGCCTGGATTGATTAGAGACAATGACCAGACATTTTCCTGGACATGTTCATTGCATATCTGAAAGTGTCATTTTTAATGAAATATAAAGATGCTATATTCCATAACATCATACAGGAAACTGGAATGAACTTTTTGGCCAACTCAGTATTTCAGACATATAGGATAAAATACTAGATATCCATGTGCTCATCACCCAAATTAAGAAACAAAAGAGAAAAAACACAGATGAAATCCCTTATGTTTAAAATTCCTGAGATAGTTCAGTAAGTCGTTAAAATCCTAGCTAGGCCAACTCCTTAAAGGACCGGTCATGGTTTGGGCTGCTATCCCACAATATCATAGATTGGGTGGCTTATAAACAACAGAAATGTATTTCTCATAGTGCTGGAGGTGGAGGAGTCCAAGATCAAGATGCATCTACCGAGGACCTCTTCCAGGTTCGTAGGTGACTGTCCCTTCTTTGCACTGTATTCTCACAGGGTGGAGGAGGTGAGGGAGCTCTTTGGGGTTTCTTTTAGAAGACACTAATCCCACTCTTCTTAAAAATTATTTATTTCTGTATTTGACTGCCAGGTTTTAGTTGCAGCATGCACGATCTTCTATCTCTGTTGTGGAGTGTGGAATCTTTTCAGTAGAGATCTAGCCCCCTGACTAGAGACTGAACCTGGTCACCCTGCACTGGGAGCGTGGGAGTCTTAGCCATTGGACCACTAATCCCGATCCTGAGGGCTCCATCTTCATGACCTAATCACCTCTAAAGGTCCCGCTTTCCAACGCCATCTCATTAGAGACCGTTTTCACCTATGAGTTTTGGGGGGACACATACATTCAGTCTGTATCAGGACCTTCACACACACCAGCCCTTGGGATCAATTAGGACAGTGATGCTTGAGGCTATGAAATAAGGATTAGTCCCAAGAATAGCTTCCCGGAGAAACCTCCCTTTTATTTTATTTTTTCATGTTTTTATTTAACGAGCACTGTGTGGTTCTTGCTATGGCCCCAGCTTCCTTTTTTTTTTTTCATTTATTTTTATTAGTTGGAGGCTAATTACTTTACAATATTGTAGTGGGTTTTGTCATACATTGATATGAATCAGCCATAGAGTTACATGTATTCCCCATCCCGATCGCCCCTCCCACCTCCCTCTCCACCCTATTCCTCTGGGTCTTCCCAGTGCACCAGGCCCGAGCACTTGTCTCATGCATCCCACCTGGACTGGTGATCTGTTTCACTATAGATAATATACATGTTGTTCTCTCGAAACATCCCACCCTTTTAAACTGAGGTCTTGTTCTTTCAGTTCAGAACTTGGCGACCAGGAGACCTCCTGTGAAACGCCCAGACTTGGGACTTGATTTCTCTCTGAATCTGAGGGCTTGGAATAATCCAGGGCAGAAATAAGAGCGTAAAAAAGCCCTTCATCACCCCATAGGAAGGCCTAAGCTGCTCATCTGTGTTAGAACACAGGAGATTCTGAAAGGAACAATTGTTTCTCTTTGAAGAAACTGTCAGTGGAAAAGCTTTTAAAAATAATTTCTCTGCAAAATGCATAATACTCCTGTGCAGAACTCTCTGACACTGCTGTTTAGCAGCCTCTTCCATTTGTATGAGCTCTGGAATATTAAACATTCCTTGTGCAGACTCAGAAAATAGCTTGCTTATCACACCATGCCTGTCAGTTGCATTGTACCATACCCGCCTTGGCACAGTGGAGCTGCAGGCAAGGCCAGTTCAGTGTGATGTGTGTGTTGCTGAGATCAGGGTCTTTACAAGTCCTGGGGCTTGAGGGTTTGTAAAGGAGGAGAAGAATTACCAGCATCTTTTCCCCTAGCAATCTGTCTGCCTTCCTTTCTGGAAATTCTGAAGGCTTAAACACTCTGTAAGGTCCTCAGGGCCTCAGAGATTGCAGTGGAGGGGAATCCAGTGATCCCGGCTAACATGGTCCCAGTTCTGGCTATTGTAATTGCAACAGGAACATAGCTAGAAGGTTCCAGAAAGATTCAGCTACTCCGAGGCCCAGTAGTCAGTGTGTGATTGTTTGTCTAAATTCCATAATACTATGGTGACAGTAACAGCAGTGCACTATTACTGAGCTCATACAGTGGACTAAACCTTTTATACACATTACTGTATTGATTCTTATACCAAATCCCATCAGGTAGGCTTTATTTTCACCACTTTAGAGAAAAAGATCAAGCTAAATAACTTGCTTAAGTTCACACAGTCCAGAAGTAACAGTGCTAGGTTTGAACCTAGGTCAATTGATCCTCAATCGGTCCTCTGGGTCAAGGTCTTTTCACCTTCCAACGATTCCCAGATCAATATGGGTTAGAATCACCTACAGTGTGATTGAAATAATCAGATACTTGGTCCTTACCACCTTGGGATGGATTGATTTAGGCCAGCATGGGGCTGCTTCTCTAACACGCTCCATGAGCAACTTTGATGCAGGCGGTTAGGGTGCCACATTGAAAAATGCTGGAAGGTAGCCCTTTCCGGATATCTGCGGCCATGCCAGAAGTGGAATGTTAATTGCCATGTGTTAGTTTCCTTGTCCTGGAGGCCCGTGAGGGATGGACCTCAGCTTGCTCGGTGGTTTGGATTCCAGTGTGAGATCCACACAATTGTGTGTCATCAGCGGGGCCCTCAGTGTCTGCTGGAGAAAAGTTTGAAAGCCCAAACATTTCCCAAACTCTTCTGTTTTCCACTTAGGGTCAGAAATTCTTGGCAGCAGCCCGTGGGGGTAGGGTCTCTTTGGCCTTCCCACCTGTACTGTCATTGGCTGGGACTGAACTGACTTGAGGCAGGACGCCTGGCCCCATTTCTTGGCCACACGCTCCCAACAGCACACGCTTCAGTCCTTACTGGGGAGCCACTGACTCCGATTCTGCTTTAGAATGAGCCTGGGCAGGAAGACAGTTCCAGCCAATCCTCCTGGGTCGGGCACAAAGGTAACCCACCCATCGACGCTTACTGAATGGTTACCCCCCACCAGCCTTCAACAGAGGCAGGCAGGAAGTCAAGTTGCAGGGCGTTTCCCTCTTCCCTCCCCCGTCCTCTGCTCCGCTGACCCAGGTTTGCTTCTCTTCCTCAGCGCTGGGGTCCTCATGCTCACAGAGGACCCTCCTGAGAGGAGGCTTCTCCATGTACTCATTAAGATGCTCTGGGGTTCATTGAATTAGGGTTTAAAAAAAAAACCTCTCTTCAAATTGCCGCACTTAAATCCAGCCAATTTCATCCTGGCATGTAGAGGACCTAGCTGCCAAGCCATTTATTGAGACGATCCCAGAGACACAGAAAACTTCCCATCAAAGCCGGCTGACGTGTCTAATTACCACAGGGCCTGAGGTCAAAGAATTTCTTAGTTAATTCGAGGTTAAAGGTCAGTGATTTATGGTGCATGCGGAGTTGCTTCAGTCGAGTCCGACTCTCTGTGACCCTCTGGACCGTAGCCCACCAGGTTCCTCCGACCATGAGGTTTCCCAGACAAGAATATGGGAGTGGGGTGCCATGCCCTTCCCCAGGGGATCTTCCTGACCCAGGGATTGAACCCACGCCTCCCACGTCTCCTGCGTTGGCGGGCGGGTTCTTCACTGCTAGCGCCACTTGGAAAGCCCCCTTGGTGTGAGAAAAAGAGACCACATTCTAACAAAAGCATTTTAGGAGGTGATGGTGACCAGGGAGCTGGCAGAAAGTGATGGGACGAAAAGCCCCCGATTGAACCGTTCGGATCTGCGACCTCAGGGAGGATTAGCTTGTAATTTATCCTGCCGTGGTCCTTGCTGCAGACATCCTGCGACTCTGGCCACACTTGGATGGCTCCGCATTTCCAGATGAGCTGAGTGTGTGGATGCTGGCTGTTCCGTCTGCAGTCATCTTCCGAGGGAGATTCCTGGCTGTTCTGGCCCTCCTCCTCAGAATGGCTTCTCTGTGGCACTCAGGTCATGGTGCTTCCCACTTCGTTCCTTGGAGGTCATCCGAGAAATTTATTTTTATTTTGAAGCTGTATTACTGTTTAGGACCACAGAAAGGGCAATTTTAATAACATGTGACAATACCAACCAAAAAATAGGCACTGATCCTCAGCATATTTTTCAATATTTTCTTCTTCTTCTTTCTTACTTTATCTTTTAAATTGAAGTATAGTTGATTTACAATGTTGTGTTAATTACTGTACAGCAAAGTGATTCAGTTATACACATATATATTTATGTATATATATACTCATTCTTTAACATTCTTTTCCATTAAGATTTAGCATAGGATATTGAATAAAATAGTTGTCTGTACTATACAGTAGAACCTTGTTTACCCATTCTATATGTAAGAGCTTACATCTGCTAACCCCAACCTCCCCACTCCATCCCTCGCCTAGATACTCCCTTCCCCAGGCAACCACCAGTCTGCTCTCTATGTCCAAGAGTCTGTTTCTGTTTGGTAGATAGGTTCATTTATATCATATTTTAGTTCCCACATGTAAGTGATATCATATGGTATTTGTCATTCTCTTGGCGACTTACTTCACTTAGTACGATAATCTCTAGCTGCAGCAAATGGCATTATTTTGTTCCTTTTTTGTTAGCATGATGGAGCAGTATTCCGTTGCTTACATGTACCGCATCTTTTTCATCCATTCCTCTGTCAATGGGCATTGACATATGCCCATATGGAGGTTGCCTCCATATCTTGGTGAAGAGTGCTGCTATGAACATAGTGGTGCCTGAATCATTTTGAATTAGTTTTGCCCATCTGAGAAATTTTTAATTCCCTTGAACTGGGGCCGATTTTGCCCCCCAGGTAACATTTAGTGATGCTGGAGAGACATTTTTGGCTGTTGTACAGGGGATGGTGGTGGTGTTGCTACTGGGAGGCCATGGATACTGCTTAATAGACAACATGTACTGGACACCCTACACAGCAAAGAATTATCCAGTCCAAGAAACCTGGATAAAAGTCAAGAAACCTGGTACCAGCAGAAGCCTGTCAGGACATAAGCTCGCCTTTTCCATGGCAGTGGGGACAGGTTAGGGCTGCAGTGAGGGCGGGTGTGGGGTTATGGGTGTGGCCTGTGGGTTAGGGACCTGTGAGTTTCAGACCTGTGCGTTTTGGACCTCAGAAGTGGTTCTGGACCCTAGCTGTGACCCATAAATTCAGCAATGGGAGGTGGCATGGCTCAGGGAGAGGAAGCTTGAGTCCAACACCCCTTTTCTCGCGTTCCCCAGGCTCCCCTCCTCCGCACCCCCTCCCCAGCAAGTGTGCCTGCTGTGGGGCCCCAGTGTCCTGAACGGCACGGAAGGGCTGTGGACAGGCGGGGCAGGGGGTGGGGGACAGCCCCTTGTGGGAGGTCGAGCCTTTTGTGGAGAGGGTCCTTAGCCAAACAGGTCCGAGGGGGCCAGGGCCCAGCTCTGCCTTGCGCCCCCAGCTGCTGGCACAGGTGGACATACATGGGGCACTCGCTACGTATCTGCTGGACGCGTGAATGAAAGCGTGTCCTACTAACGTTGAGTGATTCTTAGATGTTTCTTACCCCAGACTCTGGGGGCGGTTCTCGGTTGAAGAGGAGGGAAGCCGCTGATGGAGTCCACAGGAGCTGGCCCTCATTTCCTCTCCGTCTGGGGCTGCGAGCCCTCCCCTTGTTCAGGGTGATGTGCTGGGGAGCGGACGGGCTTTGCAGCTGGGTGGACTGGTGCCTGCATCCTGGCTCTGCTCTTTCCAGGTGGTACTTGGCCAAGTGACTTAACCTTGGTGAGTGTCAGGGAAATTAAACAAATAGTCTGGCTTAGGCTTCAGAGACAAAGCAGAGAGGTGCCTCTGACCTGGTTTCGAACCTCCCTGGACACTGCTCAGGCTGGGAGTGACTGGGAGTGACTGCCTGCTGTGAGTGCAAGACTTGCAGGGCCACAGACAAGAAGCAGGAGGAATCTTGAGAGTGTTGAGCCCCTGGAGGGGGCCTGGCCAACCAAGCCCCAGGCTTAGCAACATTCCAAGTTTTACACAATAAAGCAGACAGTATTAACATGAAATCAGAGCTGCAATTTGTTCAAGGATTGATGATGATAACAGTTTGCTGGCAGTCCTGGGATTCTAAGTGTGAACCCTGAAATGCAGTCTTTGAAGTCTCACCCATGGAGCAGATGCACTGCCTAGGACCCTTTCCGGGTTGGGACTCCAGGTGTGACACCAGACTTCCCAGCTCTGTTTAAGTCTGGATGTTGGTCGGAACCCAATTAGATGGTGTATTCTCTGCTCTATTTCTCCTTTCTGTTAACGTTAGTATGCTGAAAGTAAACTAGGTAATTCTCTAAGAAACATCTGTATTATTTATTTGTATATAACGAGTGGCTTATTTTGTTAACAAATCCTTTGAACCTGAGACGAAAGTGAAAACTTCCGTCAAAACGGTGAGCTTACAATATTGTAAAGTAATTAGCCTCCAATTAAAATTTAAAAAAAAAACACAAAGAAAAAAACCCAGTGAGCTTGTTTCCTCATCTGTAGCTTAGAGATAATAGCAATTCTCTCCTTAGTGCATAAAGTTTTAGAGGGTTACATGAAATAATGCATGAGAATTAGAGATGGCCAAGAGATTTTCCCAAGAAGCCTGTAGTTAGGTCAGATAGAAGGGTAAACCGGCAGAGTAGAACAGTGTAAGTGTCAGGGGGGAAATACCTATGAAATAGAGGAAAACACCTACAATATGCCTGCGTTGGGCTGCACCCCACATGCCTGCAGGCTCTGTACTTGCTCCGTTTCAAGACTAAAGAAAGAGCCCAGAGTCACAACAGAGACATCAATGGATGGGGGCGCTCACACGTCTGAAATAAGGTCCTGGAGTGGCACCCTATCATGTGCAGTGGACAGCTGGCAGGACGTGATGGCAGTCTTCATTCTGCGGGGGAGAAGGGGAGACACCAGTTATAGGCGAGCTGACGTCAGTTTGGCTCATCAGTTACATGGGAATTTAGCAAAAGAGTACGATCCTCACGGCTCCTTTGATAAGGACAATCACTGGCTGGGGCGGAGGTATGCACGTCGGAAGGTCAGTCATGTGACAGGGTGTAGGTGAGGCAGGCGCTGGTCAGGCAGGGGAGGCACAGAGAACAAGGGAACAGTCATCGTGATGGCCTGACCACACAGCCTGGCACTTGGGAGGGATTCAGGAACCCGAATTCCATTCTCCGCACGAAAAATGTTGTGGGACTTCAGGAGAGGGACCGCACGAGTGTAGAGCAGGGTGTGTACTCTGAGTTCTAGAAGGAGGAGGTTACTAAACAAGTTTGTATTTGATGGCCTCTCTTTACTCCACCTAATAAAGAAATGCCATTTCCAGAGGGAGGAGAGGAAACGGGGATGTGGGAAGCTGATCTGGGAAACAGGAAAAGGTATCTAGCAGGAAGAGAAGGCGCAAGCTAAGCCCCAGCTGAGCCTGAAATTATTTACTGAAAGTGAATAGGCAAAGCTATCTTTTCTGTATTTTCTGGTTTTCTCCGACACTGTGGCTCTGCGGTTGGAAGACGCAGCCTTCATGCAAAGTTTGGGCCCAGCGGCTGCCAGTGAGCAAGGATGCTGATGAGAGCACGGGGGCGTCGGGCCGGGAATCAGGAGGGGGAAGCAGGCTAGGAAGAGGAACCGAGGGCCTGGGGTTCTGGGGAAGCAGGGAGAGAAAAGGCACAGCAGAAGGGCAGGGAACGGTTCAGTCAAGAGCATCTGAGTTTGCTTTTGCAGGAGCAGGAGTTCTGGGTGATGAGAAACTCCACAGAGAGGCTGTGTAGAAGGGTTCCTAGGAGAGGCGGAGGTCCTAGAGAAGAAAAGACAGAATTCTGTGCATGTTGATGTTGGGCGGTGGTGGGAATGAGGTGGACTGGAAATGAAGTCATGTAGAAAACTCTGGGTATCTGTTACAGTTCGAATCGTTTTCCCTTTGAAAGTTGGGCTTCCCAGAGGGTGCAGTGGTGAAGAATCCACCTGCTAATGCAGGAAATGCAAGAGACGTGGGTTCCATCCCTGAGTTGGGAAGATCCCCTGGAGGAGGAAGTGGCAACCCACTCCAGTGTTCTTGCCTGGGAAATCCCATGGACAGAGGAGCCTGGTGGGCTACCTTGCCTGGGGTTGCAAAGAGGTTGGACACAACTAACCACACATAGCATTCCTTGAAATAATGTTGAAGTCTTAACCCCCAGGGCCTCAGAATATGACCCTATTTGGAAACAGGGTCATGGCAGGTGTTAAGGTGAGATCATGCTGCAGTAGGGTGGGCCTTTCATCCTTGTGACTTGTGTCCCCATGAGAGAGGAAGACCTCATGTGAAAACAGAGACACACAGGGAGAAAGAAGGTGGTGCTGCATGATGACAGAGGCGGAGACTGGAGTGATGCATTTACAAGCCAGGGAATGCCAGGATGGCTGGCTACCACCAGGCAAGGAAGGAGTCTCCTCTACAGCTTTCAGGGGGAGCATGGCCCGGCTGATGGGTTTCATATGTTGGCCTCCAGCACAGTGGGAGAGTCAACTTCTGTTGTTTTAAGCCGTCTAGTTTGTGGCGCTTTGTACACTGTCCTCAGACTCTAATATACATTCCTCTCCCCAGTCCAACGTCACTCTTAAAGCCACATTCAACTTCCAGTGCCTCCAATAAACCTTTCCACTCCTCTGGTCACGCTGACCTCCCCTGCCTCCCTTCTCTGCTCTCCAGCTACCCTGGAAGTCTGGCGCAATTATGCATGAAATCAGCATATAATTCCACTAAGTTTTATGATTGCCCTCAAATTGTTTCAAGATTTGTCTTCACTAAGGTGCAAGCCTCTTGTGTGTGTTAGTTGCTCAGTCGTGTCGGACTCTTGGGGACCCCATGGACTGTAGCCTGCGAGGCTCCTCTGTCCAGGGGGATTCTCCAGGCCAGAATACTGGAGTGGGTTGCCATTCCCTTTTCCAGGGGATCTTCCCAGCCCAGGGATTGAACCCAGGTCTCCTGTAATGCACACAGATTCTTTACCATCTGAGCCACCAGGGAAGCCCCTCAGGTAAGCATCTTACCTTTCGGAATTTCTGACACTGCCTCAGGCAGGGCTGGGCTTCTGGTGGGCGCTCATCCATTACTTGTGAATTTCTTGCCGGCAGTTTCAGTGTGTCGCCTAAACGTGATCTTTATTTAGGTCACTTGCTGTGTGTTTTTCTGGGGCATCACTATCCTGCTGGCATTTGAATACTGATGCTCTCTCTTGGCTCATTATGGAAAAGTATAAAACTGCATATCATCCAAAAAGTCATAATGTAATTTTTTTTTATCATGAGAACAATTCAAACACAATAATGCTCAACTGAAAAAAACCTCCACATACAACTGATTAAATGATTGAGAAGGGGAGAAATAATTTTTTATTAACACAAAGTTTTGGTTTTTTTTTTCCCCAGTTTTAAATCACCTAATAGGTCTTCCTTGGTGGCTCAGGGGTAAAGAATCTGCCTGCAATGCAGGAGATGCGGGTTTGATCCCTGGGTTGGGAAGATCCCCTGGAGAAGGAAATGGCAATCCACTCCAGTAATTCTGGCTTGGGAAATCCCATGGACAGGGAAGCCTGGCAGGCTATAGTCCATGGGGTCGCCAAGAGTCAGACATGACTTGGAGACTAAGCCCCCCCCCCCCCCCACCAAAATCGCCTAATAAGGCTTATAACATTTTTTCTTTTTATATGACTTAAAAAATTTTTTTTCCTATCTACACCTATCACAATAAGAATTTGATTTATGCAACTTTCTGAGGATATGGGGACTGTTTAAGCTAGTTACACTGAGGCTGAACAAAACTTAGAAAAACAAGCATCACCTTTCTCTGAATGGGCCGCTGTGAATACATAAGCACAGGCCTCTCAGGAAACACCTTTTGAAGCTGTTTTAGAAAGACGGTAATAGTGACTGTCTCTGGGTAGCGGAACTCCTGAAATAGGAGGCAGGGGGAGGGAAGAAAGGGAGACTTTTCACGTGATTCCATTTAATGTTAAGTTAAAAAAAAAAATCATGTGTGCCTGTCAAAGAGAGAGGAAGGGAGGGAGGAGCAAACAGAGGGAGAGAAGAGGAAGAAAGGAAGGAAAGGGGGAGAAAAAATACAGGGACTCAGACTAGGGGACAATTAGGAAGCAAAGATAGGGTCCTTGAAAAGATAATCTGTGCGTGGATGGGGTAGTAGCCTGCACTCAGAGATATTCCTGGAGAAGCGCGCGCGCGCGCGCACACACACACACACACACACACACACACACACCCTTTGAATGATCAAGTCTGCTATCTTCAGAAGCATATTCTCATTAAGCTTTTCCTGGGACGAGAAGATGATGTCATTCTTGATGTCAATCCAACCACCCAGGCGGGGTCTCTCTGCCTGCTTAATTGCTCCTGTCTGCATCCAATCTGCTCCCTGGGGAGCCTCACTTACCTTGGACCCTTTGAATACCACAGACCTCCCTTTAGCCCTTTGCATAGGAGAGTCATTTCCTCTGTCATTTCCCCTGCTTGGTGATTTCACACTTCCCTTCTCTCTTTCCATAATGAATTGATGCAGCGGATGACAGCGATACTGGAAACAATGGGCCCCAGCCTCCTCAGGTCACAGAGCAGCACAGAGCTGTCCCCAGGTCACAGAAGTGACATTGCTGTAGACTGCAGAGCTCCTAACTTCTAACCTCTAACCTCTTAACCTCTAAGCATTGCCCTTCTGCAATCCCACAGCCTGACACTCAGATCTCACACCTCCTGTGACGTGAGAGTGATGGGCAGAACAGGGAACCCTGGCAGAAATGCTGTGGAGAGAGGGTTTGCGATTCAGACATCATAACTGAGTTCTTGGCAAGACTCCTTTGAGAGATTGCTAGCTTGAATGCATTGGTTAACTCTGCTAAAGGAACAGCTTCTGGATGACTCACTCATCAGCGTTTTGGTCCTTAACACTCTGCGGACCGTGTCTGATTCATCCCAATGCTTGACACATGGTACTGCTGATCACAAATTTGCATTGAGTGAAGGCGCTGACTTATGGTTTATATAGAAGGGAGACAGCTAAGTCCTTCATTCTAGCTCTACAACTAAGCTGAATTCATTTGGAAGAAGAATCCAGATAAAAAGGGATGTGTCGAGGGAAGAGGGAAGGCTGAAACAGGCTGTGTGAGCCCACCTCCGTGTGTGTGTGTGTGTGTGTGTGTGTATGTGCGCGCGCGTGTGTATCTGTGGGCGTGTGTGTGCAATGAAAGGGATAGGAAGGGAACCAGGCTTGGCTGCGTGTCCTTGGCCCTCAGGGACAGTGGGCTCACAGTCCCCCGGAGGTGGCATGGTGCTGCTGGGGAAGAAGGCGGCTTTGGCGGAGGGGGTGGACAGACAGCAGGGCTGTGTGTTCTGAGGCAGCTTGTCGGGGAGAAGAGCACCAGCTGGGACGTGGAACAGCCCAGGAACTGGGAACTGCTGCTGGAAGGCGCGGGGACGGCAAGCGGGGAGCGGGCACGAGTTGCAGCCGCACGGGGCCACAGAGGTGCCAAGCTGCACGCGGGGTGTGTGGGGTTGGCCGCCTCCCTCCCTCCTGACTGCTGCCCACCATGTACACTTCAGAGTAGCCGAAGCAGAGATCTCTTCCTTCTCCTGAGAGTCTGCAGAGTCTGTTACAGAGAGAATCTCTGGACCAAACAGGTAGCCAGAATTCCTAGGCCATCAGGACTCCTAGGTACATCATTGTTTTCTTGACTTGGTGAGAATTTTAGAGAGAACCATTGTTCCGTGACCCAGAGAAATATAAATGAAGGCCACCCAGACTCTGGGTGGGAGGAGTTTCATGTCCTCTCCAGGGACCCTTGGAAGAACCTGAAGAAAGCTTTGAGTCCACCTGATCTAACCTTCATTTTTACAAAGGCTTCGAGATGCAAAGGAAGGACCCTGACTTACTCAGGATCACAGAACCAGCAAGAAGTGGATGCAGTGGTCAAAAGCAGGTCTTCCTTTTGGAAATTCCATTCCAGCAGTGGCTTCTCCACTACGGCTTCTGCAGGGCCTCTTGGGGGTTCATGTTACTGCAAAATGTGTCCACCTGGCTAGACTGCCCTCTTTGAAGTGTTCAGATGCCCAAACATCATTTCTTCCTCTGCAACTTGGATCTTGGGTCAGAACTTTTTTTTCTCCCTAGCTGAGCTGCTCTCAGCTCTGTGGTTGGGTGGATCCTGTGACTGGAGGAATCCACTGGGCAGCATGGGTGAGGTGTGCTTAACTCGACCAGAGTCAAGCCTGTTAACCCAGCTGACTCACTCACGGCTGTGCTGTCTGCTTGGCTGATGTCGCCTTTCTAAGCAACCCTACTCTATGCCAGAATAGCCGAGTGGGAGAAGACAGCAATTTGATGTGTGTATGTGCACATGTGTGCATGTGTGTGTACATATGTGTGCATGTGTGTGTGCGAGTGTGTGTATATGTGTGGGTATGCTCAGTCAATCAGTCATGTCCAACTCTTTGCAGCTCACCTGCCAGGCTCCTCTGTCCATGGGATTTCCCACCCACTCCCACCCACTGGAGCGGGTGGCCATTGCCTTCTCCAAGAGATCTTCCTGACTCAGGGATAGAACTCACATTTCCTGCATCTCCTGCATTGCAGAAGACCTGGGTTTTGTCCCGGGGTTGGGAAGATCCCCTGGAGAAGAGAATGGCTACCCACTCCAGTATTCTTGCCTGGAGAATCCCATGACCATTGGAGCCTGGTGGACTATGGTCCATAGGGTCACAAATAGTTGGATATGACTAAAGCAACTTAGCACACATGCATGCACATACATGTATATATATTTGTATATTTCCTCCTCTTAAGTAGTTTAAGTATCAAAAAAGAAAAATAAAACACAGATATAAATAGAATATAGGGGAAGGTCACAGGATGTATCAGACTGGCATAGTATTTGAAGGAATTCACAGATGTGAGGATCACTTTCGACCAAGTGATCAAAGAGCTGTGTCCAGTGATTTAGCTTTCCAAAACTGCATCTATCCTGCTCTAGAAAAAAAGAGTAAAAATAAAAATTCTACAGCTCTCAAAAAAAAAAAAAAAGCCCCTTAGAAACCCATTTTTTATAACTCTTTATGTTCACACTTTAGAAATCTTAAAATCTCCTCCCCAGCCAAAATTCTTCTATTTCTCATTGGTTTCTCATTGGAATCATGCTTAAGCTAGAATATTAAATCAAAGCAATAAAGCTGGAATATGTGACACTGGATTGAGATGTAAAAGCTAACAATTCATCTTAAAATGACTACTATACACAAGGGAAGATCAAGTCTTTTCTTCAAGTGAACTACAAAATTTCCTATCCACATTGAAAATTCACTTTTTATCTTCTTTCTTGGCACCTGGAAACTAAGAGAGTAATAATTCCCCCACAAAGTCCATGGGTTAATTATCCTTCTTTTGGAAGTTTAAAGTCCATCTTTCAGAATCCACTGTGACTTGTCAGAGTTCTCTGTATGAGCCCAACCTATGGAGGTGGCTACCTACATTCATATGAGAACCTTGTCCGTTTACAGTCACAGCCTCTGTGCAAAAGTTGCCTCCACAGATCAGAATTGTCCGTTACAGTTTACAGACGCTGTGCATTTATTCTTCACTCTGTTACCAAATGCATCCTCAGAGTGATTCCCAGTAGAACATTTTGGGAGGCGGGTCCACTGGACAGTTTCATTGATTTTGGAAAAGAATAGCAAAAAAAAGTAAAAAGTAAGAATGAGCTTTACTTACTGAGTGCTCATTGGGTCCCACATATAAGAACTTTACATGTTTTGTATTATTTCATGAGGTTTTACATTATATAACAATGTTTTATATGACATAATCCTCATAATCAACCATGACTGAAGTGACTTAGCATGCACACACACATAAACAACCACATGATATCAGTAATATTATTTCACTCAGTTTTCCAAATAATGTTGAGGCCAAGCTCTCCCAGAGGTTAAGGGCAGAGTTAGGACTTGACCCTGGAGCCCAGAGCCAATGTTAAAACATGAGTGGAGAAGCTTTATCTTCTCAATAGTATCAAACCAAAAAGATGTTTCCTTGCCTACCACCCCGCTCAGCCTCAGTCACAGAAACAATTTCATAAACCCTTCTGTCCCCCTGTGTGGGACATGGGGGTGGAGTGGGGAAGATGAGGAGTAAGTGCTGATCAGGTGAGGATGATTCTTGGAAAGCCAGAGACTTCCTGCGTACGAGGTATAGAAGGGAATGGCTACCCACCCCAGTGTTCTTGCTTGAGAAATCCCATAGACAGAGGAGCCTGCAGGCAGGTTGCAAAGAGTTAGACATGATGATTGACTGAGCATACCCACATACACACACATCGCACACATACATGCACATGTATATACACACACATGCACACATACACACACATAAGTACCCATCTTTCCCAATAGTGAACCCAGGGTTCTGTATGCAACAACAGCACTTGATAAATGGGTGGGTTTGTGGAAGTGAAGCTTAGTGGAGAGTGTTTCCAGAACTCTATACAAGATCATGGTCATCATCCATAGTTTAGATCTCATTTTATCTACTTCCTTGGTGAATGGCCTTGACTCTCAGCTTTCTGATCATCCTGAAACTGGGTGATGTCACTGACTTTGTAGGAAAACTTAAAATTCCACACATGATAGAGTCTGGTATCTGACATGAAATAAGCCTCAACTTACACAAGAATTTAAAATAATGGCCATTTACAATAATATGGATTTTTAAATAACTGTTTTCATTTTCTCCCCATTACCCACCAAGTGGAAAAATCATCTTTAATTTTATTTGAGAGTTTAAAGTGTCAATGTATCCTATGTTCAAAGCAGAATTTATGTATTCTTTGCATCATGGAATGTTAGAGTTGGAGGGGCTCTTTAAGGTTGCATTAAGCCCTGCTCCTGATGCAGAAACTGAATGTGATTTCACAGAAGTGGGCGTGAGACTTTACAGAGAGTGGAATTAGCTAAGGGAAGAACTGGGAAATGAAGATGGTGTTGATTCTAGCAGGAGCATGGAGGTGATGGTTGGGGAGGGGGGCAGAGGGATGAGTTAAAGGGAAGAAGGAAATTGCTAGGTGGATTTTAGAAATGATGAGAAGACAAGGCAGACTTATGAGTAAGGGACCTGCATTTCATAAACCAGGCACGATGCCAGGAGCTTTACTGAATGTTCACAATAACTCCATTATGTCCCTGATGCTCTTCATCAATTTTACAGATAAGGAGGCTGTTCGTGAAAGTTAACTTGTCATTGCTATGTAGCCGTGTGTTTCCCCATTTACTATTCTGTGAAGGCTTACAAAAGGGGAACAGTGAGTGACTTTCTAGACAGGAAGAGGGAGGTTGGGGCTATTTTATAAAGGCTTTGATGTCAGGCAAAGGAGGAGAGGCTCATCTTAGAGACAATAGAGACACATTCAAGGTTTTCAGTTTGGGACTTGGGGAAATGAAGTTTATGATACAATAAAAGAGGTAAGTTAGGAAGCTTTAACCCATCGGTTGTAAATCCCTCACCTCATCTTTTAAATGCGAGCTCTTCACTTTAATTCCTGTCAATCCTAATTTGTGTATTAGGTTGTACCCTTTCTGCAAGGGGAATGGGGAAGGGCAGAGTATCTTAGACTCTGTGGATGCACCCTGGCACTCATTAAAGATATTGTTACAAAGTACAGGAAGTTTTCCCGACTTGCTGCTGGCAGAATCCAGACCAGCGGAGGACAGGCTAATGCTTTCTTAGCAACATGGAACAACTGTGCTCACCACAGCATTATAAGTGCTCACTCTGTATTTTTCATATCTTCCCTGTTCTAGTTTTATCCCTTCAAGTGACTAACTCCATGGCTGGAAAATTTTTAGCTCACCACCAATTTCCTTGCTGTTGAGGAATAGAGGTGTCATTGACATTATTACATTATCGCCCATAATAAGTTTAATATGAAATGGAATTATGTGACAGCACTCGACGTCTACTGCCTTGAAAATTAACATCTCACCTTCACCCTGGTGTTTTTCTTTCATAAGAGCTTTACCTCATCATTTATCTTTCAGCAGCACTGTTATCCATCCCCCCGTACAATTAGAGCAGCTGACTGCCTCGTTAGCCACGAATCCACCTTGGCATGCTCTCCCTTCCCCTTTTATACTGTGGGTCCATCGGGTTTCAGGTCTCCTGGCATTACCCCCCGAACAGCCAGGGTGACCCTGGGTCAAAGTCATTGGCAGTGGGCTTCTCTTTCTAATTCTATCATGCTGACCCTGGGCTGCCCAGAAATGCCCCAACACAAAGCCTCTGGAAGCATGGGCACTGGCAAATTATTGGGACTTTCTTGGCTGCTTTCTGCTCTATTAAAGCCTATGCCTCCTTTCTTTTGCTGCAGAATGTTATTCTCAGCTAGGTGATCAGAAGAGGCAAGAAACAACTCTGAAAAATTTTAATCTCCGCTCTGAGTAGGTGAGCTAATGTATTAAACGTTCAAGTAACACAATGCAGACCCTTCTCCTCATCTCTTCTTCACATAGAGAATTTAGAGCCGTGAGGAATGTCACAGACCATTGTGGTCCAAGCATCAGCAGTCCTGATTCAGTAATCTAGAGTGGGAGTAAGTGCATGTATCATGAAAAAGCTTCAGTTGATTATCAAGGGTCACAAACACTACTCTTGTGAGAGAATGATTGAGAGGTCCTAAAACTGCACTGTTGCATACAGTAGCCACTTGTCACATGGGGTAATTTAAATGGAAATGAATTAGAATTGAATGAAATTGAAAATACAGTTCCTCAGTCCTACTAGGTGCATTTCAAGTGCTCATAGTCACATGTGGTTAGTGGCTACTGTATTCTTCCATTGTCATGGGAAGTTCTATAAATGGTATTGCTTTACAGCATGAATTCAGTATTGTTTGCTGTTTATTCTAAATGGAAAACTGGTGCCTTGGGAAGCAGGGCAGGTTGAAAAGTCATAAGCCAACCTTAGAACCTACCATCTTTGAAGGGGAAAGCCCCAATCAGTAGGCATTTCCCTGGTGCCCAGAATATCAGTGCACTCTGGTTAGAGTGTAACTTCCCACCTGGCTGTGTTTTCACCAGGCTTTTAACAATCAGAATCAATGTCGTCTTACAGTGATGTACTATTTCTAATAGAATTTATATTCTACTACGCAAGTTTCTCATTTACAAAGGAGCTTCACATCCATTCACTTAAATGATGCTCAGGATAATTGTAAGAAAAATAATGCCAGTCCCCTTTAAGAGTGTGAGAAAATAAATACTCACTAAAGGCAGAACAGTCCCATAAATAATTAATTGACCATAAAAAGAATGTATAAGAGCTCTGCCTGTTGATTTGGAGGGATTTCCCCGAGGTGACTTCGGTTGAGAAAAGCAGGGGTGGGAAGGGGTGCCGCCTAAGCCCTGCTTCACTCTTACCTGCTGTCTTCTGCACTGCCAAGTGACAGAGACTTGAAGATGGTGGTGTCCAGGCTCCTGTCCCTTGGCTTCCAGTTGAATTTAGCCAGTGGGAGTCCAGGTGGGGGTTCGTGGGGTATAGACACGAGCATAGCCTGGGCACCCACCATGGGCAGCATCTTTGGTGGTATCAGTGTCTCCCCTTCACCACTCCAGCCTCACTGGACAGCTTTGCTCCTGTGTCAGCTTCCCATAGCTGTTGGAACTGATGATGCTGCCTCCCTCCTTTGCACCTATAGCCCAGGACTGGTAGCGATTCCCTGCTCTTGCCAACCTACGGGCTGCCTCACCATTCCCTGCCTGGCTTCTTAGCTCTCCCATCATGGTGTGACCAGTATCCTGCATTCAAATCTGTCTCTCTCTCTCTGAGCTATATTACAGCAGTTTCTGTTTTCTTCACTGAGTCCTGACTGAGGCAAATACGATCTGGTAAACAATGATTTCTGCTTTATTGACTATGCCAAAGCCTTTGACTATGTGGATCACAGTAAACTGTGGAAAATTCTGAAAGAGATGGGAATACCAGACCACATGACCTGCCTCTTGAGAAACCTGTATGCAGGTTAGGAAGCATCAGTTAGAACTGGACATGGAACAACAGACTGGTTCCAAATAGGAAAAGGAGTACGTCAAGGCTGTATGTTGTCACCCTACTTATTTAACTTATATGCAGAGTACATCATGAGAAACACTGGGCTGGAAGAAACACAAGCTGGAATCAAGATTGCTGGGAGAAATATCAATAACCTCAGATATGCAGACGATACCACCCTTATGGCAGAAAGTGAAGAGGAACTAAAAAGTCTCTTGATGAAAGTGAAAGAGGAGATTGAAAAAGTTGGCCTAAAGCTCAACATTGAGAAAACTAAGATCATGGCATCTGGTCCCATCACTTCATGGGAAATAGATGGGGAAACAGTGGAAACAGGGTCAGACTTTATTTTGGGGGGCTCTAAAATCACTGCAGATGGTGATAGCAGCCATGAAATTAAAAGACGCTTACTCCTTGGAAGGAAAGTTATGACCAACATAGACAGCATATTAAAAAGTAGAGACATTACTTTGTCAACAAAGGTCCATCTAGTCAAGGCTATGGTTTTTCCAGTGGTCATGTATGGATGTGAGAGTTGGATGGTGAAGAAAGCTGAGCACTGAAGAATTGATGCTTTTGAACTGTGGTGTTGGAGAAGACTCTTGAGAGTCACTTGGACTGCAAGGAGATCCAACCAGTCCATCCCGAAGGAGATCAGTCCTGGGTGTTCATTGGAAGGACTGATGCTGAAGTTGAAACTCCAATACTTTGGCCACCTCATCTGAATAGTCGACTCATTGGAAAAGACCCTGATGCTGGGAGGGATTGGGGGCAGGAGGAGAAGGGGACGACAGAGGATGAGATGGCTGGATGACATCACCGACTCGATGGACATGAGTTTGGGTAAACTCCAGGAGTTGGTGATGGACAGGGAGGCCTGGTGTACTGCGATTTATGGGGTCTCAAAAAGTTGGACATGACTGAGTGACTGAATTGAATTGAAACAATGATAATCCATACAAAATGAGTGTGTGTGGGGTATATGTGCATGTGCATGATTGTGCGAGTATGCAGAATACCGTGAAAGGATAAGTACTAGGTTTTTAATGTGGGCTGTGGAGATGGGGGTGAGTGCCTGTGAGGGTGGAGGGGATGGAAGAGGGGAAGGATAAAACTAAGCTAAAAAGAAAGGAAAAAGTCTGCACTAAGAATGCATGATCTAGTAACATGTTTGCATTCACATAAAGTGTGCATGTTGGAATAAACGAGATGATAAAACTAGTAAGAGTGATTTACTGACCTGTCCGTAGGCCAGTGAGTGGTAGAGCTGGAACCCCAACCCAGGTCTTCTCACTCAAAATCTGGGTTCAGCATAGTGGTTGAGAACCCAGGCTCTGGAGCCCGACCATCAGTGTCCTTGACTGTGGCTCCGTCACTCATCACCTGTGCACCCTTAGCATGGAGACCTCATTGGCAAAACAAGGGATCATGACAGTCACCACTTCTTAGAGTTATTGAAATAATTACATGAGTTAATGTTTCCAAAACAGTTAGTTCTGTGCTTGGCACATAGCGGGTGCAACATCAGTGTCAAAGGGTGTTTTTCCTCTATGTCCCTTAGTTGTATTAAGTGTATCAAGAGAGTGAGAATACTGCTTCCATTGCCTTGAGTTTTGCCTTTGCATTTTGAGAAGTAAGCAGTTGTAAAATTTAATCAAAGGACTCAACCCAACATAACAAAATATGTGTCTTTGCCAGGGGACTTAAGAAAACAAAACAAAACACAAAGACATTAGAATAGAAATTTCACTTTGGGGAATCTGTCTCAGTGAAACAAAGCTAAGTCTGGAAATAGCTTTATGTACAAATGTGTTTATGGCTGTATTTTCATAATAACAAAAGACTTGGAGCCACTGAAATGTCTTACCATGAGGGATTAGTTAAGATAACTGTTACATATCTATTCAATGGAATGCCATAAACTTATATAATTGCTTAAGAAAGTAGGTAATACGTAGTTAAGTACTTTATACAATAATGTTATAAAAGTTAAATTACAAACATTGATTCTATTAAAATAAATGTTTGCATGGAAAAGGCTAGAATGACATATGCCTTGGGAACGAAGGGCAAAGACCATATACAATTTTTCGACAAGCCATCGAGACTGATTTGAGGAAGTCTTTCCAGTTACTGGTTGTGTGATATCCGTCTCCAGGCTTCTCCTGATGTATATGGAAATCTTCACTTTGGGGTAAAAATAGGGGTTGGAGGCAGCGCACGGGGCTGTGTGTCTTTGTCATGAGCTGGTGCTTCACTGGGTTGTGTGTGTGCAGGGGGACATCTATCTGCCTGAGGGCAGGCTGTTTCTGGCTTTGTGGGGTGACCAGGGGAAGACTGGAGGGACTGAAAAGAAGACTCTTCCCTGTCTCGTGTCTGTTTTTCTTTCTCCCCACAATGAAGGCTTGTCTCTGAGTCAAACTTAGAGGCTCAGTCAAATCAAGTCAGAAATCCCTGCTGGCATCAGCAATCAGATGAGCCTGATTCAGCCTTGGGTCAGAATAGCCTGGGGAGGCTTGGCGGTGTCCTCTCTGCAAACACTTACCATTTTTTGCTCTGCGCTTATGTAATATCTTTACTGCAATTTTTGAGGACAACGCAGGGACCGTGTATTCTTTTTATATTTTTAAAAATTTATATTTAATTGGAGGATAATTGCTTTATAATATTGTGTTGGTTTCTCCCACACATCCACATGAATCAACCACAAGTATACATATGTCCCCTTCTTTTTATTTTTTAAGAAACTTTTTTGAGATACACTTTACACTTGTTTAACATGGACATCTCACTGGCATTTATTATATTATCGAGTTGCACAATCATCACCACTAGTTAATTTCAGAACACTTCTATTACCCCAAAGAAAGCTTATTAGCAGTCACTCCCCATAACTACTTTCTCCAGCCCCTGACAACCACTCATCTGCTTTCTGTCACTAGGGATTTTCCTATTCTGAAATTTCAAACAAGTGAAAACAAACAATTTGTGGGTTTTTGTACACTGTTGCATTCATTCCTGTTCTCATGAAGCTTAAGGTTGTTCAACAGGTAATCACACAAATAAATAAATAGCAGTAAACTATGGCACTTACATGAAGGAAAAATTAAGATCAAATCTAACTTGGGGAAAGGAGGGAAGTCTCTTTCTGGTGAGGGAGCATTAAGGCTGGTCCTAAAGGATGCATATAGGCTAGCTATGGGAAGGATAGAAGGATATAGGATTGTCATGTTAAGGCATATGGGCTTCCCAGGTGGTGCTAGCAGTAAAGAACCTACCTGCCAACGCAAGAGACATAGAGATGCAGGTTAGATCTCTGGGTTGGGAAGATCCCTGGCGGAGGGCATGACAGCCCGCTCTAGTATTCTGGCCTGGAGAATCCTGTGGACAGAGAAGCCTGGCGGGCTACAGTCCATAGGGTCCCACAGAGTCGGACACAACTGATGTGACTTAGCATGCATGCAGCATGTTAAGACACGCCAGTGGCAGGAATGGACATGTTCATGGCAATTTTCAGGAAAGGGAAAAAGGCCACTGTGGCTGGGGCGTTGTGAACAGAGGTGTGGATGACATGTGTTTTGGCTGGTGAGTGAGGCAGGGGCCAGGTCATATAACATCTTATGGGGCTTGTTAAGCATTTTAAAATTTTATCTCAAGAGCAATAGGAAGTGATTAGATTGTTTTAAGCAGGGGCAGCGGCGGGTGAGGTAGGGGTGGGGGTGGGAATGAGGGGATGGGAGAATGTTCAGCTGCAGTTTGTTAGTAAAAGAACCCTTCTGGAGCCTGCGGAGAAGGAAGACCAGATAGAGTTACCAGGGATCCAGTCCTACAGGAGAGCAGATGACCTCAAGTGAGACTAGCGCAGTGGCGGGGCAGGTGGGTGGGCAGGAGGTCTATCCTGGGAGCAGAGGCCACAGGACTGAGTCACTGGTTGGATTTAAACACGGAGGGAAAGTAAAGGGCCAAGGTGACACCCACGTTTCTGGCAGGAGCCAGTGCCTGGATGAAAGGGCCATTCACTGAAATGGAAAAAGCTGGAGGAGAAACTGATTGAAGGCTCAGGGCTGGGAGGATCAAGACTTCAACTTTAGATGTAATACGTTTGAGATGCTTGGGAGATAGAGCAGTTGATAGCAGACAGCAGGCAGGCAGCGGATGGTCCCGTCTGAAGCTCAGCAGAGAGGCTTTGGCTGGAGATGTGTCTTTGAGAGTCTCTGGCACATGAAGGGCGGTGGGATGTTTGAGATAGCCAAGGGAGAAAAATGATAAGTGAGGAGCGGAGAGGGCCCAGGTCCCAGCCCTGGTTAATTGCACTTCCCTCCTTCCCCCAAGTTAGATTTGATCTTAATTTTTCCTTCATATAAGTGTTCAGATGGAAGACAGGAGCCAGCAATGCAGATCCAGGAAGGCAGAAGGGAAGTGGGGAAAGTGGGGTGTGAAGTCACAGAAGCCACAGGAAGACAGTTTCTGAAAAGGAGGACGTGGCTGCTGAGAGAACTAGTAAGACTGTGCTTGTAACGTGAGCCTTGATGAGCCCGACAGTAGCAGGATTCAGAGCGGGCAAGAGGCTGCTGCAGTGTTAGAGTAAACTGCAGGATAAAGGCAACGTGAGGACTGGAGACGGGACGTGCAGACAGTGCTTTGGAGGGCCTGGGCTGTCAGGGGACGGAGAGAAGTAGGGGCACCTCTGGCTCATGGGAAAGTTTTCCAGTTTTAATGTCGGCTTCTTTGTTTATAAGACTGGAGAGAGCAGCGCCTTTTGGGAGGCTGGTGGAGAGCAGGTTGAAGATACTTGCAGGAGTGAGAGGCAATTCTGACATGGTCAGGGCCCAGCAAGGTGAGAAGGAGAGGGATCCTGAATTCATGGTGCTGAGCCGGGCTTTTTGAGGCTGGAGCGATTGTAATAGGACACAGCTGGGAGACCACGGGTGGAGATGCAGACAGACGAGGGGCCTCAGTGGGGAGTGGGGGGCAGGCATTGCTTCCTGGTGGGCTTCTGGTGGGTTTCTTTAGGAAGGGAGAGGTGAGTCTTTGGAAGTGAAGAGCTGGGTGACTGTCAGGATGACAAGAGGTGTGAAGAAGGGATAAGATAATTATTGTGGGGGATGGGAGAGCAAACTCACTGCAGAGACAATGCAAAAAAAAAAGAAAAAAAAAACACCCCAAAACCTACCAAAACCAAACAAACAACAAAACTCAAGTCCTTTGCTTGTCAGTCACTCATGCAGACTTCCTTTCAGATGCCAAGATGAATAGGACATGATTCCTGTCTGCAAGTTGCTCACTGGGGACACAAACACCAATACTGCACATAATTTAAATGTGATTAATGCCCAAACAGAAGAATGAGGAGTGGACTACGGGAGAAGAGAGAGGCATGTATATAGAAAACAGGAAGGCCAGGTACAGGGAGGCGTTAGTGATGGTTATGGGAGGTTTCCTGGAGAAGCAGCTGAGTGAGATGAGATCAGAATAGTAAGAGTTGGTCACACAAAGCCTGGGAAGGCGAGAGGCTGGGACGCCCTGAGAAGCCCAAGCAGGTTCAACAAGCGTGGGGTCTAACGTGTGGGCTGGGCAGCGGTGAGCGAGGGGGCTGGGGGCTTGGGCAGAGAGCAGGTCGTGGAGCAGAGTACGTGCTAGGAGCTTTGGTTGCATCCCGAGTGTGCAGCGGGTCCCGGGCTCTGCGCAGGGTGGCAACTGGGTTTGCCTTCTCCGTGGGTCACGCTGGCTGTCGTGACAAGTGATCTGAGGCAGGAGGGAGTGAGACCAGAAGGGGAGATCAGCTGGCGAGATGTGACCACAGTCCCCTAAGAGGAGACATCTACCCCCTCCACTGTTCCACTGCTCCCTTGAGATTAAACCAATCAGGCGGGAACTTCCTGTCGGTCAGACCTGATTCATTTCCTAGTGCCCGGGTTGGGCAGAAGGCATGCCTTCGCCTCTGAGCTTCCCGGGCTTATCTGCCTGCAATGCAGGAGACGCAGTTTCGATTCCTGTGTCGGGAAGATCCTCTGGAGAAGGAAATGGCAACCTCACTCCAGTATTCTTGCCTGGAGAATCCCATGGACAGAGGAGCCTGGCGGGCTACGGTCCACGGGGTCGCAAGAGTTGGACACGACTTAGCGACGAAACCACCACCACCCCCTGAGTTTTCCAGCAGAAGATAGAGCCTTACTCCCCAGTTACCCCTCTAATGTAGAGAAGTCCAACCAAATAGGAAATTTTTGTTGCTACTGCTGAGCAGACAGAATAATGGCAGATGACCCTCCACTATTCATTCTAGAACTTTCCTTCTTACACCCAAAGGCTTTGGCGATTTCTTCATATTAGTAGGTATAGATTTACCTACTTTTTTTTTTTTTTTAAAGCTGCTGCCTGAACAAATTCTTAATCAGTGTATCTCAAAATATGATTTGTCTGGATCTTCTGGACCTACCCAGGCATGCCTACCTGTAACTTGGACTCATTTATTTCCTAGATTTAGGCCAAGGCCAGGCAAATTCTAGTTTAAAAGGTCTAGCTACATAGTGAACTGCAGTTCATCAGACTGCATTTTTCTGAGTTTGTCTTCCAGATGTACATAGAAAAATTTGAGCCTGGGTAGTTGCAATCCTGGGGTATCATAGGATCAGATCATAAGTGAATTTAATTTTAGACAATGTAATTATTTTCATATTCAAAATAATTTTTTAAAATGTTAAACACCAACAGATAAGGGGAAAAGGAACCAACATCTCTTTTGCACTTGTTACATGCCAACAACTGGTTAAGGAGTGTTCCCATTTGTTATCTGGCTTCATTGAGAGGATCTGTTTTCAGAGTAGGAGTCTTCTCTGGCTTGACACCTGTTGCCTCATTGGGAGGGTGGCATTGGCTACAACGAATGTGTCCCTTTGGTCACTTTCCTGCGGGCTCTAGGAGTAATGATGAATTGTGCAATCAGGCAGGGAGGTGTCTGGGGGGACCAGGTAATAGTTTGGAGATGTTCAGTCACCACAGTTAAAGAATAGGAGTTGGGAATCCAGGTGTTTAAGGTAAAATATGCTGAGCAGTACATAGTCACCAGAAGCGACAGGAAGCTAGAAGTACAGATGGGAAATGCAGGTGACAATTCAGACCAGTGAACTGGGCCCACTGCACATATGTCCTGGGAGAGGCTAAATCAGCTAGGGCCCCATCTTCAGAGAAGGGAGGGCTCTGGGCCTGGTGCCTGGCTTGAAGTTACCAACACAGCAAGGTTCAAACACGTTGGAGCAAGCTTCCACGTGAATCACTTTCTTCCCACTCATGGGCTAAGTAAGGGCAGGCTTGTCATTTCTGTCTGGTTTGTGGTTTTCTGGGGTTTGTGGCAGAGTTGGGTTCCTTAGTCCCCTGGTCGCCCTTTCTTTAGCATGTCCACCTCGAATACTCCGCAGCTGACTTGTCAGAGCCACACCTTCCACACCTGCCAAAGCTTCCCCAGCTCTGGCTCACCATGCGGTTCCCTTAGAGCAGTGCCAAGGAGGAGTGTACGGGGCGGATACCAGCTTCCTGGGAGAAACTCACCTGCTTTCCTGGGAGCTGGGCTTTTAATTCAGACTTGTCCTCAAAACCGAGGCTGGCTCTGGCAAAATTCTGACAGATGCATTCTCCAGGGGGTCCCCCACATTCTTCAAGCAACCCTGTTACCTCAAACCCACTCTGGTCCTCACCTGCAACCCTCAAGGGAGGGAAACAGCAGCTGAACAAATGTCTCTGGAGCACTGATCGCCTCTCTATGGGAAATACATTTGTTTGCTTGATTGTTTTCCCAGAGAGCTCTTGAGTCAGAAATAGCATGTCTTATTTCTGAAGACCTGGGGTTCTTGGAGTCAGACACATTTGCTTTGAATTTGATTGATCTTAGACAAGTTCTTTAAGCATAAATTTGCTCATCTGCATAGTGAGAAAGCACTGCACAGGAAAAGCTCATGTTTAACGCCCACCCTTTATTCCAGGACTAGCTTCTACTTTGGATCTCTACTCTCTTATCCACTCTGTTGAACCTTGTTGCAAACCCTAGAAGGAGTCTGACTTTTCATCTTTCCTCCTAAGCTCTAGAGTAGCCTGCTGTGTTAAGCAGGGATGAATTTGTTGACTTTTATCTGGTCCCTACTTTGACTTTCCAAAGTTAAAGTCACCCCCTAAAGTAGGTAGCTAAAACCCAAATAAGAGAGAAAGGAAAAATTTCCTAGACCTTGGAAGACTGCCAGCTGACAATTCAGTGGAACCATTTGCTATGTCCCAGGGTGGCAACACTTTTCTCATGAGGGCTATTACTACTAGATAGCAATATTGTCTAGCACAGATCAGAGCTATAGGCGAATACAGAGAGAGGCCACTCCCAAGTTCACTTTTTGATTTCTACGCCTAGGTCTGCCTAAGTCTAAAGAGAAATGAGAGAAAGGGCACCATTTACAGATTGCTAGCCAAAGAATATCCCACCTGCTTTAGGACAGTACCTCATTCTTGCAAGAATTTTCTCCCAGATGCTGTTCTAACTGTGTCTTCAATGGGCTAATCCACAATTCTGTAATGTTGGTTGCTTCTGGGGATGAGATATAGGATAAGACCAGTAAATCCTTACATCTACTATAAATTAGTTCCTTGGTCAGAAGCAGTGTTGTATATAAGATATGCTGATGGTGAATAGACACTCAGTAAGTTCAAGGATGATGGTGTTGGCAGAAGGACAGTGAACAGCTAAGCACGTGTTAGTCCAGAGTAAGTGTCAATTCTGGTGGCAGTTCCCCTTCTTGATGGTAGAGGGTCAATGTGCTAAACTGCCACTAGATGGAAGTCTTGACTACTGGGGACCTGGTACCATATTGGGGTCACAGGGTTGGGTGCTGCTGCTGGAAAACTGGTCACTGAGGATTTGAACCACTAAAGATAATTTATACTTGTGTTCCTTTAACTGCTAAAAAAAAAAAGACCAAAAAAAACCCCTTTTGGTGAAGATAAAAATCTCACTATCACCCCGTACTGATTTTTTGATATATTCATCCTAGCAGGCCATGCTTTTAGTTAAGAAAAATTACATTTTTTTTTAAAATTATTCTCTATCTTCACCATCCAGAACACTTTTGTGACACCTGGAGTTTCAAAAAAAGTTCACTTTTAAGTAGAAAATAGTATATTAGTTAAAACATTTATTTATTTATCAATGGAAGCCTTTCCCCACTTTCTGTCTTCTCCTTCCCCTGCCAAATGCCCCCTCCTGGCTTTTTAATGCCAAGAAAGGGGAGCATCTGTCCTCCTACTGAATTTAGTTCTGTTGGTTTCAGCTACTGTTCAAGACCTTATCTATGGTTTTATTTTTTAAACTGGTGACCATGTATTCTTGGTGTCCAAAAGATTTCCAGTCCTTTGTTTGGGTTGTAACTGGTAATCTAGGAGCTTTGTAAAGATTCCTCAATGATTTGTAGGAACAATGAAACATACTGTCCTGATAAATCCAGTACATATAATCACCATGAGTATGATTTTACTTGTGTGACTTTAGATATGTCCTTTTGGCCTCTGGGCCTCTGTTGTCTTAACGGTGGTTTAAGACACATATGTGGGTCTATGCCAGTGGTTTCCAATTCTGATAGATGGAATAACTCCTTCAAGTGTTGTTAGTATTTTGAAATTCTCCTTGATATGGCTGAGCTTCAATGTTATCTCTGTTGTCCTGAAATAAAATTCATAGGTATAATAAACCACCAATACATATAATCTTAAAACATTTATATAATATCCTAACTATGATAAAGATGATAAATAAAAAGAAGTAATTAACCACAAATAATGATATGCTTCTAATATGAAAATAACTGGTCACTGGCTATAATAAAAGTAGATAAATCAAATTTTTGCATCTATTTGGAGAGTTACTATGAACATCACAACTACAAATGCAGACGGATTAGGTGTGTAGAAATGTGACTCAAACATTGTGAAAAGTATTGCTGTGGATAATGTTATTTTGCAAAATGTTGAACATTTCATGATAAAGTTCTGAATTAATGTCCAAGTATACAATCTTCCTTTTATTTACATGGTCTTTGCATTCCTGACAACCAAGCAAAAATACTTTGTTTTTCTGTGTGTGTTAGTTACTCAGTTGTGTCTGACTCTTTGTGACCCCATGGACTGTAGCCAGCCAGGCTCCTCTGGCCATGGAATTCTCCAGGCAAGGATCCTAGAGTGGGTTGCCATTCCCTTTTCCAGAGGATTTTCTTGACCCAGGGATTGAACCCGGGTCTCCCGCATTGCAAGCAGATTCTTTACTGTCTGAGCTACCAGGGAAGCCCATATTAGAGTTTAGCTTTAGATAATTATAAACAAGCTTTAACTACGTGAAATGAGTCTTCCTTCTTTATCTAATCTGACAATTTGCCATTTTGTTAGAGTTTTTAGGCTATTTTCATTGACTGTTATTATTGAATGGTTGGGCTTAAACCTACCATTTTGCTATTTATTATCTGCTATTCTTGTTTGTTGTTTGTTCCCTCTGTCCCCTTGGTCTTTATTTGAGCTAACTGACCATAATTTATAGTCCCATTTTGTCTCTTTTATCATCTTGTTAGCTATACTGCCTTTTTGAATTTTTTTTTTTAATGGCAGCTTTTAGGTTTATGGAAACACAAACACATAAACCCTGTGAATGGCAGTCTGCCTTCAGGGAATATCATACAACTGCACACAGGACGCAACAACCCTATTACAGCATATTTTCATTTCTCCCTTGACCATACATTGTGTGTGTGCATGTATGTGTGTGTATATATACACACACACACATATGTATATATATAAAATAAAAGTATTTATTTATTTTGCTTAGATTCTTAGGTAGTGAGTTTGTTTTCTTCATCAAATTTTGAAAAATTTCAGCCATAATTTCTTCAAATATTCCCCCCTCCTTTAAGGACTTCAATTATGCATATGTTAAGCTGCTTACTGATGCTCTGATAATTTTCTTTTCAGTTTTTTCTCTGTACCTTTTGTTTTGGACAGTTTCTATTGATGTCTCTTCAAGTTCACTAATCTTTTTTTCTTTTGAGTCTAAAATACTATTAATATTAATTTCATCTAGGGTATTTTTTCATCACAGGCATTGAATTTTTCATCTCTAAAATTTCAAGTTAGGTTTTCTTTATCAATATCTTCTATGTCTCCACATGGCATTCTTAATCTTTCCTCTATATTCTTGAGCATATAGGATATAGTTTCATGTTTTAATATTTTTGTTTACTAATTTTATAGTTATATGTAATTTATGAACCAGTTTCCATTGATAGATAATATTGCATGTTTGATGGCCCATATTTACCCATCTCTTTGCATGCTTGGTAATTTTTTGTTTGATGCCATATATTTGGAATTTTACCTTTATAGGGTACTGGAAGTTTTTGTATTATTATAAGAATACTTAAACTTTGTTCTAGGATGCAACTAAGTTATTTGGAAATAGTTTGTTCCTTTTGAGACTTTGCTTTTAACTTTTGTTAGGGCTAGAAAAACTTTTGTCTAGGGCTAATTTTAGCACACTACTGAGACAATACAAGTTCTGGGTACTGTGTACTCTGCTGAAATGTCCAATGAATTACAAAGACTTTCACTCTGACTGGTGGGAATAAGTGCTATTTCTGGACTTGTGTGAGCTCTGAGAATTGTTCCCTCTGCCTCTTTTCCCAGCAGTAGGTAACTTCCTCATATACATGCACTGAACTATTAATATACGTTCAACTTAAGACTTCACAGAGACCCTCTACTGACCTTTTGAGTTCTCTGTCTGTTTACTTTTATCTTATCAAGTCCTTTCCTCTGTGAAGTCTAGTGTCTCCAATTCCAGCTCCCTCTCTTCAATTCAAGGAGATCACCAGACTCCAGCAGAGTTCTTCCTTTTTACATAGCAGCCTAGAAATTCCCTCCAATGACCTGGGGGCGATCACGGGGCTTATGTTATTTGTTTCCAATCTCTCCTGGATCACTGTCCTTTGTTGCCTGATGCCCAATGTGTGAAAACTATTATCTCATATATTTTATTCTTTTAAAAAGTTGTTTCAGGTGGGTAAGTTAAATCCAGGCCCTTTCCCTTCATCTTGGTTGGAAGCAGAAGTCTCTTGTGCCTTCTTTCTCTTTGGAAGTTTGGGGCAACTTTGTTGTCTTTTTCCATTGTCCATGTAAATTATATGTTTATAATGTATAATGTATCTATGCCTTGAAAATATGGTAAACATTTGTTAAATCATCCAGGCATGGCTCTTTTAAGTTTTGCTTGTTTTATTTTGTTCTTTCCTGCTTTTTGTATTGTGGGAAAGAAGAAGTAATTTTATTTATCACTCTATTTTTAAATTGTAGTTCTTTTCAAATAGTCTATTTCTTTTTGTGCCGATTGTGCAGTTCACATTTGTCTAAAATTCAGTCTTTGCATCTAGGTTTTCAAAAAGATGGGAATGTAGTTTTCCACATATGATTTTGTGGCCTTTATTACTTCTGTGTCAGCAGTGTATCCCCATTTTCCCTGTAATTTGTTCATTTTTATCTTTTACTAGTCCTCCCAGAAAATTATCTGTGTTATTGGACTTTCACAGGAAAAAAATTTTTTTTTAAATCAGTATTATTATTTTTTGGTCTCCTTTCAATTTTCCCTCCTGTTTTTCTTGTCTTAGATTGATTTCATTATTCTTCATCAAATATTGCCTTCATTGTTATTCACTTACAGTATTTCACAATTCCTTTACAATACCTATTTAATCTAATGGTTGATCTGAAAATAACTATTTTAATTTCCATACATATGAATAATCCAACAATGTTTTTATTAGTTGTCTGTAATTTTTTCATCATTTTATTGTGTCTATAATTTTTAAGACTCTGAGACAGAGTCTGTCTTATAATGATCATTTGGAATTAATTTATATTTCTTCTATCACTTAATACATATTTAAAAAATATTTCATAGCTACTCTAGAAGGATCATAAGCTGTACTTTTGTGAGGTGACTGTTCAAATATCTATTCATGTTTGATTTTTGTCTGCCTGATCTATAATTTTTGGGCATAAATGTGTTAAAATCTTCAACTATAATGTACTATAGACTTAGCTACTTTCTTCTGTAATTCTATCCAATGTTGCATTGATGTGTTATACAATTATAATAGAAAAAGAAGAAAAATATATTATTAATACATATCCATTTATGATTGCATACCTTCTTATAATATTTTTCCTTCTACCATTTGAAAACTTTGAGTTATTTTAGAATTTTTACTTCAGTATTGTCACTCAAGTGTTTTAGGTTTTTGCTTGTTTCATATTTGTCTTGTGTATCTTTTAAAAAATCTTTTCATTTTCAACTTCTCTGCTGTCTCCCCCATCCACCTTCTATAGGCAACAATGATGTATCTTTTTGAAAGGTAAAAATAATCTGATAATCTTCTTATTTTAGTCATTGAGTTTAATTATTCTGCTTATTATAGTTATTATGTATTAAGACTTATTTATGATGTCTATGAGCATGAGAGTGCATTTTTTATTTTCTATGCTTATTATTTTTCTTTTCCCATGCTGACCTTTCTATTTTACTATCACTGATTTGAAAGGACAAGAATTTTTGTTTGTTTTCTTTTCTTTTTTCTACTGGTGAGAAGCATACATTCTATTTTTATATTTTCTGCTAGTTTTTCATACTCACTAAGAGCCGTTCCGATACTCATATTTCCCTCATCAATGTCTTAGGTTTATCACTTACAATGTCTTCACCTCAGACAGAATAAGAACTTTACAATACTTTCAGCTCTTTTGGGATCTTCTCCTGCTCCAGATCTCTTGTAGGTATTATTTAAGATTTTATTTCTAGGTAATGAGTCAGTATATATTTTTGTAGTTATTTATTTAGAGATTTCTTTTAATATATTTATTTACACATCCCATTGTTTCCCTTTGGGTTAATTTTTATTTTTGCTAGAATACTTTTAAGTCCTGTATTGACTACAAATATCTTTATTTTATCCTGTGAAAATAAAAGCTGTTCTTTATTTTCTACTAAAAGTAATCTGTTGAGAAGATAGATGTTTATTTGATTCCTATTTTGCTTTTTCCTCATCTGTAAACTTTTCAACTTTTGATGCCAATTCTGTGGTTTTGTTTATTTATTTATATTTATTAAAAATATTAAATATTATCATATATCTTTGCTAAGCATTCTATGATCCCTTTCAATCTATAATTATTTTTAATTACTAGGGAGTTTCTCAGTTATTATTAATAGGTCTTCAATTATTGCCTCTCCTTTTTCTTGTCCTTTTGAGATTTTTATTAAGTTGCTATTGGCATTTCTTTTTCTGACCTTGTATCTCTTACCATTATTAGTATACCTTTTACCTCTATTTGTTCCAATTTGTTTGTTTGACTCTTGGCTTATAAATTTACTCTGGCTTTGCTAAGTCTGTCTTTCATTATGTACATCAAGTTGTTTACTTTGGCAAATACATTTCATGGACACTGTATTAGTTTTCTTTTATTGCTATAGCAGTTTAGCACAATCTTAATGACAGAAGTTTGTTATCTTGCAATTCTGTAGGTCAGAAGTCTGACTCGGGTCTCACTGGGTTAGAAACAAGGTGTGGCAGAGCTGTGTGGAAACCCTTGGGGGAGAACTGTCCCCAGGCTCAATCGAGTTTTTGGCAGAATTCAGGTTCACGTGGTCGCTGGACTGAGGTCCGTTTCCTTGCTAGTTGTCATCTCTGTAGAGTTCTAGCAGCTGCTCATGTGTCTTGGCTCATGAGTTCCTTTGTCTATAAAGCTAGAGATGGTGAGTCCTTGTCATGCCTCATCTCTCTCTCTCACAGACATTTTAAAGGCTGATTTTTAAGGGTTCTTATGATTAAATTGGACCCACTTGTATAACCTTGGATAGCCTTCCAAACTTAAAATCTGTAATCTTAATTATACCTACAAAATCCCTTTTGCCAGACTACATAGCATAGTCAGGGACCACATCTGACAGAAACCAGACAGAAAAGCAGTTGATTCTGGACTTGGGAACCCAGAGTTGAGGGTGCTGCTGAGGTTTTAGGGAGCTCTTCACCTTACTTGATACATGGGCCTTTCACAAGGTCCTATTTCCTCTAATAACTTTTGAAGGCTTGCTGGCTGATGGGGAGTGCTCTGGGGTCTGTGCCCAGACCCAGTTCCTCTGGTATTGCTGCTCTTTCATTCAGGATATAATAAATCACTATAATCAATACCTTGCCTTTACATTCAGAGCTCTTCAAATACGTAAGGAGAGCCTCTGCTAGGTCTCTCAGTTGTGTCCGACTCTGCGACCCCATGGACTGCAGCCCACCAGGCTTCTCTGTCCATGGGGACTCTCCAGGCAGGAATACTGGAGTGGGTTGCCATGCCCTTCTCCAGAGGATCTTCCCTAGCTAGGGATCGAACCCAGGTCTTCCCCCAGTGCAGGCGGATTCTCTACTGTCTGAACCACCAGGGAAGTGTGCCTACCTTGTGCAATACTGAATCCTCGTTGTAATAATAGTGCACATATTTCATTGCATTTCAAATTAAGTTACATGCTGTTCCTCATAAGACAGGCCAGCAGTTTTCTCTAGATTTCCTTCCTCGCATAATTGTTTATTCAGTCAGTGAATCTTATCTCTTCCACCCCATCATTCCATCCTATCCCATTATCCCATTGCATCCCATCCCATATTACAAACATGTTTTGGGTACCTCTTACATGCCAGGCACTGTATGGGCTGTTGAGACTACAAGGGGACACTCCTATGTCTGGTCCTTTTTGGTGTCTTTGTACTGAGACATAAAGTTGCTAAGAGCAGAGACAGGACTGGTTTGAGGGATAGCGGAAGGGACCCTGGGCCATTCCCCCGTTCTCAGCCCCAGTTAAGCTCATCACCCAGGCCCAGACATTCCTTGCTTGGTCTTTGGTGCGCCTGACTGTCCACTCCTCTCTGCTCCCTCGGCTCTGTTCTCCGTTTACCCTGCAGGTGCTAGCGAAACCTTTCCAAGGCAGCATTAATGTCACAGCTTCCTGCTGGCTTCTTTCTTTGCTGATGTCCTGCTGCATACAAAAGGCCATTTCAAGTCTTTCCCCCCAAGTTCTTCTCTCCGAAGAAATGAATAAATGCAAAATTCCATGGCCTGAGGATAGAGCTCAATAGATGAATTTTTGCAAAATTGCAAAACCAATTATTTAAAAAATGAATCTTTGTGCTTTGTCTTTAAAAGACACTTGGCTTTGGCATTGCATAACATACTTCTTTTTTTTTTCCATAACGTACTTCTGAATGCTTTAATGTAAATCATCTTAAAATAATTTTTAGTGAAAATTTTAATTTCTGTACACATCCCACCATGACTCTAAAAAATTTGACCAATTAGAAATATGCGTCTACTTTGTTTTGTGGCTTCTCATATTCTCTGCTCCTCCTCCCTGCTGTCCCCCGCAGTGTGTTATTTCCAGGGACCTGGGAACTCTGAGAACTGAACTTAATGAATTAAAACCAAAATTCTTAGCTTAGCTGTCAGGGCCTCCAGAAAGCTGCCCTCCTGACTATTCAACTGTTTTCTCCAGATCCACCTTCTTCTTAGAGATGCATATTCACGGTGGTCAAGTCACATGCCCTGTGAGGCCAGTTTCCTGACCTTGAAGAGTGTGGTTTGCTGCCTTCAAAGGCTCATCAGTTTGGAAAATAAAGCTGTTTCCCACAGTTTAATCCCATTACAGATGTAGCTTCAAGCACCAGTGCTGTTTCTGCCTTTCTTTTCCCTCTCTCCACCCTTTCCCTTCCTTTTTCTTCCTTCCTTTCCCAGCTTCCTCTTTTCTGCTCTGTCTTTTCTTCCTTCCTCTCTCCTTCTTCCTTCCCCTCCTCCTCTTTACCAAAAAATCAGGTATCAATATTTATTTCTTGATCAGTTACGAAACTTTTCCTACCACTGTTTCTTCCCACGCTCTATTTGGATTCAAGTATAGGGTGGCCACGCTTCCCGGGTTCCTAGGTACACCTGTTACCCTTGCATAGTTATGACATCTACTCCTTTCACTCTCAAAAAGGTCAGGGTTTGGAAGATGAGTTAAATTACAACCCTACTGTCATAGGAACTTGTTATTCCTACCAAATATGTTGCTGGAGTTGGGAACATGGATGAATTCAGTTGGATGTGCAGGACACTTTATGGGTGGTGACCCCTCACCCTCTCCATGGGTCAGCACTCCATTCCAGAGTTATAGAGAATGGATGAATTAGTTCAAAATGATCCTGTCTCCATATGCCCTACTGCTGAGGTTTTAAAATTGTGGGTATAGATACATGTGATCCCAATGCTAATAATTTAAAATATAGTAACACTGTGGTTAATATTATGGATGGGTTAATAAAACCTTTCCTGTGTGACAGACTGTGCATAGTCCTTACATGTTTTTCATTTCTCGATGGTCAGGAGTGGGGATTTGTGAACATGAACAATAATCTAACAAACCACCACAATTTAAAATAATTTGTAGCTTTTTAAACAGTTTTCCTCCTGTTGTCTCCCTCTCATGATAACCTTGAGGTAGAAACCACAGGTGTTATTGTTACCTGTTCTGTGGATGAAGAAACTCAGGCCTGAAGAGTTTTGTTGAGTTGCTTCTGGTCATATGGTAAGTTGGAAGCAAATAGGGCTTCTAACACTGCGTTTCTTTTTAACAAGCTAGGCTAAACTGAGATAAAAGGTAAACTCCCTGATTTTAGTAGCTGGAAAAAACAGACTTCTCACATAAAATCTGCTGTGAAGTAGAAGCTTCCTTCTATCTCATATCAGTGTCACTTGGAACATTAGAATTCCAAGGTCACTGAAGCAGGAAGATAGAACAATGGAAGGGGTCCCTGGCACTTAATGCCTTAGCATGGCAGGATTCCAGTTATCGCTCGCTGCCCTTGGCTTTAGCTAGGAGAAGTCACATGACCTTGACTCAGGTATAAAGACTGGAGGATATGGTAACCCCCGATTGTTTCTGGCACAGCCACATACATATTGATCTTCTGGGAAATCTTTAATAAGTACACATATCAAGCAAAACACTATATTTTCTGAAACATGCTTTAACATTCTATAAAGAAAAAGTGGGGAGGACTGAAAGATGAAAGAATATTGGCAAAGTGTTGTGAACTGTTGAAGATGAGGGGTGAATACATGAATACATGATAAATTACAATATTATTCTACTTTTGGGTATCTCTGAAAATTTTCATTATATATATGTATATATATTTTTTTTAATAAAAGAAGAAACTTGATCTAGGGGGCCCTTAATCTGTGTATCTGAGGTGAGACGTGACATGAAATATTTAGCGAAATTTTTCAGGTTACCTTAACCCAGGTAACCTGTGTTCAATCCCTGAGTGGAGAAGACCCCCTGGAGAAAGGAATGGCTACTCACTCCGGTATTCTTGCCTAGAGAATTCCATGAACAGAGGAGCCTGGAGGACTCCAGTCCATGGGGTCGTAAAGAGTCAACCACAACTGAGTGACCAACACTTTCATTATCATATGGGCTTTCCTGGTGTCTCAGCAGTAAAGAATCTGCCTGCAATGCAGGAGACCCAGGTGGGATCCCTGGGTCAGGAAGATTCTCTGGAGAAGGAAATGGCAACCCATTCTAGTGTTCTTGAATGGGAAATCCCATTCAAGAGGAGCCTGGCAGGTTACTAGTCCACAGGTCGCAAAGAGTCAGAAATGACTTAGCCACTAAACCACCACTATATATGCATACATATATATATATATATGTATGCATATATACACATTTATGTATAAATATGGATTTATAACTTATGGAATTGCCTGGTGGCTCAGATGGTAAAGAGTCTGGCTGTAATACTGGAAACCCGGGTTCGGTCTCTGTGTTGGGAAGATCCCCTGGAGAAGCAAAAGGAAACCCACTCCAATATTCTTGCCTGGAAAATCCCATGGATGGAGGAGACTGGCAGGCTACAGTCCATGGGGTTGCAAAAAGTCGGACATGACTGAGAGACTTCACTTTCTTTCACTTTCATACATATTTCTAGCTTTTGGAAGTTTAGTTCATGAAAATGATTGATTTTCATTATTTGCTTTCTGATTACCTGTTGAATTTTCCTTAACTTTGAGTCTTTTTGAATCTGGTACTTCTTGATGTTACAAGCTAAATGTTCCTTTCCTGTGAAGAAATGAAAAAAAGTAAATAAAACTCTGCTGGGGCCAGAATATTAAGCCCCTCCACTTCTGCATTTTGGAAATCTGATGGTGTGGTTGATTTCAAAGGGCCACTGTTCCTTTGTGGTTTCTGCCATAGAGAATGGACTGTATTTTCCTACCCTTGGATTTGGACGGGCCTTGTGGCTACCTTGACCAATAGAATGCAGCAGGAAGGATTTGTAGGAGCTGTCAGCCTAGGCACAGGCTTCTGGTCTCACCCTCTAGTGGTCTCACCCTCTAGTTGCCCTGTGAGGAGGCCTATGCTCACTTGCTGGAGCTGTGTGACCCAGTCCACAGTCACACTGACCACAGGACATGTGAGTGACAGCTGCACTTAAGCTTCTAGACACTTGCAGGTACGAGGGAGACCCTAAGTGAGATCAGCACAAGAGCCATCCTCTGAGTCCAGCTCAAACTGTTGACCCTCAGATTCATAAGCAAATCACATAGCTGTTATTTTAAGCCACTGAGTTTTGGAATAGTTTGTTATGCAGCAGAAGACAAGAGATCAGATAAAATAGTGTTCCACCCACAGGCCCCCAAAGCAATGGTTAAGATTTCAAAATGCACTTTCTATTTTTGGGAAGCTTTTTTCTTTTTTTTCCCCTATTTCTTGAAAATCTCTAGGCAGCACAACTTAGAGATGATAAGAACTGAGTCTCAGAAGTCTCTGAGCTAAAAAAAAAAAATTATCAAACTGTATTTCTCTCGGAGGGAATTGGTGTCCTTTATTCACTCAGCTTTAGTTTTATCTACTTTTATGACATCTGAATTGCACAAGGATGTGATTTAATTTTGGGCTTGGAACAGAATTTGCATTGGCACTGGGGGACTTTTCCTGAGAGATAAATTTCAAGGAAACACATATTGTAATTCAAGGGAAAGTGTGAGTTTCAAACCAGTATGATTTTGAAAGCAACAGAGTTGAGGGGCTGAAGACTAACTTAGTCCCCAGGTCCAGTGGATGATATTTACCTCTTCTGGGATTAACCCAAGAGCTTCATGAAGCAGGAGATGTTCGCTACGGAGGTGATGAAAGTAAGACTGAATAAAAAAAAAACAAAACAAAAACTCTTTCACTTGTGCTAGTTTTGGTCACAGTTGGGAGAGGTATAATGTTCTTCAAAATTACACCAAGGACCTAGATTTTAATGAAGCAAACCCTCCCTTTCCTATCAATCTTCAGTGGATCAGACAGAGAGAACCATTGTTTCCCAACCACTCTGTTCTGAGTCTCTTTGCTTTTAGAGAAGTTTGAGAAAGAAACTTGCGTACCAGATAAAGCTCTGTATATGTCCTGAAGCAAAGTAAGGCTGAATTCATGAATTCCTGAACTCCACCAGTGAGTCTGAACCACATGAATTCCTGAACTACACCAGTGAGTCTGAGCATCTTTGGGAATGATTTGCTAAACTGCTGTTTTTCAGGTTAAGGTACCTTTGCTACAGATTGAATCTTGCCTATGAGAGTCAGTCTAGAAGAGAATCATGAATTGAAATGTTATCACTTTGGAGAGTGCCTTTCATCTTCAGAATACTCACTGTATCTATCAGAGTTTACAATCTGGAATCTTTGACCCTTGGTAATCATTTTCAAAATATATTGTAGCCAAGAATAACTGTTTTTTCCTGCCCCCAAGAGGCTATATTAGATTTATTTTTAAGTGATGTGAATAGTTCACATCTTTTCCACTAAAAAAAAACTCATGAATGGGAAGAAAGATATTTACCAGGAGAGAAGGCCGAGCACTGTATGAGGGGTTGAATGGATAAAACAGGTGATTTATTCAAGCCTGGAAGGCTACTGACAAAGAAAGTGCTTGAAAGAGCAGAGGAATCCAACAAGAGGAGTTTGATGAGCTGCTTCTCTGTGCACGGCCTTGAACCTGGGGCTGTTATGACTCCAAAAATAATGAGACACAGCTTGTCTATCCTCAGGAACTTACAGCCTATGAAGGCATGAAAGACATAATGCAGCTGAAAAGTTAAGAGCAACATAACAGGGAAATACCAACAGAGCAGACTGACACATCACAGCAGAGCCAGGTAAACATGAAATGACTATCGTGTGTGTTATAAGAACTCAGATGCAGCAGAGATTGTGAAGCCTGGGCCTGGGGGAAAGTCATACATTTTATGCTGCTGGGGTGAATTAGGATCCTGAAGAATGAACAGGATTTGAAAAAGTTGAAAGGGATAGGGGAGGTAATTCAGTCTGCAAAAGAATAGAGAAATTGGTATATGGGATGATAAAGGAAAGAGGCAAGACGATGTATGACATGAAGTGTATTTGGTGGACAGTGAGTAGAAGAGTTTAGCGAAAACAGACTGAAGGTGTATGCTGATGGATTTTGGGAGTGATGAACTGTATTTGAACCTGATTGTGGCTCACCTCTTTAGTGGTCAAGGAGTTCGATCTACATTTTCTTGGTAATTGTGATCTTATCTAAATCTTTCGATTGTTTCAAACATTTGTTAAGGCACACAAAAGACTAAAGATTTTGTGGGGCCTTGATGAATGAACAGATACTTTCTGAAGGGTTATAAGCTGAAATAAGATACATTACTCTTTCCATATTTGGATTAAAAAAGTGATCAGAAACCCAGCCAATCTTAATTAAGATCAGGTTGAGAACCTCTCTACACCAAAATATGAACTTGGTTCTATCATCTAAATTAGGTTTCTCACATAAAACTGGGAAAAAAGATATTGAACAGTAAGCTTCACCACTTTCCTCCACCCAAAACCACACATGTGCACTCAAAGATGATATTCAAAATATCCAACATTCAGAAAGTAATAGAAAACATATGTTACAAATGATACATGTAGGGATACATGTGTCATTGTATTGCTTATTGAGTGATATAAAATGACGTGCAAATTGCTCATAAAATCATTTTAATGATTTCCAAATAATCTGTTGATGAACAGAGATGGTGATTGCAATATTTGACATGACTGTCATCCAAAAAATAATGACCTGGTCTCAACTGTGGTTTGATGAAGGAAATTACATCAAACTGCATCAAACTGTTCCAAAGTGATTTTAGTGAATTGTGAGCCTTTAGGTCCTTGGGGACTAGACACTTTCTAGTCGACAGAGGAGACAGGATGCACAGTCTGCTTTGTGGCCTGGCATCTGCTTGGGCACAAGGGCTTTTCATGAAGCTGGGACTGGCCTGAAGATCCTGTGTTGCCTCCCTCCTCCCCCACTGCCCTCCAAAGGTGGCCCTCAGAGCTGGAAGCAGAGATGTGGACACCCCTTGCTTCCTTTTGTGTGCCAGGCAGCATCAGCTTCATTACCATGAGGGTTGTGGTTAATGATGTTATACAAGAAGTGACCAAAGCAGGACTTAGATTTTCTGAGCAATGAAGGCTCCCACTTCTGCCCTGATTTCAATAGGAAGGATGTGTGTCTGTAACAGTGTGTTTAAAATACAAACAAAGAAACAAACAAACAAACAAAAAACAGAAAAACTCCTCAAGTTGTAGTAAGAGAGAACTCAGGCATAGGCAGACCTCTATTTCAAGTCAGATGTTGGCAAAAACATGCCCAAAGGTGAATGCAGATAATTCTAACAGCAGTATAGAGAGCATGTGTGTGTGTGTGTGTGTGTGTGTGTGTGTGTGTGTGTGTGAGTAGTTCAGTCGTGTTTGTCTCTCTGGAACCCCATGGACTGTAGCCCACCAAGCTCTTCTGTCCATGGAATTCTCCAGACAAGAATACTGGAGTGGGTTGCCATTCCCTTCTCTGGGTTATCTTCCTGACCCAGGGATCAAACCCAGATCTCCCACATTGCAGGCACATTCTTAACCCACTAAGCCACCAGGGAAGCACCCTAGAGAGCATCTGTGTCACAGAAGAGAATGCAGACTAGATAAGCTTTAGCCTCTTTCAGAGGCACTCATTTTTTCAATTAGGAGACTATGTTCAAAACTCAGTTACCTATAAGCATGTATAGAAAATGGAATTTTGTTTTCTGTATAGAATAGCTTGAACTATCATCTTTATAAAATCTTGAGGAAATAACCCTCTTTGGATATTGTTTAATATAAATACCTGGACTAGGTAGACCATTCCTGCTATAAATGTCAAGATCAAGTTAAACAGGTAAGTAGCTCCCGTTTCAACATTCTATAACCATGAAGTCTACTACGGTCTGGACATACTAAATATGTTAATGTCCGGATATGATCACAAAGGATTATCTTGGTTCAAGATTGAGAAGTTCAATCCTTAAAGTTCACTGGGTTCCACTCCAGAGATGCTGATTCAGCAGGGAAGGGCTCTGGAATCTTCTCTTTTCACAAATGCCTAAGGTGCTTGGCTGCCCATGTGACCCTGTGTTACTGAACCTTAAGAAACACTGAGCTAAAGCTTTTGGTTTCAGGAGATTGTAATTGCAGATTTTCTGAAGGAAGGAGAGAATGATTAAAGATGTAGGATAGAGGGAATATAAAGATGATATTCTTGTTATCTACATCAAGAAGTGAAACCATCAGTGAGCAGCTTCTATCTTCCCAAGAACTGCCCTAACAGCCAGTTTTCTAGAAGCTGTACAAAACAGGAAGGTTTTGCTGTTAATTTCTCACGAAGTTATAATCAGATTATGACAAAGACAGAAGGCAGGGAGAGGGGGAGAGGCGGGTGTCATCCTGCTAGTCTCTTACTTCCAAATCTATTATCATCTTCGAATGAAATGAACACACTGCCAGTTCTGATTCTAGATCATTAACCATGAATTTAAATTTAATAAAATCCCTGACTAATCCAGACAATTGGTGGCCAACTAGAAACTTTCTCATCAAAATCTTACATAGTATTTACTTTTATAAGATGCTGATGGTGTCCAAGTAAATTATCATGCTAGAGAATACTACACATGAGTCAGAAGAAATGAGCTCGATTTACATGTAGCAACATGGGTAGATCTCAAGAACAAAAGACTGAATTGAAAAAGTAACACACAGAGGTTGATAGTAAAATACCACTTATGTATATAATATGCACACACAAAAACAATGCTATCTATTTTTCTAGCCTGAGTACACATCTAAAAAAAAGTTGGAATGGGAATATATGTGTTAAATAGACTAAAATGAGGGCCTGTGTTGGGAAAATTAAAACTGGAGATAGACAATAAAAAAGCAAAACAATTCACACTATACCAAACCAAATAAAACTGGGACATTGCCACAGATAAACAATAATTGTGGATCTTGAGTTGAACAGTATGATAAGGACTCAATTTGGGACCTCTGAGGGACAGAAGGAAAGTTGATGACTTGGTCTCTGTACTTATGGAACTGCACTATAGCTGGAGTTACATACATGGAATAAATATGATATTATAATAGAACCACAGTGGCTCAGTGGTAAAGAATCTGCCTGCGATGCAGGAGACACAGGAGACATGAATTCAATCCCTGGGTCAGGAAGATCCTCTGGAGAAGGAAATGGCCACCGACTCCAGTATTCTTGCCTGGAGAATTCCAAGGGCAGAGGAACCTGGTGGGCTACAGTCCGTGGGGGTGACAAAAGAGTCAGACACGACTTAATGACTAAACAACACCTATAGAGCCTATCCTGGCACAGCCATTAGCAGGCAGCCATTGCTTCACAGTCAAAAAGCAACAGTTAGAACCAGACATGGAACAACAGATTGGTTCCAAACTGGGAAAAGAGTATGTCAAAGTTGTATATTGTCACCATGATTATTTAACTTATATGCAGAGTAAATCATGTGAAATGCTGGGCTGGATGAAGCACAAGCTGGAATCAAGATTGTTGGGAGAAATATCAATAACCTCAGATATATAGATGACACCAGCACTTATGGCAGAAAGTGAAGAAGAACTAAAGAGCCTCTTGATGAAAGTGAAAGAGAAGAGTGACAAAATTGGCTTAAAACTCAACATTCAGAAAACGAAGATCACGGCATCTGGTCCCATCACTCCGTGGCAAATACCTGGGGAAACAATAGAAACAGTGAGAGACTTTATATTTTTGGGCTCCAAAATCACTGCAGATGGTGACTGCAGCCATGAAATTAAAAGACGCTAGTTCCTTGGAAGAAAAGCTATGATCAGCCTAGCAGAGACATTACTTTGCCAGCAAAGGTCCATCTAGTCAAAACTATGGTATTTCCAGTTGTCATGTATGAATGTGAGAATTGGACTATAAAGAAAGCTGAGCACTGAAGAATTGATGCTTTTGAACTGTGGTGTTGGAGAAGACTCTTGAGAGTCCCTTGGACTGCAGGGAGATCCAATCAGTCCATCCTAAAGGAAATCAGTCCTGAATGTTCATTAGAATGACTGACGCTGAAGGTGAAACTCCAATACTTTGGCCACCTGATGCGAAGAACATCGGAAAAGACCCTGATTCTGGGAAAAACTGAAGGCAGGAGGAGAAGCGGATGACAGAAGATGAAGTGGTTGGATGGCATCTCTGACTCAATGGACATGAGTTTGAGCAAGCTCCGGGAGTTGGTGATGGACAGGCAAGCCTGGCGTGCTGCAGTCCATGGGGTCGCTAAGAGTTGAACAGGACAGAACGACTGAACTGACTGACTGCTTCACGGTAACCCCCTCCCCCCGCAACCACTCTGTTAGTAGGCAGCAGTTGCCATGAGACCATTTGTGATTCTGCCCAGCCATTGGTCGGCACTGTAGGGGCTCCTCCCCCAAGCTAGCAACTGTCACTGAAAGACCGTTAACGGACTTGCTCAGCCATTGGTCAGTGATGCAGGTGGTCCCTCCCTCAAGTGAGCAACGGTCTGTGAGCTCCAATTAGTGGGACTTTTCACCCAAGGTTGGTAGAGTGGTGGTCGTCAAGAGGAGAGTGAGGTAAGAGGTGGATCCCGGGCTTCTCCCCTCCGGCTCACTTGGCCTCGGACCAGCATAAACAGGCTGAGGGCTGTGTCCTGCGGCTCCAGAGCCCTCGCTAAGGCCACCCACTGGCTTGGCCCCGGCCTCGAGGTGGTGGTGAACCTCTCCCTTATCCCTGCCTTTGCAACATAATGGCGGCGGCCGTCTGCATGGGACCGTGGTCTGAGAGACCTGGTTCCTACCATTTGGGCGGCCTGAGGAGACTGAGGGCCGGCTGGTCCTGGGCACCTGGCTGTCTCAGCGATGAAGCTGGGCAGGGTCTGGCGACCGGACCCTGAGGGAGCCGCCACCTGAGACCTGCTTCCTGTCAGCCAGGGCTGGACCTCAGGGTGAAAGTTGTCCCTGGGGACCTTGCCCTTTCTTGTCAGAGCAGAGAAGAACGTTCCTTTGGTAGAGATTTATGGGAACTTTGTTACCTGACGGTGACCTGACTTCAAGAACCAAGGCTCTAACACCAAGACGTTTGCAACAACTCTCCGTACCCCTCCCTCATCTTTCTTAGAAAAGGGCTTTTCTGAGAACTTTTGGAGAGGTTGGGGTTTTTAAAGCATGAGCCACTCATCTCCTTGCGTTGTTGTTGCTCAGTCGCTAAGTCGTGTCCGATTCTTTGCGACCCCATGGACTGCAGCACGCCAGGTTTCTGTCCCCCACTGTCTCCCAGAGTTTGCTCAAATTCATGTCCACTGAGTCAGTGAAGCTATCTAACCGTCTCATCCTCTGTCACGCCTTTCTCCTCTTGCCCTCAATCTTTCCCAGGATCAGGGTCTTTTCCAGTGAGTTGACTCTTCGGATCAGGTGGCTAAAGTATTGGAGCATCAGCTTCAGCATTAGTCCTTCCAATGAATATTCAGGATTGATTTCCTTTAGGATTGACTGGCTTGCAGTCCAAGGGACTCTCAAGAGTCTTCTCCAGCACCACAGTTTGAAAACATCAATTCTTGGGTGCTCAGCCGACATAAAGAAGGTCCAACTCTCACATCCATATGTGACGACTGGAAAAACCATAGCTTTGACTATATAGACCTGTGTCTGCAAAGTGATGTTTGTGGTTTTTAACACGCTACCTTGGTTTGTCATAGTTTTATTTTCAAGGAGCATGTGTCTTTTAATTTTATGGCTGCAGTCACTGTCTGCAGTGATTTTGGAGCCTAAGAAAACAAAATCTGTCACTGCTTCCACTTTTTCCCCTTCTATTTGCTAAAACCTTTCTCTGTTCCAAACTCCAACATTTTGATATTTGACCCCACTGTGCGTTGGGCACACAGACTTGCATTTCAGTAGCGAAATAGTCAAGTGTTAGGCAATACCAGTGACTACTATAATAGTTCAGAGAATAGGAAACAAAAGAAAGAGAAAATTACAGAAAATTTTAAGGTAAAAGGAAAGGAAAAAGCAAACATTCATCTGTGTCTGCTAGTGGTCTTTAGATGCATTTTCCTGTGTGACAGTCTTTGAAAGTCTCTTATTTTCACCATTTCCTCAAGGGTCTGCAGGAATTAATACCAGTATAGATCCTCTAGGCTTATCCCAGTTTCAAAGAACTATTTTGTCCACTTTGTTCTTTTCCAGATGACTGAACTTTGCATACAAGAGGAAAATGTTATTTTAACCTAATTTCATATACGTATTCTTATTTTTATTTATATATATATATATATTTAGATTTTTCTGTAAGGCGAGGTAATATATGCAAACGTTTTCCAGTGTTAAAGTGTGCTCTTCTGCCTCACATTAGTTAAGGTGATGCTAACCACTGCAGTAGACACACCCCCAACATCAGAGGCTGAAAACTCACATTGTAGTACAATGATGGTTCTCCTAGTCTACCGGCTCTTCTCCACGCAGCGATTCCGGAATTCAGTTTCCTGCAATCTTGAATCTTTGCCATGTTATGCATATGATTCTCAAATTTCTCTGGGGGCCTTTTCCTTTCCAGCTTACTGGAAGGGGAAAAGAGGATGGAAAACCATGTTTGGAGAATTTGATGGACCAAGACTGGAAGAAGTGTTACATCACTTCTTAACTCCATCCCCTTTGCTAGAGCTCAGATGGAGGACTAACAAGATGGTTCTGAAAGGTAATTTTTCCGTATGCTCAGGGGTGTGGGGAGATGGTCTGCCATGTAACTCATACTTATTTATCTATTTTCGTTGACCTTCCCTTGTGGCTCAGCTGGTAAAGAATCTGCCTGCAATGTGGGAGACCTGGGTTTGATCCCTGGATTGGGAAGATCCCCTGGAGAATTCCATGGCCTATATAGACCATGGGGTCGCAGAGAGTTGGACATGACAAAGTGACTTTCACTTTCACTTTACTTTTTTCATAAGATGTGTAGAAATAGAAAATGTTAAAAGTCATAGGCGATATCCCTTTGACTTAACTTGATATGTTTGATATATTGAATCTGAAGTTGGATAAAAGGACTTGGTTGTGCCCTTTTAAAGTCTTCTTCATTAACTGATCATAAAATAAAGAAGGCTATATGAATAGCACAATTGTATGAATTGAAAAAGTTTGCAAGCCTTCACCTGAAAAATATTCTGGTATCTGGCCAACAGGGGCACTAATCAGCTTTTCACCTCTCCTTCAGCTGCCTTTTCTGACTTCTCTGAGCAAATAAATATCCAGATGTCTGAATCTTCCAGTCTTGATTAAGTTTTATAGATTTTACCCCTGACCTGCCCACAGGGAATAGCATGGCCCTTTATGCCTTAGCTGTTTTCCTTGGACTCCATTTCCTGACAGCCTGAATTTCTCTGCCTAATTGCTTCAGCCATGGCTGTGCTGGTATAGAATTTCCTTCCAACTTTTTCAAGGCAAGGATCAGCTCCCTCCTAAGTAGCTAGATTCTGGGTAATGCTATATCCTGCTTAGTATCACTTTGTTGCTATCTTCATCTCATTGTAACTATGGCATACTAATAGTTGGGATTTATATGTGAAATCCCCACAAAAGAGCTTACTATTTTATCCTGTATATGTTTGTCCTTGATGAGCAGAGTGCTGAGTCATCCAGATATTTCAAATAGAAATTTAAATCTGAATCCTGTAAGAAAGTTCTCCTGGGGATATCTGCTCCAGTGTTTCTGCCACGTGTTTGGGAATTTGCTCATCATCTTTGGTAACTGTTCAAAATGTTGTGGAGGGAATGGAATCAAATTTCAACTCAGGCCAAGGAAAGTCAATGTGACTGAACACAGCCTTTGTTCCTTCAGATAACCTGGGGTCTAAAATGTGTGCAGCTGGGTTATCAATTCATGATACAAATTTTGATAATATATCTTTTAGTCACATTTTTACATAAACTGATTAATAATAAATAGTGCAATCATTTCCTTGCCTTTGCCTTATTATAAAGGCCAGACATTGGCAAATTACCATCTGTTGGTCAAATCTGGCCCATTGCCTGTTTTGGTAAATAGAGTTTTATTGGAACATAGCAATACTCATCCTTTCACATATTGTCTCTAGCTACTTTCATGCCACAACAGCATAGTTGAGTAGTTGTAACAGAGACCGTACATAGGGCAGGTGGCTCAGTGGTAAAAGAGTCCCCCTGTGAATGCAGGAGACACTGGAGACATAGGTTCGATTCCTGGGTCAGGAAGATCCCCTGGAGGAGGAAATGGCAACCCACTGCAGTATTCTTGTCTGAAAAATTCAATGGACAGAGGAGCCCGGTGGGCTACAGTCCAAGGGGTTGCAAAAGAGTCAGACACAACTGAGTGACTGAGCATACACTACAGAGACTGTATGGTCATCACAGACTAAAATATTTACTATCTGGTCCTTTACACAAAAAGTGTGCCTATTCCTTATATGATTTACATGATTATATGATTCCCAACATCCCTTATAGAATTTATATGACTTATATGATTCCTAACACAGTATATGACCAGTGAATGTGAATTTTTGATCCCATCTTCCTTTGCTTAGACTGTCACTTCTACCTGGAGAGCTTTTGCTCTCCAGTCATTTACTCACTTATCCAATAGACTCTGTTCTTGGTGTTGGGTCAGTGAAGATCACACACAGACTATGCTCTGTTGGGGTTTCTGTTCTTCTGAGGTGGGAGATGAGGGCCAGGTAAACACTTGATGTGTAACATCACGTCTTCTCACGATCAGCCTCACGAAGGCAAATAAAGGTGCACACATGGTCTCTGCCTGTTTAATTCCTCTGCGTTTTCCAAAGTTTTGCTCCAGCCCCACTGCCTTCACGAGGTGTTCCCTGGTCTCCCCATGTGGTCTTTCCCTCCCTGTTAGCTCACAGATCCTTCTATTTTGTGCTTTTTTGTTTCATCGCACTTTGAACTGGAGTTCTCTGTGGATGTTTTTCTTCGCAACCAGAGGTTGTGAGCCATGATAACAAGAGCCATGTGACAACTTGTTTGTTTCCCAACAGTAACTAACACAGTGACTGAAAATAGGAAATTGGTAAATATCCCTGATTGAGCCAGTTTCTAACAATGGAGGTCTTCAGTAAAGAACAATTCAATGCACCCCTTTCACAGTCTGTAGTATTCCTGAATTTGTGACCATCATTGTGGTCCACCAGTTGCTTACAAGAGAGAAGGGGAAAATTTCCCACTTTTTTAGCAGCTGGGATCCTTTCAGAAATTAACTACACCCACAGATATATCTGAACCATAAGTTTTATCTTCTCTTTTGATATAGAAATCAGATAAAATCTTAATTGACTCTACCCTAAATTTCCTCCAGTCATGGGGAAAAATTCCAAGCAATCAAGCAAATAAAAGAGAGAAAGGGAAGAAGTTGCATAAGCAGTTACCAAATAGGTGATACAAATGAGAAATTCTTGGCTTTTTGTTGCTGTATTAAATCACACACACACACACACACACACACACACACACACACACACACACACACCCTCTGAGTTTGTGGGCTGGTCTCTCAAGAGGAAAACAGGTTACTTTGTTGGAAAGAAGCTAGCGTTGGAGGTTGCATTAATCAGTGCTTAGGGATCAGCCAATTTCTCCCCTGCGTGGGATGAATGGGGTTATTCATGAGAGGGCATCTGGGAAGGAAGTAAGGGGAGTTGTGGCTCGCGGGGCTGGCTAGTGCCTGAGAGTGGAAGGGAAATCTGTCATCAGAACAAATGAACATCAGCGAGGTGAGGGCGAAGGCCAAAGGTGTGTGAGTGAGAAGGCAACAAAGAGCTGCAGCCTGTTAGCAATTCACACATTTCTCCAGGCAAAAGCCAGAGACACAGAGCTGGGCTGCAGGTTATGAGCATACAGTATTTCACTCATCATGGAGGCCTCCACAGAAAAGACCCGAGTCTGTAACCCTTAGCCTGGAAGAAACTAATTTTGTTATTGCCTCATTCTCTTCAGCATCATCACCAATGTCCCCCAGTATTTCTCAGCACTGACTGTGAGGAAAGAGCCGGTATGGAGGTCTTGTAATGCCTAATAAAATCATACAACTCCTCGATACTTGTAGCATCTATCTCAGGACATCCAACTGAGATGAACTGAACTAGAAAGTCTGGAAATTTCTGTTGATGATGAGAATGTTTATATATTGGAGACAATGCAGCAGTCCACCTGCTGTGGGACCTTGGATAAGGTCTTCTCCTCAGCCCACAGTGTAAACCTTCCCTTTGAACTTGACCCATGCTCATTCCCACTCTGTTACAGCCACATATCCTTGAAAAAAGCAATCAAGGTCTCTGGTCTCTTGGAATTCATACTGTGTTTTTGAGAACAACCTGTTTTCTGCAGGCACCTGGGCTACAAGTGCACCCTGGGACAGACAGTGTAGTGGTTGGTTAGGCAGTGGGCTTGCTTGCCCTGTAGGTTTCTCTCACTGTGTATTTAGTCTTTCCCATGAAGGCTGTACCTCTGGATCCTCGTGTATTTGCGTATTTATAAAATGAGACCGATTCCATCCCTAAGATCCTATGTTCATGTTCTAGTACAGTCTAAATTCCTCAACTGAGTCAGTAGGAAAAAAAAACTGTAATCTTTGGAAGGTAAACAGTCATTGTGAACGTGAGCGATCTATAATGACAATCACAGCATCTTTCATTTAGTAAATTTAAGTGCATTTTTCTAATGATATAGATACTACTGTAATAATAATGGGCTTCCCAGGTGGCCCAGGTGGTAAAGAACCTGCTTGCCAGTGTGGGAGACATAAGAGACACAAGTTCAATCTCTGGATAGGGAAGATCCCCTGGAGTAGGAAATGGCAACCCACTCCAGCATTCTTGCCTGGAGAATCCCATGGACAGAAGAGTCTGATGGGCTACAGTCCATGGGGTCACAAAGAGTCAGACATGACTAAAGCAACTTAGCATAGCACACATTATAATAATAACTATCATTAATCAATCACTTGCTATGTGCCTGACACCCTGCTAAACACTTAAAAATTATTTGATATATACTGCAAAATGATTGCCACCATAGAGTTAGCTAACACATCCATTGTTTTACATAATTACAATTTTTTTTTGTGGTGAAAACAACTCTTTTAGCAACTTTTAGGTATATAATACAATATTATTACCTATAACCAGCATTAAATTGTATGTTAGACTCCAAGGATTTATTTGTCTTAGTACTTTGACCAACATTTCACATCTACCTCATTAGCTCTTGGCTAGTATCATTCTACTGTGTCTCTGTGAATTTAGCTTTTTTAGATTCCATGCATAGATAATGATATATAATGATATTTATCTTTCTTTGTCTGACATTTTATTTATTATTATTTACTAGTTATTAACTTAGCATAATACCCTGAAGGTCCATCCATGTTGTTGTGAATGGCAGAATTTCCTTCTTTCTCATTATATATATATGAAAATATAAATATGTATAATATGAATATGTATCATATATTGTTTGTCCATTTATCTGTTTAGGGACACAGACACTTGGGTTGTTCCTATGTATTGATTACTGTGAATTTTGAATAATGCTGCGATAAATATTGGAATATAGATAAAAACATACAAAGTAACATTTGCAATAACACTATGAGGTAAGTACTAATATTCTTCCTATTTTATAGATGAGGAATGTGAGGCTTAGGTTAAATATCTTTCCCAAAGACTCATAGTTAGCAGGCGTCAGAATCTGCAAAGCTAATTCCAGAACCCAAGCTCTTAGCTTCTATGTTATAATTGCTCCAGTTCACACAGCCTAAAAGAGGGAGAATTACAGAGGTTCAGGTGCAGGTAGCTGGACTCAGAGGCATAGTTCTTTTTCAGTGCGCTATGTTTTTATTTGTGTCTGGGTTTGTGTATGTTTTCACCAGATTTGCTGCCCTGAGTGGTAGCTCTTTTTCTTGGGGACAAGTGGAAGTCAGGAGAACTCACAGCCTGATGCTTAGTAACTGCATTTTACAGTGTAGGTTAGCTCTGTACACTTATGGAAGAATGAGACATTGCACTGAAATGTAGAAATAGTCCTAGGCACTTTTAAAACTGTGCACTTGTTGTAAACTGTGGCAGGGAGATTGCAGTTATATCTGTTTCAAACACCGTCAAGTTGCAGTGAAGGATCTTTTTAGATCGTATTTAACAGTGGACTCAATTCTAGGTGGTAAAAGAAAATTGCAGTCAGTGGAGAAAGAGCATTGTCAATTCTGTTTTACCTGAAGTGATTAACTTATTACCATTAGATATAATTTATGAATAACTGAAGGTTACCTTCTATGACTTTCCTGTTATCTGAAATGTTTCATATTTCAGGCTGCTTTGGCCAGATCTGTGCTAAAAGAATTTAACAGTAAGAGAAAAAGTGATTTCTATCTTATTTGAAATATCTTCTTCCATGTGATTAACCAGCAGACAGGTTTTCTGTTTAGCTAACAAAGAAAAGGGAGCTTATAATATAGTATCTGGAATTTGAGATCCCAGTAACCTGCTTCATAATTTTCCTTTAATATAAGCAAAATGATCCATTCTCTGATTTACTAGTTTCCACTTTCAAAGAGGCTCAGTTCAGTTCAGTCCAGTCACTCAGTTGTGTCTGACTCTTTGCAACCTCATGGACTGCAGCACACCAGGCCTCCCTTTCCATCACCAACTCCTGGAGTTTACTCAAACTCATGTCCATTGAGTCGGTGATGCCATCCAACCACCTCATCCTCTGTCATCCCCTTCTCCTCCCGCTTTCAATGAGGTGGCATATGCTATTTCCACAGCATTTGCTAGAGGTTTGTTTATAACCCATGTCTTGATTTACATCTAGAATTGCACAGTGTAAATTACCAAGTAGACCCTGAATAACATGATGAAATGAGATTCTTAAGATTCTGAATGCAGTCTCTGCCCCCTGTTTTTTAATCTGTTCTGTCTATAAGCCTATAGGAAGGCTGCTGAGACCTTTGGGATAATGGTGCCAGGTGATGGTGATTAGTTCAACAAATGTTTTTGGCTGCCTTCCAGAGACATGGTCAATGGCACTTCTTGGCTGCCTTGGAGTTTGGTGGGGCCTCCGTGACCAGTTCTGGCAAATGTGTTATGTTTGGAAGTGTGTGTGTCAGTGCTGCCAGGGCATTCCACTGGCAGAGCATCACCCTCCAGAGCTCTTTTTCCATCCACTGTGGACTAGTGACGAGCCTTCCACGTCTGTTCTGTTAGCCTTGGTCCTGGGATGGGGACTTCATGGAAAGATGCTGACACAAAGGATATATAGTGTGAGCAAGAAATCGATTTTTTTTTAGAAGTACTAAAGTATGGGTATTTGTTATCAGAACAGAAGCCAGCCTATCATGAGGCCAGTGTTATCTGTTAGAATATTGTATGGAATTAGCTAAGCCCCAGAATCCTCATCAGGATAGTCCTGAAGAACAAGGTGCTGGGATGGGCAGGCTCTCCTTTTGTATTAAAATAAAGCATATTATTATAAAGCTGTGGTAATTAAACCAGTACAGTATCATTAAGCTGATAAATAAAATGGCCAATGAAAGAAAAATGAGAGTTCAGAGCAGTCTCAAACTTATTGGGGAATTGTGTATTTGATGTAGTAATGTTGCAGATTTTTAAGGAAAAATAGAAAAGTCAAGAAATGGTGCCGGGGAAAATTGGTGTTCCAAATGGAAAAAAATGAATTTAGCACTCTATTGTACACAAAAATCAGTTTACATGTAGGCTAGATGTGAAAGGTAAAATTTTTAAACTTCTTATGAGGCTTTGAGTAGAGAAGGAATTTTAAAAGAGAAATAATGGATAAATTAGATTATATAAAAATTAAGAAATCAAAAGACTTTATAAAAATTTGTGAAAAAAGAGAAACCACCACAGCAAATGAATGTAATTTGCAAAGGATTACATGTCAGAAAGAAACAGATAACTGTGTAACAATTCAGTTCATAGGAAAAAACTTTAAGCCACTTCACAGAAGAGGAAATACAAATGCCAAATAGATACAAGAAAAGACATTCACATCATTAATTATAAGAAGAATGAAAATTAAGTACACATAAACACTCAAAAATTTAGAAGTCAGTTATACCAAGTGTAGGTGAGGATATGGAAAGATATGAATTCTCATGTAATCCTTATAGAAGTGTAGATAGTTAACAATACTTTGGAAAACAAGTTTTCATTCTCTCTAAAGCTAAACATTTCATTTCTCTACAAGTGAGAAATTTCAATCATAACTTGTCAGGAAGAAATATTCTAAATACGTATACTAAGACATATTCAATGGTATAGTCATTAGGGAAAACAGTTTGGAAGTGCCCCCTAGAATTACAAATGGAATTACCATATGATCCACCAATTCCACTTGTGGGTATATATGCCAAAGAAATGAAATCAATATCTCAGAGAGATATCTGCATTCCCCTGTTCATTGCAGTGTTATTCACAATAGCAATATACAGAATCATTCTGTGTCCATTGACAAATGAATGGTTTAAGAAATGGGTCTCTCTATAAGTATGTACGTATGTATGTGTGTATGTGCCTGCTCTTAGTTGTATTCAACTCTTTTCAACCCCATGGACTGTAGGCTGCCAGGCTCCTCTGTCCATGGAATTTTCCAGGCAAGAATACTGGAGTATTCTATCTACATAAATATATGTATAATATTCAGCCAGCTATTTATGACAATATGAATGAAACCAGAGGACATTATGCTAAGTGAAATAAGCCAGAAACAGAAAAACAAATAATGCATGATCTCACTTATACATGGAATCTAAGAAAAGTGAACTTGCAGAAGCACAGAGTAGAATTGTGGTTTTCAGGGGCTAGAGGATAGGAGAAATGGGGAGATGCTTATAAAAGAGTATAAGCTTTCAATTATGCAGGATAGGAAATTTTGGAGAGCTAACAGCATGGTGCTTATACTTATAAAATACTATATTTTATAGTTGAAATTTGCGGAGAGTACATCATAAGTATTCCCATAACCTACACACATAAAGTGGTAACTATGTGAGGTGGTAGAAATGTTAATTAGCTTTATTGTGGTCATAATTTTACAATGCATATATACATCAAAACATTGTAGTATATACCATAAATAAATACAATTTTTATTTGTCAATTATACTTCAATAAACATTGGGGAGGTGGAAAGATATATGCAATACTGTTCATGGTGACACTGTAAGAGCAAAAATACTAAAACAAATCAAGCAAATCAAAATGCCCACTGACAGGAACATAATCAATTGTGGAATGGCTTTAAATGGAATATTATACATCAGTGAAAAATAAATGTATTGACCATGTGTCATATATGTTTGATTCATGTATAATTATGAATGAATATTTGAATAAGGAAAATAAGACAGAATAACACATACAGAATGAAGCCATTTTAAAAATGTTTAAAAACAAGAACAACTAAACAGTATATTGAGAAAGAAGCTGGGGAATGAATGAGCAAGGGTAAGAGCGCATGCAGCTACAATGATTTTGATGATATTCCAGCTGTTTAGTGAGAGATCCATACATGTTTGTTTTATTAGAATATTTTCTCCTTTATTTATGTGTCACACATGTAACAGAGCTTATTAAATAATTTTTCCTAAAGATCTTATATGTGTCCAGTGAAGTATTTAAAGAAGTGTCCAGTGAAGTTTGAACAAAAGATACATCTTCATTGGAAATCTCTTTCCAGCAACATATTAAACACCTTTGAACAGTGTTCCCAATTACAGTTCCTTTTCCCAACATTTTTTCATTTCTGATTCTGACATTCAGGAATGCCTCTGAAATCCTCAGATAACAGAAGAAGGGCCCTTGCCTGGCAACATGTTCTTTTCCTCCTCTTCTTTCTCTTTCTCCTCCTCCTGTTTCTCTTTCTTTTCATTTAAAAAGTTCAACTAAATCACTGATACGTTGTTGCTTTGATAGTTATTATTTTTTCTTCTTTAGATAGGCATCATTTCTAAGACATTTGCTTCTAAAGTACTTATTTTTTGGTCAACACGAAGCATCTTTCTCAGATGATAGCTTGTCTTCTCAATATTTTCATTTAAGTTTTCAGATAGTTCTCCCTGCCTCTGTGTCAGTGTCTGCAGTTTCCCTGGAACCCCACTGACTGCGCTAGCCCACATTCATATAGCACATACTGTGCTTTAGCTTATTCTGTTCAGTTTTATGTCTCATTCAGTCCTCACAAACCTCGCTAGTATTATCCCCACACTACAGATGAGAAAGCTAAGGCACGAAGACGTTAAAAATCACCAGGGGCAAAGCTGGAGTTCAAACCAAGTGGTCGAATTAGAGTTTCCATGTTTCTAATTCACTACCACATCATCACAACGCCCTTCTGCTTTTATAGCAACCAGTTTTCTGTCGGAAGCAATAAAATTATCTATTGCGTTCAAAAAATTTTTTTCCACTGGGCATCTTCCAGCACACCTGTATTGAATTTATCTCTGGATGAGATGCAAGCCTTTACCAAGAGTGTTGCCTGGTTTTCAAGTATTGGATTGTTCTATCTGATCCTGAAATATGCAAGCCTAGCTAGTAGAGCCTGCCAGACTAGTTTGGATACAAATAAAGTTCTGTCTTTTTCAAAAAAATCGTTAAACTCAATTATCATTGTATCTGTAATACACTTACCTGATTCAAAATTCTGAAATTACAAAAGAGACTATGCAGTCTGAAATAGTTCCCTCCTGCACCTTTCACCCAGGCTCCCAGATTCTCCCTACCATGCAATAAACTTTTCCAGTTTCTTGAACACTGCAGAGAGAACTTTGTACAAAATTTATTTATTTTTAATTGGATGATAAGGGCTTTACATTACTGTGTTGAATTCTGCCATACATCAGCATCAATCAGCCATAGGTATAGATATGTCTCCTCCGTCTTGAACCTCCCTCCCGCTTCCCACCCCTCTAGGTTGTCACAGAGAACCTATTTGAGCTTCCTGCATCATACAGCAAATTCCCACAGCTATCTGTTTTCCATATGGTAATGTGTATGTTTCAATGCTTCTCTCTCAGTTCATCCCACCCTCTTCTCCCACTGTGTTCACAAGTCTGTTCTCTATGTCTGCGTCTCTATTGCTGCCTTGCAAATAGGCTCATCAGTACCATTTTTCTAGATTCCATATATATTTCTTAATATACGATATTCGTTTTTCTCTAACTTACTTCACTCTGTAAAATAGGCTGTATGTTCACCTACCTCATTAGAACTGAGCCAAATGTGTTTCTTTTTAGGCTGAGTAACATTCCATTTTATACATGTACCATAGCTTCTTTATCCGTTCATCTCTTGATGGGCATCTAGGTTGCTTCCGTGTCCTAGCTAGTGTAGTGCTGCAATGAACATTGGAGTACCTGTGTCTTTTTAAATGATGCTTTCCTTAGGGTATATGCCCAGTAATGGAATTGTGTCATATGGTAGTTTTATTCCTAATTTTTTAAGGGCTCTCCATCCTGTCTCCAAAGTGGCTGTATCAACCTACACTCTCACCAACAATGCAAGAGTGTTCTGTTTTCCCCACACCCTCCCCAGAATTTATTGTGTGTAAATTTTTTGGTGATGGCCATTCTGACCCATGTGAAGTGACATCATGTTGTAGTTTTGATTTGCATTTCTCTAATAATGACCGACGTTGAGCATCTTTTCCTGTGCTTATTAGCCATCTGTATGTCAACTTAGGGGAAATGTCTGTTTAGGTCTTCTGCTCACTTTTTGATTGGGTTGTTTTTCTGGTATTGAGTTGCATGAGCTGCTTGTATATTTTGGAGAATTGTCCTTTGTCAGTTGTTTCATTTGCTATTATTTTCTCCCATTCTGAGGGTTGTCTTTTCACCTCATTTATAGTTTCCTTTGCTGTGCAAAAACTTTTAAATTTAATTGGGTCCCACTTATTTTATACACAAATAAATATGCATATTTAAAAATCTTTTTGAATATGAAACATTCCTTTTGCACTTAATTTCATGTCAGGCACTACATTTAACCCTTTTGCTTAATTTTTCCAATAGCTCAATCAGGTAGACTTTACTGCATCCCATTTTGCAGATGAGAAAACCGAGGCACAGAATCACACATATGGTACAAAACATAGCCGAGATTTGAACCCAGAGAGTCTGACTCCAGAGCCCATGCCATTAACTGCTATGATATATTGCCTCTCCCTGCTGAAGCATTTTATGAGAAAAGTGAGATAAGCAGATTCTTTTAAGTTTATATAGTCCACTTAGGGGACAATGTCTCCATTTCTTTGGGGAGAGTAAAATATTGTACATTTCTTTTTTACAACATCTTTAGTGAGATACAATTTGTATACCATAAAATTTACCCACCCATAAAATTTACCCATTTCAAATGTACAATTTAATGATTTATAGTATATTCACAGAGCTGTGCAACCATCACCACAATATAAGTTTAGAACATTTTCGTCATCTCTAAAAGAAACTCTATACCTATTAACAGTCACTCTCCATCTCCACTGTCCCTATAGCACTTAGCAACCACTAACACACTTTCTGTCTCTACAAATTTATCCATTCTGGACTTTTCACATAAATGGAGTCATACAGTATGTAACCTTTTGAACTGAGTTCTTTCACTTTGTATAATCTTCTCTATTAGTTGTTCAATCCCTGACTTGTCCCTTTAGCAGGAAGTTAATATTTTTATCCTATGGACTTTTCCCTGTCTCCAGTTTCTTAATCAGTTCAAAATTCTGGCACCATAACTGGATAAACAGGTCAGCCTTGCTGATGCTTTTGTGGCTTTGTTGATATCTCAATTAAAGACTAGTCTCACATGATTCAGTGGACTCCTCTAGACCACGGAAGGATGCATTTACTCACCCAAATTCTGCTTGGAGTGCCACATGCTTGATCTCTTGGATCTTTTTGTTGTTGTTGATCACATTTACATGCTCACCCACTGCTTTTACCAAGTAGGAATCATGGTGTCAGTTGGGCAAGTTTAAAAGTGGGCGTCTAGCTCCAGCCTGGACCAGAACAGCTAGATTCCTCTGTTACAACTGGGACACTAGTGCAGTCCCATTGGTAAATTTACTTTTATGGTCCTCGGGGTCTCGTTTGTCCAGTGGAACTTGATCAGGCAATCCTTGTCTACGCTAGTAGTCTTCCTTAACTTTGAATTGTACGGAGTAGGTGTTGGGGGTCTTTGCTCCTTTCTTCACAGAAAACTTTGAGGAAAATCATTCAACTCCGTATACCCTCTGCTGGCACTAGTTTCGCCTTCAAAAGTGTGACTTGTTGGAACATAAAAGTATTTGCTATGTCTACTTCTAGACCAGTGACTGGCTATCAGGTAAGGGAGACGCCCTTAAAATTCTTCGAGCAAGGAAGACCATTTCCAAGGCTACTTGCTATATCCAGCTAAGCAAAGAAGTGGATCAGAGCTTCAGCAACCCATTACACAGTGCAGATGTTTCACATCTGGTAAATAATTCCTTTTCGTTGTGGTAAAAGATCATCTATTGCATCAGCTCAGTGCTCTTCATAGTCTCCATTGACATTTCCTTGAAATTTCAGAGTTCTGTTTGTGCATTTAAAATTTTTCTTTAATTTTTGTTTTTAAAATTTTTTTGAGATATAATGTTGTGTTAGTTTCTGCTGTACAGGAAAGTGTAGCAATTATACATATATCCACTCTTTAAGATTCTTTTCCCATGTAGCTCATCACAGAGTGCTGAGTAGAGTTCCCTGTACTATACAGTAGGTGCCTGTTAGTTATCTATTTTATACATAATGGTATGTATAGTAGTATGTATATGTCCATCCCAGTTTCCCAATTCGTGTTTGTGCATTGAGTATGGCAGTGTGGACTTGGAAATTTGCTCATTCACATTCATGTTTCCTACCATTAAGTTAAATTCTTCTGTGTCCCTTTCAGAGAGATGGATTGTCTTGCCTTTTGGGGAGATAGATTTGATATTCTGTGTCTCCCATCAAATTTTCTCTCTTTTTTTTTTTTGACACAGTGAAGAGCAAGAAATTTAAAAGTTTAAAGAAAATTTGCCAAGATAAAGGGGAGAGCAGTTTGCGGGAGATCCACTTACTGTAAATACGCCTGCAGACAGTGTCAGCCGAGTTACTGCCAGCTGCGGTGAGCACAGCTGCTGATCGGAATGCAGAAGCATTGCTTGCAGAGCTTAGAACTCATCAGTATGGGGTTCAGTCCTGGCTGTGCTGTGAGTGGGGAGCATCCCTAGTTCAGCAGGTTTAAATCCAGGGTCGCTCGTATTAGAATTCTGTTACATACGTTTGTAATTGTAGAAGATTTCTAGTACTAATTTAATGAGTTGCCCTTCTCGTTGCCCTCAAGGCATTACTTTTATTATAATAGATTCTAGCTAGGTTATGAGAGCAAAATAAAACAGTGACTGGAAAGACAAGAAGTTACTTATTTTTTTCCTTAAGGAGGAAAGTAGATATTTTTACGATTGTTTATCATGAAAGGTGACTGACTGTGTTGGCCCCAAAAGGCTCCGTTTTCTGGTTCGGATTTAGAAAGGGCCATACAGCAAATACGGTAGAGTGTCACTACGGAAGATCTAGACGGTCGGACTTTCTGTCTGCCAGCCTTCTCAGGGTGAGGAGGCACAGCGACCAGACAGGAAGCTGGGAGATCCCTCCATTGCTTGTGCCTGGGCCCTTCTTCAGGCCAGCTGCTATGCTAGGCACTTTGCTTGTGGAAAAAGAAAATTAATAGCCCTATCTATCTACCTAGCTATTTAATTTCGACTTTCCAAGTGGCTCAGTGGATAAAGAATCCACCTGCAGTGCAGGAGACCTAGGACATATGGGTTTGAGCCCTGGGCTGGGAAGATCCCCTGGAGGAGGGCATGGCAACCTACTCCAGTACTCTTGCCTGGAGGATCCCGTGGACAGAGGAGCCTGGTGGGCTACAGTCCATAGCGTCACAAAGAGTCAGGCATGACTGAAGCAACTATGCATGCATGCAGGCACACTATTTTAATTGAAGTATAATTGGTTTGCAGTGTTGTATTAATTTCAGATGTACAGCAAAGCTATTCAGATGTATATGTATGTGTGTATATATATATATATATATATGTACGTATTGTTTTCCCTTATAGGTTATTACAAAATATTGAGTAAAGTTTCCTGTGTTCCCTATGCTATACAGTAGATCCTTGTTGTTATCTATTTTATGTATAATAGTGTGTTTGTGTTAATCCCAGATTTGCAATTTATCCCCGCCCCTTCCCCTTTGGTAGCCATAAGTTTGTTTTCTATATCTGTGGGTCTATTTTGTTTTGTCTGTAAGTTGATTTGTATCTTTTTCTTTCCTTTTTATTTTAGACTCCTCATATAAGTGATATCATAGGTACCTGTCTTTCTCTGGTTTACTTCATTTAGTTTGATATTCTCTAGGCACATCCATGTTGCTGCACATGGCAATGTTTCATTCTTATGCCTGAGTGATATCCCATTGAATAAATATGCCATTCTTAAAAGGCATATTTTTTTATTCATAATTTTTCTAGGTCACAAATGTGGCTGAACTATTGCTATAAATTTCAACAGACTTAGAGCAAATAGGAGTTGAAAAGAAGACTTAACTCAAGTTACTACAGGAGTAGAAAGACTTGGGCTAGTTAATTATCCTTTGTCTTGAAGATAAGAGATTAAAGGCTATTGACAAGTCAATTACTGTAAAATGACAAGCAAGAAAGAATCTAGCCAGGTGAGACAAATGTTCTTTTGAAATAGTATCCATAGGAATTCTGAATTATTATATTTCTCACTATGTTATTTGCTGAAAAAAATAAACTCTCCTTTGCTGATGAGCCATTTAAAGTACAAATATTTATTTCTATCTTCTGTGGAATGTAACCTTTAATTATATGGCTAGGATTATTGCAAAATTCACTTTTTTGGTAAGAAATTCTATTTATACATTATAAGTTCAATAAGAAAGTGTTTTGTTAGAAAATGTTATAGAAATTGAGTTAATTTGCTTCAGTTTTTATGTACACACTGATTATGAACTCCTTGTTTATGACATTTTAAATTCATTCTGTCACCTCCGTATATCGTTGTTCAGTCGCTCAGTCATGTCCGACTTTTTGTGACCCCATGGACTGTAGCACGCCAGGCCTCCCTGTCCATCACCAACTCCCGGAGCTTGCTCAAACTCACGTCCATTGAGTCAGTGAGGCCATCCAACCATTTCACTCTCTGTTGTCTCTTCTCCTCCTGCCTTCAATCTTTTCCAGCATCAGTGTCTTTTCCAATGAGTTGGCTCTTCACATCAGGTGGCCAAAATATTGGAGTTTCAGCTTCTTCAGCATTAGTTCTTCCAATGAACATTCAGGTTTGAATATTCAGGTGACCTCAGTATATAAATGACGAGAATTTGCTTGTTAGTAAAAAGCATGAATATCTCATACTTTGGCTTTTGTTACTTTGTCCCCTTTAGCGAAACAAATGAGTGATTCAAACAGATTCATTTCTAATCACATTTGAAGTTTTTTTTTTGTTGTGTCATTGTTATTGTTTTCAGTCCTCAGAAAACCCCTCTGAGAGAAATTGCATTATTGCCAGGGAAATAACTTCTGGGAAAACTGGGGCTTAGAGGCTTAGAGACCTTCTGCTCCAAGGAAACATGGGATGTGACAGAACCAGGAATCAAATCCAGGCCTGTCTGTACTCATGGCCTAGCTCTTTTCGTGTGTCAATGACACAAATGTTAGATGTTTTATAGTAGGACCACAGGTCCCTGGGTCTCCCTCTGAGTTTTTTTCAATCTATTTTTTTTTCTGTTGTTCATATTGTGTCATTTCCATCATTCTGTTTTCAAGATCACTCATTCTTTCCTTTGTCATCTCCATTCTGCTGTGAAGCTTGTACGTTGGGTTTTCATTTGGATTATTATATTCTTCATTTCTAAAATTTGCATTTGGTTCCTTTTTATATCGCCTGTGTTTTGTTGCTGTTGTTGTTGCTGCTGACCTTTTCTATTTCTTCTCTTGTTTCAAGCATACTTGCTATTGCTTATTGAAACATTCATATGATGGCTAAATTTACATTTCTTGTGAGATAATGCTGTCATTTCCATGTTGATATCTGTATATTAGTTTCTTAGGGTTACTGCAACAAATTACCACAGATTTGGTGGTTTCAGACAATAGAAATTTATTCTCTTACCATTTGGAGATCAGAAATCTGAAACCACGGGCTTCCCTGGTGGCTCAGTGGTAAAGAATCCACTTGCCATGCAAGAGACATGGGTTTAATCTCTGGGCTAGGAAGATCCTCTGGGGAAGGAAATGGCAACCCACTCCAGTATTCTTACCTGGGAAATCCCATGAACAGGGGAGCCTGGGAGGCTACAATTCAAGTGGTCACAAAGAGTCTGACACGACTTATTGACTAAACAGCAACAATGATCTGAAATCAAGTTTCTGGTGGGGCTGTGCTCCTTTGCAGGCTGTGGGGGTGAATGTATCCTTGCTTCTTCCAGTATCTGGTTGGTTAAAAGACTTACAGGAAAAGTTTCTGTTCTCATAATTCCATTTCCAAGGCTCTGGGTGCTTTATAGATGGCAAAATCAACAGCTTCAATTTAAGGCTGTAGTTGGCGGGGATGCAGTTACTATTGCTTCTGCTACTTCTGGGAGACCAAAAGGATTTGGGTTGTTCAAATTGACATTTTTGGTTCATCGTTGTGTTTGTGGTCTTATTGGGACAGCCATGAAGGTTGTTGAGCATCAGCAAACTGCTTGGACAATCTAATCCTGAGTAAAGATTCAGACTTTCTTTTATGAATCCTGCCTGCTTAGCATCAGTCCCCTTCATCTTCATCTTTTCATCACCGATCCCATTGCCATTGCTTTTCTGTCTTGCCTGTACAATTGTCAGTTTCTACTCCCAGTTTTTCTTGTATACCTACCCTAGAAAAGTGAAAGTATTAGTTGCTTAGTCGTGTCTGACTCTTTGTGACCCCATGGACTGTAGCCCGCCAGGCTCCTCTGTCCATGGTATTCTCCAGGCTAGAATACTGAAGTGACTAGCTGTTTCCTTCTCCAGGGGGTCTTCCCAACTCAGGGATCGAGCCTGGGTCTCCTGCATTGGAGGCAGACTTTTTTTTTTTTACTGTCTGAGCTACCAAGGAAGCCCCATAATATAGTCAAGGGTATAAAACATATTTAAGATAGTATAAATTAACTGCATGAATGTGGTCCCAGAATTACTTCTGCCCAGGTTTCCTGACACAGAGAGGAGGCTGAAGAATAGAGATGATGTTTAGAATGAAACAGAAATGAGAGGTTGAGAGAAAGGCCTGGGGTATTGGATCTCTGAGGTCTATCTTTTATTAGCCAGTAACCAGGTAAAGTTAGTTAACTTCTGTAAATTCTGTATTTTTTAACCTATGAAATAGGGAAATTAAAAGTAACACTACTTATCCAATAGAGTTCTTAGGAAGATTATGTGAAATAGTGCATAAATAGTGCTTAACAGTGTCTAGCTAGAGTAAGTGCTCAATAAACTTCAGTAGTAACTCATCATAGCTAAAGGTAGAAGACAGCTTCCCCCTCTTCTTTCTTATCCATAGCGACTGGGGCTTCTCTGTCAGTGTTTAGGCTTATGTTCCCAGATGGTGCAGTGGTAAAGAATCTGCCTGTCAATGCAAGAAACGCAGGAGACTCAGGTTCGATCCCTGCATTGGGAAGATGCCCTGGAGGAGGAAATGGCAACCCACTCCAGTATTCTTGCCTGAAGAATTCCATGGACAGAGGAGCCTGGTGGGTTATCATCAATGGGGTCGCAAAGAGTAGGACATGACTGAGTGCGTGTGTGTGCGCGCACACACACACACACACACACACATCACTGACTGTGGGCTAGCTGTGGGACCAATTTCCCGTCCCCAGTATCCTCTTAGCCCATCTGTCAGGCTCATTACCCTCCTTGGATGTCTCACTTACTCATCCTTATTTCTTTAAGACATTTAAGTAAATTCAGTCTTAACAAACATACTTTGAGACTATTTTCATTTAATTGCAATAAGAGTAAAATATTTAAGGTACTAAAATGCATTAAGGAGATGGGACCAGTGAGGATTTTTTTTTTCCATTACTGGAAATCTAATACATTGTAACACACAATAATTTTGATTGTTTCAAGCATCACATTACCAAGTGGGTACCTTAGAGGAAGAATGTATTTGACAAGGGCATTCTGTAGGCAATTCAGCCTGCTCAGCACAATTGCTCCAAGAAGTTGCAATATTTTTTCTCTTATTAATAGACTGACTTCATATTTTTTGGGGAGAACTGATAAACTTTCCCTTGTAGTGTCCTCTTAAAATGCATATGAACTGTATTTTAAAGTGGGCAGCCAGTAACCTCATTGCATTTCTCTCTTCTGTGCCTCTGACCCAGTTTTTTTTTTTTTTAAAGAAATGCCGCCTCAGCACCTCTCTTATCTTTTCCTTTAGCTGCTTGAGATCTAAGCAAAATTCCCCCAGAATACATCAGTGAGGTTGGTCTGGGGAGACACTAATGATCTCTGCTATTTCTCTTTAATATTAGCGAAATATTAAAGACTGTTTTGACTGCTCCAGTGGACATAATCATTGGAAAGAGCAGAGTCAACGATGGAGGGAAAGAACTCTGGACAACATGAGGGGCCCTCGGTCCTAGTCTTCGTTCCATCAATTGCTGTGCACCTAGCTATCTTTTTTTTTTTTTCCTTTCTAGATATCTTTTTCCTTATCTGTAAAATGAGAAGGTTTTACTAGAGAATGTTTAGGATCCATAACACAAGTGTACTTTATAGCCTACAGATAGCTTCAGTATTTCAGGATCAACATAAATATGAATTTTATCCTCTTTATTCCCTGTTTAACTTTAAAAATACTGGGTATAGTTTAATTTAGGCCTTGTTAATTACAAGAACAGAAACCTATCAGACTAGTCCAGAGATAAAGGGAGATTATTGAAGGACTGCAAGGAACTCTACTGAAGGCATCCCAGGATAGGAGATGAAGTTCTGCCAGGCCACAGGGGAGCTAGGGAGAGTCAGGAACAGAGCTGCCCCATTCCAGAGTTTCTCAGTGCTGCCTCAGTTGGGCATTTGGTCTGCTCCTCTGCTTTCTACTATAGACAGGTCAGTTTCTTCTAATTAATCTTGAATTTTTTACACCCTTATAATTCTGAGTTGTCTTGGCACAATGCTGATGCTGATTAAACCTTATGACCTTTTTGCTTTTTAAAAAACTTTATCTTATATTGGAGTATGATTGATTTACAATCTTGTGTTAGTTTCCTGGGTTCAGCAGAGTGATTCAGTTATATACATACACATATCTATTCTTTTTCAAATTCTTTTCCCATTTAGGTATTATAGAATATTGAGCAGAGTTCCGTGTACTATACACTAGATCCTTGTTGGTTATCTATTTTATTTATAGTTAGTGTATATATGTTAATCCCAACCTCCTAATTTATATCTCTTTTCCCACCTTTCCCCTTGGGTAATCATATGTTTGTTTTCTAAGTCTGTATAAGCTCTATAATGTTTAACTAAAAGACCTGATACCTCTCATGATCCAACTTCTTCAGCCCCTTAGAGATCTCCTCCTTCTACAGCCTAAAGAAGAGAGGGCCCAGTCTGAGTCAGGCATCCATCCCGGGTCGCCAGGGGCCATGCAGTGCTCAGAGTCACTCCTGTCAGGGGCTGTGTGTAGGGTATAGAGGCGTTGAGACAGTGATGGGCATGTCTACTAAAGGCCTAAGGAAATTCAGTCTAGGGGCCCTGGGGCTTGAGTGGACCTTCATCTCATTTATGAAAATCCACTGGAGAGATTGGGGGTGGGCAGACACTAAAGAGCCTCCTGGTCAAATCAGTTGCTCAGCAATATTCAGTAAAGACCCTCACAGAGAGATGACATCTGTGTATTCAGTAATCTATGCAGAGTGCCTGGTGGGGAGCTTACCACTGAGTGCTTGCTCTGTGATTGATGACTCCCCTCTCTTTGTCGTGCTATAAAAATAAAGTGTCCTTTTATCCAGCGATGTATAGGGGAAATGAGATGGGCCTTTGGATTCCAAACAAGGGAGAGATCTTTAGGGGTTGAAGTTGGAGGTCAGAAAAATCTCAGGTGACTGTCTAGCCTTGAGGGGTGGATAGAATTCACACAGGATACAGAGAGAGAGGAGTGAAGAATGCACTCAGATTTCAGGAACATAAAGAGAGGCAAGCTGCTGAGATTTATGGAGCAGACAGCAGACCATTTCTGGTTGGGGTAGGGAATTTGCCAAGTAGATAGCAAAAGCCCTAACACTTCAGGATGGAAAGACCACCCAGGGACTGTTGGTGAGTTGAGTGAAAGGTAGAGCAGCTCCTTGATAGGCAGACTCCTAGGTGTTCACTGAGCATATCTTGACTCAGAAATACTGTCAATGGCCCAGTTTGCCGTGAGGTCCAGTACACTAAGGCACTTGATGACCCGGCACTTAGATGATTTAGAGGCTTATTAGGTAAGCAGTAAAAAGGTATTTAAAGTACTGCTTCTCAGAAGGGAGACTCCTTGAAGGCAGGTAGATGTCCTGGTAGCAGATGAGAGCTGGCTAGTGGGCATACTTATGACCTAGAAAGTGAACATAAAGAGTTCCACACTAAGACTGTTCTATTGAGATCAAATAGATCATATTGCTGAAAAGATTTTAAGAATGGAAAAGTTCATTATAAAGACTTGCCAGATACAAAACTTATTTTTTTTCTCTAAATTACTCCATCACTTAAAAGTCTAGTGTGTCCTGAGTTTCACAGGTGCTTACGTTTCTTACTGAATATAGGATTCTCAATCTTGGGGATGATAGAGGTGGATACGCTATCTCTGTTGAGTTATGCTGTTGTGAAACGCACATAGCCCTGTGTATCAGTTATCTGTTGCTGTGTAACAAATTACTCCAAACCTAGCAACTTAAAACAATGAACATTTATTCAGTTACTGAGAGCAAGGTATCCAGGAATGGTATAGCTGAGTGGTTTTGGTACAGGGTCTCTAATGAGTTTGCAGTTAAGCCATTGGCTGGGACTACAATTATCTGAAGGCTTAACTTGGGCTAAAGGATCCGCTTCCAAGCTCATTCACATGGTTTTTCATGGTTCTTTGCTGACTTTTGGCTGGAGACATCATTTCCTCACCACATGGACCTCCCCTAGGTGGCCCGAGGCCTCCTAGTATGTCTTGAGAAGTGAGAGAGGAAGAGTGAGAGGGAGAGACAGAGAAAGAGAGAGAGGACCCCCCAAGACTGAAGCCAGTTTTTTTAGTCATCTAATCTTATAAGCAATATGCCATTATTTCTGTTTACTGCTATAGGTCACACAGCCCAATCCTGGCACAATATGCCTTGGTCCAGGGACCAACTGGTCATCTTGGAGGCTGGCTATCATATCATGAAACTTTGGGTAACACGGCTAACTTCTCTGAATCTCCTCTTCCCCTGCATTAAACAGAAATAAAGACATGAGCTAGAAGTGCTGACTTCATGGGGTTTTACTGAGGATTGAGTCAGGTGATGGATGAGAAAGCCCTTTGTCAACTGTAAAATCTTTTGGATGAAAAAGTTGATACATGATCTGGAGGTGAGAACTAAAAGGCAAAAAACAGTGGAAAATTCCAGTCCAGCAGAGGGGAATCCTGAGTTCTCTTAGGCCATAAAACCCTTCCCCTTCTCACAGACATTGTAAGTGCCCCTAGGGCTTGGCAGATGGAGACTAGGTAGAGTTTGGGGTTGGAGTGCTTATTTTTTTTTTCTTGGAATAATAAACTTCATGTTTCTAAGGAAAATAAATGAAGAAACAAGGCTTCCTGCAAGATTTAAAAGGTTTGAGGCCATCAGCTTGTTCTCACCATACAGTTTGTTAATGCGTCAATTGTCAATGAATTTAAAACATGTGGATTCAATTTTAGTGAAATGGTTCATCACTTGCAAAAATATATTTGGGGTTCCATTGAATGCAAGGACATTGAGTGTGTGATCTAATAAAAGTGACCACGTCCTGAGCTCACATACTCTTTTTCAGGCCAGCATCAGAGGCAAACGTTCTTGCCCACAAACTGGCTGGGTTTAGTCCTCATTTGCATTTGTAGGGGTTATCTCTTGACCTGATTAGAGCTGAGTTTAAGTAGATAATTTTGACAAAAATGTGCAAGATTGATTAGAAAGTAGGTACACACTGGTCAGAATGACCATCACCAAAAATATCTACAAACAATAAATGCTGGGGAGGATGTAGAGAAAAGAGAACTCTCTTACCCTGTTGGTGGGAATGTAAATTGGTGCAGCCACTATGGAGAACAGTATGGCAGTTCCTTAAAAAACTAAAAATAGAACTACCATATGATCCAGCAATCCCACTCCTGGGCATACACCTAGGGAAAACCGTAATCCCAAAGGATGCTTGCACCCCAGTGTTCACTGCAGCCCTATTTGCTATAGCTAGGACATGGAAGAAACATAAATGTTCATTGATGGAGGAATGGATAAAGAAGACATAGTACATATACACAATGGAATGTTACTTAGACATAGAAAAGAATGAAATATTGCCATTTACAGTGATATGGATCGATCTAGAGATTGTCATATCATATGATATCACTTATATATGAAATCTAAAAAGTGGGACAAAGGAACTTATTTACAAAATAGAAATAGTCACAGATGTAGAAAACAAAGTTATGGTCACCAAGGGGGAAGGGGTAGATAAATTGGGACATTGGGATTGACATATACACACTATATGAAATAGATCACTAATAAGAACCTACTATATAGTGCAGGCTCAGATGGTAAAGAATCCACCTGCGATGTGGGCGACCTGGGTTTGATCCCTGGGTTGGGAAGATAGCCTGGGGGAGGGCATGGCAACCCACTCCAGTATCCTTGCCTGGAGAATCCCCATGGACAGAGGAGCCTGGCGGGCTACAGTCCACAGGGTCGCCAAGAGTCAGACATGACTGAGCGACTAAGCACACACATACAATGCAGGGACCTCTACTCGACCTCTGTAATGACCTAATCAGGAGAATAATTCAAAGAAAAGTGTATATATGTATGTATGTGTATAACTGATTCATTTGCTTTACATCCAAATCTAACGCAACATTGTAAATCAACTATACTCTAATAAAAATTAATTTAGAAAAAGGAAGTGGAGGGAGTGGGTAATGGTAAACTAGATAATTACACCCAAATAGCCATTTTGTTCAAGCCGCTAAAATAGCCAAGACAACTCTAAAAATTATTTTCTTTAAAGTGTGAAGGAACTAAAAAGATAACTAGGAACTACAAACTACGATCTTGGCAGACACGGGAAACTAGAAAGATGAGATCATCTTTTAAGACCACTTTATATACACTATCATGTGAAGATAGTTACTGAAAGTAGAAGAAAGAAATGAGCATTTAAAATTAACACAGACTGAGAAAGTAAAATCTGTCCCGCCATATTGCCATTCAGGTGGATATAGCCACAGATAAAGCCAGCTGTAAAGTTAATGGGAGACAGTGTTTCTCCAAGGACATGTTGCCCTTGTAAAATGTAATAATGACTTCTTTCTTTAAGTGATTCCTGCTGTTAACAGTATTTTTTTTCTCTGAAATCTTTTGTTACTTGAAATTATATCAACAAGAATGAAACATCTCACTTTTGCCTAAAGGATCTGAGCCACTTTGATAAAGAGAAGGAACCTCAAGCTTCAATCTATCTGCAGAGTTTCAGGTAATTGGTTGCTAGACACAGTATTCCATATCTATCTTAACTTTTTAGTTTCTAAGGAAACAGGATCCTGAATCCTCTTTTCAGTCCTGACTTGATTTGCTTTGAAGCACTGCTTCAAAGAAGCAGAAGCACTGCTTCTTTTAGGTTTCAACTAAACTCCACCTTTCCCCCAAATTCTGTAACTTTGTCATTTCTGTTGTTTGGTGAGATGTTTATGGTTCCTCTGTCTTTTCCCTGATGGTGTGGTGGTGGTTTAGTTGCTAAGTGGTGTCTGACTCTTGAAAGCCCATGGACTATAGCCCGCCAGGCTCCTTTGTCCATGGGATTGTCCAGGTAAGAATACTGGAGTGGGTTGCTGTTTCCTTCTCCAGGGGATTTTCCTGATCAAGGAACTGAACCCAGGTCTCCTGCATTGCAGGAGGATTCTTTGCTGACTGAGCCACCAGGGAAGCCCTGTTAATCTGACTTCATAGAGCTGTGGGGTTTGCTGCTGGCTGTCTTGCGATGATGGGTTAGTAGAGGAAGAAGTCATTCTTTCGCTTCTGACAGTGACTATGAGCCCTTACAGCTTTGATGTTGGTTTCTGCAGCACCAGTGGCGTTAACTCCAGAGCTTCTGATTAGAAGTGGTGGGTGAATTTCAACGGCAATGGCAAGAGCAGTGGCAATCACGTGGGTTAGTGGGCTCTAAACTGGGACACGAAGCAGCTTCCTGGTGTCTGGGTGACTTACTCTGTTCCTTTTACTCTTTTCCTCTAATTCTTCTAACATTTTACAACCAATTCTCTCTTCTCCTTTTTTCATCCTTTTGTCTATTTTTAATCTTGATAGATTCTTTTAACCTAATTTTCAATTCAATAATTCTTCAGTTATGTCTAACTTGGAGTTAAAGCCAACTATTGAATGACTTTTTGTTACTGCTTTAATGTTCACTTCTAGAATTTCCAGGTTTTTTTTTCTTTTCCAAATCTGTTGTTACTTTTTTAGTCTCCATTTTCTTGCTGAATTTTTGGGCTTCTCTGTATTTTTAATTTGTATGCTCTTAATAACATGCTCTCTCTCTGTCTATGTATGTGTGTATGTATATATTTGATAGAATTACTAAGAGAAATAAATAAATCTGCTGTCATAATGGAAAATGACAAAATCTCTCTCTCAGTAATTGATAGAAGAAACAGACAAAACTTAAAAATAATATAGACGTGAATAGCACAGCTTACAAAATTACTTAATTCCCATATATAGAACACTGTACCCAACTGACAAATGTTTATTATTTTTTAATTACATGGAGAATAGTCACAAAAATTGACTACAGACCTATAGATCTATACATTCATTAGGGAAGATATGTATCAAAGATGTCAGTTCTTCCAAATGGATCTATAGATTCAATGCAATCCCATTGAGAATACCAGCAAAGTATTTTCCAGAACCCAACAAGCTTATTTTAAAATTTGTACTAAAACTAAAAGAATGAGAAGAGACATTCTTGAAAAAAAATTTGGCCTACTCATTGTTAAGATTTATAAATTTATAGTAATTAGGACTAGTCTAGTATTGGCAAAGGGGACTTCGTAAAGTGGTCCAGCAGTAAAGAATTCACCTGCCAAGACAGGAGATGAAAGAGAGATGGGTTTGATCCCTAGAGTGGGAATCCCCTGTAGTAGGAAAGATCCCCTGTAGTAGGAAATGGCAGCCTGCTCCAGTACACTTGCCTGGAATATCCATGGACAGAAGAGCCTGGTGGGCTACAGTCCATGGAGTCGCAGAGTCAGATATAACTGAGCATGCGTGCAAACCCGGCACACACAGTATTGACAAAAAGCTTTAAAAAATCAGCCAGTGGAACAGAAGAGATGACCCAGACATTCACTGACGTATGCATGGACTTGCGGTGCAACAAAGGAGACCATAGACTAGAAAAAGAATGTTTCTTCCAATAAATAGAGTTAGAGTAATTGGATAGTTGTACAGACAAAAATGAAATAGGACCCTTTTCTCATATTACATATAAAAAACAATTCCAGGCGTATACAGACCTACGTGTGAATGGCAAAACATAAAAGCTTTTAGACTGTAACATAGGTGAGCATCTTTAAGACCTCAGAATGTGGAAAAAACAAGACAGAAAAGGCTCTAACTGTAAAATAAAGAATTGATATATCTGATGATATTAAAATTAAGATATTTTGCTCACCAGAAAACAAATAATGAGAGACCAAAAGCAAACTACAGAGTGGGAGAATAATTCCATAACATATCTAACAAAGAAAAGGTTTGTATGTAGAATCTATTTCAAAACTCCTTCAGATGAATAATAAAAATGCACATTATCTATTAATAATAGAAAAACTGGGAAAACACTTCAACCATAGTTTATTATCTAGCTTCTACCATTAGATTGTCATCTTAGCAAGGACAGGACTGTTTTGTCTGTTTTGTGCTATGTACCTGAATGCCTGGGCTTCCCTTGTGGCTCAGCTAGTGAAGAATCTGCCTGCAATGCAGGAGACCCTGGTTCTGTTCCTGGGTCAGGAGGATCCTCTGGAGAAGGGTTAGGGTACCCACTCCAGTATTCATGGGCTTCCCTCATGGCTTAGCTGGTAAATAATAAGCCTGCAGTGTGAGAGACCTGGGTTTGAGCCTTGGGTTGGGAAGATCCCCTGGAGGAGGGTATGGCTACCCACCCCAGCATTTTTGCCTGGAGAATCCCATGGACAGAGGAGCCTGGTGGGCTACAGTCCACGGGCTTGCAAAGAGTCGGACACGACTGAGTGACTAAGCACAGCACAGTGCCTGAATGCCCAGAAGTGCACAGAATTGGCACATAATTGTTGCTCAATAAATATTTATTGAATATGCTCACTTAACTCTCATAACAAACCCACAGTTGATGGACTGCTACTCTTCCTAAATTACAATGAGGAAGCAAAGGCTCAGAGAACTCAAAAATGGCCCACCCAGGCTCTCTAGATAGCAGTTAATAACAGCAAGATCCAAATTCATACGTTCAGATATCAGAAGCCCATTTTATGTCCACTGTATTACCTGAGCCTCTTTACAATGCTGCTAATGGCCAGTCATGGGTAGTCAGGTGAGAGTACTTCAACACGCAGGCCCCAGGTAACTTATACTTTACACGAAAGTTTACATCATGTCAACATCAGTGGCTTAGAATTGTCAGGATGGACATAGTTTTCTTCATGGAAATTGTCAAATCCTGGTCATCTAATTCAACAGTTTTCTAATGAGATATTTCCCTCAAGGGGCAGGGCTGCTTAGCCTCTATTCCACAGAGTAAAGGAGAGGCTTTCTTCTCTGGCTTGACCAGTTACTCTTTGCTTATGAGAAAATCTGAATGAAAACTACAGTTTTCTTCATCTGCTAACATTCAAAAGGCTCAGCTAAGAACTCTCCTTCCTTGCCTTCTGCCAGTATTATTTATTAGAGGCTCTGAGTTTGATGTACAATTAATGCAAGGTTGATTATTGAGATTATAAGAATTTACAGTGGCTTACTTATTCTTAGATTTAAACAATGTGATATAGGATAAAGCCTCATGAAAATGCCAGCCATTTATCTCGAGTTCCATGTAGGCCAGTCAGATCTAAGAGCAGAGTGCTGCATGTTGACCTCCAGGGCTAGGACCTGGCACAGAGGGTAGACACGTTCCAGTCTCCTGACTGGCCACAGGATAGAGAAAGACTCCTAGCAGGCTTGAATGAATTGATCTTTGAAAGAAGGCAGTAGAAGTTTTTGTTTTCTCCCACAAGGAGATTTTTTGCAGTGTTTAAGAGGAGTACCCAGGAAGTTCGAGAGTCATGCAGGAAAGATGCTCCCCTCACTGTCACAGTAATCCAAAGATATTAGTGCCATTCTGAGCTTCAAATCAGATTTGTTGCTTGATTAAAGAGTAGGGCTCCTTTGTGCCTATATGTTTGCTCTTTCCCATAGGTTACCACTTTTTTTCTCACTTTTCAAAGCCATTTCCATTCTTCATGATCTGCCTTTTTAATGACTCATGCTGACTAAGGTTGGCTGGTCAGGAGGATAAGAAATTGTGGCTGCGTATTACCAGAAATGGGGCTTTCCTGGTGGTCCAGTGGTAAAGAATCCACCTGCCAGTGCAGGAGATGTGAGTCTGATCCCCGGGTCAGGTAGATCCCCTGGGAAGGAGATGGCAGCCCACTCCAGGACTCTTGCCCAGAACATCCCCTGGACAGAGGAGCCTGGCAGGCTGCGGTCCACGGGCGGCCAGAGGGCAGGACATGACTTAGTGACCAAACAACAGCATTGCTAGAGCAGAGGCGCAGACCCACCTAGAGAGTGAGCTGCCAAACAACATGACCAGCATCTAAAACAGTTCAGTCCAATCACTCAGTTGTGTCCGACTCTTTGCGACTTCATGGACTGCAGCACCCTAGGCTTCCCCGTCCATCACCAACTCCCGGAGCTTACTCAAACTCATGTCCATTGAGTCGGTGATGCCATCCAACCATCTCATCCTCTGTCGCCCCCTTCTCCTCCCACCTTCAGTCTTTCCCAGCATCAGGGTCTTTTCAAATGCGTCAGTTCTTTGCATCAGGTGGCCAGGAGTTTCAGCTTCAGCATCAGTCCTTCAGTGACTATTCAGGACTTATTTCCTTTAGGATGGACTGGTTGAATCTCCTTGCAGTCCAAGGGACTCTCAAGAATCTTCTCCAACACTACGGTTCAAAAGCATCAGTTCTTCGGCACTCAGCTTTCTTTATAGTCCAACTCTAACATCCAAAACTTGATCTTCTGGGTATTGCAATCCCCAGGTATGGCTCTGTCTGGTGGGGTTATGCCCAGTCATCTCTGAGCTGTGGTGCTTCTCCTAGAGAGGTGGCTGCCAGTGCCTTGGTTTCGAGGGTCCATCCAAGTTGAATGCACAGCCATAAGCTCTGCATGGGAGCTTTCAAAAGCTAGTGGGTTTGTCAAGGTATCAAATATGGTGGGTTGAGTGGCGGCTCTAAAGATATGTCTATATTCTAATCCATGGACTCTCTAACAGTGAAAAAATTAGGCTTATTTGGAGAAAAGTTCTTTATGGATGTAGTTAAGTTAAGGATCTTTAGATAAGATTATCCTGGATTAACCACATGGACCCTAAATCCAATGACAAGTGTCCTTACAAGAGACACACAGATAAAAAGACACAGAGAGAAGGAGGCCGTGTGAAAAGAGGCAGGCATTGGACCGATGAAGCCACAGGCCCAGGGACGCCTGCAACTACAAAGCTATGACAAACCTAGACAGCATAGTAAAAAGCAGAGACATCACTTTGCTGACAAAGGTCTCTATAGTCAAAGCTATGATTTTTCCAGTAGTCTGTATGGATGTGAGAGTTGGACCATAAAGAAGGGCTTGAGGGCCAAAGAATCAATGCTTTCAAATTGTGGTGCTGGAGAAGACACTTGAGAGTCCCTTGGAAAGCAAGGAGATCAAACCAATCAATCCTAAAGGAAATCAACCCTGAATATTCACTGGAAGGGCTGATGCTGAAGCTGAAGCTCCTGTACTTTGGCCACCTGGTGTGAAGAGCCAATTCATTGGAAAAGACCCCGATGCTGGAAAAGATTGAAGGCAGGAGGAGAAGGGGACAACAGAGGATGAGATGGTTGGATGGCATCACTGACTCAGTGGACATGAGTTTGAGCAAGTTCCAGGAGTTGGTGATGGACAGGGAGGCCTGGCGTGCTGCAGTCTATGGGGTCACAAAGAGTCAGACATGACTGAGCAACCGAACAACCTGAGGCTGGAAGAGACAAAGGACAGAGTCTCTTATAGAGCCTCTGCACAAGTATGGGTTTAATTTCAGAGTTCTGGCTTCTAGAGCTGTGAGAGGATGAATTTACATTGCTTTCTGTCACCTCATTTGGGTAGTTTGTTACAGAAACCCTAGGAAACTGATCCACCAGACCATGGGCCTCATGCTCAGGCCAGTTAGACGCCCACTGGGGATTAGGTAAAACCAGTAACTGGGACTGAAAGAGGCTCAGTTACAGGGATGAGACCTCTAAAAGGGGGCCAGGTGTAGATGAGAAGCTGCAGGTCAGTGAATGCCCAGTCAGCCAGGGGCTCATCTAGGACATAAGACTAATTCCAGACATCCCACTGATGGGAATATGGTTATGTTAGAACAGTAAGTTCAGTTATTTTTGATGAAGACAAGTTTTATTCCCCAAACTATGGGTCACTACTCCTTAGTTGATTGTGAAATCAATTAAGTGAGAGGCAATAGGTTTTACATGTTTGTTTGCTTTTAAGAATGGAATAAAAAACATCAGATTGCATCACACAGGGCAGAAGTAAGGATTTGTATCAGTGAGATACTTTCAGGAAACAGATGACACTCAAATTGAAAAACTTGAGTTAGTTTAAACTTGAAAAGTACTATTTGCAAGAGCAAAAACAGCAAGAGATGGTGCAGCATTGGGGAATAATATTCGAGGGGAGACCTTGCCAGTCCTGTGGGCTTCACTGGTGGCTCAGGCGGTGAAGAACCCGCCTGCCAATGCAGGAGATGCAAGAGATGCTGGTTGGATCCTTGGGTTGGGAAGGTCCCCTGGAGGAGGGCATGGCAACCCATTTCAATATTCTTGCCTGGAGAATCCCATGGACTGAGGAGCCTGGCAGGCTATAGTCCATGGGGTCGCAAAGAGTTGGACATGGCTGAGAGACTAACACATCTCTGAGGCCTGAAGATGTAAATGGAAAGAGCTTCCAGAATACTGTAAGGAGTGTGGGGAGTTGCCTGACGGGGCTGTGGTCTTCAGAGGAAGCAAGCAAATGCCCCACACTAAGCTGGCAGGTGAGAGCCAGTATAAAAAAATGCCCTGTCTCACTCTGCTCTTGTGTCCTCATCTCCTGCCTGCTCCTCTCATTGGCCGAGACCGCCTTCGGGCAGAGAGCAAATGAATCAATGGATCCGGTGCATATACATCAGCTGGAGAAGGGTGGATACTGAGCTAAAAGAGCAGGAAGAACCAATCTAGAATAGTACTGCTTCCTAATGCTTTTGTGAGTGCCGTGTGGCAATAGAAAGTAGTAGTACTTTGCTTACTGTGTGTTATGCTTAAAAACTTGAGGAAACCTAGGAGGAATTCCAAACCTTCCAAACCTCTGGAGCTGCAAGTTCAAGGTTTCCGAAACTGTGGCCAGGCCAAGCCAATATGGACAGCACAGACTCCGTGGAGAATCTTCCCTTAACCCCGCGCCATATCCATCCCTCCATACGAGAGCCGCTTGCGGCTTTTACCGCCATGATGCACTTTGAGTATACTTGATTTAGCTCTGCATGTCATACTGGCATTTAAAATGCCTTGCTTCAGAAATGTAAGCCGGGTCTCCGTGATCCTAAAGTCCTTCAGGGAAGAAGCGAGGTCCTGGGCTTCTCATGTAAGCTCTGCAGTGCTCAGAGGAAAGTGAAGCTGGCCACCCCCTAAAAATGTCATTACCTATGAAGTAGAAGAGGCCAAAGAGCCTCCTGGTCTTTCATTAGACCTGGTGCTTCAGACCTCGGTTTGCACTGAGGAAACTATGATGAGTTGAACTTAAAACCTACTTTGTCCTAAGAAAAGTTTCCTTTAATGGTTAGTAAGGATATAGCTGAAAGCCAGAAATCATTTAGAGTTACTAGACTCATTGCAACTCTCGCAGAATCCATCTTTGAATTTTTTTCGCCTTAGACTTTGACCTTCTTACTTCAGCTGCAAACCCAGAGACGCTCCAGACTTGCCTTTCCAATTATGTTTCTAAGAATCTTAGTTTTGTACAGAGCTGAAGCATGTCAAAGAAAGTTCTGAATCTGAAAAAAATGGAAATTCTACACCCCACTGAGTCCTAGCTTTTGCCAGTTACCATTTGGGCAATCTTGAGTGGGTAAGGTGGCCTTGGTTTCTCCGCCATCTCATCATCAAAGCCACAAGGAGTTACTGTGAGGGTGAAGAGAGTGGCAATCAGGGCAGTTGAGATTCAGAAAAAAAAAGTTTCAAGGGTAGAGATGGAGGGCTTTTCCTGTCTTCTAAATCCCATAAAAGAAGCTACGTTTAGTTCCAACCTTCTTCCTCTCCAATCCTTTGTAACAGAGACATAGACACACACGCCCAAGAGGATCTCGCTGTCTCTACTGCCTCTAAAGGTGGCTGACAGCTGGGGGGTGGGGTGGGGGGTCGGTGAGCATTGGTTGTCTTCGCTGAAACCTTGGGTGAAGGTGAAATCAAACTTTGCCTGAGGAAAGCTGCTCCCTGGTCATTTCTAGCATTACTTACATACAGATTGGTTTTCTGAAAAAGCAACGCAGATTTTAGTTGTTCTGCATAGGGAGGGAGAGATACGGGGCTCAGGATATTGTGTTTGACATCCCTTACTTTCAAGGAAAATAGATGTTTTGAGAAACAGTTTACTTACAAAGCTTAAACGTGTGTGTACCAACTCCATGCTTTCAATGTCCGTCACCATCTATTATCCTCAAGAGTAAGAAGGTGGGAAAGAGGGTTCTGCCTGTTATAAGCTGAGTTGTGTCCCCCAGAGGACTGTTGAAGTCCTAGCCCTGGTACCTATAAATGTGAACTTGTTTGGAAATAGGGTCTTTGCAAGTGTGATCGAGTTGACATGAGGTCTTATATGATGAGCGTGCGTTCTAAGTTGCTTCAGTCATGTCCGACTCTGTGCGACCCCATGGACTGTAGCCCACCAGGTTCCTCTGTCCATGGGATTCTCCGGGCAGGAATACTGGAGTGGGTTGCCATGTCCTCCTCCAGGGGGGAATCTTCCCAACCCAGGGATTGAACCAGTGTCTCCTGAATCTCCTGCACTGCAGGTGGATTCTTTACTGTGGAGCCACCAGGGAAGCCCCATATGATGAGAGAGGACCCTATATCAGTATGACTGGGGTCCTTAGAGGTAGAGAAGAGGAGATGTCCACAGAGGGAGATGATGTGAGGAGATGGAGGGGAAGCCAGGTGATGATGGAGGCAGAGAAGAGAGAAGAGATCAGAGCTTCTATAGCTCAAGGAGTGCTGGGGATGGCTTCTGTCAGTGGAAGCTCGGAGACAGGCAGGGACCAAATTATCCCTCAGAAGGAGCTAACCCTGCTGACACCTTGATTTCCAGCTTCTAGCCTCTAGACCCGAGAGAGATTCAATTTCAGTTTAAGCCACTCCTTTCTGTAGTATTGATATCAATACTTTGTTGTGGGGGGCCCTAGCAAACTCACATATCACCTTCTTTTCTAGCCAAGGGTTGTAAGGTGGGTAGTCTTAGCCGCTATCAGCTTCTACAGAACTTTCATGATTTCTACTCTTAATGTTTCAAAAGTTAGCCTTTACGTTTCCTGTGTAGTATCACACATCTGGCAGATGTTGCACATTTAGCTCTTCATTGCAACATATTTTAACACCCTGAGTTTTCTCTTCCGGAAATGGTAAGGCTGGACTCAGGGCTCTGGATGATCCCTTTGAACCCATCCTCTGATTGGAACACAATGCTTAACAAATCTCTGGGGATAAAACTTTTTAAAACTGAATTCTTCCAGGTGGAGAGGGACCTGGGTAAAACGGGGCCTCCTAGATACTGAAGATCATCACACAGAAAGGCTCTCAGTGATGCTGAGAGGGGCATTTGTGGCTAAGGGAGACGGTCTGGCAAAGGGGAGTGTCCGGTCCCCTCCAGGGAGGGAGATGCAGGGATAGATGGAGGCAAAGGAAAGTCCTCCTTCAGATGTGTTACCTGCTCCTTCCCGCAGGGCTGACATGCTTGGATGTCACACCTCTTTAAAGAGCAGAGGACAGGCTGCCTTAGGGACCCTCTGGGCCGGGCTTGGTCCAGCTCCACATCATCATCCCTCTGAAGAGCCGCCCAGTCCCATGGGGCGGTCTCCCATCACTTGGATCTGGTTGTCAGCTTTGGTTTTCTTTGGCTCCTTGTTTCTTCTTTGGAAGCTCCTCACGGGGCAGTTGGGCAGGCAGCTGGGGGCCCACTGTGGTGGTGGTTGTGCTGATTGATTAAACACCACTGGCGACACCAGCCAGAAAATCCCTCACTCTGATTGTCCTGAGGGTTGGGCTCGCTAATGAACGGGCTCTGATTACAGCCTGGCCTCTGAGAGCCTCCTGTCAGCCCAGTTGGGCAGACGCTTCTGCTCTAAGTACATCTTGAAAAGCATGATAGAGTTCTCAGTGGGATCTGCTGCCATGGGACTGAGATTTGTTCAGCCTGCTTGTTGCTCTCAACACTGTTGCGAGGTGGAAGGTGATTCCACCCAAGCCAGGTGCTGCCAAACAAAGCCACCTGCTAGTGTGCGATGGGCAAGAGAGTTGGCTTCCTGGATTCTGACCTTAGGCCTGGGTGCTCCCAACTGGGACCAAGCTGGGAATCTCTCAGAGTTTGCTGGGGAGACTAGAGGGTGTGACGGCTCCCTCTGGCAAGGTCAGCTCTTCCCATTCACACCTTGCCACTTAAAGTTTGGAAGGCAACGAGGCTGATCTGTAATTTTGCCTGTGCCCAGGTCCTGGTCAGTAACCTGGCAGGAAAGTGACCATAGGCATTTCGCTTTTTCATTCTCTATTTCTGTCTCCAACTCCTTGGGTTATAATAGGTAAACCGAGATTGATCCTTTTTTTTTTTTTTTTTGGTAACATAAAATGAATTCAAGATGATTTCTAAAGTATCTCCTTGTTTTTAAAGTCTTGTGTTTCTGTTTTAACTGTTTCCACCCACACGTCGTCTTCCATGGGCTCAGAGCTGGCCATCCCTTGGAATGTGTTTCTGCCTTGAGAAGAAGCACGTGAGAAGCTGAGCAGGAAACTTGCCTCCTTTCAGATTTACCCCAGACATGATTAGACAGATACCCAGAGCGATGCTCTGCTTTTCAAGGTTCCCAGCCTCCTTCTTGACCTGGGCACAGACACCACATTCTCCCTTACTTGCAAGGAGCTTCCTGGGTTTCTGCCTACTAAGCTGCTTTGGCCTGTGGTAATTGCATATCCTGACTGGGGCCAGGCTCTGAGGAAGGTAACAATATCTGGAGAACTGCCCAGCCTCACACATACTGAACTCTGCACAGACTCCATTAGCGCTGGCTGGGGTGGATGAATGGAAAGTTGGTCTCAAGGCTGAAGGTTTCAGCCTATCATAACAGGCTGAAGGGTAGAAGAGTAATTTAGAAGGCCCAGGGGAAGGAGGAAGGGACATTTGTGGGGCTTGTAGAAGCTAGGACTCTGGTGCCAGGAAGAACACAGGAGAGAAAGAGCTGAAATCTATACATGAAAGGGTAAGGTAAGAGCTGAACCTTCTTCCAAAAACCTTTGTTCAACAAGGCTTAGTTTTAGGAGAAGAGATTACAGGAGGCCGGTTAGAAGAACCTGGCTATGAGTTGGCAACTGCCTTAGTAGCTGCTTTGGATTGAATTGCGGGCCCCGCAATATTAGATGTTGAAGATTAACCCTCAAATCTGTGATTGTGACCTTAGTTGGAAATAGAATTTTTGTAATAGAATCAAAGTAATATCCCCCAGTGGGTTAAATCTGATGTGACTGATGCCCTTGGAAGAAGAGGAAAACGTGGAAGCAGATACTCAGGGAAGAAGGCTGTCTGAAGATGTGAGCAGGAATAGGAGTCATGTGCTTCCTAGCTAAGGACCACCATGGCATGCCAGCAACCCCCAGAAGCTAGGAGAGAGGCATGGAAAAAATTCTCCTTTATAGTTCTCAGAGGGAACCAACTCACTGTGATTTCAGACTTCTAGCCTCCAGAACTGTAAGAGAGAATAAATTCATTTTGCTTTAAGCCACCCAGTTGGTGGTAATTTATTATGACATTGCTAAGAAACTCAGTAACCAAGTTAATCTGATGTGGAACTGCTGAAGCAATGGCCTGGCCCTGCTTATATAGCCTCTGTGTGAGAGTCGGATGGGTTTCAAAGATGGATAAAACGCTGAACCAAAAAGGGTGCTGCAAGGGCGGTGGCTCTCGGGTGAGGTGGCTGGGTTGTTATGAAGGTGGGTGTGTGTTGGTACATAACTGAACCAGCAAGGCTTTATTACTAAATGTATCTGTGTGTCATGATTACCAAGGTGGGATCATTTGTGAATGGGCTGGGGCAATGTGATACACCATTTCTGTAGCCCACATCCCTGTCCTTGAAGGCACAAACTTGCAACTCCCCATCCTCCTACCTTAATTCCCTGACTTCTTCCCAACACGCAGGTTCAAAAACACATGTTAGAGGAATGTAGGGCAAAAAGATAAGGAGATTCCCTACCTAGTTCATCTGACAACTCTGTCTTCGGGAAATGCTAGATGATGTAGCAAACAAACCCGAAAATGTTTCACATTTTAAACCCTAAAACTCTGAAGTGTTTCACATAGTAAAAGTTCTTTTCCTCACTAATGTATTAATAATAGTTCAGTAGTCCTGGATGGGATGGCAAGCTGATCTGCTCCGCATGGTGATTCAGAGACACAGGCTCCTTCCACCTTGAGGTTTACATCCTTAATGGCCTTGGAATTCCCTGTTCTAGGGAAGGGGGTTTGTAAAAGTTCCATGTACGTCGCAAAAGCCATGGTCTGTAAGTGAAAATTTTCAGTTCCTTGATATTCTGTTGGAAAGGCAGACGCATGGCCCTGCCTGGGAGGCAGTTGGGCTGTGCTAGGAAATGTGTCTGGCTCCGTGTCTCCCAGTCACGCTCCCACGACACATGGGTCCACTTTCTTGGTGCACAGCTGTCTGTCTTTGTCATAGTCTCTTATATAATTCTCAGAAATTTCACAACGTAGTTCTCAGAAACTTCCTTCTACTCTTTATTGGAATTTTTATATAGAAGATAATAGAATTGGCAGCTAACTACAATAAAAAAAATGGCATTTTTTTTTTTCATGAATAAGACCTGTGTTTGAATCCTGGCTCCAAAATTTAATAATTGGGTAAATCTTGGGCAATTTACCTAAATTCTTTGAGTCTCAATATCCAGATTTGTAAAATAGAAGTAGTAAAATATTTCTTTGAAGTGTAATGATTAGAAATTATAAGTATAGGGCTTGTATTTTATAAGTGCTTATTAAATGGGATCTTTTCTTTTAATTTCAATACAATTATCATCAATGGATTTTTATAAGTTAACATGTTATTGTTAAACTAAAAATTTCCTTGTCTGAGATTTTTTTTCTGTAATACAAATGTTTCCATTTAATCATGAAGTTAGAGTTACAGATCTCTTGGACATCACTGAGTTTGATTTCTGGGGACTTGGAATGACTTATTCAGGGTCACGGAGGGATTTAGTTGTAGAGACAGGACTAAACCTTAAGACTTTTCAGCTTGTAGTTCAGTGTGGCATCCAAGTCCTCCTGTTAAATTTATTGAAAATTGAGTACAGCAGAATAGTAGCTTCTACATGGGGACTTTTGATAAACTTTTGTCCGGTTTGGTTGGGTATGATTTCTTGGCTAGCTGTCATTTTCCTGAATCCCATCTCATTTTTAGCATTGTTATACCAGAAGGCTTCCCTGATGGCTCAGACAGTGAACAATCTGCCTGCAATGCAGGAGACCTGGGTTCGATCCCTGGGTCGAGAAGATCCCCTGGAGGAGGGAATGGCACCCACTCCAGTATTTATGCCTGGAGAATCCCAGGGACAGAGGAGCCTGGAGGGCTACAGTCCACAGAGTTGCAGAGTCGGACATGACTGAGTGACTAACACACAATGAATTTTGTCATTTCTAGAGAGGTTATTACTACCTAGTCGTTAAAATATGACTTTTGGTACATTTTCTCCTAAGAAAAATAGCAATGCTTTAAAAGGACATGAAAACTGATTTGTCTATGTGCCATATTTTACACCAATATTTTTCTTTTTGCTCCTCCCTTTGCAAACCTTTGGACCTCCTTTCTTTCAATGATTTTCTGATGGTTAAGAACAGATCATCTCTGTATGTTTGTGTGCATATGGGTAAGTGTGTGTATTATCTTTTCGTAAATACATTATAATACTGTACCGTGAAAATGCAAAACAATTAAGGACATTATTTTGAGAGAGTTGAATTTCTGATAAACAATATCGAGACGTATATAGACCTCCAGGTCTGACTCTGTGGTCATGTGCTGAATATCATAGGAAGAATGAGTAGTCATAGCCGGGCATAGTAGCATATTAACTGGATCCAGCTTGGGACCTTTTTCTAAAAGGATGGTCTTTGCCAACCTCAGGAGAGAGGGCTTAATAACCAGGAACCAGAACTGCACTGCTTGAGAAGCCTGGAGGAGGTCTCCTGTGGTGCTTCTGTAACCCTGGAAGACTAGGTGATGGTCACCCACCTTACCAGGCTTCACCACATCAAACACTGTAGGCTGCGGGAAGACCACAAACGAGTTCTAGCATTAGAGGCCTGCAGTGAGAAAATGTCAGAGACTGGAGCCTGTCTCCAGCAGGATTAATTCCTCTAGACGTGCTTCCAAAGGGTAGTTCATGGCTCAGGCCCTGAATGGAGGCTCTTCTGTGAGTGTCCTTCCACAGAAGGACACTATGTCCCTGTGTCTTCCCTGTTCTCATGCATTCATTTGGATCTGTTCATCCTCAGCTTCATGAAGGGCCTTCTCCCGCCCACCTTCAGAAGCAAAGGTGGGATCCTTGGTCCCTCCATGTCTTGGAAATGAGAAAGTTCCATTCTTTGTCCAGATATTAATAGAAGTGTTCCTTAGCTGCAGTAGATTGAACAGAGTATGTTCTGGCCCCAATAGCTACAGCCCATTTCCTTATTATTCACCTAGGAAGCAATCTCATTTGGCCAAATTTAGGGTCCTAGAAGGCAATCCCATTTAATATCTCATGAAAAACAGAGTTCTAGAGGTAACAAAGATTTCACTTTATCTGTTTTCAAATATTGGATTGGCCAAAAATTTCATGTGGGTTTTCCCGTATGATTGTATGGAAGAGCCCGAATGAACTTTTTGGCCAGCCCAATATTAAGCCCTTGTATCATTGGGTTGAAGACATTTTGACTTCTTCCTACTTCTAAGTTGCCCAACAAGGGTTTCCCCATCCTACTTTCTATGCATATCTGGCATGCTCATATTGCTATACAGAAAGTGAGGCAATAGTTTTGATTATTTCCCTCTATTCAAATATACCAATGTGCTCAAATATGGGGATTGGCATCCAGACTATTTTCACTTCATTCTTCCAGTAAAGAATACAAAAAAGTAAAAGGCACTCTCTAATAATTTGATTTAGATTAGGAAGATGTATTAGTAAAAATTCTTAACTGTACAAGTGACAGAAATTCAATTGAAACTAAGAAGAAAAAAAAAGATTAATTAACATAAATGTGAAGTTCAAGGGAAGTACATTTAGCTCCAGACCTGGCTGGTCTTAGCATATTAAAAAGCAGAGACATTACTTTGTTGACAAAATTCTGTATAGCCAAAGCTATGGTTTTTCAAGTAGTCATGTACAGATGTGATAGTTGGACCATAAAGAAAGCTTAATGCCAAAGAATTGATCCTTTTGAACTGTGGTGTTGGAGAAGACTCTTGAGAGTCCTTTGGACTGCAAGGAGATCCAACCAGTCCACCCTAAAGGAAATCAGTCCTGAATATTCATTGGAAGGACTGATGCTGAAGCTGAAACTCCAATACCTTGGCCGCCTGATGTGAAGAGTTGACTCATTGGAAAAGACCCTGATACTGGGAAAGATTGAAGGCAAGAGGAGAAGGGGGGCAGTAGAGGATGAGATGGTTGGATGGCATCACTGACTCAATGGACGTGAGTTTGAGTTCTGGGAGTGGGTGATGGACAGGGAAGCCTGGTGTGCTGCAGTCCATGGGGTTGCCAAGAGTTAGACTGAGCAACTGAACTGACTGACTGACTGGCTGGTCCAGAGATGCTGAGTGCTATTCTCTCTTTTCCCTTATCTTGGTGAGACCCTTGCTTTGGATTTCATCATGTATTGGCATGACTGCCAGAGGTCTCAGAGCCAACTGTTGTTACAGGTCCTGAATCCTCTTGGACAATGGCTCCAGAAGTGATCCTGGCTTAGTGTATTCTTCATCCGAGAACCACTCACTGGGGGAGAGGGTCATTTCACTAATTTGATAAATCTGGGTCTTATGTCCAATTTGGGTGGCAGGACTAACCCACCTCAACCAAAAGGATGAAGCAGAATTATCTTAGAACGGGGGAGAGGAAGTTTCTCATAGGTTGGAAAGCTGTGCAGATTACAAATTCCCATGTGTCCACTCTAGGAATGGTCTATCGTATCCTAACGGGAAACACATAGTATACAATAACAAATGGTGTGTAATTAAAGACTGAAATGCAGATACCAGAAGGGCAGTGTGGAAGGAGCTTCTAAAAAGATGGAAAGCAGAGAGAAATGAGGATAATCAGAGAATATATCATACAGAGGACTCTTCAATCTGGATTTTAGAGAAATGTTTCAGACAAGATAGTGGTTAATAAAAGAAAGACACTGGCAGGAAAACAGAGTGGGGAAGCCCGAGATGGTGAGAGTTCACATCCAGGCAGTGGCACGGCTCATCCCAGATGAAGATGGTCCAAGGCGCAGCTCCCCACCATGGCAGTTTCTCTGACAGCAGGCTGGCTTATGGTGGTTCACTCCTCTGTGTTCACTTGGCTTCCTTCAACAGAATCAAAGCACTGTTTGCACTTGGGGAATCTGAGACCTACTAAATGGTAGAGGCTGTGGGGACTGGAGAAGGGAGTGGAGAGACTTTAGGCTTTATCCTCAGTCCCCTTCCTCCCCTGCTGTCAGGTGCTTGAAATTGCATCCAGAAGACAATGCTCATTGACAAGACTATTTTGGGGGGGCTCCAAAATCACTGCAGATTTTGACTGCAGCCATGAAATTAAAAGACGCTTACTCCTTGGAAGAAAAGTTATGACCAACCTAGACAGCGTATTAAAAAGCAGAGACATTACTTTGCCAACAAAGGTCCATCTAGTCAAAGGTATGGTTTTTCCAGTAGTTGTGTATGGATGTGGGAGTTGGACTGCAAAGAAAGCTGAGCACCAAAGAATTGATGCTTTTGAACTGTGGTGTTGAAGAAGACTCTTGAGAGTCCCTTGGACTGCAAGGAGATCCAACCAGTCCATCCTAAAAGAAATCAGTCCTGAATATTCATTGGAAGGACTGATGTTGAAGCTGAAACTCCAATACTTTGGCCACCTGATGCAAAGAAGTGACTCATCTGAAAAGACCCCGATGCTGGGAAAGATTGAAGGCGGGAGGAGAAGGGGATGACAGAGGATGAGATAGTTGGATGGCATCACCGATTCCATAGACATGAGTTTGAGTAAAGTCCAGGAGTTGGTGGTGGACAGGGAGGCCTGGCCTGCTGCAGCCCATGGGGTTGCAAAGAGTCGGATGCGACTGAGCGACTGAACTGAACTGAATTGACAATGCTCATGAAATAGTTGATGTGCCCATTCCTGGAGAGAGGGGCTCTGTTACAGATTCTTTCATGTGATGAGGCTTATGAATGAAATCAGATCCTTGGAAAGTCAGATTGATAAAGTAGGTGAAGGACTGAAAGTGTGAAAGTGAAAGTGTTAGTCTCTCAGTCGTGTCTGACTCTGTGCAACCCCTTGGACTGTAGCCTACCAGGCTCCTCTGTCCATGAAATTCTCCAGGCAAGAATACTGGAGTGGGTTTCTATGCCCTCTTCCAGGGGATCTTTCCAATCCAGGGATCAAACCCGGGTCTCCCATATTGCAGGCAGATTCTTTACCATCTGAGCCACTGGGGAAGCCCAGGTAAAGGACTGGAAAAAGATAAATCCCAGAGATGAAAGGTGGGTGTCTGGAGAACAGAGGAATGAGATAAGAAAGGGGACACCTCAGTCAGGGACAAACCACCTAATAAACAGGCCAGGGAGCTGGTGCTGTGGCCTGGGGAGGCGGGGTGGGTGCCTGACAAGTCCCTGTCCTTCCATGTCATTATATTCTAGGAGCTTCTCTTATAACAATGTTGTTCTCTAGTTGCTAAGCTGTGTCTGACTCTTTTGTGACCGCATGGGCTGTAACCCACCAGGCTCCTCTCTTTATAGGATTCTCCAGGCAAGAATACTGGAGTGGGCTGCCATGCCCTTCTTCAGGGGATCTTCCTGACCCAGAGATGAAAACTGCGTCTCTTACATTGGCAGGTGGATTACTCACTACTGAGTTACCTGGCAAACCCCTATAACAATGTAAACAGTGTAAATATTTCTGTGTAGGTACCTCACATTTTATATGCTGAGAGACTGTGTGTGTCTGTGTGTGAGTGTAAATGTGTGTTGTGTTGTGTTGTCTCAAGAACCGTGTAACCTTTTGGCTTTAGGGTCATATTACGCTGGGGAGGAGTGTCCTCACTCTGGTCCACAGCACAGGGCTCAGCAAGTGAGCTGAACAAGCAGGCAGCTCCTTGGTCTGCCTCCGGCGTGATCATGATGTAGCCCTGCTCCTGGGGGCTCTTTGTGACTTGCTCTGGGCTGCACTCCCATGTTTGTTTTGGGAGTAATGGCGACTCAGAACCCAGCATGACACTTGCATGACAATTTATTTTTAAAGGGGTTATAAATACGTAACTCCTTGAACAAGAAATCAAAGCTCTTCAAGTATGTTTTATAATCAGTTATAATCTCGGAAATAAACTGGCTTACATCTTAATGCAATTTGCATTAATAATTTCATTTTCTTTAAATTATCAGCATTTGCTTTGCTGGCATGAGAGACACGCCGCTAATGGTTGTTTGCTGCAAAACTGTGTTAAGAGGCCTGTTGCAGGTGCCCCTGACAGAGTGTCTCCCACTGTGGCTCATGCAGGGTTCATATCCCCTTTCTTACTTTCTGAGACATTCACTCCCAGTTCTCCTTTTTGTCATGAACCTTCTTTTCTGATATCATGAACAGAAACACTGGTAGAGCAGGTAAATAAAAGGCAGGAGGATGGAAATAGGTATATTTTGCATGACTTTCTGGGGTGGAGAGTATGGACTTGAGAGTTAGACACGGGTTCAGTTCAGTTCAGTCGCTCAGTTGTGTCCGACTCTTTGCGACCCCATGAATCGCAGCATGCCAGGCCTCCCTGTCCAGCACCAACTCTCAGAGTTAACTCAAACTCATGTTCGTTGAGTCGGTGATGCCATCCAGCCATCTCATCCTCTGTCGCCCCCTTCTCCTCCTGCCCCCAATCCTTCCCAGCATCAGGGTCTTTTCAAATGAGTCAACTCTTCGCATGAGGTGGCCAAAGTACTGGAGTTTCAGCTTCAGCATCAGTCCTTCCAATGAACACCCAGGACTGATCTCCTTTAGGATGGACTGGTTGGATCTCCTTGCAGTCCAAGGGACTCTCAAGAGTCTTCTCCAACACCACAGTTCAAAAGCATCAGTTCTTCGGTGCTGTTTTCTTCACAGTCCAACTCTCACATCCATACAAGACCACTGGATAAACCATAGCCTTGATGAGACCGACCTTTGTTGGCAAAGTAATGTCTCTGCTTTTTAATATGCTATCTAGGTTGGTCATAAATTCCCTTCCAAGGAGTAAGCATCTTTTTATTTCATGGCTGCAGTCACCATCTGCAGTGAGTTTGGAGCCCAAAAATATAGACACAGGTGGTTAGGTTCAAATTCAAGATCAGTCATTTGTTACCAACCTTGGGATATTACTTAACTTCTCTGAGTCAGAGCTGCCTTATTTGTAATAAGCATAATGCTTTCTTCCTCACAGGGCCATTAGGATAAAACACTGAAAAGACACCACATATAAAGTACCAAGCAGGGAGTAGTCATGAAGCCTTAGTTTCTTCCAATAAGGGTTAGTTTCCTCCTTTATTTAAAACAAAGGCAGGAGCCTTCTACCTTGTGAAGGAGATACAGCACTGACTTCATTTGGGGACATAGTCAGGATAGGCTAGATGGTGTTGCAGTAACAAACAATCCCCAGATCTCAGTGACTTACAAAGCAAAGGTTTATTTTCTATTCTTGCTGCCCATTCATTGTGGGTCAGTTGCATCTCTTCTTCACTGTGGGATCCAAGAGGACAGAATGGACACTACTGGAATATACTAGTCATGGTGAGAGAAAGAAAGAAGCTTATGAACCATGCTGCTCCTTCTGCGGATGAACCATGAGCTGGCTCTTTTACCCAAAGTGACATTCACTTTGCCCACATTTCATTGGCTAAATCAAGTCACATGGCTAAGCATATTGATTAGGGTAGAGAATTAGAATGCTTTATCCCTTTGTGACTAGGGGGGCTGCCTGTTGAGAGCATAGGATAAAACTGAGATCTGAACCAGGAGATTGCATACATGACAAAGATAAATGTCATTTATCTTTGTACATACATGACAAAGTCCTAGTGAATCAAAATCTTGTGACAGGCCCATGAACACACATTTTTGCTACCTTTAGCAGATAATTCTGGTGTGCATTATATGGTTAACAGCCACTGTGTTAGAAGGTTAAAGTTGATCTAAAAGTTAGGAAAAATAGTAAGCTAATTAGCTTTGGAGGGAAGTGTTATAATAGAGGAAATTCTACTTTTTTTTCTGTCTTACAAATCTCTTTTTTTCCTGTTATATCTTCATTGAATTGTTCCATGGTCACCTTATTTATAATTTAGGAAGCAGATGAATTGAATACTTACTATTTATTCAGGGAAAATAAAGAACTAGGTTGCTTTTCATTTGTTTGTAGACCTCCATTGATTTTCTGATGGGTCAGTGGCTCGCAAGGCAAAACAGCATCAACATCTTTGGATGTCTGAGGATGGATGCTGAGAGTAGGGCTTTGATTAGCCATTTGCTTTGGGTACATTCTACCATCTGCTGTATGGATAGTCTTCTGTTAGCTTTTCATTGCTTTGTTAGTCAGCCAGGCATATTGAGTTTACCTTCCTAGCACACTCATTTTTCCTGTGGTACAAAGTAAGGCTATGAAAGAAAATCACTGGGAACCTGAGTATGAGGGAGGAAGACAAGGAAAGTGAAGGGGCAAAGGAGCGTGTCTTAATTGAGTGCCCTGACTGCAGATTGCCTTTCTAACATGCTGTTTCTTTAATCTTCAGTAATCGCATCCTTAGGTTCCAGACATTCCTTTGACCAAAGAGAAGCCTGAGCCAGCACCTCCCCCACATCCCACCAAGGAAAGACCCAATCCATACTCCAATACTTGCAAACGTTTAGTAAAGATATCTCACTGATGGGAGGGAGGTGGCAACAAGTATTTTCCTGGAGCCAAAGAACACCTCATAGTTCAAGACTACAAAGAACTTTCTGTGGGATTTTTTGGAGTCAGTGTGACTTCTCCCAGGTCAGTGTTTATCCTGGGGTTTGGCTTATTCTTCTCATGTAAGAAAATGGGAAACTGAATTATAGAAAATTTAAGCAAATATTCAAATACCTTAGAAGCTGGAGGCACACCAGTTGCAGGACTTTGATCCAGTGTGACTTTGTTCTCGCACTCTTCACCTTGACTCTCTTTGTGGTCGAATGCCGGGGGAGAGCCTGACAGGCCGACGCTGTGTCTCAGCAGGAGCTCCTTGCACCGAGGTCTCAGAGCAGCCGAACGGCCCCTCAGCTCCCCTTGCCTGCTGTCAGGTGAGTGGCTGACAGCTGGGATTGCACTGACTGGAATATTTTTTGGTTTAAGTTTTCAGTTTTTGTTAAAATGGAACTGTCTCTGGGAGGAGTCAAACCTCATTTTATGTGGGTCATGTGCATGCGAATGCTTTTTGAGGAAAGAAGATGTCTGCTGGGAAAATTATAACACTGCTCTACAAATGTTTGCTGATTGTTTTTTTCTGAGAGAGTGACACAGATGGCTAGCTCTTCTCCCGTAATGTAGATTCTTCACTGGGAAGTAGCTGCCCAAGGTCTACCCTCTACCATCCCCTTTTATATCTAAGTGTGGCCACATAAATGAGTTCTAGCCTACGAAATGTGATTGGAAATCGTCAAGTAGAGTACCTTGCACTGGTCCTCAATGCCTGGGGAGGGCTCCCACTACATGCAGTATAGCGAAGATCATCACAGTGCCAGCCACTAGGAGTGGAAGTTCAAACATTCTGCCTGCTGTGTCCAGGCATTAGAGTCCCAGGAAAAACACCGGGAGTCAAGAACTGGATAGAACAATGTTGAACTTACACAGGAAAAGGCAGAACAAGATCAGTTCCTGTAGTGGACATCAGTCCCCCGAGGTCAGGGAGTCTCTTCTGGAAGTCCATGCTGAGCAGTTGGCCTACACACACCCCTGCAGTGAAAGGAATCCATGTGAGGTCACATTAGATGGGGCTGGAGGACTTTTTAAAGGTGCATGAAAAGGTCAGAGGTTGATTGAACCCCCCTTTTTTTCCCATAGGTTCTTATCAGGTTTGAATAAGGTATGGCTCTAAAACAAATATTCACTGATGCCCTAGGGGCAGAGGCAAAGAGGTGTAATGGGAACTGGACACATAAACTGGAAATTTCTGCATGGTGAATACCAGAACTGTGGGAGTTCAAGGGAGAGATTTCAACTGTAGACTTGAAAAGTGGCCCCCAACTACGTTACATGAAAAGTGAATACGAGGTAGGCAGATAAAAGAAGGGATGGCTAGGTGGGCGAGTGCACTGAGCTCTGCAGAGGGAAGTGTCCCTCAAACCACCTGCATCTTCTCTGCTGGGCCTGGGGAGGAAGGTATGATGAGGGAGCAGCACCCTGGACTGACACTGGTCAACATCAGAGATGAGACCCATCCTTCCTCACAGTCTAACTAGAGGCTGACGCTGTGGTCAAATCCTTGCAACAGCGATCCTCACAGACATCCACTCCTATACCTGAATGTCCTCAAAGGCTGAGCTGATGGACCAGAGGTGGACAGTGTGATTCAGCTCCCATGAGGTGTGGAACTTAGTGGAAAGCTCTCATTTAACCCACGTGGGACCCTACCTCCTTTTAGGAAGCCTAATTCATTAAGCTTAGTGACCACACCATAGACTCAGGTGCAGGGTGAAGGTCGGCTGACACTAGGGACCTGAGCCTGAGCATTGGGCACAATTTTTTTCCATTTTCTCTGAGTCTTTCCCCAACTCACAGTCAGCCAGACCTCCACCTCCACTGAGAGACCTGCATATCTGGGTCACAGTTACAGCTTCAGTTTTGCCAGCTGGAGTGTCTAGTTCTGACAGCTGCCTCTTGTGGCTCAGCTGGTAAAGAATCTGCCTGCCATGCAGGAGACCTGGGTCTGATCCCTGGGTTGGGAGGACCCCCTGGAGAAGGGAAAGGCTACTCACTTCAGTATTCTGGCCTGGAGAATTCCCTGGACTGTTTAGTCCATGAGATTGCGAAGAGTCGGATGCGACTGCGTGACTTTCACTTGCACTTTGCCTGCCTGTACATCCCGAGTCCAAGTTAGACCTGAGGCTTTCTTTTCTTTTCCTTTTTTACTATCTTCTGGCCTGGATTTTACCAAAGACAGAAACAAGCCTATTCTTTTCTCCTGGTTCTCCTTTCTTGCCTCTCAACATGCCCCCAGGTGAGCCCATGCAAATCACCAACGTGTTCCCTAGCCTGATTGATCATAAAGCAGACTTAGGAAGTATATGCCCAAAAGACCCCGGTGTCAGCAAAGGTGAAATGTCTTGGTTTATTGTGGTATCTCCCAGGAGAAGGCAATGGCACCCCACTCCAGTACTCTTGCCTGGAGAATCCCATGGGCGGAGGAGCCTGGGAGGCTACAGTCCATGGGGTCTTGAAGAGTAGGACACGACTGAGCGACTTCACTTTCACTTTTCACTTTCATGCACGGCATGAAAGAAGGAAACGGCAACCCACTCCAGTGGTCTTGCCTGGAGAATCCTAGGGATAGGGGAGCCTGGTGGGCTGCCGTCTATGGGGCCACACAGAGTTGGACACGACTGAAGCGACTTAGCAGCAGCAGTATCTCTTCTCGCCCACATGAGCATTATCATTGATATTTCATTTACTCAAAGGCCTAAAAATGACAGAAAAATTTGAAAAAGGATTTGATAGTGTGTTTTTAGCAGGAACAAAAGCTTTCATGCAAAGGTATCAGAGTGGGATTTCTGGCTTTTGCAAGTTGATGGGGATATAGCGTTAAGAATTCCCCATTCCTAAAATGATACCTCATGGTCTGAATGCCAGAAGAAGGTCTAGTATATAGCATGTGGTTGTGCTGTGGAGTTCAGAAGAGAAATGGAATGGATATTTGGAGTGGGTATGACCTGGAGAGAAGTGCTCATTTGCTTTTATTTAAAGTGGACTAAACTAGAGTTTGAGTATTCTCTGGAGGTCAGAAGATGGAGAAAAGATGTTAACTAACTCCAGAGAATGTAAAAGGGAAATTACTAGGGATATTTAGTAGGATTGCTTGGCAGTGTCTAGTATTTATTTGGGATTTATGTCATTAGATTAAGATGACTTGGCATAATGAAACGTGTTTTTTTTTTTTTTTTCCTCCCTAGAAATATTCAGGTGTTATAGAGAGAATTCAGGATATATAGATATTTTAGTTTGACAAGGATTGGGGTTTTCTAGGTGTGTGTCAAGTGGAGAGGGGACAGTGGAGCTAAAGATGTTTTCAGTGGAAGTCTAAGAGAGGTTACATGATTCATCTCAGGTCAGATTAGCAAGTTAATGGCAATAGCCCCAAATATAAACCCAGGTCTGCTACTCCGTCATTAGAAACCCTATCAGGGCTCTGACACTTTAGGCTGGATAAAGTGGGAAGGGAGACAATGAGGGGTGGTATTCATCCAGATCATTCATCTGGTCTAATATTGTTATTTTGTTATTGTATGTGTGCATGCTAAGTTGCTTCAGTCGTGTCTGACTCTGTGCAACCCTATGAACTGCAGCCTGCCAGGCTCCTCTGTCCATGGGATTTTCCAGGCAAGAATACTGGAAAGTGTTGCCATGCCCTCCTCCAGGGGATCTTCTCAACCCAGGGATCAAACTGGCATCTCTTATGTCTCCTGTAGTGGCAAGTGGGTTCTTTACCGCTAGCACCACCTGGGAATAAGTTCCGTATTGCAAATACTGTGCCAAATAAATTTGACATGTTGCTTTAACGTTAACAGGTGTATGTTTGTATTTAAGAAAATCATCCCCATGTATGCTTGTGGTCAAAGAGAACAGCTGTACCTTATCTGGGAGGGTTGATTGGAGGACTCGCTGAGAGATCTGAGCAGCCTTAGCCACAGTCTTCACAGGTAGACAGGGAGGCACGAAGTCATAACACGTTTTATGGGAAAACCCATGAAAACTTCAAGCCTTCTATAACACCAATTACGAATAATTTAAATCATTCATATTGTATTAGAAAATATCGGTGGCTGTGAGCTAATTCATTTCAAATGGATTTTATTTGTATGAAATTGGCATTTTAGAAAGTGAATTTATGGCTCACAATCATCTCTTCTAATGTGAGATTATTGCCATATTAGTAGTAAATGTGCTCTGACTGAATCTATATCATTTAATCAAATATTCCTAAATTGAAATACTAATCATGTCTTACAAGATTAAATAAAAAGACCCAGAGGATGTTTTTGCAAGGCCTCAACCAAGGAGGATGAACTGGTGACTTAATAGGAACATTTACTGTTTTGACTGCCTGAAGTGTGAAACCACCTATGTTTGAGGAATCCCCCATTTCACAAATCATGGCAGGAGGCAGAATCCTGCTTGAGAAGGTCGCCGGGTAGCAAACTGAAAAGGCCAAATCCTTTCCCGGTCTCTTTTTCAGCTGGTGTGGAATTGTGATCTAGACTCAGCCAATCAGACACACCTTCCCCAGCCCCCGCAGAGACCTTGAATCACTGCTAAGGAAGCACAGAGCAGGCAGTGGAGAAGCCGTTCAGGCAGCGCAGGTGAAGGTAGAAGCATCTAAGGCCAGTGGCAGAGAGAGTGCAAGCTGGCATCCAGTGTTCTTCTGTTCTAGAAGAGGTGTCACTGTAAGTCAGTCGTAAGTGGGATGATGATACATCCTAGTTTGCTTGGGACAGTCCCAGTTCATGCCTGTTGTCTTGTGACAACAGAATTCCCCTTCGTTTTCAAAATAGTTCCAGTTTGTCAAGTTAACAATCTGGCTGCCTTAGTCATTATCAAGATCCTTTAGATCTGCAAACATCTCTTAGAGTGTTCCCTTTACCTCCTTGCTTTGAAATCAGGTTCTTTCCTGAGAACGCTTCTTTATTTTCATCCCTCCTCGATGATGGCTGTCTGCCTTCCTACACTTCTTATTCTTCTGTGCCCAGAAGGAGACTATATGCCTTCCTTGTCATCCTTGCTTCTTGTTCCGACTTTCAAATTGTTCTCCAAGTCATTCCTTTCAAATGTAATAACCCTAGTACTTTCTCACCATCTATCACCCTTTTAGTGTCTCATTTATTGTGTTTATTCCTTGATAGCTCAGTTGGTAAAGAATCCGCCTGCAATGCAGGAGACCCTGGTTTGATTCCTGGGTCAGAAAGATCCGCTGGAGAAGGGATAGGTTACTCCCTCCAGTATTCTTGGGCTTCCCTTGTGGCTCAGCTGGTAAAGAATCCTCATGCAATGCGTGAGACCTGAGTTCAGTCCCTGAGTTGGGAAACTCTTCTGGAGAAGGGAAAGGCTACCCACTCCAACATTCTAGCCTGGAGAATTCTATACAGTCCATTGGGTGGCAAAGAGTTGGACCCAACTGAGCAACTTTCATTGTCTTTATGGACTTGAATCCCATGATTCATTATTATTATTATGCCTTTGTGTATACCATCAGCTAGCTTGATCTTTCTCCCTCTTATGTACTTGCCTGGTAAAACCTTCACCCAGATTCTATCCAATAACAAGCTTGAGATCAGATGAGGTGAAACCACTCACTCATGCTGTGACAGAAGCTTTTAATTTTCTATCCTAGTAGCCCTTTCTCCCTTTTTTTCCCTTAGTAGAATCACACTTCAATTTTAGCTGGATTTATGATTGCATGGAAAAATGGGCTTCTCAAATGCCCATTGAGATGAAAGCAGAGCTGTTTTATAAAGTTTAAGGGAAATGTTCCCAAAGAAATGGTGTGTGTGTGTGAGAACACCTATAGCTTTTCTTCTTTCTTGGAAAGAACACAGATGTGAGAGCTGGAACCTGAGCACCTGTCTTAGGCAATGTGGTCATGTGTTGAGAATGTAGAGTTTGGCTTTTGATGATCACAATGATCATCATGCATTACAGACCTAGACCTCCTATTTCTGGACCCCATGTAAGAGTAAAATGAACTTCTGTCATGTTGTCCTAGTCAGAATAATGATTCCTAAAGATGTCTATTCCTTTATCTCAAAAACCTATAAATATATTTCCTTACTTTGGCCAAAGGGACTTTGCAGATGTGGTTAAATTCAGGTCCTCTCTTAAATGAGAGGACCCTGGATTATTCAGGTGGATCCAATCTGATCATATGAATCCTTAAAATTGATAATTTTCCCAGCTGTAATCAGTTGGAGAGAAAGGCGTGAGAATGGAAGTTGGGTCAGAGAAACGTAGTATTTCAGGCTTTGATGATGGGGGGAGAGGATGAGAGAAGCTGGAAAGGGCAGGAAAATGGATTCTCCTTTAGATTCTCCGGAATTGAATGCAACCCAGCAGCACTTGATTTTAATCCTTAAGACCCATTTTGGACTTTGGAGCTATGAAATCATAAGATAACATATTGGTATTGTTTTGAGTTGGTAATTTGTAATGTCAGTAATAGAAAACTGACATACTTGGTTTATACACTGTTATGTTGTGTTTATATATTACTCACAAATATACACAATCTCAAATAATATACATACTGAATGATTTCAACTAAGTAAGATACACATTAAAGAATCCAAGACTGCTAGCCTTAAGGAGGTTTTTGAAACTACCCAGACTTTGTATTGAGTTGACCAAAAAATTCATTTGGGCTTTCCCATACCATCTTACAGAAAACCTGAACAAGCTTTTTGGTCAACCCAGTACTGTATTTCCCCAATTGTCTCATACTTCCCCTCTTTCAAATCTTTCAAAAATCTTCTCTAGTCTTCAAACCTCAAACATTTCCTCCCCATAACATATACCCAGTACCTCTGCTTCTTATTTTATTTAGAAAATGGAAGCAACGAAAGGGGAACCTCCTCGTACTCTCTCCACCATATATATTAACTTGTTATTTCTTGTTGTTATTAGTCGCTCAGTCATGTCAGCCTCTTTGCAGACTGTAGCCTGCAAGGTTCCTCTGCCCATGGAGTTCTCCAGGCAAGAATACTGGAGTAGGCTGCCATTTCCTTCTCCAGGAGATCTTGCTGATCCAGGGATCAAACCCTGATCTCCCACATTACAGGCAGATTCTTCACCAACTGAGCCACTGGGGAAGCCCATATACTAACCTACTCACATTTCTCCATTTGCTGAGCCGTCTTTCCCCGTTTCACGGACAGTGTATTAATGCTTAGTTTAGACTCTTCACTTGTGCAGTGTATTCCATGCCCTAGTCTCCACACAGAGATGTTGTTCCTTTACTTATACCCCTTTGCTTCAGCATCATCAGTGCTTTCTGTTTGATTACTTCCGCTGTGCTTTCTGCTTTTACATGGAAAGGGAGAGTTGAGGGAATGTGAGTGTGGGGTGTGTGTGTGTGTGCAGAGGAGAGCTATCTATAAATCTTGGTGTTTATTCTCTGAAGCCTTAACTAGAAAATCAATACGTATCAACACATGTTTATTTATAACATGTAAAATGCCTATTTATTTAATAAAGAGTTATGAGGTTATTGGACTTTCCTGGTGGCTCAGATGGTAAAGCGTCTGTCTACAATGTGGGAGACCTGGGTTCGATCCCTGGGTCAGGAAGATTCCCTGAGAAGGAAATGGCAACCCACTCCACTACTCTTGCCTAGAAAATCCCATGGACAGAGGAGCCTGGTGCAGGCTACTGTCCACGGGGTCGCAAAGAGTAGGACATGACTGAGCGACTTCACTAATCACTAATTCACTATGAGATTATAAAGTGATGTGTTTATCACAAGTTCTAGCTTATTTAGAAATGTTCTAAAATAAAATACTTTTTACTACTTATCTCCATAGCTACATCTGTCACTGTCAGCCTAAGTAACTAATTTTGGGTTCTAAAAATAGGTAAATCTATCTATTAGATAAGAATGAATTCAGGATCATCTTTGAGTTCATTAGGGGTCAGCACACATGAAACACTGAAGGATGAAAGATGCAACTTGAGGCGGCACCATGAATGGGTCACACTGGAGGGCAGGAGAGTCTGGCACTGCAGGAGTAGCAGAGTTGGTCCTGTCCAGGCCTGAGTGGGACCAGTGCTGAGCCACGCGTGGTTCTGGTTGCAGTGCTGCAGTTTGGCTAAAACTGCCCTGCAGTATAGGCAGGTATCCGGCTTGTTAGAAACGGCCATTGGTCAGAATGGCTGCACCGTTCCCACTCCCACCAGCCATGGAAGAGTCCCTCTTATTCTACAGTGTTGTCAAGACCTGTATTGTCAGTTTTCACAATTTTTAGGCATTCCGGTGGGTATGTAGTGATCTCTAACTGTGATTTTAATTTGCATTTCCCTGATGAACAATCATATTGAGCACTTTTTAAAAAATAGGTGTTTTGGCCATTTTGTATCTTCTTTTGTGAAGAGCCTGATAAAATCTTTTACCTATTTTATTGGGGTACTTGTCTCATTATTACTGATTTGTGGAAGTTCTTTTTTATTCTAAATACAAATCCTTTGTCACCTAGAAGCCAAGAATACTTCTGAATGCAAATGAAGAACTTGACGAGTGGTGACTTAAGCAGTCACAGTGTCAGTTGTCTGATAAAACAGGAAGTCCAGAGCCAGGGAGTGCGTGGCTTACTAGGCAGATCTGCAGTCCTTGGCAGTTTGGCTTTTCAAGTTTGTGCTTGCGACCTCATGGCTACAAGGTGGCTGCCATTGCTTCAGGGGCTAGGTCTGCATTCAAAGGCCAGAAGCAGTGAGGCAACCAAGAAGGCAACATAAAAATGTCCTTGTATGATTTTTTCCTTCTTTCAAGGGAGATAAACATTTCTCAGTAGTACTCCCAAACTTCCTTTGGTTTCTGTTGGGCCACACACACCAGCAACAGAAAGGCTGGGAAATGAGCATTAGGCAATGGTCTGTATATTAGTCAGGGTGGCTAAGATGGTAAAGAATATGTCTGCAACCAGGGTTCGATCCCTGGGTTGGGAAGATCCCCTGGAGAAGGGAGTGGCTACCCACTCCAGCATTCTTGCGTGGCGAATTCCATGAATGAAGAAGCCTATCAGGCTATAGTGCATGGGGTTGCAAAGGGTTGGACAAGGCTGAGCGACTTACACTTTCAGTGGTATATGTGGTCATGACAGCATTAGGCAATCGCGATTCATGCCCTGGGGCTGGGCGCATTGCACAAGCACAGGTGCTGTTATTTAGTTTTTATCTCTGTTTATTCATTCTATTTTTGGCTACACTGGGCCTTTGTTGCCGCTCGTGGGCTTTCTTCAGTTGCAGTGAGTGGGAACTACTCTTGGTTTTGGTGCAGTGGCTGCTCACTACGCTTCCTCTTGTTGCAGAGCGCAAACTCCAGGCAAGCGGGCTTCAGTAGTTGTAGCACATGGGCTCAGTAGTTGTTCCAGGGGCTTAGCTGGCCTGCATCATGTGGAATCTTCTTGGACCAGGGATCAAACCCATGTCCCTTGCATTGCCACAGGGACTCTCAACCTCTGGACCACCAGGAAAGCACAGGTGCTATTATTTAGAAGAGAGGAATGACACTGCGTAGGCACTTAACACGGCAACATTAAAACCCCCAAACCAATTTGTTACTCCCTGATGCAGTGAGGGATTCTCTGGAAAGTGTTGAAAAATCTTGGTAAACTTGTGGACATCATGGAAGTCTCATAAAAAAAGTTAGAAAACCAAATTGCTTGACTTAAAGGCACACAAAAAAACAACAACAACAGCACAAACTTTCCTTGAATGTTTGATCTCAGAGAGCCCTACTGGCTTAAAGAGCTGAATCAAGCTGTTAGTCCTGATCACACTTCATTGCTGCAATAGGAAGTTAGGTTTCATATCTACATTGTCCAGGGGAACAAGGTCAGATGGGGTCCCACAGGAGTGCTGAAGGCAAGTGGGGGTTAAAGGGTCTATGCCTGTGTCTGGGTCTCCTTTGAAAGTGGAGCCTGAGATAGGAACATTTGTGATTGAGAAGTGATTCTAGGAAGTGGGAGCAAAGGCCTGGGGAAAGGCAAAGAAGAAGCACATGAAGGGTTGGTCATTCCTATTGGTGACTGACCCATGACTGTTCTGGGAGCCTCTGGGGAGCGGATAGACTGCAGGACAGACTGGTTCTCTAAGTGTGCCCTTGAATGAGCTGCACTGGCCTCACCTTGACTGGGTTTACATGCAGATTCATGGCTCCTTCTTGATCTCCTGAATCAAAACATCTGGTGGGGAGGGGACCAGGGTGTTGTATTTTAACAAAGTCTTCAGGTGACACTTACACATGTTCACATTTGAGAAGCAGTGGTTTGCCCCCTAGAGAGAGTATTCATTTAATTAGCTCACATGCCCCAGTGATCAAACCATATGGGGTTAACTTCCTTCTACTTTAAGGTTGCTCATGCTCTAGGGCATCACTCACCACGTGTCAGAGGAGCCCAGGATGGAAAGCAAGAGTTTTCAGTGCAGCTGAGGCAAGGCCTATCCATGAACACTCCCAGGATGCTAGTTTCTAGCAACGGTTGGGGTGGAAGGTGGGACAAAAGAATGTGACCACTGTACACCATGCCGTCTGTGCATGCTCAGTCATGTCTGACTCTTCAGGACTTCGTGGATGGTAGCCTGCCAGGCTCCTCTGTTCATGGAATTTCCCAGGCAAGAATCCTGGAGTGGGTTGCCATTTTCTACTCTAGGAGGTCTTCCCAACCCAGGGATCAAACCCACACCTATGTCTCTTGCATTGGCAGGTCACCACTGCACCACCTGGGAAGCCCAAAGAATGTGACAAGAGCTGTCTGATCCACGAGCGGAGAACAAGAACAGTCCAGTTTAGATCTGACAGCTGCCGTAATACTCGAACTTCAGAGAGGAAGCCAGGAAATCACTTTGTAAAGCATTAAGCGCTTCATCAAGGGCCTTGAGCTCCCAGAAGGAAACACACTGTATAATTGCATGGGACTTAAGTGTACAGAATGCGTTAACAAGACACATGAGAAACAGTAGTATTTAGGCTGTAGTGTATCCTTGAGGCAGGTGGAGTGTTTCCATCTGTTGAAAGCGGCCTCAGTGATGTCTCCCTGCTGGGATCAAGTTAAAGAGAATGGATTTGTCACTGTGTTGGGAAAGAGCTTCTCAAAAGAAGACATTCACCAGCTATCCCTTGGTTTCCTTGTAAAGTTAAACCTGTGCAGTTTCCCATCTCTATTCTCTTTCACACAGCCCCAGGAAGACTTCCACTTCTTTGCCACAAATTGCTTCCCATCCAGTTTTCTCCTTTCTCCTTTGACCCTAAAATTGTTGCTGGTCTGATTTGAATTATTCTAAGAAAGGAGAAAAAAATAGCCTGTTGAGACTAGTTAATGTGGGTTGGTGGGGTGGGGATGATTAACTCAGGTGTGGAGTAGAGGGATTCATCTCACAGGTCCCTGGTGAGTGATGTTTGATTCAACACAAGAAATTTCCAAATTTTATTCAGAAGTCTCATTAAGCTGGGATGCAATAACCTGAGCTGTGAAGATGGAGAGAGAGAACACATTTGCGGGCTTTTTCTACTGTGGGTGGGAGGTGCTTGAAAATTCAATTTGAAAAGTTATAGCCACTGCAATTTCAGACTTATGTGTCTATGTGTATAGAGATTTCCCTGGGGAGAACTGATCAACCTCTCCACCACTACCCTGCCCCACCCCCTGTTAGGGCTTCCTTTCTAGGGCACATCTCTTAAGCACCAGTTTTATCTGGTGATGACATTTAATGTATCTCCATTGTTAGAAACTGAAAGTGTCCAAGACACAGGACATGGCATAGGCTTAGTATCTCAGAAAGCATAGTAGTGCTCTTCTAGCTTCCTTTGAAAGAAAAGATGGTCAGATTCCAGGAAGAAACACTTCTCCCTTGGAATAAAGCTGTTTGATTCATCTTCATAAAATGTACCTTTTCTCATGTTCCCATTCAGTTCTAGACTGCAGTGATCTTTAATGTAACAGCCCAGAAGCCGGCCTAGGTCTCTGCCCTGCAGACCTAGGCAAAATTAATCCCAAACTTTCTACATTACAAGCCCGCCAATGATGCCTATGGCCTGTGAGCTGATGCACAGGATGGAATTGTCAAATCAGACTCATATCAGTTGGAGATCTTACCTTTGGAGTACTCTTCCAACCATTAATATTTCCGTCTTCTCCCTGGCCTCTGGAATGTGGGCAGCAGTATCAGAACAGCACTGAATTTCATTCCTTCTGTTCCTTTTATCACAACTGAGGCAAGTCAGTTTTAAAAATGGACTATTCACTTACAAATGAAACAATCAGGGACATACAGAGAAAATGTTTCTGAGATTACCTTTTCTAGCTCACTTTCAGGCTCACGTGTTTTTTCATCTCCCCAATCCTGTCCTAGGAAACAGACTTCATTATGGGCTAACCTCCAAGGCTGTTTTCCTCCACATTTATGGCTCCATCAAATGGTTCATGGACCCAATAGTGCAGCCTTGATTCCTAGACTCACAGTCAAGGAAGCAGAGAGTAACCCTACCACTTTTATTTGTCTAGGGCTATGGGGCCCACCTTTTTAGGAAAGGCAGAGGAACCAGAGATCAAATTGCCAATATCCGTTGGATCATACAAAAAAGCAAGGGAATTTTAGAAACATCTGCTTCTGCCTCATTGACTGCAATAAAGCCTTTGACCGTAGGAAAGAAAGTGAAAGTGAAAGCAGTAGTCGCTCAGTTGTGTCTGACTCTTTGTGACTCCATAGATTGGAGCCCGCCGCGCTCCTCTGCCCATAGAATTCTCCAGGTGAGAATACTGGAGTGCATTGCCATGCCCTTCTCCGGGGGGTCTTCCCAACCCAGGGATCAAACCCAGGCCTCCCCCATTGCAGGCAGATTCTTTACCATTTGAGCTATCTGGGAGACCCAAACTTGTGACTGTGTGGATTGCAACAAACTGTGGAAAATTCTTCAAGAGGTGGGAATACCAGACCACCTTACCTGCCTTCTGAGAAACTGGTATGCAGGTCAAGAAGCAACAGTTAGAACTGGACATGAACTAACAGACTGGTTAAAAAATTGGGAAAGGAGTACAATAAAGCTGTATATATATATACCTTGCTTGTTTGACTTATATGCAGAGAACATTATGTGAAATGCTGGACTGGATGAAGCTCAAGCTGGAATCAAGATTGCCAGGAGATATATCAATAACCTCAGATATGCGGATGACACCACCCTTATGGCAGAAAGTGAAGAGGAACTAAAGAGCCTCTTGATGAAGGTGAGAGAGGAGAGTGAAAAAACTGGCATAAAGTTCAACATTCAAGAATTCAATATTCATTCATCACTTTATGGCAAATAGATGGGGAAACAATGGAAACAGTGACAGACTTTATTTTCTTGGGCTCCAAAATCACTGTGGATGGTGACTGCAGCCATGAAATTAAGACACTTGCTTCTTGGAAGGAAAGCTATGACAGACCTAGACAGTGTATTAAAAAGCAGAGACATTACTTTGCAAGCAAAGGTCCATATAGTCAAAGCTATGGTTTTTCCAGTAGTCATGTACGGATGTGAGGGTTGGACCATAAAGAAGGCTGAGCACCCAAGAATTGGTGCCTTTGCACTGTGGTGTTGGAGAAGACTCTTGAGAGTCTCTTGGACTGCAAAGAGGTCAAACTATTCAGCCCTAAAGGAAATCAACACTGCATATTCATTGGAAGGACTGATACTGAAGCTGAAGCTCCAATATTTTAAGTGAAGAGCCAGCTCACTGGGAAAGACCCTGATGCTGGGAAAGATTGAGGGCAAGAGGAAAAGGGGGCGACAGAGGACGAGATGGTTGGATGGCATCATTGACTCAATGGACATGAGTTTGAGCGAACTCCAGGAGATAGTGAAGGACAGGGAGGCCTGATGTGTCACAGTCCGTGGAGTCACAAAGAGTCAGACAAGATTTAGCGATTGAACAGCCATGGGGCCTGCTAGGAAGTTGTTTTTCTGAAGAGCAGTCCTCTCTCCCTATTTGCAGATCTGTTGAGATTAAAGAAGTGAGTGGCCTCCACATTTTGATGTTATTCTTCTTATACCCAGGGAATCCTTTGCAACCTAAAACAGGCCCACTAGTTTAGTGCTAAAATTCTTTATCTTAGTTATGAATTTTTTAAAAATTTTATATATTTGTTTATTTTTGGCTGTGCTGGGTCTTCGTTGCTGCGAGGGCTTTTCTCTAGTTGCGGAGAGCAGGAACTACTCTCTAGTTGCAGTGTGTGGGCTTCCCATTGCTGCGGCTTCTCTTGTCGCAGAGCACAGGCTCTAGGGCACTCGGACTTCAGTAGCTGCAGCACATGGGCTCAGTAGCTGTGGCTCCTGGGCTCTAAAGCACAGGCTCAATATTGTAATGAAGCGTTAGTTGTTCCACTGCATGTGGGATCTTCCTGGATCAGGGATTGAACCTGCGTCTCCTGCATTAGGAGTCAGACTCTTTACCACTGAGCTGCCAGTAATGCTCCCAGTGCTAAAATTTTAAAAAGTACCCAAACATCCAGAGCTATGGTGGAAGAAACTTTATTGGAGAGTCCAAACATTACCATCTCTGAGCAATAAAATTATTGTAAAGGAACTCACAAATAATTTTTTCTATTTTTCATCATACCCTTGTCATAATTCAAGATTTATTTTATAGTCTATTTCCCTCCAGGCTGCGATTGATCAGTCTATGATTCCACAGTTGTTCACTCTGACACATGTTTTGGCAGCAAATACTCTTTTGAATAATAATTGTAAAAATATAAATGATCCTTCTTATTCATTAAACCTATACAGAAAGTAAATTACCAAACTTGACTGGATCTCAGCTCTGTTGAGCTGCAAGTTTGGTTTAAAGTTCAGTTAAGTCAAAAAGAGTGCTACCAAAAGAAACCACTGCTTCTGGCAGTAGAATTAACAAATATCCCAGATACCTTTGGGAGGGCTAGTAAATCATAATGATCACATGCTTGCCATATGAATTAATATAGGTTATCCTTTCTTTATAGCGGGTTAGTGTAAGAAAGCGAGGACATGATGCATATAGAACTAGGGGAATTTCAGTCTGATGTCTGCCTTCATGATGGTGTCTTCACAAATGATCAGGATATCTTTAATTTACAATTGTATCATGAATATACAATTGCACAGACTCCACAAATATTACTGACATAGTTCTGACAGTTCTCTCTTTCCCTTAATGAGTTCAGAAATCAACTTTTCCCCTTGCTAATTCATGACAGTGGGTGATGAAGAAGTGAATTTCTCTCAAGCATTTTAGCCTGGGAATAAGATTTCTAGCAACACATTGCTTTTCCTTAGATTTCAGTAGCTCGCACTGTTTTTTGGGTCTAGTGGATTTTGACAGAACATGATTTTTATGCTAAGCATTTCCTGTGAATATTTGAGTCTGGCTCTGCTCTAAGGAGACCCACAGCCTAGCCTGAAAGGGGGATATGCGGGAGAGATGCCATTGGTGGGAGGCTCAGACGGAATACAGTCTCCAGGGTGTCCAGCCCATGAAGTATCAGGAGTCCTAAATACTATGGGCAAAACTCCATCACTCCCTGTTTCAGCTTCCAATGGGAAAGCCTTAACCTTTGGGTAACAGGAAGGAAATTTGAAGGAAATTCTGTCTAGGAGTTCACATATATATAGGGTAACATGTTTCCCCTGAGACCCTAGATGGTGTCTGTAGCACTGGGTTTATTCAGAATTTGCAGCCATGTTCCTGTCCCATTCATTTCCTGATCATAACCAGGACTTATTCTATCAGCAAGTCAGTTTCCATAGATTATTGACTATGGATTGGGGCATGTGGAATGAACAGGGCTAAGCTTCCTCTTGGCTCATGGCTATGATGAGTGCCTGGGGCTTAAGAGTGAATTGGAGAGATGAAGGTGATGATGGGAAGGGATGTTGGTACTTTTCTGGTCCTGGACCAGGAAGCTTCTCTCTTGCGCTGCCAGAAAGAAAACCACCACGGCCTCAGTTAATACTTGATTTCTACAAGACATTTTATTGAAGAAGAAAAATTACTGTACACCATTTTCTGTTTAGCTTCTTGGCAAGCATTACATTCTATTTTTTAAACATCATTTATACCAATTTTATCAGTCTCCAAAGTGTCTTGTTTTCAAACTCAGAGATTCTCTTAAAAATATTCACTAGCAGAAATAGTCTGAACCTATTTTTTCAGTATCATGGCTTAAGCTGTTTTTTTTTTTCCCCCGACAAAATTTAACTGCCAGAAGCTTAGTTTCAAGGGAAATGTCAACACACTAGAAATCAAAACAAATAGGATAAAAAAAGGGACAGCAATGTGATAAATATAAGATCACTAATATGGATCTTGATGCTAGGGCATATTTTAACTCTAAATGACCCTCAGGAGGTGATACTTATAGAGGAAAAAACCTGTTAGTTGAGTCATCTTAGTAACCAGTTGTGTGGCCATTTTACCTGTCTTAATCACTTTTGAAATTATAGGACTGGACTATGAGATCTAAGAACCCCTTCTCTTCTTATGTACTAGAAATCTGGACAATATCTTTTATTTTGCATTTAAGATAACATAAATTTTGAAAAGATGTCACATTTAATTTAATTTAAATTTGAGAAAATACTTAGTTGTATTTAATCCATTAATTTAATTTTAGTTGAACAAAACTTCTTAGCTAGGATATGTCCTTTAGATTTCCCATGACCTTTGACCAGAATAGTACATGATCAAGTATGATGCTTTGCCATGTGAATGGAAATGGAACAAGGGAGTTAGCTGCATAGGGCTTCCTTCAAGCAATTTGGATGATCCAGGGCACATTTTCTCATCCAAACTACTATATACCCCAACAGGATCTTGTGATACTGAGGGTCGGTATAGCCAGACACCTACCATTCTTTTCCCATGTGCTGACTTAACCTATAATGACACTAGAATGGGACCAGAGCCATTCTTTCTAGAGGAGACATACTATATTGGAAGATAAGTCAGCAGATGAGTTTTGTGATATGTACCCCTCCCAGAGGACAAAATATTACCCTATAATCTTCCATATTACCATTCACAATTGACAAAGAGCCAGGTAGGATTCCTTAATGAGTGTGATCCTCAGGATCATTTAGAGAGAAGTTGGGTAAAATTTAGATCAAGTGCCAGATCCTAACTGGTTGATCAGATCTACTTTTTTCTAAATTGAGGTATAATATATATGATACATAATACATAAAATATAAACTAATATATGTTTCAGATATACACAGAGTGATTCACAATTTTGAAAGATTATACTCCAGTTATGGTTCTTATATTCCCTGTGTTGTACAATATAACCTTATGTGCATGGGTGCTTGCATGCTAAGTCACCTGTCATGTCCGACTCTTTGCAACCCTATGAACTGTAGGCCACTGGGCTCCTCTGTCCATGGGGTTCTCCAGGCAAGAAATACTGGAGTGAGTTGCCATGCCCCCCTCCAGGGAATCTTTCTGATCAGGGATTGAACCCGAGTCTCTTACATCTCCTGCTTTGGCAGGCTGATTCTTTACCACTAGCACACCTGCGAAGCCCATAATATAACCTTAGAGCATATTTATTTTATACATAGTAGTTTGTACCTCTTAATCCTCTATCCCTATCTTGCCCCTCCCCCTCCTTCCACTAGTAACCATTAGTTCTCTGCATATGTGAGTCTGTTTCTTCTTTTAAATTATTCACAAGTTTGCTTTATATTTTAGATTCCACATCTAAGTGATATCATACATTATTTGTCTTTCTCTGTCTAATTTATTTCACTTAGGATAATACTCTTCAAATCCATCCATGTTGTTTCAAATGCTAAAATTTAATTCTCTTTTATGGCTGAGTAGAATTCCATTATGAATTCCCCAGGAGGTGCAGTGTAAAGAATCCACCTGACAATGCAGAAGATGCAAAAGATGCTGGTTCTATCTCTGGATGGGGAAGTTCCCTTGGAGGAAGAAATGGCAAGCCCCTCCAGTATTCTTGCCTGAAAAATTTCAGACAGAGGAGCCTGGGGGACTGCAGCCCATGGGTTGCCAAGAGTCAGACTGAGTGACTGAGCACACAGAATTCAATTATATATATATACACACACACACACACCACATCTTCTTTATCCATTCATCTTTCAATGAACGCATAGGTTACTTCCACATCTTGGCAGTTGTATTAAATAAACAATGCTGCTCTGAATACTGGCGTGCATGTATCTTTTCAAATTAGCATCTTCGGTTTTTTCAAATACATCCCCAGGAGTGGAATTGCTGAGTCATATGGTAGTTCTATTTTTAGTTTTTTGGCACAGATCTGTAATGTTTTCCACAGTGGATACACAAATTTTACAGTCTCACCAATAGTGTACAAGATTTCCCTTTTCTTCACATCCTCAGCAGTGTTTGTTACTTGTGTTCTTTTTAATGACAGCCACTCTAACATCATATTAAAAAGCAGAGAGATTACTTTGCCAACAAAGGTCTGTCTAGTCAAAGCTATGGTTTTTCCAGTAGTCATGTATGGATGTGAGAGTTGGATTATAAAGAAAGCTGAGCACCGAAGAATTGATGCTTTTGAACTGTGGTGTTGGAGAAGACTCTTGAGAGTCTCTTGGACTGCAAGGAAATCCAACCAGTCCATCCTAAAGGAAATCAGTCCTGAATATTCATTAGCAGGACTGATGTTGAAGCTGAAGCTCCAATACTTTGGCCACCTGATGCGAAGAACTGACTCACTGGAAAAAACCCTGATGCTGGGAAATGTTGAAGGTGGGAGGAGAAGGGGATGACAGAGGATGAGATGGTTGGATGGTATCATCAACTCAATGGGCATGAGTTTGAGTAAGTTCTGGAAGTTGGTGATAGACAGGGAAGCCTGGCGTGCTGCAGTCCATGGCGTTGCAAAGAGTCGGACACAACTAGCAACTGAACTGACTGAATCTAATAGGTGTGAGGTGACACTTCATTGTGGTTTTAATTTACATCTCTCTGATGATGATTAGTGATGTTGAGCATCTTTTCAAGTGCCTGTTGGCCATCTGTGTGTCTTCTTTGGAAAAATGTCTATTCAAGTCTTTTCCCATTTTTTGATTGGATTGCTTTTTTTTTGACTTTTGAGTTGTATGAATGACCTCTTGATATATTTTGGATGTTAACCCCTTCTTCATCATATGATTTGTAAATGTTTTCTTACACTCAGTAGGTTGTCTTTTCATTTTGTCAATTATTTTCTTTGATGTACAAATGTTTTTAACTATGTACCAGTTGTTTATTTTTGCTTTTATTTCCCTTGCTTCAGGATACAGATTAAAACATATTGTTATGATTTATGTCAAAGAATATTCTATGGTTTTTTCTAGTAGCTTTATGGTTTCTGGTCTTACATTTAAGTCTTTAATAAATTTTTGACTTTATTTTTGTATATGGTGTTAAAGAATGCTCCGGTTTCATTGTTTTACATGTAGCTGTCAAGTTTTTCCAGCACCACTTACTGGAAAAGACTACCTTTTCTCCACTGTGGTTGTTTTTCCCCCACCCACCAAGTAAATGAGGAAGTTGGACAGTTTCAATATTTTCTTAACTAAAACTGTATTTTTCAAAGAGTGTTACACTTGAGGAGTTGCTATGTATTATAAGCAAAAACGGTTTCATGATTGAATGTTTGGGAAATGGTATGTGAAACATTGTTAACAGGTTTCTTTACTATAGAATTTCTCCTAGTCTCTTCTATGCAGATATGCTTTTGACTCTAGTATGGGAGTTAAATTAAGCTTTTATTTATTTGAAAATGATTTTTTGAGAAGCAGCCTATGATATTAGTATTCACAAAAGTTCTTTCAGCTTTATAAATCTCACCAATGCACTAATCATTTTAGAAGATTTGAATGTCTGTTCCCTGGTGGCTCAGAGGTTAAAGGGTCTGCCTGCAATGCAGGAGACCTGGGTTCGATCCCTGGGTCGGGAAGATCCCCTGGAGAAGGAAATGGCAACCCACTCCAGTATTCTTGCCTGGAGAATCCCATGGACAGAGGAGCCTGGTGGGCTACAGTCCACGGGGTCCCAAAGAGTCAGACACGACTGAGGGACTTAACTTTCACTTTCACTTTCAAACTCAATGAAGATCCACATTCTCCCAGAAGTCATTCTGTATTTCACTGTTTTCCAACAGGATCCTTCTTCTCCTCTCAATGGAGAGAATATTTTCTCTGATGAACTGAAAAGGGAATTATCAAAGGGAGTGCTTCTGAATAATTTGATGCACATTTCCTTGACTTTTATTGACTCCCCCATCTACACATAATGATTTTTTCTTCCATTTTCTGAAATGTAGCCTTATGTAAAAAGTCAATATATGAAAATCCAAACATATAAAGCATAAAAGATAAGCGGAGAGCTATTTATATAACAGGTGAATTCTTTACTTTACAAAATGATTCCTCCCAGAGTCTATTTTAGAGCAAAAGTTGGAGACACTGAAGAAAATTCAGTGGTCTCACAGTTTCTCTCACAGCTTCCTCTAACTTCACCATCTATTACCTTTTAGTAATTGTAACCTTTAAAAGGGACTTCCAAGGTGTGCTAGAGATAAAGAACCCACCTGCCAATGCAGGAGACATAAGTGATGAGGGTTTGTAAGATCGCCTAGAAGAGGTCCTGGCAACCCACTCCAGTATTCTTGCCTGGAGAATCCCATGGACAGAGGAACCCGGTGGGCTACAGTCCATAGGGTGGTGAAGATTTGGACATGACTGAAGCATTTAGCACGCAGATGCCTCTGTTTACCCACCAGTGGGATTGATTTAGCCTTAGAAAAGGCACCTTCCTCTTCCACACGGCTGGTGGGCTACTGCCGAGATCCTTTGCTGGTCAGGGAGGTCTTTCCCACCAGCTGGGGACCACTGTTTAGTGGCAAGCAAGCTCCAGCCAGAATCTCATTATTTTCCCAGTGTTGCTTGTGGCTTGGAGACTTATTTATCTGCTGAGATTATCACCCAATGGAAACAAATTCTTTGTCTATCATTTTTAAATCATGCCTCTGAAACATGTATTGTGTTTTGCCAGCTGTCCGAGTTGCTGGGACGTTCCCCCTTGGTTGAGAAAATGGTTTCTCAGACAGCCAAAATGAATCACGATGTACACAAACTTGATTTTTAGAGGTGTTTCCTGCCTTGTTAACCCAATCATTATGAAGACAAAGGAACAGTTGGATCATTGATACGTTGGCGAAAAGCATTAGCTTTCTTGTAAGGGCAATTTGCCACTTCAGGCATAATTAGGCTAGTTAAACACATCTTTGTGAGTCAGTGGGCTGGGAAGTCTTTATCCTTATCGTGAATGATATAATTCAAAGAGACTCTTAGCTCTAAATGGAGATGCCCTTTCAGGGCAAGGTATTTCCTATGATTGCTGGATATTTTAATCTCTAGGCCTAACTAACACATTGGTTTTGTGCCTTGAGAAGACCATCACCTCTAAAATATTTATTTAGTCCTTCATTAAGTAGAATTTGATATCCTTGGTGACACTTTAGGAGAGGAGAAATCAGTTAAAGCACCTAGTCCCGAGAGTGAATGTTCTTTTTCAGGTTATTTTGTGCTAGCTGTCTGAGAAAAGAGAATGGAATGAGGGCTGGGGAGGAGGCCAAGAAATCCTTGCATCCCCCAACCCACACTCTGCCTGTAGCTCAAGCTTGAGGACAGACACTGGTGATGGAAGATCAGTGTGCTTGGCTAATTTCTCCTATGGCAATGAAGCATATTGATCTGCCCTTGAGAGTGGGGGGTTCTGATCTTGTCCCTGGTTCTGCTTCTCTAACCAGCTCTGTGATCACAATGATCCATTAGCCTCTCAGTTTTCTCACAGGAAAGCGGGGATTCATCTCTGCTTTGCTTGGATGCACAGAATGTTATGCCGAGGGCTGTGCTACTAAGATCGTGGTTCTGAGAATTACAGATTATGATGATTAATATGGGCAAAGGTCATGACTTTTTTTCTTTACTTCTTTTACATCTGTTTGACATATATGGAAAGAGCACAGGTAGAATTGCACCCATCTGAGTATGGATTCTTTTGCTAATTAGTTTCCTCATCTATACACCAGGAAGTGACTATCTATTTCATGGGTACCGTGAAGACTTGGCAAATTCTACTGCTTTTGGTTGCATCATCTGGGATTGGGCCTAGCAGTCTTTCCCTAATAGCTTTCCCTCTTGTGGCAAGTGCATCTCCATTAACCCCTTCATAAGTCATTCATGGCACTTAGTTATTGGGTTGTTGCTTTATAAGAAAAACACTAAATTATGACATTTCCACATCCCCTGCTATGCTGTTTCTTTGCTTGTAACATATAAAGTCACTTTATCTTGTAATCTTTTTGAAGATACTTAAAGCAATAGTCCTCAACATTTTTGGCACCAGGGACCAGTTTCATGGAAGACAATATTTATTTTAATGGACCACAGAGGAAGAGGGGATGGTTTCAGGGTGATTCAGGTGTATTGTATTTATTGTGCATTTTGTTTATATCAGCTCCACCTCTGATCATCAGGCATTAGATCCCAGAGGTTGGGGACCCCTGATTTAAATTTAATGATCCAGGCTTAAGTTAAAATTGAACTGTAGGTTAAAACAATAATAAGATACCAACAAAACATTAAAAAAAGAAAAAGCAAAAATGAGTTCTACTCCCACTCCCTTAACCCTGCCTCCACCCTCAACTCAAGCACAATGGAAACAAACCAAGCAGCCAAACAAAAGCTAAACACAAATCTGACAGCATCGGTTTTTGGCAAGGACTCTTAACATATTGTTGGTGAGAATGCAAACTGGCATAACCATTTTAGAAAACTCTTAGATAGTACCTAGGAAAGGTGAACATACGCCTACCTTATGACCCATAAACAAATGCGTATGCGCATCAAAAGTATACAAGAATGTTCCTGACAGTTTTATTTGAAACCACCAGAAACTAATATCAGAATCATCTGTGGTGTATTCACTCATTGGAACACTACATAGTAATGAGGGGGCAGTGGGAAGCTTCCATGGTGCTGGTAATGTTTTATATTTTGAGCTCAGAGGTAGTTATATAGGATTATTTATTTTATAAAAAATTATCAAGATGTACACTTAAGATCTCTGCATATATTTTATACTTCAGTAAAATTTTTGCTAAATAAATAAATATTGATATTATTCTTAAAGAATTCACTGCTAAATGGCTGGAAAATTTCTTTAGACTGCAATTAAAACATGTCACAGTTTTAGAGATCTTAAAATAGACATAAAATAAAAATTCAATTTATAATTCAGCACTCACATATTCATGCAATTGTGCATTATTTTTTATTCAGAAATAATTTACCAAAAAATCCTCCACACAGATATTAAGTGTACAATTCCGTGAGTTTTGCTACAGGTATACATTCAAGTAATTGTAACTCCAGTCAAGATATAATTTCCTTCACCACTTGTGCTTCTTCCCAGTGAATTGTCCACCTCTTCTACCCAGAGGAAGCTAACTACTCTTTTTTTCTAATTGTTGAAATATTGTTGATTTACAGTATTTCAGCAAAGTGATTCAGTTATACACACATATATATATATATTCTTTTGGAGATTCTCTTTCATTATAGGTTATTGCAAGATAATACAGTTCCCTGTGCTATACAGTAGGTTCCTGTTGTTTATCTATTTTATATACATTAGTAGTGTGTACCAACTGTTCTTAATTGCAGCACATCAGGTTAGCTTCACTTGTCCTTGAATAGAATAGAATTAAAATAGAAATAGAATAACAAAGCCTATGTACTCTTGTGGCTGGCTTCATTCATCATTATGCTTTTGATATTCATCCAAATTGTTGAATGCACTGGTGGTTAATTTTTTTTTTATGAATATAATTTTTTTTCCTTTCCCTGTTGTTGGATATTTGGGTTATTTCCAGCTTGAAGTTACTGATGAAGAAGACTGCTATCAGTATTTTTGTGCAAGCTTTTCTTGAAATGTGTGTCCTAAGAAATCTTTGCCTCTTAGGTCATAAAGTCGTTTCTTATGTCCTTAAAGAAGCTTTTTTTTTTAAAATGTTTGTAACTGTGATCTGTGTCAAAATAATTTTTACGTATAATGTGAGGTGAGGATCAAGTTTCATTTTTATCTGGTTGTTCAAACCCTGTTTGTTGAAAAGAAACCTTTCTTTCTCCATTTGATTACTTTGCATTGTCTGTTGAGAATCAATGAGTCATTTATGTATAGATCTGTCCAGGAGTTTCTGTTTAGTTCCATTGATCTATGTACTTACCTTAATTCTCATAGCACACTGTTTTAATTACTGTAGCTGTAGAATAAGTATTAAAATCATAGAATGAGTATTTATGTATTGATTTTTCTCATTAGGTCATACAAGTGCATTTATAGACCTCTTGACAATGAAGATAAACTGCATCCAGTGTCCTATATGGTAAGTCGATTTTATGTTAAATGAGAAATAATCACTCTGATTTCAAAAACCTTTCAGGCAGGATACCTTAAAACATGGAGGTATCTATGCTACTCAATAAAAATTTTACTACTGTTTATCCTGCTTATCGAGGGTAGTAAGTAAATTTCTTATGGCTCTGTTGACATTTCTGCCCTTACTGTGAAGTTGGTTCTTAGTACATCTGACCATATTAAATAGTAGCTTTGGGTATATAGTAATTGTAAATGTGCTTTTATTTACATTTCAGTCTCCAGTATCCAGTATCACTTTTAGCATACTTAGTTGGTCTGAATTTTCCCTTTTTTTTTGTTTTAAATGTTTAACTTTCTTCATTTTTAAATTTTGCTTATTTTTGCCCCACCCCCCCCCTTTTTTAGAAAAGGTGTGCTATAACCTCAGCCCAGAGCAATAAAGATTGACCTTAAAATAATTAGGTGGTTTCATTTCTTATTTGCCAGTGACTGGTTGAGGTGTGGGAATGTGGTGCAATTCTAGGCAATAAGAGGGGATGGGGTATGACCTCTGGAGTTCCTGTGAAAGGTTTTCTGACTGATAAAGTGAATTGGGGGCTGTGAACAAGGTAACAGTTTCTCTCCTGCTGTTATTGTTGCTGGATGTTGTGAAGTCGGGTGGGGACATCTGGAACTTTTGTAGCCATCTTGTGACCAGGAGGAGACTTACAAGTTGGTTTGCTGAATTAAGCAGAGTCAAGACAAGGAAGAAATCTGAGTCCTCGAAAAAATGAGGGAGTTAAAAAAATAATGTTTTAATCTATCCCCAGTCTTCTAGTTATGGGGCTTAAAATTTTTTGCTCTTTGTCAAAATCACTTGAGTTAGGATTTTTCTTATTTGCTCCCTAAAGCATGCTATCTGTTAAAACCATATTGTATTTTAGCAGCTCTTTGATGTGTTAAGAACTCATACTCAGAAAATTAAATGAATGAGGCATTAGACTAAGAACCAAAGCATGAGCGAAGGCATACTCTAGTGACCAATCTTAGTCATCAGAATGTATGATTCTAAACGTGGTGGTGGGGGAACCACTTACTTTCATACAGTATGAAAATACCTGCATGAACTTGATACTGAAGGTCTTGGGATATGGATATTCATGACTCAGGTAACTATAGATGAGAGTAGAATGTTGGGGGCAGGAGAAGCAAAACCAGCTATAGAGTTTGAGACAAAGTTCACGATCATGTCCCCTGCCTAAAGAACCAGTGCACTATAGAGACCTGACTTATGAGAGACGTCAAGTAGCTCAGCTAAGAAAGCTGAGCGCAAGGCAGGACTAGACACCAAGCTCCTGAATTTCTCTGTAGGAGGGGCTGAAGGGCTGCAGCAGGTCTCCATTGGACCTGCCATTGCAAAGAACTTTTGCTATTAGCTATCCGTATCAAAGAATGGGGCAGGACAGTGGCCAAGACACTGGTTACGTCCTCTGAGTCAATGATTAACGCCAAACCAATTTTCCTGCCTTGGATTGAGAAAACCCACAGTCATTAAAAAGGCAAGCCAACCTTCAGATCCATAGCTGTTTTATTTTGAAATGAAGTCATTATTTCAAGTCAGAAGTGCATAAAGTATTCCTAAAGGATTTTCAAGACAGAAAAATTTCAGTTCTGGTTGGTTTGCAATCAAGGTAGTCTTTCAGTTTTCAATTTCATTGAAGGGAATGCTCCATAATTTGAACTCCTGATGCTGAAAATTGAACTGGAAATGAGACTCTCATGTTGTTCAACTAATGCTTCATTATTGGCCTGATTATTATTAGTAAGTCATCTCATCCATGTCGGAGGAGAACAAGCGACTCCGTCTTTGCCCTCTAGGTGTACAGGCACAATCCCTGGAAGTCCGTTTTTTCAAAATAGCCTGTGCAAGGTAGAGAATGGGATCTTCCACTGCTTTGAGTCACAGTTCTTTCCATTTCAAGCAAAGGGTCTTCTTTTTTGGCTGAATTTCTACATTTTAAAAGTTCTTCCAATGGGAAGGAGTCAACATCCCTGTTATAGAGGACGTGGCAGCATGAAATCCATAGACTGAATTGCTTAGGTTTATTTTAACTACTGTACACAGACAGGGTTGGGAGTTCTTTGGGAGACCTGTCTTTCTTGCTAATATATTAACATGGTACTTTTCTTGGTTAGTACATTTATATAGTTGCAGGGGTCTTTGGAAAAATAACATGAAAAGCTATTTGTTCATAACTCATGTTTGCCCTACCATGGGGTGAATTGAACTAAATAACGTATGTTTAGCTCATCTAAAAACTATAGACCAAGGGGAAAAAAGGACTTCACACCAAATAGTTTTCATTTCAAATTTAACACTGGAGATTACTGTCTTTGTGTTGTCAGGCTTATGCTGTGTGTGTACCAGCTTTTACAAAAAATTCAAGCCTGCATCTCACGAATCACAGAAAATTGTACCAATGAGTTCAGCCCTAAAGTTTACGGAGGTCATATGGATGCAGATGCTCAGAGCCTGTTCATATCATGCTGCTGAGTTATTAATAGAACAGTAAATTAACCCATGCTGCATACTGATATGGTTGACTGATGAGTAACTTTGGGGACCATATTGTAAGTTTGGGGCACTTCTGATCTGACTCTAATATGTACAAAATGAGATGGGAGCTGCTGTTCAATATGATCACGTGACAGAGGTAAGACTACTGAAGCAGGGGTGCGATGGCCTTTTCCCTCCGGCACCTTTGGGGAAATAAGTTTGCCTGCATTCCTTTTTACACTCAGCAGGGTAATGCCAGGGTAGTGCAAATGGAGAAATCAAGAGGTGGGCCAGTGATTACAGGGAGAGTGGATGTGAGGAAAGATGGGAGGGGAGGAGTTTGGAGAGGTTCAAGTTCTTAAAGGGGTTTGTGGAAAAGAGGATGATTCTGGGAAAATAGCAGCCAAATGGGACTCTGAGGAGATAAGTAGGAAAGCATAAATTTTAGTATTTTTTTTTCCTTTGTGTCAATTTACTTCCACTTTCTGAAACCTTCAGAAAAGATGCAACTAAAATTGCCTTCGGCCGCTGAGAGCAGCAGGAGGTGGGCCAACTTTGTATATGTACAGTCACTCATTTCACATCATACAACCTGCTCTGTCCCTCGTCTTTCAGGTTCCCAGATTAGTTGTTGAAAAGTCTCTTGAAATTATGTCTTGGTGTTGCTCTGCTATCAGGCAGAAAGTGCTGTAGTTTGGCTTGGGTCCAAGAGTGAGCATGTGGTCTGGCAAATTAGACATAAAAGATTCCCTTGGAGGGTTTTGGAAAAGGTGTTTCCCTGATACAGGGAGAGCATGCTTACAAAGTGAAGGTCTCTTCCTGTCCTGGCCACCCTTTGACCTAGTTTTTTGATGATTTTTTTGATGGCTCGTGACCATTAAGTGACTTCCCAGAGGGGAAAGGACAGCCTAGAGATGGAAGTATGGAAAAGACTGGGGTCCTTTACAACACTGTTGAGCTAGTTCTGTATTGTCTACCTTTGGAATACTTGTTCAAGTCTTCTAAACCACTATTTCTAACTATGCATTTTTCTGCATTACTAAATTTTGTTAATCAAGAGTGAATTTCCTTATGGTTAAGCCTCTAATATTTAACTCTTTTCTCACCTGTAGCCAAAGTCATTACTAACTGGCATACAACACATTTAAAACTTTCACCATTCATAAGGTGCAACCAAACAAAACAGAAATAAATTGGAAATTAGAACCTATGAAAAATTGTACTTGTCATCCATACCGTCTGATTTTTCAAATGTCTATATGGGTCAGAACTGTTTGGCCTCATTGATTATCATGAGCAAATATCATAATTGAACTCAAATATAAATGTTCATGAATAAATGTTTGCAGTGTGTCTGTTTTACATATTGGTATCCAATTAAAATTTCATTTGAATAAAAGCTAAAATAACTGAAAAACTCCAGCAAAAGTCAAAGGGAAGTAGGACAGTTAAATATTTGTATTTGTGTATATGTGCATGTGTTAATTCACTGCATTTAATAGCTGATCATTTAAGTTTATTACACTCCTATGTGGGATCCACTGTTCTGGGGGCTAGAGATACAAAAGTTAATTTGATACAGATTCTGACATCTATAAGACTCTAATTTGATCAGTGGTGCCACAATCTGAACACATGCTGAGGATGAAAACCAAAGAGTCATCCTTCAAAGACTTCACATTTGTAACGTGTCAGCAAATCACTTTTGCTCCACCCCCTGGGTATAACCCCCTCTTATGCTCTTCATTTCTCCTGCCTTGAGCTCAAGCCATCCCTCTCTCCCACTGTCCTTCTCTGTAGGTTCTTTCTCTACGTGGTAGGTTCTTCTCTACATGGTAGGTTCTTCTCTACATGGTAGCAAGGGTGATTTTTTTTAGAAAACCTCAAGGCGATCATGATGGTCCCTTCTTTTCATCTTTTTCATGGTTTTGCATCACTATTAAAAAAAATAATCTAAAGACCTATCCCTTGTGCATAGAGCTTTATGGTCTAACACCAGTTACCTCCCCATGTAAATTCTGCCTTCACTGAATCCAACCAGAATATTCTGGTCTCCTTGCTGTGGTTGTTCCCTTCCTGGTAACCTTGCCCTGATTTTCTCGCTTCAGTCAGGTCTCTGTTCTGAGTCACCCCAAGTATAGTGTGTATCTATTCATTTATTCTCTGTTTTTCTCACTTGAATATCAGTTCCAGGAGGGCAGGGTCTTGGCCATTCTAATGAATCCAAATGAGTGAATCGGTTAACGAATTGTGGGTGATAAGCTCTTTTTTTTTTTCCCTCTTGCCTTGATTTTGCCCTGACTGGCAACATTTTCAGGCTGGATTCATCCACCCTCTGTGGCTGTGTGCTTGCACTTGTGAGATGAGGGGAAATTTCAGGCCTGTCCGAGGGTGCGAGGTTTTCAATTGCAGACCTGGTGGTTCTCCTGCCATGTTGCTGGGGAGGCTCCCACCTTTGTTTACACATCAGACCAGCTTGTTGCCAGGCAGGGGAGGCAGCTGGACTGTGCAAAGGTGCTGACTAAAGCAGGTGTTTCTCTTTTTGTCTGAAGAAGGAGAAAAGCCAGCTCAGGTTGCCCCAGGCAGACACACACAGGAAGTCAGCCATGCTCTCTCTGGCTTGGCGTCCATCATGCACAGTCCTCCCCGTTTCTGCTCCTCCTGCCAGCGAACTGAGTGGGATCCTGATGCCTTGCTTCTCATTCCACGAGTGTGAGTTAAAAAAGTAATCCACAGAAATTCAGCATGTTGTTACTCCCTTCTGTGTGTGCACTGAGTGGTGAGACGATTCCTAGACCCACACACACTGGTGTCCAGCCCTGGCTTCTCTGGCTGTGTGACCTGGGGCAGGTGTCTCTACCTTTCTGAGCCTCAGTCATATCGCCAACAACATGGGAACACTAAGACTCACCTCGTGTGGTTGACAGAACAGTTACATGTTATCTAGAAGCTATCTAGCATCACAGCAGACAAGATTGTAGTGAGCAGATGATGGGTCGTTCATCGCTTTTTTGGCCCTCTTTGTCTTTTAGCAGCCTTTAAATTCACTCTTGAGGTCATCTCTGTTCAAATAAATGGTCAGTCTTGTTGCTAAGACCTGGGAACTGTGGGAAACCAGGCTGAGACAAATGGGAGACAATAGTGAAAACCTGAACACACTCATATGCTGGGACCCATTTCAGAAGAAACTGTAGCCTGTACACCGGTCACAGACCACTGAGGCTGGAGAGGCTGTGGAACCCACAGTGGGGCTCCCCTCTCCCACCAGGGCTTCCCTCCAGGTGGGTGACCCTGCAGGAGCCAGGGCTGGCCTGGACGGCAGGTCCCTCATCTGCAACCCCAGCCCGGCTCTGGGGGCGGTGGTTTCCCTCCCCCACCTCCTCACTGCTGACCCCCTCCCCCTGGTAGGGTGGGAAGGTGGGGTGCTGGGGAGTCCAGCTGACTTCTCAGGCCTGTGAGAAGGGGGCCCAGTGAGCGTTGCACCAGCCTGTCCTCCATGCAGCTCAGCTCTCCCTTACCCGCCATGTTTCAAGCTCCTTTGTGGGAGGGCAGGGTCTGGGGTGGGAAGGGGTCTGCTCGGGAATGGATCGAGTCTTGTCAATACCTCCACTGGATCGTGGAGTTTGTCAGCAAAGGAAAGCCCATGTTGAAAGACCCAGAGTCGTCAGGACAAAGGGCTTTGGTTTGCCTGGAAGAACTAGTCTTAGGATCCTGGCAACAAAAGTTTTGGGAGCAGGGCCACTCTGAGATGTCAAGTTCAGACTGGAGGCTGGGAAGGCCCTGGATCTACCAGAGACAGAGAGGCTGGCTTCTGGGATAGGATGAGGATTTGGGATCCCAGCCAAAGGAGGAAGGGAGAGAGGTCAAAGGAGTCTCCTGTGTCCTGAAACGCCGAGGCCGTTTCCACCTCAGGGCCTTTGCACGTGCTCTCCCTGGAACGCTCTCCTTTCTAAGTCTGCACGGCTGCTTCCTCACTTCCAAGATCCAGGGCTCGTCCAAAAGATGCATAATCCTTGAGGCCTTCCTGGAGTTCCTCTCTCCCAGTATCAAATCTCCTCTTCTCCTTACTATCCACAGAGCATCTCCAACTGTTTTACTTGGTATATTCAACACTCCCATGAGGTTCTAAGTCAATGTTCAACAAGTAAAAAAATGAATTTTATATCAGAGACTCCCCAGTTGATGAATGTTCCTACTTTGTAGTCAGTTTCCAGAACATAAGAGAGCTGTCTGGGTTCAGAATAAACTGTAGTAACTTTGGCCAAAAGGAATAATACTCAGACAGATCTGATGAGTGTGAATGGCTCTTCTTGTGATCAGAGGCTATTTATCCTCAGGTGTTCTAGGGTTCCCCTTCAAGGCACATCTGTGGAGCTAAATAAACATGACCTGTTTTTGTAAAGTTATAATTAGTCTAGTGTAAAAGGGTCACAATCATGACTGTCCTCTTAAAACCTCATTCTCCAAGCAAAATGATGAAGGACGTTATTAGTGGGACAAGAGTCATTTTTAAAACACTGACACTGCAAGCTTGTGTGCTTAGTTATTCAGTCATGTCCAACTCTTTGTGACCCCATGGACTGCAGCCTGTCAGGCTCCTTTGTCCATGGAGAATCCATGGGGATTCTCCAGGCAAGAATATTAGAGTGGGTTCTCATGCCCTCCTCCAGGGTACCTTCTCAACCCAGGGATCGAACCCAGGTCTCCAGCATTGCAGGCGGATTCTTTACTGACTGAACCACCAGTGAAGCCCATGGTAGTGTGAAAACATTTTGCTTTAGTCATCCATGTGTATTTCTAATTTTTTAAAAAAAGTGTTAGTCGCTCAGTCATGTCCAACTCCTTGCAACCCCATGGACTGTAGCCTGCTAGGCTCCTCTGTCCATGGAATTTTTCAGGCAAGAACACTGGAGTGGGTTGCCATTCCCTTTTCCAGAGGATCTTCCAGAACTTAAAAAAGAAATACCATAGAATGTTAATTTCTATGTCTGTACATATTACCAAGCTCGGGCAATTCCTAACAACCTGGACTGATGGCTGTGAAACTGTTCCACTTTGGTAGAAGGGAAAGGCAGGCAAACTGGCCACCTCTAGCTCTTTGTGGATCCCAAAGATTAAGCTGTGGCTGGCTCAGCCACACAGCCAAACACACAGTAGCTTCATTCATTCACTTACAAAATATCCATGGGATCCCCTACCACGTGCCACGCATTTTTCTAGGGGTTGGGGATTCAGCAGTGACAAAGAGACAAGTATGTCTGCCTGCAAGCAGCTGCCCATTCTAGTGGGTGAGGCAGACAATATCACAGTAAATGAAGTACCCAGGATGGTGGAAGGTTACCCATGGAAAAGACGCAGAGGAGGGCAGAGGAGGCAGGATGCATGTAAAAGGGGGTTGTCGGGGATGCTCTCAGGTGACATCTGGGCAAAGACCAAAGGCAGTCAGGAGCACAGTGGGGCAAGGGGTGTGCTAAGCAGAATGGCCAGGGGAGACTCTATGCATACTTGAAGAGGAACAAGGAAACCAGTGAATGGGACCACCGTGAGTGAGGGAGCGGAAAAGGGATGATGAGCCAGAGAAGAACATGAGTGCTCATCACTTGGCGCCTAGAGCCAGTGGAAGGAGCCTTGGGCTCTATTCCGAGTGAAATACCAAGCCAATCCAGAGTTTCACAGTGGAGCCACATGGTAAGTTCACAATGTAAAAGGATTCCTGAATTCAATTCTTTGACAGCCTGTGTTATTCTGATCAAAACATTCAAATCTAAAAAAGGGCTTGCAGGCAGCATCATCGCTGTGTATAGTGGGGGGCCTGATGAAAATCCCCATCCATGCAGCAGATCCTTGCCATCCTCTAAAGCTTCTGCCTTTTTTCTCTCAGCAACGCTGAAGGCCAGAGCCAGGGGCAAAAGGGTTTGAGCCCCCAACCCATCTTGGCCCCACAAGGTCACCCTCCCCCTCTTTTTGGCATCCCTGACTGAAGGGTGGAACTGGCAGTGGGTCAGGGAAGCCCAGCCTGGGAGGTTCACGCTGATGCCCAGCTTGCAGAGTCCTGGTCACTGCTGACCTCCCCCTGCAGATTCTGAGGCTAAGATTGCCCCCATCATTCTTCTCAACTTTTGGCATTGATGCAATTCTTCATTTCATGGCTCATCATCAGCAATGTCTTTTAAACCTGGGGCACTCTGTTTAATGGGATTTTTGAGTTATTTTAAAGTTTGAGAAGTAGCATGAGAGATGCGGTTTGGATGCAAAATGTTCAAGCTAGCCTCTCTGGGGTTTTGAGTTACTTACCTTATGAAGACAGTAAGGAAATGAGTCCTGGCCAGTCCTCCTAATGAACGAGATGGGCCAGGATGCGGCATTAAGACAGAGGCACACATCCAGAGCTTCAGGAGCTGGGAAAGCAGGAACTGCTGTATTGTACAAGATGAGCTCACCGACCTTCTGACTGTGTCCCCTCAGAGGGTCCAGAGGGCACTCCCTTCACCCAGGCTGGGGGAGATACATTTATGGGGGAGCCCCAGTGTTCTCTGTGTGGCTGTTATCCGTGGGCCAGAAGGGATGGTGCGGGCAGCTGCTGTCCAGCAGGGCTCCTTGACTCCAGTGGGGATGACGGGACACAGCACCAAGACGGGGTATTGCATCGCTAAAGACAAGGTGGGTGTGTTTCCTGTGAGAGGTCACAGAACCCAAAGTAGCAATCAGAATAGTACGGCCTGTAGAGCCATTGAATGGACCCATTGATCACGATATTCCTTGAGCAGAAATAGATGGGCAGGCTATGAAAGCCTTAGTTGACTTGCATAAATGGGAAAGCTCTAGCACTGGTGAATAGAATCACCACAATAGAAAGCAGTGATCCGTCAACCCATTCTCGGACTTGAGTCATTTCATAGACACAGAGCCTCTTGATAAACAGGAGGAAAAGTCTCCTTGGAAATCCTGCCACACGGCCAACAGTTTGCGCTGTGAATCTTCCTTCTGACCCTCGCTAAAGGGGCCTTTGACTGTGTGTTAGGGTGATTGTGTATGGGGGTGAGGGGTGAAAACCAGACTGTCAGGGACGAGAGGACCCTAGAGACCCAAACTGCCACTGTAGTCCACTGACAAGGTGATCAGTGGGGTCTGGCCCTGGTCCATCTCACAGTGGGTCCAGCGAGGCCCCAGACCTACTTTGTTGTTATTTCTTCAGTTCCAAAAATCATAGTTGGAAAAAAAACCCCATGACCTAGTGCCCCCACTGGGGTCAGAATCCAGCATCTCTTCGTTTAAGCGCTTCTTCTTCCTGAATGCCAAGTTTGCCCAGTGCTCAGAGCACTTTCCGTGTATGGATGACCACACACAGACAGCTGCCTCAGGGCTGTGTCTCCAGGGCCTGGCCACCCTGGCTTCTCGGCTGGTTGCTCGTGAGGCCGAGCATGATGGAGGGGCCTGTGGCAGGACAAGGGAGGACTGTGGAGGACAAGCAGGAGAAAGCGGGTTCCAGTTCTGCTGTTAGCTCCCTGCGTGTTGCTGGGCAGACCACTCTGTCTTTCTATGCCTCTGTTTTCTCATTGTTAAGAAGAGAGCCTGGGCTAGAAGCCAGTGATTCTCAACCCCAGCAGCATACATATTGATACAAACACCAGAGTGACTCTCTATCTGTGGAAGATACGTTCCAAGACTCTCAGAGGATGCCTTAACTGGGGATAGTCCCAAATCCTATATACACTATGTTTCTTCCTATGCATACACACCTATGATATGTTTAATTTATAAATTAGGCACAGAGATGAATAAAAATTTATAATAAAATAGATCAATTATAACTATATACTGTAATAATCATTTGGATATGTGGTCATTTTATCTCTCAAAATATCCTATTGTGCTACTGAATTCAACCTTCTTCTTGTGATGATGTGAGATGATAAAATATCTATGTGATGAGATGAAGTGAGGTGAATGACCTAGGTGTTAGGCTATGGACGTTTGGACCATGTGTCAAAAGCAGGTCACCTGGAGGAGGTGATCCTGGATCGAGCTCCCATGATGATGTCAGTGGTTGGGGATCCCAGGCTGTGTGGTGTAAGACTTCATCATAGCACTCCAAAAAGCATACAATGTAAAACTTCTGAGTTACTTATTTCTGGAATGTTCCATTTAATAGTTTTTGAGCTATAGTTAACTGTGGGTAACTGAAAATGTAGAAAGTAAAATCACAGATAAGGGTGGTGGGTCTACTGTACTTAGACCCCACACTAGAGAATTATATTTAATTGGTCTGGGGTAGGGCCCTAGCACTGATCTTTTTTTTTTTTTAATATACATCCATTTTACTTGAATCTCCAACTCATTCTTTTATTTATTTATTTGGCTGCATTGGGTCTTAGTTGCAGGATGTGGGATCTTCATTGCAGCTCACGGACTCTCTAGCTGTGGCCCGTGGGCTTAATTGCTCCACAGCACGTGGAATCTTAGTTCCCTGACCAGGAGCCGAATCCTTGTCCCCTGCATTCCTGCACTAACAGGCTGAGTCTCATGATATTCCTCCCCAAGAGAGGAAGAGCATCAGACACATTTGAAGTCAAAGCTCCAAAGGACATTCAGAAAAGAAAAATCCTAAAATCCCTAATTCCCAAATTAAAATCTGCAATATTTCTCCTTGGAGGGGGAAATGTGACTGACCAGACCACAAAGAGGTTGGGTTGAAGAATAGCCCAGATATTTGTTTCAGTCATTTCAGTGACATTTTAGAGGGCTGCTCAAAGGTTTGTTCGTGGTGTGTGTCTGTGTCCTAGACACAAGTCAAAATCTGTATTATCAATATATAGATTCAGAGAGACAGACCCAGACCTTTATTTACTTACCGATGGATGCTCTTACTTCTGTGTCTTGTTTCCACCTCCATCTCTAACCAGCCTTTGGAAAGAGCTCCCAACCTGTGAACAGGAAGACTGGCTCTAGCTTTTGAGCCAACCATAAAATAGCTGCGTGACCTTGAAGAAGCAACTTTTTTCTCCTTAGGCCTCCATCTTCTCATCCTTTAAATGTGTAGCTCCAAAGTGTCTTATAGGTGAAATGACCTACAGTAATGAAGTTTCGGAGAAGGCAATGGCACCCCACTCCAGTGCTCTTGCCTGGAAAATCCCATGGATGGAGGAGCTGGCAGGCTGCAGTCCATGGGTCGCTAGGAGTCGGACACGCCTGAGCGACTTCACTTTCCCTTTTCACTTTCGTGCATTGGAGAAGGAAATGGCAACCCACTCCTGTGTTCTTGCCTGGAGTATCTCGGGGACGGCGGAGCCTGGTGGGCTGCCGTCTATGGGGTCGCACAGGGTCGGACACGACTGAAGTGACTTAGCAGCAGCAGCAGGAGAAATGAAGTTTTATGAAACCTTGCTTATCCATCCAGAATATTAAGCTGAGCGGCTTTCCTGAAGCAAAATGAACTCCAAGCTGTCGCCAACGGATTGTGCTCACTGACAGCAGAGGTGGATGTGCAGAGGCCATCTGTCCAACTCGGTCAACCTCAGAAGAACGGTCAGCCTTTTCTCATGGCTCAGTCAACAAACCCAGCTTTGAAGCACTTAGAGAGAGGGCTGCCAGGTGGCGCTGTTTCCCCAGATTTCCAGGGAGTCTTCGGTTAAGCAGATGGCTTTTGGAGAATTAACAATTAACGTCCACAGTATGAGCCAGAGCCTGTAAAAAAATATGTTATATTCCAGAAACTACAGAGAGCTGAGATTGCTCAAAGACATGCTGCTGCCAGCCTGTTTCTCTCCTGGCCAAGAATGTAATCACACAGCCTGTCCCATCCACAAATTAGTCCCACAAACATGGGACATTAATAACAAGGGTAAATGAGGAATATTATAATAAATGATTTGTATGCTTTTTTTTTTTTAGCCTTACATTGCATTTTATTTTGGAAATTTTCCCTGCATATAATAGCTAGAAAAGAATTGCCACTGGGCAGGAGGGTAAACCAATTCTGATGTGAATTCAATTTCCAACAGCTTGTAAAAGGAAATCACCAAATGAGGTATCTAGGCTTTTCCCCTGAATTCATATTGATGCTTACAGGGTATCCCAAACCAGGGTGCCAGGGCTGTGATGACTGGCAGGAAATATTTCTTGTGTTTTCCTGACTTTTCCTTTTCTAGAAAAAGGCCATGTGAGTTAAGGACTTAAGCTCTGATGCTATCGCTTTCTTCATCAAAGGCAAAGATGTCCTTTGTCACATAAGGAGTTCAGGAATGCAGGAAGAGGGAAGGGCGCAGAGGTCATTCGGCCCATTTTTACCTCTGTTTCTTGCATCTTCTCCCTTGAATGATTGTAAACGCCATTATTTGCACGGATGCCCATCCACGGAAGGGCGAACTCCTCCTGGACAGCAGAGTTTAAGGTTTTGCTTCCCTGCCCCTCCTCCATGACTATTTTTCTTGTAGAAATGACCCTCCGGAGGGGCAGCGAGAGGCGCAGTGGCGGGCTGGGTCAGGAGAAGCACAGGGCGCTTCTCTCGATGACCAGGACACGCTCTGAAATAGAACTGTCTGCGCCTCCAGAGCCACCCCCCCCACCCCCTCCCACCCCCGCACTGGCTCCTGTCTTCTCCCTTGCCCGGAAACTGCAATTTGTCAAAATTAAGTCGTCAGCTGCCTCGCCCCTCTGCCACGCCCTTAGTAGCTCAAGTTTGCAGCTTGTTGACTGGGGAAACAGAGTGAAACCCATGCATTTTCTTCACGTTCCCCTTTAGTTTAATTCTACCTTTCATGAATTCATGGTATGTGTTGTTAGGTCTATAAAAATGTTCTCAGTGCCAGCTCCTCTGGTGTGCATCTAAAAAGAGATCATTTTCAATCAAAAGCATTAAGTACTCAGACTCCAGCCTGGTGGATGGGATCCTTGGGGGGAGGGCGGTGGGGGGAGGGGCGCAGAGTCCGCATCACTGGGAAGCAGAGCATCTCCCCTCCTGGCAGGGAAAAGCGAGGCCCCTTGACCCCCTGCGCCAATTACTATCTTAACCACCCTCCCCCACGGCCCAGGGGCAGCTGGAAAGGAAACCTAACCCTGGGGGTCCCCACAGCGTCTTGCCGGCTCCCTAAGGCTCCCGGGCGTTTGCCCATCTGGTGCGGCCTGCGGAGCGGGAGCCTCATTAGGCGTCATCTGGCCACCTGAGAAGGCTCGGTGGGCCTCCCCCGGGGCCCCCTCCTCCAGGCAGGACTCCACGCCGCCAGCTGCGTATCTCCGGAGCTTGTTTGCTGGAGCAGCTGCCCTGGCTAATTATTGGATCGCAGTGTCCCCAGGTGGCTGCCCCAGACTGGAGGGGCTGGGCCGAGAGAGGGCCGGGGGACATAAAGGGACAGAGACGGGAGCAATAGGAGGGGTCGTCAGAGAGGGTCGGGGGTGAAGGAGCAGAGTGCATTATATGAGCATCGCAATTTGAATCTCTTGAGCTGGAAGACAAGCTGACCTGACCTGCAGCGGAAAGCTGGTCCCATAGTGGGTGCTTATCCGTGAGAGATGACCCTGCCCCCTTCCGCCCCACCCCCACCATGCTGGGCTATTATTTTTTCCTCCTCTTTACTGCCCTCTTAGCACCAGGCACTCACCTCTTAGTGCAGGGTCTAACAGGCAGTTTTTCACTAGGAGAACATGGCCTTACAGCCCTACTTTTGGGGAGACGCTGTGGGAAGAGGCTATTGTTAAACTCAAAACTATTCTTTGCTCTTGTTGGACGTCTAGGCGTGTGGGTGTGTTTGTGTTTTAAGAGGTATTTATTTTACCCTTGTGTGTCTAACCTTGGCTTCCCTGGTGGCTCAGACGGTAAAGAATCTGCCTGCCATGCCGGAGGCCTGGGTTGGGAAGATCCCCTGGAGAAAGGGAACAGCTACCCTCTCTAGCTGGGAGGAGTCCAGAGAGTTGGGCAGTTGCTGATATGCAGGCCAGACCCTGCCCATCACTTCTCGGGCATTTTTCCTTTGTCTTCCAGACAATCACACCCTCAGGGCAAGGCATATGACAAATGTCACAGTGACAAAAATGTTGGGACAAATTGAGGAGAAGCAGATGGAAAGTAGGATCACCCACAAAGGGCTGTGTTGGCAAAAGAGGCAGCATCCAGGTCACAGACGGCCTGCTGTTAGTTTGAACCCTGGCTCTATGGAAAGCTAGGCTGAGCCACCAAAACACTTAATTCAGTGGTTTTCTCTCTTGTAACATAGGATCGTTTTGAAGCAATGAGATTCTGTTGAGTAGGGGGAGCACCCCTGGACTAGGTCAGAATGAAGTTTAATTTCTAGTTCTATTATATCTGGGGTTTTGACCATTGTAGCTCATTGAGTTTCCTCTCTCCTTCAATGTTCTCATTAGAAAATATAAGAGAGCTTTTCTTTTAGTGTTCTAGAAATTACCATTTTCTGACCATATTAGAGGTTATAATATTATGTTTTTATATTTGGTTTAGCAGGGTTCAAAGAGGAATGGCTTTCTCCCCCACCAACCCCCCCAAACTGCCACAGTGCAGTTTTGCTCAAGGAGAGGAAAACTGGTACATGGAGAACAGCTGTTGTGAGACTCATGTGCCCCGCCCAGCAGAAGGGTGGGCTGCATAGATGTGTACAAGTTGTTGGCATCTGCAGCAAGAATCGGAAGGGTGTTACGGTTTTCAAGGTGTCAGGTTTTTGAAGACTTGTATGGTTCCCACATAACTGCCCATCCTTGTGAATCCAGGACTGACATGAGAAGCCTTAGACTCAGAGATTTGGATCTGTCCAAGGAGATTCACAAAGGTGAGCAGCTCTTTTCAGAACGCTCATATCCTTTGATTCCATCAGTTGTAGGCTGTGGTCAACTTTGGCTCCTCCAACGGGCCTCTGGGCATAAAATGTAGGGATGCAGGGTGAAGCCCTAGAAGCAGAGAGGGGAGCAAATGAAGGGAATCTGCCTACTAATGGGTGTTGCTTTCAGCTGGGCATGCAAATGGAGGGAAGCTGAATTTTTCAGTCTCAGAGGAAAGGTCATTATTTTAAAGGGCCCTTGGGGCCAAGATAAATCTTAGAGGGATTACTGATACTCTTTTCTGCAGGCCACAAAGGACCCCAGTTTTGTCCTTGAGCTCCAGTAGAAAATGATTAATCTCTGACTTATTTCACTCTGTACAACAAACTGTAGGTCCATCTGCGTCTCAACCCAAGTTTGTTCCTTTTTATGTCTGAGTAATATTTCACTGTCTATATGTACCGCAGCTGCTTCTTTTTTTTTTTTTTATTAGTTGGAGGCTAATTACTTTACAGTATTGTAGTGGGTTTTGTCATACATTGACATGAATCAGCCATGGATATACATGTGTTCCCCATCCCGATCCCCCCTCCCATCTCCCTCTCCGCCCGATCCCTCTGGGTCTTCCCAGTGCACCAGGCCCGAGCACTTGTCTCATGCATCCAACCTGGGCTGGTGATCTGTTTCACCCTAGATAATATACATGTTTCGATGCTGTTCTCTTGAAACATCCCACCCTCGCCTTCTCCCACAGAGTCCAAAAGTCTGTTCTATACATCTGTGTCTCTTTTTCTGTTTTGCATATAGAGTTATCATTACCATCTTTCTAAATTCCATATATATGTGTTAGTATACTGTAATGGTCTTTATCTTTCTGGCTTACTTCACTCTGTATAATGGGCTCCAGTTTCATTCATCTCATTAGAACTGATTCAAATGAATTCTTTTTAATGGCTGAGTAATATTCCATGGTGTATATGTACCACAGCTTCCTTATCCATTTGTCTGCTGATGGGCATCTAGGTTGCTTCCATGTCCTGGCTATGATAAACAGTGCTGTGATGAACATTGGGCTGCACATGTCTCTTTCAGATCTGGTTTCCTCTGTGTGTATGCCCAGAAGTGGGATTGCTGGGTCATATGGCAGTTCTATTTCCAGTTTTTTAAGAAATCTCCACACTGTTTTCCATAGCAGCTGTACTAGTTTACATTCCCACCAACAGTGTAAGAGGGTTCCCTTTTCTCCACACCCTCTCCAGCATTTATTGCTTGTAGACTTTTGGATAGCAGCCATCCTGACTGGCGTGTAGTGGTACCTCATTGTGGTTTTGATTTGCATTTCTCTGATAATGAGTGATGTTGAGCATCTTTTCATGTGTTTCTCAGCCATCTGTATGTCTTCCTTGGAGAAATGTCTGTTGAGTTCTTTGGCCCATTTTTTGATTGGGTCATTTATTTTTCTGGAGTTGAGCTGGAGGAGTTGCTTATATATTTTTGAGATTAATCCTTTGTCTGTTGCTTCGTTTGCTATTATTTTCTCCCAATCTGAGGGCTGTCTTTTCACCTTGCTTATAGTTTCCTTTGTTGTGCAAAAGCTTTTAAGTTTCATTAGGTCCCATTTGTTTATTTTTGCTTTTGTTTCTAAAATTCTGGGATGTGGGTCATAGAGGATCCTGCTGTGATTTATGTCGGAGAGTGTTTTGCCTATGTTCTCCTCTAGGAGTTTTATAGTTTCTGGTCTTACATTTAGATCTTTAATCCATTTTGAGTTTATTTTTGTGTATGGTGTTAGACAGTGTTCGAGTTTCATTCTTTTACAAGTGGTTGACCAGTTTTCCCAACACCACTTGTTAAAGAGGTTGTTTTTTTTCCATTGTATATCCTTGCCTCCTTTGTCGAAGATAATCCATAGGTTCATGGATTTATTTCTGGGCTTTCTATTCTGTTCCATTGATCTATATTTCTGTCTTTGTGCCAGTACCATACTGTCTTGATGACTGTGGCTTTGTAGTAGGGTCTGAAGTCAGGTAGGTTGATTCCTCCAGTTCCATCCTTCTTTCTCAGGATTACTTTGGCTATTTGAGGTTTTTTGTATTTCCATACAAATTGTGAAATTATTTGTTCTAGTTCTGTGAAAAATACCGTTGGTAGCTTGATAGGGATTGCATTGAATCTATAGATTGCTTTGGGTAGTATAGCCATTTTGACAATATTGATTCTTCCAATCCATGAACACGGAACCGCAGCTTCTTTATGCAGTCCTCTGTCAATGGACATTGAGGTTGCTTCTGTGTTCTGGTTATTGTAAGTAGTGCTGCAATGAAAATTGGGGTGCAAGTGTCCTTTTTAAATTATAGTTTTCTCAGAGTATGTGCCCAATAATAGGGTTGCTGGGTCATATGGCAGTTTTTATTTTTATTTTTTTTAAGGAACTGTTTTCTATAGTGGCTGTATCAATCTACATTCCCACTAACGGTGCATGACGGTTCCTTTTCTCTACACCATCTCGAGCATTTACTGTTTGTAGATTTTTCTGATGATAACCAGTGAGAACCTGCAGTATAGTACAGGAGTTCAGCTCGATGCTCCGTGATGACTTGGGTGGGTGGGTTGGGGGGTGGGGTTTGAGGAGGTCCAAGAGGGAGGTTGTATATACCTACATATGGCTGATTCTCTTTGTTGTGTAACATAAACTATCACAGCTTTGTTAGGCAACTATACCCCAATTGTAAAAAAAGGAAGGAAATGACTAAATCTTCCGTTAAAGTCTAGAGATTCTGCAGGAGGATTTTTGAGGCTCAAGAGTTGATTTGGCCCAGTACGTCAGTCTGGTGGGCACCTGTCCCGAGTCTCAGATGAAAATCAACCCTCTGCTTGACTAGCACCCTACACAAGTCACCAGTACATTCCATTGTGGACAGTTCAAAGGCTTAGAGGACCGTTCCTCTTAGAAACCTGCTCCCAGTGAGTGAGAAAATTTCTGCCTGCTAATCCTAGTTCTGCCCTCTGGAGCTACACAGGATAAATATAATCCCTTTTTCGATTGAAAGCTCTTCAAATAGTTGAAGCTGGTGATCACATTCTCTAAGTCTTCCTTTGAACAAGACACACATTCTAAGTGCCACATGGTATCCACCTCCTACTGTGGACGTCATCTGGGTTTTCAGCATTTGCATCAGTCAGACCCCGGAAGGAAGACAGGAATCTTCTCAATATTTCCCGTAGAGGGAAAGCAACACAGAAGCTTCTCATATAGCTACGTGAGGACGGAGAGTAAACGTGAGATAGCCCAGACGTGAGTGACTAAAGGGAGCAGCTACCATTGCTACGAGGGGGGGTGAATGAGAGGAAGTTCGCAGAGAAGTGAATCACAGAGCAGAGCCACCAGGGGGCCATGGCCAAGGTCCCATGGCCATGCTGGAGTCTGAAGGGGCACCAGCTTGCTGATGCTGGCACTGCCAAGGCTGTGTTAGCACTCTAACTGTGCTTACAGCAGACTAAACCCCTTATTTACATAAAGCAGGTGAGGCCACACCTGTGAAAATGAGTGTTTGTCTGAAGTTCAGGTCTTTTTGCTGTTGTTGTTCAGTCACTCAGTCATGTCTGACTCTTTATGGCTGACTCTTTGTGACTCCATGGACTGCAGCACACCAGGCTTCCCTGTCCTTCACTACCTCCTGGAGTTTGCTCAAACTCAAGTCCATTGAGTCAATGATTCCATCCAACCATGTCATCCTCTGTCGTCCCCTTCTCTTCCTGCCCGCAATCTTTCCCAGCATCAGGGTCTTTTCCAATGAGTTGGCTCTTTGCATCAAGTGGCCAAAGGATTGGAACTTCAGCTTCAGCATCAGTCCTTCTAATGAATATTCAGGACTGATTTCCTTTAGGATCAGCTGGTTTGATCTTCTTGCTGTCCAAGGGACTGTCAAGAGTCTTCTCCAGCACCACAGTTTGAAAGCATTAGTTTTTCAGTGCTCAGCCTTCTTTATGGTCCAGCTCTCACATCCGTATGTGACTACTGGAAAAACCATAGCTTTGACTAGATGGACCTTTGTCTGCAAAGTAATGTCTCTGCCTTTTAATATGCTGTTTAGGTTTGTTGTAGCTTTTCTTCCAAGAAACAAACATCTTTTATTTTCATGGCTGTAGTCACTGTCCTCAGTGATTTTGGAGCCCAAGAAAATAAAGTCTGTCACTGTTTCCAATGTTTCCCCATCTTTTTGCCATGAAGTGATGGAATCAGATGTTGAGTTTTAAGCCAGCTTTTTCACTCTCCTCTTTCACTTTCCTCAAGAGGCTCTTTAGTTCCTCTTCACTTTCTGCCATTAGGGTGGTGTCATCTGCATATCTGAGGTTATTGATATTTCTCCTGGCAATCTTGATTCCAGCTTGAGCCTCACCTAGCCTGGCATTTCGCATGATGTACTCTGCATAGCAGTTAAATAAGCAGGATGACAATATACAGCCTATTGTACTTTTCCAGTTTTGAACCAGTTCGTTGTTCCAGCTGTCGCTTCTGGTTCTAACTGTTGCTTCTTGACCTGCATACAGGTTTCTCAGGAGGCAGGTAAGGTGGTCTGGTATTTCCATCTCCTTAGTGGGCCTATTTTTTTTTCTTATTCCACACACTACCCCTTTCTTCTAAGAACCGTGCCCTTCCATTTCACTTGGGGAGATTGCCCTCCTCTGTCCTCATGACCTCAACCGTTCTGATCAAAGGGATGGGGGCACATGAAACAGCATTTGAAACTTGGGCAGAGACACAGAAGGACCAGTGGCCAGTGGAACTGAAGCTATTGATGGCACTTCCTTATGGAAGCTGTGTCTGGGTTCTTTGTGAGCTCCCTGGAGCTACTCGGACCAGGGGCCTTCCCAAGACCTCTTGTTTGCCTCTTCTGCTATTGAAAGCATTACCGAGTAGCCTCCTAAAAAGTCCTTTCTGGCTTAATCAGCCAGGATCTATTTCTACTTCTTATGAGCAAAGAACCTGGAATGATACACAGTCTTTACCTGTATTCCCAAAAGCAAGAAGACAACGTCTGTTATGGTGGAGATCTATGAAATATTGATTCTAAAACCAGCCTCCATCTTTCTGTCCTCACAAGTATTAGGAGCACAATGAATTATTGCCGACCTGAAAGGTAAATGTCTCAGAGAGAGCTGAAGAGATGGATCCTTATTGTTACAGAGTTCCAAAATCTGTGATGCATATAAATATGTGAAAATCAGGTCTGGAAGGAGATTTTGATGTGACTACTTTGATTTGGACTACTTTGAAATGGGTGCATCAAAATACAGGCACATCTATTTTAATTCCCTAACAAAGTCAATAATGAATTTTGCAGTTTCATCTCACTCTCAAGTTTGACATTACTGCCCCTCTAAAATTCACTCAGAGGTGGAGTGAAAGGTCAGGAAATGAGTGTGTATATAATTATGTTAATTGGCATTTGAGAAAAATTCTTTAAAATTAAATTATTTCACAGGGCTATCAAAATACCTTCAAAATAATTGTATCAAAATATTTTGTACCTGATTTTTGTATATCCATATGACTCATGAACATTATTTATACACTATGTCTTTCTTTTCCTTGTCTGTTTTTTCTGAGATTGTGTAACATTTTTTTGTCCAGTAAATTTCATTTTGGGATATCAAACATGATTCGTAAAATATTAAATCAAAATTTTTTTTTACTTTGGAAACACACAGTATCATCTGTGTTATCTGTATTAATTATAGTTTTAACATTAATTATTAGTCAATCTAATTTGGAAAATAATGTGATTAGGTCTCAATGTTAAAGAACTTCAGAAGACGGTTTGTATTCTGAAATGTCTTTATTTAGAATAAATTTTTCCTGATTTTACTTCAATTTTACTTCAATTACCACTACTACTTAACAAAAAATACTTGGGTCATCTATTTGTTTTAAAAAGATCTTTATGCTTATGGAAATGGTTGCCCTAGTAAAAGTCTTCATATCTGTAAAAAATTTCCAGGTCTCGATACTTTTCCTCTTTCTAAGATTCATTCTTTGGAGGTTTTTGTTTCTGTTTTGTATATTATTTATTTTATTTTAAAAAATTTACTTTTTATTGAAGTATAGTTGAATTACAGTGTTATGTTCATTATTGTTGTACAGCAAAGTGACTCAGTTAAAAGTGACTCAGTTATACATATTGTCGCTGTTCAGTCGCTTAGTTGTGTCCACTTCTTTGTGACCCCATGGACTGCCACAAGCCAGGGTTCTTTGTCCTTTACCGTCTCCTGGAATTTGATAAAACTCATGTCCATTGAGTCAGTGATGCCATCCAACCATCTCACCCTCTGTTGCCCCCTTCTCATATACTCACTCTTTCCCAGCATCAGGGTCTTTTCTAATGAGTCAGTTCTTCGCATCAGGTGGTGAAGTATACTCAAAGTATTGGAGTTTCAGCTTCAACATCAGTCCTTCCAATGAATATTCAGGACTGATTTCCTTTAGCATAGACTGGTTTGATCTCCTTACTGTCCAAGGGACTCTCAAGAGTCTTCTCCAACACCACAGTTCAAAAACATCAGTTCTTCAGTGCTCAGCCTTCTTTATGGTCCAACTTCCATATCCATGACTACTGGAAAAACCATATCTTTGACTGTACAGACCTTTGTTGGCAAAGTGATGTCTTTGCTTTTTAATATACTGTCTAGATTTGTCATAGCTTTTCTTCCAAGGAGCAGGCATCTTTTAATTATACGAGTGTGTGTATATATATATATATTCTTTTCCATATTCTTTCCATTATGGTTTATCACAGGATATTTGAATATGCCTGTGCTATAGAGTAGGACCTTGTTTTTAAAAATTGGAGCATGTGTCTGTTCTCTAAAATCCCCTAAAATTCTCCAGCACTCACTGCACCTGGACCTGTGAACTTGAACCCATTTGAGATGCTTGGTATTTTCTTATTGCCTCCTTGCCTATCTCAGGTTTCAGTTTCCTACAAATTATATTTGTTTAAACCTTCAAGGTTTAAAGATCACTTTCCTTGATAGAGAAAGCAAGATAAAGACCACTTGTCCTGTTTTTCTCTGTTAGCTTTTGACAGGACTTTCTCTGACCCTGAGCACGGGGCTCTTCCTTTCTTCAGTCTTCTTCCTGTTCTGAACTCAGCCCAAAGCCAGTCAGTGCCCTGACACTGTCTTTTTAGGCCTGGGGCAATTTTAGCTTTCTTTTTCTTGGTATATTAAGACTGGCTAGTATTTCACAATTATAAATACTACTTTTTGTATTTCAGGCATTTCTTTTATAATCTGTGATCATTAGAGAGCTCTCTGCATAGATTTTGTTTGCTTTTTTTTTTTTTTCGAAAGACACTTTCCTCTTCTTGATCAATATCATCAGTTTTTATGGACTGAATATTTGTGTTGTCTAAAACTCATATGCTGAGATAAAATTCTTAATGTGATGGTATTTGGAGATGGAGCCTCTAAGGGATTAGTGCCCTTATAAGAAGAAGTCAGAGAGCTAGATCACTTTCTTTGTGCCATGTGAGGATTCTTTGAGAAATCGGCAGTCAGCAACTCAGACGAGGGTTCTTACTAGAAACTGAGTGTGCTGGCCCTCTGACCTCTGACTTCCGGTCAGAGGAACTGTGAGAATGAAATTTCTGTTGCTTACAAGTCATCCACTCTATGGTACTTTGTTTCAGCAGCTCAAACTAAGACATCAGTGATTGTTCTGATAGAATTCTTTTCTATGAATCTTTCCTCTTTTAGCCATTTTAACTTTTATCGTGTCTCCAAGGAGTCATACCACCCCTTTCTCCAAATTTTTATAAATTACTTTCTTCTTCAAGTCTAGGTTTTATGTCTAGTTGTGGCCAACGCTTCCTTCCTTCTTTGGCTGTTAATAGTTCTGCCATGGCAATAGTCAATTTATCTGAGTGTTTATTTGACTATACATTTGCCTAGCGAGTGATAAGAAGGATGCTGTCATAGTTGAAAGGGCAGGGGCCTCTGAATTTGGCAGATCTGGGTTCAAATGCCCACAGATCTGCTGATAATCCTGAACAATCTACTTGACTTGTCTGACTCAGAGAGCTAAAATATTGTCATTTATACAGTTTTGCAAGGATGCTTTTAAAATCATAAAGAAGGTACAATGCCATTAGCTATTGTTATTGCTATTTGAATAGTGTTTTTGATCTTCTGGGAATCTTTCTTGCTCTAGCATATGTGTGTGCACATAAGTTGGTATTGTAGTGTGAAGAAATTAAAGCTACAGTAGGTAACATTACGTTTGAAGTATAGACGCATTGGTGGCAAATAGCACACTGGTTGAGCACATAGGTTCTGAAGCCAAACTATGACTCAGAGTTCTGCTGTGCTACATATCAGCCTTGTGATCCCGAGAAAAGGGCTGACCATTTTGTGTTCTCATTTCTTTATCTGCAAAACAACTCTAATTCATGGAGTTATTAACTAAGATTTAAATTAAATGTATGTAATTGTTCAGAACATTACCTTGTACATACCCAGCACTTAATAATGTTAGCTCTTATTATTAGCATGTTGAGGATGGCTTAGATGAACGCTGAGCCAGAAACACCAGCATTTTTGGGTCAACCAGATTATCTACAACAAAGCTGAGAAACCTTAGAGATCAAGGCTACAGAAATGAACAAAAGAAAGTTACTGAAAAATGTTGACAAGAAAGCTGAGGTTGATATCATTCCATTGGCAAACATATGGACACTTTTGGAGGGAATATTTTCCTAGTCATGAAGCTATAAGGGATGAGCTTCTAAGAGCAGCTGAAACCTGACCATCCTTTTTGGGGTGCATATTGCTGAATCACTAGAGCCCTTATCACTGTACTGGTGTTCCCTGCCCTCTTAGGAAACTGGAGGTGTGCACGATTCTCCATGATGGGTTGGCAGTAGACACCTGGGTGGACAGTTACACATCTTTATAGATCCTTCTCTTTCTTTCTCTCTCTCTTTTTTTTTTTTTTGCTGCCAGGCCATCCAGTTTTTAAAATATGGGTCCTCATATTGTGAGATTAAAGTTTGGGAGAGTTGCAAAGAGGCAGGTCATTTAAAACAAGGTCAGTGCCCCTCAGGACTATTCCCTAGACTCAAAGGGAGCAAAACATTGCTCAGAGATGGAATAAACATGTTTTCAAGTTTGAGAAACTCTCCTCAGGGAATGGGGTCGTTTGCTAGACAGAAAGAGACAGATAAACAGTTATCCTTCTTCCCTCAATCTCATAGTTACTCAGGAAGTTGACTCCAAAACTGATAACCTAATGCCCTTTACTTGCAAAACATAATCACATGTGCACCCAAATGAATATGAGTTCTTTTGTCACATATTGTCTTTCTAACATTTCTCTTTCAATGTAATGAACTCAGCAAATTCCCCTAAATTTCCACCCAGGCTAGGTTGTCAGTGTAGCTGATTGTTAGAGAGACCTGCTGGCACTGGACTATCAGGGTCTAAACACTGTCTCTACCATTTCCTACCTGCTACATCTTGTCCAGGTTTATGTCATTTTAAAACCCGCGTAGTAACAATAATACCTCACCCGAAATGTTTGGATGAGGTTTAAGTGAGTTAATACCGTGGCTGGCACTCGGTAAGCACTCAGCAAAGTTTGCCTTATCCTTGGAGGCCTATTGAAGAACTGGGGACTCACAAACCAGGAAGCTTTTCTTTGTTCAGAAATTCTTCTCTCTGTCACCCATAAATATTTTTCCTTATCAAAAGAAATATTTGAGGTGGATTTTTGGGATTCTGGTCTGTTTAAACCCAGGCTATACATAAAGTAGAATGAATTCAAAAATTATATGGGTTTTTCAGAGCTGATTCAAAACACAATTTCTCAAGCTGCCCCTCCAGGGATTCTGAATTGTATGAAAAAATTACAATTGTTAGTCACTCAGTTGTATCCGACTCTTTGCAACCTCTTCTGGACTATAGCTCGACAGACTCTTCTGTCCATAGAATTCAGCAGGCAGCATACTGGAGTGGGTTGCCACTCCCTTCTCCAGAGGATATTCCCGATCTGCTGAATTATATGGTGAGTCCCATTCCTGGTTGCACAGGAATGTGGCCCAAACTTCATTTGTTGTCAATTGATTTGCATCAGACTTTGTATTTCTCTTTAGTGTTTTATCTGAATAAATCTTTTGTTCTGAAGTATATTGCCTAATCACTGGAGACAGTATAGTGAGTGAAAGTCACTCAGTGGTATCTGACTCTTTGCGACCACATGGACTATACAGTCCACAAATTCTCCAGGCCAGAATACTGGAGTGGGTAGCTTTTTTCTTCTCCAGGGGAGGTAATATATACTCCATATTTTTTAATATAATGAATGCATTTACTTCTCTTGTATACTCCCAGTTTGGCATATAAAGAGCAGATTGTTTGGTGTAATTTTAAAAAATGCATAACTATTGAGTCGGGCTCCTCACCTTATTTTGCTTCGTGACCCTATGCAACTTATCTTAACTCTCTGAACCCTGATCTCTTCATCTTGAATATAAGACTGATTGAGAGGAAGGAAATGGCATAAACTACATGCTCAAGTGCTTGGATTAAAGCAGATGCTGGACTCTTATTAGCCAACTCAAATATTGGCTCATAACCAGTATCAGTGGGCATCCTCTTCTCTATCAGTCAGATGGCCTTGATTTCCACCCATCCTCTTAGTCCTTAATCAATTGACAATCAATTAGTTATCAGTTTCTGACACTTTTTAAAAAAAATCAGCCTTGGGTTTTGATTGGACTCCCAAGAACTTTTTAGGGCCATTCTCAACTCTCAGAAGTTCTTAATCTATATACAGTATCAATACTACCTGAGTGCTTTTAAAAATGCAAATTCCAAAACCCTATAATGATGAGTCTGATTATTTAATTCTGAGAAGGGGCTCAGGAATCTGCATTTACAGCAAGGACTAGGTGATGGCACCAGGTGGTTGTGATGTAAATGCTGCAGGAGGCACACTTTGAGAAATTGCTAGTGAGGTTATTATATCCTATAAATAAACTGCTCACCTGGTCCATTCAAGAATGCCTCCTAAGCAAGTCTTCTTGACCTTGGATGCATACTTGGGATTCAGGGTTTCTGTGAGCTCCCTGAATTTGAAGGCAAATCATGTGCATATGCATTTCTTTGCGGAAGAAGCTTGACCTGTAGATTTCACTTTACATAAATTCTTTATTTTATTTTATTTTAATTTTTCTTTATTTTGACCATACCACGTGGCATGTGGAATTTTAGTTCCCCAACCAGGGATGGACTCACATCCCTTGCGTTTGAAGTATGGAGTCTTAACCACTCGACTGCCAGTGAAGTCCCTACGTATGTTCTTAAGCCCTCTATCCCACTGCCAACTCCTACCAAAACCACAACCAAACAAAAAATTTAAGAACTGTGTCTCCAAGCTCCAGGCTATTTCCCACCCCAGTTCTCACAGTCTTTCTCTAATAACCAACTTGATAGAGCTGTGTCATCCCCTAAGCTAGTCATCCCCTCACCCACTGACCTTGCCCTAGAAACTCATGTTTAAAAAAATTTCTTTCTTTATTTTTGGCTGGGCTGGGTCTTTGTAACAGTGCGGGCTGTTCTCTAGTTGTGGTGAGCAGGGCTCCCCTGTAGCTGCAGTGTGCTGGCTTCTCTTGTTGCAGAGCACGGGCTCTGGGGTGCATCTGGCTTCAGTGGTTACAGCATGTGGCTCAGTAGTTGGGCTGCCGGGCTCAGTACTTGTGGAACTAGGGTTTACTTGCTCCGTGGTTTCTGTGCCATGTGGGATCTTCCCAGACCGGGGATCAACCTGCGGTCTCCAGCATGGGCAGTCCAGTTCTTCATCGTTGAGCCACTGGGGAAGCCCCTCATTGGTTTCTATTGCTGACAGGTGGTCTTCCTTGCCAGGCACAGCTATATTTCACAGACAGGAGCAGAGTATGCAGATGTGACTTACTTGGCTTCTCTTCAGATGTTTTCTGATCATTTTGTGCCCCTGTGGAGCACAGGTCTGGGAAGAACCCTGCTCTGGTTCCTGTGTAGGTCTACAAGGTGCCCAAAGATGGCAGTCTATTAGGTCCTTTCTGGGTTTAAAGCTGTTTGCCAGGGTCTGCTGTCAGAAGTTCTGTTTTTCATAAGAAATGCACAGCATATCTCCACAGGGGCCTAAATCATCTACCCTGAGGTAGGGCTGAGCCCCCCTGTTTCCAGGCTGGTTCTCTCTCTGGAGAATCTGGCCACATTGCAGACTCTAGCCACAGCCTTCGGAACTAAGCTTGCATTGAGGTGCGATTTCCCTTTCTCCTCATCAGGAAACACAGTGCAAACAAGTAGGGTCCCCAGGGGATGAGGAACACTTGCTTGCTGCCTGTACTCACAGTCCCCTAAATTTTCACTTTCTCTGCTGTAAGCTTGTGGGGTGGGACCCACCTAGACCCATGAGCATTTAAGTACCTTGTCTCCTAAGTGTCTCTCTTGACAGAGAAATGTCAAAATCCTCCACCTCCACCACCACTACCAACTCCTGATTCCCTAGTGATGAGAATCCTATTTCCCTTATAATGAGCTTCTACAATGTCCCAGGGCCTTGGGCCAACTATAAATGGTGATAAGATGTTTGCTGATGATGCCTGCAGACATGTGTTCTTCCTCTGGGCAGACCCTCTTTGTCCTGGTCCTTAGAACTGATGTCATCTGGGTTTTGTGTGTACTGGAGAGGAGGGGCATGGAGGAGGGGCAGTGGACCACCGGTGTGGTCAGGCAGCTCTACCTGATGCCCTGGGGATCTCTGAGTGGACCCAAGTCCACCTTTTTGTCCTTCATGACAAAACCTTTCCTGGAGATGCCCAGCATTGTTTCCTATATTGTTAGTGTCTACCTGGCTGGTAAAAGCAGTCTGTAGATGGTAGAGGGCCTTTGACATTCACTCCCATCCCTCCAATCACTCTGTTCTCCTGCCTAGTATTCTATACAAAGAGCTTAGCAGCACTGGACTCTAGAAGATAACAGGCAAATATGGTGCTTGAAAATGCTAGCAACTGCAGATGGCAAGACGAGTTTCCTTGAAATCCACATGAGCAGTTGCTTCTCCTGGTGGGTTTTTATTGTTAAATTCATTTCCATCATTTGACTAGATAGGTCCATCCTCATGTTCACTTAGCATGTGATAAAATCAGCTTGCTTGTAATATTTGAAATGAGGAGCTGTTCACTATACCAGTTATAAATAGAGCCAGATGGTCCCATGTGCAACTGTCAACTCGGTTGCATGGATGTGGCTTTTGTACTTGTGGGGAGTGAATGCTCACCTTCTCCTGCAGAAAAGGGGATGTTTCTGAGCTTATAGGCTCTTGTCAGTCATTTTCATAAGGATAAAGTGAAACTTTGGGGGGCCCAAAGTTATCAATCCTTAAATTGATTTCAAATATATTACCTTTATCTTAGGCCCAGAGGTCCTGAGTCTAACCCTTATTTTGCAACTACTAAAACCCAGCACCTTTATGTTAAGCCATCCCTGCTCCCACCCTTTGTGAACTTGTGATTTTTTTTTTTTTTTTCATTTCCAACTTCCAGTAAGAGGAATCAAAGTTCATCAAGTTCTTTGGAAATTCAGCTCAAATGAGTCTCATAACTTCTACTCCCCACTCTAAACCAAAGTAGAAGCTTTCATGATCACTGTTGGCAGCAGCAGCACTTGCGTGATCGCCATCACCATCCTGATGTATGGTTATTACCTGTGATATTGATTAACTTCATATATGGCAGGAATAGCATATGATATATTTTTGGCTGTTTCCAGTTCAGGAATCCAGGAATCATAACATTCCAACACACCAAGAGACATAGGGAAGTCATCTACCCCACCCTTTCCTTTTCAGAGATGTTCAAACCATTCGGAAAGACTTTATTTTCAAGCAAAATATTTGTGCATGTGTGATGAGATGGCTAGTGAAGGGAAAATAGACACCAACAGGAAGTTAAAATGAAATGCTTCCTTTTTTTTTCATAGGATTTCGGTTAGTAATAAAAGACCTTCAGTGCTGTGGGAGAAAGGCCATCAGGGGTAGTTTTGTGAACCCAGTGATAAACTCTCCATTGAAGAGAGATGTGCAGTGAACCTGATTATTTCTCGAAGTACTGTCATTTTCGCAAGAGCTGGCATTTTCAGCCTCTTGAAGAAAACCAACACTGTCATCACAGCTCTAACTTGAGCAATCAATCAGGGATTTGAAACATTAAACTCGAATATATAATTTCAAAAGGGATAATTTTAGCAAAATTCACCCCAAACAGAAACAGCTTCAGTCAGCCCTTCTTCAACAAGAGGGTCACTGCTCTTCTTGGCCTGACAGTTGCCTCCCTGCACTGTCTGTTCTCCTTCTCAGCCAGAGGAAATGAGGCGCCAGGCCGTGGATTTATGAGGTTCCCTGAAAAGAAAACCCAGAAACCTTCCCAAGGAGGCCAACACAGGCTACTTGGGAGAATTACCGTGCAGTCTACAATAGGGATAATATAGATGGAAAAGATGGTGTGAACATTATCTCTGACCCTATCAAATATCATAAATGATACAACTTTGGCTCTGGAAACCTCACAAACCAGTTTAAATTTAAATTCATTAGCTGCATTGTCTTGGCTAATCACATAGCCCTTAATTTCTCCTTAGCTAGCCAAGGGGAAATTTATGTTGTAGCAAACACTTTTTGTTGCATCTAAATTAGAAATCTATAATTAGGCTCCATTTGGATCTGAAGAGAGCACTATTTGGAACGTGGGACAGGTTTCCGTTGCCTGTGTTTGGTAACCTAGGTCCCTGTCTTCTGGGTCTGTGACATGAACTAACTCCCATTTTTGTTTCTGGTTCTGGTGACTGCCCGTGGTACCGTTGGCTGCTGTCCGTCCAGAGTTATAAATGCTGCTGTGCAGTCATTGTCTTGTCAGATGTTAACCACCTGTCCTACCACAAGGAGAATTGCAATGACAAACTCTAGTCCCACTATGGACTACATCCTTTTCAACCTCCCAATCAGCCAAAGCTCAGGAGTGGTGACAATAGGAATATCCTAGATGAGTGTCCCGCCGCCCAACTTTATCTGCCCTTGACCGGAAGGGGTGACTGAGGAAAGACAGCGGCTCCGACAGCGGGAAACGCGCCTGGCTGCCAGGGAGGCTGTGCTGACGCTGGAGGTTCCTGCCCTGCAGAGCTAAACCGTGGTGCTCTCTGGCTCAGCAGAAATGATTTCAGAGAACACTGGCATCAGGCAAGGCCGCTCAGACAAGACACAAGCAAGATCATTCCGTAGTCGTCTCTGAACACAGACAAAAACATGAACAATGTCCCTACAACAAAAATGACAAAACATCACCCATCCTGTGAGCTTCCAGGAACGAATTATGAACTTACCCATTCATAGAATCACCCCCACTTCTCTACAGCACCCAAAGCAGAGCGAAGCCCGATTTCCTCGCATGATCCCCAAATCACCTACGCAGAGCCCAAACGCTCCAACACGCCCCATCTCGCTCCCTCTCACTGAGGCGCTCTGCAGGTCCCCGTCTCGTGCGCCTGCTTGTCGGCCAGCACACCCAGCTGCGTTCAGTCACAGGTAGGTTTCTGTGCTTGTCCATTTCACATCTCTGTCAGCGTCATCCTCATCTCCTCCGTCCTGTTCTATGTGCAGGAATCACGACGACACACTTGGCACTTCCCCCTCAGCTTCGTAGTGTCAGTCACAAAACCTGATGGTCTTACCTCGTAAACAGCTCCTGAACCAGTTCCTTCTCTCTGTCTTCAAAGCAGCCTCAGTGGCCCGAGAGACAAGCCTCCCTCATTTTGTCCGCTGCAGCCGTCTCTCAGCTACTCTTCCTGTTGCTCCATTGACTTTCTCCAGTGTTTTCCACAATGCAGCCAGAGTAATCCTTTCTAATTAGAAATCTTAAAAAGTCATGTTGAAAGCCCTTTAATGCTTTCTAATGCTCTTAGAATAAAGCCACACTTGCTTAAATTGGCTGACAAGGTCATGAGAAGTCTGACCAATCCTTGCCTCTTCCGTGTCCTCTCATGTTGCTCCCCCTGTCTTTCTGGTCCAGACACATTGGCCTTCTCTGATTTCCTTGATCCTCACATGCTTCCTGCTACCACAGGGCCTTTGTACATGCCATCTCTCTGGATATTCCCTCCTCTCCTTCGCTGAGTAAACTCTCCTTTGCCTTTCAGAGCTCAGTCCAGTTGTGTCTCCAGTTAGCCTCCTTGGACTCCTGAGCAAGTCAGCTCATCTTATTTACATCTCATAGCACATACACTTGTCTGTGGTAGCACTTATTATAGTCCTGGTTTTACTTCTTTTGTGTGATTCTTTGACCTGCCTCCTCCAGAAGATGCCTTACACTTTGTAGGCATTTAATGAACAGTTGTTCGTGCAGTGAGTGATGCGTCCCTGCTCTCCACTGGTGAGCTGCCTCATCTTGAACATGTCTATCCTTCTTAACTTGGCCTCCTCCAGCTGCCGTAACGAACTTCCTCTGGTTGTGGGCTCATACAGCAGACGTTTATTTTCTCACAGTTCTGGAGGACAGAAGGCAGAGATCAAGGTGTCATCAGCGTTGGTTTCTGAGGAGGGCTCTCTTCCCGGCTTGCAGATAGCCACCTTCCTGCTGTGTCCTCAGGTGGTCTTTTATCTGTGTAGAGAGAGGGAGGGAGAGAGATCACTAGCGTCTTTCCCTCTCCTCATAAGGACACCAGTCCTTCTGGGTTGGGGCCCCGCCCTTATGGCCTCATTTAATCATCATTACCTCCATAATGGTTCTGTCTTCAAATAGAGTCATGTTGGAAGTTAATCCTCATTGTATGCATTTCCAGAAGGACACAATTCAGTCCATAACCTTAACCCTTAGATTTATCACCATAACAGGAATAATTATGAGGGCTTTTTCCCTGGAAGATGTTATTTTTTTTTAAATTTTTTTATTAGTTGGAGGCTAATTATTTACAATATTGTAGTGGTTTTTGTCATACATTGACATGAATCAGCCATGGATTTACATGTATTCCCCATCCTGATCCCCCCTCTCACCTCCCTCTCCCCCCGATCCCTCTGGGTCTTCCCATTGCACCAGGTCCGAGCACTTGTCTCATGCATCCAACCTGGGCTGGTGATCTGTTTCACCCTAGATAATATACATGTTTCGATGCTGTTCTCTTGAAACATCCCACCCTCGCCTTCTCCCACAGAGTCCAAAAGTCTGTTCTATACATCCGTGTCTCTTTTTCTGTTTTGCATATAGGGTTATCGTTACCATCTTTCTAAATTCCATATATATGTGTTAGTGTATTGTAATGGTCTTTATCTTTCTGGCTTACTTCACTCTGTATAATGGGCTCCAGTTTCATCCATCTCATTAGAACTGATTCAAATGAATCCTTTTTAATGGCTGAGTAATATTCCATGGTGTATATGTACCACAGCTTCCTTATCCATTCGTCTGCTGATGGGCATCTAGGTTGCTTCCATGTCCTGGCTATGATAAACAGTGCTACGATGAACACTGGGGTGCACGTGTCTCTTTCAGGTCTGGTTTCCTCAATGTGTATGCCCAGAAGTGGGATTGCTGGGTCATATGGCAGTTCTATTTCCTGGAAGATGTTTTGAAGGCAAAATGGAATATTGTATGTGAAAGCCTCTTAATACATACAGAGTGCTAACCCACGGAAATAGGTGGGATTCTTCTCTTTGATTCCAAAAGGTTTCTGTTAATACCCTCTCAGTGTAGAAATAGGTTATAGACAGGGAAGCTTAAATCTTATCTGTATAAGATAGATGGAGGTAAGGATTGTTATAGTTTAATATCAGAAACATAGCATGTAGAGTGGAGGTGTTTGATGAAGGGCTAGGCTTTTTGGAATCTTGTGAGTCCTCACTCCTGTATTTCTGCAGGACGTGGAAGGCTGGACCAGGAGTCTTGCAAATTCTCTTTGAACTTTAAATTTGTGTGTTATACTGTGTCACATATGACCTTTACTTCATAAGGGATGGAACCTGAACTCATCTTGCATATTCAGTTCAGTTAAGCTCAGTTCAGTCTCTCAGTTGTGTCCAACTCTTTGCGACCCCATGAATCGCAGCACACCAGGCCTCCCTGTCCATCACCAACTCCCGGAGTTTACTCAAACTCATGCCCATTGAGTCGGTGATGCCATCCAGCCATCTCATCCTCTGTCATCCCCTTCTCCTCCTGCCCCGAATCCCTTCCAGCATCAGGGTCTTTTCCAATGAGTCAACTTTTTGCATGAGGTGGCCAAAATACTGGAGTTTCAGCTTCAGCATCAGTCCTTCCAGTGAAAACCCAGGACTGATCTCCTTTAGGATGGACTAGTTGGATCTCCTTGCAGTGCATATTAGAGGTTGGCAAACTTTAGGAAAGTGATAGCTAGTGAATAAACACTTCAGGCTTTGCAGGCTAAGTGGTATCTTTTGTAGCTATTCAGTTTTGTTATTGTAGCAGGAAAGTGACCTCTGACACACATTCATTCATTAATGAATACTTGTGGTCCTGTTGCAATAAAGCTTTACTTTTGGGTACTGAAATTCACACTTCATATGATTCTCCTGTGTCATGAAATATTCTTCTTTTTTGATTTTCCTCTCATCCATTAAAAAATGTAAAGCCCATTCTTCTCCAGTGAACCTACAGAAACAGGCAGTGGGCTAGATTTGACCTGCGGGCCATAGTTTGCCAACCTCTTGGTATTGTACATCATTGACTGAGAACTTGAAATACCATTATCTTTCTGGCTATCCTTAGACCACCAAACTGCACTGGTTTTCAGGTCTGGTTGGAAGCATCTCCTCTTCTCTAATTTAACTCACTGGCTAGGCAGAACATTTACTTTATTGTTTCCATACGTTTAATTTTACGACCGGCTGTGAAAAAATTGCTTATCCACTTGCCAGGTTGCAGCAGCTGATGCTGAGGCTCTTAAGCCAAACCTGGCCTTTTCCACACTCCCTCTGCTTCTGGGCAGCCTTCATCCTGCCATGTTCTCCAAGCCCCTCAGCTGCTGACAATGCCAAATTCCCAACCTGTAAGCTAGCCTCTTCCAGTAAGTATATCCAATCTCTGGATTTTAAAAGTACCCCAATGCCATATTTGGATTCAATTACAAAACATAGACATGCACGTAGAGAAGGGCAGAGTAAAACAAGTGACTGATGTTCTACCAGCTACTCTAAGGCCACTTGGCAAGAAAGTGCCACCGATTTAAACTGTGGGTAAAACATTGTCAAATTTCCCCCAATAGCCTCAAATTAGAGAGCACAAAGGCTTCTTCAAATGACCCCCCCATGGACTGTAGCCCGCCAGGCTCCTCCGTCCATGGGATTCTCCAGGCAAGAATACTGGAGTGGGTTGCCATGCCCTCCTCCAGGGGATCTTCCTGACCCAGGGATCGAACACAGATCTCCTGGTGCGGGGAGATTCTTTACCATTTAAGCTACCCAGGAAGTCCCTTCAAATGCCCAGTCAGATGTAATTCTTCCATGGGTATTTTTAGTGCTGGCGTATTATTTAGTGATCAAGGGATGTGTGGAATCTTAAACTTCAAATTTCCTCTTGGCTACTAAATGGTTTAGCTGTACACCCCAGCCTTCCTCTGCTTCATGGATATGAGACTGGTTAGGGGGATGTCATATGTGCTAGCAGTGATCAACATGGCTTGTGATATATGGGAAAAAAGTGTAGAACTGCTTCTGGCTAGCAAAGAGTACATGGATTATTCTAACCACAGAGCTTAAGCTTTACAATTATAGTCCTGGGGCTCTTCTGCAGGAAACTATCCAGCTCATTTATTGATCAATATTTGTTGGTAATTTACCATGTTTTTGTGGCACAAAACTCCCAATCAGATGATTGCATGCCCATGCCCTGATTTTAAAGGTGCCAATTTGTGTTACAAATATGTGCATGTGTGTCCATCTCAGGTAGTAGAGTTAAATCTTTTCTACTTATATGTTCATGATTCATTCATTTATGTGTTCATTCCATCCAGCCATGATTCTGTCTTATACATTGTATTCATTATTGCTAGAGATACTTTGATCAAGTACTAAGAGAAGAATTAGGTAATTAGGATAAAAAAGATGAATAGACACAGCCTCCTTTGAAAAATAGCATGGATATTTAGTTGTGGGGAAGTCAGACATTTTAAAAAATACATCAATTCATGTGAAAAATTGCATAGCAGATGTGTGGGCCAAGTGTCTTAGGACTAGCGAGAAAGATATTAAAGTTTGGAGGCAAGCATGTTAGTCACTCAGTCATGTCTGGCTCTTTGCAACCCCATGGACCGTAGCCCACCAGGCTCCTCTGTTCATGGAATTCTCCAGGCAATAATTATATTCTCAAGGCAGGTTGTAAAAGACTTCAAAGGTGGCTTATGAATAGGTTATGAAGGATGAGCGGTCTATCAGAAAGAAAATAGGAAAGAACATTTTAGCAGAGTAGACAGGGCAACCCCCTGACCAGCCCAGCGCATGCATTATTCCTACACGCAGCCTCAATCATATCTCCACTCTACCCATAGCTCACTTGGCACCTTCTGCTACTCCCCTTCCGTGGTCAGCCTTTCCTAGCCAGGCTGGTATACGAAGAACTTGACTGACTGGTAGGGCAGGTGTTATAAGGAAGGACTTGAAAGCTAAGCCAGTCTCTTTCCACTGGTGGTCATAGAAAGGTTTCTGAGCAGAGAAGTAAGCTGAGTATATTGTGGACCACTCTGCATGGCAGTGGTATGTAACTTGAGTTGGAGGAAGAGGCTGGGTGTTGGGAGGTCATCTGGGAGACTTTGGTGGGGAGTACCTTCTGTTTCTCGTGGCATGAAACAGGCCCCACATTTAGGGGGCGATTGATGGGCTGTCTGGGTCCTTGTGAAGGAGGTGCATCTGCAGACTTCACTGGAGCCCCTCTGAGAATAAGGCAGAGCCCAGGGAGGAGAGGCTTAGGCTCAGCTTGCAGCTCGCTCAGCCTTCCTGGGAAGAGCCTGGAATCACTTAGCAATCAGGGAGACTTGGCCAATGTGGCAGATGGGCAGGAGCAGCACTAGCGCTTGGCCTGAGGTTGGAAACGAGGTCGGTTGCCATCGTGCTGAGCGGGGACAGGAGAGAGAGAGGCCCCCGGGAAGGATCGGTGAGAGCTGCCAAGGTGCATGTCAAGCAGGCCTCACAGAGTTCCAGAAGCCGGAGCCAAGAGGAGGAAGTGATAAGTAGATACAAGGCTCCCCACAGAACCCTGGCAGGTAGAAGAGGGTTATCAGGAAATACCCTTTCCTCACCATAGAAGGGAATTCGTTACTTGCCGGGTCCAGATATTCCAAAAGCTGCTTCCCTTGGTATCATCAAAATTAAGATGTCAAGTGATGGCAGCCGTGCAACACTGCCGTTGCACAGATAAATAGATTTGCCAAATGGTTTTTAGGTCCCTGGGAGACAGTCGGGGAGAGTGGGTGGCGGACCTGGCCCCAGCCCAGTTCACCCGCTGAGTGACCGTGACCCCGGGCAGGCCGTTGAACTGGGCAGACCTCAGTTTCCTGATGTATGCACGATGGAGGGAGTCTTCCATCTCTAACACTGTTTGCCTAGTACAATTCAAAACATGATGGTTTTGTGTGTGCATTTGAAAGAAATTATCAAATTTAAAATGATGGTAAAACCCAAATCACTGTTAGTGGAGGAAAAAATTAGCACAACTCATTTGGAAAGCAATTTGCAATCTATGTCAAGAGCTTTGAAAGTGTTCATATCCGTTGGCTTGGTGGTTTGTCTCCTAGAAAACTACTCTACAAAGTGTTCTGAAATTCAGAAAAAAAAATTCACCTGTTATTTCTAATAGTGAAAAATTATCTAGGATTGTACAGAATGTACAATTGATAGTCTGTGCTCCATACAATGATTTTTTTTAGTCATTAAAAATTATTATTGAGCATATAAAATGATAATTTTAAGTCTCTTAAATGGTAAATAGGGAAGTTATTGAAATTCTTGAAGTAAGCAGGGAAATGTTTATATTATAATAGTAAGTTAAAAAGCCTAGAATATAAAAACTATAATCTAAGTTATGTCAAAATGCATAAACATATTGGCAGAAAATATTCATTTAAAATGTTTGGAGATTATTGATTTAATTTCTTTTCTCTTTGTTCTCTTCTAATAATCTATAGTAAGTTCACATTACTTTCATTACAGTAAAAACTGAAATAACTCAAGTTTATGATTATTAGTTGGTAGTATATATTAAGATACTGTCACACAATTATAGAACTTTACTTGTTAACATGGTGTGAAATGATGTCTTCAGAGCTCAGTGGTACATGGGTTATTGGAAAGGTCCCTGAACTCAGGCAAGCTCTAATTCAAATCGTGGTTCTTATATTTCCTGGCTGTATAGCCTCTAGTGAGAGAGTTCCATCTCTGGAATCTCAGGAGTGTCCTCTGTAAAACAAATTAAATTAATATTAGACAAAGTACTTATCGAATATTTACCATCGAATTGATTTATTTGATAAACAAATATTTATCAAATATCTACCATGTGCTAGGTACTTGTGAAATGCAGTCGTGATACAGAGTTAAAGAAAATAATTCACACTAATAAAAGATTCATAAATTAATGGGCTGAGTCTTTAAGCTCAAGCAGTGAAATAAAAGATTCATAAATTAATGGGCTGAGTCTTTAAGCTCAGCAAGTCAAACAGGACATTACAGGTAGAAAGAATAGGAAACCTACTTTTTGAGGTTTTAGAATTTTAAGTGCTTCATGCAGTGAAGTGACCTGGCAGCGTGGCAAAGCAGCAGGGCCACTGTCCTGCCACCATAGGTCTGGGTTCAGCCTGACTTTGTTCTTGTGTGGCATTAGGCCAGTTGCTCAGCCTCTCCATGCCTCAGTTATCTTCACTTTAATATAAAGATGATAGTACTTACATATCATGAAAAGCATGTGACAAAGCCATGATCTCCCTTGTATTGAATGTATTGAATGCCTGGTACGTGCAACACACAGGGACACATTTTGAGACTAAATAATAAGCCAGACAGACACTTTCTCTTGCTTTTTCATCTAGAATAAATGATATTATTATTGCTGTTATTAGTATTAATCACACAATTGTTGGAAAGACATTCTCAATGTTTTCTAGGTGCTGAGTGGCCCCGTCGGTTTTCAGCACTGCAGTGATTTTCAACCCACGGACACAATAGATCGTGCCATCAGACATCATGATATAGATGGTTGATCTGCTGGTGGAAAATGTCCCTTTGAGTACCCTGCGATGCCCCTTCCTCCGTCGCTGCCTCACTGAGTCTCCTGTAGGGGGAGAACAGATGTTGTATGGATGATGGTGGGCAGGATTGGATACTGCGATGGCCCCTAGAAATGGGATGCCCCCAACCCCTGGCAGCCAGGGATGGCTGTCCCCCTACCCAGAGTGGCAAGGATGGAGGAAGGGAAGGAGCCAAGGGCAGACTCCTTCCAGAGGGCTTCTTAGAGCCTCAGGGGATAATTACGGCACTGTCTCAGCAACCCCAGGGGCAGGAAGGGGTACGGAGGGGAGAGCCTGGTTAATTATGGAGCAGGTGCCCGGCAGCACCTTGGGGTGAATGCATTAAGGTTGGGAAGCTGTCATCTCACTCGCCCCATCACATTTATTCACAGAACCCTAGGCACCCAGCTGGGGCTGCATTTGTGTGGATTCCGGCTCAGTTGGAGAGATCTGCAAGTTCAAAGCCTGTGCCTTCTTTCCAAATGGGATCCCCCCTTCTGCCTTCTCTCCCTCACTTCCCACCCCGCCTGCCTCCCATCAGGACTCTCCCCACTCCACCTCATAGCTGCCTCCTGGCCTCCTCCTAGCCTACAGACAGCCTGAATTGTTTTGCCTGCACTGGTTTAGAAAGGAGGGTTTCAGGCCTTCAGGTGAGTTGGAGGAAGAGGCTTCCAGGCTCCCCTGGCTCCCCAGCCCACTTCTGGTCCCCTCCTGGGCCTGCCCACAGCCTACAGGAGACCCTCGTATGGACAGTGCCCTGAGAGGAGTCTTCAAAGCCCTGCTGCCCCTGAAGAAATGGGATCAGCTGGGAACTGTCACAAAGAGCAGAGGCCCCAGTGCTGTGTGCCCAGCGCTGCCCTCTGCCAGCTTGCAACTGTGCTCTGGGCACCCGGGCCACAGCAGTTTAGGCTGGAGGTAAAATGTGCCAGGGCCACGTGGGGACAGAAAAGAAGTCAGGGACCCCTGGTTTGTCCTGGTTCATCTCCAGTCTCCTCATTGTCTTTCCCACAGGCATCCCAGGCTGCCAAATGGAGATAAAACTTGCAAATCCGAAGAGGGGAATTGAATTTGCACCCTCTGACTTCCTGCCTGCATTTTCTAACATGACTCACCTCCCTCGGGGCCCAACTCCATCCACCTCTGCTACAAAAAAGAGCAAATCCTCTACCACCTCTCATCTCTCCCCCTGCTGAATTTGTCCCTGAGTTAGCTCTTGCTTTTCTGTTAATAGGAGGAGATCCTTTCGCTCTCTGGATAGACTGTCAATTTCTGGAGAAACTACGCCCACTTCAGAGCTAGCCCGAGTTAATCTGGTGAAACAATAGAAAGGGTGATCTTTTCATACAGCCTGCCTCATTCTGCACATGCTTGCCCTGGGGGTAACATTTTTGGCCAGTGAAGCAAAATGCCACCAGTAATTAGGCAAGTCCTTCATCTTTGGCACAAGCATCCAAAAAAAATGGATGGAAGGGTGAGCAGGTCCGGCTTATATTTTACCCATAGTGTGTAATTCAGTGATAATTTTTCCTGCACAAATGAGATGATTGAACTCTTTGAGTAATTTAAACCAGATAACACGGGTGAACTCACTGGAAGTGGAGTATTTAATGCATCATTGCCTTCATCATTGTTATGCTGTTATTATTCTCATAATTTCAAGCTGGGGGTTGTCAGTTAGATTCAGAAGTGACCTTTGAAGTCACCTAATCCAGTGTCCTCAAAAGATAGCTCTTCCGCTTGGCAAACATGGAAGTAAAATGCTACGTTGGTTTATAAGGAATGTGGAATTGTTGTGAGGTGTTTGCCATGCTGGAGAAGGATCCCAGGGTCTGGAATAATGGGATCTGTCTGGCCTTGCACTCTGAGATCTATAACCTTCCATGACTCTGTTTAAAGGCCAAGGCAGCAAACTGGCTCCTTAAAGGTTGAGTGCCACCTGCCGAGGTGTTTGGTTTGGCCAGTTTGGAATTTAATTTTTTTATATGAGACAACATTTAAAAATCAGGAGAGTTCACCTAAAAAAAATCTGAATGATTTGCTTTACTTTAAAAAGTGAAGCTTTGGAAACAGTGGCCCTGCAGTTATACTTGGAAGCAATTAGCTGAAAGAGTTTCCTATAGATCTGGGTGAGCGCTTGTTTACCACAGTCCTCACCACTCCCTATCACCTCCCTGTTCCTAAGCCCAGGTCCCCAGTTGCCACTTACTCTCATGCTTATTTTTATTTTCTCCTTCTTTTCTTCTTCCTTTCCTCCCCTTTCAACTCCCTTCTTTTATTCTTTTTCTTCTGGTAAAAATGAACAACAAAACACAGATTAACACTATTTCTGTTTTACGCTGGAAAAGACCCTGATGCTGGGAGAGATTGAGGGCAGGAGGAGAAGGGGGTGACAGAGGATGAGATGGTTGGATGGCATCACTGACTCAGTGGACATGAGCTGAGCAAACTCCAGGAGATGGTGAAAGACAGGGAAGCCTGTCGTGCTGCCGTCCACGGGGTTGCAAAGAGTCGGACACGACTGAGCTACTGAACAGCACCAACAACCCTTTAAAATGCTGCCCACGCATCTGTGCTTTCCTTCCACAGCTCTTGTCCTCATACAGCTTGTTCCATGCTTTCCTTCACCCTCTGGACCGTGAATTCTAAGCAGTCATCCACTGCCTGTCTTGCTCACGACTATACCTCGCGCTATGCCCAACAGTGTCCACATCCGATATACGTTCTTGGACTGTTACTAAATTCTCTTACTCTTGTCTGAAAAGTAGCGAGACACCTCCTCAGCCAGAATTGACTAAGACCTCAGCCATAACAAGGTAAGTGGGCTGTAAAAATTCAGTGGCCTATGATGTGGATGTCGTCATCTGGAGATAGAGAAAGGGCTCTTTTCCGGTTGGTCTGTTCTGTCATAAAGAGCCGAACGGGGGAAGGATAATGGTTACACATCTGCCGCTTCTTCACCACCTCTCCCCACCAGAATATAAGAAGCCAACCCACTCACATTTGAGAATAAGGGCTGGCGCAGTGAGGGAGCCAAACATCTCTGGAGATGTACAAATACCTGTAATCACAGCCGCGGTTTCTCAGGACCCACAGTCAGGGGTTTCAGTGAGTGCCGCAGCTCTGGCTGATAGCTGTGCTTTAAAACTCCTGTGTCTTGACTGGCTGACCCAGGTCCCCCCAAGTAGCCCTGCTAAGACAGCGCTGCCCCCAGCCTCAGTGTGTTGCTGTCTCCCTCACTCACTCTGAAACCTCGGGGAACAGGCCTTGTCCCCATCTCTGAGCAAAGTGCTGGCCCACCGCATGGGGTGGACGCACTTGCTTCCTGGTTCAGCATGAGCTCCCAGAGGGTGGCGTCTCTGCCTGGCCTCCACCACCAGCTCTGCACCCGGAGGGGTCTGCCTTTCTCCAGGAGCCTCGAAACCCCGTGAGCAAGGAGCTCGGATCAGAAAGGGTGGCTAACCTTCTCTTGGAGTCTGTGTCAGGACACTGGTATGTGTCAGGGAGTCCCACTCTTTTGTTAGGAGTTTCGGGGTGGGGTGGTGGGGGGCATGCCTCCTGGGAGGCTTATGTTAGCATCCGCTGGCATCTACTGTTCCTTGCCTGGAAGGAACATCTGGCCCTTGTGCTTGCTCACACTCTTGTCCCTTTGGGCTTTGCTGGGCTCCTGGGTGGGGAGCCCGGCTGGGGCGCCTGAGGATCATCCCCGGTCCTGGTCTAACCCAGTGTGTCGGTGAGACTGCTCGGCCGCGCGGGGCCCTTCGTGTCTGCGCGCCGCCCAGCCCTGGGTCCTTTGTCTGGTCACCATCACCTATGACTGCTCAACATTTTTGCTGTTGTTCAGTAGCTCAGTAACGTTTGACTCTTTATGACCCCATGGACTGCAGCAGGCCAGGCTTCCCCGTCCTCCACTGTCTCCTGGAGCTTGCTCGAACTCAGGTCCATCGAGTCAGTGATGCCATCCAACCATCTCATCCTCTGTCGTCCGCTTCTCCTCCCGCCTTCAATCTTTCCCAGCATCAGTATCTTTTCCAATGAGTCAGCTCTTTGCATCAGGTGGCCAAAGTATTGGAGTTTCAGCTTCAGCATCAGTCCCTTAAATGAACATTCAGAGTTGATTTCCTTTAGGATTGACTGGTTAGATCTCCTTGCAGTCCAAGGAACTCTCAAGAGTCTTCTCTAGCACCACAGTTTGAAAGCATCAGTTCTTTGGTGCTCAGCTTTCTTTATAGTTCAACTCTCACATCCGTACATGACTACTGGAAAAACCATAGCTTTGATTATACAGATCTTTGTTGGCAAAGTGATTTCCCTCCAATATGGAAAACCAAAGGAAAAGTGACTTCATCTACTTGGACTCTCTGCTTTATCATTTTTAAATTAATATTTTTCTTTTGCCAATTCTTTATGCCCTTCCAGATCAGTGTCCGGTGGCATTATGGCAAGTTGGTGCTGAGGCAGAGGTGGCTGAACCCTTGCGGGAGCTGCAGGTGGGCTTGCGGGAAGCCACAGTGATGACTGACAGGGCAAATACCTAGACTTGAGGAGTGGTGCTTGGCATTAGTGATTCTGATGATTCGACATATGTTTCTTGCACCAGAAGTGGTGATTGTGCATCGAGAAGGACCTAATGGGCCAGTTTCAATAATCCAAGCTACCCAGCAGGCTTCATTGCTTCTACAAGCAGTCGGTAGAAATCCCACTGTGCTAGGCCACTAGCAGTTTTTTCCTAGGATTCAAAGTCACCTGGGGGTCATCTCTAATCCCTTCTGATCTAGCAGACGCCTTCCACTCTTTGCCCGCATGATTTCTCTCCCCCAGAGCCTCCTTGTCTAGAACTGTCTGTTTCAATCATGGCTTTATCCGTCCTCACACTGACACTTTCAGTACCTTATTCTTGTCAAAATCTTTCACAAAACCACTGCCTCAGCTTCCTGGGGTCTGTTCCCCCAGAGTGCATCCCTTCATTCACGCTCCATTTCTCTGATGAGATCCACCCTCCACCCTGCTTTCTTCATCCGTTTAACCCATTCGCTGTGCAGTTTGAACCCTTCCCTTGGAAGACCATCTCTTTCTATTTACACTGTTATTCAGGACATGTTTGAAATGTGCATTATTCATGTGTTATTCATGCGAATTATTGGAGATCAGTGTGCAAATCAGCTTTATTGGGAATCCCAGAAACTGCAGCAGAATCCTGGGTACTTGGACATTGCATAGTATCATTTTCTGAAGAGCAGACTTACTCTGTCTGTTGCAGGGGTGGGGCATGTGGGGAATGACAGTTTCATGCAACTTCCAGGAACACTCATGCCTTTGAAAGGGATTACGCAGCCTTTTTATTTGCCATTTGACACACGTCCTCCAGCCAGGCTGGTGAAGTCCTCAGCTAGATTTGACTCATATAGTTTTGAGAACGTATTCAGATCCAGACTGGCCAGGACTCTGCTGACGTCATGGAAGAGTTGTGGCTATCAAAAAAAAAAAAAAAATCATCCTTTTTGCTTAACAGGCATGGAAAGGCTTCTGTAGAGAATGGCCCCAATCTAATGACACACACAAATAGCAAAAGGGATGAGCGTGGTTGCAGAGGGAAGACTTGGGTGTAACTTGGGTGCCCAGGCTGCCTTTCTGAGCGTGTCTTCTCTGCTCAAAGTTCCCTCTGTGCTCTGAGGCTCCCTTGTCTTGGAGAAAGTGATCCATGCCATGGCTGTAGAAGCTGACCTTGCTGCTCCTCCTAGGAATACTCAGCTAGTGTATCCAATTGGGATAGTTCTGTTGATGGAGATCAAGCGTTGTAGTTCTTTGGTGGGAAGACATCTGGGGGCCAAGATGGCTTTCCCAGAGTCTCTCTAAATACTGTTGTGTATATGACTTAGATCCCATCTGAACTTTGAAAAGACAACTCCTTCTATGCCTGTGGGTATAATAGGCTCTGTACCAAAGTGAACTAGACCCTCTGACTCCATTTTCCTCTGCACTTGTTTTCCACATGCTTCACTAGTCCTCAGGGGTAAATTCAGGTTTTTGGAAAACACTCACTCTGTGAGGCTTCTGTACTTCTAAGCAGGTTGTATATTCTAAGACTGTTAAAGTTGATTTGTTCCTAGAGACCAAAGTGACACCATAAAAACAGCTTCTATGCCATTGATGGCAACGGGCAGAGTTCTCACAACTCTGGCTTTGTTGTATCTATAGATGCTCTTACATGAAAAGCTTTAACTGAAGGGCTTTTGTAGAGGGTTAAAAAGTGAATGACTTACTTAAAAGTGTAAAGGTAAACTTTATTTCTGTATGCATTTAGCTTGTCACAGTTCATTTGTATTCACTTAACTCCCGACAATCTCAAATTGGCAGAGTTCACTAAATCTAAAAATTTTGGTTCATTCCTTCACAAATGAAATAAAAAAAAATTGTGAATGTTTACTCCGTGTCAGCACTATGCTAGGTGCGGGGATAAAGCAAACTGTGTGTGTGTGTGTGTGTGTGTGTGTGTGTGCGCGCGCGTGCGTGTGTGCGCGCATGCGTACTCTCCATCATGCTCATGTTCAGTCGTGCCTGACTCTTTGCGACCCCGTGGACTGCAGCCCACCCGGCTCCTCTGCCCACGGGATTTCCCAGGCAAGGATACTGGAGTGGGGTGCCATTTCTGCATCCAGGGGATCTTCCCAACCCAGGGCTTGAACCTGCGTCTCCTGCACTGCAGGCAGATGCTTCAGCACTAGCCACCTGAGAGGCCCCTGTGCCCTCCCAGCACACACAGACGCACACATGCGCCAGCCCGATAGTTACGGTTCAGTGGGGTTGGCTGCAAGGAAGGTGAGGGTGTTAGGGAGTGAGCAGGATAAAAGGGCCCAGCTCGAGGTTGGAGGACCACAGCTGGGGAGATGAGCCAAAGGAACTGATGCCTGAGTTGGTTCTTGAAGGATGATGAAGACCTCTGTGTGGAGAGGAAAGAAGGTGGTCAAAGCAAAACAAGCATCTTTTAAAAAAGGCACAGAAGCAAGGGGGAACGAGGCTGCTTACGAAACCGGGCTGGGTTCTGCTGGGAGCTGTGAAGCATACAGGGATTCTAGCAGGAGAAAGGGTTAGAGAAGAAAACTGGATCACACCAGGAGGTTGCAGGCATGCCAGGCTGAGGGGTAGGGACCTGTCCTTAAAGCAACAGGAAATTCCTGCCAATAGAAGCAAGACCGCATGCTTTGGTGAGAGCACTGTGATGTGGTGGCGGAAACGGGATTAGAGGACAAGAGATGAGAATCGAGGGACGAGTGCTGGTGGGAAAGGCTCAGCAAAGATGGGGCAAGGCGGCTGGGAAGAAGGGGGTGAACCGGAGAGTCACTGGTGAGAGAGAACGAGGGGACGCTTGCGGGGAGGCAGAAGCCGGTTCTCAGGGTTCGGATATGGTGACCGGATGCTTAGCAGACCATTCCTGAGATGCAGAACTAAAGGAAGGTCTTCCTTTAGGGGAAAGAATATGCATCACCTCAGGGAACTATTCGAAAACAGAATTAACTTGTATTAAGAAAAGGGAATTTTTAAAGATATAAACAGACAGCCCACAACAGGGAGTACAAATTCTATGCTCCGTGGGGTAATGCATTTCAGACAAAAATGTCTCTTTCCAGGGGACAAGGACCAGTGATATTAAGGATGGTGACCATGAAGCCTTGTGAGTCATTATCAAGGCTGGAAGATTCAATTCTTTGCCTCAAAGCAGGAGAGTGAGCTCAGTATTAGACGTTATTCCAGCTCCACACGGTGCCCACTTCAAGTCTGTTCACAGATTTTGACTGTTCAAGATAAGATGTTTCTGGGGAAAGCAGGAGGAGTTGGAGCGTTTTCAGCACTGGAATTGAGTAGACACTGACACTGGATGATAAAATATCACAGAAGTTTGGGGTTCTTTCTGCTGAGGCCAAAAATATTGAACTCATTCCTTCTGGATGATATAAAGAGTGTGCCTTCATCACTTGTAAAAAATATTTCTGCAGTAAAACTTAAACAAGGTCCATTAATCATTATTTCTAGTATGGTAACAGCAGTCGTGAAGTCATCCAAAGTTTTTAATGGGGGATATTTGTCTTCATCCCCAAGGCCACAGAGTCATCCTTTAAACAACCTCGAAGAGTCTCTCTTCTTTGAACTCCACACACAGACCTCCAATTTTTTTGCACCTGGACCATGGTGGGACTTCCTTGTGGCCTCACCCCCATCATTCCCTGTCCTCTTAGACCTGTGTACCTCTGTCTACTCATCTAGACATGAAAGACACCCTAACCTTCCCGGCCCCCAACCTGCCCACCGATTCATACATCTGACGCTCTGATGTTGGAGCAACATCCCCACGAGGGCCATGCAGGGCCTCATCCTCCTAACACATCCAAAACCAGATTGCTGGTTTTGTTTCCAGACTTGCTCTTCTTGCTGTCTTCCCATCTCAGTGAATGACAGTTCCGTCCTCTGGTAGCTTATTTCAGCAAGTTCTGTTAGCTCTATCTTCCAAATATGTCCAGACCCTGACTACCTTTCACCACCTCTACCGTCGTGGCAAAAGTCATTGTCATTTGTCACCTGGACTGTTCCTGAAAGCCTCCGACCTGGTCCCCTGCTTCTACACCCGAGCCGAAAGAATGTTATGGCAGAAGAGTCAGAACGACCCTATTAATGCTTGTGACGCAGTTCCCATCACACCCAGAGTAACGCTGATGGCTTTGCAGTAGCCCGGTGGCCCTGTTAATCTGGTCTCTGGTCACTTCCCTCTTTTCACTTAGTACCAGTCTCCACTTACTAAGTGTGTTCTGGCCGCACTAACTTTCTTCCTTCCTGAGCTTCCAAACCCCATCTTGCCCAAGCATGAGTTCCTGACTTGTTCTCCAGTCTTGGCTCATACTGTTCACTCCTGAGTCCTTTCCACTTTCTCAGCTCCTTCCTACTTCTGAGCTCACCTCAAGCTCACTTCTTCCGGAACACGCCCATGACACTCAAATGATCTTTCTCCCAAACCCTGATGTTAATTTTTGACTACTGTGTTCATCTCTTTACACGTGACAAACAGCCTGGTGTTCTTACTTGCGTGATACAGCTGGGCTTAATGCTAGCCAGTCAGTGGGATGAGGACCATTTCTTTTGTTTCTAGCATGGCCTGCCTGTAAATAAATCTTTTCTGGATTCTGGTAGACAGTTTGCATTACTATATCAGGCTAGGAAAGAAGGTGCAGGAGGACTGAGGGGTTCTACCTTAGATGTCATCTTGGATGACTGCTGAGCAGTGGGAAGGAATGAACTATGAATGCGTGTCACTGCATGCATGGAGCGCAAAGGTTAGGTGAAAGAAGCCATACCCCGAAGGATTCAGAACCTATGACTCTATTGATGTGGGATTCTAGAAAAGGCAAAATTACAGGGCTGGAGTATAGATCAGTGGTTGCCAAAGGGTTGAGAGTGAGGAAGGCAACAGAAAGTTGGCAGGAGGGAATTTGGGGGGTGATGGGTCTGTTCTGTATCACCGTGGTGGTGAATTCACAGACAGGGAAGTCTGATCATTGGCTGAGAATAAATTTGGAAAATACATGAAAAACAGACCACTGATAGACAATTCAACCGCTTGATGAATGTTTCCATTGTGTGTGCCCAGTTGTTCAGTCTTGTCTGGCTCTCTGTGGCCTCGTGGACCACAGCCCGTCAGGCTCCTCTGCCCATGGAATTTTCTAGGCAAGAATACTGGAGTGGGGATCTTCCAGGGAATCTTCCCGACACAGGGATCAAACCCGTGTCTCTTGCATCTCCTGTATTGGCAGGTGGATTCTTTACCACTGAGGGAATAAAGCCTGCTTTGCAGAAAATGTGGAATATACAAATTGCAAAAATGTATTTACCTGTGGAGTATTACCTGGATGAAACATACATAAAATGAATTGAAAAAATACTTTTCAGTTTGTGAGTATCCGGTGATGTTTATGCTTGACAGAGATTTTATCTTTGAAAGAATGAAAGAAAATATTGTGAAACATCGCAAGTAGGTACTGATTATTTTAAATAATACAAATAAAAGTAATTGTATTTTTTAAAATGTTCTGATATCCAAAGAAATATGCTGTCACCATTGTAATGAATGTGCAAAAGAATTTCTTTTTTTGAAACACACCTATACAGATAGCTATCATCTCATTTTTCAGAGATAACTGTCAAGGGAATTCAGTCTGAGCCTAGTTGTGCTGGATACTTGCATTTTTTAGTTCTTATAATAATCCCATGAGGAAAGCAATATTATCCCCACGGGATGGATAAAAACGATGAAACCCGGAGAGGTTAAATGAACAAAGGGCTGGTGAGTGGCTGAGCTAGGACCCCCCCGGGGTCTGTCTGACTCGGATGTCGCACTTGACACAGACACGTGATTGTCTAGCTGTGCAGATGGAAGGCAGCCAAGGGAGCCTTCAGCCTGAACAACACGCAGCCGGGCTTCTGCTGAGACCTCCGTCTGGCCTCGGGACATGGAGCCTCCCCACTCCTGCCCGTTAGTGACCTCAGTTTGGTCAGTATGGCGAGAAAACTGTCTCTTTGCAGAGGCAGGGCCAGGCTCTTAAGTCCTCTCTCTCCCAGCTGCAGTACCAGCTTGGAAACAAACAGCCTCGGAGGGGGCCGCTCTGTCGGGAAGATCAATGCTGCCTTCCAGATTCTCTCACCGGGGGAGCTCGGCCAAAGCGGCAGCTGCTAGATGGAAACGCTTTGAAGGTTGAACTCAGGAGTCCAGCGCCGCCCCTTCTGGCAGGCTTGCCGAGCAAGGCAGACGCTCAAGACAAATTAAAGTCCCCGTCACAGGCTAGGATAGAAAGCAAAATGCATGACTCATACAACTTTTCCAGGGAGATCCTTAGAAAGTTTCCAGGACTGAGCACGCTGGATTCTCCCCACCTTGGAATTTCGGCCACCCACACCAGGATTTACAAAGCTCATTTACAATGAACGGCGGCAAGGGCAAAGGGCATTCCTGCAGGCAATGAGGTCATAAGAAGGGAAAAGTGTAAAGCCTCCCCCTTCGCAGGAGATGGTGAAAAGTGTCATTTGGGATTGGACGTGTGTATGTACGGATGTTTATACTGTACCAGTGAATGTCATCACCCCATCCCTCTCTGGAACCCGCTCCCTCACATCACTGCCCTACTCATAGCCAGCATTCTCAGAGAGTGAGGGCTCAGGGAACGTCCCCCAGCTCCTCACGTGCTGGGAAAGTGGCATGAGATCTCAGATGAGATGGGGGCAGGGACGGGAGCAGAGGGTCCTGTCCAGTCTTCACCTAGCTTCTCACGTTAAGGATCCATCCTGTTGCAGTGGCATATCTCTCCACTAGGTGGCACTCAGCGCTTAGCTTTATTTTTGTTTCTATCCCTGGAAAACTTTACCCCGCAGTGGAGGGACACAAGACTTTTGCTTGCTTCCCAAGTAAGATACTGGTTTCATGTACTGTCCTGCTTTGTCTTCTATACAATTATAATTTATTCTTTCCCTTGGGCCCTTGGCAAAGGTCACTGTAAGGGGATAGCTGTTATAACCTGAGTGGGAAGGGTCATTTCATCATCATGACCACACACACACACCCGCCACAACTGCTCTAGGGATGAAATAGTGAAAGTGCAAGTCACTCAGTCGTGTCTGACTCTTTGCGACCCTGTGGACTGTAATCCTCCAAGCTCCTCTGTCCATGGGATTCTCCAGGCAAGAATACTGCAGTGGGTTGCCATGACCTCCCCCAGGGGATCTTCTCAGCCCAGGGACCAAACCTGCATCTCCTGCATTGACAGGCAGATTCTTTACCACTGAGCCACCTGGGAAGCCCCATTTACTCGTATCATTCTGGAAATAACCAATATGACAAAAGCAAAGTTAAAGACGTAAAGCCCTGGAGATTATTTTTGGTAAAATTAGGAGACATGTATAATTTACAGTTCCCAAAATATGTGTTAAGGCTCAACAAAGTAGCTGAGAGCAGAGAGAAGTGATACAGGACGTGAAGAGAGAGGTGTGGGGAAGAGTGAGGAGGCAGCGACGTTGGAAAGCACCAGTGCTTCCTGAAGGGAAGGTTGCAGTCACCCAGTTCTCTGGGTAAATTGGAGATGTGGGTGAATTGTGAATGCATAGGCACTCACAAAACCGGTTTGGTAGAGGGAATCCAAGGATGAGAGCTTCATGAAGAGCTGAACCAAAAGCCGTTCTTGCAGGGTGCTTCTTCTCTGTGGTGTCATAGATTGTGCGGTAAATACCTGCTAGCCTCTCTGTTACCATAAAGGGTACTTCTCCCTCCCATAAAGTCATTCCCTGCAAATGGCTGGCCCAGGGATCCAGTGATGACTAAGGAAAAGATGAGCAAGTACTGAATCAATGCAAAGTTACTCTAAGAATAAAAGGAGCAAAAGTGCATCAAAATTTTCTAACAAATGGTGAATATTTACCAGAAAAATGTTTCCACCAGATAGAATAAAATTGTGACCAAACATTTGACTACATTTGAAAAAAAGAAAAAGAAATCACATGATGCCATCACCTCTACAAACAAAGAATTCAACAAGAATATAAGAACTTGGGAAAGAGATGACCAGTGAGTAAGAGAAGACAAAACATGAGGGGTCAGATCTCAGGAGAGAAGTAGGAACTGACAAACAGCCATCACAGAAATGAAGACAACATTGTAAGAAGCACAATGAAGGGCATGCCTCATGGAGAACATGATAATGAACACAGAGGAAGAAAGAAGAAAGGTCATGAAAATGAATGCAATTCTAAATAATAGATGAGGGTTAGACACAGCATTATAACTAGAGAGGAATGGCAAAAGGGATTCTACATTTGTGTAACTGCAGTCTCTGAAAATGAAAGTACAAAATGGAAAAATATTTAAAGTGTGTAATTTAATAAAATTTTATTTAAATAAAAATAGACAAACATCTAAGTCAAAAGTTTACAGTATGCAATAAGAAACATCGACCTAGAATGGTCAATATGGAGACAGGGTCCAGTACATTTGTTAAATGTAAAGACTTTAAAACGTTCTCTGAACATCCAGGAAAAAAGATCAAAGCAATAAAAGGGAGTAAACTCAGATGACCATTATATCTACTACTGTGGGCAGGAATCCCTTAGAAGAAATGGAGTAGCCATCATGCAGAAATGGAGTAGCCGAAATGCAGATGCAATCTGGATTTGGATGCAATCTCAAAAATGACAGAATGAACTCTGTTTGTTTCCAAGGCAAACCATTCAATATCACAGTAATCCAAGTCTATGCCCCAACCAGTAATGCTGAAGAAACTGAAATTGAACGGTTCTGTGAAGACCTACAAGACCTTCTGGAACTAATACCCCAAAAAGATATCCTTTTCATTATATGGAACTGGAATGCAAAAGTAGGAAGTCAAGAAATACTGGAGTAACAAGCAAATTTGGCCTTGGAGTACAGAATGAATCAGGGCAAAAGCTGATAGAGTTTTGCCAAGATAACACAAGGGTCAGCAAATACCCTCTTCTGACACAAGAGAAGACTACACATGGACATCACCAAATGGTCAATACCAAAATTAGATTGATTGTATTCTTTGCAGCCAAAGATGGAGAAGCTCCACATGCAGTCAGCAAAAACAAGACCAGGAACTGACTGTGGCTCAGATCGTGAACTCATTATTGCTAAATTCAGACTTAAATTGAAGAAAGTAGGGAAAATCACTAGACCACTCAGATATGATCTAAATCAAATCCCTTAGGATTATAAAGTGGAAGTGACAGATTCAAGGGATTAGATCTGATAGACAGAGTGCCTGAAGAACTATGGACGGAGGTTCGTGACACTGTACAGGAGACAGTGGTCAAGATCATCCCCAAGACAAAGAAATGCAAAAAGGAGGTCTTACAAATAGCTGTGAAAAGAAGAGAATCGAAAGGCAAAGGAGAAAAGGAAAGATACACTCATTTGAATGCAGAGTTCCAAAGAATAGCAAGGAGAGACAGGAAAATCTTCCTCAGTGACCAGTGCAAAGAAATAGAGGAAAACAATAGAATGGGAAAGACGAGATCTCTTCAAGAAAATTAGAGATACCATGGGAACATTTCATGCACAGATGGGCTCAAAAAAGGACAGAAATGGTATGGACTTAACAGAAGCAGAAGATATTAAGAAGAGGTGGAAAGAATACACAGAAGAACTGTACATAAAAGATCTTCACAACCCAGATAATCACGATGGTACTCACCTAGAGCCAGACATCCTGGAATGTGAAGTTAAGCTGGCCTTAGGAAGCATCACTACAAACAAAGCTAGTGGAGGTGATGGGATTCCAGTTGAGCTATTTCGAATCCTGAAAGATGATGCTGCGAAAGTGCTGCACTCAGTATGCAGCACATTTGGAAAACTCAGCAGTGGCCACAGGACTGGAAAAGGTCAATTTTCATTCCAATCCTTAAGAAAGACAATGCCAAAGAATGCTCAAACTACCACACAAACTACCACTCATCTCACATGCTAGCAAAGTAATGCTCAAAATTCTACAAGCCAGGTTTCAACAGTATGTTAACCATGAACTTCCAGATGCTCAAGCTGGATTTAGAAAAAGCAGAGGAACCAGAGATTAAATTGCCAACATCTATTGAATCATCAAAAAAGCAAGAGAGTTCCAGAGAAACATCTGCTTTATTGACTTATGCCAAAGCCTTTGACTGTATGGATCACAATAAACTGTGAAAAATTATTCAAGAGATGGGAATACCAGACCACCTGACCTGCCTCCTGAGACATCTGTATGCAGGTCAAGAAGTAACAGTTAAAACTGGACATGGAACAACAGACTGGTTCCAAATCAGGAAAGGAGTACGTCAAGATTGTATATTGTCACCCTGCTTATTTAACTTATGTGCAGAGTACATCATGAGAAATGCTGGACTGGATGAAGCACAAGCTGGAATCGAGATTTCTGGGAGAAATATCAACAACCACAGATATGCAGATGACATCACCCTTATGGCAGAAAGCAAAGAAGAGCTAAAGATCCTCTTGATGAATGTGAAAGAGGAGAGTGAAAAAGTTGGCTTAAAGCTCAACATTCAGAAAACTAAGATCATGGCAGCTGTCCCATCACTTCATGGGAAATAGATGGGGAAACAATGGAAACAATGAGAGACTATTTTTGGGGGCTCCAAAATCACTGCATATGTTGACTACAGCCATGAAATTAAAAGATGCTTGCTCCTTGGAAGAACAGTTATGACCAACCTAGACAGCGTATTAAAAAGCAGAGACATTACTTTGTCAACAAAGGTCTGTCTAGTCAAAGCTATGGTTTTTCCAGTAGTCATGTTGGAATGTGTTGGAATGTGAGAAAATTGAGTGGCAAAGTAGTGATGCTTTTGAACTGTGGTGTTGGAGAAGACTCTTGAGAGTCCCTTGGATAGCAAGGAGATCCAACCAGTCCATCCTAAAGGAAATCAGTCCTGAATATTCATTGGAAGGACTGATGCTGAAGCTGAAACTCCAGTACATGGCAACCTGATGTGAAGAACGGACTCATTCGAAAAGACCCTGATGCTGAGAAAGATTGAAGGTGGAAGGAGAAGGGGATGATAGAGGATGAGATAGTTGGATGGCATCATGACTCGATGGATATGAGTTTGAGTAGGCTCCAGGAGTGGGTGATGGACAGGGAAGCCTGGCATACTGCAGTCCATGGGGTCACAAATAGTTGGACATGACTGAGCAACTGAACTGAAAAGTTAGGCGGGTCTCAAATTTGGCTATAGCAAAATGCCGTGTCAAAGTATAATGATGCAAGACTTAAACTTCAAATAAGAAAGTATAAATGAAGAATTTTCTATGCAAACTCTCCAGTAAATACAAAGCTTGTGTATAAAACTGAAATATGCAAAAACCAAGGAAGCATAATTACGAGAACTTTTTGAAGAAATTTCTGTAAGATAAACTTACCTTAGTTAAAAGATAACTAGGAAAATTACAACAAAATGTAGGACATATTGAATATGTTTCACTCTATAAGTAACACTAGTGCAAATTTGGAGATTAGCACACATAATATGAGTGTTTTCTGACAACATAAAAGTGTTACAACTAACAAATATTTTGAGGAACTTCAAAAGAAGGTGGGCAGTGGAGTAGTTTTGCTGATTGCCTTACTAAATAATAGTCAGTAGTTATTATTAAAACTGCCTATTAGAAAATTGGCATAATTAAGTGTACAAGAGTAAACTTTAAAAATGATAGCCTTATTAACTAAAAACACATGGTCAGGGAACATGAAGTGTGCTAATTTTATTATTTCTCAGAATAAGGAACCGATACGAACTATAAAGAAACAAAGGCCTAGGGGATTATATGCAATTATAAATAAAATTTTTATATATCAGAATAAATATGACCGATATTCCAAGCAAAGAAAATGCATCACATAGTTAAGGAGAGAGAGAAACACAAAATAAAATGCAGACCTATGATATACACTGATCTCATATTAATTTTAATGGGCTTAAATCACCTACCAAAGGGATTTTAGACTGGATCAGAAAAAAAACAAACCATGCTATATGGTGTATAGGAAACATATGAAAATGAAATAATTCAGTAAAGTTGAAAATAAAAGGTGAGCAGAGATATAGTAAAGAAATGCAAGAAAAAAATGTGGTCCTCCCAGTGACAAAAAATAGACCCTCCAAAAGCAAACTAAAAAAGGAAGCAAATAAGGAAGAGTCATGATCTTATTACTAGAAATTAGAATTCAGGCAAAAATAAAGAATTAAGTAGGATAAAGAAAGTCATTTCAGTCTTATAGCGTGCAGCTTATGAGTTTTTAACAATTATGCTAGCTATACATCAAATGTCATAGCATCAAAATTGATAAAGCAGAAATTACAAGAGATGAAAAGGAGAAACATGAATAGTCAGGGACCTCACTCACTTCTTTCCATCTTCAACTGGGCAAGTAAGCAAAAACACGGAAGAAAACAAAGTGATATGATTCACAGTTTGATGAGATGGATATAGTTCAAACTCTACACTGTGAAAATAGAGAACACACATTTTTCTCATAGGCCTAGAAAATAGTCACAAAAATTGGCCCTAAACTAGGTCTTAGAGAAAAATCTCTGTACTTTCAAGGAAGTAATGCAGGCACATTTCTTCACATCTTGTTGATTTCTTATTGGCGAGAACCCCCTGGTCCTCTGCACCCCAGCTTGCAGAAGAGGGATGATCATGGCCAAGGCACACCTTTCCTAAATGCCTTGGCCTGGAAGTGACACACAAATTGGATCACCTTCCGGGGTGGCTGGAGAATGTAATCCCTAACCAGGCAAGCAGTTGTCAGGAGCAACCTTGGAACGATTTTGGCGAACATCTAACCATCTTTGAAACACTTATCTCCTTGTTTAGGCAGGCTACATATTATAAAAACACTAATTCTTCCATGTCAATTTTTAAATTTAATGTAATCAACATTCCAAATGGTTTTTAAAACAGACAAGGTGTTTTAAAGCTTGAATGGGAAACTGAAAAATAAGTATAGCCAGAAAAACTCTAAAAAAAAAGAAGAGGTGTAAATGAGGTGTAAACAGTTTTTCCAAGTATCAAAATGTTTTAAGGTCCCAGTGATTAAAATAGTAAATATCAGTGCATGAATTGTTGAATGAGTCAGAGGAAAGTTGAAAGCCAAGAAATATTGAGTTGGACAAAAATTTCCTTGGTTTTTTAAGTAAAAATAAAAGACACATTTTTCACTTTAACTAAGAACTTTATGGAACAACATATTCACCATTTTGTTCCACTATCATCTGTCATTTTCAGATAACTTCACAATTCTGTCTTCCCAAAACTTTTTATCTTTTTGAGCAAAGAACTTTTCCAGGTGCGTTTTTACAGTCTTCCAGGTAAATGAACATTTTTTCCATTAACAGAATTTTGTAAAGAGTGAGATAAATGGACATCTGAAGGTGCAATGTCTGGTGAATATGATGGATGCATCAAAACTTCCCAGCCAAGTTGAAACAGTTTTTGCCTGGTCATCAAAGAAGCACGCAGTCTTGCGGTGTCCTGATGGAAGGTTATGATTTTCTGTTGATTAATTCCAGACGCTTTTCGTCAAGTGCTGCTTTGAGCTGCTCTAACTGGGAGCAGTACTAGTTGGAATTAATTGTTTGGCTTTCTGGACTGACCTCTTTAACAGCGGACTCCCTTCAAATCCCACCATATATACAACATCACCTTTTTTGGATCAAGACCGGCCTTTGGTGTGGTTGGTAGTGGTTCATTTTGCTTGCCCTCTGATCTCTTCCATTCCACGTTTTTGTTCAGTATCCACCTTTCATCACCTGCCACAATTTGTTTTAAAAATGGAACTTTTTATGCTTTAAGTAGGGAATTGCGTGAGGAGATACAGTCAGGAAGGTTTTGACTTATCTTATGTGGAACCCAAACATCAAAGTGATTAATGATGCAAATGATTTTCAGCACTTGAATTGCATATTTTGAGTATGTCAGCCCTCTTTCCCACGGTGTGATGGTGATTGCTCTCAATTAATGTCTCAATTTGATCGCTATCGTCTTCAACTGGTCTACCTGATTGTGGAGTATCATCCAGTGAGAAGTCTCTATCAGAAAACTTCGCCAAACCCTTCTGACACATTTGATCAGTCACAGCACCTTCACCATACACTGTATAAATCTCCTTTTCTTTTTTTTTTTTTTTTACCTTTCAGTTGCATTTTTACCTTTTTTGAAATATAAAGCATAATATGCTGAAAATGTTCGTTTTTTCCTTCCACCTTCAATATTAAAATGGCTATACAAAAATTCACCCATTTTTATTTTTTTAAATGCACACTGATATGACAGCTGTTACAACACAATCTAATAAAGTTGTTTTAAATGAAGTGAAAGACGATTAAACACCACTAGTGGGCTTCCCTGGTGGCTCAGTGGTAAGGAACCTGCCTGGCAATGCTGCAGACGAGAGTATGGTCCCTGGTCTGGGAGGATCCCCTGGAGAAAGAAATGGAAACCCACCCCAGTATTCTTGCCTAGGAAACCCCATCGACAGAGGAACCAGGAAGACTACAGTCCACGGGGCTGCAAATGAGTTGGGCACAACTTAGGGGCTGAACAACATGCAGGAGCGCTACCAGAGCCGTGTTATAGGCAAAACGAACGGACCTTTTGGCCAACCCAATAACTTAAAGTAAGTCAGAACAAATGGAGGATGTAAATCAGGGAAGTGATAGAATACCAAGATAAACCCCAAAAGGATTAAAATTTAAGGATAAGGGATAAAACTATAAAAACAAAAAAAATAAAATGTGCAATGTTTAAAATCTTAGCTTGGAAAGATCTTTCTAATCATAATACAATAGTCTTGAAGTCCTAAAAAAAGTTGGTTAATTAGACCACATAAAAATTGAAGAAAAGAGTTCTGCTTGGCATTTGGGTGTTCTACTACAATACCCTTTGTTTTAGGTCTAAACTATTCAATTTAACTGAAGTAACAGTGATGGAACACCTATGACAAAGTCCTAAATGAACAGGCAATGGCAGCTACATCACCACTGCCTCCTTGTTGACAATTGTACCATTAATTGTAAGATCAGAGAGGTACATCATTTTTTAAATACACGTGTCAATATCAGTGACAGGTAGTTTAATACAAATACTTAGGTCATTAAGAGTAACACAAGCATCTTATATGCTAGTTCAAATCCAAGATGAATAGCCATCTAATAGTTGATCATTGACAACATACTTAATGGCCTCAAAAGATCGCTTTAATGATTTGTGTATCATTTACTGAAAGATTAATTCTATTAGTAATCTTATCTAAAAAGATTATATCAGTAATAAGCTTAGCTCTAGATTAAAATTGTCAGAACATTTGTCATACTCATTTGCCAACCACTAGATGCTATTATTGGATGTTTAGTTTAAAAAAGAATGAGTGGAGTTACATTTTATTGACTATTTACATTTACACACGTGCACATGTATACACCCACACACCTACTCACATGTATATACACAACACTCTTTCTCAATCTGCTTTAGGCTGAAAAGGACTAATAATGTCCACAGCATGGAAGAATAATAAGAGCATATTCATGAATCTGATTTCTGTTTTTAGTTCTATTGTGAATGATAATTGTTTGTTACCATAAATAACAGCATATGCCTTGGTTGAAGTTTTCAATGTGGAGAAATATTAACTATGTCTATTCCTTCTGTGAAAAGCAAGCTCTGCTGATTTAATTCTGAGTAAATCTAACAGGATCACTTAATATCAGGTACTAATTATTTAAGTGGCCACAGCAGACCTTATTTCACCCAAATGAACAGCAAACACAGTGTCCCAAACCGCTGGTTCTATCCCCCGAATGCTGTCTGGTACAATTAGAAAAGACTAGCCCGTTTAGAAACTGCTTGTCACCATTTTTTTTCAAGGAGACTGACCCCCAAATCAAACCCCAGAGTTTCATTTTTTGTTTTTGCTTTGTATGCCTTTCAGTTTACAAATTTGATCCAAATATGTCAATTCTTCCTAATTTTTTTTTTTTTTTTGCCCGTTTTTTTTGAGTAAATAGCCTGTCATGGGCAGAACCCGAGGATTTCTGTTAAAACTGTTGTTTGGTCGTTGAATAAACATGTTAATGGTTCCTTTATGCCGTAGATTTTAGTTCTGCTGGAGCTGATGGCTGTAATATTCAACTTATAGTACCTAATCCTAACACTATGTCTTTCAGAAGTGGCTTTGAAATTTTTGTTTTACTTTATTTTGGGGGCCGCACCATGTAGCTTGTAGGACTCTAGTTGCCTGACCAGGGATTGAACCCGGGCCCTTGGCACTGAAAGCTCAGAGTCCTAACCACTGGCCCACCAGAGAATTCCCAAAATACTGATTTTAGAATGAAAACCGCCATAAGGAATATAAAAATCTTCTAAGCACATAGTCTTCTAGAATAGTTTGAAATGTGAGGACTCTAGGAAGTCTGCCCTGAGGTGGCTGACACCGTCTTCACCTCTCTGTGGTGCTGGCGGCCTCCTGGTCTGTGGACATGGCCGGCTGCTAGAGAGTTAAACCTGTTGGCGTGTTGTCATCGCCCTGCCTAACGGCCCCCTCAGCAAGCCACACATCTTCCTTGGTCTGGATGACAGCTAATGAACTGGAAACGTCTTGCACCAATATTTCTACTCCATCTGCAAGCTTGAAGAAGGCAAGTTTGTTTTTCATCCGCGAAAAGAATCAACTGTATTTCTTAGGCCGGCAAGGATGATTTCCTTGCATGGACCTCCTTTTAGCTGGGAGGACGTCTTTTGAGCTTGGGAATTTGATTCAGAGAATCACAAGCTTCTAATTATTCTTGGGATGTTTTATGTGCCTGGATGTATTTTATTAGCTTAACTATATTGCAAACTCTTCTAACTGAGTCTATGACCTTGAGCAAGTTACTTAACCTCTCTGGGCCTATTTTCCTCCCCTGTAAAATGAGAATTCTAATATATCACCAAATTTCCTTAAGAGATCAAATGAGATAGTGATGATTACGTTTCTAAAAGATCACTTAAAATTACCTGATTAAACATTATATTAATCATGAAACTGTTTAAATCATATTAATCACAATATATGTATATGTATGTATATATATCTGTGTATATAAATTTAGATATAAGCATCTTTATATTTGTAAAAATACACATTCCTATACCCTTTGAGCAGTTTCAGCAAGGTATAACTGTTCCTGAAGATTAAGTAAATGAAGCATAATTTGACATGAGAAAGCAACTGTTTAGGAGCAAGAGTAATGATACATTTTTAAGAGTCATCTTTTGCATATTTTGGATTAATTTTTATTTGCATCCCCTAGTGAATCCACCTGCAATGCGGGAGACCTGGGTTTGATCCCTGGGTTGGGAAGATCCCCTGGAGAAGGGAAAGGCTACCCATTGCAGTATTCTGGCCTGGAGACTTCCATGGATTGTAGAGGCCATGGGGTCGCCAAGAGTTGGATACAACTGAGCGACTTTCACTTTCACTTTAGTGAAATTATACTTTGCCTTAAATTTTGACTGGAGTCACCTCACAAACTCTAATGTCCTTCTAAATTGCTCTTTCAGTTGAGCTCTGTTTAGTATTTACCAAAATAGTATCATTCAAAATGCTGGTATTTATTCTGTTTCTAATTTACCCTTTTGAGATCTTAGAAAGAATTCTGGTCCTTTCAGTTGCTCCTCTGTTTCTCAGCATAGCATTATTATATACCAAGTTCTGGGCACTAGGTGTGCTGGTAGGATGTTGTTCTTTTAGGCAATCTTAGCTGACAAGCAAAGAAATATATTTTTATATAATAACATGCATTCACAGGCCTAGTTATAAATATTTCAATGTTTAACCCTTTGTATCTATTTTAAGGTAAATGTGAATTCATATCAGTGTCTCCAATACTAATCCATTACTACATGGGTCATTCTAGCCTTTGCTTATTTGTTCATTACAACAGTGCTCCCACCATCTGTCATTCATACTTAACTGTTCAATTCCAGTACACGTGTATAGCAGAGTCAGAGTCATTAACCCATATTCCTGTAGGAAAAACTTTATTAACTACAATTCAGGCTTATATACCATTTCTTCTGCCTTTTGTCTTATGATCTCTGTTCATTTCCAATGATGCTTAAGTTAGTACCTTTTCTACACCCTCTTTAGGGGTTATTTCATGTACTAGTAATACAGTTAGTTTTTTTCACATTCTGCATTTCCTCCTATGATCCCCCGGCCCCCTTAATGATTTTTAAAAATGGTCTTTATTTAATTTTATACTTTAAATATTGTGTGACCTATCAAAATACTGCTAACTACTTACATATTTGGGCTTCCCTGGTAGCTCAGATGATAAAAAATCCGCCTGCAATGCAGGAGACCTAAGTTCTATCCCTGGGTTGGGAAGACCCCCTGGAGGAGGGCATGGCAACCCACTCCAGTACTCTTGCCTGGAGAATCCTCATGGACAGAGGAGCCTGCAGGCTACAGTCCACGGGGTCGCAAAGAGTCAGACTCGACTGAGCGACTGTCACACACACGCACACCTGCATATTCATATCCTGATTTTGTTGGCCTTTTCCAAACTCATATACTTGTTAATGCTTCTTTACTTGAAAAACCAAGTACAAGGCATACGCTGTCTGCATTAAGCCGTGTTCTTAGTTGCAGAGAAGCGAATGCACGCTAGGTAGGTAGAGTTGTAATAATAACAGTATTTAACAGCAGAAACAGCAACAATAAGACTAGTACTTATGCGTTTCCTGTGTTCCAGGCTGTGTTCTAAATGCGTTTTGTGTGTGGGCGTGCGCTCTGTTGCTCAGTCATATCTCACTCTTTGTGACCCTGTGGATGGTAGCCCACCAGGCTCCACTGTACATGGACGTTTCCAGGCAAGAATGCCGGAGCAGGTCGCCGTTTCCTACTCTAGGAAATTTTTCTGACCCAGGAATCAAACCTGTGTCTCCTGCGTTTGCAGGTGGACTCTTTACCACTGAGCTACATGGGTAGCCCCTCTAAATGCTTCCTGTAAATTAATTCCTTTATACCTCAGTACCTATTTGCTCCATCACTTAAGGAAGTTATTGTTGTCGTTCAGTAGTCAAGTTGTGTCTGCCCCTTTGCAACCCCATGGACTGTAGCATGCCAGCTTCCTCTGTCTTCCACTCTCAGATAAGGAAACTGATGCATAAGGCAGTTAGACAACATGCTTAAAGTCACACAGTAAGTGACAGAGCTGGGATGGGAGCCCAGACTACTCTCTCTAGCTCCTAGAGTCATTGGAAGAGCCAGCGGGCCGTCTCTCGGCTGGTTTCCAGAGAAGTTCTTGGAAACACCCTGCAGACGTGTCCTGGTGAGTGAGCTGCAGCTGCTGCTCGCAGCATGCGGGGCCCACGCTGCCCAGCCATGATGCTGTCACTGTCCCCACATCCAGTTCCGGGAACATGTGGCTTCAGCTCCCACTCCAGGCTGCAAAATGGAAGTTCCATTCCTGCCAATTTCCTTGCTTCCAAATCAAAAGCTCTGAAGGTGGGTCTGGTTGAAGGGACCCACGTCACATTTCTCAACGTTAGTATAAGAGCAGGTATATGAGACTTGTGGGCTTCCCAGGTGGCGCTAGTGGTATAGAACCCTCCGGCCGAAACAAGACATATAAGAAACACAAGTTTGATCCCTCGGTTGGGAAGACCCCCTGGAGGAGGGCATGCATTGTAGCCTACCAATTTCCTCTGTCCGTGGAATTTTCCAGGCAAGAATACTGGAGTGGGTTGCCATTTCCTTCTCCAGGGGATTTTCCCGACCCAGGGATCAAATCTACATCTCCTTCATTGGCAGGCGGGCTCTTTACCATTAGCACTTATATGTTAATCAGCACTGTGTGATTTGGGCCAGATGCCCATGAGGATCACAGAAGGAACTTAGGCGGGGGCAGTCATACTCTGCTCCCAAACTTTCCAATGGACTCAATCCCCTTCCCACCCTCTGTGGGGACAGTGAGCTACTACTGAGAGAGGGGATGTCTCTTCACATGCAAATGTGCTTCCCTGGGAAAACAAGTTCCTTTGGCGAGAGTCCTGGGAGACTGTGATCCTAAAGCGGGTACAGAGAAGTGGAAAGAACACATGGCAAGAAGACCTGTGCTTTCAACCTGGACACATCACCGCCTTCCGTCCATCCCAGGCAGATCCAGTTACCTCTTGGCCTCGGTTTCTCCCCTTTGAAAAACGTAAGTAGTCAGACCAGCCGTGCTCCCCAGACAGGATCACTCTGTGAATCCAGTAAGACAATACGTGTGAAAATGATTTGAAAATTATGAGGCACTAGTCACATAAGATTGAAGTTGAAAGCATATCTACTCGAATCATTGGGGAATTGGGGATTGTATAGTATTTCTGGTCCCAATTTTATTTTTGCTAAGAAGAAAACTGAATCAGGGAGTCAAGGGCGTTTTTGGAATGTCACATTCAGGTTTTTGGACCCTCAATCCAGGGCTATTTACCCTTCATCATCATGTAAATGGTTTCTGAGTCATAACCATGCCTGGAAGCCAAGAACTCAAGTTTCAAGAAAAACTCTCGTTTGTTTGGATTATCCTGAGACTGAATCTGCTCTGGTCCTGCTGAGCCGTATAGTCGTTTCCCTTTGCACAGGGAATCCATGTTCCCTGTGGGTGCTCTCTCCTTTCTGAGTCATGTTGGGGCGGGGCGGCATGACTTTGCCTGGAGTCTTTGCTGTGGAAGCACCAGCAGCCCGACAACCATCAAGCTCTCCTCACCCAGCTCCCCACGCTGCTCCTGGGCACTGCCCTCAATTTAGTGTTTTTAGTGTTTTTTAAAGTGTATTCGTTGGGTTGTCAGTTTTTTTTTTTAATTTTTATTGGAGTATAGTTGATTTCCAATGCTGTATTTCTGCGGCACGGCAAAGTGACTCAGTTATACACACACGTATCTGTCCTGTCTTAGACGCTGTTCCCATGTAGGGGAACGTGTTCCCATGTAGTAAAGAGTTTTACTAAAACTACAGTTTTACTCTGTAGTAAAGAGTTCCCCATGCTCTACAGTGCGCCCTTATAGTCACCTGTTTTATATACTGTCAGTTTTTAAAGATATGTATCATTATAGCGTGTGTTAATTTGCTAAGTTGTGTCTGACTCTTTGTGACCCCGTGGACTAAAGCCTAACAGGCTCCTCTGTTCATGCAAGTTTCTAGGCAAGAATACTGGAGTGGGTTGCTATTTCCTACTCTGGTGGGGATATTCCTGACCCAGGAATGGAATCTGCATCTCTTGGGTCTCCTGCATTGGCAGGTGGATTCTTTACCATTAGCGGCACCTGGAAAGCCCATTTTTAAAGAGTTCACACTCAAACAGTGTCTGTGCTTATCCTAGCTTGGAAAATACTAATGCACAGTCATGTCTGTTAACATAGCTAGGGCCTTAAAATCCCATAGCAAACAGAGGCTGTTTATTATTTACTGTTATTTAACCCAAGATTCCCAAAGCCTATTTAGCATTGAAACACTTCCCCCTCCCCTCCAAGGAACATCTACAAACATCCTGGCTTCTTGTGGTGAATAAATCTCATCTTCAACCCCCCACCTCCACCCCCACCCCAACCCAGCCCCCATACTGGAGATGAGGCACCTTTTCAATCTTGGCTCTGCATGGAAAGATTTTATTCCAGATACCTAAGCTGTCCCCACACCAGTTAAATTCAAATCTCCAGGGGTGACACCAGGCACCAGTACTTTGTAAAGCTTGCCACCCAAGTGGCTCCAGGGCAGGGCCCAGGCTGAGAGCCTGCACTGAGGAAATCACCTCGGCAGTGACACTGACTGCCACAACCTGCCAAGTTCAGGTGAGTTAGCCTTTCCTGTAGTAAGGGCAGGCTCGATTCCACTGGAAATAGGAAGAATGTAAAATGTTCTTGTTGACTAAGTGGGCTATTCGTTGCAAACGCTTCTATGTGGGATTCCCAGGTGGCCCAGTGGTAAAGAACCTGCCTGCCAAAATAGGTGACAAAAGAGACCTGGGTTAGATCCCTGGGTTGGGAAGATCTCCTGGAGAAGGGAACGGCTACCCACTCCAGTATTCTGGAGAATTCCATGGACTGTATAGTCTATGAGGTCGCTAAGACTGAGTGACTTTCACTTCACTTCACAAACTATGCTCTCTGCCAGGACCCTCTGCAGAGGGGGGTCTCTGCAGAGATGAGCCTGGTCGCAGAGACCTTAGGAAAACATGAGTAGCAGCTCAGACAGGGAGCATCCCCTCCACGCCCCGCCCTCCTCCTTGTCTTCTTCTCCATCTGCCTGGCGAGTTCAGCCTCTGTCCTCACACATGAAGCGGGCAGCATGGTGACGGAGTTCAGCTTTCTTCTCCCAGGATGGGGTGGGGGTGTCAGCAGAACCCTTCTCGGGACAGCAAAGCCCCCAGTAGTTAGCACCTGCCTGGGGCTGAAGTATTAGTAAGATACCTGGAATCAGGGGGTGTGGGAGGACTTGATTAATTTGAGAAGTGGGGAGGGGGGTGGGCCGATGATCTCATCTGTAAGGACAGAGCCAGGGGTCCAGAAGGAGGACAGGGAGGGGAGGGGTTGGAGCCACGCAGTAGGGTGTGTCAGAACACCTTGGCACCGTCGCAGAACCTTTCTGTGGTGAAATGTTCAGCTCTGCTCTAGGGGAGAAGCAGCTGAATGTTTCTAGAAGAGTGAGGGCATCAGCGGTTTCCGCAGTCTAATGGCTTTGAAGGGCCAAGTCTTTGACTGTGAGGCAGAGCTCCCTGCAGACAACTACCTGTCAGAGAAATGGTAAAGTCACCTCCCACCCCCACCTCCACCTAGAGAGATAACTAGAGCATCAGAATCACCTGGAAGGCTTCGTAGCAGATCACTGCATCCCGCCCTCAGAGCATCTGATTCCGCAAGTCTGGATAGGACCAGAAATGATGCATTTCAACAAGCTCCCTGGTGATGCCCAGATGGGCAAGTATACCACCAAGGTGGAGATGTCCCTGCGGGGTCGGGTGGAGATGAGGGGTCGGCCATGAGATAAACTTTGGAAAAAGCCTCTCTAGGTCAGTCCTGCTTCTATGCCTCTTCTGACTGTGCAGAAGGAGTCTCTTTTACTTTTCACCACCAGCCAGCCCTTCTGCTTGTTACTCCAACCCTCAACTTCACAATTTTCCAAGGCATGCTGTGCATTAGGAGTCTGGCCAATAGAAATGCTTTCTTTCATCTCACTGAAAATCTTTTTGTTCCCTAAAAAGTGCAGGAGGACCCTGCATCACAGAGGTCTCATCCCTCCTGAGAGCCCCTGGATTGTGGGCTGTCCCCAGTTCAGAGAGTTAAAGGTTCAGAAACCAGGAGTTTTTTCCAAGGGGAATGTTATGCTGAATTTTATCCTGAATTTAGGTACTGGGGTTTAGTCACAGTCGCCCCCCCCCCCCCCACCCCGGAAGTTTAGAAGGATTATGCAAATGAGGCCCCTGCAGCCTGCCTTGAGCATCTCAGAATTCCCCCAGGCAAGTATGCAAATGAGACTGAAATAGTGACCCCCCACTCACAAAAATAAAATCAAAGTCAACTTCATTTATTCTGTGTTGCTTTTCTCCACCTGCCTTCTTACCTCAGTCTCCCTGCCTGGAAAAGACACAGGCTTGGTTTTCTGCTCCAAGTGTCTATAATGACACTCACTGAGGCAGCTGCTAGTTAAGAATCATGCTATGTTATTGTTCCCTACAATGTACTATACACAAAAAAACATATGTCAGTGGGCTTTGGAATCAGGCAGGAGGCCTGAAGGAGCTAGCTCCAAATGGGAGAGGCGGAATGGAAAAGCTGCCCCCTCACTCATCATAGAATTCCTGATGTGCGGTTTGTCATTCAGGATGCTCTGCGCTTCTGAGGCAATTCAAAGCAGACAACCTGAAATGGAAACAAAGAAACGAAAATGACTGAAGGGCACATCCTTTGCCTTTCTCACATGGAACTGGCGACTTGGACCAGTAAGCCTCGAAGCTGAATGAGAGGTAAGGAGGCGGTGATGCCAGACTGATGTACGTATTTGCAGCTGTGTCACAGGCCCAAACGCTGGCCACGGAGGAGCGGGTGTTCACCTCCGTCCGCAGTTTTGTCCCTTATAGACAGAGGGACATGAAACTGTACATACAAAGGACCCAACTATTCCTTGGGCACTCTGTGAGGCTCTGTGCATATATAGCTCATTCAATCTTCACATGCATGTCGGCGAGGAAAGTTTTATTAGCTCCGTTTTCTCGCAGAAGAAACAGAAGCTTAGAGAGCCTGGGTAACTTACTCAGATCACAGATCACAGCAGCTGAGCTGCTGGCCCTGTGCTAAGTGGTCTCGGGGTGTCGCCCGGTTCTGTGATGCCTCCAGGTTCCTGCAGCTGTCCTGGCCCCTCCCAGAGCCCCTCCAGGGTCCAGATCCTGCTTTCCTGCCCACTGCTGCTGCTGCCGCCTCTCTTGGGGCTCTCCTTATAAACTGGAATTTAGGGTGCTTGTGCCTGCCTCTTGGAGGGGGTTTCATTACTGGAGACCGGCAGTAGCGTAAAGAATGACCTGTGGAATAAGGTCTTAACGGGATCGAGAGAGGAAGGGATGCAGAGCCCAGAATCCACAGAGCCACAGGTCTTGTCCTCCTCTGAGAGGAGGAAGGAGAAAAGCTGGAACAGAGGCAGAATGTTGCTGGGAAAAGGGAAAAAAGAAGTTGGGGAATTCAGCACCTCATGGCCTCTATTTTCCTGGGGGTAATGAGAGGCACTGTTTGTGTGGTATCTCCTTTTAGGTCTCATTTCACCTGAATGTCTGTCTTTAGCCTGGACCAGTGTTTTGGGCAAGGTAGACTGTTGAGGGCTCATTGCTCCACTTCATGGAAGCCTGGCTGCAAGTTCTGAGTGCTCCCATTTAGTGGACTAAAAATTACCCTCCCTGAGAGCAGGAGGCCAGTCAGTTTCCCTAAGAGAATTTATAAAGCGATTTTGAGAAGTTGTGCTGATATTTTAAACTCCAATAAGTATACCACACCAGGAGGGTAGACAGTATGTCCTGATGGTTAACAATCATCTATTAAGTATCAACTTAAAAAAAAAAAATCAATGATTTTGGATAAAATATACTTTAGAGATATTTCTAAAATCAGGCAGAGACATACTTAGGATCAAATTTATATGTGAAATCTAAAACAAGCAAACAAACGAAAACTCCTTTGAACTGGAAGATACAGGAAATAGACTGACCACTGCCAGAGGTGGGAGAGTGGGCAAAATGAGTGAAGGGGGTCACAAGGTACAATTTCCAGTTATAAGTAAGTCATGGGACCGTAAGTCACGGCATGGTGACTGCAGTTAATAATACTGTATTGTGTATTTGAAAGCTGCAATGCTTGTTTGTCTAACAGGGGTCTCCACCACTGTAGATTCTTTACCATCTGAGTCACTAGAGAAGCTCCATTATAGGCCAAAATTCTTCCTGTATCCATTAAAAATCCCACTTTGCTGTGATGTGAGATGGATCTCTGTGGTATTAAAGTTTCAGGGCTGTTGGGTCTTCCACTAAATGGCCCAGGGATATGAAAGCAGTTTTTGGCTCTGTGTCAGCTTTTTGTAGTTCTTCTATCTCCTCCCCACAGTCATGCTCTGTTGTACTGTGTAAATAAGTGTGTATCTGTGCAAAGATAGAGAAATCTGTATAATGCACATCACTGTGAACTTTAATGGTGAATTATTAGCGTAAGTATTGTTTCTCTCACAATTGTACATGAGCTTGTGCTCAGTTGCTTCGTCATGTCCGACTCTTTGCGACCCCAGCCTGCCAGGCTCCTTTGTCTATGGAATTTTCCAGGCAAGAATACTGGAATGGGTTGCCATTTGCTACTCCAGGGCATATTCCCAACCCAGGGATGGAACCTACAATGGACTTCATGACGTCACCTTCTCACCTTTCTTTGGACAGATACAATCATAGGTACAAAAAAACTTGAAAGATTGCTTACTGACATGTCAGTGATTGTTCACTGCCATGAACTTGGGCAAGGTCTGGGAGACAGTGAAGGACAGGGAGGCATTGTGTGCTGCAGTCCATGTGGTTGCAAAGAGTCAGACTTGACTCAGCAACTGAACAACAACAACAACAATGGGGACTGTGTGACTTTTTAATTGCTTTTCTTTTGGTACCACCAAGTTTGCTGCTGCTGCTGCTAAGTCACTTCAGTTGTGTCTAACTCTGTGTGACCCTGTAGACGGCAGCCCACCAGGCTCCGCCATCCCTGGGATTCTCCAGGCAAGAACACTGGAGTGGACTGCCATTTCCTTCTCCAATGCATGAAAGTGAAAAGTGAAAGTGAAGTCGCTCAGTCGTGTCCGACTCTTCGCGACTCCATGGACTGCAGCCCACCAGGCTCCTCTGTCCACGGGATTTCCCAGGCAAGAGCACTGGAGTGGGGTGCCATTGCCTTCTCTGATCACCAAGTTTAGGCAACCTTTTTTTTTTAATAACGCCAGGCCTCCATGTCAGTAATTGATTTTGTAATCAGTTCTTCCAGTAGCACTTTAAATTAATGTTCTCACATATGGAGTTAATTGGAGTTTAATAAGACACTGAGTGCATAATAAGTAAAAATCACATGATACTAAACATATTTACTGAAGATTAACCACCATGGCGATACAAATCTATTATGTAGAAATCCCAATAAATATTTTTAGAATGTTAAATCATATGTATACATTGTGTATTGCTTCAAGTAAATCTAGATCTTCAGCTTCATTTGTTATCTCTCTTCTAAGTAAACATAGCTGTTTACTACAGTTAAATTCATTTTCATCTTCTACAATTGGTTCAGCAAAATTCAGAGTCAGGGAAAAAAATATCCTCAACCTTAATGTAAAGCAGACTTTGTCATTTGGTAAGTTTGAGGTGGGACCTGAGGATTTGCATGTCTACCAAATTTTTGGGTGATGCTACTAGTCTAGGGACCACACATTGAGAAGTGCTAATGTCAAGCATTTTCTTGTTTTAAGATTAAAGGAAGACTTTGGTTTCCTCTGCCCTAATTTAATGTCTGGTCTTAGCTAAAATCCCTGATAGCTCAGTTGGTAAATAATCCACCTTCAATGCAGGAGACCCCGGTTTGATTTCTGGGTCAGGAAGATCTCCTGGAGAAGGGATAGGCTATCCACTCCAGTATTCTTGGGCTTCCCTGGTCGCTCAGCTGGTAAAGAATCCACCCACAATGTGGGAGACTGGGGTTCGATCCCTGGGTTGGGAAGATCCCCTGGATAAGGGAAAGGCTACCCACTCCAGTATTCTGGCCTGGAGAATTCCATGGACTACAGTCCATGGGGTCACAAAGAGTCGGACATGACTGAGCGACTTTCACTTTCACTTAGCTAAAATCTGCAGTAACAGGCTAAAGATGGCCTCACATTCTTTGTTACTATCTCCATGGAGAGGTGGTTATTTCTGCTTCCCTTTAATCAGGGCCTGTTTTGTGATAGCTTACTCAACAGAATGCAGAGGAAGTGATGCTTTAACATGACAGGAAGCTTCTGTTTCCTCCTCCTTGTGCCCTGCTCTGTCATTTGTGAGTTGGCCCAAGCAGTCATCTTCACAGGAGTGAGAGTCAAGGCCACTATCCACCATTCTTGACTGCGCTCACAGGCAACAGTGAGAACCAACTGACCAGTCATGAGAGGGAGCCATCTTGGAAGTGGAGCTGCCTCAGATTATACGAGTTGGAACAGAGGAAAACCATCCCATTTATAACTGTGGTTTAGCTGTTAGTTGTGTCTGACTTTTGCAACCCCGTGGACTGTAGCCTAGCAGGCTCCTCCATCCATGGAGTTCTCCAGGCAAGAATACTGGAGTGGGTAGCCATTCCTTTCTCCAGGGGATCTTCCTGACCCAGGGATCAAACCTGGGTCTCTTGCATTGCAGTCAGATTCTTTACCATCTGAGATACCAGGGAAGCTGTCCAAATTGCCAAGTCAAAGTGAATAAATTGTTGATGACTTATTTTACAGCAGTTGATAACCAAAATTTACCTGTCTATAAGTTGATGGGGGCCCATCAAGAGGGCTTTCAAAATAAACTGGGCATCAATTTTGACTTTCCCCTTCTGAGTTTGTGTTGTAACATCTTAATAATAACGTCAACCAAATGAATTGTGAATGGGCAAAGGTTCATTTCAGAATTTTATTTTGCCAGTCCTCTGAGACTTTGACTTTATGCAGGGGCAAAATAAGTAACTGTCAGTGAGGACATCATTTGAGGATGTGAGGAAAGTCCTTCAATCCCTTAGCATATCACCTATGGGTGTATTTTCATAAGCATGTATTTTCATAATTAGGGCTCAGTTCCTTTGTCTTGAACAAATGAGCCTTGGCTGTTAAAATAAAAGGAACGATGGATGATTTAACATCTTAGTGCTTAGTGGCCATTTCCATAGCTTAAAATCTGCACTGGATTCTCAGGTCTAAAAATGGACTTGTCCATCTTCTTCACAGTGGGCACGCAAGTTCCCCTTACCACAGTCAGGAGCCTGTGAGTATTTGTGTGGACTATTTCCTTTTTTAGTATAGAAGTAAAGTCACGATTGTCATACCTGTAGCAGATTATTCTTGGAAGAAGCAATGAAGTTGAAAACAGGTTTACTCATGGAATAAAGGTCATACTTGGAACTTTTACATTATTGATCAAGACACTTATATATAACTTTAAAAATTTATGACCATGAATGCTATTCTTAGCAATGATTACTTTCATAGGTAGAGTCTACAGTTTATTCAACATCTAGTTTGTTCAAATAGACAATGGAGTATCAATTTCAAAGTGATCTTTACATCAGGAAAATAATAAATTGTGCTTTTGAATATGTTCCTACTGTATTTTTATTTCAACCACCAGAAAGCAAAGCAATATTCTTATAATAAGGGATTCGACTCAATTCAACAAATTATTGCCCAGAGTGTTAGACACTCCGCTGTGCACTGCAGGGGATTGAATGGTCTCAATGATTTCAATGAAGTCTATTTGGTGTAATAAAAACAGAATAAAAGTGGCTTCAATCCTAGGCAGACTACTGGCAACATCAGAAAAGAAATGCAAAGTTTTCAAAGAAAAAACTGTTAAAATCTGCTTGGGGAGACAGAGAAACCTTCTTAAAGGATTCAGGCTAGGTTTAACAATTAAAAAAAGACTCACTTATACTAATATAACACTTTATACCTTATATAAAGGAGGAGAAGAGGGCGAAAGAGGATGAGATGGCTGGTGGCATCACCGACTCAATGGACATGAGTTTGAACAAACCCTGGGAGATAGTGAAGGATGGGGAAGCCTGGCGTGCTGCAGTCCATGGGGTCACAAAGAGTTGGACAGCACTTAGCGACTGAACAACAGCTCTTCATAAAGCAGTTTTACATGTATTGTCTTATTTGATTCTTGCAATATGTAGGGCAGTAATTCTCAAAGTATGTTTCTCTAACAGCATTAATATCTCCTGGGAGCTTGCTAGAAATGCAAATTCTCAGGTCCCACTCAGAAACTTTGGGGATGGGACCCACCTAGCAACCTGGGTTTTCACAGGCCCTCCTCCTGATTCTAAAGCCTGCTAAAGTTTGAGAACCAGTGATGTAGGGCTCTTTTGATTGCATGATGTCCTTTTCATTTCACATGTGATGATTAAGAATTATTGAAGTTGGATTTTGCCAAGTTTCTAGAACTATACTAGGAAATCCAATTCCAAACTTATTTCAGATTGAATGTACTCTTTTGAATTGCATCTTGACGAATGAGTAGGAGTTTCACAGGTGAAGATGGTGGCATATTAGAGGTATGGAGGAGGCTGGGGTTATTTTGACTGGACAGAAAATTGTGTTTAAGATTCTTAAAGATGTATTTTAGGAAATTTTGATTTTTAGGTTCTTTTCCTGAAGAAATATGTCTGTGGGTATTTATTTTGTTCTGAATTTCTTATTCTATAAATACAGAACTTATAAAACCATAATTCTTGCTATTGTGTTTGGGTTGGAATTCATTTCCCCCAAATGTGTTTGAAGCTTTGCAGGCCTTATGCTTATGCCTCTTCTTTCTTCTTCTTCTTCTTTTTTTTTTTTCTTTTGGTTTGTTACTTTGAGAATGAGTGTTAAGAACCAGGGACTAATCCTATTTCTTCCTTTACTTCAAAGGAGGACAGTTTTTTATTTTTTTGTAAATTACTCATAATAAGGGATCAGAAGTTCTTGAAAAGCTCCAACACATGCAGGGATTTTTTTTTGCCCTTGGTCTTCAATTAACAGAAATGAGACCAGGCCAGCTCCAGGCAGATGGAGGCAGGCATTGCTAATACCACTGGAGATATTGCACTGTTCCTCATGGTATCTCAAACACTGAGGCTCTTCTGGGACATCCTGAGGATGGACCCAGCTTCCAACTTGAGGTTTTGAGAACTCAGACAAATATCCTTGATGGTAAAGCCTTTGAAAAGTAAATTAGCCCTTGTTACTTTACCAGAGCACTTTTTTTTTAAAATGGAAGGATAATTGCTTTACAGAATTTTGCTGCTTTCTGTCTAAACCTCAACATGAATCAGCCATAGGTATAGATATATCCCCTCCGTTTTGAACCTCCCTCCCATCTCCCTCCCCATCCCACACCTCTAGGTTGATACAGAGCCCCTGTATGAGTTTCCTGAGCCACACAGCAAATTCCTGCTGGCTATCTATTTTACATATGGTAATATAAGTTTCCATGTTACTCTTACCATATATCTCACCCTCTCGTCCCCTCTCCCCATGTCCGTAAGTCTATTCTCTATGTCTGTTTCTCCACTGCTGCCCTGCAAATAAATTCTTCAGTTCCATTTTTTTCTAGATTCCATATATATGTATTCGTATATGATGTTTATTTTTCTTTCTGACTTATTTTGCTCTGTATAACAGGCTCTAGGTTCATCCACCTCAGTAGAACTGACTCAAATGGGTTCCTTTTTATGGCTGAGTAATATTCCATTGTGTATATGCACCACAATTTCTTTATCCATTCATCTGTCAAAGGACATCTAAGTTGCTTCCATGTTCTAGCTATTGTAATAGTGCTGCAATGAACAATGGGATACACGTGTCTTTTTCAATTTTGTTTTCCTCAGGGTATATGCCTAGGAGTAGGATTGCTGGGGAATATGGTGGTTTTAGTCCTAGTTTTTTAAGGAATCTCTAAACCATCTTCCATAGTGGCTGTATCAATTTACATTCCCACCAACAGTGCAAGAGCGTTCCCTTTTCCCAGAGCACTTTTAATACGGGATAAAATGTGGTTTGATTTTTAATTTGACAACTGTATGTTGATTTTGACTTTTATCAATCAATATAATAAATTTTACAATTTTGCTGCATTTTATTCAATTTTGCTGCATTTTATTCACTTTTTAAAAACATACAGTAAAATTAACTTCTGGTGGTATACAGCTACACGAGTTTTGACAAATGTGTATAGTTGTGTAACCACCTTCACTATCCTAATATAGAATAGCTCCATCACCTCAAATGTTCCCTCTCAATGTCCCATTGTACTCAACCCTTTGCAGCATTGCCAACCCTTGGGAACGAGGACTTTTTTCCTCAGAGGAGTTTCTTTTTTATATAAATGGATTCTAGAAATTAGTATCAATGGTACACTGCATTTGTATAGTACTTTTACTTTGGGTAGGTATAATGCAACACATGTAGTTTTCATATTATAAAGCTGTGGCCCATGTAGCCCTGACTCAGTGTTGCAATCAAAAGAATACAGAGCAACAGCCAAGCATAGTTTTTAAAAAGCTCAAATTCTTAACTTACAACTCTTGAACACCCCAGAGGAGACTAGATCCTAGAAAAACTTCTCTGCAGTCTTACTATCCCTTCACTTCCCTCACACACTATAGCTCTTGCAGCTGTTTATAAACTGTTTCTGACTCACACTGCATATGTATATGAAACTACTCATTCACCATTTATAGAGCAAAGACTGAGTGTGTATATATACATATACCACACCATCTTAATCCACTTGGATGTTGGTGGCACTTGGGTTCCTTCCATCTCTTGGCTATTGTAAATAGTGCTTCTGTGAACATTGGGATGCATATATCTTTTCAGGTTAATGTCCTCATTTTTACTTCCTCTCCATATCAACTTTAACATTTGTTATTTGTAGACATTTTGCTGATGGTCATTCTGACTGGTGTGGCTTGAGATAACTCATTGTGATTTTGATTTGCATTTCTTTAATCATTAGTGATGTTGAGCATCTTTTCATGTGCCTGTTGACCACTTGTATGTCTTCTTTGGAAAAATGGCTGTTTAAGTCTTCTGCCCATTTTTGAATTGAACTGTTTGGCTTTTTAACATTGAATTGTATGAGCTCTTTGTGTGAATTGGATATTAACCGCTTCTTAGTCGCATTATTTGCAAATATTGTTTCCTATTCCAGAGGCTCTCTTTTTGTCTTGCTGATGGTTTCCTTGCTATGCTAAAGCTTTGAAGTTTAATTTGGTCTCATATGTTTATTTTTGCTTCTCTTTCTTTTGACTTGGGAGACTGGTTCAAGAAAATATTGCTACTGTTTATGTTAAAGAGTGTTTTGCTTGTGCTCCCTTCTAGAACTTTTACGGCTGCATGTCTCATACTTAGGTCCTTAAGCCATTGTGAGTTTATTCATTGTGATTTTGATTTGAATTCCTCTGATTACTAATGATGTTGAGCACCTTTTCAGGTTCTTATTTGCCATTTGTATTTATTCTTTGGTGATATGTCTGTTCAAATCCTCTGCCCAACTTTTATTAAGAATTTTTGTTTTGTATTATTGAGTTTTGAAAGGTCTTTACTTATTCTGGATTCATGACCTTTTTTCCAAGATGTGTTTTGCAAATAATTTAGCAGGTATTTGAGGACTTAACACTTTACTTTCCTTTGCTCTGTAACATGGGACGAACCTCATCTCTAGTGCTCAGCTACAGTACTGGTGTGTCACCTGGGGTCTGCATCACACGATGATCTTCAAGAAGCCAGTTCTCTCCGCTGTGATCCCATCAGGAGAAATTTACATTCAGGCTGAAGCCAGGACAACAAACCTCCAGAAACACCATGCAAAATGGTTATAGTTAGACTGGGGAAATAGAAAGGCTGGAACTAAGGGAATAGAGATATAAACTCCTGAAAAATTGGTATGGGATCATCCGTTTATGGACCACTTCTTAAAATGTTATAAATACCACTGATGCAATTGGTAGAATTTCTAGAATTCCTCATCTGGGGTTATACATACTGGTACAAGGACAATCATATTTGTATATATACAGGTGACCATATGAACCTCCCCAAACTGTCATTGCATAGACAGTATTGGTCTAGCATCTTATCTTCAATCAATGATAATTTAGAATGTTAGATTTTAATAACCCTATGGCTGAATTTCACTATTTTTTCATCTGTAAAGATACTGATGATGTTGTGAATTAAGACTGAACAAAGAACAGTGGCTTCCTTGTGAAATATAAATGTTTAATTTTTTTATATGGCCATTTATATAACTACCTCCCTTAGCCATAGCACTGCTTGGGATAGTGTTCATTCAGATCTGGCCTTGGAGATAACTGGAGTAAGGCTGTAAAGTGTTGCTATCAATAGCTGCTGCAAGCAACAAGCTTCAGTGCTTGGAAGGTCTTATTGGTTCTTCTCCAGCTAATCCCAGTTGTACTGATGCTTTTACTTAAATCCAATAGCCAACGCTCACCAAACTGTATGTGTGTTAAGTTACTTCAGCCACGTCCGACTCTTTGCAACCCCATGGACCCTATGGACTGTAGCCCACGAGGCTCCTGTGTCCATGGGATTCTCCAGGCCATGGAGAATGCTGGAGTGGGTTGTCATTTCCTCCTCCAGGGGATCTTCCTGACCCAGGGGTGGAACCCACGGCTCCTACATCAGCAGGTGGATTCTTTACCACCGGCATTACCTGGGAAGCCCAAAAGGCTGACGTTAAAAGAGAAATGAGTATGGTGCCACCTGCTGGTCGTTTCTGCCCCGTGCCTGGGTGTGCTGCCTGAGCATCTCCATGTCCCTTCAGCTCAGTCTTGAATGCAATCTTGGTCGTGTTTATACGACTGGACTTTTTGGTGTGTGTGCTTCTTGGACCAGCGCCTTGCCCTTACCTGAAGCTAGACGGATACTGAACATGCTGGGTAGCTCTTACCAGCCCCCTTTCCCGTGGTTGTTTCTTGTACTGCTTGCCATCAGCAACCGGCTTAGATTTTGCTTTTCTGTTCCTGCTCCGGGGCCAGCAGAGGGGTCTTCATTCATATCATAGGGTCCTCCCCTCATCTGTTGTCTGTCCCACTTGAAAGTTAGTATCTACACATTAGTGTTTGACCAATTTCTTCTTCCCCCTTTGGATCACAGGTGTTGATATTTTCCTCTTTGAAACTTTGCCAAGAGTAAATCACTTACCACTTAAGCAAGAGTATATTTATTACATTTAACTATAGGATAAGATGTTCTTACGTGGATACTTTATGCATCAGCAAATGTACTGCCTGAACTGAGTCAGCATTCTTCACCCCCGTGGCCATCCCTTCTTCTGTCACTTCTGTATAATTACAGGGGTCCAGAACATGACCACCAAGGGGCAGTCAGATGCCACACGCCTCTGCTGAGTTGACCTCTTGCAACTCCAGACAATTTCCTCATGGAGGCTAGTGGTTTTTGCTGTCACTCACACTGAGTCTTGGTCACTTGGTCAGTCTGAGCATGGTAGTGGTTTAGTTGCTAAGTCATGTCTGACTCTTGCGACCCCATGGACTGTAGCCTGCCAGGCTCCTCTCTCCGTGGGATTTTCCAGGCAAGAATGCTGGAGTGGGTTGCCATGCCCTCCTCTTGGAGAGCATCCTGACCCAAGCACTGGACCTGTGTCTCCTGCACTGGCAGGCGGGTTCCTTACCGCCGAGCCGGCAGGGCAGACCAGACTATTCCTACGTGCTCAGTCGCTCAGTCGTGTCCGACTCTTCGCAGCCCCGTGGACGGTAGCCCGCCAGGCTCCTCTGCCCATGGGGATTCTCCAGGCAAGAACACTGGAGCAGGTCGCCATGGCCTCCTCCAGGGGATCTTCCCGACCCAGGGATGGAATCCGGGTCTCCCGCACTGCAGGTGGTTTCTTTACTGTTGAAGCCCAAACTATTCCCGGGTAAACATGATCAAATTTACACGTATGCAAAGCAGCATGGCAGTGACTGAGAAGCCTGAAAAGAAATGCTCACACGTGTATACAGTCAGTAGAGGAAAGAATAGTTAAAACATCTCAACCCTGTGAGAGGCAAACAAATGCACCTTATGACTATCTCCCATGCACTTCATGAGAGACCCTGTTAATTTTGGAGGTATGTGAGGTACAGTTCTAAGAGTCAGAAGACTGGTAGCCTTGCTTTGTAAAATCACAAGTTCTGTGCCCTCTTAGTTTTTAAGTAGAGATCCTAAAGAGGTGAGGGCAAGAAGATAGCCGCATCCCTCTTCCAGGAAAATTCCATTTTACACTCACACCTGCCCTAGCCAATTCGGTAAGTACTGTTCTAGCTGTAATTCGAGCAGTGATTATACAACTGGAAGAAGTATGTTCTTTCCATAATAATAAGGGTGATTATTTAAAAGATACTAGTTTGATGTTAAACTGTCAGTTTGTTTACTTAAAAAAAAAAAATCAGCCCCAGTCACAGTTTGTATGTAGGTTGAATATCCAACTGTGAAAGCTCATTTAAAAAGTCATCTTGCTGAGTCACTTAGTGAAAACCTGAGGGAGGAGGTGATTAAGAAGTGGGAGCTGGAGACACTGAGAGAACACAGTCTGACTTGCTCACAGAGAGGAGACCCGGGCCAGGACTTGCTGGAGGAGACGTGGAGGCCCTGAGCTGCAGAGCTGCCCCGCGTCCCCGGGTTTCTTAGCGACAAGGAGGGGGACACGCCCCCGGCGCTGAGGAAGTGCTGCTCGACGTGTCATGCTGTGACTGATTCCTTCGCAGCTGAGTGTAAGCTGTGAGATTAGGTACCAAAGCCAAAGAAATAGAAGAGGCGGCGATTTAGCCAACAGGTAGTAAGGATCACATTTTTGTCCTAGGCACAAAGTGAGGTGGGGGGCAGACTTGTTGCATGGATTATTGCTCAGCTCTTTAGATAGCTCTGTCCCGCAGTTTTCTGTCAGGATGGAGATGTTGTATGTTCAATATGTGCTGTTCAATATGGTGACTGCTAGCCTCCTGTGGCTCTAAAGTTCCCAAAATGTCTTAGTGAGACTGAGGAATCAAAGTTTTCATTTTATTTAATTTTTAATTAATTTAAATTTAAGCCACATGGGCTCAGGTACTACCCTACTGGATAATATTTTAGTAAATAACTTAGTACTTTTATAGTTGGACTTGGAAAGTGCTCTTTTCTTAATTGTGAGCTTTGCTACTTGGTTTCTTCTTTCACACAGCTGCATTTCTTTTTTTAAGTTGAAATATAATTGACCTGTAACACTGTGTTAGTTCAGGTATACAACATGTGGTTCAATATTTCTATACACTGCAAAATGATCACCAAGATAAACATAGTTACTGTCACCAAAGTTATTATAATAGTATTGACTACTTTCCCAATGCTATACAGTTTATCTCTGTCACTTGTCTGTTTTATTACTGGAAGTTTGTGCCTCTTAATTTCCCTCACCTATTTTATTTATCCTCCTGTCTCCCTCTGGCCATCCCCTGTTTGTTTCCTGTATCTATAAGTCTATCTGTTTTGTTATATACATATTTTTAAATTCCATGTGTAAGTTAAATCATTATGAGATGTCTCACATCTTCTTTATCCATTCATCTATTGATAGACACATGGCTTCCATATCTTGGCTATTGTAAACAATGTTGCAATGAACATAGCAATATATATGTGTATATATATATGTATATATATATATTTATTTATATGTATATAAATATATATATTTATCTTTTTGATTGTTTTCTTCATTAAAATACCTAGAAGTGGAATTGCTAGATTGTATGATAATTCTATTTTTGATCTTCTGAAGAGCATCCATACTGACTGCACCAGTTTGCACTCCTAGCAACACAGTGCACACAGCTGTATTCTTACTGAGAACATAGGAAGCATGGATGTCTTGTTTCCCATCTTTGCTTGTTCCTGTGTTTGCGGCATTAGTGACAGGCCGTAAGGTAGCACTCACGCTCCAGGATGGTCTTCAAGGGAGGCCCAGCTGCCTGACGGTCCCAGCTGATTCCCTTTCAGGACTCAGTGGCCTCCACCCTGACCCAAAGCTGTGAGAGCAGACATATCGTACTTGACAAAGAAATCAATAGGTCACCTTAGTGTCAGTCACTGCCTCTTGTGTTCTTCCTCCTTTTTCTGGGAAGACACTGAGTGAGGGAGAAATCGTGCTGTTCCCAGCGGCGTTCTGGCACAGAAGTTTCATTGTTGAAACTAGCACATGGGTTGTGGGGGCTGCCTTTCAAGGAACTGCATCTGCGCCAAGGCTGGAGGAGACTTTTCTTTACCCACCACACAAATGCTCACTCTTTTCTCTTAACTTGTTTGTGAGATCTAACATCTCTGTCAACTCAGGGCCTACACAGGAAGAGTGCAGGAACAAAATATAATTGCTTTTGTTTCAAATCTTGCTGACTTTACTTATATGCCTTAAACCAGCTCAAAGGGCAATCAAGGATGCTGTGATGCAGTGTCTTCATTTTCCAAATAACTGTGCCCTTGACCCAGGAAGAAGGAGTGCCTTGTCCAGGGTCAGGGCTGGACAACTGGTCCCTGCCAAACCTGGATTGAGTTGATTGATTCTTGAGATAGATTTGTATTTGATTATATTTTTCTTAATCATTAAAAATGTGATCTATTCAACTGATACCACTCTAATGGCAGAAAGTGAAGAGGAATTAAAGAGCCTCTAGATGAGCATGAAGCAGGAGATTGAAAAAGCTGCCTTGAAACTCAAGATTCAAAAAAACTAAGATCATGGCATCCAGTCCCATCACTTCATGGCAAATAGATGGGGAAAAAGTGGAAACAGTAACAGATTTTATTTTCTTGGGCTCTAAAATCACTGTGGATGGTGACTGCAGCCATGAAATTAAAAGATATTTGCTCCTTGGAAGAAAAGCTATGACAAACCTAGACAATGTATTAAAAAGCAGAGACATCACTTTTCCAACAAAGTCAGTATAGCCAAAGCTATGGTTTTTTCCAGTAGTCATGTCCAGATGTGAGAGCTGGACCATAAAGGCGGCTGAGCACCGAAGAGTGAATGCTTTCAAATTGTGGTGCTGGAGAAGACTCTTGAGAGTCCCTTGGACAGCAGGAGATCAAGCCAGTCAGTTCTAAAGGAAATCAACACTGAATATATATTGGAAAGACTGATGCTGAAGCTGAAGCTCCAATAGTTTGGTGACCTGATGCAAAGAGCCAACTTATTGGGAAAGACCCTGATGCTAAGAAAGATTGAGGGCATGAAGAGAAGAGGATGAAAGAGGATGAGATGGTTGGATGGCATCACCAACTCAATAGACATGAATTTGAACAAACTCCAGGAGATAGTGGAGGACAGAGGAGCCTGGCATGCTGCAGTCCATGGGGTCACAAAGAGTCAGACATGACTGAGCAACTGAACAACAAGAGCAAATTCGACTGAGGGATATACTATTAACAACAGTCATCCTAATCTCCTCCAGAAGTTTGAAAAGACCTTTTCTTTAAATGTTCTCAGGTTTCCACCTGTAGGGGGCCCCTGCAGTAGGAACAATTTGCCAGGGGCAACAACCTCACTTTGTGCCGTTACTTTAATTGCCATCAGTGTCTTGGTTAGAATCCCCTGTGCCAGGATTCCAGGCTCAATGCTGGGAAAATAGATTCAGTAAATAAGACTTCAGTCACCCATAGAGTCCATGCACTCTCAAAGGCGACTTTTGCACTCAATGAAACTCCTGAGCCAGAGGGCAAGACTCTGGCTGACTGGAAATCGCCCTCCTCTGATGACTGTTGCTTGTTAGGACTGAGATGAGCTTCTTGGGAATTCCACAACATTCTGCTAGAAAGAGGCATGATCAGCAAGAACTGCTCTGGAGGGAATGAGCCTTCTGAATGCTGCCTCTGATCTCAGCGGAGTTGCACTCTGCCCGCGGCTTCTGGGAGTTAACGATCAACCTGAACCTGACTTCTGTTCGTGGATTTATCCTCTGTGTCTCTTCCACCTAAGTTCCTGTTTCCTTTTACGTTCCTGCCTTGTTCTTGGCCGTGTCCTGTGTCCCACACCCTAGACTAGCCCTGTGGTCTTGACAGGTCTGTCTTACACCCTCCCACTGTATGGGTCACCGTGTTTCTCTTTCTTTCTCTGGCCTCCTGCCTGCCTCTCTGCAGCCATCCTGGCCAGCCTGTCTCTGCCAAGGAAAGCAGATTCTGGTAGCCTCTCCTCAATTCCAGTCCCATAAGTATTCTTCTAACACTTTCCTGAATGAAGAGGAAAGACGGCTGTCCTACAGTTCAGTCCCTGTATTGTCCTTGTCCCGCTGCTGGGCTGGAGGAGAGGCGGCCAGGTTTGGGGTGGGGTTGCCTGGGGTGGGGTACTTTGGCACAGGCTCCCAGGGTCCTAAATGCAATCACTGAGTATAGAAGTCTCACGCTGGGCTTTTTCATACTGTATTTCTGAAAGCTATGCTTCTACTACTTTCTTTGTTTTGATTAGCGTCATCATAGTCTACCGAGTTTCCCCACTAAAAAACCTCTGAAGGGAAGTGAAAGTCGCCCAGTCATGTCCGACTCTGCAACCCCATAGACTGCAGCCCACCAGGCTCCTCTGTCCATGGGATTATCCAGGCAAGAATACTGGAGTGGGTTGCCATTTCCTTCTCCAAGGGATCTTCCTGACCCAGGGATCGAACCCAGGTCTCCCGCACTGTAGGCAGATTCTTTACCGACTGAGCCACCAGGGAACTTCTGACTCATCTTCTATTCCTCTGTCTCTCTGCCCACTCACACTGAGTGTTATTCATTTTATTCTCTAAATATTTTTCCAGTTTGCTCTTCCTCTACTTCTCTGACTGGAAGAAAGGGTGTAATTCTGGTCGTTTCCTTATATATTTCTTGGACAATTAAAATTGTCTCCCAACTGGGTCTTCCCCAAGCACACCTACCCAACAAATAGAGTACTTGCATTTGCTTTCAGAGTAGGCAAGATTTTCTTCTAAAACATATATTTCAAAATTTCCCTTCCTTTGATAAAGCCTATATAGCCAACAGGGTAATGTCCCAACGCCTTCGCAAGGTTCTCTCAGATCTTATTTACAACTTCTCTCCATCATACAGCCTAGACTCCATCAAAGGATCTTTTTAGAGACCTTCTAGACCTTCCTGAGCCTTTGTGTAAGCTTTTATTTTTTTTTAAGTGAAAAGGCCTACATTTTTTTTTGCCCAAAGGACTCCTCTTAGGTCTTCAAGGTGCAACTATTTCCCCACTGTGTATCTGTCCTTATTCCCGCTACGAAACGCTGGGGGACTTAACTTGTGTCCCATAGTCCTTTGTCTATGCTGTGCCTTTTTTCTCTTGTCATCAGGTGATATGTATAGTTACTGTTCTGTTTGTCTAACCCCCAAACAATGGAGAGGGTGAGGACTAGTTCTTCATCTTGTAACTCTTATATTCCATCTGCCATATTTCTTGTTATCATACCAAAGTGTTAGTGCAATATCTAACAAATATGTAATGCTCATTAAATATTAATTTTCTTGTCTACTCCAAAAAAGTAAAAGTGTCATCAATGTAGGGATTACTATGTTTTAGCCGCTGTGTTTTATGTACCTTATTGAGTTTAGGTATCATTATCTCCATATTCTTTACAAAGATACTGAGACTTCTCTATTTGCCTTTTCTTCCAGGATATTACAAAATATTCATCGATCTAACAAATTAATCTGCCATAAGTTATTTACGGATTCTTTTGGGTGACTGTATTACCCTTTTTCAGGCATGATATATGCTCTTCATTAGGGACCTTCAAATCTTTTCCCTCAAATAGTGACACTAATGATTAGATGGGGATGGGTCACTGGTGTGCTGGAGTCAGATTGTACTGGTTCCTGAGAGTCAGTTGTTAAATTTTCATGAATTTTACAATTTGGTTGCTAAAATCAGTCTTTATTAAAAATTAAATTATGTAAACTATTAAAAATTAAATTATTTAAACATATGACAAATTTTATTTTAAAAGTTGATAAAAGCTCTGCATTTCCTAATTATTTTACTAGTATTCATACTCTTGAGGTTACACATTTGTTGCATCCATGTGGTATAAATACTACAAAACTGTGTATTACTGTACACCTCTTCTCAACTCCAAGTTTAGTGATATCACAATGGTAGCTTAAACTTGGCCATGATAAGAGTATTTACACCATAGGAACTGGAAACACTGCAACTCAGGGTTTCTATTCCTGCTTCTTCACTGGTTATTAAACACTGAGATGGGAGCATATTCAAAGATGACATGCCGTCTTTGTTAGTGTATACCAATATGGCCATAATGAATGACAAATTATAGGAAAACTTCTGTTCAGTTCAGTTCAGTGACTCAGTCGTGTCTGACTCTTTGCGACCCCATGGACCGCAGCATGCCAGGCCTCCCTGTCCATTGCCAACTCCTGGAGCCTACCCAAATTCATGTCCATTGAGTCAGTGATACCATTGAACCATCTCATCCTCTGTCGTCCCCTTCTCCTCCCACCTTCAATCTTTCCCAGCATCAGGGTCTTTTCAAATGAGTCAGTTCTTCGCATTAGGTGGCCAAAGTTTTGGAGCTTCAGCTTCAGCATCAGTCCTTCCAATGAACACCAGGACTGATTTCCTTTAGGATGGACTGGTTGGATCTCCTTGCAGTCCAAGGGACTCTCAAGAGTCTTCTTCAACACCACAGTTCGAAAGCATCAATTCTTCAGCACTCAGCTTTCTTTATAGTCCAACTCTCACGTCCGTACATGACCACTGGAAACTTCTGTATAGTTGGCAATAAAACCTGCTGCTCCAAGATCCTCAAGGGCCCCAGTTGACCAGGCCATCAAATCCCTTCAGTGAGACATCTGAGACCCGCCCTTGAGCTAGCCCTTGAAGGATCACTGCTTAGCCCAGCAGGCACCTCCCAGACTCTGATCCTGCACTGAGCCTTCAGTTCTCTACTGTTTCAGGCACAGTGAAGGGACAGAGGGGAGCCCATTTTAGGTGCAAGTGTCCTTCATTGGCTGTCAAATTATACCAAGTAGGTGATCACTTATTCAGCTGTACATAGCATTAGCCTGAAAACATCAATCTTCATCCTTCTCTGATGGCAAGGGTCCCTAGTGTCATGGAACAGCCTGTTCTGAGCATTACACATCACAGTGAGTCATCATTTTCATCTCACAGTTTGATTTTCAGCCTTAACTGTACATTTGAGTCTATTGAGGAACTCTTAGGAAAAATAAGAACTCTCAGGTCCCAGTTAACTCCGAATACACAGGGGTGGTTAAGTGGGAAATGGGTACCCTAACATCATTATTATTATTTTTAAACTCACTGAGTGATTCCAATAAACAGCCGCTGATCTAACAAATAGGATGAGGTGAGAGATGAATAGACTATGCATCTTTGTTGGAATTCTAGCATTCAAGAGCTACATAATAATGCACAAGTCAGCTAAATTCCCTGAGCCTTGAGTTCCATATCTGTGCAATGGGAAGATTAATAACTTTCTTCCCAGAATGCTCTAGAAATTACATGAAAGTATAAAGGGGAGTAGTTTCTGAATGGCAAAGTGCCAAACAATACAAGTGATTTTGACTGCAACCAGATACTTGCCTTGTCCAGTACATAATTTTATAGCCAAGTTGCATATACCAGTGTTGGAGTGGTTTCTTAACACTAGCTGAAATCCTCTGCTCATGTCTGGGGAGATGGATAGTGCTAATAACTATAGGCATACCTGGTATAATTGTGGGATCTGGTTTAAATGCACATTGTCTTCCAACACTATTTTTGAAAGCCTGCTAAGGTGCTGACCTGGGTAACATTCCAGGGCAGAGTGCTCCAAAGGTTAATGACAATTGGCTGCTCCAATACCATTTCTAACGCTGAGCTGTTACATGTCACCCAGTGTCTCTTTGTTCTTTTCATGGAGCAGGAAATCCAACCACACCATGACCTTTGATTCTCTTCTCTTTATTTCAGAAGCAAATGCACTTTGGCTTCCATGATTAGACAAGTAGAAAACTGTGAAAACAATATTCCAATTCCTTTGTTTGTAGAAGTAGGCAAGATTCTGGTTAGATGCTTATGTGTCTGGGAGTAACAGATGAGATGTCTCATTATTTTTAAACTTCAACACTAGCCTGGCTAGAAACTGGGCCTTAAGCTGCTTCTTTCAGTACTTAAATTTCAGCAGAGTAGGAAAAATGCAGTGGCCTGTCTCAAAGACCCAAGAATGCCACAGCTGATATTCAAGAACAAGCTGTTGTGTGTAGGAGCACCAGATGTCCTGACATCAGGAAGCGGATGTCACAGATCTGAGAGGAGCTGTGCAGGAAAGAACCAACTGACAAGAATTTTCTTCTTTTTTTCTAATTAATTCTGATCTTATGATTAATGAATGCTTATAGTAAAAAAAAAAATCAACACAGAAAGAGATAATACGTTTAAGTATTCATAATTATACCTAACAGATCATCGTTTTACATTTTGGAGCATATTCTTTGAATATTTTTTGGCAGAATTTCTGCTTATCACGTGATTTTCATTTTTTTCAAATAATAAAACATTATGAACAGTTTTATAAAGTAAAACTAAACATATTAATATCATCCTTTTTCTCTCTCTTTGTATGTTTGCCCCCTCCCCACTTCCCACCCCAGGCTTCCACACACACGGTTTGCTAGGCACTGTGCTACTTGTGAACTTTTAATTAGAGCCATTTTGAAAATGGCATTTGTTCTCAGAATTATCACAGAATTCCTGGGCTGGCAGGGATGGCCAGAGTTTATCTAAAGGCTCCTTTTTTGGCCAGGCAGATTTCAAGTTTGCATCCATAATAATCCTATAAAATACCTTGCAGTATTCGCATCACCCTCTGCTTCTTATTTTGGAAAACTGAACAAGGTTAGAAGTGTCTTCTTCACTTTAAACGATACTGGCTATAAAGCAGATCTACCAGCAGCTCCAGCTGTCCTGCTTGGCCCTGGCCATCTGTGAAGGAGGCTCAGGAGAGCAGGAGCGGGGAGGGGACCGCTGGGACGTGTGGCCAGAGCCACCAGTGTCCACCCCTCAGCAGCTGTCCATCAGCTGGCCAGAGGAAGGTCGACTGCCCTTGCAGCTGCTTATAGCGTCCTCAGGAAAAGGTCTACCTAAAGCAGCCAGGCTCAGCCAGAAATAGAATCACCACACTGGAAGAGTCAAAGTGGCATATCAGCTGGGTCAGCTTCTGCCTCTCCAAATGGGATAGAGGAGACTCTTCAGTTTCAGCAGCTGTTAGGATCCCGAAGTCCAGTGGTCCTTCCTTCAGGTCTGTATCAGCTCACCCGCACTGTCTAGTGTGGAATCCCACCCATCCTTATCCCAGTCCTCGACAGTTGCTCCCTATATGCTGGCCATGAGATTCCTCTCTTCCCAGATCCCTCTCCTGGTTCCCACACTGTCACAACGTGTCCCCAACAACTGATGGACATTTCTCAGAAGGATTGAAGGTTATTGATTTTCCTTTACGCTTGATGGCTTATTCATATATAGTTCTTTACTAGCTCATGGGTATGTATTTATTTATCATCTATTTAATCACCAATTAAAAGAGATTTACAGGACATCCATTAAATACTTTGGGGGAATACAGAGAACTATAGGACCTGGTCTTAATCCTAAAGAAGCTTCTATTATGGAGGCAAAAAACTGACACCTTTGAAACATTTCAGAGTTGCTGAGACAGAATATGATTCAAGATAGTTTTATGTAGTATTATAAAAATGTGCCAGAGCAAAGAAGAACTGATGAAAACTGAAGGGGTCTATAGGACTTCCTCCCAGAAGTGGGGCTTTATCTCACCCTTCATAAATGGGTGAAAAATGTTTGGATGGACTTGGGTAGAAGGACAGAAGAGAGATATATCCCTTATGTGCTGCTGCCGCTGCTAAGTTGCTTCAGCTGTGTCCGACTCTGTGTTACCCCATAGACAGAAGCCCAGCAGGCTCCCCCGTCCCTGGGATTTTCCAGGCAAGAACACTGGAGTGGGTTGCCATTTCCTTCTCCAGATTCCTTATGTAGTAGTGAGTAATCAACAGTCTGAATTTGTGAAAAAGGGGCTCAAAATTGAGTAAGGCTGAATGCCTCCAATTTCCCTTGGGTGTCATTAAGTTAGCAAATGCTACTCCAAAGTAAGTTCTGCAAGGCTTGACCTTATTCTTCTTGAAATCTTTTTTTGTTATAGGTCAGTAACTCCAAATCAGTGATGGAAATGGTGATGACCGATGAAACGTCATATAGCTATTTGATATGGTTTGGGATAGTCTGTAGGGTAATGAAGACACTGACTGTTAGTTTAATTTTCCAGTAATAGTCCTGATTTGCATGGAATCAGCCCACTTTTTCTCCCTTTGATGGACTCTATATTTTAAATGTGGCTGATCATGGGCTTGAATAGGCTCACCTGGGTTTTTAACCTAGAATCTTTGCACATCAGCACTGTATGGATGTGTTCAGTGGATCAGCCCAGACAGAGGTAAGCTTCAGAGAACATTAGTGATTCAGTCCTCATGCAAACTGGTCGTTAAAACATGCCATAGTCCTTGTGGTTCCCCATTCCTCCTCCAATCCCCTCTTCAGGCCATTGAGAGACAAAGAAAACTAACAATATCTTTGTAATGAATCCTCTGGCTTTTTTCTGGTAGTTACAGCTCAAGGGTTGAATCCCTCTTGGTATTCAAACATCATGATATCAGTCTAAACCTCCTGAGCCTGAAATGGACTAGAATAGACTGTGAGAATATCTAGTTAATCCCTGTCATGCTTCATATAAGGGAACTGAGGATCTGAGGAGGAAACTGACCTTTTCTGTTTCATTAAGAAATGACTAAGTTGGCCCAAGGGTGTCTCTGTGGTGCATTCGGCTGTTAACCAAAAGGTTGGCAGTTCGAGCCTCAACTGCCTGTTTCTGATTCACTGCATGACTTCTGCCTTCAGTCACCCCCATCTGGCTGCCCATCTCAGTCATGACCACTTACCATATAAGTGTGTAAAATAAAAATATTTAAATTATAAAAATCATATAATAATAATAATCAAATAATCTCCCCATAATAGTAAAACTATGGTTAAGACTTTGATTTATGTATCTTCAAGCTTTGTGTGTATGGTTATTGGTTGCATAACATATATATTTTATTTGTTCCATAACCTATTTTTCTTACCTACATTTATCATGAGCATCTTTTCATGTCACCAGATACAGAAAAGCATCTGTATTTTTAAAGACTGTATTGCAGTCTATCTTATGGATGAACTATAACATTTGGATAAAATAGCCCACTGCTATACATTTAACTAATTATTAAATTATTTACCAGATGTCCATTTATTTCCTTATGACAAATTCTAACCTGCTAGGTGATCCTGTGCATTATTTTAGATTTTTGATATGTGTTACCAAATGCCCTCTGGTTGGGACAATTCTCAATCTCAGCAGCTGTACAGAACATTCTTTCCTTCACCTTCATAAACAGTAGACACTAACATTTTCATTCTTCTTTTACAATCTGATAAGTAAGCCATTTTATACTTTCTGTTTTAATCTGTATTCTTTGGTAACTGGTGAAGTTAAACATTTTTTTTCCATAAGTTCATCGACTATTTATAGACAGAAATATTTTCTTGAGACTAATATGCTCAGATTTTCCAAAACACACTGACCTTCATGGATCCAATTAAAAGGACACTGAAGAGATGAACTAGCTGGTTTATTAGGCCCAGTACACATGAGATGAAGATTATGTACTGCATTGCCCTCCAAGATTCTCCAGGAATAAAAATCAAGCAGAAACAAATGAACCCACAAAGGCAGAGAAGTGCTTTTATATTCTTAAAGCTGCACAGGCATTGCTTTACACCCAGAAGTTATCAGCTTACTTTTGTTATTGTTCAGTCCTGTTTGCGACCCCATGGACTGCAGACACCAGACTTCTGTGTCCTTCACCGTCTCCCGGAGCTTGCTTGAACTCATGGCCATTGAGTCAGTGATGCTATCCAGCCATCTCATCCTCTGTCGTCCCCTTCTCCTCCTTTCCTCAATCCTTCCCAGCATCAGGGTCTTTTCCAATGAGTCAGCCCTTAGCATCAGGTGGCCAAAGTATTGGAGTTTCAGCCTCAGTGTCAGTCCCTCTAATGACTATTCAGTGTTGATTTCCTTTACGATGGACTGGTTGGATCTCCTTGCAGTCCAAGGGACTCTCAAGAGTTTATAATAGCCAGGACATGGAAGCAACCTAGATGCCCATCAGCAGACGAATGGATGAGGAAGCTGTGGTACATATACACCATGGAATATTACTCAGCCATTAAAAAGGATTCATTTGAATCAGTTCTAATGAGATGGATGAAACTGGAGCCCATTATACAGAGTGAAGTAAGCCAGAAAGATAAAGACCATTACAGTATACTAACACATATATATGGAATTTAGAAAGATGGTAACGATAACCCTATATGCAAAACAGAAAAAGAGACTCAGATGTATAGAACAGACTTGTGGACTCTGGGGAGAAGGCGAGGGTGGGATGTTTCAAGAGAACAGCATCGAAACATGTATATTATCTAGGGTGAAACAGATCACCAGCCCAGGTTGGGTGCATGAGACAAGTGCTCGGGCCTGGTGCACTGGGAAGACCCAGAGGGATCGCGTGGAGAGGGAGGTGGGAGGGGGGACTGGGATGGGGAATACATGTAAATCCATGGCTAATTCATTTCAATGTATGACAAAAACTACTGCAATGATGTAATTAGCCTCCAACTAATAAAAATAAATGGAAAAAAAAAAGAGTCTTCTCCGGTGCCACAATTTGAAATCGTCAGTTCTTTGGCGCTCAGCCTTCTTTATGGTCCACCTCCCACATTCATACATGATTACTGGAAAAACCATAGCTTTGACTATATGGACTTTCATTGGCAAAGTGATGTCTCTGCTTTTTGATATGCTGTCTAGCCATTAAGTCTATACAAATTAAGGTAGGTGGATTATATACTTGTTTTGAAGGGGTGCTCCAGTAAGGTACCAATCTTTCATATGATGCATTGTCTTTCTGGAAGACTCATTCTATTGGACGCTTCAGAAAAGAAGAGGCAGTGGCACCACTGGCAAATATTTGACCTGAGTTTAACCTGAAATCCTAAAGGCAACAATCCCATGATGATCACACATTGAGGGTAGTTATGTCAGCTCCAAAAGGCTTTGATCTTTGTTTTTTCCACCTGGGCCAGTGTTTTCATCTGCTCCAAACCCTACATTCTGCTAGATTATGAGGGTATGATCAAAACTTCTTCTTCATTGAGTCACTTGCCCCAGGCCATCACCTGTGGCTCTGTCCCTCCAAAACCTGGCCTCCCTGTCTTATCATCGCCCACTGACAGTTGTCACATACTCTTAACTTCAGATTCAGTTTTGCTTTGCTCCCACCTCCATAGTTTGTTGGTTTATTCTTTCTAGTTCCCCAAAGAGCCACATTGTATTAACCATTTGTTTCTGTGTCCATTGCTGCAAGTCAGCTTGGCTCACTTTTCTTACTGGGCTAGAACAAAATGCCTCCAGCACTTATTGAACAAATATTTACTAATAGAAATAATGGGCCAAATAGTAGTTTCTGAAACCAAAATGTTGAAACAGCTCAGTGATAATGCAATGTGATAAGGGTTACATGGGAGGAAGTGAGTGTGTGAAGAGAACAGGTCAGAGGAGGCCCTATTTTGGTCTAAAAGGGTTGGGAAGGGAAGGATTTCCAAGGGGAAGCAACACGGGAGCAGAGAGCTATAAGATCGGGCCCATAAATAGGCTTCTACCAGATGAGAGGGATGGGGAAGAGAGAGGAGCAGCCTGCTGAAGGGGCTGGTCAGCTAAGGGCTCAGAAGGGTGAGCTGACATGGGGAGCTCTTGGAGCTGAGAGGAGCAGCTGATGCTGTAAAGGTAAGCAGAGGGCCATTACCACTTGTCTGTGTCTTGTCTTAGGACTTTGTCCTCTGGCTTCTCAAGTGGCACTAGCGGTAAAGAACGCGACTGCCAATGCAGGGGACATAAGAGATCCTGGCTGGATCCCTGAGTAGGGAAGATCCCCTGGAGGAGGGCGTGGCAACCCACTCCAGTGTTCTTGCCTGGAGCATCCCACGGACAGAGGAGCCTGGCGGGCTACAGTCCATGGGGTTGCAGAGCCAGACATGGCTGAAGTGATTTAGCATACACATGCTGAGATAACTGCAACCTGTTGAATCATTTTGTGGAGATGGTTGAATGAGCAGTGAGATGAATAGACTTACATTTTTGGAAGGGTTACTCTGGCTACTGTGTAGAGACTGGGGTTGAGTGAGCAGAGAATGGAGACACAAGACTTTTATTTATTTATTTTTTGCTCAGAGGTTTCTATTTTTCCAAGCAGATGATGGTGGCCTAGAATAAAGTAATAGAAGCAAGCCTAGAAAGACATGCTCTGAATTCAAGATATTTTTAGAATGGAGAGAAATGTGATCACTACATTTCCTTGCTAGTCACATGAATGAAACTGACTCACACATAGAACCTTTGCTTATTGAAGGGATCTGGAAGTTGAGAAAGAAAACCCCTGTGATGTTTGGCAAAGTTAGAGGTCCTAGGACTAGGGAGGGGCCTGCTCACTTGTCCTTCTGATGTTTTTGCTCCTGATTTGGGGTGTTTCCCTATCAGAGGCTATGATTGTTTAAAAAGAGACACTTGTGACTTTGCAAAATGTCATATGTTAGAAGCAATAAGTCATGGTCTAAAAACCTGGATATTTATCTTTCTATAAGTCTTTTATAGACAAACATGTTTGAGGTAGTTTGTGACTGAAAGCAAGATAAAAATAGATTGTTCAATCAGGGTCAACAGAGGAATAACTCCCTGCACATTTTGTTGTATGTTTCCATCATTAGAAAGCAAAAATCATGAAAAGAGCAGACGCTACATCATTTCTTTGCTGCCTTAGGGGTCAATAATGATTGATAACATGGAAATACTTTTATAACTTTGAAAATTCCTTTTCTGAAAAAAAAATATCCCATCTTCCTCATACTGGAGTATAATTTGAGTAGAGGCAAAATGCCATGTTGATGGTTCTGGGTTTTCTCAGAATTCACACACGTCTAGTGTATAAATAGATATTTTGTAGATGAATGAAATGATACCTCATTTGTTCTGTAACTGTTCCTTCACACTTTATCATATTCTCTAGTTCTAATATTCTATTCTTCCTTGTATCTATTTGATCATACAAACCCAAGTTACAATTACTATCATTTTTGTCTTTGATATTAACCCTTTTTAGTCTTAATTTCCCCCCCAAAATAAAAAAGATTCTAAAGCAGCAGCAGCCACTTGGTGATTATATACTTTATAATATTGACATTTTGGAGAAGGAAGAGAGGTAAACACAGAAAGCTTTTTGGGTCTTTGAAGACACCCTGAAGTTGCTGTTTTGGTGCTGGAATTTCCTAACTTCAAATTTAATATGTGAAAGATTTAAATGTGTCCACTGGTTGAAGCCACTATTAGTTAGGTATTCTAAGATTTCAGGCAAAAAAGCAAATGTCTGACTGATAGATGCTTCCACCTTCATAGATAATTTTCCAATGACTCCTGCCCACATTTTTGTTCTTTCAAATTCTGTATTGTTTCTACTATGGGAATTTTTTTCATAAAAGACATTTTCAAAATTATAAAAGTATTTGCATGTATCAATCATCATTGACCCCTAAGGCATCAGAGAAATGATGTAACGTCTGCTCTTTTCATTATTTTTGCTTTCTAATGATGGAAACATACAACAAAAGGTGCAGGGAGTTATTCCTCTGTTGACCCTGATTGATCAATCTATTTTCAGCTTGCTTTCAATCACAGACTACCTTGTGTTTGTTTTCTTGTGTCTTCAAGTTTGATTCTTGTGTCTTGCCAACCCTTTAACATGCATACATCTTACCTCTCTAAAGGTTTTCTAAGCTTCTTTTAGAAAGGAACCAGATTGTCTATTTGTTACTTTACATGTTCCACACAATGACTTTCTCAGATTCTAATGATAAAATTATTGTTAACTACCTGAATATTTATCCTACACAGTTAAGCATCTCAAACCAAAAGCGTTAAGGTCTATCACTTGCCCATGTTGGTAGTGTCCAAAACCAGCTGAAATCAGCCTTCTTTTTAAACAGTTTTTATTTTATATTGGAATATAGTTGATTTATAATGTGTTAGTTTCAGGTGTATGGCAAAGTGATTTTGTTATGCATACACATATATCTATTCTTTTTAAAATTCTTTTCCCATATAGGTTATTATAGAATACTGAGTCGAGTTCTCTGTGCTATACAGTAGGTCCTTGTTGGTGATCTGTCTTACATACAATAGTGTGTATGTGTGCACGCATGCTAAGTCTCTTCAGTCATGTCTGACTCTTTGCAACCATATGGACTGTAACCCACCAGACTCCTCTGTCCATGGCATTCTCCTGGCAAGAATACCAGAGTGGTTGCCATGTCCTCCTCCAGGGGATCTTCCCAACCCAGGGATCGAACCTGTGTCTGCTGCATTGGCAGGCCGGTTCTTTGCCACTAGCGCCACCTGGGAAGCCCAACAGTATGTATATGGTAATCCCAAATTCCTAATCTATCCCCACCAATCTTTCCCCTTTGGTAATCATAAATTTGTTTTCTATGTCTGAGGCTGTTTTGAAAGTAAGTTCTTTTGTAACATTTTTAAAGATTCTACACATAAGTGATGTCATGATATTTGTCTTTCTCTAACAGTTCACATAGTATAATAATTTCTAGGTCTGGCCATGTTGCTGCAAATGGCATTATCTCGTTCTTTTTTATAGCTAAAATTCCATTGTGTATATGTATTACATCTTTCTTCATTCATCTGTCAATGGACATTTAGGTTGCTTCCATGTCTTGGCTGTTATAAATAGTGCTTCAGTGAACACTGGGGCACATGTATCTTTTTGAATTATGTTTTTTTTTTTTTTTCTAGATATATGCCCAGGAGTGGAATTGCAGGATCATATGGTAGCTCTATTTTTAGTTTTTGAAGGCACCTCCATACTGTTATCCACAGTAGCTGTACCAATTTATATTCCCACCAATAGTGTAGGAGGGTTCCCTTCTTTTCTACACTCTCTCCAGCACTTGTTATTTATAGATGAAATCAGAATTCTTTTCTTGCCATTTTTATGCTCTATGAATGAACAGAACTGGACACTGAGATATAGAACAAAGTTTCTATGCAGGGGAGACTAATGCATTTTTGGGTAATAGTCCATTTCATGTGTTTGTCCCTTTTAACCTCTTAGTTGTATGTTTTTAATGACTTCCTTGGTCTGTGGATATTTGAAACATTAACATAATTACCTCTGTAAACATATTGTTTTTACCACCTACTGGGGATGAAACACTGAAACTATCACTAGTAACTCATTAACAATAACACTAGTCACTCATTAGCAGTGTTGACCCAATTACATGTTGTGTATCCCAGAGACAAATAACTGTAATTGCAACTCAAAAGTGATTTCATAAACACAAAGGTTCTTTTCTCTTGAAATGCAAAGTGGCATGCATTTGAATTTTCCACATAAATACAGGTTTCAATGAAAGAGAATCATTCAACCAAATAAAATAAAAATTCAATCTAAAGAGAGGCCATTTGGAATCAATTGGTACCGCGTGCATTCTGCTTTGAAGGATCAAAACACTTTCCTTGCTGGGTGTAGAAATTAAACAAGTTAGCAACAATGAAAGCCAGACATCTGGTAAGTGACATCTACCCTGGCTATCAGCAGGTAGTGATTTTCTTTTGGAACCATTCAGAGTATTGTCTGTTGCCTGGACAATGGCAGCGTGATGAAGCATTGATATAATCTGCCTGGAGGTTTTAAAGCTCCATTGAAGAGATGGAAAGCCAGGGAGATTTGTGTGGGGGAAAAAAATCCATTATATATACATATATATGTAGACATAAATAACTATGCCTCTACCCCTCCTGTGGAAGAGATCTGTATAAATAGAAGCAAATGTAGTGTGATGTATTAGAAGAGCAAAGGGATGAAATTTTACTGAGACAATTACTAGGATACAAAATTAGGCAAAGATAGCCCAGGGAAACCCACAAGAGACAGCTCTGCGCTCAAGTCAAGATGTTAAAAGCAGAGACATTTCTTTGCTCCTCCATAGCCTTTTTCCTGTTAATAGAAAAATGCTGCCAGAGGAAAGGGGCCGGGGGACGTGGAGGAAGGAAAAGGGGCAGATGCATTTGAAACCTGCTGCCCAGAAAACCAACTTCCAAGGTGTCTTAGAAAGTCTCAGTTCAAAAACTATTTAGTGCAGTGGTGGTAGTGGGGCCTCCTTTTGTTCTTTAACTTAACAAGGCAACGTGGTGGATAAAATGCTCTATTTTAAACATGAACTTTAAAACATTAAATTGACCAAACACATACTGAGTGTCAGAAACCTCTCAGGCACTGCTGTGAATGTTGGAGATGTTCCAGAGGTGAACATGACTGCCTTTCAGGAAGACATCCTTCTCCTGCATTAAAATGAAACACCGAGAAGAAGATAGCCTTTCACAATTTTGCCAATTGTGCCTCAATAAACTTAAAATTAAAAACCAGAGAGCTTTGGTAAATACTATACCAAAGGAGCAAATAAAGTCCTAGGGCCTCCCTTCTAGGCTAAAAGAACATGAGAAATAGAGTGAGCTGTGACTCTAACACTTATAAGCTGAGTGATGTCCAGTGAATTACTCACTCTGAGTCTTTGCTTTCATGGTTTTAAGTCCTGTTACGCTCCCTGCATGCGTGCTCAGTCATGTCTGAATCTTTGCAACCCCATGGATTGCAGCCCGTCAGGTTCCGCTACTCATGGGGGTTTTTTAGGCACGAATACTGGAGTGGGTGGCCATTCCCTTCTCCAGGGATCGAACTCATATCTCCTGCATCTCCTGCACTGGCAGGTAGATTCTTTACCACCGGGCCACCTGGGAAGCCTGTTACCCTCCATGCAAGTATCAAATGGTGCAAGATGGGCAAACAGTGCCTCTTGGATGGCAGCACACACAAGGGAAGTGTTAATGCAATCTCGGGGGGAATGCGCAAAGCCGAAATTGATTCTGGTGGGAGGCACACTCAGGGAGCCCCATGAAACTCTGCAGCAAGGCTGGGGTGCTTGACTGCCTGGAATGTGCTGAGTTTGGGAGTTAATCTGACCCAGTGAATCAATTGTAATTGAATTATGTCACACAGTTTTTGCCAATTCTGCAGGAGTCTTTGAAGGAAAGTCATTGGGACATTGTGTAGTTTCTTAACACATACAATCTTAAGGAAAATATTTCTTTGCTGGCTTTCTAAAATGAGCCCCTTCAGCCTCTTTTCTTCCACATTGCTGATATATCTTTAATAATTTGTAGAAAAGCACATCTTAGCCTCCTGCCGTCTTAAACATGTGTCATTTATTAGCTTATTTCAGTTTTATAACAAAACTCAGATACAGTCTTTTGTCCATTTCACGGAGGAAGTCAAGGAAGTCCAGACATAGTTGCCAAGCAACTCAATGCTTAACCAAGGATAGAGAAAACATAAAAGTGGAAGTTTTTCTACTTTGTACTATTTTCATAACACTGCTCTTTCTTCCATCAACTCAGCATGACTCTGGACATTTTCAAACTCAAAAGTGCAGAGTGAGATAGAAATGTATGATCCAACTAGCGCCTTCTGTCATACTCAGCATCACTATGTTCCATTGCATCTCTCCCTGCCCTGAAGTGAGGTTTATTTTCCTTTTTGCTTCTAATAAAAGAAATTTTCCCATGTTGAGGTACAGGTAAGTCATTCTGTCTTCAGTTCAGTTCAGTTGCTCAGTTGTGGCTGACTCTTTGTGACCCCCTGACTTCCCTGTCCATCACCAACTCCCAGAGCTTACTCAAACTCATGTCCATTAAGTCGGTGATGCCATCCAACCATCTCATTCTCTGTTGTCCCCTTCTCCTCCCACCTTTAGTCTTTCCCAGCATCAGGGTCTTTTCCAGTGAGTCAGTTCTTCACATCAGGTGGCCAAAGTATTGGAGTTTAAGCTTTAGCATCAGTCCTTCCAATGAATATTTAGGACCGATTTCCTTTAAGGATGGACTGGTTGGATCTCCTTGCAGTCCAAGGGACTCTGAACAGTCTTCTCCAACACCACAGTTCAAAAGCATCAATTCTTTGGCGCTCAGCTTTCTTTATAGTCCAGCTCTCACATCCATACATGACTACTGGCTTACACAGGGGTTAACGTGAATTTTATGCTAACTGAAATAGCCCGTTTGTGACTCTCAAACATAACATTGTGCTTCTGCTTTAATTATTAAAGAAAAGGGCACGTTGACTAGAAATACAGAATGTCCATGCTAAAAATAAAGATTAAATGCCTCCCTTCCTGGCATACCAAAGCTGGTGCTCCTTTGATGATAAGACTCTCTTTCCTGATACCGAGGCCATACTGACTCTCTGTGTATGTGCTGTGTTTCTGATCCTGAAACCTTGAAGGAATGTATCCCTGACTTGTTTGATGTTCTTTGTTCTGACAAGACAGAATATTGTGCTGAAAACCACATTTTTCTGTAGCAGTTTCTTATAGTTATCTGAGAGGCTGTTTTCTGGCCTGTGATCCTTGCTTTGGTGCACATAAAACTGTTCTCGACTGCTATTATTGATTGATCATTATTTTCACCAACACTGCCAGAGTTGAAAATTTGGTTAGCTAGCAAGCTATGGTTTCCACAAAATGAAGGTAAATGAGAAGTCAAAGACATTATCTGTAAGGTTATTTACATACTCGTTCCAGTAGCATCACAGTGGCAAGCATTTGTTTCCTGATTTTCAGACTTTGGTTAAACTCTCTTTCTCTGTCTTTCCCTCATATATGTGCAGGTACACACATACCCACACACCACCCCCCTCAACACCTCTAAATGGGACACCCACCTGCTGAGTGTGAAGCGAGTCCTGCCTTCTTGGTTTGGCTATGACAAGTTCTTCCAGTGGTAAGCAGATCACAGCACTAACCTGGGGATTCTAATGGATCACAGCTCCCTAGGTGTGGGATAAAAGGAGGCTTCTTGGATTCAGGGTCAGGACCTCTTGACTTCATGACTTGTAATTTTTTCAAAACAATTCTCTGTAGCAGGGGCTCCTCACTACAGGGACATGCAGTTTCACCTTTTTTGAATATACTGGAAGAGCAGTTAAAAGAAAACTTGGAAAATAGAGTAATGTCAATGTAGAATTCTAATCAGTGCTTTTCCCTCCTCCCCTCTTCTGCTCCCTCCCACCCCCCACTGCCCCCAAATCAATCTCAAGGTCAATCCATAAGGTCTTGTTACAACCACCAAAAGAAAGGTCTGACCTAACAGAAGCACCAAAAGAAATTTTGCAGGAAAGACAAACATGAAAACTCCCGCAGATTTTAATTCCCTAAATGAAGTTCTTTTGGCAGAGTTCTGATTAGTTTGCAGTAGAAAGAGAAGCTGCCCGTACTGCATCTCTGTATAGCAAGAAATATGACACCGAGAGAAAAGGCCAGGCTGAAATATCTCACCCGGCAATGCTGAGAGTCAGCATGGGTTTGCTGCATACAGTGTGTGTGTATGTATGAAGTTTGGGCTTCCCAGGCAGGCACTAGCGGTAAAGAATCTGCCTGCCAATGCAGGAGATGCCAGAGACATGGGTTCTATCCCACGTTTGGGAAGATTGCCTAGAAAATTCCATGGACAGAGGAGCCTGAGTCCGTTGTGACTGAGCAACCAAGCACACATGAAGGTTTTGTGTCTTTTGTATCACATAGCTCTGTGACCACACACCGTTTGGTAGGGTCTATCATTTGATCTTCTCATTTTCTGCGAGGAAAACCCATTTAATACAGGTGCATGCAGATGTCAAGCCAGATAATAATGGTCTTGATTATGAAAGGTATCTTCAAGGTTTCTTTACCCACCCTCCATAACCTCATTTTTTTTTTCATTTATTTTTGTTAGTTGGAGGCTAATTACTTTACAACATTGTAGTGGGTTTTGTCATACAGTGAAATGAATTAGCCATGGATTTACATGTATTCCCCATCCCGATCCCCCCTTCCACTTCCCTTTCTACCCAATCCCTCTGGGTCTTCCCAATGCACCAGGCCCAAGCATTTGTCTCATGCATCCATCCTGGGCTGGTGATCGGTTTCACCCTAGATAATATACATGTTTCGATGCTGTTCTCTCGAAACATCCCACCCTTGCCTTCTCCCACAGAGTCCACAAGTCTGTTCTGTACATCTGTGTCTCTTTTTCTGTTTTGCATATAGGGTTATCGTTACCATCTTTCTAAATTCCATATATATGTGCTAGTATACTGTAATGGTCTTTATCTTTCTGGCTTACTTCACTTTGTATAATGGGCTCCAGTTTCATCCATCTCATTAGAACTGATTCAAATGAATTCTTTTTAATGGCTGAGTAATATTCCATGGTGTATATGTACCACAGCTTCCTTATCCATTCATCTGCTGATGGGCATCTAGGTTGCTTCCATGTCCTGGCTATGATAAACAGTGCTGCGATGAACATTGGGGTGCATGTGTCTCTTTCAGATCTGGTTTCCTCAGTGTGTATGCCCAGAAGTGGAATTGCTGGGTCATATGGCAGTTCTATTTCCAGTTTTTTAAGGAATCTCCACACTGTTCTCCATAGTGGCTGTACTAGTTTGCATTCCCACCAACAGTGTAAGAGGGTTCCCTTTTCTCCACACCCTCTCCAGCATTTATTGCTTGTAGACTTTTGGAAAGCAGCCATCCTGACTGGCGTGTAATACCTAACCTCATATTTGGAAACAGCATCCTAAGTATTCACTGTGTGTCTCCTTTCTCCAGCTCTGAGTCTATGGGATTCAAGAGTTGCCAATCAGGTAACATGACTCAGGTTTACCCAAGGAGAATGTTATCAAGGGATTAACTCGAAAAGGATGCATTCACCTTTTTGGATTTCTGGCACCAAGGACAGAGAAAGCCTAGGGCTGTGCACCATCATCTTGGTCAGTGACAGTACACAGACACCTTCTCTGTACATGAAACCATCAGAGAGGACAGAAAATGGGAGATGGGGAGAGGCAGACTGCATCCCACACCGTGATCTTAGCCTGTCTAAATGGAGGTGTTTGAAAACTAGAGAAAGCTGTCTCCTTTAGACAAGAGCCAAGCTTGGCAAATAAACACTATTGGAGAAGGTCATGGGAAGAACGCAAATGCAGGTTGACCTGCGAGGGGGACCCCAGCAACAGGTGGCTCCTTCTCCATCCCATCCTTTGAATGTATGTTCCACCCATGGCTCCCATGGTGGGAGCCAGTTTCAAGGACACAGCCTTGAGAGAGCAGTGTGTTAATGAGTCCATCTGGACTGAGCATGTGACCGAACCCCGTTAAAGCCTCTATATAAACTTTTAAGATTCTAGCAGGCACCCAAGACCATCCTTGTATATACGTCCCCTTGCTTTTTGAAACTGGCAACTAAAACCAGTCTGGAGCGATGGACCTTTTTCTTTCACCTCTCCTTGCTCTCTCTGTGTTTGGGAGCCAGTTTCAAATTTCAGCCAGGGAAACCCACCTTTGTGCAAAGGAAGAGAGGCCTTTCTCTCTGGGTGGACGCAGCTCATGCCAGAGTGCACGATTTTAAGAGCGGGGGTGGACTGGGTACATATGTGTAATGTACGCAGTGAACGATTGCATGCAACGGCCCAGTCTTTTGCCATTTTCTTGCATCCCTGGATCCAGCCATCCTGTAGTCATCATACCCCTGGACTTGGCCATCCCATGAGTCAATCCTTGCCCTTACTGTTCAAGGAAGGGAGAAGTCACTAGCAGTCAAATGAGTCTTGCACTTGGTAAGTGGAAACAGAGAGATACAAGTGTCAAATCTCAGAATGTGAAGTTGGTTGAATCAGGGTGTGGGCTGAAAATTTGTCTCTGTTAAGCTATAGCTAAGTAAATGGCTAAAATATGGTTTATTGAATTGTAGGACTCAGAGAACAGTTTCTATTAAGGCTTGAGTTTTAGAGTTCAGGTAAAATTTGTGGCTTTAATTTTCCTTTGCTTTCTATTAATAACATTTTTATTCAAAAGTTATGTCTTGCTTGCAAAATGAATTGGGGAGAATTTCAATTGAAATGGAATCATCTTACCTTTAAATGTATGATCAAACTTACTAAGACAACTGACTGGGACTAATCTTTATTGAAATAATTCATTGGAAAAACAATTTATTTCTTCAATTGTTCTAGCTCTACTCAATTGCTCTACCTGTTATTAAGTAAATTTTGCTTGCTTTTATGTTTCTAGAGAAATTTCGCCATTCCTGGTGTCATGTATTTAGACTTTTTCTTATTTCTTGATTAATCCCTGGCAGAAGATAAATATTTTTTTTCACATGCAAAAGCACAGAATAAAAGATGTGATTTTATTCGTTGCCAGCCGGATACTTGTGAAATATTTAAATAACCTTTTAGACTTTTACGGTTTGGTGTTTTCCTGTGTGTGCTTGTGCACTTCTGATATTGACCACTTGGGAGGAGACGAATAAGAACTGTATGAGTATTTCTCATCAGGCCGCTTCATATTGCCACTTCTTTGGTAGCTTGAAATATTAGTAGAAGTCAAAAACAGGAAAGCTTGTTATATATCTAGTCTTTTTAAAAAAAGTTGAAGTGAAACATATAGAAGACTGTGTATATTTCAGATGTACAACATAATAGTTTGAGACGTGTGTATATATTATGAAGTGATCACCACTGAACGTTTAGTTACCATCCATCATTGTATATTTCAAAGTCCCATTATCTTGTATTTTGAAAAAGAGTTTATGTTATTTATACCTTTAATATTTGATTGCTTTGTTCTTTTATCATTATGATTTCCTCATTTCTACTTTTCAGTAGATTTTGCTGTTATATTTCTAGTTTCTAGAGTTGATTTTATTTCTTCTTCATAAAAAAGTGAAAGCATTTAGGCTGTAGATTTCTTTTCCCCAGTACAGCTTTAGCCGTGTCACTTAAGTTTTGGTAAGTTGAATTCTTAATATCATTACTTTTTAAATAGTCTGCAATTATAGTTTAGATTCTTCCTTTGAGTTAGAAGTAATTTAGAAGCATGCATTTGCTGTATGTGTGTGTGTGTGTGCACGCATATGTGTTTATTTCCATGTCACTGAATTTCTTATTATCATATAGTTTTACTACATTGTACTCAAGACACACAAAGATCCTAATATGTATTCCAAAAAGAATTTAGAGTTTAGTCACATAATATTAGGGAATTCTACTGGCTTCAAGGTGTTCTGAAAAGAATATGGAACTGACTACCTGATTTTAAGACATATTTTTTAGAAAGATAATTTTATTAAGTTTTATAGGTGAATCCATCTGCCAAATATTTCCACTTTTCTTTTTCTGTTCTGATAATCTCCATCCCTGATACTCATCATCATAAATACCTAAAGTCCACAGAAAATAACTAGTGTCACTAATAAATAAAGACCTAGGGGAGACTTCTGAGGCTTGCTTTTGTAGGATTTGCTTTCTTATTGTGATGATCCAGGCTTTATATCACTATTAAGTAGATTATTTCAATCATTTAAAACATTTTGAGCCCCCAAATAATTCAGTTCCGTGACGATCCTCCCTATATCCACCACCTAAACATAAAACTATCCTGAGTTATGGGTGTTTATGTCTTCAGTGAAGGATGAGTTGATTAAGACGATTTTGTCTGGACATTTAAAAAATGTGATTGAATAATAACAAAAATGTGTTATCTTTTAAATTAAAAAATATGGCTGTTTTAGGGGTTGTTAAATTTATGGTCCAAAATAAACATGGACCCAGATTTTCCTTATCTTTCTGCTCTACTTAATCTTCACATCATCACCCATACACTTCTCCACACCTCCCCCTGCCCCCCCCGCTATGTTTGCAGAAGTGTCTGGCAGCTCTGGATACAACATAACCTACACAATATTAATAAAGGGAAGAAAACCTTCTAATGAAGAAAAACTTTCTCAGAATGTCCCTAGCAGATTTCCCCTCACACCTCTCTGTTTAGAATTGTGTCACTTTTCCTGTCCTAAAGCAGTCACTGGCAAAGGGGAAAATGTTGAAAGTGCTCTCTGCAACCCATGAACTGTAAGCCCGCCAGGATCCTCTGTCCATGGAATTCTCTAGGCAAGGATCCTGGAGCAGGTAGTCATTTCCTTTTTCAGAGGATCTTCCTGACTCAGGGATCAAGCTTGGGTCTCTTGCATTGTAGGCCGATTCTTTATTGTCTGAGCCACCAGGCAAAAGGAATAGGTTACAGTCAGTGGCTTAGAATAATCAGGATTCCTTTCCTTAGCTAATGACGGGGAGGGGAAGCTGGCCTTCCCTGAGCCCTGAGTAGGTTGATATTTTAACAAATCAGGGTGGATTACCAAGGGAAAAAGGAAAAATGGCTGTTGTTTAAACAGCCAAGAGTGTCTGCCACTAATTTCTCATCAGGAGGTCTCAAATGAACGATGGATAAGGAATAGACTGTTCTTAAACTGGGATGACTATGAAGGAACATTTCTCAATAAGAAAAAGCGGAAAATGAAAGATTTTAAAATACCTTGCTCCTCGGTAAAGTTTGTTCCATTTCTATTGGTGTTCAGTTCAGTTGCTCAGCTGTGTCCGACTCTGCAGCCCCACAGACTGCAGCTCGCCAGGCCTCCCTGTCCATCGTGAACTCCCGGAGTTTACTCAAACTCATGTCCATTGAGTCAGTGATGTCATCCAACCATCTCATCCTCTGTTGGCCCCTTCTCCTCCTGCCTTCAATCTTTCTCGGTGGTGTCCTTTTAAGTTGAAAGGTTTTTAATGTTGAATTCCCTGGTGGCTCAGTGGTAAAGAATCTGCCTGCCAATGCAGGATACGCAAGATACTCGGGTTTGATTCCTGGCTTGAAAAATCCCCTCAAGAAGGAAATGGCAACCCACTCCAGTATTCTTGCCTGGGAAATCCCGTGGACAGGGGAGCCTGGCAGGCTACAGTCCATGGAGTCGCAAAAGTTAGAGATGACTTAGTGACTAAGCTAGTCCGATTTACTTTTTCTTGGATTGTTTGTACATTTGGTGTCATATCTACGAGATCATTGCCAAACTCTAAGGTATAAAGATGAACACATTTTTATCTAAAAGTTCTCTAGTTTCAGTTCTTACATTTAGGCAGGGATACATGTGCATTTGAAGTGGACTCAGAGTCTGGATGTAAATATTCACTGAATTCATCTGTTGTCATTACTGTACTCCTATCCTAAACTGTGCCTGATTTTCCCTGAAAAATGTCTGTTTTACTATATTAGAGAACAAATTTCCTCTCTTCTGCCAGCATTGGAGAGGTAGAGGCATCTAGCTGCTACATTAGGGGGTAGAATTGAGGCACTCACAGCTCCTGGGACAAACTTTCAGTGACTGCTCCTCTCTGTAGCTCCGCCTCCACGTCAGAGGCTAAGGTCTGAGGCTTCAGGTGCCACTGATACTTAAATGAGATTATCAAGTGTTAACAGCTGTGGGATCAGTTGGGCTGTTCCTGAGCTTTCTTCACCACTGCTTTGGGATCCAGCACGCAAAGGTTTGGTGAGTAAGTTGGCTGTTTTTTATTTACATTTCAGTTTTTAAAAATTGCACTGCTGTTTTCTTCTTTTATCTCCTCTTCTTACTTTTGGTCTTACATCTGAAATAAAACACGTCCTGCAGTTTCAGTAAAAATTCAGAAGGGAGCAGAGTAAATGCCTGTTTTCCCTCTGCCGTCTTCATCTGGAAGTCAGAGTGTCTTTTATCAAATTCTCTCTTTCAGAAGCAAAGCCAAGCTGTGCTGTTTGAGTTTTTCCTCCTCTGGTTCTATCTACTTAATAATTAGTGTCAATTCCTCTCACGTTCTGTTTTTATGTTTTCTGACAGTCTTGGTTTCCAAAGTTGTGGCGAATCTTTTTTTTAAATTGTCTTTATGGATATCTTAGTGACAAGTTAATAGAGGATGTATTGGAGTCTTCTAGTCAGAGTCTATTTTGAACCACAAACCATTGATTTTGCTTAGAAAATTGTGTGACTTGATTGAATGAAAAACTAAAATGGAAGATACTGGGTTTGGGTATTATATTCCTTCAGAGAAAAAGCCTTTTACCACTTTAAAAGACTTGTCCCACCACCTGAGGCCTGTTTCAGTATATCCAGGTCATCACTCATCACTGCTGTTCCCTGAGTGTGCTCAGGCAGGTGTTTTGGAGTTTCTTTCATAGTGAAAACTCCTCGAGGGATATCTGTAGATACCTTATCATTTTCACTCCTTAGTTAATAGCAGTCAATTCCACGACTATGAAATGCTCTCAATAAGATGATGGGTCCAAAACTTAGAACTCAGTCTCCGACCTCTTCGTTAAGTATGGACTCGTTTAACCAACTACCACTTGGATGTCTGGTATGTATTTCAGAAAATAAGTCTTAATTAAATCCTCGTGCTCCTTCCTTCCCAGGTTGTTTCTACCATGGTAAATGACTCTACAATTTACCCTGTTGCTTAGGCCAAAATCCTAAGAATTTTTGTAGACTGACCAACCATCCTGATTTGACTGAGCTTTCCCAAGACATGGGCCTTTTGGTTCTAAAACTAGGAAAGTCTCAGGCAAACTGGGATGAGTAGAATCCAAGGTACTATATCTGTGATGAACAAATGAATAATGGTTTATTGGCACTCTGATATTTTAGAGAATCACAGTGTGATGGGCTTCCCTGGTGGCTCAGAAGGTAAAGAATCTGCCTGCGGTGTGGGAGACCTGGATTTGATCCCTGGGTTGGGAAGATCCCCTGGAGGAGGGAAAGGCTACCCACTCCCATTTTCTGGCCCTGTATAGTCCATGGGGCCGCAAAGAGTTGGACACGACTGAGGATGATAGAGGTGGCCAATTTAAAGTACTGTTGAACCACCACCTGTCTCCCTGTCCCTTTTGTAATTCTAAAGCCTAAATTGGAGATGTTGAAACAGCTGGACCCTCATGCTGAGAAACAGTGATCACTTACTGTTCAGTCCTTTCAAAATGACTTGATATTTTGTTCTCTCTATGCATCAGTTTCCAATTTAATAGAATACTGTCTGTCTGGAAGAGATTCCATAGCAGGTCCCTGTGTGTTATTGGAGTTATAATTGGTTTAGGATTATCCCTTTTTCATGTGGTTAAGTAACAGCAATAATAACCACAAACAAATGTTTTTCAGGCAAACCTTTTGTTTTCTGGTGACAGAAATTCAATTCCAACTGGCTTAAGCCAAAAAAGGGAAATTATAGATTAAAAACTCATTCATTAAAAAATTCTGGGTGCCAGGTTCTTTTTTAGGCACTGAGACAATGAATGAGAGACTATCTCACAAGCCATTGGGAGAACCAATACGAATCATAACAGATGTATAGGTAGTACAGTATTATGAGGAAAAGAAAGTCCAGGTAATGGATGAACTAGGCACAATTCTCCCTCGGTATCAATGGTGGGTGTTGGTTTTTGGAGCCTCCATGATAACAAAATCCGTGCTACGCAAGTCCCATATAAACAATGGCTTATTACAGCTTACCCTCTGTATCTGTGAATTTCCATCCGTGGCTGGTTGAATCTGTGGATTTGAAATCAGTGGATGCAGAGCACCATGTAGTAAGAAGAGGTGGAAGAATACAGGAAGCTACTGTCTCAGGTGATGTCAGAAAGCCTCTGTAAGAAAGTGACAACTGAGCAGAAGCCTGAAGAAATGCAGGCGTGAACCTCACAAAAGTTTCAGGCAGGAACATTCCACACAGAGGAAAGAATGTGAGCAAAGGCCTCTTGGGAAGAGCAGGTCAAAGGGATTCAGGGGAAGGAAGTAGCGGATGAGGCCACAGAGGATGGAAGTAAATCACTGGGCCTTAAGCTGCAGAAAGGGCTTTGGACACATTTTACATATGCTGTGAAGCCAGTGAAGGGTTTTAATGTCTCTGGCTGCTGTGTGGAGACTAGACCTCAGGAAGGCAAGAGTGAAGGAAGGCCTGTTGGAAAGTGCTTCCATGCACCCAGATGGCAGGCTTAGACTTGGATGGCAGAGGTGAAGACAAGCCGTCAGAGTTTGCCTCTGACCACAGGGAGATCCAAAAGGATCTGATGAATTAGCTGGGGGCTTCCCTGGTGGCTCAGATGGTAAAGCATCTGCCTGCAATGCGGGAGACCCGGGTTCGATCCCTGGGTCGGGAAGATCCCCTTGAGAAGGGAATGGCAACCCACTCCAGTACTCTTGCCTGGAAAATTCCATGGATGGAGGAGCCTGGTAGGCTATAGTCCATGGGGTCACAAAGAGTCAGATATGACTGAGAAACTTCACTAAAGAGAGAGAAAGGAATCAGACATTAGTCTGAGCATCTTAGTATATGTGGATTTGCCATTTTCCTTGCAGGACACGAGGCAGTGGTGGGAATGCCCTATCTGTGCAGGGGCAGAGTTTCAGTTTCAATATGAGCTGCAGATTCTTATCAGATGGGCCAACAGCAATGTTGAGCAGTCAACTAGGGAAACTGGTTGGGAATCCCAGGGAAACACTGGGGCCACAGGCATAATTTGGGAGATATTAGGGAGGAGATGGTAGGTAAGTCCATGAGATTGGGTGAGATAAGCTAAAAGGTTGACAATGGGGATGAAGTCTGAAAATGGAGACTTGGGGCATTACTGAGATGATATCTGCAAGACACAACAGATGTTATTTATCAAGTATTAATGGTAAACATTTTTAAGCCCTTAATAAAGTGTGACCCCAACACTTAGAGACTGGTTAGTGGAGGCAGAGAGGAGCCAGCAAAGCAGAGGGAACACTGGGAGGGTGTGACCTCATGAAGGCTGAGGTGGGAAAGAGTGTCAAGCACGATGTTATGACCAACTTTTGTTAAAAGCTACTAAGAGGTCAAGTCACATGAGGCTAGAAAATGAAAAGGCTTTTGATGCAATAAAACTGGATAGTCTGAGGGTAGGAGTGGAGATTGGAGGCTTGAGGCTGAAGGAGACAGCAGAACCAGATATTGAGGGTTGATAGGCTGTGGACGAGGGGATGGCACCTTCCTGAAACTTGAGGGCTGTGCCTCGGAGGTGGGGCTGGCCACCAGCATGGGTACCTGGACAAGGCTTACCGTGCATACAGATGCCTTGAGAGCCTGAACAAGGGACTCTCTGAGAAGAAAGTCAAGTCACACGCAAGGCTGCTCAGCATCAAATGGACAAGAGTGGCTTTGGCAGCAAGCTGGGCTAATGAGATTCTGCTTTAGACAGAGCAACAGTGCCGGACAGATAGGCATCCTGGTGCCAAAGGTACATTTTGGGGTACTGCAAAAATAGCTGCCCCTGCAAACATGGCCTGAAAGACCTCTTTTGGAGAATTGGTTGAGTAATCCTGGAGACACTTGTTTGATATTGGGCAGGCTGAGGGTTGAGCAGAATTTGATTTGATTTGATCAAATGAGGACATGTACATTGCTGATGCCTTCAGTATATGATGGAGCAGTTTGCACCTGTCCTGACACCCCTGCCCTGGGATTGTGTCCTCTTGTGAGAGCACCAACATTGCTTCCATATGTCTTGGTATAAACAGTGCAGTCAATGTCACTCATGTTGGGGTGACCTTGGTTTCAGGGGCTGCTTTTCCTTTAAGATGATGGAGAATGATCACTAGTGAGTGTGTAATTGGCAGAGCTCTTGGTTACAGGTGTGCATGACGCAGATCTACTTTCAGTGAATCTTTTCTGCCGAGACAACCTTTCTGTAGCATCATGGATATAATGTTTGCAAGCTGTCTCCTATGATCTGCTTGCCCTAGCACAGGATTAGTGCTCCTCATGCACAATTGAACATGTCAGTCCCCCAGAGAACTACTCAGGGGTATCTCCATCACTACCGGTAACTCTGTATCAAAGGATTGTATAGGTACATTACCTTATGTGGCCCCAGGATTTAATCATAGTTTCCCTAAAGTCTGGCAGCATAGAATCTCTGACCTTCAAATTCCTGGGCATAGCAGTGCAACATTTGATGTTGCAATAGTAATTTGGCAGAGGAAATCGAATACAGTTATAAAACAAGATGCAGAAATAATCATACTTTTAGGCTTTTGGTTAATTTATACTATGTTTATACTAGTGTAATTATGTTAGTTCTAGGTGTTCTGGCTTTTTATTTTGGTACCAACAGTGCTGAAGTTCATAATGGCAACCTTGATTACATCTGTTGATGACTAGCCTGCTAAGCGGAGGTGGCAGCTGGGGGAGAATGGTAGGTTAGGACTGGTCGGACACAGCTGGACCTGAGGTGTAGCCCCTCATGGCTGGGTGAGCTGTAGCTGCACTGGATGGACATCTGGTATCTGAGGGACCCATCTAGATAAGGGTAAAGCAGAAGGTTTACTCTGCACATCTGTCTGGCAGAGTGAATGGGGCAAATGGAGAAATCCATAGGGGCAGAGCCAAAGCTGCTAATAAGTTCAAGTCTGCTGGGCCTAAAGGCCAAAGATCAGCACAGGTAACTAAGGTAGTGGAGTTAGGACTTAGGGCAAAGAGCTGGCATTTGGTCAGAGTCCCAGCTGCAGACAAGGTCATCGTTTTGAACCATTTAGCCTCAACAAGGGGGTCTTCATACCTTCCTTATTAGCTCAGCGGACAATCTACTCATGTGCCCAACCAGGTGGAGATTCATTCATTTATACATTCATTCAATGATGTTTCAGATTCAACACTTGACACAGGAGACATTAGCCTAGCTTTCACAAAGCTTACAGTCTGCTGGGTAAGGGTGATTCTATTATAACACTGAGCGAGGAGAGTTACTATAAGTGTAAATTCTGGTCAGGAAAGAGGTGTGAGGAGGCGAAAGAGGAAGGCTGCTGTAGTTTGGGCCATTGATGTCCCTCAAACGTGGTTTTAAGTTGAATTTCTGGGTGGCTTGATAGTTGCCCTGTCCCTGGAGTGCCAGAATACTCCGAGCAGAGGTCCCTTGAATGGGTTAGTCCATCCCACACCAGTCCCGTCTTTGAGTGGCTGAGGTTGCAGGGGCCAGAAACTGGCGTGGCCCTGCCTTGGCGCTTATCATGCTGCTGCTGACTTCGTGGTCCCGTGAGAACAGGGCTCCGGCCTCTCTCCTCTGGGACAGACTCTCATCCTTCCCTAGTTCTTCAGGACCTGGATGTCTTACTCCCTGCAAAGGCTGCCCAGCCTGGAGTGTCCGTTCCCCAAGGATAGCATCTCTGCCCCGGATCAGGCACTAGGAACAAGTCCCTGGCATCTGCTGTGGCCTCTCCCTCAGGCCGCCCACAGACCCACCTGCGGCTTGGCCCCTCGGTGCATCTCCTTTCCTCCTTCCCCCTCGGGTGGACACATCCATCATGAGCTTGGTAGAGTCATCCTTCAAATTCTTCCTTCCTGCTGCTGTTTTCAGATGGATTTCCAGGCCTTGGAATAAATTTGTCTTTTTTCTTCATGTGTCTCAAATTTTAACCTTTAGCATAGAACCCACTTTTTGTCAGTCTGTACATGTGTGCTCAGTCACTCAGTTGCATCTGACTCTCTGCGGCTCCATGGATTGTAGCCCACCAGGCCCCTCTGTCCAAGAAATTTTCCAGGCAAGACTATTGGAGTGGGTTGCCACATCCTACTCCAGAGGACCTTCCAACCCAGGGATGGAACCTGTGTCTCTTGTGTCTCCTGCATTGGCAGGCAGATTCTTTACCACTAGCGCCACCTGGGAAGCCCTGTGTAACCAGATGTAAGCATGTTTTTGGATGGACACTCCAAGGGTAGGGACTGTCTATCTACCTCCCTGGGGCCTAGCTTTGGGAGTGACACTTTGACCTCAAATCATTTATGAAAGAAATGCACATGGATGAGGAGATTTCCAGCTTGGCACATTTAATTTTACGGTTCCTCAGGGCAGGACTTAGCTCTTCTCCTTGCAACAGAATGACTAGCATTTGTATATTTTGCTTCATTTTAAGCATCTCCAAAGCACTATGCTTTAGAAAATGCACTGCCACAGCAACATTTTTAAAATAAAAGAATTAGTGTTTTCCCCTGACTGAATCTGATTCTTCATAATGTAATTTTTACACTTTAGCCTTTCTAGCTTAAAATGTGTACCTACTGGAAAAATAAGGGGACTTTAGAAGTTGTATGAAAAAGATGGAGGAGTTTTATTTCCATATGATTTTTTTTTGTCTTGGACTTAAATGCTAAATTTCTCAGATTTTACTCAATGAGGACATTGATTGTTTCCCATATCCATACTGATGAACATCACTACCATCAATAAATGCTTAGTACTTGTTTGTTAGAATAGATCTTCTTAGCACACCTGTATATGAAGGATAATACACAAGTTCTTATCTAGAAACTAACCTATTGTTTTAACTGCCAGATTTTGAAGCAGTATTTAGTATTAAGGAGGAATTACTGCAGTGTCACTCAATGATACGTATTTGAAAGCAAATCAGGATTTTCACATGTTAAAATTAAGCATAACAGCATGAACTATCCTTTGAGGACATGCTCGGTACACACACACACACACATATTTAATATTAGAAAAATAACTTTACAAATAGTATGTGTGCTTTGAATAGGCTTGTCAGACTGCTGATGGGTAGAAAGTCATGCTTTGGAGGGCCAAGGTGGAGGGAAATTGAGAAGCTATATCACAGGCAGTTAGGACTAATGGACCAAAGATGGATGCAAAGGTCTGAGATGAAGGCTGCTTTCTAGAAATAACCTCAGGATTATTTATCTAGTTCAGTACCCTCGTTGGAGTTAACTGCAACCCAGTTGAGGAGATGAGATTTATGTATGTAATGGTATGTATCCTGTAACTTTGTAGATAGTCATGTACGATAATAGAATATAGTGAGCTAGCCAAGAAGTTCATTCAGGTTTTTCTATAAGTCTTACAGAAAAACCTGAGCGAAGTTTTTGGCCAACCCAATAAAAGGAGTGGTGGTCAGTTCAACTCAACAGAGACCTTCTCTATGTCACATAGCATGCTGACAGCTAAGGATACAAAGGTAAATGGCTCAAGTGTCTGACCTGCTATAAAGAAGAGAGTGCTGAAGAGACAGGACGCCGTGATGGCTGAAAGTACTGGCTCCACGGCAGACCTGCCCGAGTCCAAGTTTGTTTCCAGCATTTACTAGTTCATGAATCAGAGTGAGTTACCTAATATCCGTGCCTCGGTCTTCTCACTGGAGTAGTGCTGTTATCTCCCTCGTAGAATTTAAGGAGGTAACGCACTTGGAACAGTGCCCAACACATTGTGAGCAATGGGGATTCTCTGTCATTATTTCTGTAGGATTTTAGAATAGTCGGGTCTAACGTGGATTATGTGAGAGCTTGTATGAAACAATGTTGGCGTATAGGAAAAAAACATTGACTTAGATTTTTTTTTTAACTTAAACAATGAAGCTCAATGAGTGTCAGCAAAGAGGTTGAAACTTGTGCCTTCATTCAATAGGATGGCAGGTGTGTGTCACAAGGGCGTAAGGGAGAGCTCAGAGGGATGGAGGGGTGTCCTTTGCTCTTAGTATATTGAAATATGTTGTATTTGACATATACTTGGCTAAGTGGATTAAGAGATTATTATTTACTTTTTAAGTCCCTTTTTTGGTAAACTTTTATTTTGACAAGGACTTCCTGTATACCCTTTGTGCATTACCAAGATTCATAAATTATTTACTTTTTTCTCAATTTGCTTTATTCTATGTGTGTATGAGTGTTCTGTGTGTGCATTTTTTTTCTGACCCATTTGAAAAAAATTTGGAGACACTGTGCTCTATTATTCCTAAACATGTTAACTATGTATTATTGATGAACAAGGGAATTCTCTTAACAGCATTACAATGATCAAAATTGTGAACATTGAACAGTGATGCAATTGCTATTCTTTGCTCCAGGATCTGACCCAGGATCACATATTACATTTAATTGTCATATCTCTTTTGTTTTCCTTCATCTGAAACAGTTTTTCAGCCTTACTTGGTTTTTCTTGACCGTGACATTTTTTCATGGGTACCGGCCCGTTCCTTTGTAGAATATGCCTCAATTTGGATTTGTCTGTTTCCTCCTGATCGGATTCAGATATGCATTTTAGGCAAAAATACCATGGAAATGATAATTTGACCATTTCTGTACGCCATATCCAGAGGCATTTGATGTTGGTTTGTCCTACTCTTGGTGGTGTTAAATTTAACCCTTGGTTAAGATGGTGTCTGTCTACTTTACCCACTAGAAAGTTACTATTTTTTCCTTTGTATTTAAGTATAATTTTTGGAGAGACACTTTGAGATGAAGTAAATACCTGCTCCACAAGTTTCAGCAACTTGCCTTAGCATTTGTTGATTCTTATGTTTATTACTTTGCTTATTACTTGCTTTGCTTATTACTATGTTTATCAGTTGACATTCTATATAAGAAAAAAATGTATTTATGAACTCATGGGTTTTTATTTTGTGGATTATAGCCAATTACTATCATTTTGATGCTTGAATTGTCCCCTATTTGGCCGGTTGACTCTTTTGTGACCCCTTAGACTGTAGCCTGCCAGGCTCCTCTATCCATGGGACTTCCAGGCAAGAATACTGGAGTGAGTTGCCATTTCCTTCTCCAGGGAATCTTCCCAACCCAGGAATCTAACCCAGGTCTCCTGCAGTGCAGGCAGATATCTTTACAGATGAACCACCAGGGAAGCCCTTTATTTGGCCAGTATTAATTGGGCTTACCTGGCAGCTCAGCTGGTAAAGAATCCGCCTGCAATGCAAGAGACCTGGGTTCAATTCCTGGGTTGGGAAGATACCCTGGAGAAAGGAACATCTACTCACTTCAGTATTTTGGCCTGGAGAATTCCATGGATTGTATAGTCCATGGGGTCACAAAGAGTCAAACACAACTGAGTGACTTTCACTTTTCAGGCCCTTAAATTAGGCCTTTAAAGAGCTTCCCGGGTGGCACTAGTGGTAAAGAACTTGCCTGCCAATACAGGAGACATGAGACGCAGGTTCAGTCCTTAGGTTGGGAAGATCCCCTGGAGGAGGACATAGTAACCCAATTCAGTATTCTTGCCTGGAGAATCTCATGGACAGAAGAACCTGGTAGGCAGCAACCCATAGGGTTGCAAAGAGTTGGGCAGGACTCAGACGGCTTAGCACACGTGCATGCGCAGGCCCTTAAAACTGGCTCTCATGTCTTTTTTGTTGCTGTTCTTTTAAGCTTTCCCTTTATTCTCAGGGCACTTTCTCTCTTGTGCAGTAAGACAGATGTCCCCCACCTTTTTGGCACCAGTAATTGGTTTCATTGAAGACAATTTTCCCACAGACTGGGGATTGGGGAATGGTTTCAGGATAATTCAAGCACATTACATTTTTGTACACTTTATTTCTATTATTACTGGATCAATTCCACCTCAGATCAAGCTTCCTAGATGGAGCTAGTGGTAAAGAATCCACCTACCAAAGCAGAAGATGCGGATTCAATCCCTGGGTCAGGAAGATCCTCTAGAGTAGGAAATGACAACCCACTCCAGAGTTCTTTCCTGGAAAACTCCATGGACAGAAAAGCCTAGCGGGCTATAGTCGGTGGGGCTGCAAAGAGTCAGACAGGACTGGGAGACCGAGCACACCTCAGGTCATCAGGCGTTAGGTCCGGACCCTGCAGTGAGACGGTCCAGGCTCATCTCACCCCTGCCGTGGCCCAGCCCGGGGACTGGCCTTTTCTCCAAGGAGTACCGGTTGCTTTCATTACAAATGGTAGCAGATGGGGAAAAATTCTCTGCCCAAAGAAGATGTCAAGCAATTTTGCCTACCTTTCTAGGATCTTGATAAAAATATATATCCCTTAAGAGTTTTGTGTATAGAAATGATATCATTCAGGGTTGAGGTTTATGTAGCTTATGTCATCTCAGAACTCTCAAATGTATGTATTAACAAAGATATTAATATTAAAAAGCCCCTTGTTGGAAAGCCACCTGAGTAACTGGCAGAGAAAGTACAAAACCTCTTTGGAGGGAGGAAACCTTGATCTAGGCTTCACAGTACTCTCACAGACAAATCCTCACTGGATATGAGCTCATAATTGAGAAATATGAGCCGCATAAGGAAACAGTGCCTTATGAGCTAGAGTCAGTCAAAGCAAGAGTTAGACGGACTCTACTTTCTCCACTGTCCCAATAAAACACTTAATTTAATAGGTATCAGAGAGACTATACAACTTGCTGAAAGTTAACAGAAATAAAATAGGGCATCAAAAACCAAGGACAAGATGCTATATTGTTGGGGGTAAAAACCAAAATGATTTTTAAAAGAACCAGATTAGATTTTAGAAATGAAAAAAAAAGTATTAACATTTAACTGCTTTTAAATTTACCAATGACTTGAAATATAGTTAAGAGCGACTGGTGAACTGAAATACATATCTGAAGAATTTACATGCTTTATCTCATAGGAAAGGAAGAAGATAAGAATAGGAAATATTAAGAGGCTTTGATAAAAGAAGGTCTAACATCTGTTAATAAGAGCTCCAAAAGGAGAGAATGCCACTGATATTCCATAGTTAGTGAAAGACATTAATCTATACATATCACAGGGAATCTGTAGAACATCAAAATCAGTGAAGATCTTAGAAGTAACCAGAGAAGAGAAATGTTGGTTATTTAGAGTGTGTAGCTGTAACAGTTAACATGGCCTTTGAAAATTAAATACCACGAAAAACAAAGGCACACTTCTGTAATTTTGTTCAGCAAACTTTAAAGTTATATATGCCACTTGGTATTTTCCAAAACGTTAGCAAACTTAAGCACACACATGGGGAGCCCTGTTTGAAGCTACTCACTTGAGTAAAAAAGGCAAAAAGCCACATGCCAGTGCTAACATACTCTTTCTTCTTGTTATGGCAAGAATGTTTGATCAGATTCAAATAAAATAATCTCAAACTAGACTCAGTTATCACTGACTGTTTGGTTGATACATTAGAAAGCATTGCTAATGGTTCAAAGAGACAAATTTTTAAATATAGACTATAGGAGGATTTCCCTGATGCTGGGAAAGATTGAGGGCAGGAGGAGAAGAGGGCAACAGAGGATGAGATGTTTGGATGGCATCATCTACTCAATGGACATGAATTTGAGCAAACAACTGGAGATAGTTAAGTACAGGGAAGCCTGGCCTGCTACAGTTCATGGGGTTGCAAAGTCCATGGGTTGCAAATGACTTAGTGACTGAACAATAACAATAAGAGATTTGCTGTATAATTGAAAGGAAGTATATACATTTTTTTTAGCAAGTTTGTGTTCATGCTATTTGCTAGATTAGGATTTATTTGTGATTCAAAAAGGAAAGTATATGCTAGAAGAGAGGTACTCTCCAAAGTAAGAATTTGTTTAATGTTAATTAGTATTTTATCAGAAAACCAAGCATGTTCATTGATAGAAGAGCTGCTTTGAGTGGAGTAAGGATGGGTTGAGCTCTAGGCCCAGAGGGCCCCACACGTGAAATCTATTAGCTGCACAACTTATAGACAGAACATTCCAGTAAACAGATCGAAGCCTGTGGGGCACCAAGTTGTACGAAGTCATCAGTGTAGTTAGTTTTAAATAGCAAGTCCTTTAAAATTGTCTAGTACTATTGAGTATATGTGTTTACCCTGAAAATCTTTTGTATCACACAGAGTGATTCATGAGTTACCTTATGGCAAAGTATGTGGCTTATCCAACTTATAAACAGTGTATATGTGTATATATTCTTAGACATGTCCTAGATTGACTGTCACTTTCTGTGGTGAGAAATGCTATTTTCATGATATTGAACAGTGTATACTACTAAGCAGATAAAAGGAAAAACTTTGCTGTCAATAAGGTGATTTTTTTTTTTAAACAATGAGTAAGGAAGTAATTGGGCTTCCCAGGTGGTGCTCATGGTAAAGAACACATCTACCAGTGAAAGAGACTTAAGAGACATGGGTTCGATCCCTGGGTTGGGAAGATTCCCTGGAAAAGGCCATGGCAAGCCATTCCACTATTCTTGCCTGGAGAATCCCATGGACAGAGGATCCTGGTGGGCTATAGTCTATAGGGTTGCAAAGAGTCGGACAGGACTGAAGTGACTTAGCACAGCACAGCACTTACGTGATTTAGGATTATTAAACATTTTTTGACTGATACTGACTTATCTTCCGGTCAGAGGCCAGGTGACTAGAGCAGGGAAAAATTAGCTGAGATGGGGTTGCCAGTGGAGACTTCAGAGAGATGAGGCAATGAGAAAGGGAGTAAGATTTAGAAGGCAGAGTCCTCCCATTAGGGTTAAAATGACTGCAGATAGATCAGTTTTCCCAAAGAAAAGGGGTGAAATCAATCAATAAGCAGACTTTTTGTATCTATTGTGTGTTCCACTCTGTCTTGTGACATCGGACCATAGAAAGCCCTGCCCGTAAGGAACTACAGTCTTTCACTCAATTATTTGTTGAGTACATTTTAGGGGCACATTCCTGGTGAGAACTAGCACATAGGCTGTCACAGAACTTCCTGTGTAAGGAAGGAGATAAGAGTAAAAACAGATGATAATTGTAGACATTTTATACTCAGTAGTAAAGAATCCACCTGCCAATGCAGAAGACGCAGTTTCGACCCCTGGGTTGGGAAGACCCTATGGAGGAGGAAATGGCAGCACACTGCAGTATTCTTGCCTGGGGAATCCCATGGACAGAGGAGCCTGGCGGGCTACAGTCCATAGGTTTGCAAAGAGTTGGACACTGCTGAGCATGCATTCTTATACTAAAGAGCTTAATGGTATTATTATACTAAAGAACTTAATGGATGGTACAGATGGTAAGAGAAATTCAGAAAAAGGTTGACTTTTGTTGACTGGAAACCTTTTGAGATTTGCTACCTCACTTCCATAGATGGTTGGATGGTGTCACTGACTCAATGGACATGAGTTTGAGTAGACTCTGGGAGCTGGTGATGGACAGGGAGGCCTGGCGTGCTGCAGTCCATGGGGTTGCAAAGAGTTGGACATAACTGAGCGACTGAACTGAACTGACCCCACTTCCTGCAACTCTTATCCTGGTTTCAGGCCCTTCACAAGTCAAAGCTTTGCTCACCCTGTTATCCTAACCAGGATGCTCTTGGGATATCTGGTTCTTTCTCATTATCTTAAGTCTCATTTCAAATGGCTATGCTTCAGAGAGGTCTCTGACTACCACTGTAGGGAACAATCACTCCACTGAAATCAAACATTTTGTAGGTGATTTCCTATCATAGGTGATTCCCTTTGTAGCATTTTTTGTAGCTGACTATTGCATATTAATTTTTCCTGTTTCTTCTTTCTCCTCCCATCATCAACCAAGCTGTAAGCTTAAAGCACTATTGTATAGCTAGTTATACTTCAGTTCAGTTCAGTTGCTCAGTCATGTCTGACTCTTTGCGGCCCCATGGACTGCAGCACTCCAGGCCTCTTTATCCATCACCATCTCCTGAAGCCTACCCAAATTCATGTCCATTGAGTCAGTGATGCCATCCAACCATTTCATCCTCTGTCGTCTCCTTCTCCTGCCTTCAATCTTTCCCAGCATCAGGGTCTTTTCAAATGAGTCAGTTCTTCGAATCAGGTGGCCAAAGTATTGGAGCTTCAGCTTCAGCATCATCCTTCCAATGAATGTTCAGGACTGATTTCTTTTAGGATTATACTTAGTATATAGTATAGGACTTGACACCAAAGTAACAACTATTTATCAAAAAAAATGATAAAAATTAGGATTGGATCATGGAGGGTAGAATCTGTTTTGCTGTTTTTGTTTAGTCACTAAGTCATGTCTGACTCTTTGTGACCCCATGGACTGTAACCTGCCAGGCTTCCCTGTCCATGGAATTTCTCAGGCAAGAATACTGGAGTGGGTTGCCAGTTCCCTCTCCAGATGATATTCTTGACTTAGGGACTGAACCTACATCTGCACTGGCAGGTGGATTCTGTACCACTGGACCACCAGGGAAGTGCAGAATCTGAATAATGATGAGAAAAAGAGAGAGACATCTAAGGATGGGGGAAAAATGGGCTCAGCAAAACTGGTCATGGGGTAATGTAAGATAGACTTGGAAGACAAATTAGGGCCAATTTAGCTTAAGCAGAAAGCTTGGAAAATGTATGACTGAGCAGAACATGAAACAGGAAATGCAAGCTAGGATGTGGGAGATTTTGAATGTCAGCCTAAGCATATCACAAGGCAATTTGGACTTTATCCTGACTATTGTCGATAGGGAGTCACTAAACCTTGATGGAAATTATAAATTAGAAAGCTCAGTCTGACATGTCCCTTGGCACTGATTAACTGAACACATCACCACTCCTGCTTATTTAAGAGTTACTGCAGAGATTTCTGCCCAGACAGTGCTGGGGAGAGTGTTGGTTAAATGCATATAGTAGTGGGAAAGAGACATGACCACTTTCAGACAGAACTCCAAGTTCAGTGAACCGCTGGATAGACAGAAAGTGGGAGGTGTACTTTGAAATTCAGGATGTAGGTCTTCATTTCCTTTTCTCCCAAGTGTATGTGTGTGTGGTGCATGGTGGCTCAGTAGTGTCCAATTCTTTTCAACCCCATGGACTTTAACCTGCCAGGTTCCTCTGTCAATGGGATTTCCCGGGCAAGAACACTGGAGTGAGTTGCCATTTCCTCCTCCAAGGGATCTCTCCAACTGAGGGGTTGAACCAGCATCTATTTTGTCTCCTGCATTGGCAGACAGGGCTCTTGGCCAACTGCACCAACTGGCAAGCCATCTCCCAAGTGTACCCTATATTAAAAGGCTTTCTAAGAGGCTGGACTCTGGCTCAGTAAGTTATAGAGTATTACTCTGGGAAAATGTAGGCTCTGCCAATTATCTGGGATGATGGTCAAGTTGAAGTAACTTTCTCAGCCTCAGCTTCTAAAACCAGAGACTGGATAGATTAATAGCCCCCTTGTCAGGATGAGAGAGATCGTATCTTCACCACAGACATGTTCTTACACTCTATCCCTGAAACTTGGCTCTACCCCACTTCAAAGCAGCTAAGCAAACGATGGAAATGTTCCTTATATGGCACTTACAACAGCCTGACTAACCTATTCACAATTTTGTCTACAATCACGACAAGAGTTGTCAGTACTCTTGAGGCCTATGTTTAGACTTTTCCTATTATTTTCATGTCTCTGACCCTGTCAGGATGTTTTGTTAGGAGCAAGATAGTTGGCTACCAAAGCATTTGAATGCTTTTTTTATGATGGATAGCATTTTTATGATGATAGCATTTTATGATAGCATTTTATGATGATAGCATTTTTAATTCTTACAACCTCATAGTCTTGAACAGCATTTACAAAATAATAAAAGAATGATCTGTAAATAATTTTTTGGTTTGTTTTAAATTTCTGTTGTCGTTCAGTCACTCAGTCGTGTCTGACTCTTTGTGACCCCATGGACTGTAGCATGCCAGTTTTCCCTGTCCTTTATTATCTCCTGGCGCTTGCTCAAACTCATGTCCATTGAGTTGGTGATACCATCCAATCATCTAGTCCTTTTCTCCTCCTGCCTTCAATCTTTCCCAGCATCAGGGTCTTTTCCAATGAGTTGGCTCTTCACACCAGGTGGCCAAAGTATTGGAGCTTCAGCTTTAGCATCAGTCCTTCCAATGAATATTCAGGATTGATTTCCTTTGGGATTGACTGGTTTGATCTCCTTGCAGTCCAAGGGAATCTCAAGAGTCTTCTCCAACACCACAGTTTAAAAGCATCAGTTCTTTGGCACTTAGCCTTCTCTATGGTCCAACTCTCACATCCATACATAACTACTGAAAAAACCATAGCTTTGACTATATGGACTGTTGTTGCCAAAGTAATGACTCTGCTTTTTAATATGCTCTCTCAGTTGGTCATAGCTTTTCTTCCAAGGAGCAAGCGTCTTTTAATTTCATGGCTGCACTCACCATCTGCAGTGATTTTGGATCCCAAGAAAACACTTTATTTTTAAAGACCTTAAGTTAAGGCAGTATAGTTAGAATCCAATCATCTGTTTTCTGGGTCTTCCTCTGGAGATATGTGGTTGATGCCCTGGGACACTTGGGGCCTTACACTCCTCACCTGTCAATTGGGAGGTTGGACTAGATGATTTCTAGGAGGTCTTCTCCCTGTGCGACTGTAGGGTTTTGGGGCAAATTATACCCTCCTAAATTCTCTGAAAATTAGTGTAAAAAAGAGGCTTCTGTGTGGTTTGGGAGGTGAAACCACATGACCTCTAAGATCCTTTTAATTTCCAAATTCTGTGACTAAATGGATTCAGTAGATTCTCACAGATAATAGCTACTTAAAGATATTGACATCATCCACTTATCCACGTTAGTAATACTCTTCATTTCAAAGCTTATAAATATTTCAGAAAACATGCCAGAATTCCACCTCTTCATCCCTCCCTGCTTAGATCATCCTTAGGTAATTGTCCCTTTAAAGTCCCCATGACCTCTGGATAAAGAAAGTTAGCCAGGGTGTACAGAACACCATCCTACAAACTCAAGTTTCAGTATATTTATTCCAATCTTTAATGGCTTTGTGCCCTTGGACAAACTGACTTAACGTAGATGGAGATATTAAGTTCCAGAGGCTACCAAATGTAACTTAAAACATAAAACGGCAATGGCTTGTTAAAGACATACCTGGCTCAGGGCAATGACTAGACTCTGAACATGAGCACTTTTTCCACAAGGATGAGAGCAGCTGAAGGGTCCAACTCACTCCCCAAATTGCTTGCAAGTTGGAAAAAGTGAGAGCCATGTAAGCTTCATAGTAGTAGTGTCCACGGGTAAGCTGGGGTGTGGGTGCTTGTTAGTATCTGGTGGGATGTTTGTTGTTATCACTTTATCTGTCTGTTAAGAAGCTTGTCCTTCAGTGTCTGTCCTGCTCCTCCTTTACGGGTTGTCGCTCAGTCGTGTCTGACTCTTTGCGACCCCATGGACTGTAGCCTATGAGGCTCCTCTGTCCATGGGATTTTCCAGGCAAGAGTACTGGAGTGGGGTGCCATTTCCTTCTCCAGGGGATCTTCCCGACCCAGGGATTGAACCCGGGTCCCCTGCATTGCAGGCAGACATTTTGCCCTTTAAGCCATCAGGGAAGCCCCCTTAGTTTATACCAAACAGTGACCACCTTCGTAGAAGGTGAATGAGCTCCTTGAAGGGGACTTGTGTTAATTCATCTCTTATCACCATTCCTTTGCCTGACTTAGCACATCTTATGGCATCTGGATATATGTACACTTGTTGAATTAAACTTTCATTGTAATGACATGTGGATAAGTATAAAAATAATAAAGTGAGCCATCATCTAAAGAGCATTGCTGCATGGCAGTTATAGTGTCACGTATTAAAGTATCACACTTTATTCCATGCCATGAGGGAGGAATTCTTGTTATCCACCTCTTAAAAATGAGGGAACTGGGACAGAAAGGTTAAGTAGGATTTTCAAAGTCCAAAGCAACCAAGTATGAATGGGATGGAGGAACTTTTAGAGCCCTGTCCTCTTGACCACCACAATACAACCATATTGACTCCTTCAGTCCCACGTATTCTACATGATTTCTTTTCCTAATAGACTACTACTCTCCTTTCAAGACTCAACTCAAAATACTATTTCTGTAGATCTGTCTTTGAGCACTTTTATTCGTGAATCTCATTTTCCAATCCCATCTTAACTTCTTTTTGATTCACTAATCCAACCAACAATGATCTTAATGTTTACTATATATTAAGCATATCATAGTCTGGTCAGAGGGAAAGCTGTTACTCAAATAATCATGTAAACTTTTACCAGCTGTGAGGCATAGTTAAAAAAAAAAAGAACGTAATATTTGATCCGCCTCTGAAGGCTGAGTAAGAGTTAGGAAGATGAAGAGAAATGGGTGAAGGCAAAAGGATAGGCATGTTTAATGCCCAGTGGCAGAGAGCACAGCCCTTCAAGGGACTGCTTGATTAAGGGGAGGGGAGGTTCTTGGTCTGTGGTGAGATCCCAGGGAGTGAGTGATGTCATCAACTTTGTATTTTGGAAAGGTTGCTCTGGTTGAAGTGCAGGTGGGCATTGCAGTTTGAAGCTATTCTAGTCACCCCGGCAGTGATCTAGATTACAGAGCTGGGGTGGTGGAAATGGTGACTGCTCCAGACAGATAGAGTTAAATACACTGTAAAGAGGTCACATTCATGTACACGCTGAGAGATTAGATTTGGCAGGGGGGAAGGGGTGACGACTATTAGGGTACTGGTTTGTGTAACTAGGCTGATGATGAGATAAAGTACTGTAAGTGGACCCTCTTATTTTTAATTTTCTTTTAGAGGTAGTGGTAATATGGAAAGTGGAAGAATCTTGTTAGTTTACCAACAGCATTCATTAGGGCAGGTGATATAGCTGCTGCTGTTAAGTCACTTCAGTCGTGTCTGACTCTGTGCGACCCCATAGGCGATCCCGCCGTCCCTGGGATTCTCCAGGCAAGAACACTTGAGTGGGTTGCCATTTCCTTCTCCAATGTGTGAAAGTGAAGTTGCTCAGTTGTGTCCCACTCTTCGCAACCCCATGGATTGTAGCCTACTAGGCTCCTCCGTCTATGGGATTTTCCAGGCAAGAGTACCGGAGTGGTTGCCATTTCCTCCTCCAGGTGATGTAGATTATCCTGCAATTAGTTTGTGAGCAACTGGGGTCCAGGAAACACTTTTTATTTTTACTTAAACCCCCAGAGCTTGGTCTTCCCTGATGGCTCAGATGGTAAAGAATCTGCCTGCAATGAGGGAGACCCAGGTTCAATCCCTGGGTCAGGAAGATCCCCTGGAGAAGGGAATGGCAGCCCGCTCCAGTGCTCTTGCCTGGAGAATCCCATGAACAGAGGAGCCTGGCAGGCTACAGTCCATGGGGTTGCAGAGTTGGACAGGACTGAGTGACTTTCATTTTCACTTTCACTTTCCAGAGCTTACCTTATAGGTTGATTTATTTGTCTGATAGCCTGATTTTCCTTTAAAATTTTTTTAAAATAAAGTTAAGCACAGAAATATTAAAAAAAAAAAGCGCTTTTAATAAGAGTGTGAGTTTCAAAGAAATATATGCAGAGGTATTATCTTTTCTGGTTAATTTGAATCATGAAAGTTTAATCCAATCTTGATCTTACTTTTCAACTTGATAATAAGCTATTTTTTAAAATATTCAGAATACATATTCTGGTGTTAGAACTATTTCCTAGCCTTAGAGATTGTCCTTGGCTATTTTCCTCCATCCCTTTTCAACTTCTGGCTTCTGGGCTTTTGGCTTGGTCCTCTGGTGAAGATGGCAAAAGGCTGCATTTCTTCCAGTCCTGTAACTTCTGTGAGTAAAGCTAATTTCTTGATTCTTTGAGACTCTGTAGCAGGGAAACGGTTCTATCTGCTGTTTCAGACTTTGTCCACCAGCTTTGAATGCACTGGAGACTGCGTTGCTTTCTAACTCCCCTCTGTGAGCTGTCCTTTCCACCCTTCCCTGGGGAAGAAAGGAACAAGAAGGCTACAGTGACAGGTCCATAGAGCACAAGCCTCTGACATTTTCCCCAGCAGAATATCTTTCAGTTACTTGATTCCAGCTCCTTTAGTGAAGACTCTACTTCTGCCCCTTCCCATCAGAAGCTATTCTGGGTCTCCCCATGCTAGTTCCTCTCACCCTAACATGTGCATCTTCTCATTAAGTGCTGAATAAATGTGATCAGTATCCCATTCTCATCTTTATAGCCCTTTACTAATTCATTCTGGTCAGGGGAGGATGATCACATACAGCCCTTCCTTCTGGGCATGTGTTCATTTAAAGCGCCTGTCAATATTGATGGGGAGAGAGGTTCTTTGAGAAGAATGGCCCCGATTTTGAAAATCATTGGGGGTAATCAGTGGGAGAGTGTGGTGGTTAGAAATAGCTTTTTATACCTAAAGGAGATGAGAAAATCTTCCCGAGAGCTGTCAAATGATGGATAATTTGAAACCCCTTGAAATTATTTATTGGAAACAGGGATGAAAAACTCAGCCACAGTCTTCAGCTTGACAAGACAGGGTTGTTTCATATTTTAAACATTCAAAGGAAACAGCAGGAAAGCTGTCATTAAGAGATCAGTGGATCAAGCCAGTGAGTGAGATAATTGTTCACCGAGAAGAGACAGTTGCATTTTTAATGCCTCCTCAGCGATGGAGGGATGTGGAGATGTATTGTTGGCTGGTTTCTAAGTCAGCTACCTGATGAAAGTGGGCTTGGGGGACAGAAAGCAGAAGACAGATATCTTTGGGAATCTGGAAAAATGAAAACGAGCCTGGATCTGTCTTCTGATTGTTGTGCCAGATACAGCGGTGATAATCTGTTGGTGTTTATTTGCCTGTTCCAATAAAAATGAAGAGCTATTTGGGAGAGATTCCATGTAAGGGGCAGCTTTGGAGAGACAGCCCATTTTGAGCACTGCTAATTGAAGGAGCTACGGTCATTTGAGTGGAACCAGAGACAACTCAGTGGCAAAATAGCGAAACACAGAATCAGCAGCAAAAAATCAGGAGAAATAATAGCAGGAGGAGATTCAGAGGTAGTTGATCCAATGCTAGTACATTTACTAGAGAAAAATCTCCTGTCCTGTTACCTGGTGAAGGTTTTATGGGAGTTGGGTAACACTGGGGCTTGGAAGAGCTCTCAAAGTAGCAATCCTGCTCTCCCCCATTGAGGTTCAGAACCAGTTAAGAAAGGAATCAGGAGATATAAATTTCTTTTTTGCTTTTTAATTTTATGTTTTTTAATTGAAGTATAGCCGATGTATACCTGTCACTTATGCAATACAGTGATTCACAATTTTTAAAGTTTTGGTCTATTATACTTACGATAAAATACTGGCTGTATTCTCTATGTTTGTATAATATATGCTTGTAGCTGATTTTATACAGAATAGTTTGTACCTGTTAATCCCCTACTGCTATGTTCCCCTCATAGCCACTGGTTTATTCTTTATATCTGTGAGTCTGTTTCTTCTTATATTCACTAATTCGTTGTATTTTGAGATGCTACACGTAAGTGGTAACATATAGTACTGGTCTTTCTGTCTTATTTCACTTAGCATGATACCCTCAAAGTCCATCCATGTTGTTCCAAATAGCAAAACTTCATTCTTTTTATGACTGAGCAATAGTCTGTTGTTCATATATACCACAACTTTGTTCATCTGTTGATGGACACTTAGTTTGATTCTACATCTTGGCAATTGTAAGAAATGGTGCCATGAACATTGGGGTACATGTATGTTTTTGAATTAGGTTTATGGGGTTTTTTGAATACGTACCTGAAAGTGAAAGTGAAGTTGCTCAGTCGTGTCCGACTCTTTTCGACCCCATGGGCTGTAACCTACCAGGCTCCTCCATCCATGGGATTTTCCAGGCAAGAGTACTGGGGTGGGTTGCCATTTCCTTCTCCAGGGGATCTTCTCAACCCAGGGATTGAACCCGGGTCTCCCGTATTGCAGGCAGACGCATTACCCATATGTACCTAGGAGTCACATTTTATCTTTAGTCCAGGTAAATCTCTTTGGGAATTTGTATCTTATTTAGATAACTGAGTGCTGGCTTATACTGTGTCCCAGAAGGAAACTTCCATCTATCTCAGGAAGAGCTAGAGAATTGGCAACACAGCTTCCAGGGGCTGAACTTTTAATCTAAGCTTACTGCAGGCCAGTGTAGACCACAAGAGACGGCAGATTTCAGTAAAGGATATGGGGGATTTAAATGAATTCTGCCATTTCTGCTATATAATTAGTTATACCATAAAGAACCACTGAGAGGCCAGATGTGTTTCTTTAAGGGAGGTCACTATGTCCAGGAATACAAGGGGAGTGGGAGATCATATTCACCACACAAAAGAATTCTGGCCATTAGGTCATAACATAGAGTATGTCATTTAGTAAAATTGTATTATCTGTCTTTATTCCATGAGCATTATTAGAGAGCATCCATCATGCAGCACTCATCCCAGGAAGTGATGTTTCCTGTCATTAGAGGTACCAGCAAAGGCTGACATGCATTTACTCGGGGAAGGCTTGTGCATTGGGTGTGTGTCTATCATCCTAGTGCCTGCAGCATATGTTCTGTTATTGCACCAGAGTGTGAAGGGCCCCTGTGTCCACCAAGGATGACCCTTCATCCAACTCACCAGTTCTTACCGTCACTGCTTAGAGGATGGGAAGTCATGGTGTGACCCTCATTTTCTTACTTTATAGATGACAGGGACCAAAAAAAAAGGAGGGAGTGCATGCAGAACAACTTAGTTCTGATTGCTGGCTGGATATGGGTGGGTTGGCAGTAAGGGGCATTCCAAAGAGGTCTGAGCTCTTTCTTCATTCTCAAGGCTGGGCAGCTACAAAGGCTTGCAGGCCTGTGGGGTGCAGCCCAATAGTCATATTTGGGCTGGAATCAGTTATTTCAAGTTCCCTCTAATCTTCCATCATCCCAACATCGTTGGGATTGAAACCAGAAGGAAGCTTTTAGATTCACTAAGGAATAAACCAAATGGCCATTTTGGAAGAGATGGTGCATAATCTCACGTTTGTATCTTCCCAACCAGAAAGTGCAGCTCAGGATGCTCACACTCATATGGTTCCCCCTCTACTATAAGTAGTTGTGTCTGAGCTGTGAAAGTGGTTGCTTCCGGGTGAAGGAGTTTTCTCCTTGTATTTTCCAGTTACCCAGTTGCCATTTGTGTAGTAAAGGATTTAACCTTACCCAGACATTTGACCTGGGCTTCCAGAAGATAATCTCTAAAATCCTTGAAAAGTCTTTGTCTGCCTGCAGGCCTTGGGTCACACTAGATAATCTAAAAGTTTCATACAACTCAGGGGCTGGCCTCATGATACAGTCTTACAATGAGATTTAGAGTAGGCCCTTTGGGTCATACAATGTTAGCTTGACTTCCAGAGGGACTATAAACTGAGATCAAGGGTTTGGGCAGTCACTAAGCCTATGCAGTGGAGCCCTAATAAAATCTCTGGCTACCAAGGCTCAGGTGAACTTCCCTGACTGGTAATACTCCAGGTCTATTGTCAGCCCAAGCATGTTGTCACTCATCACTGCTGGAAAAAGTAGTGCTGCTCATGACTCAGTTGGGAGATGACTGTGGTAGCTTTCTGCTTAGAATTTCCCTGGACTTTGCCCCATGTGTCCCTTCCTTTGGCTAATGTAATCTGTATTGTATCCTTACATTGTATATCTGTACCCTTACATTGTAATAAGCCATAACTGCAAGTGTAAAGCTTTCAGTGAGTTTTATGAGTCTTCCTGGAAAGCTGTTGAATCCCTTTGTGGTCTTGGGGACCCCTGAGCTTGTAGTTGGTGTCAGAATCGCAGGAGATTTGTGGACTCTAACTTTGCATTATCACCATTTTGGTCAAAGTCTCATTCTTACTGAGGGGCTTATCTGCTTCTGCTGTGGAGTCACCTCATAACCATTTTCCAAGTTGTGGAGAAGGGTGAGCTCTTCTGGATCTCTGATGCATTGTGGGATATGCCCAAAGGTTATATTCTATCCAATTCAGTTCAATAAATCACTTACTGGTTTGAAGTTCCTTTTCTACCAGATGGATTAGCAGAATTCCTGGCTTCAAGGAACTTCTCAGTTTCTCCCAAGACAGAAGGCGAAAACTGCGATGACATTAATAAATCCTAACTAGTCTGTAGAGTTAAATGAATGAAGAGAGATTACAGCATATTAGAGAGTTCAGTCCTGGGGCCTTTGTATTTATGTCTCGAAAGTATAGAATTATGAAGATTCTTGTATTTTAGAGATTATATGCATTAATCATAGAGTGAGAAACCTTAAAAAGCAGTGTTTTTTCAAAATACAGTACTTAGACATGACTCAAGTTTTCCCTAAAGGGTTTGTGGAGGGGTGAAGGCCCCAAGTGGAAGTCTGATTGGGAAGAGTTTACGCTTCTTTCCTCTGGGCTTCATTAGGAGCCCTCTGATTTTTTTTTTAAAAAAATCTATTTTATAAATGATTCCATTTTTTAATAAAATAGCTTACTGCTCAGACACACATATATATCCAGATACATAGATCTAGCAGTCCTCTCATCTTATATACTTTGTACGGGAAGAGTTTCAAAATAAGAATGACATTTTCAAGGCTGTACAAGAAAACCTATCAGTGATGAACACAACCAGTTATAAGGGGAAAGAGGTGGCAGCATTTCTGACAACATGGAAGACTGAATTAGAGCAGTGAATGGAGATACAGGGATAGCTGTTTCAGAAGCAAGATGGATTGGTGTGTGAGCAACTGGGAAAACAGAAAGCAGAACCAAAGATCACTTTGAGGTTACTGGATAACTCTATTCACAGCCACTAAGAGGGCAAAAGACTCCTCTGCATGAGATGACAAGGTTAGTTTTATAGAGGTTGAGGGTAGGATTCCAATAGTGCCAGCAGGCAGCTGGAAACGTGGGATCAGAAGTTACTTACTCAGGTACACTCCAGAATCCATTAGGAAGATCAGTGTCATTAAAGAAATGAAAAAAAAGTTCCACCCAGGAGACAGACCCTTTAATTACCTCAATAAATCTTTGAAAGATGTGTTTTAAATGGATTCAAGTTGTACTACTTATGAAAGATGGCTTACTGACACAGATCCATTTTAAAACCTCATGTTTTAATAGGAATGTTAACACTTCTGGCTTCTTCTTACCTGGGAGAGATGAATCTTCATAAAATTCTGTTTTGATCATGTCAGTTCCCTGCTCTAAATGTTTAGTAGCTATCTGTGTACAGATCTTCCAAAATTAGGGAAGTTTCCTTTCCAGGATGAGGTTTAGTTCAATTCTTTGAACTGCAGCAGGGGAAAAGTCACAGGAAACCAAGAGAAAGACTGGTCAGAATGATTCCAGATCCCCCTACTTTATATCAGAAAGAATGTGAAACAATATTAAGATGTTACCTACTCTGCTTCCCGATGGAGGTAAACATCTTCAGTTCAGTTGGTCCTAAGCCCTCCCTGTCTTTCCCACTCTTCTCCTCTTCCCAGCCAGAAACACTTGTTTCCTGATTGGGAGCAAAGAGCTATACTCATAATAGAGGTAGTTTCGCCACAACTCATGTGAGAATTCTGTATACCAGAACTATACCAGAAAGGGTCATTAGTTAGTTGTTAGTTCATTGTACTGTACCTGCAGAACAGGTACTGCACCCTGTACCCAAGGCAAAAACCTATTAACCTCCCTCCCCCACACACTCTTTTGAGGGGAACCCAAAATGTACAGAAAACATACCAAAAAGTTTTGCCTGAATTATGCTAGTGTTGCACGGAAAAGGAATGGTGAGTTAGGATTTAAACATAGTGTGCTCTAATCCATTCTCACAGAGTTCTTTCTTAACTTTAAGAAACTCTAGATTTTATAGTTTGCTGTGAGAGACAGATAATATATGTTAAATCTTAACCAACGTGTTTCATCATCTCAACCCCCTTTAGTGCACTTGCAGTTCTGGAGACCTCTCATGGTTTTAGAGCAAGGATGTGTGAAAAAGGAATAGAGGCATCAATGCTTAGCTTCAGTGCATCAGAACAGGTTCCTTAAATATGCTATAAAGATAACAGACACAGGGGCTTTTGATGAAAAGAGCCAGACTTCTGAGTATGAAAAGTTACACTGTGAACTCAGAGCATAAAGTATTGCTAATATCTGGGAAGTTTTGATGAATTGCCCGTCTGCCTTAGTCATCTGTAAATACAAAATGGAAGGACACATGTGTCAAGATAAAGGCATCGTAAGGAAATCGAAGAGCAGGAGTCATAGAAGAAAACGGATGCATGGGTTCATTTCTGGGAGTTAGTCCTGTATGAAGAAGAGCTCTGGGTCTTGCAGTAGCAGAGACTCATGAACTTCCATCTCACGTCGTCTTATTGTTAGTACAGAGGTTGCTTGAACAGTTAAAAAGAGAAGGAAGTCACATTATGGATCAAAAACCCTTATCAAGAACTATCACATAATGTCATGTATTGTTAGAAGGAAAAGCCCCATGTGATAGTGTGCATATGTATAATCTTGGAATAAAGCCTTGATTTCCAGGCTCCCTTGGGAGCTGTGTGTCAGCCAGGTAACTTAAGTTGTGGTCAGTGAAATTAAGTGGCAGAGGTGAATGCATTTCTGGGAAGAGTCCTTTAGGGAGAAAGATATTTCCCCTCTTCCTTCTTACTATATTGTATGTGGAGAACAGTTTGGTTAGTGTGGTCGGGTCAGCTCAGCCCTGAACTGCCAACATTTATATGACAGGAAAAGAAATCTCTACTTGTTTAAGCTACTGTTATTTTGGATTTTTTGTTGCAGTTAAACAATGAATAAAATTAGGTCTTCTACATGATAAACTCAGTTTTTAAAAAAACTTTTATTTGAAAACAACTTAAGTTGTTTATGGATCTCAGACCAGCATCATGTCAATCTAAGTTGCATTTGACCTGATGCCTTAAAGGATGACAGACAATCAAAAGCCCTGATGGGCTCTGCTCGCTCAGCCTTGAGACTTCATGAGCAACTCTGTCTCCCTCATCCTATACCTTAGTCATATAGGGATGTTTCTGATGACAAATAACAGAGACAGTGGCTCCATGGCTTTCACTGAGTAGGGAATTTCTAGAAGTCCTTACTCTCACATTCTAGAAGTTCCATCCTCTGACAAAATGATCTTGGAAGGAATGGCCTTCCCACCACAATTTTTAGTGGACACACAACTAAGCTATGGCAAGTGGCACAAAAAGAAGTTGCTGCAAGATTCTGAAAAAGATCTCCCTCCCTAGAAAAAATATAAGGAAAAGTCGCCCTCACCATCCCCTCCAACCCTGCCCATGTTACTTCTTACCTTCTTATTTTCAAAAGCAGCTGTGTATGGATACAATGCTTAATACTGTTACACCCCCTCTTGAATTATCTGAGATCAACACAGACTGCCCCCTTCCCAGTTTTCTGATCTACCCGAGCCCCAATCCAAGAGTAGAAATTACCCAACTCTCCTGAGAGTTTTTGTAGTGTCATTCAGAGGTGTCAATAAATAGGCCTTATTTAATGGAAAAATGACTTTTGATAGAGCTAGGAAATCTTCTTCTTGTAAATTCTGTCAAAGGTCCCTTCAAGAGAGGTGGGAAAAACTACCAAAAACCAGATCTTCCTTTGTGTAGACTGAGATGATATTTAAAGATCTCTATGAGACAATGTTGTATAGTATAAAAAACAAGAATTAGAGCCAATTCTTGTTCTCAGTTCAGCTCAGTCGCGTCCGACTCTTTGCAACGCCGTGATGCCTTCCAACCATCTCATCCTCTGTCGTCCCCTTCTCCTCCCAACTTCAATTGTTCCCAGCATCAGGGTCTTATCAAATGAGTCAGCTCCAAAGTATTGGCATTTCAGCTTCAACATCAGTCCTTCCAATGAATATTCAGGACTGATCTCCTTTAGGATGGACTGGTTGGATGTTCTTGTAGTCCACGGGACTCTCAAGAGTCTTCTCCAACACCACAGTTCAAAAGCATCAATTCTTCAGCACTCAGCTTTCTGAATGTCCAACTCTCATATCCATACATGAATACTGGAAAAACCATAACTTTGACTAGATAGACCTTTGTTGGCAAAGCAATGCCTCTGCTTTTTAACATGCTGTCTAAATTGGTCATAACTTTTTTTTCCAAGGAGCAAGTGTCTTTTAATTTCATGGCTGCAGTCACCATCTGCAGTGATTTTGGAGCCCAGAAAAATACAGTCTGCCAATGTCTCCACTGTTTCCCCATCTATTTGCTATGAAGTGATGGGACCAGATGCCATGATCTTAGTTTTCTGAATGTTGAGTTTTAAGCCTACTTTTTCACTCTCTTTCACTTTCATCAAGAGGCTCTTTAATTCCTTTTCACTTTCTGCCATAAGGGTGGTGTCATCTTCATATCTGAGGTTATTGATATTTCTCCCGGCAATCTTGATTCCAGCTTGTGCTGCATCCAGTCCAGCATTTCTCATGATGTACTCTGCATATAAGTTAAAAAAGCAGGGTGACAGTATATAGCCTTGACGTACTCCTTTCCCAATTTGGAACCAGTCTGTTGTTCCCTGTCCAGTTCTAACTGTTGCTTCCTGACCTGCATACACATTTCTCAAGAGGCAGGTCAGGTGGTCTGGTATTCCCATCACCTTAAGAATTTTCTACTGTTTGTGGTGATCCACACAGTCAAAGGCTTTGGCATAGTCAGTAAAGCAGAAACAGGTGTTTTTGTGGAACTCTCGCTTTTTCAATAATCCAACAGATGTTGGCAATTTGATCTCTGGTTCCTTTGCCTTTTCTAAAACCAGCTTGAACATCTGGAAGTTCACAGTTCATGTAGTGTTGAAGCCTGGCTTGGAGAATTTTGCGCATTATTTTGCTAGCATGTGAGATGAGTGCAATTGTGTGGTAGTTTGAGCATTCTTTGGCATTGTCTCTCTTTGGGATTGGAATGAAAACTGTCCTTTTCCAGTGCTATGCCACTACTGAGTTTTCCAAATTTTCTGGCATATTGAGTGCAGCACTTTTGCAGCATCATCTTTCAGGATTTGAAATAGCTCAACTGGAATTCCATCACCTCCACTAGTTTTGTTCATAGTGATGCTTCCTAAGGCCCACTTGACTTCACGTTCTAGGATGTCTGGCTCTAGGTGAGTGATCACACCATCGTGATTATCTGGGTCATGGAGATCTTTTTTGTATAGTTCTTCTGTGTATTCTCGCCACCTCTTCTTAATATCTTTTGCTTCTGATAGGTCCATACAATTTCTGTCCTTTATTGAGTCCATCTTTGCATGAAATGTTCCCTTGGTATCTCTAATTACTTGAAGGGATCTCTAGTCTTTCCCATTCTTTTGTTTTCCTGTTTCTTTGCATTGATCACCGAGGAAGGCTTTCTTACCTCTCCGTGGTATTCTTTGGAACCCTGCATTCAAATGGGTATATCTTTTCTTTTCTCCTTTGCGTTTTGCTTCTCTTCTTTTCACAGCTATTTGTAAAGCCTCCTCAGACAGCCATTTTGCTTTTTTGTATTTCTTTTTCTTGGGGATGGTCTTGGTCCCTGTCTCCTGTACAAATGTCACAAACCTCCATCCATAGTTCATCAGGCACTCTGTCTATCAGATCTAATCCCTTGAATCTATTTCTCACTTCCACTGTATAATCACAACAGGTTTGATTTAGGTCGTACCTGAATGGTCTAGTTGGTTTTCCCTACTTTCTTCAGTTTAAGTCTGAATATGGCAATAAGGAGTCATGATCTGAGGCACAGTCATCTCCCAGTCTTGTTTGTGCTGACTGTATAGAGCTTCTCCATCTTTGGCTGCAAAGAATATAATCAGTCTGATTTTGGTGTTGACCATCTGGTGTTGTCCATGTGTAGAGTCTTCTCTTGTGTTTTTGGAAGAGGCTGTTTGTTATGACCAGTGTGTTCTCTTGGCAAAACTCTATTAGCCTTTTCCCTGATTCATCCTGTACTTAAGGACAAATTTGCCTGTTACTTCAGGTGCTTCTTGACTTCCTACTTTTGCATTCCAGTCCCCTATAATGAAAAGGACGTCTTTTTTGGGTGTTAGTTCCATAAGGTCTTGTACATCTTCATAGAACCGTTCAACTTCAGCTTCTTCAGTGTTACTGGTTGGGGCATAGACTTGAATTATCATGATATTGAATGGTTTGCCTTAGAAACGAACGGGGATCATTCTGTCGTTTTTGTGATTGCATCCAAGTACTGCATTTTGAACTCTCTTGTTGACTATGATGGCTACTCCATGTCTTTTAAGGGATTCTTGCCCACAGTAGTAGATATATCGGTTAAATTCAGCTGAGTTAAATTCACCCATTCCAGTCCATTTTAGTTCACTGAGTCCTAAAATGTCGACATTCACTCTTGCGATCTCTTGTTTGACCACTTCCAATTTGCCTTGATATTCTTGTTCTACCAAGACTGAATTCCATACCTAAGTCAAATTTTCTTAGATTTATTTTTTCTTGCAAGATTAGGAGCTTAGAATATATATTCTTTAGGTTGCTTTTAACTCCAAGTCAGTTATCTCATCCTTAAAGGATGATTGTCTGTCATCCTTTAATGCATCAGGTAAAATGTAACTTAGATTTTGAGATAGAGTTTCTCAGAACTATTGAAATATTTTCTCATTCTTTATCATTCCATTCATCCATTTATTCATTTTTTAAACTTGAGATATATATGGTATAACATTCTACTAGTGGTAGGTGTAAAACACAATTATTTGGTGAATACATATATTACAAATAGTTACTGCAATATTTCTGTGAAAATGCTGTAAGAATTTTGATTGAGATTGTGTTGAGTCAACATAACTTTGGGTGGAATGGATGTTTAACAATATTCTTCCAGTCCATGAGTATAGATTATCTTTCCGCTTACTTCTCTTTCATCAGCGCCTTAAAATTTTCAGTGTACAGGTGCATGTATGTGCAAATAGTGACAATTTTATTTCCTTTCTGACTTGTGTGCCTTTTATTTCTTGCTTATATGCCATGGTTAGGGCTTCAGGTACTGTATTGACTAAAAGAGGTGAGAGCAGGCATCTTTGTCTTGATCCTGAACTGAAAGAAAAAACTTTCAATTTTTCACCATTGAATATTACTTTAGCTATGGGCTTGTCATATATGATGTTATTACATTGAGGTATGTTTCCTATATACCCGCTTTGAGAGTTTTCATTGTGAATGGATGTTAAATTTTGTCAGATGCTTTTTCTGCATCCATTTAGATGATCATGTTATTGTTGTGCTCTTTTTTAAATGTGATGTATCACATTGATTTGAAGATGCTAAACCTTTCATGCATCCTTGAAATAAATCTCACTTGATCATGGTACATGATCCTTTTAATGCCTTGTTGAAATTCAGTTTGCTAATATTTTGTTGAGGATTTTTATATCTATATTCATTAGAGATATTGACCTACAATTTTCTTGTATTATCTTTGTTTGGTCCTGGTATCAGGGAAATGCTGGCTTCATAAAATGACTTGGGGAGTTTTTCCATCTCTCATATTTTTTGGAGACTTTGAGAAAGACAGATGTGAATTCTACCAAATGTTTAAAGAATTGATTGCTGGAGTCATCTGGTCCTGGAATTTTATTCATTGGGAGGTTTGTGATTACTGATTTAATCTTCTTTACTAGGAATTATGTCAGTTCAGATGTTGTATTTCTTTGTGATTCAACCTTGGTAGTTTGTATGTTTCTATAAATTTATCCATTTCTTCTAAGTTGTCCAACTTAACTGACATATAATTGGTCATAGTATTCTCTTGAGATCCTTTTTATTTCTGTGCTATCAGTTGTAAGTCTTTTCTTTCATTTCTAATTTTAATTAGTCCTTTTCCCCTGTTAGTGACCCTAGCTAGAGACTTGTCAATTTTTTCTCTTTAAAAAAACTCGTTTTTATTGTTTCTTCTATTGTATTTTAGTCTCTATTTCAGTTATTTCTTCTCTGTTATGTATTTCTTTTCTTCTAATAAATTTGGGCTTAGTTTGTTCTTTTCTGGTTTCTTGAAGTGCAAAGCTAGATTGTTTATTTGATATCTTTCTTTTTTCTTAATGTAGGCACTTAATCACTATGAATTCCCCTCTTAGAACTGCTTTTGCTGCATCCTACAAGTTTCATTATCTTATATTTCCATTTTCACTTGTTTCAAGATACTCATTCTTTCATGTTTTTAAATCTGTGTGACCCCTAAAGGAAGATGGTTACTTTTTATATTTTATTGTGATTCTTTAATAACTTAGTGCTATTCCATATAGATATTCCTGTGCTTGGCTTTCAGAGAACTGTGGTGGTGGAGAAGACTCTTGAGAGTCCCTTGGACTGCAAGGAGATCCAACCAATCCATCCTAAAGGAAATCAGTCCTGAATATTCATTGGAAGGACTGATGCTAGAGCTGAAACTCCAATACTTTGGCCACCTGATGCAAAGAACTGGCTCGTTGAAAAATACTCTGATGCTGGGAAAGATTGAAGGCGGGAGGAGAAGGAGATGACAGGATGAGATGGTTGGAAGGCATCGCCAACTCAATGGATATGAGTTTGAGTAAGCTCCGGGAGTTGGTGATGGACAGGGAAGCCTGGAGTGCTGCAGTCCATGGGGTTGCAAAGAGTCAGACACAACTGTGCTACTGAACTGAACTGAAACATTGTTTTCCCTCAATATCATATATGAAATATTTGATATGATAAAATTATTTGTAAATATATGATATAAATAGAGTCAGGAAAATTACTTGAGAAATGGAGTGGAAATGTAGGGAAATACTAGGTGAGGTATGTTGGTGAAAGAGAAGAGTAACTTTCTTGGCATTGATATGAGCAATGCTATTTTGGGAATATGACACCAAAAATATAGGCAACAGAAGCAAAAAGGAAACAAATGGAATTGCTTTAAACTAAAAAGTATCTGCACAGCAATGAAAACCATCAACAGAGTGAGAAGACAACCTATGAAATGGGTGAAAATATTTGCAAGTCATTTACCTGATAAGTGGTTAATATCTGAAGTATATAAGGAACTCAAGAAACCAAAGAACCTAATTAAAAACTGAGTAAAGGACCCAAATAGACATTTCACAAAAGAAGACATGCAAATGACTCATAGATATTTTAAATGGTGGTGAACTTAGGTAACTGCAAATCAAAACTAAAATGAGATATCACCTTACACCTGTTAGAAACCTGTTTTCTGAATACTATACTGTATAGAATACTACACACATACACACACACACACAATGGAATACTATTCAGTCTTAAAAAAAAGGAAATCCTGTGTTTTTGATGCTACGGATGAACTTGGAAGACGCTAGTCTAGGTGAAATAAGTCAGACACAGAAAGGCAAATCTGGTATGATCTCACTTATGAGTGAGTGTGACTGCTTGGTCATGTCTGACTCTCTGCAACTCCGTGGGCTGTAGCCCACCAGGTTCCTCTGTCTATGAGATTTCCCAGGCAAGAATACTGGAATGGGTTGCCATTTGCTCCTCCAGGGGATCTTCCTGACCCAGGGATGGAAACTGCATCTCTTGCATTGGCAGGCAAATTCTTTACCACTGTGCCACCAGTAGGTTTTTATGATCTCACTTATATGTGGAATCTAACATAGACTCACGGAAGTAGAGAGTAGAAAGTTGGATGCCAGGGGCTGTGGGGGGTGGAGAAATTGGGATACAAAGGGTACAAAGTTTTAGTTATGCAAACTGGAAAAGTTCTGGAGATCTAATGTAACACTGGGACTATAGTTAACAATATTGTATTGTGTCCTTGAAATTTGCTAAGAAGGTCATTTTAAGTGTTCTCACCACTCTGGAAAAGGTGATGACTATCAGAGGTGATGGATATGGATACATCAATCAGCTTGATTGTGGTGATTACACAAAGGATACATATAATCAACTGTAAAGTTTATACACCTTAAATACATTTAAATTTTAGTTGTCACCTATACCTCAGAAAAGCTAAAAGGGAAAATATTGGCTATAGACATTCTTGAATCTCATTGCTCTGTATACCATAAATGATCAATCGTGTTATGGTAAGCATTTGTAGTATTCACTATTTTCTTAAATGTTGCTGCTCATGTTACTTATACTGTGTTTGAGACAGAAAACTGGGTGGGTGGGGGGATTTTGAGTAGCCTTGTGAGCAGGTGACAGCCATTTCTGAGCTCTTCATTTGCAAAACAGTTCTTCCATTGAGAGAGAATGTTGACTTTTGGAGGAAGTTGTTTAAGATATTGCCTTTACATATGATTTCCTCCCATAAGGAAAAATAGGATAAAGACATCCGTTCTAATAACATTTTTTTTTAACTGTTTATTCTAGGACACATTCAGCAGTTCTTCAAACTAGCTGTCATAATAAAAATATTTTACTCTGGGGACAATTAGCACCATCATGTCAAAATAGATTTCTCCTCACAACTCCCTCCTCTGGCTGTTGAGAGATCACAGGATGAAAGCAAGAAGTATGTTTTCTAGAGCCTGACCAGATGAGGCCTGTTCCTTCCAGCCTTGATGATGGGTCACTGGAGGCTGTAGGGGCTCTTTTAAGAGCTACTTGGGTTGACAGGTGTTGTTTGTTGGCGTTCTGGATGCAGTGCTGGAGGAGGTGTCATCATTTATGTTACAGCGTGTGAGTGGGAGCTGAAAGACAGGTTGTGTATGGACATCATTTGGTGGGAGCTATTCTTAGTTCTTTGGACAGCCTCAGGATTTAGAGCCTGCCTCCTTGGCAAAATAAAAAATACCACTGTAATTTTTAATAAGATCAGAAGCTCTTTGTACACACCATGTTTTCTCATCTCTTACTAATGTAGAAGGTGCACGCCAAGCTTTTGACAGGGAAAAGCTAGGGAGAAATCAACAACAGCCTGATAATTCCCCTGTGTCTATCAAGGCTGTTTAATGTTGTTGTTTACTTAAATTACATTTCCTGAAGTCAATAGTTTAATTTTATTTATGGAAATGTCCCCGAGGACTCAGAGAGTGCTATATTGGATGGGATCATTCATAAATTTGGGGTTTCCTGTGAGAATGTTGTTTTTTTGCCCAGCCTTATGCTTCTGATATTTCAATCTCACTGTGAATAGGAGAGAAAGTTCAACTCCTTCACAAAAATGCAAAGTTCCAATGCTGCCTGTTGTTTTTGTTAAAGGTGAGAAGGTAAAAATCATGAAAGCCATTTTCAAATATCTAGGTGCATTTCTTACATTTTTGTTGTCCCTTAATTTAAAACCCATAGTAGACTATTTGAAGCCCACTGGCCAGCCATTAGGGAGAAATTATTTATATCTTGATGTAATCTCTCATAGCATTTTGAACTTAGTCATTTTAACAGTATCTTTAAGTATTTATTGACTCAGAGGCAATATTTTCTTTAACTTCCTCTCTGAGGACCTGGAAAACTCAACAAATCAGTATTTATGACCTTTATTTGAATATGATCTCCTTTAAGACTCTGATAATTTAAATCTATAATTCGGCAGTTTTTGTATGGGCATGGTGAAATAGACAGCTGTGTAGCACATTGAGGTATTTAAAAGAGAAAGTGACTGCCTAATGAGTGTTCTATAGGTGCTCAGGTATCATGAATCACTAGAGGTCTGATCTCCCCTCACCCTTTTAATGTCCTCACCTCTGTTCTAGTTCTAGTTCAATATGCTCAAATGTAAGAATGATCAAACACAAAGGTACATCTTTATGACTTCTTTGAATCTTATTAAAAAACAAATGATTAATTAAAACAATTGCAATCCTGAAAAACAGAGATGAATAACAAAAGCTTTAAAATATCAGGAACAGAGTAGTCCATGGACATGTGGTAAGTGACTGATGTAAGCCAGTGATGGGAGAAGGGGAGCAACAGGTTGATTTCTACTGGAAATCCTAAAAGACACTGAAATTAGAGCCATCAGGTAGCCGTGAAAGTGAGACTGAAAATAGGAGGATTGACTGAAAGCCTGAAGAAACAGACTCCACATCACTACTCCTCCCATCTGGAAGACTTCCCTCCTCCACTCTAGGTACAAGGGTACTTAGACTGCTGGGAACACATCACACTGAGGGTAGGGGTAGCATGTTGATAACTACCAGATAATGTAGAAGTATTATTAGAAATCTTGAAATCCCCAAATTCATTCCCTCCCTAGGCTCCCTCACTGCGGCTAGGCTGATTCCCTTCATGCAGAGGTTGACATGTTCTTGGATGTAATTAATACAAGAGAAAATAAGGAAAAATCTAATTCTTTAGTTTCTGAGTGACCCACTCTTTCATATGAAAGGCTAGCAAAGAGTCATCAGTCATGTTTCTTGCAAATCCAACATCACATGGCAGATGGCAAACACACAAAACATAAGCAAGCACATGGAGGAACAGTTTTATTAGCAGTCTCAAAGACCTGGAAGACACATCATATATGACCCCAAACAAGATGCCATTAAAGCAATTCCTTCAGAGGGAGAAAAGGTTTTGAAAATTAAGAATAGTAAGAATGAGATAAATTTGCGGAATCTCTTAGGAAGCAGAACACTGACAATGACACTAACAAAGTTTCTTAAAAGGAAAGAAATAGTAAGAAAAATAGGACCATTCAGTCAGGCCCACCGCCTGGCTAACCAGATTCAGACAGGGGTAAGAGGGAAACTAACGGGATCAGATGATCAGAAATAATTTAAATTTCTGGGACTGAGGAACTTGAGTGTCCATATTTAAAGAGCTCACTAAGTACTCAGCACTATTGTATGAAAACATTTAACAAGGCACATCACAGTGTAATTTCAGAGTAGGAAAATTTAGGCTAAAATCCTAAAGTTTTTAAGAGATGAAAAATAAGTGCAAATACAAAAACTCAACAAAACCAATTGTCCACAAAGGGTCAGCAGTTAGAACCAGATGGAGCTTACCCATCACAACAATTCAGGCCAGAAGATCTAAGTTTCTATATTCCCAGATCCTCAAGTGAGCAGAAATAGACATTTCTCAAACATGCAAGGTCTTGAAACTGTCTACCATGCTGTCTTAATTAGGAAGCTACTTGTATGATCCATCTCAATGATATATGTAGTAAGCACAAAATAAAATATACTTTGAAATAGAATAAATACACAGTAAATGAATGAAACCCAGGTTACATCTTTTATTCCAGGCCAATGAATGTAGGTTGTTGCCTCAAGTGCAACCAAAGACTTGTGGAAGTTGCTATTGTGTTCATTGTGATAAAGTTTTTTATTCTAACACTCAAATTCAGTTCTGGGGTTTCAAGAGAGTCTTAAAGTTCTGTGTCTGTGTTGTATGTTTTGGAGCATATCTGCACACCCTTCTTGGACACCAACAACTGAGAACTGAAGACCATAGCCTGTTCAAATCTGGGAAACCTCATGGTCAACCAGTTAGCACCAAGGTTGCTCTGCAACATTGGAGCCTTTTCTGGGCTCACTCTCCAGCCTTGTGCTTTTTGGCTATTATCCTCCATGCCGTAGGCAATAATCTTCCCTTGGTTTGTATGTTATCTGTATCCACTTTACATGAAAGCACTTATGATGCATCTCTCTGAGCCATTTAAATGAGGTCATTTAGTAAAAACAACACATAACTGGAGAAGAAAGCTAACCAATGATAGTACAGTTGACCCTTGAACAACAGGAGTTTGAACTGCACAGATGTTTCAATAAATATGCACTACAGTACCAGTCAAACCTAAAGGAAATCAACCCTAAATATTCATTGGAAGGACTGGTGTTGAATCTGAAATACTTTGGCCACCTGATGCAAAGAGCTGAGTCATTGGAAAAGACCCTGACGCTGCAGAAGATTGAAGGCAGAAGGAGAAGGGAGCAACAGAGGATGAGATGGTTGGATGGCATCATTGACTCAATGGACGTGAATTTGAGCTAACTCCAGAACATGGTGAAGGACAGGGGTGCCTGGTGTGCTGCAGTCCGCGGGGTTGCAAAGATTCAGACACGACTGAGCGAATGAACAACAGCAGCACTGTACCATCTGCATTTGGGCTGAACCTATAGCCCTTCTTACCTGGTGACAATTATCATTTCAGAACTAATGCATAGTAATTGTAGCGGGTCTGCATTTCTTTTTTATTTGTCTCTGCTTCCCCATAAATAAATCTTCCATTTTCCAGAATATTCTTCAAAACTCTTAATCATTCCCCCCAGACACTAACAGGATATTTCACTGGTGCATGTTCTGGTTCTACCAAGCCTTCAAAAGCTGGATCCTTCAAGTCGCTTCCCCTCCCTGGAAATTGTGTTAATCACCTTATTTATCTAACTTAAATAGGACAAAAGAATTGAACCATGCATTCTCTAATATTGTTCTAGTACTGGTATGCTCTGTTTCATAATTCTCTTCATTTTCCCAGTTTAATGGCACTACATTGTTTAGACAAGAGATATGAGGATATTTTATGGTTTTGCCAAGTGGTTACCTAAGAAAGATGATCAGAAAGAAGGCAGACTGTGGCAAAAGAGCTGGAATGTTTCTTTTTCACAAAATTATATATTAATAAAAGCCATCTTTTTTTTTTTTTAATATTTACTGTATGCCCAGAAATGTTCAGGGCATATTACATACCAACATACATGCCTGTTAGTGTCTGGGATCACTAATCTTCACATCTCTTTAAAGTAAATGCTATTGTTTTCATTAGCCATTTAAAAAAATAGAAGAATATTCACTTTGTGTACATAATATTCACTTGTGTACATAAACACACAAAGTCAATCAAATGATACAGAGAATTCTAAGCTTGCAAAGTAAATTGAAGAGTACATTGAAAAACCCCACCCCAACGCCTTTCCATCCCCAAACCAACTCATCAGAGCTGCAATGCTTTCCTGTGTGTTCTTTCAATACTGAGAGAGTACGGCTGTAAGTAGAGTGGCTAGATGAAAAACATCCGTATTTTAATGTTTCTAAATAGGACCTGTTTGTCTCGGGGCCCAGCAGGAAGGGCAGGTTAAGAACCATGAGGTTGGAGATCCATGAAGCAGTAGTTCACACTCTGCTTACAGGTCACTCAGTTGACTGCACACAATTGGCACACATTCAGATTAGTCAACGTAGGGAAAGTGGGGGTAACAACTCCACAGAGAGGTTTGGGAAGTGGGTGTCTCGACAGGAGCAGTGGCCTCTGGTCTGGAGTGATACCTGAAGTGGTACCCTAGTTCATCCCCCTAGTATGCTTGCAGACCTACAGCGGACGTTTCAAAACAACTAATTCGAAAGTCCACGTTGGCCACTGTGACTCTATTTGTAAATACTTAACATGTCTTAACATAGTTTAAATCTTCTAACTTTCACACAAGATGAGTAGGAATCATAACGAGAGAGAAATCATGTCATAACAAGACCAGCTTATTCTCCTAAAATGTTGTTATAATTTATATTTCCAGCAACATGCAAAAAGAAATTTCTGACAGATCTTTTTCCTTCTATGGCTTATGACTCACAACATACCCAACACAGAATATCATTAAACCTTTAAAATCTATAGCAAGTGAATAGAAAATGCACCTCAGTTTTTAAATTTTTTGATGCTGAATAAGTTTCTTAATCAGTGACCAATTGCATTTCTTTCTGTGAAATACCTCTGTATACTTTTTTAAAAAATATATTGAGTTATTCTTTGTTTTGTTGATTTATGAAAGCTCTTTATGCATTAAAACCTTAGGCCCTTTTCTGTCATTTGCATTAAAAATGTTTCTCAAACTTGTTATATATACTTCTAAGGCATTTCCCGCCTCCTCCCCATACTCCCCAGTACTTTAAACACATTTCATGGCATCTGTTTAAATGATAAAAGATTTCCCCTTACCAAAATGACAAAAAAATTCAATCAAACTTTTGTGTATTTGTTTTTAAGTTTGCATCTCTGATTTATTTGAAAAAGCTTTTAGATGTTTCCATATTAGGAGTGAGGCTGATAGCCAACTGGTGCTTTAATTCTATCTCCCATTGATAGCTGGACAAGTGTTCACACATAATTTTTTCAGTTGTTTTCTCACTGACTTATTTAAAAATCATCTTTTTAGTATTATAAGTTCCTCCTTTGTCCATTTTGGATAATTTATAGACTATTCATGCTCTAATACTCGTTATAAGAAAAGAAAGAAAGTGAAGTCGCTCAGTCAGTGTCTGACTCTTTATGACCCCATAGACTGTAGCCCACCAGGCTCCTTTGTCCATGGGATTTCCCAGGCAAGAATACTAGAGTGGGTTTCCATTTCCTTCTCCAGGAAATCTTCCTGACTCAGGGATTGAACCTGGGTCTCCCGCATTATAGGCAGACACTTTACCCTCTGAGCCACCAGGGAAACCCAATACTCATTATAATTCTGTTCAATTTATCTGTTTTCCTGAGTCAGTACTAAATTATTTTTAATTATTTTAATTTAAAAAGGTTTTATTTTTGGATAAAAGAGTCCAACTCATTTTTGGTCTTATTTTTCTTGTTTGTATCACTTTTATTTTACTAAATATGTTCATTGTGTTTTATGCTTCTGATGTACTGTAGATTTAATATTTTAATTTTTTATTCATTTGAATCAATATTCATATGTAAAAATATTAAGGATTTTTAACTGAAAGTGTGGGCAGTTGTATTTATCCAGTTTTGATATCAACCTTATTCTACTTTTATAAGAAGCATTTGAATCTTTTCCCTATGGTAGGAATAACTAATGCCCATTGTAAAGATGACAAAACTGAAGCTTTAAGAAATAACTTGATTTCTAACATAATTCCACAATAATAAGTATACAGACTCTATGATTTCAACTGTGATTTAGACTGTGAAATTTTTGCACCCTGTTTTATGTCCCTGGATATGTTCCAGTGTCTCCTAGAATACAGTCTATGGGAACTTGAATAGAATTTGTATCCTACTGTTGTGAAAGTTGTATAAATCTTAATTATGTTGAATTGGTTCACAGGGCTTTTCACGTCTACTATATCCTTCTGCTTCTCTGTATATTCATTCTATTAATTTTTGAGAGCTTGATATTAAAACTCCAACTAAAAAAATCTTAATTTATCTACTTAAAAAATAATTGTAATATATAGTGGAACTATATGTAACCTTGTTCTGTATTTTCCAAGTCTCCTGTAAATGTGTTATCACACTTTCATAATTTAAAAGAATAAAACTTTTTTTTAAAAATTGGGGGAAAAAAGGAACATGTCCAAGGTCATACATCTGTTAAAGAACAGAGGTATGATTTTCACCCGCTGAATTGGGAAATATTTATCCTGATTGGATAAGTAAACACTGGAGCATTTGCTCTGAAATAAGACACTAGATATTAACAACATCCCTAAAATTTATAAAATATACCTCATGTATAGCTTGTATATAAATAATTACCATATGTTTATAAGGTCATATTTTTCAATAATGCTGAGGCCCATTTCACCATCTTTTTCTCCAATACACTTTCTAACACAGGGAGGAAACTAAAGTTCGTGTAGCACCTGGGCCAGACCAGAGCTTAGAAGCAAAAATGGCAATGACCAAGTGCATCCTGTGACGTGTGTCGTCTTCCCCTAAGAGTTAACTGTAGTCTTTCCTCTCTCAGAAGAATATGACAAGTTTTTCCACAAAGAGAGTCAACATATTTTGGTTGAAACATCACCCTGTTAGAGAGGCTGCTCTGCCACCGTTGGAGCTTTTAAGCAAGAATGAGATAATCCCAACAATTACCTTCCATTAGCAACATGATCTGGCCCCAGATTCTTCCTCCAGTTCTCACAGCCTCCCTTCTGGAGGGAGGAGCATCTGAAATGGGCTTCAAGACCATTTGAAGTGGAGAATAATCAGAAGTATAGTGATGAGCTCAAGGTGGGTAAGTTAATCAAAGGATCAGGAGGGATGATGAACCCCAAATCAGAAAAATCTGCTCATTTGGGCTAATATAACCTGGTTTTCATCTTTTCAGAGGATTCACTTTAGACTAGCCTCTTAATTAGTATGCTTGCATCATAGCATCAGTAAGGCACAAAACACTTGCATTTATCGGTCTTATTCATTTCCCCTTTAAGGGTAGTAAATAAGGCTGATAAAGTTATACTCATTGCTTTAATTCAAGGTTTAATGTAAACACAAAAAAATCTCCTATGGGAATTCAAAAAGAATTCATAACCTTTGACTAGGTCTTTTCTCTCTTTTGCTCAGATATAACTAGACCCTGAAAGAATTTTTCCATTTGATGGCTTTTATTTTTTAAAATCACCACCTCTATCAACACCACAACTGTAGTCAGCATCACCATTATCATCATCAGTTTTACCATCACCATTTTCTACTGTGTGAGGAATGCTGTTCTGAGTTTTTTGAAGGAAGTTGCAAAGAAAATTGAAGCCTATGCTTGCCCAGACAGTGTTTGTAACAAAAGGGGAAAGTATTATTATATTATCACACTGATAAAACTGTCAGTAAATGCAAATGACATGCACCCTAAAAATAGTCATCTACAGCATCGACAAAAGGGACGCTAGTGAAAGACGGGTCTGCAGATTTATTAGGCTCACCAGACTGTCTGTTCCAAGAATGCAGAGGCCATGTTTGCTTTGTTATCTCTGTATACTCATGACTACATGCAACATCGAGCACTTGCTAGGGCTCCATAACTAGTCATTGAAATGCAAGTCGGGGCACAGTTAAACAGAGGGTTAGCTACAGTCATTGAGGTGAATATTATTGTTTCTAGAATTTATTGTGCACTGAAATCACCTAGGATCTTTAAAAGTTCTTACGTCTGGCTGTTACTCCCAGACTTTCAGATTTAATTGGTATTGGGTGCAGCCTTCTCAGCTTAATTTGTTAAAGCTCCTAGATGATTTTAATGTTCACAACTTTTGGAAATCACTGTTAAAACAATTAAAATCCAATGTTGCACACAAGGCAGTCCTAGCTTATGATCTTATTAAGCAGTCAGTCAACTTTGCAGACACTTATTTAGCACCTATTAAGCACAAGGCATTCTATGTGGTCATAGGGAGTGTGGAAAACATAGCATGACTGTTAGAGTTTCCCATTGATCTAGAAGACAAATGAAACCATGCAAAAAAGATGTTTGTTAAATAAAATAGGGTGACAATGTTGAAAAATATTATAGAATATAATAATTGGCATATGATTTACAAGTGAGCCAATAAATATTAAGAAGCTTATAGGAAGAAGAGAGCTTTCCTTTTGAAGTTGTCAAGGAAGTATTCACAGAGGAAGGGACTTCTAAGCTGGGTCTTGAACTGAGCATATGAGAATAAAACACATTCTGGAATAGAGGGGAACTCAAAGTAAGGGCAGGCTTTCCTGGTGGCTCAAGTCAGTGAAGAATCTGCCTGCAATGCAGAGACCTGGGTTCGATCCCTGGGTTGGAAAGATCCCCTGGAGAAGGGAATGGCTACCCACTTCAGTATTCTTTGCCTGGAGAATCCCATGGACAAAGGAGCTAGCAGGCTACAGTCCATGGGACCCCAAAGAGTTGGACATGACTGAGCGACTAACACGCTTTCACTTTTTCCACTCAAAGTCAGGGCACCCCAAAAATGCAAGAAGTGATACAGTCTCAGGAGTGATAGTTTCAAAACACTGCTAGGTAGATTATTCAAGGGTCTCATTCTTCATAGGTTGGTGGGTCATTAGAACGTTTCCAGAGCTATGCTAGCATTGCCAACAACAAATACTGTGGTTTCTAAGTACTTAATTGGGAACTATCACTCAGACCCAATCTGAAAAGTCTTAGTTGAGTACTAATAAGGCAGTGAAGAAAGGAAACCTTTAGCAGAATGAAAGAAATAGACCATTTCTAGCAGAGATAAAGGTGTGAACAAGGAGGGAGCGGTTGGGATGAGGTCAGTGGCCATGGAAACAGATTTTCTCGGTGGGAAAGAAATGGGGGATGGGGAGGCTCCAACTGAGATTTCTTAGTAACTTGGGCCTTGTCTTGCACCCTCTGCTTTTCCAGATGGCTATTAGCCGTCAGGCAGAATTTAATCCAAGGGTCAATAGGACTTAATTATGGCCTTTGTTAAAGTCTTGATGACTTGCTATTTATTTTTTAATAAGCTTGTCATTCATTATGTCTCTTACTTTAAATGTCAAGATGGTGAGGGAATGAAGGGAATATTGCCTTGGTTCTCTGTCCTGTCATTACTGTCAACCAGTCATTACTGGAACCCTGTTCCTTGTCCACTGCTTTTGACAATCTATTTCTGGGGAAGTAAAATGACACACTTCCAGTAGTTTAAAACCCCCAGCTTAATAAAGAATAAATGGAAAAAATTAGAAAAATGGAGGCAGGGCTATCTCTGGGGTCTGTTAATTTAGGTACTTGCCTTCAGGGGACCCTGAGTTTATAAACAGATGGGAAGAAAGGGGGGGTGTGGATTAGCTAATTAGTACTAAAAAAAGATCCAGCATTTATATATAAACGTTTAGCCAAAAAATCTTCAGTTATTCTCCCTACAAGTAAGAAGATGACCTCTCTTCCGTTTTACCCTTTGCTTAGGCAGCCCCTTTAGAAGGGTTTCTCTTCCATGTTTGGGGGTTATGTTCGCAGGGGAGAATGGCAACTGGGAGAAAAGCTGATTGGGAAGTGGGGGTATGACAGAGGGCCAGGCTTCCCCCTATTTCCTTCAGGCCAAGCTGAGCTGGGAGGTTGGAATAATATTGTTCAAAATACAGCAGGACCAACAGATTTCCTGCAAACCCCCACAGGATAAGTGCTTTAGGTTTTGTGAGACACCTATAGTCTCTGTTGTGCAGTCTTTTCTGTGCTATTGGTTTGTTTTCCTATAGCCCTTGAGAAACGTTAAATTAAAAAGTGTTTTCTGTTGTTGTTGTTGCTGCCGTTGCTTCTTGCTTGTGGGCTCTACCGAAGCAGGCCGTGCGCCTCCGTTAGGGGCTGTGTTCGCTCCTTTTTTTTTTGGTGTAGGGAAGGCTCTGCATTTGCACCACTCCACAGGTCTGAGAAAGGAGAGAAAGGCTGGTTGTTAAGATGGAGGAGCACCTTCTTTTTGCTTTCTGAAGTGCCAAGTCCTTTTCCTTTTCCTCTTCCTTTCAGAGACAGAAGAGTTCCTTTCTGATTTTTGTTGGAGGCATCATGTGAGACTTACCTATTTAAACTGTTTCTGGTTGACCTGCTATACTAAATGGAATTGAAATGCATTCAGTATGGGCTAAATAACAGTTAGCATTCATCAAATGCTTCCATATGCCTTATTCTAAACGCTGTACGTGTGTTCCCCTTAAACCCCTGTGAAGCAATGCTGTTACTCCCATTTGGCAGATAAGGAACCTGAGGCATGAAGGGATCAAATTATTTGCTAAGGTCATGAAACTTAGGAAGAGCAGGACTTGGATTTGAATCCACTTACTCCAACTCCACATTCCAACCCTCTTAGTTACAATACCCTCTTATCTCATTCCCCACATATTGAATGTTGACATAACCTAACAATTTTCTGTAAACCTAGGGCATTTATGTCAGTCAGGATAAGCCAAATGGATTCCACAATAACAAATTACACCCACGTCTTAGTAGCATAGAACAGCAAAGGTTTATTTCTACACACATGCCATATTCACATAGTAGGAAGTTCTGCTCCATGCTGTCGCTCAGGATCCAGGCTGATGGATTATCCACCATCTTGCATCCACACCTTCTGGAACATGCAGCACCCTCAGTCTGCAGCAAGAGAGACTGAGGATCTCACATGCAGTTTTCGAAGCCTCTGCCCACAAGGGGTGCATGCCACTTCTTACATTTATTGTCCACAACTACTTACTTTTCCCCACCTGACTGAAGGGGCTGGAAACTGTAGAGAAGCAACAGGGCTATTTGATATGCAATAGTTCCTGTGTAATAGCATTTCATGATAACTCAATGTCAATAGTTCCTGTGTAATAGCATTTCATGATAACTCAATGTATCTCCATATACAGTAGCTTGTCCCAGCTTCGCAGTGTTTTCAGAAAGACAGAGCAGGCATTCTTACCTCTATTTCACAGATGAAGAGGCTAAGGTTAGAAGTGTAGTGATCTGCCTGAGAAGAATGATCAAATGATGTTGGGCTTAAAACAAAGTTTTGGTTTAAAATTGGCTTCTGTTGCTAACTTGTGGAAAACTACTTAACCTTCTTGCACTCACTTCACTAATCTCTGTAGCAGGAAGACTTACCCCTGCCTTAGATTTGTCAAAAAGATTGAATAAGAGGTCTATAAATTGCTTTGCGTTATGACTGATCCATAGTCTTGGTTCAGCTAAATGACAACTGAATTTTGCTATTTTTCTCAATTTTTGCTATTTTTACTGGGACAGAACTGGGAGAGGCCTTCAGGGCTTTAGGCTCTGAACTGATTGTCCAATTATCATTCACTGTGCTGTATGTCAATCTACAGGAAGCATAAGATAGAACAAAGGTGGGATTTTCATAGATGGCCCAATGGGAGAATAGTATGTGATCTCATGAAATAAGGTAAAGATGGTCACTGACAGAGAAATTTAGAAAAGCTCATTTAATAAAAGGAGAACTGCAGGGGAATTCAGGTGGCTTCCTCTGCTCTGTCATAGGTTCTGCTATTTGTCCTGTAAATCCTGGTGCTATCTGGGGCTCCTCCTCCATCCTTGGCTCCTTTTATTCTTTATGCAGTCTCACAATCATCATAACCAAATGCCTGGTGTTGGTTCCACTATACAATGGTTCCACTGGCCTATGTCTTTTCCTGGGGTCCTGATCTGTACACAGCTACTTGACATTTCCGCCAGATTGTTCCACAGATATATTGAAGTGACTGCTTCCTGTGCTCTTCCTTATCCTCACCAACACCCGCTCATTCTGTTTGTCTCAGTAATTCTTAGAACCATCTTTTCAGCGGTCAAGTCAGAACTAGTAGAGCCATTTTAGGGTTCTAGCCCACATCTGTTCAATATGTCACCACATGCTGCAAATCTTACCTCTTCTTTATTGAATGTTTCCTCCTGTGTATCGAGTCCTCAACACAGTGTGTCAGTTTGAGGAAAGAAAAGGGCAACTGAGTCAGAGGCCTCAGGGCCGAAGGCTGCAGCAGCTGTCCTGAAAAAGCTGTGTGACCCAGTCATTGCTAATGGGCTGCCTATTGGGGGTTGTCCTGGACTTCAAGGTCTTTTAAAACTGATTGCTATAATTGGACAATTGAGGCAGTTATCTGAGGCTTGAGGTTAAAGATAACTTTCCTGCCTCAAATTCCTAGATATTTTAGATTAAATTAATATATATATATTTTTGTGATTGGGCACACTTTGATAAACCAAGGTTGTTGCTTTCAAGGTGATGGATTAACTGGGTTCTGATTGGAAACCTTCTGGGTCACTGTTGTTTGTCTTAGGATGCAACCACGATTCTTATCTATATTATCCAGATACCTGGACCTGTGGGTGTGTGGTTAGGGATTCCTTTAATTTCCTGAGCCCCTGGCCTCACTGAGGTATTACGTAGGAGGGTTGTGTTGATGAGTGGTCTCCTTGGAAGCATCACACCCTGAGTTCTTCGTCTGAGGACTAAAGAAAGCAGACGGGACCCCAGTGTTCTTCCGTGAACAAGTGCCCCCAGCGTGTTATGGAAAGCAGCTGTGTGTGGCTGGGAAAAAGTGTATTAGGAATTGGGAGAGTGACAGTCATTTCTGCCTAGCTGTGTGATTTTGAGAAAGTCTTTGAATCAGCCTGGGTTTTTCCTCATTCTTAAAAGGAGGGATCAAGTTAGGTAGTCTGCAAGGGGGGCTTTCATCTTCAAAGGCTGATATTTAACTTAAGTCAACCTAACAGTTCATTTTCGACTGATATGGACTATATCCCCATCTCTAGCACATAAACTACACCAAAATCTATTTTTCTACATTCACTTTCATGGGAATTGCACTTTATATTAGATTAAGAGTTGAGTTTTGATTGAAAGAAAAGAAGAGAAAGGCACAGAGACTTTGTCCCCCAGATTCAGGTCCCTCAAATGATCTGTGGACTTCTATGGATTGAAGCATTGAAGAAGGAAGCTGATACTGTTTGTTGTGGGCTGAATTGTTTCCTACCCCTTGCTTCCCAGTTCATATGTTAAAGTTCTAATCCCTAGGATCTCAGAATGTAACTATATTTGGAGAAAGGACCTTTAAAGGAATAATTAGGCTAGAATGAGGCCATTATGGTGAGGCCCTAATCCAATATGATTGGTGTCCTTAGAAGATGAGGAAGAGATAGCAGGGGTATATGTATTGGGTTGGCCAAAAAGTTCAGTTGGGTGTTTCCATAAGATGGTATGGAAAAACCTGAACAAACTTTTTGGCCAACCCAATACATGGAGAAAAGACCATATGAGGACCAGCTGCAAGCCAAGGAGAGAAGCCTCAGAAGGAACCAAATCTGCCGACACCTTAATCTTGGACTTGTAGCCTCCAGAACAATAAGAGGAAACATGTGTATTATTTAAGCCTCTCAGTGTCTGGCTTTTTTTTTTTTTAAAGGCAGCCTTAGAAAACTAATAGGCTCTTATTCAAGAGCTACTGTGATCTCTGTGATCTCTTGGCTCAGCAAAGTAGGTGGAGAGTGAGGCACAGAGCAGAGAAGAAAGCCCTGATTGTTGATGCCCTCAGCACTTGGAGCCCCAAAGTCTGGGATGTGGGGCTTCCAGAGGCAGCAGGACCTATCTGGATGCTGGAATCCCTTCCATCATGGCTAGTGACCATGGCGCATCATCTGAAAGGAGCTTTGCAGGAAGCAGCCAAGATGGACAGGTGGGAGCCACAAGTGGAGGGAGAAAATGGGGCAGGAAACAAGTAGAGAGGTCCACACCTCGGTGGGGGTAGGCTCTGGAAACATCCAGCAGCCCTTTGTGTGAAGTGACATTCTATTCTTGATAGGTTCTTAACATTTTGACATTTTGGGTCACCCACATATTACAGAGTCCATGCCGCATCATTCCTTTTATACACTTCTTGAACCCCATTTTTGGAGAAGCCTGCTTCATCCCTTAAAATATATCACCTTTTTTAGTTACTATAGTTTCCAAGTCCTAAAAAAAAAAAAAAAAATTCCCAGTGATTGATCTGCAAGCTATCATCATCTCTTCACATAGCATAATTGTTCTGCACTTAGACCAAGTCTCATATGCTTTAATGATTAGCTCTTTTCACCCCCCTTTAATTTATAAGCAAAATTGATTCTTCAGATCAATATTCCCAGGGGCACAAGAATCTGGGCTGCTGGTGGAGTCTGAGTGGGCCTGTCTGCATGCTAATTGTGGCTTCTGATGGTTCCCGGAGCGAAGATGCTGCTCTCACTTTCAGAGCCAAACCCTGGCTACATGTCAAAATCTATAGCAAAACACAGGAGTCATTTTTCTCCAGATCCCCAAATTAAGAGATTAATCACATTTGTCTCCCTCACTACCTTTCCAGGAGAGCCTTTTTCAAAAAGTTGTTTGTTGACTTAAGTTTTGAAGGCCTTAGAGCCTGGTGAAGGGACAGAATCTGGCAAACGATGAAGGGAAGGTTTGAGAGGCTTGTGAGGATACTGTGCTTAGGACTGACCCTACTCAGGACCAATCCTCCCCCACTCAGACCTCATCAGCAAAGCAAACTGGGAAACTGAGGCATATCATCCTGAGTAGTGGTTCTCAAAATGTGGTTTCCAAACCAGCAGCAGCTTCAGCACCTGAAAACTTGTTAGAAATTTGAGTCCTTAGGATCTGCTTCAGATCTCCTGACTCTGAGTCACAGGGAGGAGCCCGGTGATCTGAGCTTTTTTTTGTTGTTGTTGTTTGTTTAATTAATTTATTTTAACTAGAGGATAATTACTGTACAATATGTGGTGGTTTTTGCCATACATCGGCATGAATCAGCCACAGGTGCGCATGTGTGCCCCCATCATGACCCCCCTCCCACCGCCCTCCCCATCCTTTCCCTCTGGGTTGTCCCAGAGCGCTGGCTTTGAGTGCCTTGCTTCATGCATCGAACTTGCACTGGTCATCTGTTTCACGTATGAGAATATACATGTTGCGATGCTGCTCTCTCAAATCGTCCCACGCTCATCTCCTCCCACGGAGTCCAAAAGTCTGTTCTTTACTTCTGTGTCTCTTTTGCTGCCTTGGATATAGGATTGTCATTACCATCTTTCTAAATTCCATATATGTGCGTTAACATACAGTATTGGTGTTTCTTTTCCTGATTTATTTCACTCTGCTCCAGTTTCATCTACCTCATTAGAACTGATTCAAATGTGTTCCTTTTTGTAGCTGAGTAGTATTCCATTGTGTATTTGTACCACAACTTCCTTATTCATTCATCTGCTGGTGGACATCTAGGTAGCTTCCATGCCCTAGCTATAGTAAACAGTGCATCTGAATTTTAATGAGCAGCTTTAATGATTCTGATTTAAGTTTGAGAACCATTGCTCTGGACCTCTTAGCTGTGAATTATTTTCTCAATTCCTAAGAAAGAAGTTTCTGTCATTCTTTGCCTAAACCAGATCCACACAGAAAAGATTCAGATGGTCTCTGGACACTTACTTCTTACATTAGGCTTTCCCCACGAAACTGAGATTCTTGCCCACAGTTTTGTAACACATGTATATCATGCCAATCCTTCCATCTACCTCCCTGCCTTCTAAAATGTCAACAACAACAACAACAAAAGGACAGCTCAGAATGTATACTACATAATGGAAGCTCAGCAATTGTCTGTATTTTGATGTTTATGTAATTTTTATCTCTATTTTTATTTGAACAATGGTCACCAATTGGGTTGGACATATAACATACAGACTTTTCATATAAATGATAATTTATATATCAAATGCTTGAATTGATAAGACTGATGGCAAACAGCAGACTGCCTATGTTTCCTTCTAGCAGTTTCATGGTTTCAAGTCTTTAATCCATTTTGAGTTGATTTTTATGTATGGCATAAGGGAAAGATCTAGTTTCACTTTTTTGCACAGGGCTGCCCAGTTTTCCCAACACCATTTATTGAAGAGACTATCCTTTCTCTACTGCATAGTCATTGCTCCTTTGTCATAAAATTCTTACCTACATATGTGTGGGTTTATTTCTGGGCTCTCAAATCTGGTTATGTCTCCTCAGACAAGGGAAACAAAAGCAGAAATAAACAAATGGGACTGCATCGAACTGAAAAGCTTCTGCACATAAAATAATCAAGACAAAAAGACAACCTACTAAGTGGGAGGATATATTTGTAAATCATATATTCAATAAATGACTAATACCCAAAACATATAAAAACTTACACAACTCAACAACAACAACAAAAACCAAATGACCTGATTAAACAATTAGCAGAGGATCTGATATTTTTCCAAAGACAACATACAAATGGCCAAGAGGCATACCAAAAGATGTTTAACATTCCTAATTATTAGGCAAAGGCAAACCAAACCCACAATTAGATACCCTCACACTTGTTAGAATGGCTGTTGTAAAAAGGGCAAGGAATAACAAGCATTGTCAAGGATGTGGAGAAAGGAAATCTTCCATTCAGTGTTGGTGAAACAGTATGGAGATTCTCCCCCCCCCAAAAAAAAATTGAGAATAAACAAATCAATATTGTAAAGCAATTATGTTTCAGTTAAAAATAAATAATGTTAAAAATTGAGAATAGAATTATCAGATAATCTAGCTGTTCTACTCCTGGATATTTAGCCAAAGAAAATAAAAACATTAATTTGAAAAGATACATGCACCTCTGTGTTCACTGCAGCATTATTTATAATAGCCAAGATATGGAAATGACCTGTGTCCACCAAAAGTAAATGGATAAATATGTTGTGTGTACACATACATACAAACATACACACACAGAGAAATACTACTCAGTCATAAAAAAGATGAAGTCTGGCCGTTTGCTACAACATGGATGGAACTTGAGGGTGTTAAACTAAGTTAAATAAGTCAGGAAAAGACAAACACCATTTGATTACACTCAAATGTAGAATTAAAATAAAACAAACCAAAATTCTCAAAATAAATGAATAAACTAAACAAACACATAGACACAGAGATACAGAGAGCAGTGTAGTGGTTAGGAGAGGGGAAGGAACTGGAACAAAATGAATAAAGAGGGTCAACTGAATGGTAACAATTTGTTGGTAAGCACACTAGTTTATACAGAAGTAGAAATAGAGTGTTGTATACATGAAACATGCAACGTTACAAATAAGTGTTACCTCAATAATAAAGTGCTTACATATGCCAGATACTAGGCTAACCACTTTATTAACTATGTTCTACTGGAGCCCAAACAACCTATTACATGATGAGAAAGATGATGGAAAATATCATAAAGGAGTCAAATAACATTGTAAAGGTGTATTCCCTATGTAGACTGTCTCCAGTACCATTACTTGGAACACCGCGATGATACTGGTTTTGGATGGAGTTGGCAGGAGAGCTACTTAGCTTGGGTGTTCTGTGTGTTAGTCTCATGTTTGTACTTTGTAACTCGAAATGGAAACATGATGTCTTTTAACATGCAGTGGTTATACTTTCCACGTACTTTGTTTCTCTTGGAGAGATACTACATTGGCAACAAGAGATCCATAGTCTTCTACCTGGTATTTTTGGTAAAGAAAGCACAGAGTCAGATAACCAAGTCTGAAATTTTAGTCTCTTGCAGGAAAACTCACAGGCCTTGAGTTTGTGACAAGGCATCATTAATATTCACTATGTAAACCAGCTAACTCATCAACTCTATATATTTATGAAGGAGTGAGAGAATAACTTTACTATGAAGGAGAGAGAGTGTAACATTACTATAGAGAGAGAGAGTAGCTTTACATATATTTTTCAAACTTTTTTATTTTATATTGGACTATAGTTGATTTACAGTGTTATGTTAGTTTTACTTGTACAGCAAAGGGATCCAGTTACACGTGTGCACACACACACACACACAAATACACACACACACACACACACACACACACACACATATATCCTTTCTTTTTCAGAATCTTTTCCCATATAGGAACTTTACATATTTTGACTTGAGTATTTCACTACTCATGTAGAAATAATAGACAATTATTGGATGTGCAGAAAGTATTGACTCTAAGTTAGCGAAGTAATTGGCTTTGGGATTGGGACCTGAGCATTTGAGCAGAAATTCACACGTAGGAGTACCAATGGGCAGAGCTGTGGGAGAGCCTGTGAGCCACTGTGCCTGGTGCAAGGATTTTTTTTTTTTAATTTATTTTTTAATTGGAGGAAAATTGCTTTACAATGTTGTGTTTGTTTCTGCCATACAACAACATAAACCAGCCATAATTATATGTATTCCCCTTCCCTGTTGAGCCTCCTACCCTCCCCGCACTTTACCGCTCTAGGTCATCACAGAGTGCCAGGCTGGGCTCCCCGTGTTATATAGAAGCTTCCCAAAATTCTTAATGAGGTGGCACAGTTCTCTCTTTTTCATAAGAAAATCCCTCCATCTACAAGGGCAAGGTCTTTGCACTCCCTTGATCTCCACCTCTTTCGCCCGTGCTTGTCTGCTCCTGGAAGAATTCTAGCATAATAGGGAACGGCGCTGAGTATTGGAGGAATCCCTGGAGAAGGGAGTAGCTTCGATTCTAGGTCCATTTCTGCACTAAGTTCTGTCACTAGGAAACATTACTTAAAACCTCCTTGGGACCTTAATTTCCTCAGTTGTCAAATGAAAGGACTGGACCAGATACTGCCTAGGACAAGGTTATGTGTTGTAAGGGATAGATCCAATTCTTGAAATCGTCAGAATGGATCTTGATAGTGACAAAGTCTTCGATTTGCTTTATCTAATGTCAAAGTGGATTTTTCTCTGATTTAAGGTAACCTGCCTCATTTATTAAGTAGAGCAGTTCTCTGTTTCTGTGATGACTGTGTCACCTTATGGGAAAAGGTATCAGGACTAACAGTAAGAATAGAAAGAAAGAAAGTGAAGCCGCTCAGTCGTGTAGCTTACCTTTTTTTGGTTCTGTTATTTAAATTTAGATTCATGTTAATTTTATTCACATAAAATCAAGCTTATAAATTTATTCATATTGTTTTTCAAATTGTGATCTTTATTTAGAGCTTTGTTCCTTTGATCTTCTTTGCCTGGTCTGCATACAAATATCAGTCTTTTTTTTTTCTCCCAGTAACTCACAACACAGTCTGATGGATGTCCTCTCATGCTTTCACTTCATTCATATAGGGAAATTATACCCATATACGCCCATAATAGGTTTTTCCTTGAGTCTTTGTTTGGGATTAAATGATGTAAAGAATCATTTTCCTACATTTTTTTAATACTCTCCTTCATAAACATTTTTCATCTAGTGGCTTTAATTTTTTTAATACTGTTATATAATATTCACTAGTATGACAATATGATGCATTATTCAGCTGCTTCTCTGTTAGTAGGCAAATAATTTCTTTCCAGTTTCTGTCCATTCCTAACAATTTGGCAGAAGGTTTCCAGAAAGAATTTAAAAATGTTGTATTAAGGACTTTATTACAGCTATTATTAGATTTTTCTCCTAAAGAGCCACAGCACTTTAAATTCTCCCAATAATTTTAAAACCCCCTTTCCCCAAAACCCTACCAACATTAAGTGTTATGGTCCCTTTTATCTTGTATCAGTTTGATATAAAATGACAATCTATTATTTATTTTGCACTTACCTCAGTTTTCATCAATATGAGAATCTCTTCATATATTTTCTCAATTTTTTTTGTTCATAAAATTTTCATGTCTGTCTTTTACCCATAATTATTTTTCTTTCTGAATAGTCTTTCTTGATGATTTATAAGAGTTCTGGGTATACTAAGGAAAATTTTCTTCTGTCTTACATCTGTCACATTTTACCTCCACTTTATTGTTGCTTTGTTGTGCAATCGCTCATTTGTGTCTGACTCTTTTTGACACCATGGACTGCAGCACACCAGGCTTCCCTGTATTTCACTATCTCCCAGAGCTTGCTCAGACTCACATCCATTGAGTTGATGAACCATCTTATCCTCGGTTGCCCCTTTCTCCTCCTGCCTTCAATCTTTCCCAGTATCAGCGTATTTTCCAATGAGTGGCTCTTCACATCAAGTGACCAAAGCATTGGAGCTTCAGCTTCAGCATCAGTTCTTCCAATGAATATCCAGGGTTGATTTCCTTTAGGATTAACTGGTTTTATCTTCTTGCAGTCTAAGGGACTCTCAAGAGTCTTCTCCAGCACCGCAGTTTGAAAGCATTGATTCTTCAGCACTCAGCCTTATTTATGGTCCAATTATCACATCCATACATGACTACTGGAAAAACCATAGCTCTGACTAGATGGACCCATGTAAGCAAAGTGATGTCTCTGGTTTTTAATATGCTGTCTAGGGTTGTCATAGCTTTTCTTCCAAGGAGCAAGCATCTTTTAATTTCATGGCTGCAGTCCCCATCTGCAATGACTTTGGAGCCCAAGAAAATAAAGTTTCTCACTGTTTCCATTGTTGCCCACCTATTTGCCATTAAGTGATGGGGCCAGTTGCCATGAGCTTGGCTTTTTGAATGTTGCGTTTTAAACTAACAGCTCTGCAATGATATTAACTTTCGTTTGTGGTATCTTTCTGGGTAAACCCCTCTTTTAATTTTCCAAAAATGTTTTTTTTTTCCCCCAAAAATGCTTTAAAATTTTAGATTCTGATTTTTCAGTCTTAAGCTTCCATGAACCACCCCACATGGCACTATAGATTCGTTTTTGTTTGTTTGTGATATTCATTAAAAACTTAGTTTTAAAAGTCTTAAATACATATACAATTTTTAACTTCAATGGGAGCTGTTTTTTATCTTCTGGATGGATAACTAGCTGTGCCAGCTCAATTTTGAAATAGTTGACCCTTTTCTCACAAACTTTTGAGGAAACCTCATACAGTTTTCCATAGTGGCTGCACCAAGTTGTATTTCCACTAACAGAGCACAATGCTTCCTTTTTCTCTGCATCCTTGCCAGCATCTGTTAGTTCTTGTCTTTTTAATAATAACCATTCTAACGTGTGATACCATATCTCATTGTAGCTCTGATTTGTTCTTCCCTGATAATTAGTGGTGTGGAGCCACTGATGTACCTGCTTGCAACCTGGATGTCATCTTTGGAAAAATGTCAATTCAGATCTTCCCCCTACTTCTTAATTGGATTGTTTTGTTTGTTTGCTATTGAATCATCAGAGTTCTTTGTATATTTCGGATATCAATCCCTTATCTGATACAATTTTCAAATATTTTCTCCCACTCCATAGGCTGCCTTTCCGTTTTGTTGATGATTTCCTTTGCTGTGTAGAACATTTTTAGTTTGATGTAGCCCCAATTGTTTGTTTTTGTAACCTTTGCTTTTGGTGTCAAATTATACCCTCCTCTGAAAAAAAATTACTTTGAAGACTCATGTCAAGGAGTGTTTTCTTCTAAGGATCTTATGATTTTAGTTCTTACATTCAAGTCTTTAATCCATTTAGAGCTATTTTTTGTGTATGGTGTAAGATAGGGTTTTTGTCTTAGCAGTTTTTGAAGAAAAATTTCCCCCATTGTATATTCTTGTCTCCTCTTTCATGAATTACTTGGCCACGTGTGTGAGTTTATTTCTGGGTGCTCTGTTCTGTTCTATTGGTCTATTTTATGTTTATGTATATGCCCTGAATTTCCCCATCTTGGGAAACTCTTTAGCATGATGAGGTTTTAATTTTCTTTTATTAGCATCTCATGAGTTTCTATCTATAAAAGTATACATATTTTCTTTCAATATTTATGTTATTTAATTTTCTCATTTTATTGAATTTACTGAAACTGCCAAGTTAATTTTAAGTAGTAGTAGTGATCATGGACTTCTGTGTCTAGTCTTGATTTTTACTGGAAATATTTTTTGTTGCATATGCTATTTGTGGTTTTCGACAAATAAGATTAACTAAATATAAGTCATTTATTTATAATCTGTTGTTTGTCATGTCTGATGAATTTTATGAAATGTTTTTTCAGAACCTGAAGGTATAATTATTTTTCTATTTTTATTTTAATGTTTTATGTTATGCTAATATGTTTTCTGATATTAAAGCACTATTGCCCCCCTGGAATAAACTCAGTTTCTTCATAGTGTGCTGTGTTTCATATATTGTCTGACTGTTTTATAAATATGTACTTAGAATTTTTATTATATTCATAAATGAGAATGGTCCATAGTTTCTTTTTTATGCTATCTTAAACTTTTGATAATAAAACTGATTTCAAAACTGAATTAGAGACTTCTACGTTTCGCTTAGAACAACTTTTTAAATTTTATAAAGATTAGATATCTAATGGCTTTCATAATTCTGTCTATATTATTGATATAATCTCACTTTTCTTTATAAATTTTAGTAGTTTGTATTTGGCCAAGAAACAGTCCATTTTCTCTAGGACCCCAAAATTTGCTGCCTAGGATTGCAAATAAAATTCCTTTCCTCTTTATCTCAGTTTTCAACCTATCTAAGTTCTAGACATTTTATTTTTCCTCCTTTTACATGATCAGGATTACAAATGTTTTTATAGTGGGTTAGTCCTTCAAAGTTCTAGGTTTGGATCTCTTTAAATTTTTCTACAATTTTTTGTTTCATATTTCAGCTTATACTTTATTTCCCTCTTTCTGGAATCAATTTTCCCCTCTCTTCACAAATTTCTTAACCTAAGTTCTTAGTTCTAGTTTTATTTTCCTTCCTTAATTATGAACTATTTAAAAGGCTACACATTTCTTACTAAATATTCTTTTCATTGTGTACTGTAATTTTTGGTATACTTTCTTTTAAATTAACTGAGTTATAGATAAATTATACATTCCAATTATATTTTAGTCAGAACTGTATGGCTATTTCAAAAAATTCTATTGAAGAAGTCAACATTTTTTTGTCATTTAAATTTTCTTCTCTAATTTTTTTTCCCTTATTAGGGAATATGGCCTACAGGTATCTGCTATAAAATCTTAAAAATATTTAAGCTCTTTATTTATTACAAGAATTTCCAAAAATAGTATGTTCTCTGAAAGATTTAACATTCTATTGTAGTACTTCGTTCCTCTGCATTGTTGCTTTCATTTATATTCATAAAGAAGACAGTTCAGTTCAGTTCAGTCGCTCAGTCATCTCCGTCTCTTTGCGACCCCCTGGACTGCAGCACGCCAGGCCTCCCTGTCCATCACCAACTCCCAGAGTCTACTCAAACTCATGTCCATTCAGTCAGTGATGCCATCCAACCATCTCATCCTCTGTCGTCTCCTTCTCCTCCTGCCTTCAATCTTTCCCAGAATCATGGTCTTTTCCAGTGAGTCAGTTCTTCCCATCAGGTGGCCAAAGTATTGGAGTCTCAACTTCAGCATCAATCCTTCCAATGAATTTTCAGGACTGATTTCCTTTAGGATTGACTGATTGGATCTTCTTGCAGACCAAGGGACTCTCAAGAGTCTTCTCCAACACTACAGTTCAAAAGCACCAATTCTTTGGCGCTCAGCTTTCTTTATAGTCCAACTTTCACATCCATACATGGCTACTGGAAAAACCATAGCCTTGACTAGATGGACCTTTGTTGGCAAAGTAATGTTTCTGCTTTTTAATATGCTGTCTAGGTTGATCATAACTTTTCTTCCAAGGAGCAAATGTCTTTTAATTTCATGGCGGCAGTCACCATCTGCAGTGACTTTGGAGCCCCCCTCCAAAAAAAGTCTCTCATTGTTTCCATTGTTTCCCATCTATTTGCCATGAAGTGATGTGACTAGATGCCATAATCTTTGTTTTCTGAATGTTGAGTTTTAAGTCAACTTTTTCACTCTCCTCTTTCACTTTCATCAAGTGGCTCTGTAGTTCTTCTTCACTTTCTGCCATAAGGGTGGTGTCATCTGCATAGCTGAGGTTTTTGGTATTTCTCCCAGCAATATTGATTCCAGCTTGTGCTTCATCCAGTCCAGCATTTCTTATGATGCACTCTGCATATAAGTTAAATAAGCTGGATAACAATATACAGCCTTGACATACTTTCTCGGTTTGGAACCAGTCTGTTGTTCTATGTCCAGTTCTAACTGTTGCTTCTTGACCTGCATACAGATTTCTCAGGAGGCAGGTAAGGTGGTCTGGTATTCTATCACTTTAAGAGTTTTCCACAGTTTGTTGTGATCCACACAGTAAATGCTTTGGGGTAGTCAATAAAGCAGAAGTAGATGTTTTTCTGAAACTCTCTTGCTTTTTAGATGATCCAACAGATGTTGGCAATTTGATCGCTGCTTCCTCTGCCTTTTCTAAATCCAGCTTGAACATCTGGAAGTTCACAGTTCATGTAGTGTTGAAGCCTGGCTTGGAGAATTTTGCGCATTATTTTGCTAGCATGTAAGATGAGTGCAATTGTATGGTAGTTTGAGCATTCTTTGGCATTGCCTTTCTTTGGGATTGGAATGAAAACTGTCCTTTTCCAGTGCTATGGCCACTACCGAGTTTTCCAAATTTTCTGGCATATTGAGTGCAGCACTTTCAAGCATCATTTTTAAGGATTTGAAATAGCTCAACTGGAATTCCATAACCTCCACTAGCTTTGTTCATAGTGATGCTTCCTAAGGTCCACTTGACTTCACATTCCAGGATGTCTGGCTCTAGGTGAGTGATCACACCATTGTGATTATCTGGGTTGTGAAGATCTTTTTTGTATAGTTCTGTGTATTCTTGCCACCTCTTCTTATTATCTTCTGCTTCTGTTAGATCCATACCATTTCTGTCCTTTATTGAGTCCATCTTTGCATGAAATTTTCCCATGTATCTCTAATTTACTAGAAGAGATCTCTAGTCTTTCACATTCTATTGTTTTCCTCTATATCTTTGTATTGATCACTGAGGAAGGTTTTCTTATCTCTCTTTGCTATTCTTTGGAACTCTGCATTCAAATGGGTATATCTTTCCTTTTCTCCTTTGCCATTCACTTCTCTTCTTTTCATAGCTATTTATAAGGCCTCCTCAGAAAACCATTTTGCCTTTTTGCATTTCTTTTCTTGGGAATAGTCTGGATCTCTGCCCGCTGTACAGTGCCATGAACCTCTGTGCATAGCTCTTCAGGCACTCTGTCTATCAGATCTAATTCCTTGAATCTATTTCTCACTTCCACTGTATAATGTAAGGGATTTGATTTAGGTTATTCCTGAGTGATCTGGTGGTTTACCCTACTTTCTTCAATTTAAGTCTGAATTCGACAATAAGGATTTCATGTTCTGAGCCACAGTCAGATCCTGGCCTTGTTTTTGCTGACTGTATAGAGCTTCTCCATCATTGACTGCAAAGAATATAATCAATCTGATTTTGGTATTGACCATCTGGTGATGTTCATGTGTGGAGTCTTCCCTTGTGTTGTTGGAAGAGGGTGTTTTCTATAACCAGTGCATTCTCTTAGAAAATCCCTATTAGCCTTTGCCCTGCTTCATTCCATACTCCAAGGACAAATTTGCCTATTACTCCAGGTATTTCTTGACTTCTTACTTTTGCATTCCAGTCCTCTATAATGAAAAGGATATCTTTTTTGGGGTGTCAGTTCTAGAAAGCCTTGTAGGTCTTCATAGGACCATTTAACTTCAGCTTCTTCAGCATTATTGGTTGGGGCATAGACTTGGATTGCTGTGATATTGAATGGCTTATCCTGGAAATGAACAGAGATCAGAATCATTCTGTCATTTTTGAGATTGCATCCAAGTACTGCATTTTGCACTCTTTTGTTCACTATGATGATACTCCATTTCTTTTAAGGGATTCTTGCCACAGTAGTAGATATAATGGTCATCTGAGTTAAATTCACCCATTCCAGCCCATTTTAGTTCACTGATTCCTAAAATGTTGATGTCCACTCTTGCCATCTCCTGTTTGACCAGTTCCAATTTGCCTTGATTCGTGGACCTAAAATGCCAGGTTCCTATGCAATATTGTTCTTTGCAGCATCAGACTTTATTTCCATCACCAAGCACATCTACAACTGGCTGTTGCTTTTACTTTGGCTCCATCACTTCATTCTTTCTGGAGTTATTTCTCCACTGAACTTTAGTAGCATATTGGACACCTACTGACCTGGGGAGTTCATCTTTCAGTGTCCTATTTTCCACCTTTCCATTCTGTTCATGAGGTTCTCAAGGCAAGAATACTGAAGTGGTCTGCCATTCCCTTCTCCAGTGGACCACATTCTGTCAGAACTCTCCACCATGACCTGTCTGTGTTGGGTGGCCCCACATGGCTTGGCTCATAGTTTTATTGAGTTAGACAAGGCTGTGGTTCATGTGATCAGGTGGATTACTTTTCTGAAGACAAATGGCCCTAAACTTAAGCTGTGTAAAACCATGTGATATATCAGTTAAATAAATTGTTTCCCAGTAGAATTATATGGTTTTAAAATTATTTCTGCTTTTCAAGTAATTTTTGGTTTTTATATTTAACTGATACATCATATGATGTACACAGCTTAAGACCATTTGTCTGTTTTTTAAAGTTGTTCTTTTACTATTGAAATTGACAGTTTATATTTTATTCGTGGTTTTTGATCTTTAGAACCAAGTTGTTAATTATTAATTTTGCCTCTTTTGCTTTTATATTTTCTGCACTGGACTAGTATCCCTTTCTTTTTTTCTTTACATCATACTTCTTTATCAGCTTATTATATGGGTGTGTGCGTGCTAATTCACTTCAGTCGTGTCTGACTCTATGACCCTAGGGACTGTAGCCCAGCAGGCTCCACTGTTCATGGATTTCTCTAGGCAAGAATACTGGAGTGGGTTTCTGTGCCCTTCTCCAGAGAATCTTCCCAACTCAGGGATCAAACCTGTGTCTCTTATGTCTCCTGCATTGGCAGGCAGGTTCTTTACCAGTGAGTCCAATGGGAGGCCCACTGTATGGGTGTTTCCTCCTTATAGGCAGGATCCACTTTTAATCCAGTCTGACAGTTTGTCTTTTAATGGGTCAATTGAATATATTTTTGTTTAATGTGAGAATTTTTATGCTTGATTTTGTTTTTTTATATGAAAGTTTTTTTTTACTTGGTCTCTTCTGATGAGTCTTTGTTGTGAAAGCTATCCTATTCATTGTTGACTCCTTAGCAGTATAACCTGGCTTTTACCCACCAGATGCCATTTGCATCCTCTCAGGTTGTGACAGCCAAGAATGACTCCAGGTGTTGCCAAATGTCCTTTTGGGGGTGGGGGGAATTCCCCATCCTGCCCAAAGCCCAGTTAATATCTGCTTTATATCTTTTTAAAAAACCTCAGTTGTCTTTTTCCAGGCCTGAAAGTTCCACACCTAGGTTTGTTGGATATTTATTGAGGGCAAGTTTGTCAGTATTACATGCACCTAGGGTGACCAACCATCTCCTTTGTCTGGGCTGGGCGGATTCCTCAGCCATGGTACTTCCAGTAGTAAAATCAGAAAGTCTTGGGAAAACCAGAGTGAGCTGGTCACCTTGGATGCACCTCTTCAGTCTGTTCTTGTTCAGTAGCCTTGACCAAAGAAAAAAGCAGTGAGGTCCATTCAGCCCCTAACACAGTTCTCTTTTCTCCCTGTTTCTGCATCTGACGCATCCTGGTCTAAGGATATTCTGAACTCAGAGTTGTGAAATTGTACAAAAATCCTTAGACATTTGTCTCTGAGAGTCATACTAACATGCTTCTACACAGCTATAAGGCATTTATAGACGTACCCTTTTAGACATAATCATATCTATATATTATGATTCGTAGAGGATGAGATGGTTAGATAGCATCACTGACTCATTGGGAATAAATTTGAGCGAACTTCAGAACAGTGAAGGACAGGGAAGTCTGGCATGCTGCTGCCCATGGGATTGCAAAGAGTCGGACTCTTAGCAACTAAACAACAATAATATTATTATTTATTCTTTACCATAATTTCCTCTTTTCTTAAGTTTTCCTCAATCTTGAAATCCCCTCTGAATCATTTGTTGTTTCGTTAATCTTCCTGCCACCATCTCCCATGTGTTTTCCTCAGAATACTTGGCTAAAATCCTTTCTGAATTCTTCTTTATCCTTTAATAATTTACCCTGATAAATTAGTAACTTAATCTATAACTTAATTTTAGTCTGATAAGTGAATAATAAAAAGTCTATACTCTGCTGAGTATAGAATTCTAGAGTTCTTGTTCTTTTCTCTCTTTAGTTATTTTTTCACGTGGTCTTCATTTTATGATTGCATGTGAGCAGAATGATGACAGTTTTATTCCTTATATTTGTGCTTTTGCTGTTTGTTTTATTTTGTTGGCTGCAGCATGAGGCTTGTGGGGTCTTAGCTCCTTGATCAGGAATTGATTTCAGGGCCAGGCAGTGAAAGCACCAAGTCCTAACCACTGGACTTGCAGAGAATTCCCTCGATTTGTGCTTGTATGATTTTTTTTTCTCTTGCCCTTGCTTTATTTGTCTATCTCCCCCCTGCTGCTAACAAAGAATGAATCTTGTGATGGTGGAGAGCCTGTCGAGGGAGGAAAGGAACTGCCTCTTGCCTTCTTTAGCTTATGGGCAAGTATCCATTTCTCAACAAATATTTGGTCTGGTTTTAAGGAATTCTCTGGTTGCTAAAAAAAAAAAAGATCCATTTGGCATTTATCTGGGAGCTCTCAGCTGCCGCTCTGTGTTTCCACCACCCTCGAGGCCCTCCCAAAGGAAACAGGCGGGAGTGGGGTTAGGAGAGGAGGAGGGTGTCTTCCTGTCTCCCGGATTCTGACAGTTGTGACGAGCATAAGGAGCTCTGCTTGTGGGCCAGGATCGCTCACTCGTGGGTCAGAATGCCGTCTGGGTCATGCTTCCAAAAGAACGTGATAACTCAAAAGATTACTTAGGAAATTCACATTCTGGGTCTGGTGTCTGAGACGTGTTGATGTATGCACATGAGATGCAGAAGAGATCCTTCTCTGATCTGAGCTGTCTTCCTTTCTGTCAAAGCGGTTTTTCAAAGCACATTTTATAATAATCCGGCCTTTTCAAGAGAAGGTGGTAGATAGTTGAAATCTCTGTGGCTTCACAGAAGGGAAACACGTCAATTATGATACCCTGAGACTATTGGGAGCCATCAAGAATCCACAGAGGGCTTTTACTCCAGGTTTTTGGGGTCCCTATTTTTGGATGAGAGGCTTTAAAAGTGAACTCATCCCCCTGTGAGGTTCCATTCCAATGCTACCTTCACCATGAAGCTCTTGACAGGAAATGGTTTCTTGCTGTTTCACATCCCAAGAACACTTGAGGTCATTCATAACGCTCACACTGTCTTGGATCTTGAGTTATTTTTGTTCACATCTTCTTTGTCCTTCTACGGGATATTTGTTATCAGCTGTCTGATCCATGGCTGTATTCTCCTTAGCCTTTAGCCCAGTGTCTGAAGCATAATAGATGTTCAATACTGGCAGAGAGGTGTGTGGGTGGATAACTGAAAGAAAGAAACTTGAAATCTGATTATTTGATATATAAACTTCCTTCATCTGTCTGGTTAATGATAGTTTTAGGTCATATTCCATTCCATTGCTATATGTCTTCCAGCCATCCATGGTTTTTCTTCTGCTAATTTAGTTTTTTGTATATTTAAATCCAGATTAGAAAGATCTTGCATTAGATAAGCCTCCAGGCTGTCAGTATACCTCAGGTAGCTGTAAGGTATACTTTAGTCATTAATTTGAGTTCCAAAAGTTTTCCAATTTTTCTTTCTACTTTCTTCCTTTTAACCTTCCTATCTTTGGATCATCTTTACTTCCCTTGGCCATCTCCTCTTACCTAGCCCCATATACAAAAACACCGTATACCGAAACACTGTTGTTTCGTTTGTAGACTAATATTGGTACTGTGTTCTATTTCCATTGTGAATTTCTTTAGATCTTTGTTGTTAAGATTAAAGATAGTTCTTCCCCTAGTAAGGGAAGCATCTTAATAGGAAATGGATTTTTAACATGGGTACAGAGGCTAGAAGAGAATTGGGATTTCAAAATATTCTTCTATATTTCTGGACTTTGAATATGCTTCTGTGAGTTACAACAGAAAACATTGACTGGAGTATTAGTCTTTAACTCTTTCTTATTTACAAGCTATTTAAAAAAAAATCCTTTATCTTGATCTACATTTAAAAAAAAGGTCATTTTACCAGTAATGATTTCTGAGAATATTCACTTAGCTACAAGACTTGTTAGTGAGTGAGCATTATGATTTAGTCTACATATTTATAGGATTTTCTCCATCAGTCTTCAGAAAAGAGGACCAAATGCATAAGACTTGAAAGATTACAAATCTGTGTGTAACAGAAGCTCAGTTACTAGAAATTCTATATTCTTTATTGGTTAGTGTGACTCTTCTTGTTTGAAAGGAATAACAATCAGCGCAAACTGTGATGCAGAAAGGAACCTACTGAATTTTCTATAATTAACCGCAGTGTTAGAAGGATAAATGTGTAGTCATGCCTCAGTGCGACTGAGTAGAGGGTGGTACCACCAGCTCTTCTTTTTTCCCTGTTTTTCTCTGCATGCTGGCTTCACTGATACACACTGCTTTCTGCCACAGGGCTGGAATCCAGGCTATCAGCAGCTCCAATATCCTGTATCTCTTACCTTTGCTTCTGTGTAGAGTTTGAAAGTCAATCTCTTAATCCAAATTTGAAAAGCATTGAGCAGTACTGTAAGTTGACTCAACCTGGATGAAGAATCAGCTAGTCACCCCAGAAAACTGTCAGTAAATCCATGGTGATAACCAAATATTTGAACCCTATGTTTAACATAGGAGTGGGACTGTTCCCAGAAGATTGGAGCTGCTATTCTAGGCAGGCTGAACGTTAGGTGTATATTTATTTTTTTAATGAAGGCTAAGGGGCAAACTTTTGAGAAAAGAAATTTTTATGAAGAAGCGTTTGTAGGGGATGAAAATTACTTCTTTCTTCTTGGTGAGGAGATCTCCTGAGGGTGAAAATTCTAAGAATGAACAAGTAGTCTCATTTTTTTCCTGAAGGTTGATGCAACCATCTCTCTTCCTTTGAACTCTCAAATTGCAATCCCTGGTATAAAGTGTGTTCTTAGTAAGCCCTTGTAAACCTAACTTAGAACACTTACTATCTGAACTCCACCATCCCACACATCATTAGGTGGGGGGCTTCAGTATTCACAGGGAGTGATTGTTGTTTCTCATATCTGTCATCATGCTGGTAGATTTGTGATGGGAGGAACTGAGAGGTAAGGGTGAAGGGGATGTCAGACTCAGAGTCTCCAAGACCTTAAATGTCCTGGATGAAAATAATACTCCATGACTTGGTTAGAATGGGCTTGGCTCTCCCTATGTATTTAACTTGATGCTTCTTCAAAGGTCTATAAAATTTGGTATTTTCACATTTTAATTTTGCATTTCAAGGTCCAATAAAGTAAGTCAGTGTTTGCCAATAATGGTGATACTTGGGGTATTTTGTTTGGAATGAGGCTGAGAATGCGGCCAGGTAAGAAGTGTCCCAGTTTGTCACAATCCCTGGAAATCATGTCAAGGCAACTAGTATTGGAGAAAAGTGCAGCCCACCAGGCTCCTTTGTTCCGTGGGATTCTCTAGGCAAGAATACTGGAGTGGGTTGCCATGTCCTCCTCCAGGGGATTTTCCCCATTCAGGAATCAAACCTGTGTCTCTTACATCTCCTGCATTGGCAGGTGGGTTCTTTACCACTAGCGCCACCTGAGAAGCTTTGAAGCAAAGTGAAGTGAAAGTTGCTTAGTCGTGTGTGACTCTTTGTGACCCCATGGGCTATACAGTTCATGGAATTCTCCAGGCCAGAATACTGGAGTGAGTAGTCTTTCCCTTCTCCAGGGGATCTTCCCAACCCAGGGAACTAACTTAGGTCTCAGAAGCCTTGGAAAGAAGCAAATGCATTAAATGTTAGACTATCATGTCCCCAAAGCTTGCAAATATATGTTCATGGAAAATATCTTTATTGCCCTGAATTGAATTAATTATCTTGGGGAAACTGAGAATCCTATCCCATTGTCCTTTCTCCTAGCCTCTTGGCATCAGAAAGATCTTTATGTTCATCTAGTTCAATGTTTCTTAAACTCTAATGTGCATCAGCATAATCTGAGAAGTTTGCTGAAGGTGTAGGTCCCTGGCACCATCCTGGTGCCAGAGATTGATAATGGAGGGAAGCAAGGAATCTTTATTTTTTTGACAATCAGATCATATATTCTGAAGCATATAGCCTGCAGCGATGCTGTGACAAATACATTTCCCTTTGCCTTTTCTGTCAGTGGATGTGTATCCTCATCAGCTGAGCAGATTTATGGAGAGAATTTCAGCATAAGATGTAAAGCTGAATCACAGTGAACTTTTCTAAGTCCTAAAACCTACGTTTTGATCTTTTTTATAACATCAATGATAGATCATTATCCTCACTCTTAGAATACTTCTAGTGAGATGATGCCCACTACATTAAAAAAAATTGTCTTATTTTATTACTAGATAAATCTAGTTAATCATACTTGATTAAATGAAAGTCATCTCCACATTGACCCCCATTCTACTCTCTGGCTAGCAGAGCAAATCTCCTGCTTTGTCTGCAATACAGGCTTTCGGATTTAGAGACATTCATCACACTCCACTGAGGGTTTTCTTTTCCAGGATGAACTTTGCTAATTGCTTTAATCTTTCTGCCACTTGGTCTCCAGGTTAATCTTCCAGGCTTGTTCTAATCACTCAAACATGGATGTAACTCAGCACAGTGATCTGGAGAGAGCTTAACTACTGGGGAAAGCTAGGGGCTGAGTTTTGAGGAATGGGATGTGGGATGAGGGGGGAATGGGCACAGATCTCAGCCATTGCCCCCACAGTAGAAGACCATGCTTCTATTGACTCTCTGTAAAATGCCATTTGCCCTAAGGAAAAAAAGTCAGATTATTATTTTATTTTTTTTTTTTGGCTCGTATAGAGTCTGTGGTAAACAAAACTCAGATTGTTTTGCTTTCTAGGAACTTCTGATTTCAAGCTGGTTTTCCTCCATTTGACTTGAGTTTTGTTTTTTCTGAACTTAAATGTGAAAGCGTGTAAATGAAAGAATGGATTTGTTTTGGTTAGTAAGGCATTCTTTAGACCATTCATCCCATCTCCAACAACAATTTTCCTTGTATGACCTAGACATAGAATAACTGTGGGTCCATATAATATTTTTCAAAATTCCTAACATGTAAAATAGGCCTGCTTTAAAGTTTACCTCTTGCCCCTCCCTATACACTGATGGTAACTACGCGAGATGATGGATGTATTAACTTGATTGGATAATTATTACCCAACATTATACATATAGTATATATATATATATATATATATATATATATATATAAATATATAAAGTCATCATACTGTATGCCTAAAATAAATAGGACTTATCAATTTTATCTCATTAAAGCTGGAAAAAAATTCCAAAAAAATTCTGAGGGATGAGAGCTAGCACACACCAGTTGAGTCATGCTGGATGCATAAAGAGTTTCTCTCCATGACACCAGAGTATGTCTGTTCAAAAGTGGGACAGGGAGTAACCTGTCACTCTATGGAGACATCCATCAGATAGACTATTAAACTCACACCCACCTAGAGGATGCTGGCTTTTAATGGTTAAGGTATAACACATGGTCTAGGCACCTCATCTAAGAAAAAAAAATGAATTATTTTTGTTTTCAAAACAATAAAATGAAATTGATCTTCTAGGATGTGGAAATTCTTTGTCTTAACTTTCTAATTTTTTGAACTCTGAAAAACTAGGGAATGCTTAGGTCCTTCTTCCAATCCCCACCTTTCCTATGTGGTCATCATGGGGTTTTTTGTATTTTTGCTTTATGATAACTCAGAACTTGTATTTTCCTCCTCATTCCTAACTCTCAAGGGTCTTGCTATGTATGTATACAGTGTGGGTTGCAAATACCATTTGATTAATATTATTCCACACAGTGGCAGAGAAGTTGCAGTTAAATATGAGGATATAATCAATATAAAAATTTACTATGCTTTTTCTGTTTAACCTACTTAATACATTTGTTTCAAACCATGTCATGATTCTTTTAATGTCTATGTCTGGAGGTTATACCATGTCCCCCTATTTGTTTATCAGTTCAGTTCAGTCGCTCAGTCGTGTCCAACTCTTTGTGACCCCTTGGACTGCAGCACGCCAGGCTTCCCTGTCCATCACCAAATCCCAGAGCTTGCTCAAACTCATGTCCATCAAGATGGTAATGCCATCCAACCATCCTTTGTCATCCTCTTCTCCCCCTGCTTTCAATCTTTCCCAGCATCAGAATCTTTTCCAATGAGTCAGTTCTTTGCATCAGGTGGCCAAAGTATTGGAGCTTCAACTTCAGCATCAGCCCTTTCAATGAATATACAGGACTGATTTCCTTGAGGATTGACTGGTTGGATCTCCTTGCAGTTCAAGGGACTCTCAGAGTCTTCTCCAACACCACAGTTCAAAAGCATCTGTTCTTCAGCACTTAGCCTTCTTGATGGTCCAACTCTCACATCCACATATGACTACTGGAAAAACCATAGCTTTGACTAGATGGACCTTTGTTGGCAAAAGAATGTCTCTGCTTTTTAATAGGTTTTTCATAGTTTTTCTTCCACAGAGAAAACATCTTTTAATTTCATGGCTGTAGTCACTGTCTGCAGTGATTTTGGAGCCCCCCAAAATAAATTCTGTCACTGTTTCCATTGTTTCCCATCTATTTGCCATGAAGTGATAGGACCAGATGCCATGATCTTCTTTTTTTGCATGTTGAATTTTAAGCTAACTTTTTCACTCTCCTGTTTCACTTTCATCAAAAGGCTCTTTAGTTCCTCTTCACGTTCTGCCATAAGGGTGGTGTCATCTGTGTGTCTGAGGTTATTGAAATTTGCATATACATTGTATGTCATATATGTAACATGTAGCTTGTGTGTGTATATCTGCTTTCCTGTCTCTGTTCTTTCACTCTCATGTATAGGCATATATGCATAAAAATTTGACTTATGTCAGTTATACCTGCTTTAGTTTAGTGAGGTCATTGGTGTTAATTTCAACTGTGCTTAGAAATAGGTAACTCATTCTAATTTAAACATCTAAAAGTTGCCTAACAGATTGAGGCTCCTCTAAAACATGAGAGACAGTGACCAACTGTCTTTTCCTCAAACTCACCATCCAGGCTCCTGAATTTCTCTGTCTAAAAGATTAACTCTCAAAGTCCTATTTAGAATGCCATGTACCTCAAATATATATATATATATATATATATATATATATATATATATATATATATATTCCATTCTAAGAACACAAGCATTAAGGTGTCAAGAATTCATTTTCGGTTTGGGGTTAATATCCATTGAAGTATTTTGGCAGGGACAGAGCATTTTGACAATACAAATGCCTTTCTGCATTCCTCACAGCACCATTCTGAACTTTTTATAATCAAGAAAGGAGAAAATAATTTCTCTTTTCCATTAAATATTCAGTGGGCAAATACTAATCTGAAAGAAAATTGAAATTCTCTCTGTGGCACACTCAACAAATGACAGTTTAGATTATATTAGAAATACTGTAATTCTCTTCAGGTCAGTTAACTGAGTGAAAAATGGAAATCTAAAATGAAGCTAAAGCATTGCATTAAGTATTACAATCGTGTCTCCATCCCTCGGCAGCACGGGGTGGTGGGAGGATGAAGGCATTGGAGGCAGGACAAATTTGAGGGAGAAGCTGGTCTCTGGCACATAGAGCTTAGTGGCCGTATCGGATGGCCTTCTTCATGAGTCAGGGTGCTTCCCCTGGGGCCATCAGATGCCGGTACCCTCAACCAACTGAAGGCTCTAATGAGACATATGCAAGTCCAGATCTAAATCTAATGAGCCCTGGACTAGCTTGATTTCCTCAGGGGTGATACACTTTCCCCAGTGACAGAGAACCTCTGTGTAGGATGCTCACTGGTGATGTTGGAGGTCAGCCCCTCTGGGGTCCTTCATGGGCTCCATGATCTGGACCATTTTGGCGGCTGGAATACTTGCTCCAAAAAAGGCTGCAATGATTCCCGGAGCAGCCTTCTGTTCTCAAATAATTCTTTTTGTTTGTTTATCTATCCCAATAAGACATCCTTTAGGGCTCTTTAGTGTTTGAAAGAGGTATTTGTTCTGCCTTTTCCTTATCTGTTGTTTGCTTGTAAGTGCCTGTGTGGAGTGAAGTGCTACCGGAGCCCTGCTAATTGCTTTGCTCCAGGCTTGTCTTTCTCCTGCTCTCCTGGGGGCCACATGATTGAGTTCTCATCCACAGCGATCCCTCCTTCCCATCACCTGGGACTGCATGTTGTGCCCGGGCTTATGGTGGCTTTTCCCTTTTGATTGTGCCTGGAGAGTCCTGAGGCAGAGCCTGCAGCTTCCCTGCTTTCTGCTGACGGCGTGAGCTCAAGGCCCCCTGGAGTTAAAGTCAGTGGCAGAAGGATTCTTTCACTGGGACCCCCCCATCCTCCTCTAAGCCCCTCCCTGAGGGACTCTGTTTTCACCCTTACAAGTTCATCAGTGGTCCAAGAATCACTTCCCTTTTTAAGGTCTCGTTTAGCCCCCTGCTATCTAAAAAAGGACTTAGGCCCATCTGGGTCTTCCTTAAGGTTCCTGAGTGTGATCAGGCTAATCCAGGGTTTTGCATAATCCAGGGCCTGGAGCCTAAAGCTTTATTGGAATACAGCCCAACCCATTCTGGTGCCCAGTGTCTGTGGTTGGTTTTGTTCTGCAGAAGCAGACTGCAGTAGTTGCCACAGAGACTGTCTGTGTCCCACGGAGCCAAAAATATTTACTCTCTGACCTTTTAAGAAAAAATCCGCTGGTCCCTGGACTAATGGAAAGGGAGACCATCTGAGATAAAATGACAGTGGTGATGATGCCTAGTGGAACTATTCACAGATAGCTCATTGCCACTTTAGAGGACCGTTTGCTGTTTAAACCCAAAGGAGTGATTCAGTCAATGAACACAAATAATAACTGGGAAGTGGTCATGCCATTCATGGCCTGCTGTAATTGCTGGTTGGGAGTTGGCTGCTTGGTTATGAGGTATGTGAGGGGTTCTCAAAGTCTGATCTCTGGATCATCAGTGTCTCCTGAAATCCTGCTAGAAGTGCAGGCTCTCAGGCCCTGCTCCAGAACAACTAAATCAGAAACCCTGGGGGTGAGGCCATCAATCTGTATTTTAATAAGTCCTCCAGGTGATTCACAAGGATGCTAACATTTAAGAACTACAGATGTACTTTTAAAGGGTTTGGTAAACTTTGCAGAGTGAGGTAAGTAAAAAGCAGCACATTCTGTTCCATATTGAACCAGCCTTGATGATATAGAAGGAAGGAGGAGGAAGAAAAGCATTGGGGTAGAGTTCTTGTTCTTTTCTGGTGCTGAAGTAGCTAAAAAGTGATATCCACTGTGCTATAGTGGTGCGCACACAGAACTAGGTTCCCAAGGTCTAGATAGCATCTGGAGAGAGAAATAAAAAGGTGAAGTTAACCACTGGGGAAATGGTTCAAGTGAAGATTCTTGTCCATAAACTGTTCTTCATGATCTTTCAGGCTTTCTACTTGAGATTAATTATGATCTGCAAATGGTCTTTGAGCAGTAGATTCAGCTGTATATATAATGATGATGGTTCCACATTATAAAGAAATCATAAGATGAAAATGAAGCTTAAACATTAATTTATCTAAGCAAACCCAGCTAGTGAAGTGACAGAGTCGGGGTGCAGCTCCAGGGCTGTCTGTCCACAGAGGTGACCCTTCTATAGCACGTGCTTGTCCAGGATGGAGGCAGGGGAAGGTTCTTCACGACCTTGGCAATGACACCTGTTAGAAGTGCTTCTGCTGAGCTGTCCTGCGTTTGTCTAGCTGACTTTGGGCTTCGTGGATCTCTGACTGACTATGAAGTGATTAGAAGGCCCAGTGTCTGGCAATAAGGATGACAGGTCTTCAGGAGTACAATTTGCTCTACATAACCTTGGGCAGGATGGGGTTAGGGGTGCCCAGCTAGATTCTCTGTGCTTTGGGGAACCTTGGGCATGTGGAAGCCTGGAGAAAATCATTTCATTGCATCTTAGCTTGAATGTACACATATGGACCACAGATGCCCCAGGACTAAGTCCAGTTCCCCCAGGGAGCCTTTTGGGTAGGGTGAGGCTTGGCAAAACACTTTTTAAAAAGTCAGTATTCCTGTTATTTTCCTAAAACAAATTGCTGAGGTATCCCCTGACATAATGTTCTTGGGGATATACAAACAATACGTAATGATAGCACGTAGCAGGCATGAATTTAAGAATACAAATGGAGGAAGCATCTCAGTGAATTGTGGACTCCTGGAGGACTCTGTATCCCAGTGCATGCTGCAGTGCCTTGAACACAGAAGGTGCTCAGAATATGTTCAGAGAATGATAAATCTGTCCAGAGACGTTAATTATTATAGTCATGCCAGGAAGCGATTCCTAAGCACAGGAGTCTATTTTCAAGGCTATTTTTTTTTTTAAACACATGTCAAGGTCCTATACTATTATGAAAGACGTTAATGAATGGGTCCGCTACAGATGTTGACAGGGTCTTAGTCTCTTGCCTATAATCCATCACCTTGTAAACAAGTCTTTTTTCCTCTTTTACTGCTCTGCTGTGGCCAGGTCACAGCAACCTTATAAATGCAGGTTGCTTTTGCCATTTGATGGGTGTCTTCCCTTTGACAATGAGGTCTTCTTTCCATGCCCTCCAGCCCAGATGCCCTCACAGGGCAGCGGGAGGCAGACAGTGGCCAGGGGTCAGGGGAGAGTTACCCTGCCTGAGCCCGTAGCCTAGACCTGGCCGCCCCCAGTCTAGGACCAAAGCCAAGACATAAGAACACTCTATATTAGGCTCTTTTTGAGGCTGTACTATGGCTGTGCGTGGGAATGCGGAGGAGAATGATGAAGAGGCTTACAGGGGAAAGAGAGATGCAATCTTAAACTCTGCTGGACACAGAGAACTTTGGAAAGAGTCCAAGTCAGTTTGGTGTAGATTGGGTCGCTGCGTCTGCTAAAATAATTTCAGTAAAAATCCAAATCTGAAGAAAACAGATATAAGCAGAAGTGAATCCAAATGAGGTATTGATCGTACTTCCCACTCACCTCTCTTCTGGTGATGAATCACCCTCATCTCAAATTGCAGCTCCGCTCTGACGAGGAGAACTTTATTTCTCGACCACGAAGGCTAACACCAGGGTCTTCATTGTGTGACAGGGGCGGGCATTTCAGTGATCGGGACGGGGGAGCTGAGGGCAGGGCAGTGAACATCTCACAGATCCCCACGTGGCGGGCAGCGGTGGGGGCCTCTGTGAGGACAGCTGGCCTTCCATGAGCACTCATGGCTCCAGGAGCATCTCAGCAGAGTGACCGCGTGGGACTGGGCAAAGGGGTGGGGCCGGGGCTGGGACCCATGGGGGAAACACTGTCAGCTGCCTAGCAACCACTGTCAGGCCTTTCTCCCCTGCCCACAAAGTCTTGCTTGACGATGCAGTGAACAAACCGAGATCCCCTCGGAGCTATAGACGTTGCACTGTGACCGACCTAAGCTAATTGTGGTTACTTCAGTTTCCTCTTCCAATGACTGATTTAGCTGTGGGCATGGAATATCATCCTGGCCAAAGAGACGAAAGGGGAAATCCTCTGGAGGCCCCTGGGAAAGATATTCCTGGGTGCTTTTATCTTTTTAAGGAAGAGGGTTATCACTGCAGGAGAAGAGGCTTTCTCTCTCAGAAGGTGTTGTATGAGGAGGTGGGTCCTGCACCCAAGACTGTCATTTTTGTGACTGTATGAGCTTCCCGTGGCTGCTATAACAAATGATCACAAACTTGGAGGCTGAAAACAACAGAACTTGATTCTCTCAAAATTAAGAAGGCCAGAAGTCCAAAATCAGTATCACTGGATTAAAGTCAAGCCCCCGAAGGCTTTAAGGGAGGATTCTTGACTCTTCCAGGTTCCCGTGGCCACCAGCATTCCCATGCTAAGGGCTGTATCACTGCAAGCTCCACAGACATCTTTCTCTGCTCCACCTTTACATCTTATTCTTTTCCATGTGTTGTCAAATCGCCCTTTGCCTCCCTTTTATAAGGATACATGTGAGTCTGTTTAGGGTCCACATGGATCATCCAGGGTAATCTCCCCCTGTCTAAATACCTAGTCATATTCATAAAGACCATCTTGTACTATATAGAGTAATAACCCCAGGTTTCAAGGCTTAGGGTGTGAATTTCGGGGGAGAAGGAGACATTTTTTCCATTTGCCACAGCGACTATGAGGTAGAAACAAAAACATAAAAAAAGAAAATAATGTAGAAGTCTCTCTGGAAGCCTAACGCCACTGTTTTTGAGTTAAACAACCTGGACTATATTTGCTAGTGGACTTCAGGGGTCACACAGCTGAGGAACCACCTGGTATCAGAGGTGTCCCCCGGGTCTCAGGGACATCTGGGTCAGCTGTGCAGGCCTGAGCACCATTCAGGGACCGGTGCGCGACCTCAGAGAACTCAGCCTCCTCTGCCCGGCATCCCACCCCACCCACCGGGCTGCCACCCTGGGCCATCTGGCACCTCCGAGGAGACTGTGGTCTGGCTGGAGCAGAGTGTCCCATGCCAGACTTGTATGTGGTCACCTGGTGCTGGTCAGATCAGAGGGGCCAGGTGACATCCAGACTCCTCCCAGACTTCCTGGACAACCCCCTCCTCTGGCAGGAGCCCTTGCTGGTCCACAAAGCTGGCTCACAGCTCCAGTGCATGCCCTGACCCTCACCAGCCGAACTGCTGACCAGACCTGCTTTACCAACACCAGGCTCCTCTGAGGAGAGCTGGGTGTGAGAGTGGCCGCACTGTGTGTCTTGATGAGACCCCTCAGTCTCAAGGTGCCACTCCGGCCACAGCATGGCATGTCAGTTACAGGTGGGGGCCATGCAACCTGGGGGGGCAGCTCCGCCTGGGGCAGATGTGGGCAGGGTCTGCCCCAGGCTCAAGCCCTTTGCATCCTTCTTTTTATAGCCAGTCATTTACTCTTATTTTTAAAACCATGGTTTATGAGGTATCTTGCTACCTGAACTTGAAAATACTTGGAAGGAAAAAAAAAATGAGATAACTTCTTGCCAATTCCTTAAAGTATCCAGGGGGAGAGTAAGGGAAGGGGTTTACATTTTTGAAGTGGGTTGATTCTAGCATATAGACAGGTAAGAATGAAGCAGTTTCTCAAAGCTGGCACTGTTCGTATTTCGGACCACACAGTTCTTTGTTGTGAGTGACTGTCCTGGGTGCTGTAGGATGTTTAGCAGCATCCCTGGCTTTTAGAATCCTGCCCCAGTTGTGAATATGTTGAATGAATGTTAGGAGCCTGGCAGAAAATCCTAGAGATAACAGTTCATCAATTAAAAAAAAAACTGTGATGAATTGAGGCATGGCATGGAATGGAAAAGAACGTATCTAATGCAGTGACTGAAGTGACCGCTAAGTGTCAGATGTGGAATATGAAGTAGAAAAAGGATTCGCTGATTTTTCCCCTTTGATGGATGCACAGAATGATGTCCGGAAAGTAGTTAAATCTAAGTGAGCTTAAAAGAGCTCCTCCTGTACATTTTAAATTCTGCGTTTAGATGATGCAATAGCATTGGGTCATATTTTGTTTATTGGGAGAATTATTTCTTAGTGGTACACCCTATAATGGTACATCTAACATGCAATGCTTTCTTAGATTCAATAAAATCAGCCTCAAGGGGGTTTTAATGACATGACAAGATGAATCAAATAAAATTATTCATATTCAATAAAAAAGCAATATCTTATGATTCAGGCATAGAATTTAAGAACTTGGAAGGAATCCTGATTTCTAATATTCTTAGTTATTATTTGGCCAAGATGTTTACCCTCTGAATGACTCTCTTTCTTTTCTCCTTTCTCAAAGTTTTTATATTTTAGTTACCTCTGAGTATTGGGATTCCATTGCTATCATTAGTAAGAAGGGAACCAATAATATTGGCAGAGTCTTCTATGTTTACAAGGTCTAATCTTAGTGCTGAAGCCTCAGTTGTCCTGCTGGCTGTGGTTCTCTAATAGGGCTTCCAAACCACATGCCGTGAACCTGTTCTGGTAGAAGCAAACATTCATCTCTCTAGCCACATTGGAAGATGGCTTCTGGTCACGCAGAGTCCTTATCTTCACTGCAGTGTTATACGAACATTAACCTTTTCTAGGTACATCAGAGACATCGCTTTTCCTACAAAGGTCCATCTAGTCAAAGCTATGGTTTTTCCAGTCATCGTGTATGGATGTGAGCTGGACTATAAAGAAGGCTGAGCCTGAAGAATTGATGCTTTCGAACTGTGGTGCTGGAGAAGACTTGAGTCTCTTGAACAGCAAGGAGATCAAATCAGTCAATCACAATGGAAATAAATCCTGAGTGTTCATTGGAAGGACTATGCTGAAGTTCCAATACTTTGACCACCTGATACGAAGAGCGACTCATTGGAAAAGATCCAGATTCTGGGAAAGACTGAGGGCATGAGGAGAAGGGGGTGACAGAGGATGAGACTGTTAGATGGTATTATCGATGGATCACCTCCATGGACATGAGTTTGTGCAAACTCTGGGAGATAGTGAAGGACAGGGAAGCCTGGTGTGCTGCAGTATGTGGGGGGTCACAAAGAGTTGGACGTGACTTAGTGACCGAACAGCAATAACAAGGTACATTCTAATGTGGATGGGATGCTGGTGGCTTCTCTGAAAGAATATGAATAGATAAAATGAAGGATCCTTTTGTCTCCAAGGTCCTGCCACCAATTTCCCAGGTTATGTCCAAAGCCAGTAAGAGTCCATACCATTGCTACACTGGTCCAAGAGGATTTGTCTCCACATTTGCAAATCTAAGGAAGTTAGATAAGAATTTATATGTCCTACCAGATTGGAAGGAGGAACTTCAGTATGAAGCATTGGAAGTATTGAAACCAGCATCAATTCTACAAAAGGGGTCCTCAAAATGGGGTCTTTGGGCAAGTAGAATCAATCACCAAAAACTTGTTAGAAAGGCAAAATTTTGGGCCCCAGTTCAGATCTTTGAATCAGACACTCTGAGATGAGCCCCCTTCTTCTACCCTTTAAGAAGCTACCCAGATGATTCTCATGCTTGTTTAGGTTTGAGCACCACTGATACATAGTTTCTAAAATGTAACAGATAACAGGAAGAAACACACACACACACACCTATTGGTTTCTTACCCCAAAGACCCTGGATTCTGGGTCCCAGAAGAGAGACCACATTTCTACTGTCTTTCTGTGCGACTTTGGGTAAATGACTTAGCTTTATTGGGTCTTAATTTTTTTTTTTTCCCAATTTAAAGGTTAGGCACGGGATTAGATTTTCTTCTTCCTTATTTTATTCATTGCCCCATATTTTTAAGTTGCATTAAGTGCTGTAGCATCTTTTATAGAACCATGGAGGTGGGGGTATGAGTGGGAGTTGCCAGGTTTTCAGGACCCCTTCAGGATGCTGAGGAAGGGAGGAACCATCTTCTGTCCACATTGTGCAGCAGGAGTTCTCCCAAACAGGACTTTTTGAGCTTGATGGGTAAGAGGTGACTGTGAAAGGGATGTGGGCTCAAGACTTCATTACCAGTCTTCGGTTCCTAATCCTGGCCTTGATATTAATGCTCACTGTGATGTCAGGCAAGTCTTAACAATTCTCTGGATCTCAGTTCTTTTACCTGGGATATAAGAAATCAAGTAAGCAAAGAGAGCTTTATGTTCCTAGAACAAGGGTCAGAGAGCAGGTAGCCAGTAAATGTTCCACTTTCTTTCCCTTTCAATTCAAATATTCCATTCTTTGGGATTCTTGGGTGTTAAAGATTGCTCTGGAGATGCTGAGTCTTGATTGCAGCATTATTGTCCAGGTTCCTAACGTTAACTCCCAAAGGAAACACTTGTTGACAGCAGTCAGTGATCTTGCTGGCTCATGTTAACTTATCCAAGGAAACCTGATTACCCACCTTCAATGAAAGTTGCTCAGTCGTGTCTGACTCTTTGCGACCCCACCAAGCTCCTCCATCCATGGAACTCTTCAGGCAAGAATGCTGGAGTGGGTAACCATTCCCTTCTCCAGGGGATCTTCCCAAGCCAGGGATTGAACCCAGCACTCCTACGTTGCAGGCAGATTCTTTACCAACTGAGACACCAGGGAAGTCCATCTTCCACCCTGTATTTATTGAGAACTATAGGCACTTTTGGCAACTTATTGCTTATAAGTTATTATAAGTGCTGTTGCTTATAAGCAGCTTCAGGGTCTCCCATAACTCTGGGCTTCTTCTTTAAAGCTGTTGGCCAAATTTCATAGCACACCCTGGTTTAAATGGGGCAACATGGGTGTGTGAATATCCATATATATCTTGTTTTAATTAAAATTGTTCTACCAGTGAGAGATTAGAAGCAATTTCTTATTGGTATTTATATATTATATAGTCACATAATGATATTTTAATGTAATCTTACAATTGTTAATATCAGTGATATGCCAGATGCTTTTTAGTAGGTTAATCTATTTAATTCTTACAATTCTTCAAGTTGGTAAAATAGGTGTTATTGCCTCCATTGAAGACAAGGAAACTAAGACTCAGTTTGAATAACTTTCCAAAGGTCACTCGGTATGTGATGAAACCAGGATATGAACCCAAATGCTTTCCTTTCCAGCATCAGGGCTTTTCATACAGAAGCAAAGATCTCCTAAAACTCATGTTTGCTGGCTAAATGGCTTTAGTGTTTGCATAAGGGTTTCTCTGATTGAGGAAGGTGCTGAGAAGGTATTAAAATTCAAGTTTAATCAATCAACCAATTAGTATTTATTGAATGCCTGCTGGGTGTAAGGATTACACTTGGGGCTATGGGGGATAAACAGCAACAACAGAAAGATGAAACTGATAATAGTGTCGTGGAGGAAGAGAAATATACATGCATACAGATTGACCCAGGAGGTGTCAGAGAGCAGGAGCGGGAAAGACAGGCCAAGAGTGGCATGAAACCAGGGCTACCCAGGTCCCCTGCAACTGGGCTGGTCAGGAAAGGTTATTTCTGACTTGGTGTATATATCAGATTTTACTCTGTTTCTGGTATTATATTGTTGAATTTCTGCAGCAGCCCTGTTCCCATTTTAGAGTTGGGTAAACCAAGTACCAGATAGATGAACTGAACCTCACCCATGTGTACAACTGGCAAGAAGTAGGCCTGCCAGTGCAGGAGATGCAGGTTAGATCCCTGGGTCGGGAAGATCCCCTGGAGTAGGAAATGGCAACCCACTCCAGTATTCTTGTCTGGAGAATTCCACGGACAGAGGAGCCTGGCGGGTTACAAATCCATGGGGTCGCAGAGTCAGGCACGTCTGAGCACACGCATGAACAGTGGCGTGGGAACCACACTCGGGCCTTTGAGTCCACGGCTAGTCTTCCTTCTGCATCATTTGTTAGAACTAACTCTAGAAAAGGCTTGTTAACATTTATGCTTTCCCCAGAGTAGACTTGGAATCATCTAAATGCCAAGAAATGGGGGTTTAAAGACCAGATTTCGTTTACTCATTCAGAATTTCAAAGAGTTGCATAAAGAAAGAGCAGTGTTTCTTTGAAGGAATATTTTTGTTTGTTTGAGGGTTTTTTGTGTGTTTTAAGCAGTCATGCTGGTGTTTGTTCAGGTATGTGCTAAAGATTCAAATATTAGGGGCTTTCCTAGTGGTCCAGTGGTTAAGACTCTGTGTTCCCAGTACAGTGGGCGTGGGTTCAATCCCTGGTCCGGGAACTAAGATCCCACACGATGCACGGTGTAGCCAAAAAAAAAAAGATTAAGCATTAACAGAGCAGCTTAGAACTTTGTACAGCTCTGTAGAGAGACTCCCACCCTCTGCTTCTCAAGCCTTTGTTTGTTGTTTAGTCTCTAAGTCCTGTCTGACTCTTTTGTGACGCTCATGGTTTATACCTCACCAGGCTCCTCTGTCCCTGGGATTCCCCAGGCAAAAATACTCAAGTGGGTGACCATTTTCCTCCTCCACGGGATTGTCCAGATCAGGGATCGAACCGGGTCGCCTGCATGGGCAGGCAGAGTCTTCATCACTGAGCCACCAGGGAAGCCCTTTTCAGACAATTAATCCACACGCCAAATTGCCTTCTTTGATAGAGGATGCCCAGAGTCTTGGACAGTGAGGCTGGGCTGACGAGGGGTTAAACCTGATTGGGGGTGGGGAGGAGGCTACTGAAGGGTAAGGGTCTGCACAGAGCTAAGAGCAGCACCTTCTACTGGGGCATCACCAGTGAAGCCAGGCGCAGGAGCAATTTTTAAACATTTCTGGAAATGCAGGCAGCTGCTCTGTAGCCTGTCCCTGAGGTGGTGCCAGGACCCTGGGAGCGGCGTCCATCTAATGACTTAACTTCGGTAGTAACGTTGCCGGGGTTTAGCCCAACAGCCTTGGATGGGAGGCAGAAAACCGGACGGAGCGCGTGAGGCTCCCCCACCACATGCAAAGCAAATGTCAGCACCACCCTGAAGAGCCAGGCAGCCCTGAAGGGCGGCAGGGGCACAAACTGTTCAAGGAGAAAACGGGAATTTCCAAGAGGTGATTTCCAAGTGCTTGTTTCTATTCTGGTTTGTTGATGAAGAACATTTTAAAATATGAAGGCTTTTGGGAAAGAAGAATGCAAGTTTTTTTTTAAATATATATTTTTATTACAGTCATCTAAAAATTATATATGCTGATAGGAAGAAAAAAAGGAAACAGGAATAAATAGAAATTTGATTGCTAGGGTTAAAAAAAAAAGCTTCTTTTGAAACAGGAACTTAGTATCTTGGATAAGAATGTCCAATATATTATCAAAGAGTAATCTAAGTATAATAAGATCCTTATTGCTCATGTACTTCTAGATAATGGAGCAGAAATTACCTTCCATGGCAAGCATAGGAATGGTCCCAGTTTGAAAAGTCGAAATGTATTATTAAAATGTCCTTTCAGGATCAAACAAATTAAAAATTCTGTAATACCCACCACAAAGATATATGTGTATCTAACACTCAATAAATATTTATTGATAAGTCATTCTTTTTTTCAGAGGCTCTTGTTAGAATCCTAATCTTTTGGATTCTCATATCTGTATGTTTAGTCTGGTGTTAATTTTATTCTAAACAGCAGGGAACCGTTAATATATACTGTAATTACTAGAAACACCCCATTACAGTGTCCTCTGGCGGCAATGTTATAAATGGACATAATGTAATGTGTATAATTAACAAATATGAAGACTGCAAAATGGGCCAGCTAAGAATCAGTTTTTCCCAAAGAATCACTGATAATGCAAAGTTCTGTTGGCTGTTCTCACTGTAAAATCTGTGCGTGTCCCTACTTCCTACTTTTGATCCCATTCTGGCTTGTTAGCTTAGATATCATGAAAGTGCTCCAACCTACACCCCCAAGGTATTTTGACACCAAATATTTTATATATTTATATAAAAATATTGCCTGGGAACTTATATCTCCTCTGTATCTGTCATCTTAAGGGTGGAGATATTAAATCCCATAAGAAGGCAACCAACTAAAAATAATTCAAGGAGTTAAATTTTAGATCCAGGAAAAACAAAACAAAACAGAACTAGTTACTATCAAAACCAGCCAAGCCTCCACCTGATGGGTGTGAAATCTGAGGCCAGAGACAGTCAGTGACTTGCTCAAGCTCAGCCAGCAGGCGCAGGCTCCTGGTGACCACCCTGGACTCCTTAGGGTCGTCAGATCAGTGCTTCACCGGCCAGGGGTGTTTCCCAGCGGTTCTTCCCATCAGACTCATGATGCATGTGCCCCAGTAACTGCCGCTTTCCCTCGGGAACAAAAGGATGAACTGGATGGTTGATCAAGTACCCTTCCGGCACAGCGTGCTGAGGCCAGCTAGAATATTTCCGCAAAGCCTATCATTTTCCTCACCGGTAAATGAGCAGTGCCTCCACTTGCAAGCAGGCAGCACAAGGTTATAAGAGAAATAGAACCCACAGTAAACTTACATAGAGATATTTAGGTGACTTCCAGGTTTGGGTCAACTTGAGTGTGAAGTTAGCATTCTTACAGACACCACGCAAAGGCACCATCCTTTTGGACCTATGCTGAGATTCTCTAAGGACATTTTGTCTCTTCTTATTGGATCATTCTTCTACCTTCTCCCAGTTGGAATAATTTCCATTGCCACTTGGATTTGAGCAGTGTTTTCTTATCATGTGTACTTCCATTTTCCTGAACCATAAAAATTGAGAGGGAAAAATAAAACCTGTCAACGTTCAAGGAAAGTAGTGAAGAATGCTGTTAGCAGAGCAGTTTTCCTTTCATTCATGATGAGTTCCATTTCTTTATTTTGCATTCTTTGTCCAGCCTCTTCAGTATAGCTTGTGACCTTTATAATAGGTGGCCTCACACAGTCTCCACTTGCCCTTGCACCTTAGCATCAAGCCTTTCTTTAACACAGTCTCCTTACCTGGACTCCAGACCATAGCTGCCTGCCTACCAGAAACCTTCATCTGAATGCTCCTCATTCTTAGTGCCTCCAACATGAATTTCTCAATCACTCCTTCCCTTTAAATCCAGAATCTATGAAGTTACTCAAGCCACACACATAAGCTTTCATCATCTCTCTCTCACCATCACCTTTTGACTCTGCTTCCCAAAGAATGCCACAGATTTCTCTTCCTTTCTCCTCCTATTACAGCAATCTTTGTTCATCTTTTCTTTTCTGGAGTCCTGTAACCATCCTATCTGCCCTTCTTGCTTCTAGCGTTGCCCTCTGAAGGCCAGCATCCAGACTGTTTGAAGTCTCATCTTTCCTAAGACACAAATCCTTTTCTTCCATCCCCATGTTTATAAGGCTTCAATGGCCCTCATTGTGTGTGGTTTTTTTTTTTTTTTTTTTGGCATAAGTCAAAATTCCTCTCTCTGGTGTGTCTCAGTTTGTTTTGCAACTGATAGAATAGGTAAATTCTTAGCATTACATTACAGATGCAGGGGTTTGTTAATAGATATTTGGTCAGAGAGGTGATCTGAGTCTAGGAACGTAAGTGTTCTACTGCATTTTTTCCCTGCCCCTCCTGGTAGAGAAATGTGCTAGGCAGGGCCATGGATTCAGTCGTGCATGCAGATTTAGGATACCATGCAGATGACTTCACTGAGGCTCTTTTGTGTCTGTCTTTGTTGTGACTTGTGTGATGAAGTGAATTCTGAACAAATACTTTTGTTCTTTGGTAATCTAATTGACTTTCATTTTAACAGTTGGGCTCATCAGAGCATCAACCCTTTCATTTTAGGCAACGTCAAACTGTCCATATATAATGTACTTTAATGATGAGAGCAGTGTTTGAAACTTAACCTAAAATAAGCAGGTCTCCTATTAGCAAACTTATTAGAATAGTGCTAATACATAATTTATATTACTGGCCTTCCTGAAATTCCTCCGGGGCTGCCCACTAGGGCAGTATGCACTGGGAACCAGATCAAACGGACCTTCTGTATCTGCCCCCAGCTTCTCTGTCGCTCTGTCCCTTTATTTCCTAAAGTCGGGTTTGTTATGGTGTAATTTATACACAGTAAAACTTCCTCGCTACATAGTTTGGTAAGTCACATATTTCCATGTGTTTGGAAGGATGTGCACATTTACCTACCCACTGTAATCGGGAGGGAACATTCCCATGACTCAGAAAAGCTCCTTAGGCTTTGCAGTCCATTCCCTCCCCACACCTGTTATAGAGAGAAGCAAGGAAATGCATTCTGACAACAGTGTAAATGATCTTGGAAGCAACGTCTTCCCCAGGCAAGTCTTGAAGTGAGACTGCAGCCTTGCCAGAACCAAAGCAGCTAAGCCATACCTGGATTCCTGAACTGTAGAAACTTAGATAACAAACGTGCATTTTTAAAAGCAGCTAAATTTGTGTTACTTTGTTATACTTGTTGCCACAGCAACAGACAACTAATATAGGCTGGCTGTTTCCAGTTTCTGGTGGTTACAAGCAAAGCTGTTATGTGCATTCACATGTAAATCTGGGTAGTGACCTGTATTCTTACTTCTTTTGGATAAATACCTAGAAGTGGGACTGCTGAATCATATGATAAGTTTCCTTAACTTTTAAGTAACTGCCAAGCTGTTTTCCAAAGTGTCTGTGCCATTTTATAGCCTCACCAGCAATGTTTAAAGTTCTAGTTGCTCCATATCCACATCAGCAGTTGTGATTGTCTGATTATTTAAACTCTTAGCCGTTCTAAGAGGTGAATAATGGCATTTCACTGTGGTTTTAATTTACATTTCTGTAATGAGTAGTGACATTGAGTATTTTTTGTATGCTTATTTTTCAACCCTTAGCTCTTCATCTGTTCAAGTTGTTCTTCCATTAAAAAAAAAGAAACGACTTGTTTGGTCATTGAATTAGGAGAGTTCTTTATGTATATTGGGTATAGTCTTTTAACAGATATGTGTTTTGTAAATATTGTCTCCTGGTCTGTAGGTTGACTTTTTATTTTCCTAAGTGTCTCTCAAATATCAGAAATGTTTAGCTTTAATGAAATAAAACTTAGTAGTTTTATTTTATAAACAATGATTTTATATTATATCTAGGAAACCTATGCCTAATCCAAGGGTACAAATATTTTCTACTATATTTTATTCTAGCACTTTTATAGCTTTAGGTTTTACTTTTAGATTTCTGATCCATTTTGAGTTATTTTTACAAGGTACAAGGCATGTCTCTAGTTAGAGTTTTTTTTTAAAAATTATGAATGTGTATTGAATTTTGTCAAAACATTTTTCTTCATCTACTGAAATGATACTATGGTTTTCTTCTTTAGTCTGATAATATGGTGAGTTACATTTACTGGTTTTTAAAGTTGAATCAGTCTTACATTATCAGAATAAAACCCACTTGGTCATGATGTTATTATCCTTGACATTCCCAGCTTTGATTTAGACTTGGTTAAAGTCAGATCCTCTTTTTTGTCTTCCACTGTACAATCTGTCCTCTGGTCTTTCTGATGTGCTTTTAGTTTCCTAACCTGAACTTACTGCCTCACATCTTTGTCATACAACTTTAGGGCTTTTGCTTAGTCCACCAAATGCCTGATTTGTTACAAACTGTATCCTTATTTCTCCCAAGAGGGTTAAGGCCTTAAGAGCCATGTTTGTACCTCATGACCCTGGCTACCACTGATTGGACCAGGAGTGGGCTCCTGACCTAAGCTGGACCAGTCATTTCCTTTTTCCCAGGAACTTGGACTGGAGATTCAAAGATACCAGTTGGTTTATGCTGATTGCCAGAAGTGAGAACGTGTTATCAGGAGCAAGCTACCATCTGGCACAGGCAAGTTTAGCCAATGCAAGAATAATGGAGGAAATACATTGGTTGGGACAGAGATAGGAGACTGTTGAAGTTTTTAGTTCTTTTCTTTGGGTTTAATGATTCATTCCTATATTTTTCCTTCTCCATATATTTGCTTTCTTTCTTAAGATACTTTTGAATCAAGTTTTCTACTTGGAACCAAAACTGCCTTGGCCACTTGATGCTTCAGTGACTTTGCACCCTCTGCTCCGATAGCTTAGAATGCCGTACTCTAGCTGGTTTGCTCCTGATTCTTCTACATGTCTAGGCATCTTATGCTTGGGTTAAATTATTCTGATTCCCTTCTCAGGTAGAGGCAATATTTCATTATAAAAGCTATCATTTACCCCTTCTATCACATTTATTATACATTATTGTAATACTTGAGTTTGATTCCAAACTCCAAGAACTTGGTCTTTAGTATTTCATATCACTGGGTTTAGTGTTCGGTCCAACTTATATCCTAGTAAATGCTTAGAATGAAAATTAATCCAATAGCTTAAGTGAAGCGCTTTGCTTTGGTAAACATTCAAGGGCCCTTTATCCCTTATCTTCAGAAGCAAGGGTTAGAGAGGCAACACTCCCAACTTCTCTCTGTCTCTGTCTTCCACAAGAGTGGTTCTCAAAGGTGGTTGCATATTAGAATCATCCAGGGGAGCTTTTAGAAAGTCTTGGTACTTAGTCTGATCCCTACACCAATTAAAGCAAAATCTCTAGGGAAAGGCCCAGAATTAGATTTTTAAAACTATAATCACTTGATGGATGAGACTTCAGTATTATAAACAATGCAATACTGATGACTTGGTCAGCCCTCCATAAATGCTGAAGTAATTGACCTAGACTGTGACTGGGAGGCAAGGTTTTTAAAAGCTCCCCAGACAATTCTAATATGGAGCCAACTTTGAGACCCTCTGTCCTAGCGATGTCCTCATTCTCTGGTTCATAGAGCAATTCTTTAGAAACAGAAAATGCATGGAGGTAACAGAAAGTTACACTTTCCGTACTGTATGGGAAGCAGGTGGGGAAATCTGCAATGCAGATCATACGACCTCATTTTGCAGGCCCAGGAACTTGGTACTAATTACATCTGTCTGATGCAAGAATATCAGTTACACATCTGCCCCAAGTTTTTTCCTCTCACAAACTGTACCATAACCCTGGTTATAGTTCATGAGGATCCTTAGCTTGGTAGATACAAAGTAGGCCACAGATGCTGCAGGGGGTAAGTAGGAAGTTGCTGACAGAAGCAGCGCACACCCATCTTTGTTGCGCTGTCCTTGGTGCTGACTTTGGTAAGGACAGTATTGCCTCCACATCTTGTGGCTTCCTCTGTTTTGACTTCAGGAATTAATGGCGTTTCTTTGCTTAACTTACAGAAATTAATGGTGTTTACACTGGTGGGGGAAAATTAATGCTGTTGCATTGTTATGAGACACAAAGTAAGCATAAGAAATATTTAGCTGGTAATCAAGAACATATCTTCTGATGAGTCTGACTTGCCCCCTTTTAGCTAGTTTTATGCATGGCTGCTTCCTAAGACTGCTCAGTGGGTTACAGTTGACAGAGGGGAACCAAAAACTATGACCACTTTACTGAGGCATGGCAAAGCTGCAAACCACATGGAACGGAGCCGTCAAACAAACCCAGAGTGGGGTTTCTTTGTCCCCAGCACTCAGTCAGGGCCTCCCTTTGTAATCTGCCTCTTGAGCATCTTAAAATCAGTTTCTTTTGTAACTAGATTTATTCTTGTTACTCAGCGACTATGGTTTTGCTCTTTGGTATCTGCCTAAATGTCATCCTCTCTGGACTTAACCCAGAGTTGAGTGTTGTGTATGTGAGCTCACAACATCCAAAGCCTTCATCCTTGCTGTTGTGCAAATGCAGGGCAATGTCATAACATAACCCCTTAACAGCACAGCGCTCTGTTTAAAATAATTGGGATACACACTTCTTGCCTAGCCCTTACTCTACTGCTTCTACCAGCCTACCCAAATGATTGTCTTTTTGAAGCAGAGTTCTGCTAGTCAGATCTCAGTGGTTTAACCAGACAGATGTTTACTTCACTCTCATGGTCCATGGTGACTGTCGCTTGATCAGGCTCTGCTCTGCTTCGTCCACTCCCAAACCCAGGGCCTCACAGCCGCCACTGTCAACAGCGTGGTCGGTGTCCATTGCAGAGGGGGACATAATGTAGCAAGTTACAGACCAGCTCTGTCACCACTTGTCACAGTTCATTGGCTAAAGCTTGTTGTAAGATCATCCCTGTTTCAAGGAGGCAGAAACATGTCATCTTACTTCTGCCCAGAAGGGTAAATGAGGGTTTTCAGAGAACGCATGGGAAAACATGTTTTGGATGTTAGGATAATAGTTTACCCAGAAAAGCACTAAGAATTACACATAAAATTAAAAGGTGAGTTAAAGTCTGTAGTGAATCAACAAGTTAGATAAGTTAGAACTAAATTAGAAGTGAGTTGACTCTTCCCATCAGGTGACCAAAGTATTGGAGCTTCAGCTTAAGCATCAGCCTGCAATCTAAAAGAAGAAAGACACATTTCTGAAAACAGCACTCAAAAATGAGATACCATTAGGCATTCCTAAAGATGACCTGAGAATTAACTAGGTGAGTGTGCATGCGACTTTAGGACCAGCTCAAGTATATAGAGAGGCCTAAATTCTTCAGATCTGCATTGGAAGTTTATCTACATAATAAACACTTAAATTGAGTTGTTGTTGTTGAATTGCAAAGTCTTGTTTGATGCTTTGTGACCCCATAGACTGCAACATGCCAGGCTTCCCTGTCCTTCACTATCTTCCAGAGTTTGCTCAAATTCATATCCACTGAGTTGGTGATGCCATCCAACCGTCTCATCCTCTGTCACTCTTTTCTCCGTTTGCCCTCGATCTTTCCCAGCATCAGGGTCTTTTCCAGTGAGTCGACTCTTCCCATCAGGTGACCAAAGTATTGGAGCTTCAGCTTAAGCATCAGTCCTTCCAATGAATATTCAGGATTGATTTGCTTTAGGATGGACTGGTTTGATCTCTGTGCTGTCCCAGGGGCTCTCAGGAGTCTTCTTCAGCACCACAGTTCAAAAGCATCAATCCTTCTCCACTCAGTCTTCTTTATGGTCCAACTCTCACAACCATACGTGACTACTGAAAAAGCCATAGCTTTGACTATAAAAACCTTTGTTGGCAAAGTGATGTCTCTGATTTTTAATATACTGTCTAGGTTTGTCATAGTTTTCCTTTTAGTTAACATTTAAATTGAGAGCCAAAGAATAATACGTTTGGCTGCAATAAAAAGACAATCTTGAAGTCCCCACAAATAGTTGATGTAATCAGGGCCCAGAGAGGGAAAGGTTTTTACCCTTAGTATCCTATAATGAGTAAGAGACAGAACTAAATATAAACAAGTTATGATTCTGGATCCAGTGGTATTTATGTCATACAGTAGTATCTGTCTTACTTTATTGATGATAAGGAAAATTTTCAACTGTTGACAGCTGTGGACTCAGACTATATGAACTTGAAACAAATTTGCTTCCAGGCATCCTTTCTGACTCTGCTCTTTGGTTGAGGGCACCAACCAATTTCTAATAGGACTTAGAATTCCTCGCTTATGGCTTCAAAGCATTAATTTGGGGTGTAGATTTTTTCCCTCTGTTTTGTTTAATGGATGAATTAGGTTTGATCAACATTCTAGTAATGTCTTATAAAAATACAGGTTTAGAGTACATAATCCAGCAGCTTGTGAGAAAATCATTTTCAAGGGAAATAAATTTGCTCCAATCAGAAACAGGATTAGTCAGGCTTGACCTGCTAAATTGAATCAGAGAATTCTATAGCATCAGATGTTCCTGGCATTGACCTTTTAATGAGAAATGGTTCTATAAGATCTGTTTTACTCCTCTGTGAAATATTTTATGAATTTGAACAAAGCTTTCCATCATTTAGATACTATCAGGAGCTGAAGCTGGGTTAGGCTGAGACCAAGTAAAATTAGCTTCTGATGGCCTGGCCGGGTAGAACATGTCTCATTTGTTAATTTACTGACCCTCTTTCTTCCCCAAGCCAAAAGGCTCAAAAGACCAGACTCTAGTAAATACATTTTATTAAGAGAAGAAAAAGACCAAAGCAACCTAGCAGAAGCTCTTTAGGGAGAAAAAAAATCTCATAAGTGTGCAGTCTCTCCTGCTGGAAGGAACAAGGCAGCTGGGCCTGTTGGCTTTCACATCACATCCACAACTCCTGTCCTTAAGCACAGCTTCGGGGCTTGACAACTGGAGTTGACTGGTTAAGTGTGTTGTAAGTTCCGTCTTTAAAATCACCCAGCTGTTCCTTTTCTCAAAAAAGGAACACCAATCCAGCTGGTAGGTGGGAGTTTCCTATTGTGACCCGGGAAGCTGAGGTCTGGAGACAGGTGCAGAAGGGGAAACGTGGGAAGAGGGGGCGGGAGGAGGTGAGGCAGGGCCGCAGCCTTCTCCTGGTCTACGCCAGCACTGTGGGCCGCCCATGGACAGACTGGGGGCTGTCCCAAGTGGCTATTTGCAGAGGAGCCTTGTATTTCCTGCTGTGCTTTGCAGTCAGATAGGAATGGAGGGAAAGGGTGTGATAGGATCCTTGAATGAAGATGAAGGAGGTCCTACAAACTGAGTCTAATCATTTTGGAGATGATGAAGCTGAGGTCTACAGGGGCACGTGCTTGGCCCATGTACACATTTGGAGTCTAGTTATTCCAACTCTATTGAGATCTCTTTTCTGTTTAATAACTTAGCACAGTATGAAACAGATGCATACAATCTAGACCTGACGTTAAAGACTCTGTAATATCATTGAAGAGACTGTACAATTATATGAACAACTTATAATAAGTAATGCTGTTAAGCACAGAGGTCCTTATTTCTTTACCACCAGACGTGCTGAATGTGCTTAAACCAGATCCTCAACTTCTTGGTTTCTTGGGTGCTACCTCTGTAAGATATTAAACATTTACATACCCATAAATCTAGGTAGTAAAAAATAGAATTAAAATTTTTTCATATTTATAGAACTAATGCTCATAGTCCTGGAGATGGGGAGAGAAGGTCTACAGTTAACTCTGGAGCTTCCCCCAACACGGCTGCTCACAGATCAAAGAGAGAACACTGTGGCATTCATCCTCTCCTATGTCTTCCTCAAAACAGGGTCCTTCTCTGATAATCCACCTTTGGGGTCTTAGCTTTGGTGTCGCCCCAATGTATTCCCTTGAAATAGAGCCCCTACTGCCTCTACTCAAGACCTTAATAAAGTTATGTTTTTTTTCTCACTCTTTGACTGATGCCAAGTCTAACAGAGAGCTGGAAGGTAAGGGCCAGAGAAGTGATGACTGCTTTGTCCTCTTCTTTCCAAGGTGACAAGTGATTTAGCTGGTACTTTCATGGTGTAAGTCAAAAAAACGAGACAAATGGTAGTATCTGAGGACTATGTCTTGAGCACTCTGACATCCTTTAAGGATTCCTCATTGATTCAGTGAGTCTCCTGGTCTATATATAAACACGATGTAGACAGGTCTAGAATGGTGCCAGGGAACCTGAGTTTTATTCTTCCCTCTGCCAGGCTGTGTGATCTTGAGTGAGGACTTATATCTCTGATTCCCAGTTTATTCATCTTTGAAAGGAGACATTTTTCTGCTCTGTGTGACCTCCAAGGTTGTTAAGGGACTATAATCAGCCAATATATGTGAAGGAATTGACTATAAAGAATAGCACATATAGGAGAAAAAGGAAGCCTCCCACACTGTTGGTGGGAATGTGAACTGGAACAGCTACTACTCAGCACAGTATATGGAGGTTTCTCAAAAACTAAAAACAGAACCAGCATATGACTCACCCATTCCACTCCTGGGCATCCATCTCAAAAAAAGAGAACAGCACTAATGTGAAAAGATACATGAACCCTAATATTCACAGCAGATTATTTACAATTGCCTAAATATGGCTTGCTAGGTGACTCAGTGGTAAAGAATCTGCCTGCCCATGTAGAAGACTCGGGTTCAATCCCTGGGTCAGGAGGATCCCTTGGAGGAGGAAATTGCAACCGATTCCAGTATTCTTGCCTGGAAAATCCTGTGGACAGGGGGTCTGGCAGCTACAGTTCGTAGGGTCACAAAGCGTCGGACACGGCTGAGCGACTGCGCACACATGCATGGACAGATAAGGAAGCAGCATAAGTGTCCATTAACAGATGAATGGAGAAAGATGGGATGTGTGAGGTCCAGATTGTGACTTCCCTGCTGCCTCTGCTCAGGAGTCCCCTCTCCTCTCTGTGTCTCCTGCGCACTGCCCTCCTCTGATCCCAGCAGATGAACCAGGCCACGAGCCCACCGTGACTGGGCGGAACAGCTGCCCCAAGCCTGCACTCGCCTGGATGCTACAACAGTGAAAGCGTGTCTGAACATCCCTTTCCGACGGAGGGCTTGACCCACATGTGGTTTCTCCAGACAGAGCATCTTCTGACCCAAGCAATCCAAAACTGTGAAAGTCTAAAAACACTCTTCTGAGAACTCGACCTATACCCCTGGCCTCCGGCCACAGAACTGGTAGCAGAGAACCACTGAAGTTGAAGTTAGGGGCATCTACTCCCCGGCAGTTGAAGATGAAGGCAGAACACAGAAAGAGTCCTTTACAGGGAGGGGTGTGAAGGCTTCTTGTGGTGTTCGATGGCGAACAACTGCAGGGGCATCAGAGGCTGTGCAGGACCCTTGCAGCACAGCTATTTTTAGGTGTGTTCTCAGGAAGAAGGAAGCAGAGCAGAACATCTTTCATTTCAGCTTTTGGCAGCCAAACTGCAGCTATAGTCAGACAGGCAACCATTCTTCCCTCCTACACTTGAACTTCCATTTCAGTACAATTCTGCCTGGGGATCACCTATTGAAACCAGAGCAAACCTGCACACAAAAGCAAAACAGACAAAACCCAAACAGCAGCCCGAACCCAACTTGTTATTTTCAACTTAGAGTTACCAGGCTCTTGCTCTATTTGTCAGTGCATTTATTCTGTATCCATCATATATTTGAGTTTTGAGGTGTACTGGATGCAACATAAATAAACCAATGCCTCTTGTCCCTGGTCTCACATAGAGCTCAGCTCGGGGGTGGGAGGAGTGCATACCTAATTCAGTGGACATTCAAGTGAGAGTCCATACCTTAACATCTTTGGGGAAGTCACTCTGATTTGGGGCAGGGTTGGGCTTCCCTGGTGGCTCAGATGGTAAAGGATCCATCTGCAATGCAGGAGACCTGAGTTCAATTCTGGGTCAGGAAGATCCCCTGGAGATGGGAAAGGCAACCCACTCCAGTATCCTTGCCTGGGAAAACCCATGGACAGAGGAGTCGGGTGGGCTACAGTCCATGGTGTTGCAAAGAGTCAGACTTGACTGAGCGACTAACACTTTGACTTTCACTTCTCACTTGTAAGAACACTGGAAGTATGTGGGATGTTCTTTTGTTGTTAAGTACTGTCCGACTCTTGCATTTCCATGGGAGATGGGAAGTCTGTGGGACTTCCAAGGCAAGAATACTGGCATGGGTTGCCAAGTCCTCCAGGGCATCTTCCCAACCCAGGGATCGAACCCACGTCTCCTGCATTGCAGGCGGCTTCTTTACCTCTGAGCTACCTGGGAAGTCCAATAGGTGGTGTGTTTCTCTCAAACCTTAGGACTGATAGGTTGCCCCTTGCAATCTCTGAATCCTCTTTAATAAGTGAATAGACTACTTATACCTAATTCATCTAGGTCTAGTACATGATACAGGAATAGAAAATCGCAGAAAATCCTTGACATACCACCCTCATGTTTCTGAGTTTAGGTTTTGTTTCTTTCAACTGAAGGTGCAGCGGGTGGCAGAGGGTGCTTTCATGGGGAGCCCTCTGTTGAAGGCAGAGGCGTGTGCCATTGGCCTCAGTTATGGCAAAGCAGGTGGCAAGTGTATGCATCTGGGTTTGCACATTAAGCAAGAAGCAGATGGCCCTGAGGAGTCCTGCCCAGTGATTCTCCGAGCTGGTTACAAACCTAAGGAGTAAAGCGCTCTGCTTGTGAGGACGGCTCCTGCGGGTCCAGTGCCCTAGCCCCAATGTCAGTCTGGACGGAAGCGCTGGTGCATTATCTCTCACTCTGGGAAGTTTGCTCAAGTCATCTGCCTTGTGGGGAGATCTGATCATGTACATTTACCTGAATTCTAAGGGCCTCTGCAATCTGGAGGCAAATCTAGCAGTTACAGCCTCAGAACAGATGAAGGAGAGCTGAGATAAGACATTATCAAAGGTTTCGGGGCAGTGGGTCATCAGCCCCTCTCCACCAAGGAAGAGACTTTCTCTCTCTCTCTCACTTGTGTTCTCACCCTGGAAGCAGCACCCCTGAGCTCTGCCTGTCCACTGGGGGGGGGGGGGTCCACGGGGATAATCAGCTTCCAGGCCCTGCCCTGAGCCAGACGGGAGGTGTGTGAGGCCCCGACCATGTGCCGACTTCCTCGGGATTCTCAACTCCCCATGGCTACAACTGCCTCTATAGCAACCTCTTGGTGGGTCAAAGGCTTCCTCCCGTGTTTGTCTTGGTCCAGCATTTTACACGGTGAAACCAGACTCCAGGGATGATTCTTGCAGCTCTGCATGTGAAAAGTCTTTGCAGGACATGGGAGAGATGAGAAATGCTTCTCTTTCAGGTTGGAAAGCAGAGAGAAGCTGATTATTTGTATGCACATGGGCTTCACGTGGGGAGCTCATGGAGTGAAATGCTGGCTGTGCTGCCAGGCCCAGGGTAGGCTTGGCTGACTCCTAGGGATGGAGATTTTGCTGGCTGAAGCCCTCCCATCTGGCCTCTGGAGCAATTTTCAACAGCGTCACTTGGAAGTTACGCTTAATAGGATGTGGCAAGAAAGGATTTCTCCTAGTTGGAGCCTTGGCTGCAGCCTGGAGCCACACCTGAGGCTACTCCTCTCATTACACACAGCTCTGCAGAGCTTCTGCTCTGAGAAGGGGCGGCAGGAACCATACAGCTGCTCAGGGTGATCTTGAGAGCAGGGACAGGAAGAGAAAGTCGTTTTAGAGATGTGTGACCAAGCAGGGTGGCAGTAGCCATCCTGCCATAAACCTCCATAATGGCAGTCTGCCTTACCGTCATTTCAGAATGAGGAGGCATGAGATGCTCTTAGTTAGCAGAGTGATGAAACACTGGTTAGAGCCCACAGTTTCTGCTCTCATACTCATTTCAATTCAAGAAACATTATTTGGGACCAACTATGTCCAAAGAACTATGCTGGGTGATGAACAGGACATGCTCCCAAACCACAGGAGCTGAGAGTCCATCACTTCCTTGCTTCTACCTCAGAAAGGCCACATTCAGAGACTGATTTTTGTCCTAGAGAGATGTTCATGACAATTTCCTTACTGGGAAATCTAAACCATGATTCAAAAGGACACATAGACCCCAGGGTTCATTGCAGCACTGTTTACAACAGCCAGGGCATGGAAACAAACTAAATGTCCAATGACAGGTGAATGGATAAAGAAGACGTGGTTCATATATATCAGTGAGATATCACTCAGCCATGTGGTTGCTGTTCAGTCCCTAAGTCACGTCTGACTCTTTGCGACCTCGTAGACTAGAGCACTCCAGGCTTCCCTGTGTCTCAGTATCTCCCTGAGTTTGCTCAAACTCAAGTCCATTGAATTGGTGATGCTATCTAACCATCTCATCTTCTGCAGCCCCCTTTTCCTTTTGCCTTCCATCTTTCCCAGCATTTCCCAACGAGTCAGCTCTTTACATCAGGTGACCAAAGTACTGGAGCTCAGCTTCAGCATCAATTCTTCCAATGAATATTTAGGGTTGATTTCCTTTAAGATGAATTGGTTTGCTCTCCTTGTAGTCCAAGGGACTCTCAAGAGTCTTCTCCAACACCACAGTTCAAATCCATCAAATCTTTGGTGCTCAGTTTTCTCTATAGTCCAACTTTCACATCCATACATGGCTACTGGAAAAACCATAGCTTTGACTAGACACACCTTTGTTGGCAAAGTAATGTCTCTGCTTTTTAAATATGTTGCCGAGGTTTGTCATAGCTTTCCTTGCAAGGAGCAAGTGTCTTTTAATTTCATGGCTGCAGTCAATCTCCACAGTGATTTTGGAGCCCAAGAAAATAAAATATGCCACTATTTCCTCTTTTCCCCCTTCTATTTGCCATGAAGTGAAGGGATTGGATGCCATGGTCTTAATTTTTTAAATGTTGAGTTTTAAGCCAGATTTTTTGCTCTCCTCTTCCACCTTCTTCAAGAGGCTCTTCAGTTCCTCTTCACTGTCTGCCATTAGAGTGGTATCATCTGCATATCTGAGGTTGTTGATATCTCTCTCAGCAATCTTGATTCCAGCTTGCGATTCATCCAGCCTGGTATTTCATATGTTATACTGTACATGTAAGTTAAAAGGAACAAAATCGAGTCATTTGTAGAAGATGTGGATGGACCTAGAGTCTGTCATATCGAGTAAATCAGAAAGAGAAAAACAAACACCATATATTAACTCATATGTGTGGAACCTAGAAAAGTGTTGCAGATGAACCTATTTTCAGGGCAGGAACAGAGAAAGGCAGATGCAGAGAAAGGATATGTGGACACAGGGAAGGGGCAGACAGGTAGGGTGGGATGCATTGGAAGATTAGCGTTGGTATATATGCACTGCCTTTTGTAAAAAGCTAGCTAGTGGGGACCTGCTATAAAGCTCAGGAAGCTCAGCTCTGTGCTCTGGGATGACCTAGATGGGCAGGAGAGGGCCGTGGGAGAGAGGTTTACATGTATACATATAGCTGATACACTTCAGCTGATTCACTTCACTGTACCACAGAAACCAACAACATTGTAAAGCAATTATATTCCCATTAAAAAAAAATGCTGGTGAAAATCATAAAAGGTAGATAGGCAAGAAGAAGGAAAGAAAAATGAGTCATAATTTCACTCAAACATGCAATTACTTAATGATTCATTCTGTATTATTATATCTGTGTTCTTTTAAACGTAATTATTTTCTGGATATATTTTCACATTAAGAAGAAAAGGTGGTCTCGTTATAAACACAAGCTCTTTTTGTCTTTTGCCTATTCTTTTCTGCTGAAGCATTTTATGTGCTTATTATTATTTTTTTATTATTTTGTAATTTTTTCTGCTTAACCAGTTTTTGTGATTTAAATATATATATATTTATTTATTTTACAATCCAACCGGAAGTTTGACAAGAGTTTCCTTTTTTTTAATTTATTTTTTTATTGAAGGATAGTTGCTTTATAGAATTTTGTTGTTTTCTGTCAAACCTCAACATGAATCAGCCATAGGTATCTTTAGCTCTTAGTATTTATATCCTGATTTATGTTGCTTCACTTGTTTTTACTGCAGTTCTTAAAATTTTACTTAGGTTATTATTTCAAATAATAAAGCCAAAAAGATATTCCTGACAGACAGGAGCATAGAAAAGACACGTGTGCTATCAAACATTAATGTTGACCGTGTTTGCTTTAGCTGTTTTTTTTTTTTTTTTTAAGAGATGAAGTGTTGCAGAGTTGAGCCTCTCTGCACGCACCTAGATTGTGAACTCCTTCTTGCCTTGAAGACTGACCTAACTTATAAAAATGAATAGCAGAACAGTCCTTTGCCTCCTCAACAGGGAGGCAGGAAGCTTTATCCAGCTAACCTCAGGGTTCTTGATTCTGCACTTGGGGAATTTCCCTCTTAGTGTCCTGATAGTTGTGCTCTGGGAGGAACAAAGATGAGGACTCTAATTCTTTACGGAAAAAAAGATTACATTTCTATAATAATGTTTCACTCCAAATAGGGTGACTCCAGAGGGCACCTGGTAGTTGAAAGTTTACTGCCAGAGTTGTTTACAACACTGTGTTAGTTTCAGATGTGCAGGATAATGATTTAGCCACACACACACACACACTATATACACACACACACGTATGTTCTTTTCCAGATTCTTTTTCATTATAAGCTATTATAAGATAAGAGTGTAGGTCCCGGTGCTATATGTTAACTTCATTTATTTTGTACATTTATATATACATTCAGTTCACTTACCTTATATATGGTTGTGTGTATCTGTTCATCCCAAACTCCTATCCCTCTGCTACTTCCCCTTTGATAACCACAATTTGTTTTCTATGTCTGTGAGTCTGATTCTGTTTCATAAATATTAGATTCCACCTATAAACAATATAATATGAAATGTGTCATTTTTTCCCTTAGTTCAGTTAATACAGTAGTCTCTGGGTCCATCCGTGTTGCTACAAATGGCATTATTTCATTCTTTTTTTATAGCTGAGTAATATTCTATTGTATATATATTGTGGTGGTTGTTTATTTGCCCAGTCATATCCAGCTCTTTAGCAATGCCATGAGCTGTAACCTACTAGGCTCATCTGTCCATGAAATTTTCCGGGAAAGAATACTGGAGTGGGTGGCCATTTCCTCTTCCAGGGGATCATCTCGATTCAGGGATTGAACCCACACCTCTGTGTATCCTGCATTTCAGTCAGGTTCTTTATAACTGAGCCACAGGGGAAGTTGTACACCACATCTGTTTTTAAATCTATTTATCAGCTGATGGACTTTTAGGTCACTTACATGTCTTGGCTATTGTAAATGTTGCTTCTATGAACATCAGGGTGCAGAATCTTTTTGATTTAGGGCTTTCTCTGGATATATGCCCAGGGGTGGGATTGCTGAATCATATAGTAACTCTATTTTTAGTTCTTTAAGGAATCTCTGTACTGTTCTCCACAGTGGCTAGGGCTTAGCTTCTGTTAATAAAAATTAGCTGATAATCTTGAACCCTTAATATGTATTAGTCACTGTTTTGAGAGTTTAACCTGAAATCTCATTTAATCTTCACACTGACTTTCTGAACAAGGTATAGTATTAACCCTCATTTTACAGATGAAAAACTGGGAAGTACAGATGTTATTTGCCCAGAGCCACACATTTAAGGGGTGGTGGGCTGGGGTTCAATCCAGGCAGTCAGCCAAAAGAAAACACACTCTTAAGTAGAGGTTCCTGGTAGCTGCTGAAATGTAGGCATGTAGGCGGTTCTGTGCACCATGGTGTGACACAAGGGGTGTGTGAAGGCCACATACTTTCTCCCTGTGCAGGGGTAGTGATGGTTCAGATCCACTGTATTGGCTTCCCGGGGCTCCCATAACAAATTGTTATGATCCTGGCAGCTTAAAGCACACTTTCTCCAGAGGCTCTGGAGGGTAGACATTGGAACTCAAGCTGGCAGCAGGGATATACTTCCTCGGAAGGCTCCAGGGTGCTTCCTTGACTCTTCCCTTCTGATGGCCCCCAGTGCTCTTTGACTTGTAGCATCACCCAGTCTCTGCCTCCATGACCTTCTCTGCCTTCTCCTCTTCCTGTCAGCTACCAGTCATTGAATTTAGGGCCACCCTAAATTTAGGCTGGTTTTGTCTCAATATCCTTGTCTAATTACATCTGCAAGGATTTTGTTTCCAAAGTTTACTCTCATCACTTGATATATTCTTGTGGATTTAGAGTTGCTCTGTCCAGAGTTCTCTTGTTAACAGTCAGAAAGGAGGAAAGGTTTCTATGTGAATGCCTTTTGGGATTGTTTGTTCTGGAGCTGCAGCAACCCAGGAGTCTCAAAGGAAGACCGGAAGTAATGATGAGACACAGCAAGGGTAGATGAGAGGGAAGGGATTGAACACAAATTTCAGTGTATTTGTAATTTGGATAAAGATTTGGCGGAGAGTACATTCTCCTGAGAAGCCTTCACAGAAGGGGACTGACGAGGCAGTCAACCACCCAGTGAAAACCTCCATCTATGGGTTTGCTAACATGAGCTGTAAATTGCATTGGGGCCTGCATAATTTTTTGAAACTGCGTTAGAAGTACAGATTGTAAGTCTCACTTGCAACAACAAAAGCAATTTCTAATTGCATAGAAAGCAAACTGCCACTAGCAAAGCAAATCCACTGCCCCCTCATTTTATGGAATGTGTAAATTGTCTCTGTTACACTTAAACCCCCAAAATGTCAATTTGCAGAATCCATCTGGCCCGCTCCATGAATATTTTTTGTAGCATTTTAGGAAAAGCTTTGCTCCATGACTAAGAAAGGATAGTACTCAACATGAGACCAAAACCATATCCCACTGAGATCTCAGTGACTGAAGGCCAGCCTTTTACATCTCATTGCCTTGGTCTCTCCATGAGCCAATTTACCTCCCAGGGATCCTGTGAGTATTACAGACACACATTTAGACAAAAGCAGGCAGACTTAATGCCAAGAATGTATAGGGAGCTATGTGTGTAACTGTGTGACTGCATATGTGTGCTATGGTGGGAGGTGATACCATCTTTCTAAACAGGCAGGGGTTTGTACATGTCTAAGAAGCAGGGGTTGTGTACCAAAATAATCCTGATGGCCTCATCCTTGACTTATACAATAGAGCCTCCAGAGCTAGCACTTGAAAAGTGTTAAATTGGAAAGAGTACTGTACTAAGACTGAAAGTGTTATGAGAATCTCAGTTTTAAATTGATGAAGATGGTGCAGAGTTAAATGACTTGCCCAAGGTCAATGGTTGCATTATGCAATTTAGATTAGAATGGAAAGACATGTATTAAAATATTCATTCATCTGGCATTCATTCTAGCTTTTTACCTTCAGAATAAATTCCAAATCCAATCACTTCTCACCATCTGTACCGCTACTGTCCTGTTTCAAGACTTCATTCATCTTGCCTGAGTTTTTGCAATAGCCTTTTAGGGGTTCTCACTTTTTCTACCCTTGTTCATCTTCCACCTTCTAATCTGCATAGCAATCTGAGTTACCCCTTTAAACCGTTAGGTCACTGGTATCTGTGCTCAGAACCTTCAGTGGCATTTCTGCTTACCCAGAGCAAAAGCCAAAGTTTATTCAATGTCCTGCAATGCCTTAAACAATTTGATCTACTCTTCTACATTTCTCTGCTTTGTTCACTTCAGTCTGACTGTACTTGCTTCCTGTCTATTCTTTGAAAATGCCCTAAATGCCCTTATTTTGGGACCTACAATGTCTTTTTAAAATGGCAGTGTTAAGTTTTACTCCATCATCTGAAAGTCTCAGCTCTTCCTTCAGAGTCCTTTATAAAACAGACCTCCCATACCATTAATCCTCACCCCCTTCCTCTCAATCATTGATATTGATACCATTTTTTTTTTTTTGCTTCAGGACATAATATGTGTTGATTTACTTTTCAATGTCTGTATCTCTTTAAAAAATGTGAGCTTCATGAAACAGAGTGAACTATTTTTCCACCTCTGTATCAGCAGTGCCTAGAAAGATGCCTACCATGTCGTGAAATTTAATAACCCACTGGGTAATTGAAAGACCCCCATTTCCTTGGGGAGAAGGAAATGGCACCCCACTCCAGTGTTCTTGCCTGGAGAATCCCAGGGACGGAGGAGCCTGGTGGCCTGCCGTCTATGGGGTCACACAGGGTCGGACACGACTGAAGCGACTCAGCAGCAGCAGCAGCATTTCCTTGAACCTACTGGGAAATAACAGTAATGCCTTTATGTTGCTTTCCTTAGGGTTCTCTCTGTGTGTATGTGTGGAGTTATAGAAAGTCCTAGAAATGAAAGAGCTGCATGAACTATTAAAATGATGTGCACAAATGTGAGATGGGTTATTACTTCTAGCCTGTGTCTCAAATGGTTCTCAACAGAACCTTGCCTTGAGTTCAAGAGAATAGGGTGGCATTCCCCTGGAAAACTTTGGGATACTATGGATATTATGAGGTAATTTAAAATATTAGAATGTGTGGATTTGCAAGGAATTTGAAAGTTAAAATTAATAAGCCTAACTTATTTGATATTTAAATTTGTTTCAGCACATCCCTGACATCTTGCCTCTGCTTGAATGCTCCAAGTAGCTGGAGGTTATTCCACTGTTTTTAAAGGCAGTCCTTTCTAAGGGTGGATATTAGTTGCTGGAACATTATGGAACATTCTTATCTGTGGGAAGTTGATATCTGCTTTTTTGTGGCATCCACACAGTAGTTTCCTTGGCCCCAACCCCTGCCACTGAATCCATGTGGAAATATTCTATTCTGACCCTCAAGGTTTCTCTCTTTATTAGTTCACCTGAAGATGTACTTCTTCCCTCACTAGAAATCTGAAGACTGCTGCTTTCTGAATACAGCAGACCATTCTGACAAGAATGGCAATGATCATTTGAGCTACAGTTCGGGGGAACGTAACGCCAGCTGCCTCCCACCGGGGTTCCCATTAGCTTGTCACTTCCTTGTGTTTCTCTACTGCTTCCGTGACAGGGACACAGCAGCTATCAAACATTTCCTCCAGGTCCAGTTTTGTCTCTCCTCAAGTGCTCCCAGTTGCAACCACTTATTTTCTTGCCTGCTTCTTTGCTCTGATGCTCTCAAACCCTCCTTTCACTATCCTCCGGAGGAAAAATCATTGTTCACCTCCTTCCGAAGTGGCCTGATCCCCCCACATTGATTTCCCTGGTTTTGACACTAACTGTCTCTGTGACCTTGAGCAAGTCATGTCTTGTTTCTCTAACTATTCTCATAGGTCTTTCTCAGGTCTGAAATGTTGAATATAAGAGACTGAGTGAATTCTTGTCCTAAAAATTAGAATGGAAAAATACTTAAGCTCAAAATTAGTTAAGAATTTAATGAAATCAGTATTTGAGCACCCATTGGGACTATATATATATATATATATACATATAAATTTGAGTAAAATTTATAGTAAATTTAGAGTAAAATTTGTACTGCAAGGAGATCAGACTAGTCAATCCTAAAAGAAATCAATCCTGAATATTCATTAGAAGGACTGATGCTGAAGCTGAAGCTCCAATATTTTGGCAATCTGATGCAAAAAGTTGACTCAGTAGAAAAGACCCTGATGCTGGAAAAGATTGGAGGCAGGAGGAGAAGAGGATGACAGAGGATGTGACGATTGGATGGCATCACTGATTCAATGGGCATAAGTTTGAGCAAGCTCTGGGAGATGGTGAAGGACAGGGAAGCCTGGCGTGCTGCAGTCCATGGAGTTACAAAGAGTTGGACAAGACTGAGCAACTGAGCAATATATATATGTGTGTGTATATACATGTGTGTATATATACATGTGTGTATAAATATAAAGCTACTTTAAAACCAATTAATCTTCCTAGAGAAATAGACATCTGTGAATCAATTTTTTAATTAAATTCTTCTTGGATGAATCTAAAAGGAAAAATTGATAGAAAACTGTTGGCTATCTATCTTGGAAGCCTGACTTTTGTATTGATTCATTTAGCAAGGTTTATTTCTGAAAGGCACAGAATTTAGAATCAGAGTGCCTGGTTCTAAAACTTACTCCCCTTTTCACTAGATAAGGAAAATCAGGGAACACGATTTGATCTTTCCCTTCCTCAGTTTCTGTATTTTAAGATAGGTATGATAAAAATCACTTTGTAGATTTGGTGTGAGGATACGTGCAGTAAAGTATACAGATTCCTGGGGAAAAGTCTGTACATGTGTGTGTTCATTGAGTGGTTGCTCTTTCTACATTTGTTGGTGTCCTTAATCTCTTTGTTTCTTGCAGTGTCTGTGTCATATTTTCTTTGATATTTGTTCTCCTCCTCTCCTACTGTTGCATACAGTCCTTGTGTTCTCAATGTTTGAAGTTCTAAGATACTTTCAGGTTACAAAATAGCTCAGCACATAATTTGCAGTTGTGGAAGACTTATGGTAAAGTTTGTGGAGTTATAGGCTTGGGGGTGGAGGTGTGAGTCCCAGGCCATGATGATAGCCTAGGGTGATTTATATGATAGAAGTAGAAAAGAGTCAAGTCCCCATAAAATATGTGATATCATTTCTTTTTTGTTTGAATTATTTTATATTAAACAACAACAGCATGATCTTCATGTATATTTCAGACAGAGAAATTGAGGTGGTTAAATATGGTCACAACTTTTTAGTGAGGTATCAAAGAGTTTTCTCCTTTTATTATTGAAGACATATTACCAAAGAATATAGGGAAAATGTCTTAATGCTAGATGCCTGTTATTTAAGCCCCTGAGTATGACATCATAATACTTCTTTTGAAAGAAGGAAAGAGTAACCATAAGATTCCAATTTAGACACACATCGCAGTCTTCTAGTCAATGGTTGTACACTAGAAATGAAATATTCTTTCTTTGGATATTGGACTTTCTTTTTTGAAAATTATACTGCTTCTACCTAGCTTCCATCCTCTCTCTGGGTGAGGAAAAAAATCTCTTTGCTTTGTCAGTCTCCCTCCCTTAAACATCCATGGTTGAATTATATGCGTGAATTAACAAAGTGCAAAACCTCCCTGCAATAAGAATTCTACACTTCCATTTTTGGTTGGAGTGGGGGTGGGATTTCTTTTATGTACCGCTGAACCCCCACTGATAATGATAATTATTGGTACTGTGGGCAAGACGTGGTTTTCAGCACCAAGGAGAGCTCCTAATGAGTGCGTGATGATGAAAGCATTGTTTCTTATCTTGGGCTATCCTATGGAACCTACTTCCTGGGTCTATGTATTCAGTTATTTATTCACCATAAATATTTCCTAAGTGCCTATTAACTTCCAGGAATAATCCTAAACCCTAGTGATATGATGGTTAACATATTGTGTGCCATTTTGTCCTATGATTCTCTAGACCTCAAAGAACAAGCGCTCTCAAATGAGTCTTTAATCTTTTAGGGTCAGGTAGCAAACAGTTCCTTGAAAGTGGAGTCATTTCAATACTTAATAGTTACTTATTTGGAGTTTCATAGAAAGGATTTTTATATTTTTTTGGCCACATATCAGTATCACCATTAAGTCTCTTCTGTGGTCAAACAGCTATGATGAAGAATATGAACAAAAGTGAAGCAATAAAAATCCCAGCAGAGACTACTGTAAGTGTCACTTCCCCATTATTTGATTAGCCTAAACAGCTCTCAACCCTGCTCATAATCAAGAGGAAGGGACAAAGGCCTTCCATAGTGATGATGTGATCTTGAGTGGCAAGGTCATATTATAGATGAGCATGTAGCGTGGGGTATATTGTGGCAATATTTTGGAGATATGCACTATTCTAGTTCATTTTATCTTCCTGTAATTGGTCCTAATACATTTAATTCTACATATGATAAAACCGAGGCTCTTAAATATTTAATTTCTATATATTAAATTTCTCAGGGAAGAGAAACAATAATTCCATATCTGTCACAAATTTTCTCACAATTCAGAGATTCTGTATTGGCTACTATTGATAATTACATTGGAATCCAAAGACTCAGTAAATTAAGTGACAGAATGAATGAGGGATTGAATGAATATAGATTTAGGTGCCTGGGTCTTTCTGGGTATTGTAGACATTTAAAATATAATTTTGATATTAAAAAATATTTACTTCCCTCATAGCTCAGTTGGTAAAGAATCTGCCTACAATGCAGGAGATCCTGGTTCAATTCCTGGGTCAGGAAGATCCACTAGAGAAGGGATAGGCTACCCACTCCAGTATTCTTGGACTTCTCTTGTGTGGCTTAGCTGGTAAAGAATCAGCCTGCAATGCAGGAGACCTGGATTTGATCACTGGGTTGGGAAGATCTCCTGGAGAAGGGAACAGCTACCCACTCCAGTGTTCTTACCTGGAGAATTCCATGGACTATATAGTCCATGGGGCCCCAAAGAGTTGTACGCAACTGCGCAACTCTCACTTTTACTTTCACTTTGATATTAATGACAACATTCTAAATTTTATTATTTGATTGTGTACTGATAATATGAGAAGTAGGATCAGGACTAGTTGGTTACTAGAGCTGTCTTGTGTCATCTTGGCAAGGACAATTGTTAAATATTCAGAAGTTTAGCGTTTGGTAATTAAACAGTTGCTAATGGAAAGTATGTGCACCACAAAATTGACAAATGCTACCTATAAGTACAAGTTTATTTTTTGTTTGGTTTGGTTTGGTAATAGTTCACCAGAATACCACTGGACCATGCTGGGTAAGATTCTTTGTCTCATGGGAGTGACATGACTCCAAGATGTAGACTCTACATCTCTTGGATGTAGAACTCCAAGATGAAGTTCTACACCATTTTTACAAATAAATTTAGATCCCTATAAAGAGATCAAGACCATATTTAAAATTTTTGCCTATGAAGTCTCAACATGCCCTGGTCTGGAGTGTTAGGTGTAAGTATATCTCTTTCTATAGCATTCACATTTGGGGTAACAATATCTGTGGTGTGTGGTGTGCAGAGTCCTGGCCTAATGGGGCAAAACATAATCTTGAAGTCATGATACTTTTTAAGAAGGGTTAGTGTCATTTTTCATAACTGTTATCTTGTATACCCTTCTAGAGTAGTTCTGACAGTTGTGAACATCAATAATTAATATTTTGTTATTCTCTCTTCCTCCTCCTCCATCTCTCCCTCTTCCCTACCCACCTACCATTTATTTTGATGAATCATTTAAAAATATATTATAGACATTGTGATATTTTATCCCTAAATATGTCTGCATGTCCTAACAATAGGGATATTACCCCCACCTAATTATGTTACCATTATCACACCTTAAGGAAATTAATGATAATGTCTCAGCACCATCTAATAACCAGTCTGTATTCAAATTTATCCAGTTTTCCTTCTACCACCTACCAAAAAAGGTCTTAGATTTTTTTTAGAAAACAAAATTTAGTCAAAGCTTATAGATTTTGTGCCCTTGTTGAATATTACAGTTGAGAAAATAGGCTTACAAAATTAAGGTCATGCAAACAGTCATATGCTGTGGGTAGGATTCAAACTAACTGGCTCCATGACCCTTATCCACTTCATACTATTGGAAAAAACGTCCAGTGATTATGAGAGAGAGACAGAGACAGGCTCACTGTAGCTGGAGGTCACATGTTACTGAGTCATCCTTGTAGGTCAACTTTGGGTAAGAGACAATTAGATGGCCGTGATCCTCTATTGGCTCAGACAGACAATAGATTAGAAATCCAGTCATGTTGAAAGAAGACAAAAGGGTTTTTTTTTTTCTTTTTTGTTTGTTTTTATTTTTAAAACAGCCAGAGAGACAGTACTCAATTAGCTTAAGTCTTCTGCATGCCTGAAGAAAATGCAGTCTTTCTGAGTTTGCTCTGAGTACTTCAGGACTTCACAGTTCTCTCTGTTCCTTCTTGGACCTGAAATGGCCAGTGTGAGTCACTGACACATAATCCTGGAGAAGGAACGTCAGTGTTTTCTATCTGGGAGGCCCTTATTTGTGTCTGACTCACCAGTGAGGTCCCACTGGATAATTTGGGGCTTTCACCATCTTTGTGGTGATGATTTTTTCCCCCAATATTAGAGTCCTAGTTGTTTGTGTCTATTTCTGCATAATTTAAGAACCCTTAGCAGTACTTTCCAATTAATTAAGCTTTTTTTTTTTTTTTTAGAATTCTCTCATTTCTTCGGATTCTCTTGCTGTGTTTCTTTTGTTTCAGTAAGAGATATGTGATGTTCTCAATGATGTAGACTTGGCCATCGTTTGTCCCAAGGCAGTTATTTTGTTCTGTATAACAAATGAAAGTGCCTTAGGAGCTGAGATCCATTTTAAAGCAGTTTAAACTCCCCTGGTGAAGCCATGCTTCTACCTACAGATTTTCAAAACATGTGAGTTAGCTTCTACTAAGTCCCAAAATCATGTTGCCTTGATATTCATCTATCAGTGTAGAACCTCAAACTTTCTCTAAAAGATCATCATTCTTAAAACCATCCATGAGAAATTATGGTATTTCACAATGATTTGTACTTAAAGAATGTGAACTCATTGCCTTCAACACAGATCTGTGATATTTAACACTCTTATTTTTAAGCCCTGGTACCTCTACTATGACTGGATAAAGACTCAGAAATTCCTTGGTCTGGAGATGTATTTTGGAGTAAATAGAACTTTGGGTACTGTTTCTCGAAGTGAAGTGAGAATTACTCTCTTCATTGTGTTGGTGATGCTGGTAGTTTGCTCTACTTCCCAATATTATAGACAGTAAAATAATTTTTGTTAGTATTTCTCTTGAAAAGATGAATAATATTTCACTTAGGCCTTCTTAAACCAATATATCAATCTCTCAAGATAATGCAGATGTAAAATCATGTCACAATTACTAAATAAAAGATATCTAATTTATTATCTTCTTATGCCAGCCACAGAAGTATTGGGCTCTCTATTAGTTGGTATAATTTAGCTCTATAAATTTGACCCCTCTAAGAGCATAGGTCCTTAACTATTTGACAGTCACATTGGTTTGTGTTGAAAAGAGATGTCAGCACTCAGATAATTGCAGTGACGAAGGAGTTAACAGAACCGGAAGCCGATGAAGTGAGAGGCTGACAGCAGATGGTGTTGTCAAATAGAGGTATAATTGCATTTAAAAAAATCCCTTCAAAATAGTTTCTCAAGCTTTCTTAGGTGACATTTAGCAGGCTCTGGAAATCACTTAAATGGGTACAGAAATAAAAGAATTACAGAGGAAAATGTCACCATCTGAATTTGTCTTGAGTCTTATTGAGTCAAGACACCTGAGGTTCTTGTTAATACTTCGAAACTATTTGCAGCCCGTACAATAGGATGTGTCACTGTTGCATTAAGTTTAGCTCATTTTGTGAGGAAGGTCTTTTGTGGCAGTCTAGAGAATGTAATGGATTTAGTGCACTTTTAAAATATGAAGTCTATGAGAAAAGAAGAAGTATAAATTATCTTAAATTCAAATACAAAAAAAAAACCTCACTGGGGCTTTTAGAGAAAGGTAATTAATGCAATTGAAAACTACAGGAAAAATAGTCTCTTTTTTCCATTTTATAGTTTGTCACTTTTACTGAATATGGCACAGCAAGAATGAAATGTAAAGTGCTTTTATAGCATTTAGCAACATTGCCAATATTGATGGAAAATACAGGCTTTTTTGGTTGCATGAGGTTATAGAATATATGAAAGACCTGAGCTGTCTACTCATAAAAATTTAGAGCTAGAACACATGTGCACTTATTACATTTAATTTCTTAATTTATAGGTAAGGAACGTAAAGAGAAAATATAAGCCTGAGCTGAAACTCTTATTTGGCTTCAAGGATATAAGTGAAGTGAACTGAAGTTAAGTGAAGTGAAAGTTGCTCAGTCATGTATGACTCTTTGTGACCCCATGGACTATACCGTCCATGAAATTCTCCAGACCAGAATACTGGAGTGGGTAGCCTTTCTCTTGTCTAGGGGAGTTTCCCAACCCAGGGATGGAACCCAGGTCTCTCACATTTTGCAGGCAGATGTTTTACCAGCTGAGCCACAAGGGAAGCCCTCAAGGATATAAACCCCTTGCAATTATTCAAAGTTTAAAAGATCTTATGGTCAAATATATCTATATGAAGTAGTTATCTTACTACAGCCATGAGTATAAACCAACCCCAGTGTGCAAAATCCTAGTAGGGGGCAGGAGATGGTCCTGATGAGGGTGTAGGTTTGGCATCAACCCCGACTCTATTCCTTGCTAACTTCAATGAAGTTGACTTATCTGACCTTTGGTTCTTTTCATCAAGTATGCAGGTATTACCATGGGCTTACAAAGGCAGAACTATTGTAAATTCTGAAGAGGGCATTGTTTTACCTCCAAACTTTTGGAACCACCTTTTTGATTCTCCAAATGTAACTCCCAGCTGGTTACACAGAGCATTCTAACTTGTCACAAAGATTTTAAAAATATCACTGGATCTATTAGATCATAAGTAGCAAAGATACTGACACAGAACCTCAACAAACTTAAGAACTTTTTTTTTTTAAGGATATTGGTTCCCAAACTCTCATCCCTGAACCAACAGTATCAATATCACATGAAAACTTTGAGAAATACAAATGATTGATCTTCACTCCAGATCTATTGAATCAGAAATCTTATGAGTCTGGAGCATCAGAAACTTTTAAAACAGAAATTTGCTTAAATAAACTCTCTGGATGATTCTGATAGAGGCTAAAGTTTGGAAATCACTGTCTGGAGCACAAAGTTGTCGACTATTTTTATCATCTGGTGCATGTTCAGATGTGTTCAGTTTTGCCAACATAATAAAGATAGATGTATTACCATTGTATAGTGGGCAGGGAGCTACTTTTCCTTCTCTTCAGTGTATTTCTTGACATCGACCAGATCATTCATCCAGAGAGTCTGCTGAAATGTCAGGCCACTGTATTTTTGTTGAACCATCTCCTACCTGGCACATAGGTTCTGCACCATGTCACTTAGGAACTGTTAGCTCCAGTTTACTTAGCATCTTTCGGCATGAATTTACCACTTTATTGGTCAAGACTGATGTTCTCTAGGGACCAGAGAATGATTAGGATCCCCACAAGCTGAAAAGTGGCCAGAACCAGAGAGCTGACATAATCCTGAAAGTTGGTGAAGTGTGGTACGCTTTCTGTCTTTTCTATCACCTAGGGGTTACTTCTCAGATTCTGTCACCCATTACATTTTCCAACCTATCTTGCCTTTAGTAGATAAGTGATGGAACTTGGCCAGGGCCGCACAGGGATCCTAGCATTTCCTTTGTGTTTTTCTTAAAGTATTTTTTCCCTATAATTGATTTCTATCCTCATGGCTTTGTGGTTGGAGATATGCTTGATATGATTTCAATTTTATTAAGTTTCCTGAGGCTTGATTTGTGAATCAAGATGTGATCTATTCTGGAGAATATTCTGTATGTATTTGAGAAAAAAGTGTATTCTGCTGCTTTTGGATGGAATATCCCACAAATATCAATTAAGTCTATCTGGTCTAATGGGTTATTTAAGGCTTGTGTTTCTTTCTTAATTTTCTGTCTGGATGATCTGTCCATTGGTGTAAATAGGATGTTAAAGTCCCCTACTATTATTGCGTTACTGTCAATTTCCCCTTTTAAGGCTGTTAGCATTTTCATTGTATATTAAAGAGCTTCCCTGGTGGCTCAGATGATAAAGAATCTGCCTGTAATGCAGGAAACTGGGATTTGATCCCTGGGTCAGGGAGATCCTCTGGAGAAGGGAATGGCAACCTACTTCAGTTTTCTTGCCTGAGGTGCTCCTATATTGAGTGCCAACATATCCTCTGAAATAAGAAAGCCAACATTAAATGTGATGACTTTTGTCAGCATCTCTGACATATAGAAAATAATTTCCAAGGTCCTTGTGGTCCTCACAATAAAGTATTTATCCATGCATTGTTGGAAAACATGTCTTCTGAGTCATCATAGGGAATGTAAGAAAAAGAGGAGGGATACATTCACTGCAACGTTTCTGTCTGATTCTGCATTCTTTTTCTTTGTCACATATTAAGAAATTTCTGGCATCTCAACTTCATTTACTGTGGGCTACTGTTGAATCTAGGTTCTGATCAACCAATTGAGCAAATAATTAGAGCCACTAGTTGTGGCTTAGCTGGTAAAGAATCTGCCTGCAATGCAGGAGACATGGGTTTGATCCTTGGGTTGGGAAATCTCCTGAAGAAGGGAAAGGCTACCCATTCCAGTATTCTGGCCTGGAGAATTCCATGGATTGTATAGTCCATGGGGTCGCAAAGAGTTGGACACAACTGAGCAACTTTCACTTCATTCACTTCTAGTTGCTTATGCCAGTGTATTGAATCCAATGTCTGATAACTGTACCCATATTGATGTATTCACCCCAATTTCAAATCAACTTTCTACTTTGTCAGGTGTCCTCCTAAGTTTTCCTCATACATGATCCACAGGTTTTAGATGATCAATATTCTATAGGTTTCTTTCGGTGACTAAACATTTCCTCCAGATTCTGATTTTTGTCTTATTCCTGTCATCCTAGTTGTCTAGAGTACTTATGGGGCATTTGAGTAGAGCATGATGAGAAATGCATCACTTCTGTAGGACAGATGCTACAACTGAGTCACTACAGAGTCTTTAAGCAAGGAAGAGATCACTGATACGGTGGGGGAAAGGAGGTGTCCTGCCAGGGCAGCCCTGGTAGGTGTGGAGTGTCAGGTATTTTGTCATCTATAGTAAAGCCTCCCACGTTCCCCTATCCCAGTTCTCTATAGTCCCTTCTTTCTTACAAATATGTTAACTGCCCTAAAGAGACTTGATGAATTCATCTCACATTTTTCACTAACCTGCAGTATTAAACACAGTGATTTTTCAACTATCTTAACCCTGCAGCCATATGAGATAAGAGATTATTTTAGTACAGCCATAGGGAGTAACTGTTCATTTATGTATTTATTTTTGGCCTATATCTTAAGCAAGAATTTAATATTTCACACTTGTCATATGATTTCTTTAAATTGTCCAATACTGTTACTAGCACACCTCTCAATTTGACAGCCCTTGAATTTCTGAAACACTTCATTTTTAAGAAAACAGGCCAGGAGTTTCTCCTTGAGTCTTGACTTCAATGGACACATTATTCCAAGTTACCACAGGAGATAACTTCTATTTCTGTACTGCATGAGTACCATGAGCTGCCAGATTTACAAATCATCATTTCCCTGAGGCCCTATTTTCCCTTTTCCCTGAAGCCTTATTGCCTGTATTGATCAGATTTCTTAACTGAAAGCATCATAAATCAAGATACGCTAACTTAAGCCCCCAAAGAATTAACTAAAATATACTGAGCAGTCCATAGAATCTCTGAAAAGTTCAGGGAACCAGACTTGGTGGCCACAATTAGGAACAATGTAAAAATTATATTACTGCTCTTAGCATGCCACTTGTCCCAAAGCATATCAGTGATGGTTGTACTATGAAAATCAGGCAACAAAGAAAGATGCTAAACATTGACTTTATAAAGACTTTCAATGGCTGCTTTGTGTCCTGAGAGATCAGTCAGGATTGTTCCCATGGGTTTGTAAAGGCTACGTTTGCTGCATTTCATAGCACTGTGCTATTTGTTCATCATCAAATATGTGTTTGCTGTTTCTTATCTGCTTCTTCTTTAGACTGTTATAAGGAATTGGGGGAAATGCACAGACAGTACTTATTACTTGTCCGCAGCAGCTACATATTTCGAGAAGCCTGTGTCCCAATAAAAGAGACACAGGCTTTTATTGAAAGTGCATTGTGAACTTTGGTGGTGTTATACACATCCTCTGATTCACCCCTCTCAATGGCTCGATTGGATCTCCATTTGATAGGGAATGGAGTCTCAAAAAGTAGGTAACTAACTTGCCCAAAGTCATGCTGTTAGGAGAGGAACAAGTCCAATTCATGCCAAATCTAATTTGAGGATTAGATCCCAAAAGTTAGAAGATCTAGTATAGTGGAAATAATGTAGGACTTGAGAATTTGGCCCCAAATCAAAGAATTCTGACTTTGGCAATGTGTGGAAACTTCAAAGAGGCTATGGGCAGAAAGACTGTGTAGATTGTCTTTTGATTGTCAAGACTAGAGTGAGTCTGTCCCTGAAATACTGGCTGCCCCTCTTCGGCCTGAATTTCCTAGAAGAAGAACAGAACCCACGGCTCAGGAAAAAGGCCAGATTGGGAGTCTGGACACCTTACCTTAGGAAATGGGCTGACTACAGAACCATTTCTTCACGGGTACTCACGGGATCTTCCCAGAACAGTGACTCATAATATCTAACCATCCCACTGACTATTTCTAGATACAGCTTGCTAGCGGTTGATTGATCTGGGTTTTGTTGATTGTTTCAAGGATTGAGCCTGCATGTGACTAAAAACCCAGTATCCCAATTTATCTGGAAAAAGCCAGGGACTTTTTCTGGAATTTATCTGGAAACAGCCAGGGACTGGAAGAGAGGAGCAATCACCTTTTTTCATTAAAGAGACAATGGCACTAGATGGGTTGGGTTGATCTGTGGGGCGCGTGTTTTGGAATGATTGTGGTGATGGTTACTCTGGTGTGGTTACTGGTCCCAGCTGTGTTGGTGGCGGTGATCATAGACGCGGAAGAGATGACATGTGAGAGGTCTCACCAGTGTGATGACTGATGCTCTTATCCCTAGAGAGAATTTCCTTATTTAATGGCACTGGAGTGATTCAGCATTTACTAGGTAGAAATACCTCTTGAATTTCAGCGCAACAGTTACAAAGCCACACTTCTTTCTAGGACAATTGTGAGTGAAAAGAACCCTGCCATCTGTCCGTAATAAATCAACTGAACAGTTTTAAAATTCTTACAGTTTGCTAGCTGATCTCTATTTTCCAAACAAACTTTTGTACCTTATAGGAGATAAAGAAAAACTCTTTATTACTTTATATTCCCTAATTTTAGCTCTGAAAAAGTGTTTAGTTGCTCAGTCATGTCTGACTGTTTGTGGCCCCGTGGACTGTGGCTCACCAGGCTCCTCCGGCCCATGGAATTCTCCAGGCAAGAATACTGGAGTGGGTAGCCACTTCCTTCACCCTGAGTTTCCTGAATTGCAGGCAGATACTTTACCCTCTGAGCCACCAGGGAAACTACATGCCTATAAATATACATCACAAACATACATGCATATGTGTTTACATTCATATTAATATATACATTTTTAGTGATGGGACTTCAACTTTACCCCTAGATTCTGGATTCTTGGTCTTACTGCATTTGCTTATTGAATTTGCATTCTAATTTGCCTATGAAACATTGTATAGTACTTATTGTTGTGTGCATCTTCTAGAAGACATTATTTGTATTTTGTGCTTGTGTGACAAGCTTATGGGATTTTAAAGAGAACATCCTTAGTCTCCAATGTTCCCCCATTCTGGAATCTAACAACACAGTGCCATTGTCTATTTTGAGACTGGAGTGGAATGGAGAAGCATTGTGGTTTATTGCTTAAATCTTGGCTCTGCCATTTACTACTTATGTAATCTACGGTAAGAAATGCAATCACTTGGTCAGTCTGTTCGTCAGTAGGATGGGGTTAATAATTCTTCCTCCTTGAGGTTGCTCAGAAGAATAAATGAGCATAGATATTGCCTAGCATAGTATCTGGCATGTAGTGAATATTACAATAAAATGTCCAAACTGCAAGAAATCTCAGAATTAATAATGTAGACCAACCTCATCCTGTAGATGAAGAGTATGTGGCCCAGAGGGATAGGGTAACTTAAACAGAGTTTTTTCCTAACTAGTTAACTAGTGGTAGAGTTGGCACTGCACTACAAACAACTAGATTCCCATGAAATTCTAAAAAAAAGTCAGTGTCTGATTGTCAGGGAACAGATGAAGCATCAGTTCAGTTCAGTCACTCAATCATATCTGACTCTTTGCGACCCCATGGGCTATAGCATGCCAGGCTTCTCTGTCCATTATCAACTCCTGGAGTTTGCTCAAACTCTTGTCCAAAGTGTTGGTGATGCCATCCAACCATCTCATCCTCCATTGTCCCCTTCTCCTCCTGCCTTTAGTCTTTCCCAGCATCAGATGAATGATGCAATGGAGCAAAATCCATTTTTTGGAAAAAAAAAAGGATATCCTTTGTTCCATTTCCAGATTTGGAAGAAAAGTCTGTAATCTTGGCAAAGTTTCCCAAATCAGAAGCCCCATTTTGGATATTGGAGTTTATATTTATTAATTGATATCTGAGCTTTCTTCCTAGAATTTCCAGTTACCAGTCAACAGGAATTTTAGAAAGCCTGACTTAGATTTTTTTAAAAGATACATCTAGTGAGGTATAATTTAGATATCATAAAATTAACCTCTTTTAACTGTATGATTCCAAGATTTTTAGTAAATATATCAAGTTGTACTACTATCATCATAATCCAGTTTTAGTACATTTTCTTTAACACATTAAGCTCCCTTGAACCTGTTTGAACATCCCCATGGATAAGAAGTGCAAAAAAGCAAAATGGCTGTCTGAGGAACCCTTACAAATAGCTGTGGAAAGAAGAGAAGCAAAAAGCAAAGGAGAAAAGGGAAGATATTTCCATTTGAATGCAGCATTCCAAAGAATAGCAAGGAGAGATAAAAAAGCGTTCTTCAGTGATCAATGCAAAGAATCAGAGGAAAACAATAGAATGGGAAAGACTAGAGATCTCTTCAAGAACATTAGAGATACCAAGGGAACATTTCATGCAAAGATGGGCCCGATAAAGGACAGAAATCAGATGGACCTAACAGAAGCAGAAGATATTAAGAAGAGGTGGCAAGAATACACAGAGGAACTGTACAAAAAGGATCTTCATGACCAAGATAATCACAATAGTGTGATCACTCACCTAGAGCCAGACATCCTGGAATGTGAAGTCAGGTGGGCCTTAGAAAGCATCACTACAAACAAAGCTACTGGAGGTGATGGAATTCCAGTTGAGCTATTTCAAATCCTGAAAGATGATGCTGTGAAAGTGCTGCACTCAATACGCCAGAAAATTTGGAAAACTCAGTAGTGGCCACAGGACTGGAAAAGGTCAGTTTTCATTCCAATCCCTAAGAAAGGCAATCCAACAGAATGCTCAAACTACCACACAATTGTACCCATCTCACACGCTGGTAAAGTAATGCTCAAAATTCTCCAAGCCAGGCTTCAGCAATATGTAAACCGTGAACTTCCAGATGTTCAAGCTGGTTTTAGAAAAGGCAGAGGAACCAGAGATCAAATTTCCAACATCCATTGGATCATGAAAAAAGCAAGAGAATTCCAGAAAAACATCTATTTCTGCTTTATTGACTAGGCCAAAGCCTTTGACTGTGTGGATCACAATAAACTGTGGAAAATTCTGAAAGAGATGGGAATACCAGACCACCTGACCTGTCTCTTGAGAAACCTATATGCAGGTAAGGAAGCAACAGTTAGAACTGGACATGGAACAACAAACTGGTTCCAAATAAGAAAAGGAGTACAGAATGGATAAGGAAGCTCTGGTACATATACACGATGGAATGTTACTCAGCCGTTAAAAAGAATTCATTTGAATCAGTTCTAATGAGATGGATGAAACTGGAGCCCATTATACAGAGTGAAGTAAGCCAGAAAGATAAAGAACATTACAGCATACTAACACATATATATGGAATTTAGAAAGATGGTGACGATAACCCTATATGCAAAACAGAAAAAGAGACACAGATGTACAGAACAGACTTTTGGACTCTGTGGGAGAAGACAAGGGTGGGATGTTTCGAGAGAACGGCATGTATATTATCTAGGGTGAAAGAGATCACCAGCCCAGGTGGGATGCATGAGACAAGTGCTCGGGCCTGGTGTACTGGGAAGACCCAGAGGAATCGGGTGGAGAGGGAGGTGGGAGGGGGGGATCGGGATGGGGAATACATGTAACTCCATGGCTGGTTCATGTCAATGTATGACAAAACCCACTGCAATGTTGTGAAGTAATTAGCCTCCAACTAATAAAAATAAATGAAAAAAAAAAAAAGAACCTAACATCTCAATAACATCCACTGAAAAAGCAAAAAAAAAAAAGAAAAGAAAAGGAGTACATCAAGGCTGTATATTGTCACCCTGCTTATTTAACTTAAATGCAGAGTACATCATGAGAAATGCTGGGCTGGAAGAAGCACAAGCTGGAATCTAGATTGCTGGAAGAAATATCAATAACCTCAGATATGCAGATGACACCACCCTTATGGCAGAAAGTGAAGAGGAACTAAAAAGCCTCTTGATGAAAGTGAAAGAGGAGAGTGAAAAAGTTGGCTTAAAGCTCAACATTCAGAAAACTAAGATCATGGCATCTAGTCCCATCACGTCATGGGAAATAGATGGGGAGACAGTGGAAACAGTGTCAGACTTTATTTTTTGGGGCTCCAAAATCACTGCAGATGGTGATTGCAGCCATGAAATTAAAAGATGCTTAATCCTTGGAAGGAAAGTTATGACCAACCTAGATAGCATATTAAAAAGCAGAGACATTACTTTGCCAAAAAAGGTCCATCTAGTCAAGGCTGTGGTTTTTCCAGTGGTCATGTATGGATGTGAGATTTGGACTGTGAAGAAAGCTGAGCGTCAAAGAATTGATGCTTTTGAACTGTGGTGTTGGAGAAGACTCTTGAGAGTCCCTTGGACTACAAGAAGATCCAACCAATCCATCCTAAAGGAAATCAACCCTGAATATTCATTGGAAGGACTGATGCTGAAGCTGAAACTCCAATACTTTGGCCACCTCATGTGAAGAGTTGACTTGTTGGAAAAGACCTTGATACTGGGAAGAATTGGGGGCAGGAGGAGAAGGGGATGACAGAGGATGAGATGGCTGGATGGCATCACTGACTCGATGGACATGAGTTTGGGTAAACTCCTGGAGTTGGTGATGGACAGGGAGGCCTGGCATGCTGTGATTCATGGGGTTGCAAAGAGTTGGACACAACTGAGCGATTGAACTGAACTCAACTGAACCTGTTTGTGGTTTACATTTCTCACCTCCAGCCTCAGACAACCACTCATCTACTCTCTGCCTCTATAGATTTACTTTTCTGAACATTTCATATAAATGGGTTTATGTAATATGTGGCCTTTTGTGTCTGACTTCTTTCATTTAGCATAATGTTTTTGAGGTCACCCATGTTATAATGTGTATCATGTTTTGCTTCTCTTTATTGCTGAATCTGTGTCGACTTTAAATATAGGTTCTGGTGATAAAACAGGGCAGTTGGGTGTGGGACAGGGGGCAAGAAATCATTTCTGCCTCTCCAAATTTGTCCCCAGAGAAGGCCAATTCTCCAGTTACCCAAAGAGCAGCGTCCCGCAGGGAATTCACCGAGGTTGAGTCATCTGGCCCTCTTCCCAGGCTACGGGGAGGAAATGTTTACCTCTTTGTCTCTGATGATTATGCCACTAAATGGTTGGAAAATTGCCCAAGTAGGAGGCAGCTACTCAGATTCCAGCAGGTTAATAGCAGCCCTGAAGTACATGTTAGTGAGCGGACACTGATGCACCTGCCGTTGAACTTGGGAGTTTGGGGGAACGTCGTGAATCCTCATGGGGAGGCCACGAAACGGTTTGTGTAAGTGCGACAGCTAGGGGTGACCCTGGCGAGGGGCAGCTGTGTTTCCTAGCTTTTCTGGTTGTGAGAGCAAGGTGGGATTGGGTTGTGGGCCAGCACATGGGTTCAGAATCAGATGGAATGGGTGGAGCGGGTGATTTGGGGCAGATGGTGACGCCTCTTGGAGCCTTTGTTTCTCTCATTTATAATGGAACATCTAGTCCATACCTTCTAGAGCTGTGAATATGAACTGAGACGGTGCAGGCAAGATGCTTAGTAGGATTATTTAGTGCCTATAAATTATTCAGTAGATGTTAGCTCTTAATTTTTATCTCCTAGACTCTAAGAAGTTAAATCTAATCTAGAGGTTGGTTGGCTCCCTTTCTAAATGTCTTAAAACTAAGATTAATTATCTGGAATTAGGAAAGTTATAAATTTCTAAAATAATAAAATAATATTCAAGGAATTAATAGGAACAGTTTTACCTTTAAGCTAATAAACTAGTTGGCTTTCTTTATTTCCTTCCTTTCCTTGCCCTTGCCCGCCGTCTCTCCCTCTGTCCCTCCCACCCTCCTCTTCCTCTCCTGCTAATATAAACTTGAAATCATAAGTACAGTTTCAGCTGCTAATATTTATGGTAACCATGTTAGATTATAAAGCACTTTTTAAAATAACATCACCACATTTGATGCTCACAGCAGTTCTGGACAGAAACATCATCATCCCCAGTTTAGTGCTGGGGATAATATGATTTGCCCAGTGTCCCACAGCTCATAAATGGTAGATTCCCACCAGCATTATTAGATATTAGGAATTAGATAATGTATTCGCTTCCCACGGCTACTGTCACAAATTACTACCAACTAGGCAGTTTAAAACAACAAAAATATATTCTCTCTTGTTTCGTGGTGGTTGGAGGCCTGCTATTAAGGAGTTGGCAGGCTTGATTCCTCCTAGAGGCTCAGAGGGAGAATCTATTCCTGTCTTTCTCCCAGCTGGCAGCTTCGGGCCACCCTTGGTGGTCCTTGGCTGTAGCTCTGTAACTTGATCACTGCCTCTGTCTTCACAAGGCATTCTTCTTCGCTGTATGACTGTATGTCTTTTGGGTTACTCTATCTGAGTCACTCTCTTCTTCCTCTGAATAAAAGCACCAGTCATTAGATTTAGCGTCCACCTGATCCAGATGCTTCATCTTAACTAACTATATCTGCAAAGACTTTATCTCCAGAAGGCGGTGGGCAGGGAAGCCGGTTCTGTTGTCTAGAATTCTAGATCAAAGACTGCCTTCTGCCTGGCCCAGGAGTGTGTCTCATAGTGGGATTGCCCACCTGCCCCCCTAGACAACTGCTCCCCAAATTTGCCCTGGTGGTTGGCAGAAGCTATCAATTCACTGTGCTCTAATTAACCCCACCCAGGTCATCCTCCTGGCAAGTGACGCAAGCAGCAGCAGCTTAGTAGGACAACTCTGCTCCTCCACTCCTTTTCAACCCAGAAGGTCTTTATAAACTGACATATTCCTGAAGAGATTTCTTCCTTTCAAAGGCAAGGAGGGGTAAGGGCCTTTTTGGCAGATTTTCCATCACTGAAGCCACAAAATAAGAGTGAAGAGAGACGCATTAACTTACATAACTTGCCCCCTGGGGCCCATCTGGGATGTTTTCTTCTGTATGTTTGTCCATTTTCTGCTTGCTGAACCCCAAGACACCAAGCCCCAAAGCTCTTCCTGTCTCCAGTGTTTCCTCCTGCCCGTTTACTTTTTCCTTTAGCCCTGTTGGCATTTAATTCATTCCACAGCTCCGGTGGAGTATCTATCTGCTCCCCACTTAAGAAGATGAACAAGAGGCAGTGTCTGGTCACAGGTGGCTCACATGATTTGCCATGAGAGGCGTCTTCCTCTTTCCTTTCAGGACTACTGGCAGATGTCTGGATATTTAGGAGAAAGTTGCTTTGACTAAAAAGTGCCACCATTGCCCACACCCCACAGCACTCACACACGGATTTTCATTATAGTGCTTGCCCATGTGTCCTTTTTATCTTATAATGAGCTATAAATATGACGTAATAAAAGCAAGCTTTGGAGGCAGAGAAATCACAAGTCCAGCCATAGGCATGGTATCATTGACTGCGTGACGCTGACTTCATCCTCAAGGGCTGCTCTGAGGATTAAACTAAAACAGCAAAATGCAGCCGCAAAGCCTGCTCAGGAAATGTCTCTTCCCCATTCCTTCCTCTTCATCCTCCTAGAGAGAAGGATGATGTTTCACCTGTTTTGTTTCCCTTCCAACACCTTCACCTGAAACTTCCACATGAAAGGCACAGAGTAAAAATGTCCTTGTTGGCTAAAATAAGTAAACTGAGTGAATCAATGAATAAATGAAAGTTCATCTCCCCTTTTCAGAAGCAGGGTGAGAGGAGGATCATAGCCAGACTTAGAAACTAGGGAGAAAGCAGAGCTAAAGAGGGCTTTCCTTCGTGGAGTCATTTTTTTTTAAATTGAAGTATAGGTGATTGACAGTATTGCGTTTTAGGTGTACAGTACTTAATATGCAGAGTATATCATGAGAAATGCTGGGCTGGAAGAAGCAGAAGCTGGAATCAAGATGGCCAGGAGAAATATCAATAACCTCAGATATGCAGATGACACCACCCTTATGGCAGAAAGTGAAGAGGAACTAAAAAGCCTCTTGATGAAAGTGAAAGAGGAGAGTGAAAAAGTTGGCTTAAAGCTCAACATTCAGAAAACTAAGATCATGGCATCTGGTCCCATCACATCATGGGAAATAGATGGGGAGACAGTGGAAACAGTGTCAGACTTTATTTTTGGGGGCTCCAAAATCACTGCAGATGGTGACTGCAGCCATGAAATTAAAAGATGCTTAATCCTTGGAAGGAAAGTTATGACCAACCTAGATAGCATATTAAAAAGCAGAGACATTACTTTGCCAACAAAGGCCCGTCTCGTCAAGGCTATGGTTTTTCCAGTGGTCATGTATGAATGTGAGAGTTGGACTGTGATGAAAGCTGAGCACCAAAGAATTGATGTTTTGAACTGTGGTATTGGAGAAGACTCTTGAGAGTCCCTTGGACTGCAAGGAGATCCAACCAGTCCTTCCTAAAGGAGATCAGTCCTGAGTGTTCATTGGAAGTACTGATGGTGAAGCTGAAACTCCAATACTTGGGCCACCTCATGCGAAGAGTTGACTTGTTGGAAAAGACCCTGATGCTGTGAGGGATTGGGGGCAGGAGGAGAAGTGGGTGACAGAGGATGAGATGGCTGGATGGCATCACTGACTCAATGGGCATGAGTTTGAGTAAACTCCGGGAGTTGGTGATGAATAGAGAGGCCTGGCGTGCTGCGATTTATGGGGTCGCAAAGAGTCGGACATGACTGAGTGACTGAACTGAACTGAACTGAAAGTGATTCAGATATATATGTCTTCTTATATACATATATACACATGCATGTGTACATACATATACACACCTTTTCAGATTCTTTCCCATTATAGGTTATGACAAGATATGTTCGTGTGCTATGCAGGCTTCCCAGGTGGTGCCGGTGGTAAAGAACATGCCTGCCAATGCAGGAGACACGAGAGACATGGGTTTGATCCCTGGTTTGGGAAGATCCCCTGGAAGAGGACATGGCAACCCACTCCTGTATTCTTGCCGGGAGAATCCCATGGACAGAGGAGCCTGGTGGGCTACAGTCCATAGGGTTCAAAGAGTCAGACAGGACTGGAGCGACTTAGCATGTGTTATAGAGTAGGACCTTTTTAATCTATTTGATTTATATTAGTGTGTATCTGTTAATCATGAAATCCTAATTTATCTCTCTTCCTCTTTTACCTTTGGTAACTGTAAGTTTGTTTTTATATCTGTGAGTCAGTATCTGGTTTGTAAACAAGCTCATTGTATAATTTTTAGACTCTACATATAAATGATACCATATGGTAATTTATCTTTCTCTTTCTGACTTACTTCACTTAGTATGATAATCTCTAGGTCCATCCTTATTGCTGCAAATGGTATTCTTGCAGTCTTTTTTTATGGCTGAGCAGTATTTGCCATTGTATATATGTATGTATGTATATATATATATACACAGTATCACATCTTCTTTATCCATTCAGCTGTTGATAGACACTTAGGTTGCTTCCTCGTCTTGACTATTATAAATAGTGTTGTTATGAACATTGGGGTGCATCTTTTCAAATTGTATCTTTTCTGGATAGATGCCCAAGCATGGAATTGCTGGATCATATGGTAATTCTACTTTTAATTTCTTAAAGAGCCTCTGTACTGCTCTCTGTTGTGGCTGTACCAATTTACATTCCATTGTAGGATGAAAGGAGACCCCTACACATGAGCACATAAACCCAAGAGAGAGCTAGATCTGGACTGGTGAGTGAGTGCTTTCCTCTGGCTACAAGTGGGCCACTCCCAGAGCCTCCCGGGATAAGGTCTCCTGAACAGGGAACGAGGCACTTCGTCTGGCTCTGAGTCCTTGTCTAGGCATCCAGCTCCTTCTGGGTACTTTGTGGGTGCCCAGCCCTTCCTACTGGTGAGCCTCACTCTCGCCTGCTCACAGCCTTCTTCCAGCACAGCCCTTAAATTCAGGCAGAAGGGGCACCTGTCCAAGGCACTGCTTAAAAGAGAGCTCCACAAATTACCACAGGAATACAAAATTAAACAACAACAGCAGCAAACCACTGTTACCATGGCCATTCCAGATTCAGCATAACCTATACTTCTAAATACTTATTCATAGACTCGCTGTTCAAGCCCAGGAGAAATTTTTCTCCGTATCTCTTGTACCGTATCTTCCAAATACAAGGTGATTATGAAGGAATAGTTGAAGGTTTATTGGTTGTGATGTGGCTGGTGCCATTGAATCTGTTTTGGCATACAGGAAGGATTTTGAGCAGTGGTGCATAAGAAAGAGACAATTAATTTGTTAAATCTTTCCTCTCAGCACAAATGCAATAAATTCTTAAATAATGAACCATCATTTTCAGGAGTGCCAAGTGTCCATTTTCTTATTTGTCTGAGTGTTATAAACTGTAGATTTAGAAGCAGTCAAGGATTAACACAATATCCTTGACAGTTAAACAATATGGGAAAAGAAACACAGTATTGGATAATTTATATTTTAAAGTTGTTTTAATGTAGTTTAGATATAATGTGCATGAAGCATAATACTGATTTTTGCATTAATCTGTGGCTTAAATAGTGCTTTAACTCGTAGTAAAAGTTGTATGTCACAGTGAATTGTATATTGAAATTAAGATATCATATTTTTTGTCAAGTGATTTATTCTTGTGACCTGTGCAATATTAAACATGGCATGCTGAAGCGGAAACTGCAGTACTTTGGCCACCTGATGTGAAGAGCCTACTTACAGGAAGACTCTGGGAAGACCGAGGGCAGGAAGGGAAGGGAGTGACAGAGGATGAGATGGCTGGATGGCATCACTGGCTCAGTGGGCATGAGTTTGAGCAAACTCTGGGATTTAGTGAAGGACAGGGAAATCTGGCATGCTGTAGGCCATGTGGTTGCAAAGAGTCAGACATAACACAGCGATTGAACAGCAACAACACATATGATTCAGTATTCATTTCAGAATCTCAGTTTGAAACTAGCAATTCTAGTTACCAAATACAAGAGCACACTTTGTACGTGCCAACCCCAAGAGTGAGTGCATCCTTAAATTTTGCACCCTACATGCCTTACTCACCTCACCCTAGCCCCAACCCCATTGTGCAGGGCTAACTAGTAAATATTTTCTGTTTTTCAGCCCATACAGTCTCGTCACAACTGTTCAGTCTGCCAGTGAAGCATGAAAGCACTCATATAGAGTATGTAAATAAATGGACATGGCTATGTTCCCCAAAATATTTTATTTGCAAAACCATACAACTGACCTGACTTGGCCCACAGGTTATGGTCTTCTGATGCCTGGTTCAAGCAACAAAACATTTTTTTCTTTTACATGCTACTTACTCAATCAGGATCACTGGTTTCTTCCCATTTCTTTCTGAGACCCTGGTGGATGGACTCTGATCATCTTGACTGTTAGAGGTTGCTGTGCCAGCAGAAAGGAAGAGGCTTTTACTTGCCTAACCAATGTTGTGCCCAGAGCAAGAAGGGACACATACCTTATTTCAGCTCACAACTTATTGGCTACACTTAGTTCTAGATCTTATCCCCCATCTAGCACAAAGGAGCAACAGGAGCTGTAACAAAGGTTCAAATTGGATATTGTGAGTGTATAGGAGGGAGTGATTTAGGGAAGGATTCACAGAAGTTACATTTGTTCTGGGCTTCCAAATATAGGGTATGTTTCACAAATCTACTTTGAAATTAGTATAGACAATAGAGTTTATTTGGCATGTGTGTTTTACTTAGAGTTAATATGGTGCACTCTCTTATATGTATGTGTATATATATATATGCATATGTGTATCCATCCATGTCTTTATTTACAAACTACACATGTCTTAATTTCCTAATTTTTTAGTAGGAGGTACATAGTTGGGTTCAGCATTTTTATTTATTCTTAAAATCTATCTTTTAACTATGTTTCAACATGTAAAGTTATTGCTGTGGATAATCCATCTGATTTTTCCACTTGTTTTCTATTTGATCCATCTGATTTTTTATGTTTTGGTTCCCACTGATTTTTTGGTACACTTTTCTTTTGCTTGTGGATTAATTAATTAAAAAATAATTTTCTTGTCTTTGATATTAGCCCATTATTTAAACTTGTTTAAAAATTACTTAATGATTTCCATGTGGCATATAGCATATATCTTTTATCATTACCACCTATTTTAAAATAACATACCACTTCACATGTGGTATAATAAATTTATTTTACCTCCAATTGCTCACTTTCTTAATTTTTTATATTCTTGTCATATATTTCATTTTCATATACTCCATATACCCAAATTACATTCCTATTATTTTTTGCCATAGTTAGTTTTCTTTAGAATGATCAGATGATCTGTTTTTGAAATATTTACAATAATTTTATTAATTTTAAACAGATCCTGTTGACATTGACATTGAGGGTCTCCAGGTAATAAATTCTGTAAAATTTTGTTTGTCCAAAAAGACTTTATTCATTTTTGAAAGATTTTCACTGAGTTTGGAATTCTTTCTGCACCATAAAGAACTTACAGCATTATCTCATATGGTGCATAAATATTGACAAATCTGCTATATTGTAATTTTTGTATTTATTTTGTGCTTTAAATTCTCCCAGCTGCTTCCAATAATTTTATCTTTGATTTTTAGTAGTTAGAATAGGAAGCATTTTAAGGGTTTTTTTTTTTTTTTTTGGTTTGACATTTATCTAACTTGTGGTTCTCTGAGATTCTAGAAAATGTTTATCTAAGGTTTCTGCAAATATTTCTTCATTTTATTTCTCTTCTCTTGGAATTACTCATGTGATTGGTATTGCCCCTCAGAACTTAGATACTATGTTCTATTTTTTCCCCTACTCTGATTTCATTATTTTATTCTATGGTTTCCATTGACCTATCTTCAAATTCACTGATTCTCTCCTTTGTTGTGTTGAGTCCACTGATGAGCCTCTGGCAATCTTTTTATATTTATTACCATGGTTTTTCATGCTTAAAATTATCATTTTACTCTTTATTATAGTTTTTGTCTCTGTTAAAATTTCCCATTTCCTCATGCATGAAATCCACCTTTTCTACAAACATGTTAATTATATTTAACTATAGTAATAATTGTTTTTTAATTCCATTCTAACAGTTCAACATATGAATCATTTGTGATTCTGATTCCTTTTATTTTATTTTCTCTTGATAGTGGACTCTTTGCAATTGCTTTTTGTATGTCTTATTTTTGAGCAAATGTTAGACAGTGTGTGTAACAGTAGGAATGGAGGTAATAAAATGTATGCCCTCTATTGGGCATATCTCTTTTTCTCCTAGCCTCCTACTGTGGGGTATTGACTAAATTTAGTCAGTAGCTGAGTTGGATTTGGATTTTTGTTGTTGGCATTCCTACCTTCGGCGCACATTGACTTCAAACTTCTTAGTACTTGGTATTATACTTGGCATAGAGTCTGGTTTGCTGGCAGTTTCCCCTCAGCATTCCTGATTGATCCTCAGATCTGACCTCCCCTTTACTCTTTTTCCTCAAAAAAATCTCTCTCTTCAATTAGTAACTCATACGGGAAATAAAATTTGATCTCTACCTCATATGACAAAATAAATCAGAAAGACTGATTACCTACATGTGGGAAATAGGGTAAGCGAAAGCATTAAAATTTATGAAGAAGACGTAGAGTAGTGTGGTAATGAAGAACTTAATAACTAAAATGCAAATGGCACAAACCAGAAAAGATGTTCATAAACTTGTCCACATCAACCTAGATGCCCATCAGCAGACGAATGGATGAGGAAGCTGTGGTACATATACACCATGGAATATTACTCAGCCATTAAAAAGAATTCATTTGAATCAGTTCTAATGAGATGGATGAAACTGGAGCCCATTATACAGAGCGAAGTAAGCCAGAAAGATAAAGACCATTACAGTATACTAACACATATATATGGAATTTAGAAAGATGGTAATGATAACCCTATATGCAAAACAGAAAAAGAGACTCAGATGTATAGAACAGACTTTTGGACTCTGTGGGAGAAGGCGAGGGTGGGATGTTTCAAGAGAACAGCATCGAAACATGTATATTATCTAGGGTGAAACAGATCACCAGCCCAGGTTGGATGCATGAGACAAGTGCTCGGGCCTGGTGCACTGGGAAGACCCAGAGGGATCGGGTGGAGAGGGAGGTGGGAGGGGGGACCGGGATGGGGAATACATGTAAATCCATGGCTGATTCATGTCAATGTATGACAAAAACCACTGTAATGTTGTAAAGTAATTAGCCTCCAACTAATAAAAATAAATGAAAAAAAAAAAAGAAAAAAACAAACAAACAAATAAAAAACACCTCTCTCTATGCTCCTGACCTTCCTCGGGCAAAAGACTGCAGCTGGTTGTTACTGTACTTGATAACCTTGTAGTTTGGGCATGGTGCCTTCTTGGTTATCTTGGTCCAGCCTCAGCTTCAATCGGGCTCAGTGTCTGGGGCTTAGGAGTACATCCTTCTCAGTGATCCTGTCTCTCCCCTGAAGTAGGCAGGAGGAGACAGGGACGACAGAGGATGAGATGGTTGAATGGCATCACTGACTCACTGGCTATGAATTTGAGCAAATTTCGGTAGATGGTAAAGGACAGGGAAGCCTGGCATGCTGCAGTCCATGGGGTCACAAAGTTCAGACTCGACTTAGCAACTGAACAAAAATGATCTGAACCCAGGATGGTTTCCCATTTCTCTCCCATACTTTCTCACGTTCTTTACCTGCGACTGCAAGGGATCTTCCACTGTGTCCTGGGGCCATTGTGCTTGGAACCTTTGCCCAGTATCTTAAAGCTTTTGCTTCTGAAAGAAAAAGTATGCATATGCAGGTGGGACTTTTTTGGCTTTCTCCATGAGGCTCACACTGAGACCGAGATGTTCTTACATCACCTTCAGTCTTTTTCATGAGCCTCGAATGGATGCCTGTGAAGAAAAGCCTGGGGATGACAATTCATGTTGTGTATGTAGCTCCCCAACATCAGAGTTTCTACACCCTCACATTGTTCCACATTCAGCATCTAGCAATTCATTAAAAAAATTTAGCCAAATTCCTTGTATCCATGGTGTAGTGGCCCCAATCTTACTCTCTGCCACAGATGAACCAGTGCATGATTTTACTAGTATTTCGGCCAGCTGATTGCCGTATAACCCAAGCTCCCTGATGGGATCAAAAATTTTTATAATTTGACAGATTAAGTGGTTATGCTTTTTGTTATGATGGGGAACAATGTCCTTCCTGACTTTCTATCCTAGTTAAAAGTCCATTTTTGGAATGACAGCTACTTTCTATGAGGCTTGTGTTTTGCTTTATATGTTTTGGACAATCTTAGTTGAGAATGAAATCATCTTCTGTGGCTTCACTACAATATCTAGTTTATAACACACTGAGCTATAGTTAGGCCATGAATGTATATGAATTGGCTTCATCAAATTATTTCTAAGCATATTTGATTGAGCACTCTTATGTGGTTAAAACCAAAACTTCTTCCTTAGATATCTAACAACTTAGGTCATGATCCTGTCTCTGTCATTTTCTTAGCTAAGTGATCTTTGTGCAAGTCACCGGACTTCTTTGGTTCTCAACTTCCTCTCTATAAAATTAGGATGCTGAGCTAATGATTTCTGTGGTCTATAATCTACTCTAAGATCAGGGATGATCTATTAATCTCCTTTTATCCACATAATTGGTGTACAGGTATTCTAATTTAACTAAGGAACAATTCAAGAAGAAGCCAATGTTACAAACTTTGGCACTGAATTCTAAGTACAGCTAAGTAATAAACAGTGGAGCTTGAACTTATTCTTGAAAGAGAGAGGAGTTAGTCCAAAACAAGGAGTAGGTGGTCTGTTTCAGCATATATAATTCTAATCCAAAATTTCATTGTCTCTGTCTTTTGCAGAAGGCATAATTTAACCACTCTTAAACATGCTATATAAGTCACATGCTATTGCATATATAACACATTATTTTAATAATCTTAGTGTGTATGAGAAGGGGGAGAAAAACAAAAGTGCACGCGCGTGTGAGCACGCGCGCGCGCGCACACACACACACACACACACACACACACAAAGGTACAACTAATAAAGAGTTATGGGCTGGGTATGTCTGAGCACCTAAAGAGTTGGAATATGATCCAAGTTCTCTCACTGTCAACACCAGTGCATTTTACTGGGTCATGCTCCCTGTATAGGAGCTACTACTCCCATCACTGGAGTTTTAAAAAATTAATGCCATCTGGCTCAAGAACTTTTTAAAGGTTAGAGTATGTGTTCTTTAAAGTTATCTTTATTGTAGAGCAGGAAATTCATCACAAAAGCAACTCTTCTGTTTGGACTCGCATTTCATAGAATATAGAGCTTAGAAATACAATTGCCTCTTTTTTTTTAAAATCTAGTGTTCCTGGTTGAGAAGTTGTCTCACTAGCTACATAGAAAGTAGAAGAAAGGATTCTTGACCAATATAAGTCCCATTTTGGAGCACCTGTGATATTTATGTTACTCAAGTGTATTTAATTTGATAAATTAGTATACATTGACAAGGTATAAATACAAATTTTCATATCTCTACTTTTTACGTCCTTACCAAATCAATGTTGGTAGCATAAACACTCAGCAAATCTGTTTTAAAGCTTAATTTTGTTTTGAGTCTTAACCTTCTTAAAGATTAAAATAGTATCTTCTTTACTTCACTTTAAAATAAATGTCTATTGACCAATGACTCTTCCAAACATTTTTCTAGACATGTGTGCATGCTAAGTTGCTTAAGTAGTGTATGACTGTTTGTGACCCCATGGACTGTAGCCCACCAGATCCCTCTGTCCATGGAATTCTCCAGGTAAGAATACTGGAGTGGGTTGCCATGCTCACCTCCAGGGGATGTTCCCAGCCCAGGGACCAAACCCTCATCTCCTGTCCTCCTGAATTGCAGGTGATTCTTTACTGCTGAGCCACCAGGGAAGCCATTTTTCTAGACACTGGGGAACTAAATGAAGTAGGAAAATTTCCTGTTCTCAAGGAGCTGAAGGGTTTAGAGACTGGAGGGGGGTTTGTCTTATTTTGTACAAGGAAGACTTCTCTGAATAAGTTACATTTGAACAGAGAGCTAATGAAAATAAAGGAGCCAGCCACAAAGATATCTGCAAGATAGTTCACATGGTAATATTGTACAACTGTACATATAATATGATAAAATATTGCATTGTCTTGAGCTCATGAATATTAATAGACTGGAAAAGTTGAGGTTACTGTGCTAGCTCCGTTTGCTCTTGATTAGGTATTTGCGATAATTTCTGATGAAGAAACTTACTTTCCTATTTCCAGATACAGAAGGATGAGAAAGGTGAAACTATAGCTCCTAATTTAAATCAAACAGAAAAAGTAGCAGAGTGAAAGAAAAGGACACTCCCGGATAGTATATGAGGTGGGCAGTGTCAAGTGGAAATTAAAGTAAGCAAAGGCCTTGCTTTAAAGACCCCAGACAAGAAAAGAGATTCAAACAGAAACAGTGAGCTCAAAATTGTGACAGCTAGTTTATCAGGTAAAACAAGGATTCAGGGTTATGGGAAGTGAAGCGAAGTCAAGTCACTCAGTCGTGTCTGACTCTTTGTGACCCCATGGACTATAGCCTACCAGGATCCTCCCATGGGATTTTCCAGGCAAGAGTACTAGACTGGGTTGCCATTTCCTTCTCCAGAGGATCGTCCCCACCCAGGGATTGAACCCAGCTCTCCCACACTGTAGGCAGACACTTAACCATCTGAGGCACTGTAGTTTAAAGCATTGGAGGAGAACCAGTGCTTGGGAGCAATGGGGAGCAATAAAGTCAAGGATGTAGACCCAGCCCTTCTTGGCCCATAGAAGGTCAAGTGCTGTGCCAGTGCCCAGAGAGAGAAGGGACTTTACCTAGTTTAATTGTAGATACAGTCATATAGACTCTTTTAGTTATGAATGTTTTATTTATTTTCATACTATATTGTCATTTCATTATAGAAATCAAGAATAGCTTAACAGGAACACTGACTCTGGAGTCAGACTGCTTGGGTTAGAAGTTGATTCTGCCCCATCTAGTTATGTGACCTTGGTTTAAGTTTTTCCATCACTCTCTGCCTCAGTTTACCCATCTGTGAAATAGGATCATAATAGCACACATCTTCTTGGGTTATGGGCTTCCTTGGTGGCTCAGCAGTAAAGATTCTACCTGCAATGCAGGAGATGTAGATGACCCAGGTTCAATCCCTGGGTCAGAAAGATCCCCCTGGAGGAGGGCCTGGCAACCCACTCCAGTATTCATCCCTGGAGAATCCCATGGACAGAGGAGTCTGGCAGGCTATAGTCCGTAGTGTTACAAAGACTTGGACATGAGTGAAGGCACCGAGCATGCACCCTGGGTTATAATGAGGATTAAGTTTAGTAAAATACTGCATGCATTTAGATAATATTGGTGTTGTATACATTTATCCCTTTTGATTATGTGTCAATCTAGGAAGCTAAGCATAATATTGGTTAGCATGGTACCTGAGAGTGTATAAGCCTTGCTCTCCTTGTTCACTACTTTGACATATAGACTGAAAATGGCAACTTGCTTGAATCAACCTGTATGAAATGACTGGATACAAAAGGGGCTAAGATATAACCATTTTTTTAAACTAAAAAGGGATGACAACAATTGCACAATTACAATTTCACCATTAATCATGGAAACACGTCAGCAGTCTCAGGCTACCTGAAGACTGGACTGATAAAGGTATTACTTAAAGTAACAGCAGCTCTATCAGGAGAGGTGCTGTGTTGATCTTGACTGCTGCTTGTAACTCAGCGTTAAGTGTAGTGTGGAAGCTCAGTGAAGATTTTCTAAAAGAATAAATGTGTGCTTTCACCAGTGTACAGAAACTTAGAAACCTGAGTCATCTTTAACAGAATTTATACATGGCCCCACTGATGCCAGAATGACCTTCAGGTCCAGATTTCAAAACATAAGACAGAACCAGGTACATTTAGAGCAATAAAAGCTCTAATGCTGGTGTACTGTCACCTGGCTTTCATCATTCACCTTGTTCAACATGCTTGGATTATTATAATTAAATGGATATTTTAAAAACAGTAATTGCCCCTCCAATATAAAAATTGGTCCACCGATGGGTTATTTAAACTAATGTGTTTGTGGTGGTGAAGGGCCTCTTCTAAACCAGGTCTCAGATAGCTGCAATTTTAACCCTGGTAACAGACTTCCAAAGGAGCCATTTGAAAGGGTGAAGGTGAGGGCACTCCTTAGGATGTTCCAATTTCGAGAATGTTTCTTAGGAGGTCAGTCCTGTTATCTTTATGCCTCACCTTGCATCTGTGAAAGAATTTCAGTCTAAAACAGAACTGGAGGAAATGAAATGGAAAATTTCATGCATGCACCCTCAGAAGAACAAAAACTTAAGGACTGAGAGACTGACTTACAGAAAACTGATAATAATGGGATTCTCTTAGATAATACAAAGCTGGTCAGGGATTGCCTCAATTTAACCTTGGGAAATTGTGCTTATGGTTTCCAGAGGAATGCCCAAGAAATGACCCAGGCTGGGTTGGTCCCGCAAAATAAGCTGAATGGAAGTTTGTTTGTAGAAGACTGGTTTTGTCTGCTTAGGAAATTTTCAAGCTACTCTCTATTTGTTTTGATGTTAACGAACTATCTATTCTCTACACATCCTGCCTGTAAATACAACTTATGCCAAGCCCTCAACCGACCTGTCCATAGCTTGCTACAGTTGGCATGTCCCAAATTGCAATTCTTTTGCTATTCCCAGATAAATTTGTTTTTCAGACAATTTTGAGCTTGCCGCATTTTACCTTTTCATTAGGTTTATATGTCTCTGAGAAGAACAAATGAAAAGAAAGGTGTGAATTTAGAGTGAATGAGTGAATCATTGCAAAACTCTGAAAAACTCTGAGACTCTTGAGAGAGTATGTGTGAATACTGGTAAATTGAACGTTTTTCCAGTAGGTGTCTTATCCAGCTGGAATTACCTTTTAGAATCCATTCTATGCATTATGTGAGAAAGAAAAATTTTACTTCCAGTTGAGTTTCCTGTTTCATAATTTGAATGATTTATGAATGAAGGCTCTATGTTCAGTCATATTTGTCCTTGGCAGGTTGGTGGTCTGATCCATTCTCAGGAATTAGATGATCAATTCAATTTTGCAGATCTGATGAGCAGATTGATTAGACAGTAAATGGTAAGGCCAAGTAGAAATTATCATTTGGCATCAACTAATATGACAATTAAAAATGGAATTGACCTCAAGATGTTGAATATATTGTTCAGTATAGAAAAAGATCTAATAGTTACTCGCTAGAGCAATGGTCCTTAAACTTTGAGTGCATCAGATTCATCTGGATGATGGACTCAGTAGGCCTGGGTGGGCCTGGAGAATTTGCCTTTCTAACAAGTTCCCTGGTGATGCTTCTGCTTCAGAGACCATACTTTGAGGAGCATTGCTCTTTAAATAAAAGAAGAAAAAAAAAGCTATATTTTAGTTGGGTTTAACATATCTAACAAATATAAATGATAATAATTTTCAGGCAGGAGAGGTTTGAACTGGGGTTACATTTAGATATAGATTGAGGAGTACAGAATATGTAATATTCATACTCCTAATCTTGAATATTAGTAGCAGAATCTTTCATAACTATATACCTAAACTCTGGTTTAAAAACCAGATATTCCTGGTGATTGAACATAAAGATAGAGTACATTTCAAACGAGGCCTTCTGGACAAGTTATTGGTAGAGTTCACTGTTAATAAAATAAATGAGCAGTAGTAAGTATAAGCAATGAAATCACGCTTAAATCATGGTAACTTGCTGTGTGCTGAGTGTATTTTAAAAAGACTTGTAGGCTAGTCCTTGTCTAGAAATCCACAAACTAATGAAAGGAACATGTTCCAAACATATGGAATAAATAGCAACACTAAGAAGCAATGCATTCTTGGGGCCATAATGGGTGGTACCAAGGGTCTAGTTTTCAGAATGCAGAGGGAGGCATATGCTGCGGACACAAGTGACCAGGCCTCATGGGGAAAGTAGCCTTGGCTTTTATTCAGTGCCATTCACCAGTGATGCTAAGTAAAACCAAATGTTGAAGAGACTCCACTGGTACAATTTCTGTTGCTTCACATTTCTTATGAGGAATATTCCCAGAGCAATGAGGCAGGTTAATTAAGATGCCAACTGCTGCCACAATTTCTGAGCAGACTAACACCACACATGATTTTGGTGTAACTAACTGGTGTTTGTTCCTGCTTGCGAAATCTGTGTTTGTACAACTGGGGCAGAGTCCAAAAGGACTGTAAGAAGTTAATTAGATCAGTATGCCAAGGCCTTGTCATCTGGGCCCAGGACCAGGGAACAGGATAAACACAATGAATACAAATCTGTACACATATGTAAAAGACGGTGGTTAGGACTATGAGTCATATAATTATCCAGGTTCACTTTATCAAAGATTTGATTAATAATTAGCTACAAATGGAACATAGGTCAGGAATTTTATGATGGAAAACCAGAGATAGGAAATGTTTATCCAGATATCAGTAGTTTCACTGACATAGTCTTGTGTCTCAATAATCACCTGTAATGTTTAAAAACAATAGAGATTCCAGGCTCTCATCTCTAGAGTCTGATCAGAATATATGGAATGTATCCTGGAAATCTGGATTTTTAAAATCAGTTCATCCAGTGCCTTGGTTTCATGGCCGTATTTGGAAAATAGTGGTCAAAACATGCATACAAGATGTGCACACAACACTATGCCCTGCACCGAAAGGACTGAAAAGATTTGTAGGCTAGAAACCCACAGTCTGGTGAAATGAACATGATCAGACATGCGGGGTGATCAGCTCTCCTCTGAAGCAATGCATTGTTGGACTGTATCGGGTGCTGCTGAGTCTGTTTCAGGACAGGGAAAAGGGAAGACCCACTGTCCTAGAAACAGGTCATCAAGCAGTAGGTGGCCAATTCACTTCCTAGATATTAGAGTCAAGGGAGAGTTGACTGCGGATCTTTAGCCTTTGCAGTAGCATGTCACAGTGGAAGTGTTACCAGGCTTAGCCTTCCGGGTAGGAAGTGTTTTATACTCAGGTCCTCCTAGGGGAGTATCTGACATGGAGAGGGAGCTCAGTACAGATGGAAGCAATAATTTGCAAAGCTAACTTAGTCAATCCAGTGTTGCCAGGAGACCCAGTCACATCAGCTCATGAAAGGGATGTGCACAGTTCAGATGCTTTATCAAAACACAGACGGGATTGTCATTGATAGAATCATCATTTATATTTTACTTTTTAGCTAATTAGTTCTCTTGCCACCCATGGCAACCTCAATTTGCTTTACTGTTGTTATAAGCTGATATATGGAGAGTCTAAGACACTATTATCAGTTTAATATAAAATCCTATATCCTGTGTGGCCAGACAATGAGAAGTTCCCCATGGAAATGTAGTGAATCAAAAGCCTCTTACCCGCACCTTAGCCACTGCTGTGGACTCAGCCACAGAGGTGAGAACACATCTCTCATCTTTTTACTGCCCCTTCGCCTCCTCTCCAGATCCTTGTGATGAAGTTACAGCTCTACTGTGCACCTTCATGCATGTGATCTGTGGCTCTGTGTTGGGGGCATACGCTGAATCTGTGGGTGGGAGGCACCCTGAGGGCACAGCACATCTATTACCCTGGAGAACGTGGAACAAGGAAATGAGCGATAATAGCAAAATGCTAATGCTGAAAATGATGCTCTAGCACTTGGAGCATTCCGGTTCTTCTTGTGATGAGCGGGGCCTCTCCTTAGCTTGACACAGCAGTGTGCCTTGGAGGAGTCTTGCAGAGATGTATCAGTGATAGAGAGAGCTCATTAGCATATGGAGCCTTCTCCAGTGACAATTACCTGAGGAAGCACGTGGACTGCCTTTGTGCAGATAAGGCAGTGTAATCGGGCTTAAGGGGGCATTTTGAGAAACAAGGCAAACCCATTACTTTTATCCACCTACAATAGCAAATTAATGGGACAATTAGTCATAATAGCTTGAATGTACATAACAAGGCATTTTGCATCCCAGAGTACTCTACCAATAAAGTAACAGCACTAATGCTCCACTGGTGAGAGATGGAGCCACTCTTCACTACTTCCAGGCAGTTGAAAGAGAGTGGCATAACCGATGAAAGGGAAACATTCCCTGAAGGAGACTGGGCTGGAAACTATAACTGGTCCCATCTGTGACTATTGGATGGCCACCAAGAAAGTAAACCCCATGTTCTATTTGTAAAGGAATTGACATCACTAGATATCAATAGGTTAGATATGACTTTAAACATAGCAAAATAATAGAATTGACACTAACATCAGAGGCAGTTTCTGTGCCTCTGTATTTAAAGTGGAATACTTATGGATTTGGGGGGCTGGATAGGAAGAAGGAGACAGTGAGGGTCAGAAAGAGAGAGAGCGAGAGAGAGTGGGCCTTCATTTTCATATTAAAGCACCTCGCTCCTCAGAAGGAAACCGAATCAGACATTTTGATTGCAAGTCACCACGCGATCGCTCGCTGTCCCACGCTGTGATGGAATGGCTCTTCGGGTCCCCATTCTTTAGTATTTAGCGGTCCCTGTGTCACACTTGCTTCCATCCTGCTGAAGCACACACACAGAACACTTAACAAGTGCAGTTAGTGTACATCCCCATTCTGGAAGACACTAGTCAGTGCTGGCATTGAAACACATAACTTACAGCTCTCTGGACTTAGATAAGTTTCAAAAGGACAACTTCAGATGATCAAATAATATCGTAATACCTCCTTTCACTATAGATTTATTCATGTGAAACACCCAAGTTTTATAAACAGCTGGTTATTTTCCCCTAATGTGGGGAAAGGATAAACATACCATCTTTAGCATCCTCTTGATAATACAGGAATAAATTCCTTTATACTCACATTGTGCCAGAGAGCATGGGGGAAGCAAAACTAGACCTCTGAAGATCCTTATTTTAGGCAAAGACTCTTCTTTGATAGACTCTTTTCTAGAGGAGCCCCAGGAGATAATTACTATCCTCAACTTTAAGCATAAATTACTTTGTTTGTGTTCTGTGATTTCCTTATTCTATCTAAATGTCGTCTAACTCTGGTTGATGTAACATTTTCTTAACTATATTTGACTTTTTTTTTTTTTTGCCCATCTAAAAATTATAGATTTTTCTCCCAATCTGCTGAATGCATATTACCATTTACAGGTTTATTAAAATAATCTTTCCAAAATATTGCTTCTTCATTGTCATCTACCCATTATAAAACTCTCATGATTTTCTCTTGCCTCCCAAAGAGAATCTGTATGAGCCTTTCTAGATTGCTAAATCATCTACAGACTGATGTCAATTCATCTTCCTAGACTTTTGTTGCCAGTATCTCTCAGGACACACACTTCATTCTAATTAGACTGCTTAATTCCCATCCCCAGAAGCGTCACTTGAATTCTGGTCTTTGTATCTTTAGCTCTTATTACTCCCCACCATTTACAATATCCACCTCCTTCTAATCTAGTTATCTTATATTAATCTCATGTAGCTTTTAAGGTTTCTTTTAGCACACATCCACTGCAAGAGGTAGGGTACACTTATTCAGAGCCCAGGGCTCAGTAGCCAGGAAGCAAAAGGCCCAAACTAGTGTGGAAGTGTTTAGCATTCTCATGGTGCTTGGGAGGTAAAAAGTGGAGTTTATGGATTATAGTGTATGTGGAATTAAAATACAGGACAACAAAAGCATAAGACTAGAATGTAATAAATGGAGTTAAGTGTTTTTAAGTATTTTTGCATCATCTGTCTAGTGACGACCCAGGCAATGTGGCCTATGTACCATTATGATAACTTCTTAGTAGAATTTCCTATAAGTTAGCAGGCTCTAAATCAAGGAGATATATGTTGTTGTCTTTAGTGTAAACATTAAAAAAAATAAATAGATAAAGACTATCTGACTAAGAAGAAAATAGAGGAAATTTTTAAATAATTAAATATTTGTTAATGTAAAAGAAAACAAGAAAAATCTAACAAAGAACAGGTGAGACAAATTTTTAAAAATAGATATATAGATATAAACCCAAAGATATCAGTAATTTCATTAAAGGTAAATAGACTGTTTTAAAATAATATGATCAGACCAGACTAAAAACAAAAGCAAAAAAAGAAAAAATGCTCTGAGCTGCTTAAAAGACCCACACATTGAATAAAAATCTCAAAAGTCAGAGTAAAAGGATGATAAAAGATATACTATGTAAACATCAACTGAATGAAAATTGAGTGTAGCTACGTTTACATTGGGAAAAGTAAATTTTTGAGCATTACTAGATATAAAGAGAGACATTTCAAAATAAAATGTTTAAAAAAAATAAACTGTTTAATCTAACAGGAAAAGGTAATAGTTCTAAATTTGTATGTTCCTAATAACTTAAAAATGTAAAGCAAAAAATTAAACTAAACCACACTCTTAATTGTGAAGGTATAGTAAAAGCATTTTAAGCCATAAGAATTCAGAATGTTTGACTCTTAAAAGACTCTTGCTTTGAAAGATAGTACGTACTAAACAAATGAGGAAGTTATCCAAGTGAGAAGATGGCCTCGAATTTAGGAAAAAGCATCCAATGATGACAGCAGTGAGCAGCTCTAGAGATGAATCACCCAGACTAGGGTAGAAGAACAATGGTTCTGTAAGAGCATTTCCCTGACATATTGGGGCACTGACAGAATACCTTGATAGAATATCTGTCAGGGAGCTAAAGACATTATTATCTGAAAGACACTGGAAGAAGATAAAAAGGCAGCAAGGAACTTGCAGCTACAAAAGAAAACATCAAATAAGAAAGGTAATGTAATATTTTTATGATAACCTATTTTACTCTGCAGTAAATAAAAGTGACGTCATCATGCCAATAAAAGCCTTTTTATTTTATTTATTTATTTATTCATTTATTAGTTGGAGGCTAATTACTTTACAATATTGTAGTGGTTTCTGCCATACATTGACATGAATCAGCCATGGATTTACATGTATTCCCCATCCCGATCCCCCCTCCCACCTCCCTCCCTATCCCATCCCTCTGGGTCTTCCCAGTGCACCAGCCCCAAGCACTTGTCTCATGCATCCAACCTGGGCTGGTGATCTGTTTCACCCTTGATAATATACATGTTTCGATGCTGTTTTCTCAGAACATCCCACCCTTGCCTTCTCCTACAGAGTCCAAAAGTCTGTTCTGTACATCTGTGTCTCTTTTTCTGTTTTGCATATAGGGTTATCGTTACAATCTTTCTAAATTCCATATATATGTGTTAGTATACTGTAATGGTCTTTATCTTTCTGGCTTACTTCGCTCTGTATAATGGGCTCCAGTTTCATCCATCTCATTAGAACTGATTCAAATGAATTCTTTTTAATGGCTGAGTAATATTCCATTGTGTATATGTACCACAGCTTTCTTATCCATTCGTCTGCTGATGGGCATCTAGGTTGCTTCCATGTCCTGGCTATTATAAACAGTGCTGCGATGAACATTGGGGTGCATGTGTCTCTTTCAGATCTAGTTTCCTTAGTGTGTATGCCCAGGAGTGGGATTGCTGGGTTATAGGCAGTTCTATTTCCAGTTTTTTAAGGAATCTCCACACTGTTCTCCATAGCGGCTGTACTAGTTTGCATTCCCACCAACAGTGTAAGAGGGTTCCCTTTTCTCCACACCCTCTCCAGCATTTATTGCTTGTAGACTTTTGGATAGCAGCCATCCTGACTGGCGTGTAATGGTACTTCATTGTGGTTTTAATTTGCATTTCTCTGATAATGAGTGATGTTGAGCATCTTTTCATGTGTTTGTTAGCCATCTGTTTGTCTTCTTTGGAGAAATGTCTGTTTAGTTCTTTGGCCCATTTTTTGATTGGGTCACTTATTTTTCTGGAATTGAGCTGCAGGAGTTGCTTGTATATTTTTGAGATTAATCCTTTGTTGCTTCGTTTGCTGTTATTTTCTCCCATTCTGAAGGCTGTCTTTTCACCTTGCTTATAGTTTCCTTTGTTGTGCAAAAGCTTTTAAGTTTCATTAGGTCCCATTTGTTTATTTTTGCTTTTATTTCCAATATTCTGCAAGGTGGGTCATAGAGGATCCTGCTGTGATTTATGTCGGAGAGTGTTTTAATTTCACAATTTGTATGGAAATACAAAAAACCTCGAATAGCCAAATCAATCTTGAGAAAGAAGAATGGAACTGGAGGAATCAACCTGCCTGACTTCAGTCTCTACTACAAAGCCACAGTCATCAAGACAGTATGGTACTGGCACAAAGACAGAAATACAGATCAATGGAACAAAATAGAAAGCTCAGAGATAAATCCACGTACCTATGGACACCTTATCTTCAACAAAGGAGGCAAGGATATACAATGGAAAAAAGACAACCTCTTTAACAAGTGGTGCTGGGAAAATTGGTCAATGACTTATAAAAGAATGAAACTAGAACACTTTCTAACACCTACACAAAAATAAACTCAAAATGGATTAAAGATCTAAATGTAAGACCAGAAACTATAAAACTCCTAGAGGAGAACATATGCAAAACACTCTCCGACAATAAAAGCTTTTTATAATGTTAACTGAAAATGATATAGGTACATCATGAGGATGAAGCAAGAGGAGGGATATTGCATAAGAGATAGAAATTGACATCTACTTTAACAGAGCAAAGAAAATATTTATAATTTAGTTAACAATAAATAGTATCATGTGAGTATTATTTGGCAATATAGAGGTAACCATGAGAAGGGAAAAACCTAGAAAAGGCCTGGTGGTTGCCTCTGGTGCAGGACTGGGGAAGCACAGGTTAATTCAGGAGATAGCTATTTTTCATTTATTTATTATTATGTTTAATTATATAGGGCTTCCCTGATGGCTCAGATGGTTAAGAATCTGCCTGCAATGGAGGAGACCCTGGTTCGATCCCTGGGTTGGGAAGATCCCCTGGAGAAGGGCATGGCTACCCACTCTAGTATTCTTGCCTGGAGAATCCCATGGACAGAGTAACCTGGGAACAGCCCATCAGGCTGCAAAGAGTCAGACATGGCTGAGCAACTGATACTTTCATTTTCATGTTTACTTATTACTTTGTGATAAAAATTATTTTAAGTTGAAAAGTAACATGCTGTTAGAGGAAATCTGAAGAAAAAATGATAAAATAAATATTACCCTAGTTCTATCTCCCAGAATGTTCAGTTTTGGGTATATTCTCTCAAGTCATTGATAAAATACATACACACACACACACACCACACCTTTTTTAAGCAAAATTTAAATGGTATTGCACTGCAATTTTTAATGCCCCCAGTTCTATTATGGACATTTCCCTTTTCTGTCTTATAAATCAAAAACATACTTTTTAACAACTACCCAGTTTTCTAATATCTAACTTTTGAGATTTTATTTAACCATTAGCCAGTGGTTGAGTCTCTAAGGTATTTCTAAATTCAGGAGTGTTATAAATAATGTTGCAATAAATATCCTTTTACATAAACATTACATATTCCTTTCCATTAATCAGAGGTTATATAAATAATGTAGCAATAATTGTCCTTTCTTCATAAAAAATACTGATTATTTCCTTATGATAAATACTTAAAAATAGAACTACTTACTCAAGTACATGAATCATTTTAAACTTCTTGATACATGTCCTTGCAAAACTGCTTTCTATGAAGATTGAATGAATAATGATACTATTAGAGGACAAAGTTGAGTGGTCCAGAGAATATGTGATACCAAGGAAGGTGAGGGTCAAGATGGACTGGAGAGGCCAGGAGAGGCAGCAGGCGTGAGCTCTGGCCTCATCTTTGGGAAATACATACTGTACTACTTACCAGTGATGCAAGGGAGAACCAGGAAATGAGGAGGAAGTATATTTCCCTGCCATTCCTGCTTCACGTTTCTTAGGAGGCATGCTTCCTAAGAACTGAAGCAGGTTAAGTAAGATGCTAAGACGGCCGCCACAGTCTGTGGATCACCATCACTCAGACGTCAGTGTGACAATAGGCCTGCCTGCAAATGCCACGTCTTTGCAGCTGGCTCTGCGTCCAGCAGGACAGAAGGGGAAAGACAGGCTCAGCTCCGTGTGCTGCAGCCTGTCACCTGGTGCAACCCGAAGGCTGTGTGAGTATGATTGTTATTAGTGTAACTCTTTATTGCTTTAACATAGCTGTGATTTTTAAAAAGTCTATTAACTGCAAATAGGATACAAATAGGCAAATTTATTTTGAAGCATAAAAGATGAATCCCAAACAACTGTCCATATACTAGTGGCCTCAGAATTACCTGGGGAGTTTTTAGAACTTGCATCCTAGGCCCATTCAAAGAGATTCTGGTATGGAAATGATGGATTTTGATCGTGGAGGGCATATACCACAGTACATATTTCACCTTACTTACACTGATTCTGAGATCATATATATTTATTTATATATATGTACACACACACACACACACACACACACACGGTGGTAAATATATACTAGTGGTAAAGTACCCGTCTGCCCATGGGGTCATGAAGAGTTGGACACGATTGAGTGACTGAACTGAACTGAACTGAAAGTACCCGTCTGTGAATGCAAGACACGTAAGAGATATGGGTTTGATCCCTGGGTTGAGAAGGGAAATGGCAAATCACTCCAGTATTCTTGCCTGGGAAATCCCATGGGCAGAGGAGCCTGGTGGGCTGCAGTCCACGGGGTTGCAAAGAGTTGGATACGACTGAAGTGACTTAGCATATGCACACACATATGGATACATATATGCATATATTTATGTGTACATATATATATATATATAGTGTGTGTGTGTGTGTGTTGGATTTTATAAGGTAAATAAAGCCATTTTGTCATAGGCTTGGTTGAAATTTGCATTTCTCTTGGTCCTAGAGAGAACAAAACTGTTGATATAAATTTTGGGGTATATTTTTTAAGTTGCCACCTCACATTGCTTTTTACCATTTTTTTTCCTGTCAGGATATATTAAATATTCTTTATTGGATTTTAAGAGATCTTGAAATATTAAAATTTATTTTCCATTTCCTAAGAATTTAGAAATGGTAGAAATAAAATTATTCTCTGAGAGCTCAGTTTAGAAATTAACATATAATAGAGTGAAGCAGACATGTGAAACCTTCAGTTTAAGAGAAAATGGCTTCCTGGCTGCCAAGAAGTGAGTTATTGAATTTATTACTGTATCTTTAAAAAGGTCATAGTGTTTGTAAGATATCCTATGGAAGTAAATAAAAATGTGGATTCAGATGTCACATATTATGTGAGCCAGCCAACATCATGGTCTTGAGAGAAGACTGAGTCCTATCCACACATTATTTTAGGTCAATGTTATTAAACATTCAAATCGTGCTGCTAACCATTATTGATTTGATTTCATTTTCCCCAAGAAACTCCTTCTTTTGCTCCCCATATGCCTATAGGGAGAACATGTGCTAGGCAGAGGGCTTAAAAGTTTGATGTCTCAGCAGTTCTGATTCTCATTATGAATTAATAAACCAGCATCTTGATTATACTTTGAATACTGGGCAAGAGTGTGTTGAGTGGCATTTAAAACTGACTAGCTCCTTCTGCAGTTATACTTCTCAATAATGAAAAAAATTGCCCTTCTGACTCTATATAAATCAGTCTCATGAGCTTGGTAAATATGAGTCTCGCCCTGACAGACTCACTCACAGTCACTGAAACAATTACTGTGAGCACACGAAGGGCACGCGAAGGGCAGGCGAAGGGCACGCGAAGGGCAGGTGAAGGGCAGGTGAAGGGCAGGCGAAGGGCAGGCGAAGGGCAGGTGAAGGGCAGGCGAAGGGCAGGCTGGGGACCCAGCACTGTCGCCTTGGTGTTCTGTCACTCCCTAATCTAAATGAGTGTTCTGAGTTTCAAAAAAAGGTTCACCTTATAAATTGAGAAAGAATTTTCATAGATTTTGTTTATAGTGTTTAAGGATACTCTATCAAATATATATTATGATGATATATTCATGATTGTATGACTCTGCTCATATTGTATACCTAACTTGGTAGTAGATGATTCTTAAATGTTTGATAATGCCTAGGAACCTATGCCGGAGAAGGCAATGGCAACCCACTCCAGTGTTCTTGCCTGGAGAATCCCAGGGATGGGGGAGCCTGGTGGGCTGCAATCCATGGAGTTGTGAAGAGTCGGACATGACTGAGCGACTTCACTTTCACTTTTCACTTTCATGCATTGGAGAAGGAAATGGCAACCCACTCTAGTGTTCTTGCCTGGAGAACCCCAGGGATGGCGGAGCCTGGTAGGCTGCCATCCATGGGGTCACACAGAGTTGGACACAACTGAAGCGACTTAGCAGCAGCAGCAGCAGCAGGAAGCTATGGTGTCTGCATTTTTCAAAGCCTTTCCAATGAAACTGATCTTCTTTAAACAAGAAGGGAAAAGGAAAAACAAATGTGAGCCCGAAGAGCTGGCCTACAAATTAAGTACCAAAATGGCAACCCACTCCAGTATTCTTGCCTGGAGAATCCCATGGAGAGAGGAGCCTGGTAGGCTACAGTCCATGGGGTTGCAAAGAGTTGGACACAACTGAGCAACTTCACTAATCACTAATATCATGAAGAAGTGGCATCACTTCTTCATGATATAGTGGTACTTAATTTGTATGAGTTTAGTTATTCTGGTAGTTTCAAGAATACATGATATGGTATGATATATGTAGGAAACTATAAGTAGTTTGGTGCTCTTGCAAAGTCAAGTGTGAGGCAACTAGTGAAAAAGCTGGAGGGGTCAGGAGCAGTCAGAAGAGAAAGCGATGGTGAAATAGGTGAAGGCATTCAGCCCTGATGATGCTGTAGGTAGATGAGAACCATTGAAGAACTTTGGAGCAGAGGAGTGGCTAAATGAGATTTGCATTTGTTCAGTTCAATGTAGCAGAATTGGAGGGACGAAGAGAGGCCAGTCAGGGGGCAGTGGTATAGGTCAGGTGACAGAATACAAGGGCTGGCACTGGGTCAGAGTGGACAGGGGTGCAGAAACAGGAGTGGCTTTGAAAAAAATATTTGGAATGGATTAGAAATTAAACCCTGTTGGAAGGCCACTTAGTTGTTATTTAATTTGAGGATGTTGTTTAAGAGGAAGTATCCAATCGATTAGAACAAATCCCAGATAAGTTCTAAACATATGACAGCATTTTTAATAGCCTTTAAATTTTTCCACCAAAGCCTGGGGTGTGATACTTTCAAAGTCAGTGGGAACATCTTGGGACAGCCTAAGCTGGTTTTTAGGCCTGCATGCCTTTCTTTGTCTTCTCCTCCATTTTTTCCCATTAATGCTTGACAGCAGTTTCAATTTTGTAGATAAATGCAAGCACTTGTCCTGTTACTTCTCTCATCTTTTACTCCCTCTTAGAACTGATTCGTTAAAATCCCAAGTTCTTATTCTCTCCTATTGCCAGGTCCCTGATATTAGTGGTGGGGGAAACCTCTGATAATTCAAAACAGGCAAGTCAATTTGTATTCCAGGAAATGCCTCTGGGATAAGATGCCAGGAAAAGAGTTCTGAAGGAGTTAAACCCTAATGGTGGAAGTGCAGATGCTGGCAGCTTAGTTGAGAAGACACATTTGGAGTTAGAGGGATATTCCTCTCAAATATCATCCCGTTAAATGTCAAAGGTACCACCTGGTCATCCTCACTCTTAGGGGCTCACCATTCAGACTTTACTGCTCACTTTGTTTGCACACCTGTAGAAACAGAATATTTGAGTAACTGATTTAAACCTTTCATTTAGTTTGAGTCCTTTGGGGCGAAGCCAGTAACGGGCAGAATCATTATTAACTAGATAGGTGAAAACACTGATTAATTCAGAATCCCAAGTGACTCTGTGTCAAAGAATGGAGTTAAATTTTATGGCTGAGACAAACTCCAGCCCTTTTTTATTGAGGGTCTACTTCTGCTTTCTGTAGCTCTGTTCATCTGCGTGGTCTGTGCTTTCACACCCCCAACTTGGTCCCACCAAGTACCTTTGCCCATTTTAATCAGATCATATGTGAGATTGGCGGGGGCTTCACCTAGGTCTTATGCCCATCATTCTGGCTTCCCTGCAGTGAGCAGCTGTCTGTCCATCCAGCCTTAGCCTGCTGTGTGGGACAGTCTCTACGATGGCTTTCATCTCTTTATTTCTGCTCAGTACTTTGGTTCCCCTGCTGGAATTGGAGACTTGCCTTGAATGCCAGCCCGAATGACTAGGATCTTGTCAACATGCCTGCCACTTGACATTCCCTGCAATTTGGCAGCTGAGTGCTGTCTCCCTTAGTGCCAGCCACTGACAGAGGTCTTGTTCCAAATTAAATGGACCACCCAAAACTCAAAGTCTGCCACCCACCTGACCTAGTGCATCACCTCTGCCTGCTGACACCTGGGGTCCAGCAGACGGGATCCTCGTTAACATCAGGGAAGTTTGGAACTAACACTACTCATGTGAACCTGGATGTAAATTGTCTTCAATTCCTGGATGGAACAAGGCAACTCTAAAGCCAGCCAACTCTATTCCCTATCTCCACCCCTGTTCTACACGTCTCAAGGCTTACATGCCTTGTTGCCCACAGTTTGAAGCTAATACATAAATTCTCTGGTTTGTCTAAACTAGCTTTATTGACACCAGATTTAACCTCAGCATAATTTAAAATCTCTGTGGGGTCTACTTTATGTACAGCAAAGCATAGAAACTTATAAAACATTTTTTCAGTGTTTATGGTTCAATGCAATATATCTGGAAGGTAGCAGGTGACAAATCCATATTATACTGTACTCCCTTTTGAAGTTTGTGTTAGAAATACAGCCAGGATTGATGAACCTGGAAAAAGATAAGTTGAAGGAGAGGAAAAATACTCGCTCTTGGTATGAGGGTAAAAATGAAGAAAAGAGATACTCAGTGTTTGATTTGTTTTTTTCAGGCTTCTAAGGGGAAATAAACTCTTAGGTGACTTTTCTTATGGAATCATTTCTGTGGAAAATAATGGTACATGGAAACTTGTTGAAAACAGTGGAGGGAGAAGAGAGAAAATAATTGTCAACTGTAAAGCACACTGTTGATCAGAGAAACCATTCATGCAGAACCGTCCATAGCACAGAATTTCAAGAACCCCCACACCTGGTCAACCCAATACTATGCAGAATTGAGAACTGCATTATTTTCCACACCTGAGTTTCTAATATGAAACAAAAAATGCATTTGATGTAACGACATGAAGAATATCTTATCTCTCCTTAATGAATCATTTTTGTAGTTCTTTAAGGTATACTCTGGAGAAGGCAATGGCACCCCACTCCAGTCCTCTTGCCTGGAAAATCCCGTGGACGGAGGAGCCTGGTGGGCTGCAGTCCTTGGGGTCATGAAGAGTCAGACACGACTGAGCGACTTCACTTTCACTTTTCACTTTTATGCATTGGAGAAGGAAATGGCAACCCACTCCAGTGTTCTTGCCTGGAGAATCCCAGGGACGGGGGAGCCTGGTGGGCTGCCGTCTGTGGGGTTGCAGAGTTGGACACGACTGAAGCGACTTGGCAGCAGCAGCAGCAAGGTATACTCAACAGCTGACTACAGCATTTAACCTGCCAGGTTATCGTCAAGCCATGTTCTTCCTATTTAGGTTTTGAATTAGGTCCGCTCCCCCCACTGCCTCTCCACTGTCCCTACCTTCTGCCCCATCTCAGATCCCACTGTCAACAAGCATAACCTCTTTATCCCTATTTACTTATTCACTTTATTACTATTTACTGAATATTTCTGTCTTCTCTCACCATCTAAGAATGCGGTGCTACCCTCTCTTGGGTGATGCCTCTCCTGGCTGGAATCCTGCTTCAAAGAACATCCTAAATCTCAAACCAGAGTCATTCACTCAAGAGAGGGATGTCATTGACATAAAGGAATTAAACTCTACTGCTTGGGTTGCAAGCGTCAAATAGCCAAGCGGACTTGGATAGTCAGAAAAGTTCTCCTGATCCCATCAAGTCACTTCACGTAGCTAGTAGCTAGTTCCTCCTGCCCTGAAGGTCTGCAGAGCTGTGGCCTAGGCCTCCAGTAAACGGCTAATCAGCTCTCACTATGCTGCAGAAAAGAAAAAGTGAAGTCACCCAGTTGTATCCGACTCTTTGCAACCACGTGGACTGTAGCTTGCCAGGCTCCTCTGTCCATGGGATTTTCCAGGCAAGAGTATTGGAGTGGGTTGCCATTTCCTTCTCCAGGGGACCTTCCCAACCCAGGGATTGAACCTGGGTCTACCCACATTGTAGGCAGATGCTTTACCGTCTGAGCCAGCAGGCGAGATATGCTGCGTAACTCTGCAGTAACTCACTCAGCACACTGACAGGCCAGTCAGTCCAAAGTGTTGAGCTAAGAGATGTAGGCAGTGAATACTGTAGAAATCAGTTGCAGAGTATCTCTTTTTAAAATGTAATTAATTAGTTGCTGTTATTTTGGCCGCTCTGGGCTTTGTTGTTGCGCGGCCTTTCTCTGGCCGTGGCGCGCAGGGGCCACGCTCCAGTTGCACACGCGGGCTTCTCCTCGCGGTGGTTTCTCTGGTTGCAGAGCAAGGACTCTAGAGTTCCTGCTCAGTCGTTGTGGTGCTTGGACTTAGTTGCCCCGCTTCCTGTGGAATCCTCCTGGATCAGAGGCCGAACCCCTGTCCCCTGCATTAGCAGGCGGACTCTTAACTACCGGACCACAGGGAGGTCTGGAATAGTGTCCTGATTATTGGGTAACCACTGACTGACGTGGATGCTGGCACTGGCTCTCTGATGGAGAGACAGACGATCCATCAGGCTGAGTTCTACAGTGTTAGGTCTTCTGACCACAGTATTTGTTTCTGCCTCTACACACCTCAGAGAAAGGAGTTATTAACTGTTTTAAAAATTGTGAGGCATGAAGTGTATAAAAAAAATGGAAAGAAAAGTTGAGCAGTTGAGGTTAAATAGGTTTTCATTAATGACTTGGGAGAAAGTATCTGGAGTCCAAACACTAACGCTAAGGAATTTTAACTGTTTAAAAGAATAATTTGCTAAAATATAACAATAAAGATGATGTCTCTGTATACTGTGATTTTTTTTCCCTCTTTACGGCATATTTTTCACTGTCACTCATACTGCTTAATCTCTTTTCAAATGTTTAATTTGTCAAATGGGAGGAAAGTAAACTTCTCAAGTAGACAGCACCCAGAGTTAATACTTGGCAAAATTTGCTGAGTCTGAATAAGATGAGGCAGTGACTTGAGGAAAACACAGATAATATTGTTGAGGAAAAATATATTCAGAGGAAAACAACACTTGGCTAAAATACAAGCTTTGAAGTTTCAGAAGGAAAAAGAATAGCTGTGAAGACTGTGAAGACAAAAGGTCAAATATCAATGATACCTTTTTAAAAATTATATACATTTAATTGTGAAAATTCACTCTTTTTGGAATCCAGTTCTAGGAATTTTAATAAATATAGAGAATTTTGTAATTGTCTCAAAATCAATATACAAAGACACTCCTCATCCCCTCCAATATTCCTTCCTTTCCTACTTTCTCTTTGTAGTAAAAACAAAAGTGCCCCAATAGGATGACTCTTGGTAACTGCTACTCTCTTTTCTATGGCAATCAATTATATAATGATAGTATCATAAAATATTAAAAAATTAATACTTAGTCATACACTTGAATAAAATATTTTAAAAACTGAATTTGACTTTAGATGAATATATTTTTGCAGAGACATGTTGTAGGATGAGAAATGAAAAGAACATTCAAGCACAAAACACCTGAAACTCTAAGAGCTTGAATAAGAAAAAATGTGAATTTGTGGAGAAAAAAGGAAAAACATTTGAGTGTTAAAGCTTGTTCATGTCAACTTACAATGTAAAACTTCAGGTGTCAACTTAAAATGGGACTGAGTGCATAGCAATTCAAAACTAATTCTGAGGGAAAGTGAACAAGACATTGAAAACCAGTCAACTAAAAAATTGGTCCTTCTATGGAGAATTATTTTATCATAACAATCATTTCTGTCCTCTACCCTTTGCTTCCTCAATCTCCAACCTAAGGCAAATCCTTCTGCTTTTCTTCCATATTCTCCAGTTCTCCTCCTCATTTTTCAGTTCAGTTCAGTTCAGTCGCTCAGTCGTGTCCAACTCTTTGCTACCCCATGGACTGCAGCATGCCAGGCTTCCCCGTCCATCACCAACTACCAAAGCTTACTTAAACTCATGTCCATTGAGTCAATGATGCCATCCAGCCATCTCATCCTCTGTTTTCCCCTTCTCCTCCTGCCTTCAATCTTTCCCAGCATTGGGGTCTTTTCCAATGAGTCGGTTCTTCGCATCAGGTGGCCAAAGAATTGGAGTTTTAGCTTCAGCATCAGTCCTTTCAGTGAATATTCTGGACTGATTTCCTTTAGGATGGACTGGTTGGATCTCCTTGCAGTCCAAGGGACTCTCAAGAGTCTTCTCCAACACCACAGTTCAAAAGCATCAATTCTTCAGCACTCAGCTTTCTTTATAGTCCAACTCTCATATCCATACATGACTACTGGAAAAACTATAGTCTTGACTAGATGTACCTTTGTTGGCAAAGTAATGTCTTTGCTTTTTAATAAGCTGTCTAGGTTCATCATAGCTTTTCTTCCAAGGAGCAAGCATCTTTGAATTTCATGGCTGCAGTCACCATCTGTAGTGATTTTGGAGCCCAAGAAAATAAAGTCTGACACTGTTTCCGTTGTTTCCCCATCTATTTGCCATGAAGTTATGGGACAAGATGCCATGATCTTAGTTTTCTGAATGTTGAGCTTTAAGCCAACTTTTTCACTCTCCTCTTTCACTTTCATCAAGAGGCTCTTCAGTTCTTTGCTTTCTGCCATGAGGGTGGTGTCATCTGAGTATCTGAGGTTACTGATATTCTCCCAGCAATCTGTACTCTAACTTGTGCTTTATCCAGCCCAGCATTTCGCATGATGGTCCCTGCATATAAGTTAAATAAGCAGAGTGACAATATATAGCCTTGGCATACTCCTTTCTATTTGGAATCAGTCTGTTGTTCCATGTTCAGTTTTAACTGTTGCTTCCTGACCTGCATACAGATTTCTCAAGAGGCAGGTCAGGTGGTCTGGTATTACCATCTCTTGAAGAATTTTCCACAGTTTATTGTGATCCACACAGTCAAAAGCTTTGGGGTAGTCAATAAAACAGATGTAGATGTTTTTCTGGAGCTGTCTTGATTTTTGGTAATCCAACTGATGTTGGCAATTTGATCTCTGGTTCCTCTGCCTTTTCTAAAACCAGCTTGAATATCTGGAAGTTCATGGTTCACATCCTGTTGAAGCCTGGCTTGGAGAATTTTGAGCATTACTTTGCTAGTATGTGAAGTGAGTACAATTGTATGGTAGTTTGAACACTCTTTGGCATTACCTTTCTTAGGGATTGGAATGAGAACTGACATTTTCCAGTCCTGTGGCCACTGCTGAGTTTTCCAAATTTGCTGGCATATTGAGTGCAGCACTTTCACAGCATCATCTTTTAGGATTTGAAATAGCTCAACTGGAGTTCCGTCACCTCCATTAGCTTTGTTTGTAGTGATGCTTCCTAAGGCCCCCTTGAGTTCGCATTCCAGGATGTCTGGTTCTAGGTGAGTGATCACACCATCATGATTATCTGGGTTGTGAAGATCCTTTTTGTATAGTTCTTCTGTGTATTCTTGCCACCTCTTTTAATATCTTAATATCTTCTGCTTTTGTTAGGTTAATCACTTGTAATTATATATTTAATTAACACCTCTCCTCCACAAGTGTTCAAAGAGATTCCTTAACTGATCCAATCTCTATGTATTTTTTTTTCAATCTCTATATTCTATTTAGGACCAACCCAGAGATCCTTGGGGGCAAGGACCACATCTTTATATTCTGAGGGCTTGTTACTCTGCCTGGCATAGAATAATTTCCAAAATGTGCTTCATTAAATGATGAATGAAGTTGTGGGAGGAGAAGGTTATAAATCAGTTAAGAAGTTGAGGAGGCCCTTTTGGGCACCATGGAAATTTATATAACTTGGCACCAGAATTTCATGCTTACCTTTCCATAATTTGCTATTTTTATGTAGAAGTAGTGATGCCTCCTGGGACTACAATTCCTGGTTCTATGGCTAGTGGGTGTGGACAGGGGATGCCTATAATTTCTTGGCCAGTTTTTGTTTTTAATGAAGACTTAGCACTTTCTCTAGTCTCTTTCCCCTTCCACAGAGAGGTCTCTGAGGTCCCAGGGGATGGTACATTCCCAAGACAGAAACAGCATATGTCTCTAAATACTACCTGGAGGAAAGCTGCTTGCTGGCCTGTCACCCCCATATATAACACACACTGATATGCATCAAGGCCCATTGAAAACCAGGTGCTGGTTGTTACAGTAGCTAGTCTGATCACAAATGCCTAGTGCTTTTTCTGCCTAAGGGAAAACCAGTTAGATATCTGTTTAAACAAACAGAAAATCAAAGTCTCCAACAACAACACTAAAAACAATAAAGGAGGACTGGTGTTGCCAAGTCCCCAGTCACCATCAACTCTTTGAATTGCCACTTGCTCTTCTTTTGAATTTGAACTCTGGAGTTACAGTGCTAAGGTTTGGGGAGGGGTTTAGGGGCTTCCATTTTCTTTTTCTTCCTTTTTCATTTTTGCTTTGCATTACCATGAGAAACCTAGATAGTGTATTGAAAAGTTAAGTAAAGATATCACTTTGACAACAAAGGTCTATATAAGTCAAAGTTCCAGTAGTCATGTCCTTCCCTGGTGGCTCAATGAAGAGTCTGCCTGCAGTGCAGGAGATCCAGGTTTGATCCCTGTGTCAGGAAGATTCCCTGGAGAAGGGAATGGCACGCCACTCCAGTATTCTTGCCTGGGGAATTACATGGACAGAGGAACCTGGTGGGATATAGTCCATGAGACTGCAAAGAGCTGGACATGACTGAGTGACTAACACACACACATAGGGATGTGAGAGATGGACACTAAAGAAGGCTGAGCACCGAAGAATTGATGCTTTTGAGTTGTGGTGCTGGAGGAGATTCTTGAGAGTCCCTTGGTCTGCAAGGAGACCAAACCTGGTCAACCTGAATGCTCAACAGAAGGACTGATGCTGAAGCTGAAGCATCAGTACTTTGGCCACCTGATGCGAAGAGCTGACTCACTGGAAAAGACTCTGTTTCTGGGAAAGACTAAAAGAAAAAGGAGAAGAGGGCAGTGGAGGATGAGATGGTTAGAAAACATCACCAACTCAAAGGATATGAATTTGAGAAAATTCTGGGAGATAGTGAAGGACAGGGAAGCCTGACAGGCTGCAGTCCATGGTGTTTCAAAGAGTCAGATATGACTTGGCAACTGAACAATAACAACAGAATGAAGCTCTGATCTGACTTTTGACATGAACACAAAGTGCTAGATGGTCTTCTTGACCTCCAGCAAATAGGATGGAGGAAATGTAACAATTTTTGGTAAATTCCTTTATAACAATGGTTTGATATTTTTATTTCAAAAGAATCTTTTTCAATGTATGTTTTTTTCCTTTTTGCCCAGTTTCCTTATCACTTGCTGTAGATGACTTATTTTGCTTTCAGGCAGACTATGTTGCAAGTCTGTTTCATCTAATAAACTGAAAATTACTGCTTTAAAAAACTAAACTAATTAAATTCATAAGATTTAGTAGCTTAGAAACAACATTTCAACCAGCAGGTTCTATCAAAAGAGTAGATTAAAGTACAACAAAAACCAAAAACAAGAACATAATAAAACAACTAGCCTAGTCTAAAAAGTAGGATTTCAAACCATAGTGTTTCTGAGTGCAAATAAGAGAAGAAACATCAAGATAGCGTTTAAATTTGTTAAAAGGAAGTAGTAAAAGTCTTTGTGAGACTTTGTGATACAAAAGTGGGAAGCAAGAGGCCCAAGACAATATTGTTGAAAGCCTGAATGAGCATTTCTTGTGTATTGATTAAATACTCTGAAGGTCATATCTTGGACATGAAAACTGTCTTCCAGGCTTGGAGGAGCATGGTTTAAAGCAACTTTGAAAATCTCCTTCCTTCCTCCCTTCCAAGTTGAAATTGAGTAAAGAAAAAAATCGTCATTGGGACATATAAAAGCTGAGAGCATCTTTCTGGCTCAGAAGAATGGTTCATTCCACCTACTCTGAAAACCTAGACAGGGGAATAAAATGATTTCCATACTGTTCCATATTTCATCCTGTTATTTAAGAAATATTGTCTACAATGGACAGACTGCTTTGGGGAGTGACACAGATAATTCTTAGCGAGCTTGTAGTGTGAGGGTGTTGAGGGGGTGCAGGATAGAGGGGCAAATGGGCCAGAACACAGAGAACTAAGGAATATTGCCATCTAGGACTGCTTCATGACTTTATGAAAAAGTCAGTCTCAGAAGAAGTGTTTGCTTTGGAAAAAGAGTTTCAGGACAAAGTGGATTCAAGGCAACTTGCAAATGCTGCCAAGAAGTTGATATCTTGGCTGTGTGAGATTGCAAATGGCACTGGAATGGATTTTTCTGCAGAAATATGGCTGATTCTGAGGATATGAGCAGTGGAAGGAGTTGTTGCAGACCTGGATTTGCTAAATACAGGTGAAGCTGACATTTCACTCCATGCCCCTGGAAAACTCAAGTTAAGGACTGAATGTCACTGCTGAGCAGACCCACTGGGAGATTGCTTAACTGGTTTTCATGAACCTATGAATAGTTTGAAGGCACAACTTTGGGTCAGTAGTGACACACATCCTTTGATAAGTGGCTTTGCTCATTGCTTTCCAATATCTGGAAACATATTGCACCCTATTCCACCCACAAAACAAAACAAGAAAATGTTATTGTATAGTTGGATAAGGGGCAAGTGGGGGACAGGAATTTGGCTTCAGCAGAAGGAGCAGATAAGGATGCTTTTGTGCCATCATTAAGTTGAAGGGTCAACCAAACCTAATCTGAACCAGGTCATTATATCATTAAATTTTCACCATCGGTTTGCTTCATTTTAAAATGACCTTTCTTTTTAATTACCTAACTCATGTCATATGTAATCTTATGCCTAAAATTCAAAGCATGTTGGTTAAATGCCTTGAGAGCAAAATTAGTCACATAGTAGGGAACTTAGAGAAAGAAGAACATTAATCTTGAATGGAAGAGATCAGCTGAGACTTTATGGAAAAAGATAGTAAATTATCTTGAATTTGAAAAATAAATCAGAGTCAAAAGATGCCACCAGAAAATTACTAGAGCTAATCAATGAATATAGTAAAATCACAAAATATAAAATTAATAACAGAAATCCCTTGCATCCCTGTACACTAACAATGAAAAATCAGAAAGAGAAATCAAGGAGATAATCCCATCCACTATTGTAACAAAAAGATTAAAACACCTAGGAATAAACCTATCCAAAGAGACAAAATGCCTGTATGCAGAAAACTAAGACTCTGATGAAAGAAATCAAAGATGATACAAACAGAGGATATACCATGTTTTGATTTGGAAGAAACAATATTAAGAAAATTATTGTACTCCCAAAGAAATCTATGGATTCAATGCAATCCCTATCAAACTACCAATGGTGTTTTTCACAGAAATAGATGAAAAAATTCACAATGTGTATGGAAACACAAAAGACCCCAAATAGCCAAAGCAATCTTGAGAAAGAAGAATGGAACTGGAGGAATCAGCCTTCCTGACTTTAGACTCTACAGCAAGGCTGTAGTTACCCAGACAGTACGGTGCTGGCACACACACACCCGAAGAAATACAGACCAATGGAACAAGCTTAAACGCCAAGAGATAAACCCGCTCACCTATGGAAGCCTTATCTTTGACCGAGGAGGCAAGAATATACAAAAAAGACAGCCTCTTCAATAAGTGGTATTAGGAAAACTGGACAGCTACATGTAAAAGAATAAAACTAGAACACTTCCTACTACCATACTCAAAAATAAACTCAAAATGGATTAAAAAACTTAAATGTAAGGCCAGAAACTATAAAGCTCTTAGAGGAAAACACAGACAATGCATTCTTTGGCATAAATCACAACAAGATCCTCTTTGACCCATCTCCTAAAGTAATGGGAATAAAAATGAAAATAAGCAAATGGGACCTAATTAAACTTGAAAGCTTTTGAACCATGAAGGAAACAATAAACAAAAAAGACAACCTTCAGAATGGGAAAAAAATAATTGCAAAGAAAATAACAGACAAAGGATTAATCTCCAAAGTATATAAGCAGCTCATATAGCTCAATAGCAGAAAAACAAACAGCTCAATAAAATAAAAAAAAAAAATGGGCAGAAGACCTAAACAGATACTTCTCCAAAGAAGACATGCAGATGGCTGGTAAACTCATGAAAAGATGCTTAATGTAGCTCATTATTAGAGAAATACAAATCAAAACTACAGTGAGGTATCACCACATACCAGTCAGAATGGCCATCATAAAATAATCTGCAAGCAGTAAGTGCTGGAGAGGATGTGGAAAAAAGGAATCCTCTTGCACTGTTGGTGGGAATGTAAATAAATCCAGCCACTATGGGGAATAGTATGGAGATTCCTTAAAAAACTAGAAATGAAACTACCATGTGACCCAGCAATCCCACTACTCAGCCTATACCCTAAGACAATCATAACTGAAAAAGACACGTGTACCTCCGTCTTCACTGAAGCACTATTTACAATAGCAAGGACACAGAAGCAACCTAGCTGTCCATTGACAGGTGAATGGATAAAGAAGATTGTGATACATATTCAATGGAATATAAAAAAGAATGAATTTGAATCAGTTCTAGTGAGGTGAATGAACCTAGAACCTGTTATACAGAGTGAAGTAAGTCAGAAAGAGAAAAACAAATAGCATATATTAACATATATATGGAATCTTGAAAAATAATATTAATGGGTCTATTTGCAGGAAAGGAATGGAGTTGCAGGTGTGGAGGATGGACTTGTGGACACAGCGAGGGAAGTAAAGAGTAGGACAAATGGAGAAAGTAGCATCAGCATACATACACTGCCATGCGAAGCAGACGGCTGCTGAGAAGTGGCCGTGTAACACAGGGGCCCCGGCCTGGTGTTCTGTGAAGACCTGGGGGCGGGGGAGGGTGACGGGGAGGGGCAGGAGGTTCAAGAGAGGGCTGCTGTATGTACGGTTATGGCTGAATTGTGTTGTTGTGCCAGCACATCAGGGTGGGATGTTTCAAGAGAACAGCATTGAAACATGTATATTATCTAGGGTGAAACAGATCACCAGCCCAGGTTGGGTGCATGAGACAAGTGCTCGGGCCTGGTGCACTGGGAAGACCCAGAGGGATCGGGTGGAGAGGGAGGTGGGAGGGGGGATCGGGATGGGGAATACATGTAAATCCATGTCTGATTCATGTCAATGTATGACAAAAACCACTACAATATTGTGAAGTAATTAGCCTCCAACTGATAAATAAATAAATAAATAAATAAATAAATAAATTTAAGCCTGAATAAGAAAGAAAAATAGGAGCCAACTAAAAACATTTCGGGCTTCCCTTGTGATTCAGCTGGTAAAGAATCTGCCTGCAATGCGGAAGACCTGGGTTCAATCTCCGGGCTGGGAAGATCCCCTGGAGAAGGGAAAGGCTACCCGACTCCAGTATTCTGGCCTGGAGAATTCCACGGACTGTATAGTCCATGGGGTCGCAAAGAGTCGTTCACGACTGAGTGAGTTTCACTTTCACACAAACAGATTTCAGGATATTTAGCATACATACAGAAACATGCACAGACCTTAAGTGCACAGGATGAGTTATTTGGAAGTAAAGTCAAACATTTCGAGTACTCAGCAGCCACCATGCCCCCTCCCAGTCACTATTTCTCCTTCCTCCCCAGAAGTACCCACTGTCCTGACATTTAACCACAGGCCAGTTTTATCCATACTTTAACTTTATATAAACAGAATCACACACTATGTGCTCTTTCACCTTGGGTTCTTTTGCTTGACATTTTGTTTCTCAGCACCGGGTCATTGCATATCACATATCATAGCCTGTCATTACTTTTCCTTGCTCTATGGTATTCCATTCAATGTATATATCACAATTTACCCTCTCTACTGTTGATGAAAATTGTCCCCACCAGCTTTTGGTGCTTACAAATAGTGATGCTATGAATATTTTTACATACTTTTTGTTTACAAGTGTATGCATTATTTGAGTACGTATCTGAGAATGAAATTGTTGGGTTGTGGGGTGTGCATATGATTAACGTTACCTGATGATAAACTTTCCCAAAGTGGTAGTTGAATAGGATTTAACAAAAGAAATGGTGGGGAAGAGAGTCAGAAACAGAAAAAAAATCATGGCAAAGAGACGGGGATAGAAAAGCTTGTTCTAGGAGTGGCTATGAAGGATACGCTAGCTAGATAAATCCAGTATAGGTAAGAACAAGAATATGGAAAACCTTTTTGTCTTTCTTGGAAATTGGAACAGTCTAGGAGATGGAGAATCATCACAGAAGCTAACATGAGGGTAACATTACGAGCTCTATGCTTTAGGAAGCGGGGTCAGAATGAAGTGTCTGAGGGTGAGATAGAGGCTGAGATTCTGAATCAGGAGTCATCTAGGACAGGTGTCTCCAACCTCTGGGATCTAATGGTGTAACTGACCACCATTGATAATAATAGAAATAAGATGCACAATACATGTAATGTGCTTGAATCATCCTGAAACCAAAAGTTGTCTTCCATGAAACCAGTCCCTGTGCCAAAAAGTCTGGGGACCACTGATCTAGGAGATAGAACAGCTGAGATTCCTATTTGTCTCTTTTGCAACTTAGGGGCCCTTTTCTGCTGAGCTTTGCCACTCTAACATTGCTGGGTTTCATTCTACCTTTCCTTTTCTTTCCTTAACAACCATGGCAATCGACTTCTTTTAGGATTCCTTAATTTATTTCCTCTCAGTAAGATTTTTATTCTAATGATAAGAGCTTCTTGAGGCTTCCCTGGCAGTCCAATGGTTAAGACTCAGTTCAGTGTTTCTATGGCAGAGGGCACAAGTTTGATCCCTAGTCCTGGAACTAAGATACTGCATGCCATACGGCAAAGCAAAAATAAAAAAAGAGCCTTCTGTATGGTTTTAAGTAGAGACTGAGAAAAACAGCTCAGAATGGACAATTCTATATTTGTAATGAATGTTAGATAAAAGCAAGAGGTTACCCAGGAGCCTTTAAATTTAAACAGTGCTCTGCAAAAAAATACTGTCAAAAAGATGCAAAAGACTTTATGATTTCTAAACCACACATTCAAATATTAGGAGAAGCCCTGTCACTATCTAGTGCTCTGTTTATAGTTTTAATAGGAATGGCTTCACAGTCTATGAATAATTTGTATGAAACCATATTAAGCGTTGATCAACAGACGACCAATTTAATCTGATTGTTTTATGATAGTATTAGCACGCAGTTAAGGGGACCAGATGGGTCAACAAAGAAATAGATAATTATGTGGCAAAGAATGAATTCTGTCAATCAGGTTTTTCTTGCAGCACAGAAAAATACACTAACAACCCCTCTACCCCCCAGTGTCAAAGGCTTGACATTACCCCTGTTTTTCAACATGAATCTGCCATCGTTTAATAGCTCTGGGGTTTGGGCTCAATTAGTTTCAATCTTTGTGGTATGAGCCTGAAACCTCAGCTGAAGCAATCACAATAAATATTTGGTAGACCCCAGAAGAATAATTGTATTCCCCAGCTATAAGCAATTAAGCACTAGATGTATTCCTTGTAAACCTTTGCAAATGCAATGAAAAACATGTTTTAAAAGACAAATAATTAAATGGCCTCTTTCCTTCAGTGCATTTAGGTAGAGGAAATGAAGGTTTGTTGTTTTTTACCTAGGAGGGAAAGATATTTTCTGCTATAAAAATTATAATGGTTTGTATATAATCCACTGATCATCTTTCAGAAATCATGGAGAATGGGATAGATGCCAAGAAACAGATGGGCAAAGATCCCAAAATTCAGAAAGAGAAAAAGAATGGTTTTAGAAACTGCCCGGGGAGAAGCTTAATTTCAATTCCCTCTTATCTTTTAGAATTCATTAATAAGAATTTTAGGTTTAGAAGTATTTGCCAGTCTTCTCTCAACACAATAACCTCTTCAACTTCTAAAAAATACCCATTATCCACATAGAGGAAAATGACAAATATATTTTAAGTTGTGTGAAATCATTAGAGCCTTATAAAATGGGAAAGCTTGGGCATTTATCTAATGAAAGAGAAGTTTTGTCACACTGTCTTGAAATTTTTATATATGGATTGAAAGTAGGAGAGGAAAAGAACATTTAAAGAACTCATTTAATACCCTTTTAATCTTTACAATAGTCCTGTGTAATGGATACTTTATAGCATAAAGTGAAAAACCCGAGACTTCAAGAGATTATGTAATTCATCCAAGGTCACTGAAATAGTAAGTGGCGAAAAATAGATGCTTTCGGTTTCATTTTTTCTCCTATATCTCTATACTGGTATTTTCCTCACCACACTGTCTTCAGCCTTGTGCCTAATGCAACTACTGTACAAATACGATGTCTTCTGCATGAATAATTCCTATAATGGGGAGTTCTTTATGTATGGTTTTACAACTTATTCTTTGCATTCATTTTTCTTTTACTTCTCTGGTTACTTTTCCCGGTCCCCTTTCTCGGGCCTTTGTCTTCAACTTGTTCCACAGGTGTCTTCCTTTTTAGCCCTCCATCTTTCAATAAACAGGCACTCCCTGAGTATCTTGGTACATGTAAGGCTTTGCCTAACACCTGTATGCATTTAAACCACATGGCTCTCCTTAGACTCAAGTATCAAGTGATACAGAATCATCGGGGCATCACATGGATCACAATATTCAGTCATTCAGCCAACATCCTTCCAACAAACAACTCCCCCAGCTCCAAATCGATTCCTCTTTCTGTGGTTCTGTTCTGCATCTCTGCCCATCCAAGCACTCAAGTCAGAAACACAGGAAGAGTGGCTGTTCGTCACTCCTGCCTGCTTTGGCTCCCCACATCCACTTGATCACTCATCCTGTCTCATGAGAGAAGTTCACGCCTCTTGCTTCCTATTTCTGCTCCACCCTGGTACAAACCCACCGCACCACTCGCCGTGACTGCTGCTCAGCCTGAGAAGTGGCCTCTAGGTCCTGAAGGGACCCATCTCTGCGGGAGTCAGAATGGTTAACGCAGAGCCTTTATCTTACTAAGTCACTTTCCTGCCCCAACATTCTTAGCCTTCTTGTGGCTTCAGAACAAAAAAAACATCACACTGTGGGATTAAAGAGCACTCATTCTTTCCTCTGATTAAGCTACTTCTTTCTCCTCTTCTCTGAACTGGCTATTGCCTGCAGATCAGGAAGACGGTGTCCTGCTGACTACCAGAGGTTCCCCAAAATGAATGTGTATCTGAACTCATTGGAAACATTTTTTAAGAAATTAGACCTATGAGTCTTATCCTAGACTGCCAAAATTAAAGCATTTGGTATTTGAGGTTGTGATTTTAAGAAGTGTCCTGGGTATCTCTGGCACAAGTTCACATTTGGGAACCAAAACTGCAGTGGTTAAGGAGGAAGTAGCACATTTCCACCTGCTAATGACATCAGGGTGCCTTAGGGAAGTTAACATGAACATACCTGAGACAACTAGGACGTAAGACGGGGCAGGTATCTAGAGGCCTGAGATGATGAAGAGCAGACAAAAATTTTGCTATTGGAAATCCAAGGCACTTGGAAAGTACCAGGAGTCACTTTTTGTCAGGGAAGTCTTTCTGAAAATTAGGTCTTGGCTCAGCTACTTTTTGTCACATTCTCTGCTCTGACTTGAGTAAGAGAATGTGTATTATACAGGTTTGTCCTTTTAATATGCTACTTAGAACTTGCAAAATTATACTCAGCTCCTCAAGCAACAAACCTATTAAGATATTCAGTAATAATTTGTTAGCAGAGAAGTGAGACTTGATGGCTGCAAGGAATATCTGGCAGGAGGACATCAGGGTGATGTATGTGTGGAAAGTGTTTACTTCCTAAAATGCTGCCTTTCAGAAGTGGCGTGAGAGCAAGTAAGCCTTCCAACACCATCAGTTCTCCATGGTCCTCTGCATACACTACCCTGTTCTCAACTCCACACTCTTAATCAAGCACGTATGTGTTCCCCTATACATATCCCTATATCTTAGCTGTCATTCAAGCTGTATCTTGAAAACCTCTGCCTGTTGCAGCTCAGGCTAATCTTTTTAGGATCTGAATGAATAACCATTGCCATTCATAGCCCTTGTCATCATCCCCTCTACCTCTTAAGCTTCACCAAGCCCTTACTTTATTATGGACATTGGGTGAAACATTTACCCGAAATATCTTAGTCAATTCTTATAAGTTCCATGAATTCAGCAGTGTTTTTATCTTCTTTCTATGATGATGGCTTAGAGAAATATGATAAAGCATCCATAGTCACACAGCCAGTAAGTGGCACAGAAGGGTTGGAACTCAAGTCTTGCTGATTATTTCAGGAGAGAATGCAGTTACCTTTTGCTTCTCTGCCATTATTTCATATATATCAGCTTGTTCTCCCTCCCCCAGGTGACTGTAAATTCCCCGGAGGAAATCCTTGGATGGGAGGCAGCGTGATGAGGCCTGTTTTCCTAGATTTGGTCTCCGCATTTCTGTTTACCGGTGTGTTACAGGGAGGCTGACTTCTTGTGAACCGCATCATGCAGAGCCTCCCTTGACCCTGGCCTTCCTTCTGGTTGGCTTTGGCCAACAGGGGTTAGGAAAATGGAGGTGAGAGAGGCCAGGGTATTTGTTCCACGCTTCGTTTCTGCTCTGGGCCAACTTTGTGGTCCCCGAATCTCTCAGCTTCCGAAGTTTTGAGCTGGAGTCCCTGCTCCGTGGTTTGGTTTCTCGGTCATTGACCGGAACTTTGTTTCCTCTCTGGCTCCCTTGGGCTTCCGAGCAGTAGTGGCTCCGTCCACACTGTGGCTATTTTCTGAGTGATGAGTCCTCTGGCATGTTCCCCTCTTCCAGCCTCCTTCTATTAATCCCTCTGCTTTTGGACCATCTGGGGTTTATTCTTTTTTTTTTTTTTTTAACATTTACTCTCTGGTCCTATTTATTTGTCCATGCTTTGCTGCAAAAGGGATCTTTGTTCTCCACCCATGGGTCAAACCCATGCCCCCTGCACTGGAAGTGTGGAGTCTTCACCACTGGACCACCAGAGAATTCTCTTCTGAGGCTCATTCTCCTTCCTGCTGGGATCCTGCCCAATAGGGTTAGCATACTTGATTCTATGCTCAGCTCTGCCACTAACAAGCCCAGCTTTTACTTGTAGCTCCAGAAATATAAATCCAACTCTGTAACTAGATCATTAGTGCTTGGATAGCCCCAGAATGCCTTAAACATTTCCAAACCTGAAGATGTATGTTTGCAGATTGTTTATCACCCTACGTGCTCCATGCCGGCGGCTGAGACACTCCAGCCAAGAACCTGGAAGTCATTTTAACCTGTTCTGGCTCCCTGATTTCCCACAGCCAATGTCACCGTGTCCCCGAGTCTACATCCTTAACATCACTCTAGTCCACCGCCTCCTCTCTCTCCCCCGATACCTCTGCTGCTGTTTAGACTTTCATTGTCTATCATTTGGACAATTAAATTGCAACAGCTTCTTAATTGGCTTCTTGAATGCTGATCTTAACATCAACATTGCTGCTAGAGTGAGCTTCATTTTTAATTTAAAAAGTAAGGAGATGCTTGTTGGGAAAATTCAACTAATATGATATTTATAATGTTCAGTCCTCCTTTATTACCCCAAAACTACTTCATGGTGGTAACTACTGAATCCATTTTGAATATGCACTATGCAAATAAACCGTATACCCAAACAAACATAGAGGTTTGTTTATAACAATGATATTATATTATACATGCAGTTTAGTAATTTAGAGTACCATAGTTGTCTTTTAAAAATAAAATCTAATATCACCTCTCCCCATTAATACTCTTCTATGGATTCCTTATCATTTTTGATTGAGTCTGAGTGCTTTTATATGCTGGTCACTTGGATCACAGCCTTGCTAACTCAGTGAAACTATGCGCCAAGCCATATAGGGCCACTCCAGTATTCTGGCCTGAGAATTCCATGGACTGGAGTCCATGGGGTTGCACAGAGCTGTACACAACTGGGCGGCTTTCATTTTCATTCTTATATTTAATTCAGATGATCTTGGATAGTTATTTTTCATTTGGTAACACAATAGTGTATTTAAATGACTAAGAACAGGTAGAGAGGCTTACCCTATCTATCTACCAAGAAGCCTCTTAAAGGTATCAGTGGTTCATAGCATAAATGAAGCTTGCTTCCCTTATAGCTCAGTCAGTAAAGAATCTACCTGCAATGCCAAAGACCCGGGTTCAATCCCTGGGTCAGGAAGATCCCCTGAAGAAGGAAATGGCAGCCCACTCCAATATTCTTGCCTGGAGAATCGCCTGGACAGAGGAGCCTGGCAGGCTACAGTCCACGGGGTTGCAAGAGTCGGACACGACTTCGTGAGTACACCACCACTACGAGACATGGAACTAAAGGGTGCACTTAAAACAGTCAGAATTATTACAGCCTAAAAAGGATTGGTGTTTCGTTTCTCTGAGAAAATAACTCATCATACGTATCAGATAAATGAAGTATTGCTATAATTAGTCACATTTATTCCCAGCTACTGTGCCATGCGTTGTGGGTGGATACATAGAAAATAAAGTTAAGGTCTTGTCTCTTGTGGAGATTGTAAAATATAGTAAAGCCTTGACCAGCACACTTTAGCTTCTAAAAATCATAATTAACTATTTTTCTATTTTACTGTCTTTCAAGGGAAAGAGATGGTTCATGTGAAAATAAAGTGGTTTCTTAAATTTAGATTTAAAAAGAAGGGAAAATGGAAAAGCAGTTGTCCCTCTTGATTCCTTGAGGTTGTCATAGTCTCAGCTCTCAATCTGTCCAGTTTTCTGTCATTTCCCCTTCTCCATCTACAGTGTGAGGCAATGAGATTTGATGCTCAAATGAATTAGAAACTATAGGACCTCTGGCTTCCTAGACCACCAAGAAAGGGTTCAATTCCCATTACTAGCATACCCATTGAGACAGAAGAATGGGCTTAATCATTATTTGCAAGATTTTCAGCATCAAGCATTGAACGTGTTAACTCTGAGTTGAGCAGAAAATTCAGTTTATCAGAAATCCTCCTTCCTAAGTACTGACACAGGCCTCCAATCCCCTAAGTATTTTAGCCCAGTGTGATTTGCTGCTACCATGGATGCAAGGTGTGCAGATAAATGATACCTGTGTGGCTGGCAATGCCCATGCCTTCCTGGAGCAGAAGGAGCAGAGAGAATCACAGGGGGATGGAAGCACTGTGTGGGTTAGGTATGTGGGTACCACTTGGTGAAGTCTTGATTATATTTCAACTCTGCAAATGGGAAAATCACACTGCAACCTTTGTCTTCTGCAGCAAAAGAAATACTTTAATCTGAAAAAGGAAGCCTAAAGAGTAACTTATTTAGTTCACTTGCTTTGCCCCAAGCAGGATGTACATTATCCTCACTCAGTACCAACGCAGATACATCCCCGCCTCCTCTCAGCTGCTCTGCTTAGTATACTTCTTTAAGGTCAAGGTCAAGTTCAAGTTCCAATTTCCCCCTATCTTTGGCCTTCCTAGCCTATACACAAGGCTGTATTATCAATCACTGTCTCCATCATCTTTGATTTTGATTCATGTTTGGAGTTGAGACTGTGAATTTTCTTTCTCATGACGGCTTTAAAAATGGCATAGAGCCTCCTCTTTGTAAAATGCTTTAAATGGGACCCTCCCCAGAGGCAACCAATACAGCACAGCCCCCCTGGCCTTCTCTGGCCTAATGAGCCCTCGATTATTGTTTGGCATTATTAAATGTCAACAATAGGATGCCTCCCCTCTGGGAACTCAATGAGAATGGCGAGAAATGCACGATTAGAATTGAGGAACTGCACAAAATAGCTTTTATTTATTGGCAAAGGGGAGAAAAAGCTACTAAATACCATCCCGTCATTCCTCTTTATCATTTTTTTTGTCGACTTCTTTTTCCTCTTCGAGGGCAGCAGTTCTGTCTCTGCACCGTGTAACACGGTGATGCCACACACATTATTTCAATAATGATATTAATAGTGGAGTTAGAAAAACACTTATTTGGCGATCATTTAAAAGGAAATTTAAGCTGCGTGGTTTCCTGCCCACGCTCTTTTGTCACCACTTTCTCTGACTCTGAGGCTGGAGAGGGTGAATCTAGCCATCTTGGCGGGGAATTAGCGGGGTAGGTGCTTGCAGTTATGGCGTGCTGCCCAGGTGCTAGACCTGGAGGCCAATGATGGTACTCTTCACAGTCACCTGTGGAACAGGTATCCTTGACCGGCTTCATAGATGAGAGATCAGAGTGACAGCAGAGACTGACCCAGGGCAGCTGCTGTTTGCAGAGACGGTGGGATGTGATGGGGGAGGAGGAAGCCAAAGAGGATCAAGGGCGGGGGATATCCCGCAATGTCTTTGCCCGGTCTGGGGCTCCTCCCTCTGTCCCGAAGACTGAGAGGTCCTGGACATTTTCGTAAGGACGGAGAGGCAATCTCGGTTCCTGACTCTTCTCTCCACGTGGAGACCTGAGGTTTTCTAGCAGGTTCCAATGATCTGTCCTCCCATCCATGTGCTGCCACTGGCTGTCCAGATGTCCTGCTTCTTCACCTGTGAAGAGGGGTCACCGGCCCGTGTCCTTCCCACCCCTCGGGGTTACAGTGCATCACATACATGGAGTAATGTCAAGGACACTGAAGGTCTAGCAGGGGTTTGGCTGGGATGACTTTTCAGACAACTTCCAAGTTTGAAATCCTGTATTAGAGACGCATTTCAAAACTGCCTTGAAAAGCATAAATCTCTTTGCAATTACAAGCGATTATTAAGAGCAGGGAGGTGTGATACCAGGAGGCATGTAGACCAGCCAGATATAACTCCATGATTTTCTGCTTCATCTGCCTCTTGCAAAAGATTTGGGAAAAGTAGGAGAGGTTTTTTTTTCTCTTCACATCTATGGAGCATGTTGTTTTTCTCTCCCACAGGCCTGGAAATGGTAGGGGGAGATTTGAATAGCTCGTAGTAGACATGAAACAGGGTACAATACAACATCTGGATCCACTATCCCTCGGTGAAGATAAACGCTGTGTCCTGTTTTCATATTCTGCATTTGCACTATCCTGGAACATCACATTCAACAGTTTCATTTATTAAACGAACATGTGAGAGTGCCTCACAGAGTCATGGAACAATAAAAGAAATTCCCTTAATGCATTTCTAGCCTTTTCTAGAAGTAACTGGCCACATTTTCTAGACATCAAAGTTAGCTGGGGATTTGCTTTTTTATAAGCTGGTGTTATAACTGTGTTGCACTATGATAAATATCAGAAGGAGAAGAGAGTGTCAGAGGATGAGATGGCTGGATAGCAACACTGATGCAATGAACATGAACCTGGGCAAACTCTGGGAGATGGTGAGGGACAGGGAGGCCTGGAGTGCTGCGGTCCACGGGGTCTCAAAGGGTCTTACATGACTGGGTGACTGAAGAACAATAACAATGATAAATACAGTAATTCCAAAAAGAAACATTTACGTGAAATAACCTGTTGTATATTTCTTTGTACATAAACAACACCATTAAAAAGCCATTGTGATTCATAAGATGAGAACTAACCTTTCTCTCTTCTTCTTTCATGTACAGTAAACAATTAGAATAACTAGGAAGGAGAAACCAGCATTATCACTTCTGTAATGTAGAGTGGGTCCAATGGCAACCCACTCCAGAATTCTTGCCTGGAGAATCCCAAGCACAGGAGAGCCTGGCAGGTTACCGTCCGGGGGTCGTAAAAAGTCGGAGACAACTGAGCGACTAACATGCACATGAAATAGGGACATTCAAACAGCCTTTTGTCATCCCAAATAAATAGTTAAGGAACACCTGATACCCTGTTTTCTTCTCCCTGAATTGTACATTTGGTGCCCCATCCACAGGGAGGGAAGAGTGCCCCATGTCTAAGTGACAACTCTCTTGCTCGGAATGGACAAAGCGAAGATGGTCTTACTGTCTCAATACTTTCCTCCTTTTACGTCTTCGTTCCCATGTGGCCTGTCCCAAGTTCAGTGGTAGTGGACCCAGGCCCTGTGGGGTCATGGGGTCCTATTGAGCAATCTGAGTAATTGACAAAAACTATAAATTGAGTCCTTCTCATTTCTACTTGAGAGATGGTAATTAAACATTTATCAGCATATGCCACTGCCCAAGTCATCCCCAGCCTGAGCTTCACAGCCCGTGTGGATCCTGCCTCTGAAAGGTCATTCCTTGGATGACCTTGATTTAGACATGTTCTCTGCAGGTGATGCTTCAATTTCTGTCTCTCGTACGGTAAAAGAAACAAAAGGTTTTAGGACGCATACAGAACTGTATTCAAATTGCTGCTTACTATCTGTAGAATTAGAAGTTAATTTACTCTTTGTTTTTAATAGTAAAATGGGATAATAATTTAATAATACCTTTCATACCAGCTGGTTGAGAGAGACTGGATACCTAAAACTCCTACTCAGCTAACACCAAAAAGTGTTAATTCTTTTCCCTAATGGTCTTCAGTTGTCTAGGGCGGGTGAGAAGCAACACCAGAGCATCTTTGAATCTTCACTTATTCTTTTTTTATTGAAATATAGTTGATTTTTGATCATTGGATCATTGAAAAAGCAAGAGAGTTCTAGAAAAACATCTACTTCTGCTTTATTGACTACCCCAAAGCCTTTGACTGTGTGGATCATAACAAACTGTGGAAAATTCTTCAAGAGATGGGAATACCAGACCACCTGATCTGCCTCCTGAGAAATCTATATGCAGGTCAAGAAGCAACAGTTAGAACTGATCATGGAACAACAGACTGGTTCCAAATGGGGAAAGGAGTACGTCAAGACTGTATATTGTCACCCTGCTTATTTAACTTATATACAGGGAATATCATGTGAAATGCTGGGCTGGATGAAGCACAAGTTGGAATCAAGATTGCTGGGAGAAAAAATACCTCAGATATACAAATGATACCATCCTTATGGCGAAAGCGAAGAAGAACTAAAGAGCCTCTTGATGAAAGTGAAGGAGGAGAGTGAAAAAGTTGGCTTAAAACTCAACATCAGAAAACTAAGATTGTGGCATTTGGTCCCATCACTTCATGGCAAATAGATGGGAAAACAGTGGAAACAGTGGCTGACTTTATTTTTCTTGGGCTCCAAAATCACTGTAGATGGTGATTGCAGCCATGAGATTAAAAGATGTTTACTCCTTGGAAGAAAAGCTATGAGCAACCTAGACAGCATATTAAAAAGCAGAGACATTACTTTGCCAACAAAGGTCCATCTAGTCAAGGCTATGGTTTTTCCACTAGTTATGCATGGATGTGAGAGTTGGACTATAAAGAAAGCTGAGCACTGAAGAACTGATGCTTTTGAACTGTGGTGTTGGAGAAGACTCTTGAGAGTCCCTTGGAGTGCAAGGATATCCAACCAGTCAGTCCTAAAGGAAATCAGTCCTGAAGATTCATTGGAAGGACTGATGCTGAAGCTGAAACTCCAATAATTTTGCCACCTAATTCAAAGAACTGACTCACTGGAAAAGACCCCGATGCTGGGAAAGATTGAAGGCAGAGGAGAAGGGGACAACAGAGCATGAGATGTTTGGATGTCCATTACCGATTCAATGGACACGAGTTTGAGTAAGTTCCGGGTAATGGTGATGAACAGGGAAGCCTAGTGTGCTGCACTACTTAGGGTTGCAAAGAGTAGGATATGACTGAATGGCTGAACTGATGGATTAGTTGATTTACAATGTTATTAGTTTCCTGTGTACAGCAAAGTGATTCAGATATCTATCTATCTTTCTCTATATATACGCTTTTTCGAATTCTTTCCCCATATAGTTTATTACAAAATACTGATTATCGCTTCCTGTGCCACACAGTAGGTCTTTGTTTACCTATTTTATATATAGCTAGTGTATATATGATAATCCCAAACTCCTAATTGATCCCTCCCTCTACCTTTACCCTTTGGTAACCACAAATTAGTTTTCTAGGTCTGTGAGTCTGTTTCTGTTTTGTAAATAAGTTTGTCTCTCTCTTTTTTTTTAAGATTTCACATATAAATTATATGGTATTAGTCTTTCTTTGATTTAGTTCACGTAGCATGACAATCTCTGGGTCCGTCCACGTTGCTGCAAATGGGATTATTTATTCTTGTTATGGCTGAGTAATATTCCACTCTATGCTTGTACATATGTTGATATACACATCTCCTTTAGCCATTCATCTGTTGATGGATATTTAGTTTGCTTCCATATCTTGGCTATTGTAAACTGTGCTGCAGTGAACATGGACTTGCGCCTGTCTTTTTGAATTATGGTTTCTCCAGGTATATGCCCAGAAGTGGGATCATATTGTAGCTCTACTTTTAGTTTGTTTAATGAAACCCCAGACTGTTTTCCATAGTGATTGTACCAATTTTCATTCCCACCAACAGTGTAGGAGGATTCCCTTTTATCTACACCCTCTCCAGCGTTTATTACTTGTAGATTTTAATGATGGCCATTCTGACTGGTATGAGGTGATACTTCATTGTATCAATAGTTTCTATCTGCATTTATCTAATAATTAGCTATGCTGAGCATCTTACCATATGCTTTTTGGTTATCTGTATGTACATTTTGGAGAAATGTCTATTATATATTCTGCCCATCTTTTGACTAGGTTGTTCACTTTTTACATACAGCTGTATGAGCTCTTAGTATATTTTTGAGATTAATCTCTTGTCAGTTGCATCATTTGCAAATTTCCCCCATTTTGTAGGTTGCCTTTTCATTTTGTTTGTGATTTCCTTTGAGCTTAGAGCTTCTCTGAATCTTCATTTAATTTTAAGTAATTCATATTTTATGTATGTTTTATAAGGTACAAAATATAATTATGGAGTTGTACTGTATATAATTTATAGAACTACATACAGCCATATTGAAATGTAAGAAAACTTACTGATAAATTACACAATCAAAATAATTTAACCTATCTGCTGTGAGATTTGCTATTCCTAAGTATGAGTGACATTTATATTGAGGCATTAGTACTATAGATCTGTACTATATTACAGATCACCAAGCTAGGTTCACATTTTAAAATGAAATAATTTGACTATTTCAATGTCTTATTTTTTAAAAAGAATATAAGCATTGAAGGTAATTAACATTCTTGACTGTTTAGGGTTGTTTTCATGTTCCCTTATTTCAGGCAGCAGCCAACTATGGCCTGAAAAATATAAAATATATACTATCTAATTTTTACAGAAAAAAACTTATTCTCTCCTGCCTTATTATCATTAACTCATAAGTACTACAATTTATTCAGATAGAGAAGCTGGGGGGCTTTTTAAGTTTTACTTTTTAATTTATATACAAGTATAAATACAGGGTTTAATCCCAGATCTGGTCACTGTAAGTTCTGTGTTCATTCTCCTAAACTATACTGCCATTTCCTGTAGGATATTACAAATAGAGCAAGTACAAACAGAAGGATATGAGGAAGATCACTAATAATGTTGTTTTATGACAGGGCATTCTAAGAGTTAGACAACATTTTATTATATAAACTGTATCTCTATCTGTCTACCTATCTATGGATAGATAGTACTATCCCCTGATCCTATACCCATGGCTGATGTTGCTAATTGATTAAGCACTATTTTTTGCATGTTTCTTTATATAATTTTTAGAAGTTACACTCCATTTACAGCTATTACAAAATATTAATTCTATTCTCCATGTTTTACAATACATCTCTGTAGTCTATCTTACACTCGATAATTGGCACCTCCCTGTTGCACTTTATATGCAGGGGATACCTTCTAAGACCCTCAGTGGCTGCCTAAAACCAGGGATAGCACCAAACCCTACATACACTGTCTAGCTCCCTCGCTTCCTCTCCCCACTGGCAGCCAGTAGTTTATTCTCTGTATTAAACTAGTATTTTTGAAAGGCCAGAGTGCAGCCACAGAATGCTTCTGAACCCAACTCTCCAGGCACAATATGTGAAACATAATTGGCACGTCTGTGTAGAGGGAAGTTTGAGTATTTGGGTCGAATAGGAACCCTTGGTGTAAAGGTGAAAAGATTATAAGAAAATGAAAGAAAACATGAATTTCTGTTTATTAGCAAGAATTTAATTCAAGAACATATTGAAGAAATCCTCTTTCCTGAGAAAATAGCTAGGAGGTGAGGGAGATACAGGAGAGCAGAAGAGAATCTTTCAGAACAGTTAGGGTCATGGCCTCCAGAGTCAGAACATCTGGGTCCACATTTCAGCTCTGCCATGTAACTGAGTGTGATCTTGGGCAAGTTTTAATTATTCCTCTATTTCTCCAATTTCCCCATCTAGTAAAATGGGAAAATAAGAAAACCTACTTTTTCGAGGTAACCTTGAAAATCAACTGATTTCAACTGCATAATGCAGTGCCACGGCAGTGCTCTTATAAAATGTTACACTCCTAGGGCATGGCCCTGAATGTGCTTGAATTCTGGTTGTGAACTCAGGAGAGACACTCTGTGGAGAAACTAAGTAAAATAGTAGATGATATAGTCGTTCCCCCTTACCATAGATTTGACTTTCGATGGTTTGTCGCCCACAGTTAACCTCAGTCCAAAAATATTAAATGAAAAATTCCAGAGATAAACACTTCATAAGTTTTAAATTGCACACCATTCAGAGTAGCATAATAAAATCTCTCACCATCCCACCTTGAACGGAAATCATCCCTTTGTTCAGTGCATCCCACCCATTAGTTACTTACCAGCTGCCTCAGTTATCAGATCGATTACAACAGAATCACAGTGCTTGTGTCAACTAAAGCTTATTTTACTTCATAATGGCCCCAAAGCTCAAGAACAGTGAGGCTGACAATTCAGATATGCCGAAGAGAGGACATAAAATGCTTTCTTTAAGAAAAATGGTTGAAGTGTTCAACTTGAAAGAAAAAAAAAATCCTATTCTGAGGTTGCTAAGATTTATAATAACTTTATTATAGAATATTGTTATAATTGTTCTATTATTGTTAGTTTCTTACTGTGCCTAATTTGTAAGTTAAATTTTATCATAGGTGTGCATGTATATATGTATAGGAAAAAAATACGGTGTATGTAGTGTTTGGTGGTTTGCCTGGTTTTAGGCATCCACTGAGGGTCTTAGAAGGCATCCTGTATGGATAAGGATGGACTATTGGATAGTACAAATCATATCCCAAGATCTTTATTTTTCTGTGATGTGCTACTCAGCACTGTTTTTGTCAGTCTCTAAAAGTCAAAGATAAAACACTGAGTCACCATCTTCTGCATTTATGCATGACTGTGTTCCGTCCCAGTGAATTTTATCCGTCACCTCTGGGAATTCTCAATAGTTCCCAAGACAGCACAGTCTCACAGGATACCTTGCTGACCTATCATTTGTACTTTTTTTCTTTTTTCTGTAGTTATTGTCAAATAGAAATTCTTGCCATCGTGGCCATTTGGAGAATAATTCATGTCACTTTACTACTTTTCTAGTAAATGTTGATTTGCCACTGCATTTAATCAGGTAGCATCAAGGTCTCATTATACCATAAAACATCTGTAGCTAGAAGTTACCTTTAAATACACAAAATAATTCATTCCAAGTTATGGGAGCCATTTGTGTTATAATACTCAACTATAATCCTCCCGGGGTTCTGCGCCATAACGAATGAGCTAAACTACCTTTGTTCAATCCTCTAGAGGGAAAAAATCTTCTATGATGTATGACTTAAAATATCCCTTACACATGCTCTTATGATCTACAACTTTAAATACTAAAATTTAAAGATGTTTTCTAAAGTAAGTTTATAGGGAAAAAATATCAAATTTTAATGTAACCTCTCATTGAGCAAAGAGTCAAAGATGAAAAAAAAGTTTTCCTATTGAAATTTCAGAATTTTCTCCCATCTTCAGTGTGTGTGCGTGCATGTGTGTGTGTGTGTGTGTGTGCATGTGTGTGTGTTTTAATCAATTCTTTTAAGATGGTGAATATCAAGCCAGTCCAGAGGTGACTAGAATTGTCCCGTTTCTATATAAATAGACAAACACTTTGATCTCTAAATATAGCCTTTGAACCTCAGTCTTAAAAATATAATCTCCTAAAGATATAAGTAGGAGAATGTGCAACCCAGCAGTTGAATCTGTGAAAGCCTCCAGGCCAGGAGGCTTGGAGGCTATACTGCTCTTTCTGCAAGCCAAGGCCTCTGACTCTGAAGGTTTCCACTCACACAAAATACAAAAACTAGCTAGGCCACACAGGAGGTCTCACTCCTCCATACCCCCTAACGAAAATTCTGCCAGTATTGAAACATACACTTTTCATTAGCCAGGCTCTTTTCTGCAATTACTGATAGATGTAATGATTGTCTAGGGAAATGGCAGAAAGTGAATTAACATCTATTCCCTGATAGAGGTGACTAAGGAGAAAATTATCCTGACTTTTGACACTTTTTCTGATGCCCACATGTGAACAGGTACAGTTAATGGATGTTCCAAGGATCTGCAGTTGTAAGCATATATGTGGATACCGGATGCCTAATTCCCACAGTACCTTAATTGAGTGCACAGAGATAGCACCCCAGAGGGAGAGGCAGAGAAGGAGAGCTGAGAGAGGACATCTCTGAGACAAAATGGGACTTCTCTGAATGCACATCTGCAATCAGTCAAAACAGTTCAGAGCAATCGAGCAAGATGCCCACCTTCATCCTGAGATTCACGGGGTTTTATGACCATGAGAAAGTGTGCCCCACCCCACCCCCACCACCAAAGGGCAGGAAAAGTGCTAAGAGAGGTTCCCCCACCACAAGATGCATGGGGCCTTATGAATCGCAATAGCTTAATTAGGGCTGGGAAAAGAATTAAGACTGTCTCCTGAGGCACACTGCATGCTCACGGAAAGATAAGTGTGGGGCAGCAGAGTGGAGAGATTTCCTGATGCCTAGAAAACCAGGCACAGGGATGGAGAATGAGACTCACATTGACCCTAAAGAGGTGTTCTTCAGGTTATAAATCTGAGAGTGCAGAATTACAGATGCTGAGAGTTTAGAAGCCCGGTGACTGGCTTTAAAGCATTAAAAAAAAATCTCTGAGGTCTTGGAGGTGTACAGATCCTAAGCTCTGCTAAGGGAAATTTCTACTCCCACCATAAAATATTTGAAGATAGTGGTATACTGAATCTTTCAAAAGGTCTATCAAATCCAAAACCCAGCTGAATTAAAGATAAGATAGATGCAATCTCACCACAATGATGGCCTGAGAAAAAGAAGTTGTGTGACCTTATCCAGAGATAAACATTACTTATTCATTCTCTACTGTTGGTTTTTTAAACACAATGTCTGGTTTACAAAAAATAAAAATAAAGAACCAGGAAACAAGCAGGAAAGTATAAACTATAATCTAGGAGCCGAACCATTAAAGAGTAAATTATTCACCATCTGGCCATTTATAGTGAAAGTTTGCCAACTCGTGCTCTAGAGGAAGTTGTTTAGGAGTGCAATGTTAAGAATGTCAGCAGACTTCTCATAAAATAATGGAAGTAAAAGTGAATAGAACAATGTTTTTAAAATGCTGAAGAAAGAAAAAGAGGGGAAGGATGGAGGAAAGAAAAGAAATTGTCAACCTAATTTTGACACTTTCAGTTCTGCATTAGCATTCCTTGCTATTTTTTTTTTTTTTTTTTGCTGTGGAGTGCATAGACACCATTCTACAGACCTTGATGACTGAACCTAAGAAGGTAAAGTTAAATAATGTCAAGCATAAGGTGCATAGCTGAGTTTAAAAACCAAACAAAAGAAACCCAAACCAACTGCTCACAAAGGAGTTAGGGGAGATATGCTTTACAATAATCTATGTGAGAAACAGACAGAACTTTAAAGGGCAGGACACCTAATTTTGGCTTGCAGTGATGTGTGCTTGATACAACAGGAGATTGGTGTCAGGAGATTAACATAGAATCAGATCATATTTCTACATCTGCAGTGTTTTTATGACAACTTCTCTTAGCAGTGGTTTCCTTCTCTATAAAATAAACAATTGTTCTTCTACCTTACATAGTTGATTTGCAAATTAAAGTAGTCAAGGTGAATGTTGTAATGGAAAGACATTTTGAATATTCCCAAAATACAGGTTGAAGTATTACTCATAAAGCAAAACAAACAAACAAAACAAAAGACAGAACAAACAAAACCACCATCAAAAATTTCTACCACCAATAAAAAATAAGTGCAGGAGAGATGTCAGTATTATGGTGTCGTGAGAAGCTCCCTTTATCTCCCCAGTTCAGTCTACAGCAAGTAAAGCACCTATAACTTGGCAAAGATTTCTCCAACCAACCCACCAGGATGCTGGGGAGATCCACCCATCTGTACATCTGAAGGTGGGTGGACTGGAACGCAGAAGGGGCAGGATGGGGAAGCAATGAATGTGGTGCCCTGGATACCAGCCCGAGGGTCACGGAGAACGCCGAAGCAGCAGGAAAGCAGTGCACACAGCTTTGTGTTCTGGCTGCAGTGGTGGCCGGTGAAGCCTGGGCAGCAGCAGCGGGGCCTACAGTTCTGCCCTCCCACACGTGGTGACACTGGAAGTGGCAGAAGCACCTGAGACCTAGGTTCCACCCCCTACACCTTGGGGCAACAGTGCCTGCAACCTAGGCACCCCGAGACACCGTGGAGGCTCCCACCACCCTGATGTCCCTGGGGGTGGTGTCAGCGACACCAGCGGCTGCAAGGCACTAGCAACCCCGGAAGCACAGCCTGTGGCAGCAGGAGCACTGGCAATGCCTCTGGCAGAGGTGGTGGTGAGTGGAAAGCACCCATTCTCCAAAGTAGCCAGAGGCAGCATAAGTGAGAAACACATGTACTATATGCCACCTATTGAAAGACAAGAGAAAGACCTCTAATTAAAAATCTGCTGAACTGTTAGAATCAAAGTTTCAAAAAAAAGAAAGAAAAGCTTTACCTGAAGAAGAAAGGTGTTTTGCTAGTACGGATGTGCTTGAAGAGAAACAGCTCTTCAAGCATCATGAGAACCCATGATAACGTGGTATCACAAAAAGAAAATGATAGTTCTCCAGAAAATAGCTTTAGTCACGGAGAATTGTGACACTGATAAAGACTCAAAATAGCTGTCATGAAGATGCTCAGCTAGCTACAAGAAAACTCAGAAAGTCAGGTTAGTGATCTCAGGAATAAAATTCATGAACAAAAGGGATAATTTGCCAAAGAGATTAAAATACTAAAAAAGAATCAAATTCTAGAGCTGAAGAATTTAATAAATGAGATTAATAATGAAATAGTAAGCATTGGAAACAGAGCAGACTATACGGAAGAGAGAATTAGTGAGCTTGAAGGTAGAAATCTAGAAATGATTCAGGTAGAAGAAGAGAGAACTAAGATTTTCTTTTTAAATGAAGAAATTTTATGAGAACTATATGACACTAACAGGAGAGAGAAAATAAGGATAATGGGTATCCTAGAAGGAGAAGAGAGGGAGAATGGAGCAGAGAGTTTATTTAAAGAAATAATAACTGCATTATATATATATATATATGGTCTATGTAGTTTGATTATAATATATAATAATATGTATAATATAGACTATATTATATATAAGCATTTCCAGTGCTTTCTATTGCATCATTCTTTATTGAGTTCTTCAGCTCCATGACAAAAGTGCAAAGAATATACAAGGGAAAAAGCATAGTCTCCTTAGTTAATAGTGCTGGAAAAACTAGAAACTAGATGCAAAAGAATGTAATTAGGTTGATACATTACATCATATACAAAAATTAACTCAAAATGAATTAAGGACTTAAATGCAAGACCTGAAACCATAAAACTTCTAGAAGAAAACATAGGCAGTTATTTCTTTGCAGTATCTTTCTAAGCATGTCTGCTCAAGCAAGGCAAACAAAAGCAAAATTAAACAAATGGAACTACATCAAACTTAAATGCTTCTTCACAGAAAAAGAACCCATCAACTAAACAAAAAGACAACCTACTGAATGGGAGAAGGTATTTGCAAATCATACATTTGATAAAGAATTAACATCCCAAGTATGTAAAAAAACTCATAAAACTTGACAGCAACAAAAACAACCTAATTAAAAAAATTGGCTGAGGATTTAAATAAACATTTTTACCAAGAAGACATATAGATTACCAATAGGCATGTGAAAAGATGTTCAACATCACTAATTATTAGGGAAATGATAATCAAAACCAAAATGAGATATCACCTCATACTGTTTGGAAGTATTACTTCTTGTCTGAGAATAGTCAGTGTTGAAAAGGATGTGGAGAAAATGTAACACTTATATACAGTTGGTTGTAACGCAAATTGGTACAATCAGTATGGAAAACAGTATGGAGAATCCTCAAAAAATTAAGACTAGAACTACCATATGACCCAGCTACTCTACCTCTGGGTATTTATCTGAGAAATACAACAATACTGTTTCAAAAAGATAAGTGCACTTCTATGTTCTTTGCAGCATTATTTATGATAGCCAAGATATGTAGGCAATCTAATTGCTCACTGATGGATGGATAGATGAAGATGTGTATATATGTGTATGAATGAGTGTATGTACATATATACATAACAACAGAATATTACTGTGCTATAAATATGATGAAATCTTGCTATTTGCAACATGGATGGACCTTGAGGGTATTAGGTGAAGTGAGGTAAGTCAGACAAAGAAAGGCAACTACTGTATGAATTTGCTCATACGTGAAGTATAAAAGTTTTTTAAAAAATGAACTGACAACACACATAGATACTGAGAATGAGTTGGTGGTTACCAGAGAAGAGGGCAGGTGGATAGAACAAAATAGGAAAAGAGGGGATTGCTTCTACCGTGATGGATGGAAACTAGCCTTTTGAAGATGAGCTCACTGTAGTGTATTCAGCAATCTAATTATACTGTTGCACACGTAAAATATACAATGTTATAAGCCTATGTTACTGCAGAAAATGAATAAGTGCATTCTATATTCCATGGATACAGTTATAGACAAGTGATGATTGTCTTCTACTTTGTTCTGATAAGACCACTCCAGGAGTCTTCTGAATGTCACACATTAAGAGAGAAATGGCCTTGCCAGGGGCACATTCAGAGGCAAATGTTGAGTGGAATTCTAAAAACCTTAGGTACCAAATATTTGAAAGAAGGAAGGATTATTCCTGGGCAAGTAGTAGCCTTGAAGTAAAGAGATTTAGGAGTCCAAAGAAACAAATGGAAAAGTGTGTACTCTTGTGAAAATTCAGTGAAATAATACTAAGTAAGATAGAAGAATACATAGGCTGTTTTTATGTATAACTCTAAGATAATGGCTCAGATGGTGAAGAATCTGCCTGCAATGCAGGAGTCCCAGGTTCAATCCCTGGGTCAGGAAGATCCACTGGCAAAGGAAATGGCAACCCATTCCAGTATTCTTACCTGGAGAATCCCATGGACAGAGGGGCCTGGCAGGCTACAGTCCATGGGGAAGTAAAGAGTTGGACACAACTGAAGCGACTTCTCTTTCCTTTCCTAAGATAATAAACCTAGCATAATTTTCACTAGTTATAAAGCACTTTAAATCAATGAAACTCTATAGAAATGAAAACTGCTTCTCTTTGGTTAAAGAATTCAACTATACATTTGATGGAGGGTTTTCAAACGGTCAGTATATGATTGGAGCTTAGATGTTTTGGGTCCTTTCTAACCTTCAGCTCATATTTAGACAGTATCAGTAAATAGCCACAGTACATCAATTTACTAGCTTTACTCTCATTATCATGCAGAGTTTGCATGCCTTTATACATAAAATGGAGTAGGTTCGAGGAGGTAGGGAAAGATTTATGTACCATCCTGGCAGAAGAGCAGAGCACACTGAGAATCTGAGAGACCCCAGTAGGGTATCCTGCTGGATGGCAATCAGAATTATGGCTCTTTGGCTCAAAGTTTCAGAGGTTTTCACAGTAAGAACACAAAGTTCTTAATTCTAGAGCAGGAAAGCCCCAAGGATCTCTATGGAAAGTTTTAAAATTTTTACTATCAGATTAACATTTGGAGTTGTCTAATAAATGCTAGGGGTTTTATATTTTTTAAGCTAAGAGACAGGAAACAGTGCTTTGTCATTACTCTGCAGACATTTTACTTGTGAAAGAAACAGGGAACAATGGCAGACACATCTGCTGAAATGACTTGAAATTGTCAGACTTGGAGACATGTTGTTCTTTATCTCACATTTTAATAATATGCAGAAGTCTGGCTTAAAGAAAAGGTCTCCTGTTGGTATTGTATCAGCAACAATGACTGAACTACAAAGGAGTGCATAAAGGGAAATGCTCTTAATGGAATATTTGAGGGTTACTTGAGAGACCTACCTGGAGAAGGAAAATACATTCTGGCAAAAGGAATGTGTGGTTGCTGTGGACCTGCCGGAAGTTGCTTTTCCCGGAGAAGTTAATGTTTTTCTCTGACCGAGAGGTTCTCGTTTTGCATATTGATTAAATTAGAATTGGCACTAAAGGGACCTCTGTTATGATTTATTTTACATGTCCTGATTTATTCATATTTTCTTTCTCCATTTACAATTTGCATATATTCAGGGAAAATGAATCCTGAATTTTAGGAGGAATCAGATTCTTACCCCTAGTGTCAAAGATTAAACTGAGGCGAGGCCCTTTGTAGACAAAACAGCTAATTACACACATGAAATCTTTTTCATTGATTCTTTTATTATCTTCTGTTGCTTTTTCTGTTTCTCAGAAGAGCCTTTTCCTCCCATCTCAATCATCACAATTTCAATTTATTTTTAACAGTTTTATTGAGATACAATTCACAAGCCATGTGATTCACTCATTTAAAGTCTACAGTTTAATGCCTTTGAGGATATTCACAAACTCTTCATCTATCACCACAATCAGCTGACAGCATTTGATTACCCCCATATGAAGTCCATGTTCCTTAGTCATTACACCCCATGCCCTCAGCCTCCCAGCCCTATGCAACCACTAATCTGCTTTCTGCTTTTTTATCCTATTCTGGATATTTTATATGAATGGAATAATATAATAGGTGGTCTTTTGAGTCTGTCCTCTTTCACTGAGCATCATGTTTTCAAGGTTCATCCATAGCTGTAACATCTATCAGTATTCCATTGTTAAAATTGCTAATAGCCTTCCATTATATGGATATACCACATTTCATTTATCCACTGGTCAACTGACAGACGTTGGAGTTTTTCTGCTCCTGGCTATTGTGAATAATTCTGCCATGAACATTTGTGTATGAGTTTTTGTAAGGGTGTATATTTGTATCTCTCTTGTGTCTAAGAGTGGAGTTACTGTGTCATATGACTTTTAATGAACTGTCAGCTTGTTTTCCAAAGCAGCCATACCATTTTACTTTCCCCCAGCCATGTATAAGGATTTCAGTATCTTCCTATCCTCACCAACACTTGTTATTTCTGTCTCTTGGATTATAGCTTTGCTAGTGAGTCTAAAGTAGTATCACAGCACTGTTTATAATAGCCAGGACATGGAAGCAACCCAGATGCCCATCCCTGTGGTTTTGATTTGCATTTCTTTGATGGCTAATGAGGTTGGGAGTCTTTTCACATACTTATCAGCATTTGTATACCTTCTTTGGAGAAATGTCTGTTAAAATCTGCTCAGTGTTTTAAAAAAATAGATTGTCTTTTTATAAGTGAGTTGTAGTGATTATTTACTTTTCTAGATATATATATATCCTTATCAGATACTTGATTTGCAAACTTCTTCCCATTCTACGGGTTGTCTTAAATCACTTTTATCAGATATTTTTCTCTTACTTCCTAACACTTGCTCCTTGGAATGGCCTAGTAAGTAGTTGTCATGAGAGGTATAGCCATATTAATACCATTCTTCTGTCCATCAGTTATCACCTTCATTCATCTGAGCTCTGGATAAATATCAGTCTTACTGATGCACAATAGTCAGATGCTATCTTGTTCCTGCCTCCATGGCACTTCCAATCTATTGTGAGAGACCATCAGGATATTATCTTACTGCTAAAAATTACTATCTAGATCATTGACTTTTGCATTCCATTAGTTCATTTCCTACTCCAGTACAAGCGTCCCTTGTTGTTTGTAGCCTTGATCTAACACATTCTCCCTTCTTTTAAAGGGCTTGGATTTTTGTCTGCAGAGTGAACCATTTTAAGAGCATTTACACAGATTAGAGAACATTGAAATGAGGGGTACAGATAAAATCTGCACAAAGGATCAGATGTTTTCTTAAGATTGGTGTGAACACCAGAAGTTATCCAAACAGCCTCCAAATGATAAACCAAAGAGAGAGACTGTAGAGGGACCACAATGAGTCATGTGTGCAGGACTCAGCCTGTAGCTCAGGGAAGGACTGTATTTCTTATCCCATCAGGTCTTCTCTAATGAGGAAACTTGTGTGTGGTAACTCTGATAGTCATTTTTCACATTGACTTTAGATTACCCTTTGGTTCTATAAAATGTTTCAGTAAAAACAGAAAATCCAGGAGCCTAAGTACTGAGAAAATTCAGATTGAATTCAGATTTCTTGTTTCTTCTCAGATAAATGTGAGTTAGAATCTTCTCTGACTTAGAAAGGTGACAACTACTTGGGATTATATTGCTTATACATAGGATGTTAAGTAAATGGTGATGATGGTGGCAGAAAAAATTCATTGGATAATTATAGTGTCTGGATTTTTCAAGGAATTTTATATACTTTACCATGAGAACCTAATAAGAACCAAGCAAGATTGCTAAATAAGCTTCATTATTCATGTTTCTATAAACTTTTTTAGTCAATAATATAAATACAAGAAATGCACAGATCATAAGTCTGCAGCTAGATTCTCACATATTGAATATTCCGTGTAAACAGTTCAAGGACCAGATCATTACTAGCATCCCACATGCTTCTCTTTATACCCATTTAATCAATACCTTCAGCATTACCCTCCCAAGTGGTGGAGTGGTAAGGAATCCTCCTGCTAATGAAGGAGATGCAAGATATATGGGTTGGATCCCTGGGTCAGGAAGATCCCCTGGAGTAGGAAATGGCAACCCACTGCAGTACCCTTGCCTGGAAAATTTCCTGGACAGAGGAGGCTGGTAGGCTACAGTCCATGGGTTTGCAAAGAGTTGAACCTGACTGATCATGCAAAGATGGAGAACCTTCAACATTATAGGTAGCCTTGCTCCTAGTCTAGTACCATAGTTTAGTTTTGACTGTTCTTAGACTACAAATAAATGAAAGTATACAATAGGTACTACTTTTTGTTTCAGTTCTCTTACTCAGCATTATGTTTGTGAGATTTATTCTTGCCATTGGTGCTTTCTATTCCGTTGTGTGAATACACCACAGGTGATTTACCAATCTAATGAAGGACATTTGAGCTTTTTTCAGTTCAAGGTTATTACGAATAGTGTGGAACCTGTTCTTTTACAGGTTTTGTTTGCTTTTTAACTGGGTCCATAACTAGGAATAAAATCAGTGGGCCATAATAGGGTATCTGCATGCTTTTACATTTAGAATAAACTGTTAAACAGTTATCCGAAGTGGCTTATGCGGTTTAACCTCCCACTAGCAATGCATGATGAAACTATGGACTACCCAGATCCTACATATATAGCTGGTATTTTCTATATAGTTATGCCATTTTCTGGGTGATTATTCATGTTTAAAAAATGGAGGCCTTGACGTACTTTCACAGGAGAAAAGTCTAGAGCATAGATCTACTGGCACTGTGTTATTTACACTAAGCCAGACACAATAACTTTGCTTCCTGGGCAAAGAAGGCTAAGATCTCAGCAGCACAGATGCAACAAAAAGATGAAATTGAATATTAAGGCTTCTTGTTGCAGCTGTGGCATATTAAGAGCTTAGAAGTTGCTATTCTCAACCTTAAAACAAGGGAAAAAAAACTGGACAAACTCGGTGACTTTCTTGGACTCACTGGAGAACAGAGCTCTCGGTGCAGACTGTCACCTTGAAGTCTAGGGAGCCAGGTGAATCCAGAGAATCCAAGTGGAGGCCTGCTGCCCCGGAGGCAAAGCAGCCACAAACTGGCAGGTGCACTTGGATCATGACTTTGATGAATAGTTGGAAGTTGAGTGTGAAGAAGCGTGAGTTCACATATGTGCATTATTACAGGATGTTTCTCTTTCTGATTTCACACTCTATGACATGTTCTAGGTCCATCCGCATCTCTATCTAGAAAAACGGTGCAGATGATCTTATTTGCGAAGCAGAAATAGAGACACAGAGGTAGAGAACACACATGTGGCTGCCCAGGTGGAAAAGGCGGGCAGTGGGAGGAATTGGGAGATTGGGGTGGACACGTATACATTCCTGACGCATGCGTGCAGGCGCATGCTCAGTCATGTCCAACTCTTTGCATCTCCATGGACTGTAGCCCGCCGGGCTCCTCTGTCCGTGGAATTCTCCAGGCAAGAATACTGGAGTGCATTCTTATTTCTGACTCCAGGGGATCTTCCTTACCGCAGGATCAAACCTGTATCTCCTGCATTGTCAGGCGGGTTCTCTGCCACGGTGCTACTTGGGAAGCCCATATACTGTTGATACTATATCTAAAATAGATAACTAATGAAAACCTACTCTATAGGACAGGAAACTCTGCTTAATGCACTGACCTGAGTGGGAAGGAAGGTTTGAAAGGGAGGGGATCCATGGATATGTATGGTTGACTCACTTTCCTGTACAGTAGAAATGAATACAACACTGTAAAGTAACTCTACTCCAATATAAGTTAAATCTTTAAAAAAAGAAGCATAAAAGTAAGAAACTTCTGCCTCCTTCCGTACCCACTTCACATCCTGCTTTCTGGAAGAAAGGGTTTTGAGCCACATGAATGGTTTATTATGAGGCAAGACCAATTCTCTCTTCAGGTTCAGCCACAGATCCTAGGAGCAGATGTTAGAGCATCCTAGTGTAGCCAGTCCCTATCAGTTTCCTACAGCTCTGTGCTTACCTGTTCAGTACTGAGAAGACAGACCTAGACAGAGACTTTAAGATTCAGAATCTGTTAACCTCTGAACAGCCAGAGGAGAGGCAGCCCACGGGACAAGGTGAAGTGCTAGACCTGTGTCTCAGCTTCTCCCCAGTAGAGACACCTTTCTGAAGCAGGTTTCTAACAACCCTGGCCCCAGAGAAAGACACTTACAAGGCATTGCTCCTACAATTTATCATGCAAATTAGACAGAACGCAATAGATTAATTAGGAAACATGATTTGAATTTCCATTATGCAGACAACAATTGGTTGTAAAGTGATTGCGTTCAGGAACTAACACCTTGGCAGTGGGGGGAAAAGTCATCGACGAGATGCATAAACACACATCTTTCCAGCCACGGAGTGCCCAGCTGCTCACTTAACCTCAAGTTCATTCTTCCCCTGGGGCTTAGATCCTGGGGAGGCTGGAGACATTGGTTAGAGAATAGGGCCTTTGGGTTGGGGTCTATCTTTATAGATCATAGAAGAAAACTAAATCGTGGGCTCAATTAAGCTCTTCTCATCCCATGTAATTCTATTCCAGGTGGTATTCAGAGTCTAGGACTTAAGTTGTATTATGTTGTATAGGGTTTACAGGAATTTCAGGATCCCAGTAACCTGGGACTTCGTAACTAAATCCAGAAACAAAAATTACACCGGCCTAGTGACTCAGGGAGACTGCAGGGGTTAAAAGATGTAGCTGGAGTCAAGCAGTACAGTGGTACAGATTTCAACATGCGTTCTTCTCCCCATCCTCCTGTCTTCATGAAGAAAACATGAGTGCCACTAAGAATGGCTGCAGAAAATCTTCACCCTCTTAAAATTCCTAAGTGGCATTATAAAATTTAATTCCAAACTTTCTAAAGATAATTTAAAATAATATTCTAGACAAGGAGAATGAACTCTAACAACTCTTCAGTAATTGCGCAGTTGTGATGTATATGGTCCTTTTAAGGCACAGGGGTTCAAGATAACGAGGAATGAAATGCATTTATTTCATTGTCCATCATGTCTGTGTTACTAAGTCAATGCTGGGCATCAAATTAATGCAAGACAAAACACAAACAGCATTGTCTGATGTGCTGTTTCCTCTGAGAGTCGGGAACACATTTGCTTACTCATTCGTGTGCGTCTGTAACGGAGACTCAGGAATGATTGTAAGCGACTGGTGAAACCATGGGTGTGGGCGGGCTCTAGTGTGTAGAAGAGATGATGATTGGGCACAGAGTCCTGGGCAGTACTGTCATTTAAAGAAGACAAGAAGCTCATTAAGGACATGCTACATAGGGGTCAGAAAGCAACAAGCAAAACCAGGAAAACTACATTCCAGTAGTGAAGGTAAGAGGGAGTTCCAAGAAGGGGTTAATGGAGTCTACTGAATGCCACTAGGAGGTGTTTCATCTGGTCTCTTTAAGAAAGCAGGCCTCAAAACACAGGAAGTGTGCACTGAGATGGTTTATTTTGAGAAGTGATGCCAAGGAATGAGGAAAATAAGGATCTGGTGAACTGTCTAACTGACACCCACTGGACAAGTGGGACTGGACCTCAGGAGTGAAGAAAATAGCTCTCAACTGACTGTCTAAGTGATGGAAAAAAGAAGCAGTGATCCATCAGCCCATCACCAGCTGCCCCCGTATCCTCCGTGGGATGGAAGTTCCCTTGTATTGCAAGGTTTGTGAGTCATGGTTCCTAGAAGCTCTTTCTGAGACAGAGATAACCCATGACAAAAAGTGAGAGATTCCCCATGGAGGTGAAGTAACACTTTCCAGATGCTTTGAGGTCTACCCGCATAGAACTGATGGCTACAGGAACAAGAAAGGCTTAATGTAGATGACATGAGACAGAGCACAAGAACTATCCAATGCGGTGATGAAGTAAACATTAGAGAATTTGCAGTGAAGTAGCAAATTAGTAGCAGTGCAAGGGACATTTTAGCTTTAGTAATCCAATACCTTAGAACTTGACTAACCTCAGGGATAGCTCAATCAAAAGACTTAATTGATATATTCAGCTTCCTCGATTCTTCTTTATTTGGCCTTCTTTTACATTGGCTTCAGTTTCAGCAAGATCTCTCCAGACTAGGAGAAATGACATCTAGAAATGGCAGTTTATGTAGTACTTGTAGATCATACTCTCATGAGAAAAGGTACCTTTTTCTCTTCCATCATTAATATCAGTCTCTTAAAAATAACTGACTGATCTTATTGGGTGATTTGCCCATTCACAGCCCCACTGCTTATGCGCAAGGTGATGGGGTATGTCTGTGTCATATACCTCTCCTGTGGCTGTTCAAGCAGTACTCCTTAACCGATAGACCCAACAATGGGAGCCATGAAGGCATAGCTACAGAACAGGAGAACTTGGAGAGACTGCAGATGGAGCAGAAAAAAAATGAAAAAAAAAAAAAAAAAAGAAAGAAAGAAAAGCATAACATGCTCTGTATATATGACATGGGGTAGAAAGTCCTTGAGGGATTGGTAATATGGAAATACCAACTAACCTGGGTCCTAGTTCTCTCTTTATTGACTTACTGTTTGTGGGATGTTGGACAAGTTACCTAAATGCTCTGAATCTCAGCTTCTGAAGTCAAAGTGAGAGCAGTTGATTTCCTTCTTTAAAAAAAAAGGTTTTAAGAATTTTCAAAATTAACAACCATATAAAAATCATCCATGTCCAAAACTTAGAACTGCATCAAACAGCATTCTTGTGGGTGTCACAGTCATTGGAACACATTTCTTCCTACTATATACATGCTGAGCTCACTGGTGAACTCTACACAAGGCAACTTTAAACTCAATATTCTCAATCATAATCTTCCATCAGCATCAATTTTCAAACCCCATTTATGTATCAAAAACAAGACACTATCTACTAGGCTGTATTCACAGCATCAACAAGGAGGTAATATGAGCTTTGCTTCACTTAACATGTTTAATCAATCAAGTTAACAAGAATGAAAATTCACTTAAAGTCTTTCTGCCGATGTGGATGCCTCTAGAATGCAGAAGCTATCCAGACATTATTTGCTTTCACTGCTCTTTGAAAGCTCTCTCACCAAAGCCATGGGTTTGAGAGACACACCTAAACAAGTTTTTAAAATACAGTCTTTTGCGCCGAGTCTCTGCATGGGGTCTCTGCTTTTTCTCACCTGTGCCCCTTTTATTCCAGCACCGCTGTCAACCTCACCAGGGTTTCATAAGTTCAAACACCATCTGGTTCCATATCACAGACTTGAATTCAGCATTGATACGACTCATGGAATAAAGAGTGTTGGGTAAAAATGGGACACCCACTGTCTAAGACATGGCGAGTACAGTTTGATAATATTCTTAGCTGAGGAGGTATGTTGACAGAAGGAATTCTATGGTAGAATATTTACAATACCACAGAGCACTTCTTCCATAGAATTTGAAATAAGACTAACTGCAGAGATTAAATGGAGGCTTTATAGTGCATTTTATGGTATGAAGCCAGGCAATGATAAAAAATAATATAAGCAAAAATCAAATACTATGTACTGTTATTTCCAAAGAAGAGAATTTGCTCAGGAAAAAAAAAAAAATCATATACTAGAATTTAAATTAAAATAAGGAGGAAATACTATAATTTTAACCAATATCTTCTATTTTGAACATTCAAATAATTTTCTTGAGTATTCTGTATGAGCAGAAAACCCTTTCAGTATCAGTTATACTGTATTGGTTTGCCTATCTGCAAACATTTCAACTATTCAGTATTTCAACTCTTTCTGTAACAAAACTTTTTGTTGTCTTTCAGTCACTAAGTGGTGTCTGACTCTTTGCGACCCTATGGACTGCAGCATGCCAGGCTTCCTTGTCCTTCACTATCTACCAGAGTTGTCTCAAATTCAAATTCACGTCCATTGAGTCGGTGATGCTTTCTAACCAGCTCATCCTCTGCTGCCCCTTCTCCTCTTGCCTTCAATCTTTCTGAGCATCGAGGTCTTTTCCTATGAACAAAACTTTAACATTCTTTTCCTTTGTCTAAAGAATAATGTCTGAAATACTAATAAATATACTTCACATTGAATACAGTAATTCTGAAAGTGTTAATACAAAAGTATACTTACAATGGCATTACTATTAGTTCAGAAAATTTTAGATGTTCACCACTCTCGTCCAACCAGAATGCTGGTCTGCATTCCCCAGCCAGAAGAACTGGAGCCAGTGTTGTATTCAGTGCCTGCTATGAGCCCCTGCCCAGTCTTACTCTCATGCCATTTTATCCGAAGACACAGAAAGGGGGAGTAGTCAACCAAGGGGCACCCATAGAAGCATCTAATGAAAGACAGGAGAGCAGCCACGTGATATCTTCTCACTGTACAGTAACTGCTCTGGAATGCTTTTCCCTATTAAAGAAAAGCATCTTCTGCTGTCTTGCCCTGGTAAGGAGTACAGTTTCATCAAGACAGCCCACTTGTATTCATTTTTCCTGTAGGCACACCATAGCTTAAGTCATTAGCATATCAAAGTTTCCCCTTTTAGAGTAGCATTGAGTTATTTTCAATCATAAGCAGATCAGGGCAAACCTTGGTTCATCAGAATTCATTCATCCAGCTTTTATTGGGTGTTGATCACATGCAAGACCAAAGCGAGGATCCTTCGGGGATATGGAGTAGAGCAAGACACGGTTCCTACCCTCAAGAGCTTAGCATCCAGCTCAGGAGATGGAATACGTACCGAATGTGTGAGTGTTGGATAAATGCTGAGTAATGTAGATTTTAAAAGGTAAAAAGAAAATTCTGTAAAAGAAACATAGAAGTCCTGTTTAAGGTTCAGTTCAGTTCAGTCGCTCAGTCGTGTCCGACTCTTTGCAACCCCATGAATCACAGCACGCCAGGCCTCCCTGTCTATCACCAACTCCCAGAGTTTACTCAAACTCATGTCCATGGAGTCGGTGATGCCATCCAGCCATCTCATCCTCTGTCGTCCCCTTCTCCTGCTGCCCCCAATCCCTTTCAGCATCAGGATCTTTTCCAATGAGTCAACTCTTCTCATCAGGTGGCCAAAGTATTGGAGTTTCAGCTTCAGCATCAGTTCTTCCAATGAACACCCAGGACTGATCTCCTTTAGGATGGACTGGTTGGATCTCCTTGCAGTCCAAGGGACTCTCAAGAGTCTTCTCCAACACCACAGTTCAAAAGCATCAGTTTTTTGGCGCTCAGTTTTCTTCACAGTCCAACTCTCACATCCATACATGACCACTGGAAAAACCATAGCCTTGACTAGACGGACCTTTGTTGGCAAAGTAATGTCTCTGCTTTTAAATATGCTGTCTAGGTTGGCCATAACTTTCCTTCCAAGGAGTAAGCATCTTTTAATTTCATGGCTGCAATCACCATCTGCAGTGATTTTGAGCCCCCCAAAAAAACTCTGACACTGTTTCCCCATCTATTTCCCATGAAGTTTAAGGTTACATAAGATAAAACTTTAGCTGTCAGAACAGACTTTGGGAAGGGCTTCTTTGTCTAGATGGCACTCCATGCACTTGATTTCTTGAAATGACATTGGGCAGGCACCGACCACATGCTCGGCACGGTGCTTGGCCTTTAAGCTGAGATCTTGAGAAAGGCTTTGAGTTCTGATCTATGGCAACTGAGACTGGGGATTTGGGGTATGCTCGTTCATGGCTCATGACAGTCAATTTTTCATGAGAGGTTAGCCAATCAGTCCTTGGTTGAGCTGTGGGGATTTGCCATGGAAATGGGCAAACACTGCAGTTTGGGATCTCCACATGTACCCTGCTCTGAGTTATTTGTTTAACTTTTGTGGGCATGAATATATTCCAGGCAGAGGGAATGAAATGATAGCCCACTAATTTGTCACGTGATTTCCAGCAGTTACTTTGTTGGTTCATGTTTTCTTTCCCCCATCCACAGGAAGTTTGATAACTTGAGGATTTTCTGTCTCTAACATCCTCTTATGTGTAGAGTAAGAAGTGGAAAGAAACCCAATGATAAAGGGTAAATGAGGATGGAGGGCATCTCTCCAGCCTGCCTGCTTCCTCTGCTGGGCAGGTGCTCAGGGAGAAGTGCTAATAAACCTCACATTGATCTCTGCACTGTAATGAGGGGCTGCTGGATCCGAGCCTCTCCATAGGAGTGCTGTTTCCCTGCTCTGAGGTTGTCTGAAGTGGCAGAAGGGAGCCCTGAGCTGAGAGCCCTCCCTTTATTCTCTCCTTCTTGCTGGGTCTCTCTGGGACCCCAGGGCAAGTCACTTAACCTCTCAGTGCCTGGTGGTCTTAACCTGCAAATTAGACTCCTTTTTTTTCCCTCCTGCTCCCGCATGGATCATGTTGGGAGGGTCTACACACCAAGCTCAGGTTGTCTATGTGCTGTGCTAAGATGCTGCCATCGTATCCTACTCTTTGTGACCCCATGGACTGTAGCCCACCAGGCTCCTCTGTCTATGGGATTCTCCAGGCAAGAATTTTGGAGTGGGGTGCTGTTTTCTACTCCAGGGGGTCTTCCCAACCCAGGGATCAAATTCACATCCTTTGTGACTCCTGCACTTGCAGGTGGGTTCTTTACCACTAATGACACCAGGGATGAGCTAAATTATATTAGAAGCAGTTCCTTTCCCTGGCTAGATCCTGATAAAGTTGATGGCATACCTGTTTTACAAGGATGTTAAGATTTAAAGAAACTCCTATTCAGTTCCTTATTAGGTAAACGCTCAGGAAATAGCCATAGGATCCAATCCATTAGCAGTCCTTCTTTTGCGTCCCAGCATCTCCACTTTTTTGTCCTTTCAAGTTCTAAAAATGCTTCAAAGTTCAATGCAGATGCTACTTACTTCACAAAGTTTTGCTCATCCCTAGTCATAAAAGACTTTTCTCTATTTTTCTCCCATGGCCTTTTGGATTTTTCTCCATTTTTCTCTCATGGTCTTTGGTGTATGCATCTCCAGCAGAGTTTAGCATAGTCTGCCAAGTAGTTAATCACTTGTAAAATTGTCTTCCCTTACTAGTTGGTAAAGTTCTTTCTATTTCTTTCTTCTTTCTCTCCCAAACCTCTGTACCTGAAGAGGTTCTTAAAAATATTTGCTGAACCAGATTGAATAGGAATGTCTTTCTTGTGTCTTTTTCCTGCAAATTGATTCCTATAATCTGAGGGGCTATGGAAGACCCTGAGACTGACTTTCCAAATTAAGTATTTGATGAATTCTTGAACCAGTCCATAATAATAGGAGCTTTTTGAAGGGTGCAGCTTTACCATTCTTGGGCTTATTTTTAATACCCAAAACTCATCAGTTTTTTATCACAATTTCAGTATATGCTCCCTACTAAAGACGTCCATGGGCTTCCCTTGTAGCTTAGCTGGTAAAGAATCTGCCTGCAATGTGGGGGACCTGGGTTCAATCCCTGGGTTGGGGTGATCCCCTGGAGAAGGGAAAAGCTTCACTTCAGTATTCTGGCCTGGAGAATTCCATGGACTACAGTCCATGGAGTCACAAAGAGTTGGACACGACTTAGCGACTTTCACTCACTCACAAGGATATTCATATCAAAATACACAGGATTTGAGAAAATGTTGCTGTAAATGAATAATGGAAAATCAGATGTTTGATTTGTGCCATGATGCAGGATCCATAAGCATATCTACAAAACTATACATCTAGGTCTAGAATTGTACTGACACATTACAGGTGCTCAATAAATATTTGTTGGTTGCTTGACTACATATGTATTTGAGCAAGATCGGAAAGAAAATTACATGTCTGTAGTTACCCTTCAGACACCATTCTCTCATGCAAATTTCAAATTGATTTTTCCTCACTTTTCCTAGAAGCATTTATTTTATTTTTTATTGAAGTACGTTTGATTTACAAGTTACGTTACTGTCTGGTGTATGGCAAAGTGATTCAATTATACACTTATATACATAATTTTTCACATTCTTGTATTTTTAATTTTAAGGGCAGCTTACCCTCAAGCTATCTCTTCTATTTTTTCTTTTGTTTTTCTTATGTAAATATATCATCCATTATTTGGCTTCTGAAAATCTTGAAAACGTGACATGGGTCAAACTGTTTCTGCGACATTAATGGTAGAAAAGAGAGGAACAGAGGTCCCCATGCCTTGGAATGAAGATTGTTCCTTTTCTTTTTCTTCGAGCTTCCGTACCCAGTTTTTCCCTCAACCCCTTGTCTGTTTCACTGTCTGCCTGTCCACGCTTCCTTCCCGACTACCCCTGGCACCTGTACCCCAAAGTTCCCTGTGGTTGTGGTCCGCAGGGAGGGACCTGTGGGCAGTTGATTGTGGAACATTACAAGTAAAAGGGGTCCTCGAGTTTAATCTAGTGGACTTTGCTTGATTTACAGATCAGCAAACTGAGCCCGAGGGTGGCAAACCCTCAAGCTCACAAACGAAGGAGCCAGAATTTTGCATTTTCTGATTCCCTGCGGAATAGCGGGCAGGGGCAGTAATTTAATTATTGCCCCTTGGAAGGGCCAAACCTGCAAGAATGTTATCTCCAGGGCTGTCTTGCTCCAGCACCCCAGCTAATGAAATACACAGATTCTTTGTGACAGTCTAGATATAGTGGCCATTCTTGCTTTTCCCACTCTGGCCCTTCCAGCTTTCAAAACTTGTTTTATCCTTGAATAGAAAATTCACCCTGTGAATAAAGGGTTCTATTAGCATAGGCAGTATTTTTCTTAACCTCCAAGCCTTAGAGGGTTGAGCTAAATTTCCCCAGAGACATGGTCCAGGCTTCTGTTGGCTTGTTTCATCCTCCCAAGTGCCTCTGAGCCAGAGTTCCTTCCACGACTGTTCCTTTCCATTGAGTGTCCTTGCCAAGATTTATGAGTCAGTAAAGAGAAAAAGAGCCACGTCAACGGTCCTGTGAAGGAAAATGAGATTCTGCTAAATTTAAGGAGACTTGAAATGAATAAAAAGACCACTGGGTTAATACCATGAAGGAGGATAATAAATGAATTTTAGAGAATACAGCAGTCATCCTAATTACAGGTACAACAGAGCAGAAAGCTAGATAAGTCCCCTCTAGTCCTTTGATAGGCCACCATAATATAATTAAATGATTGTTCATTTTCTAGATAAGACTACGTTTTTGACATAGACACTGGGTACTGGGAACTCAACCACGCTGGGCCCTTCATGTGACACAGACTCATTCTTACTGAAAAAGAACCAAGACTATTCAGGCCAGCCCTAGCTCTCTGAGAAAAGTCATGAGTTTTAGAAAGGAGAGTGATTTCTCCATTTAAAAACACAAGCTTGCGGGTGCTGGAGTTTATCGGATATACTACAGAGTAGTTTGCTCCAGATAGAGTATTGGTGGAGTCAGGCAACAAATTAGGATGGTTCAGCCCTGTTCTGATAAGATTCCTCTGTCCCACCCCACCCCCTATCCTGTGGTCTGGCCGATTGATAACCTTTTCTTAACTTAGTCAAGTGTAGCTTCAGGACTGTCTCCCTAATTCTCCCCAGCATTTCATATTGCCAAGCCCCTAAGGAAATCCTGGTACCATATTGCATGAGCTCCTTACACAGTTCAAATCAGTGCATGTGAATTAAAGCACTCTTCTTTGGGTGTTCTAGTACTTCTATCTGAATATTTTCTACCAAGACATCTTTCCCTAAATGTTCCGTAGACTTCTCTTAAGAGTTTCCCTCGTCCTGGTTCACCATTTCTAGTCACTTGGCTGCAAGTATTGGTGCTACCATTATTTTCTTGTCCCTTGATTTTCACATCCAATCTATCACCACAATATGTGGGTTCTTCCTTGGTACTACTTTCCACGTCTTTCTCCTCCTCATTTCCATGAGAAACACTTGGTATTTGCCCTTGGTTTCTTGACAGCACCACAGATTTTTATAATAGGTTTTCCTCTCCTCCAGTGTTCCCCTCCTATTCTGCCCTATGCTTTCTTCCCCCCTATCGCATTTTCAGATTTACTCAACCCATGTTTATTACACCTGTATTGAATTTTGGTGCTAAGTGAACAAAAAAATGAAAAATTCATGGATCTTCACCTCAGGGAACTCAGGGTAGAGTGAAACAGAGACACAGGAAGACTGAAAGGTGAGGGTGAAGAGTGAATCGGAAGGGCTTGAGTCCAGCCGTGGCTCTGACATCCTCAGTCATCGAGATCTTCGTAACCTCAGTGCTCCACGCCTGCAAAGTGGGGATAATGACAGCATGCCCCCAACCTTATAAGTCTGTGGTGAAGACGAAACGAGACAATCCAGGAAGCACTCCGATAGTTCTTGACAGCTGACAAATGAGAAATAATAATAGCCATGACTATAAAGCAATGCTTCTCAATCTTTCTGTGGTCAAGGATCACTTTTTTTGTTTATTTGATTTCTGATACATCAGGAGCCAATTTGTGGCTCTATTGTGCATGAGACAACGTGCAACTCAATCCTGGAGTGTTACAACAGGTAAACTGGTCTGTAACCTGTTCAGTGAGTCTATGGCCTGAATGTCTGGACATGAGGGCAGGGTCGCACTGTAAACCTGTAACACACAGTTTATAGGTCAGAACCAATCCCTGGGCCATGGGGTTTGAGTAGCACTGTGACCAAGTACAGCTTTATTTTCACCTTCTCACCCATAAGAAGCTCCCCATGCACTAAGAAAAATCCTTTAACTTAACACTTGAGAACTTAAACATTCAGGTCACATCCTTCTTTCTAAACCTCATGTTTCATGACTTATTTTTGCAAATTTGAGGCTCCTGTCCAGGAAATTATCTTACAGTTTCAGGGGGCAAGATACAGGGATGAAGTTAAAGGACATTTCACTGTTTCATCTTCTTTAAAGACTCCTTGCTATCTGAAATTAGCTTGCCATTTCATTAGATGTATTCTCAGTGTTTTCTCAGGTGCTCAGTCTGGTCTTACTGGTTAACTGTATTTCTGATATCTAGAACAGTACCTGGCATACAATAAGTATTTGATAAATACCCATTGTATGAACAAGTGAATAGTAAAGCGTTTCTGCTCAACACATTTAAAATTCAATCTCCTAAACACATTACTCACCTGTTAATACTTTAAAATTTGGAATTTCTTGTTTTTAGCACAAAACAGTTCTTCTCTTTTCACCTAGAATGACACTGTCTTCCCACCTATCTTTCTTGTCATTGCATTTTTGGTTACTATTCATCCACTAAAACTCAACTGAAAACAACACGCAAACCATGAGAGTTGTGACTTAAGTTTAATTTGAGAAAAAATGAGAATTATAGCCCAGGAAATAGCCCCTCAGTCAGGTCTGAGGAACTGTTCTGAAGAGGTTGAGGAGCTGGTCAGAATGTATATGACTTTACTGAAGGGGGAATGCATGAAGCAAGCACTCATTTTGACAGAAGGGTGCTGCTAGTCACAAGGAGTAGATAATTTTAAAGCTTTTCTAGATAGGAGAAGATGCAAAATGTGGGCTTATAAAGTGTTCTCCTGAGAGCATCTAAGTCTCTGAAGGCCTGTTCTGCCGGTTGTTCCCAGAGTACAGAGTGCCTCGTTCCTCATCTCCTCTCTGCACTCTTTTCAGGGTGTGTTGAATTGGCGACTGCAGTGGCCAGTGATCTCATCCCTGGAGAAATAGATGGCAAGTGACAGTGTTCAGCTGGCACCTTCGACTCTACTACAGCACTTTCTGCCGTGTTTCATTGCTTACCTTGTACACTCTTTACCAAATTAAAAGATCACAGGTGCCTTTGGCATCATTCATATTTTCATTTTCAAATCTATTCAACACAGTGTCTGATAGGCAGTGGGACTCTAATGCTGAATTACACAGGTTATAGCTGAGTTCCACAGAATCTGTTTATGTCTCAGCATATCGGTTCAAGTTTTGCCTTCTTCATAGAGCCTGTCATGACTATTCCCGCCCACAGCAGTGTATCTGCTCTGTATGAACTTATGGCCTTTTTGAAGCTTATCCTTTAATTAGCATTTTAAGATTTTATTCATGATTTTATTTCCTTAACAAATATTTGTTTTGCTATTGTGTCTAGGGCATTATTAAAGCTAGCAAGGCAGATAATGAAGATTTTTAAAAAAATCATACTTTCAATCATCTTGGAATAGAATTTTCATTATTAGTATCTAGTATCTGTATGTGTTACTGTTGTTTTCCATAACTTGAATGCATGCATACATGTATACACATCCTGAGATCTTAGCCTTCTCCACAGCATTGCTTAGCCTGCAGGTCTTAGCAAATACTCAATACAAATGGGATTAGTTGGTGTTCCACACACATATACTAGTATAACCACATGGCGCAAACTTATTATCTCTTATTAGAAGGTAATTATCTGTCTTTGGAGTGAAATGGGAAAACCACGTAGCACTGATTCTATGGCCCACAAATGCAGGTGAGCTCTGACAATGTTGATAACTTTACCTGTAGAGAAAGCCTATAATAACCCATGCTCCATAGATCACTTAAATCTGGTGCCTAGAAAAATAATTAGATGCAAATGGAATGTGATAGGAAACATTTACTAGTCAGGTAGAGTAAAAACTTTGTTAATTTGAAATGCAAGGGACCAGAAAAATGAACTCTGAATTAATTGGGTTTGGATTATCTGATGTTTTTATTAAGGGCACTTAGTCATTTAGGCAATAACAGCTGCTGTTTGAAATTTTCAAAGTTGGCCTTCTGAGGTTTTACTGTCAAGGCATGATTTCTTACAGTGGTAATGTAATATGTGTGTATTTAAATATTACCCTTTGCCACTGGATATACATGTCTAGTAATTTGACCAGATTTTCACCAGCCCATCCAAATTCCCATTTATCAGGTTTTTAAATTTTTTATTTCTATTTTTACTGACTTTCCACTACCCCTGACCTGACTCCCTCCAACTTGGTTCTTCTCTGATAGCAGAGAAAATTGATGTAAACCTTTCAGGCAACCAGAATAAAAGACCGTTTGATTGTCTGCTGCTCTAGCTCAAGTCATCTTAATACGTTTAATTGCTCATCTAATAGCTTATCTGATCCATCTCTCTATTTGCATGATAAATATTGTAGAAATCTATCTATTAGAAACTGTAAGGGGTTAATAAGCCCCCAACCAAGGCAGAAAGTTCTGGGACTCTTCTAAATCATTTTTGAAAGGTGATATTCATAATAAAAAAAAATCAAGCTTACCTGTGATGTTCTCTAAATAGACAAAACAAAAAAAGTCCATTAGAATATATTCAGAGTCATTCTAAATTTGAAAACTTTGCTTTGATGATTCTATTATGCAAGGAGAAGTGACAGCTTGCTGGAAGAATTTAAGGTTTGCTTATATTGCTTAGTTAAAAGACAAGATAACTACACATAAAAAATAACAACACATATCAATAAATAGACCCAGAACACGATACTGTAAGCATCAAGTTCATGCAACAGACAAAACTTGTCAGAATTTAGGGAAGAGATCCTGATTACCTGGGAGGACAGCCGTCACATGGTGGAACTGAAGTTCAAATAATGTTGAAAATGCTTCGCAAGTCATGAGTGCCAAATACATGCTTATGGTGCAACTGAGAGGCTCTGTTAGTGTAGCAAGACTGATTTCACCGATCGTGGGAGCATTCCATTTTACTTATTGATACACATCTTCTTGGGGATACTGTCAGCATTTCTCCCATTCTTCATTTAAGTTCCTGGAAAGCCTCACAGTCCTTCAAAGCCCAGAGGGGTGCCCTGGTGCAGTTCTGTCATTATACAAATAAGAGGACAAGTGACATGGCCTGCAACCCAGAGCCAAGAGGGTGACCTATCAGAGCAGAGTCCCTTGACTGCTTTCCTAGTAATAACCAATGGGGTCTCCTTTGACCTCCGCCATCACCATTGTCCATTCAACTTTACAGGAGAGAGGCATCTGTACTTGTCCAAGGGAGAGCTGAACATAAAGTCTATTCCTTTCCCTTTTTAGACAATGCTTCTTATTTTTGTTCCAGTACTTTAAATTTTTTTCCCATTTCTCTTAAATTTTTAAATTAAAAAAAAAAAACAAAAATTTTTGGTCATACCATGTAGCATATGGGATCTTATTTGCCAGCCCAGGGATCAAACCCCTGCCTGCTGCAGTGGAAATGCAGTCTTAACCACTGAATGACCACGGAAGTCCTTTAAAATTTTAAATTATTTAAATTATTAGTAGACCTTACTTTTAAAGCAGTTTTAGGGACTTCCCTGGTGGCTCAGACGGTAAAGCATCTGCCTTTGTGGGAGACCCGGGTTCGATCCCTGGGTCGGGAAGATCCCCTGGAGAAGGAAATGGTAACCCACTCCAGTACCCTTGTCTGGAAAATCCCATGGACAGAGGAGCCTGGTAGACTACAGTCCATGGGGTCGCAAAGAGTCAGACACGACTGAGCAACTTCACTTTCTTTCTTTATGTTTACAACAAAATTGAGTGGAAGATACAGAGATTTCCCATATGCCCCATGACCCCACCTAAGCATTGCACCCCTTATTATCAACATCTGCCACCAGAGTGGTGCATTTACTACAACTGATGAACCTGCCTCATGATCACCCCCAATCCATAGTTTACATACAACTCTTCATGTTGAGCCATTCTACATGTTTAGACAAACATATAAAGCACATGTATCTAATATTATGGTACCATACAGAGTATTTTCACTGCCGTAAAAATCATCTGTGCTCCATCTATTCATCCTTCCCTCCCTTCCAAGCCCTGATTTTTATTTTATCATTATCTTATGTTAGTTTTGCTTTCTTTCTTCTACTTTGCCTCCTCACAGAAGCTCTATTTGTAGAATAGATGAACATGGGCACTCAGAGTAATTTGTATTAGCCTTATGTTCAATGAGTAAATGAATGGATATATTTTCATTATCCTTTAGATGCACATAAGTACTAATTACTGAAAATACATTTTTGGCTCACAAAGAAGGCAGGATTTACAAGCTTTCCCTTAAAGTGGGCTGACTTCAGACTAATGACCTTGAGATGAAGGTCTCTGTAACTCAAACCCACTGAGCCATCCAATACCTGGTCCTTTTTAATAGGTACAAATTATATTATTTATGAGATATGGAGAGATTATTCAACTGACCTGGCTCCATCCTCTGAATGAGTTAGTTTGCTTTCTCTTTGAGAATTTATAATCAGTTCAAACTTTCTTCCTTCAAAATGTTAGATGGCACTGATTTCAAAAGGAGTTTGGGAGCCCACAGTTTTAGAGTTGGTAGTTAGTATATCTCCTGCTGGAGAAACACAGTCTCTTATCATCAGTGGTTTTTAAAAAACATTTTACTTTTATTGCAGTGTAGTTGATTTACAATGTTTGTTAGTTTCAGGCGCATAGCAAAGTGATTCACTTATACATATATTCATTTTTTAGATTCTTTTCTCGTAAAGGTTATCACAGACTACTGGGTAGAGTTCTCTGTGTTATACCCTAGGTCCCCGTCAGTCAACTATCTTATATACAGAGGTATACATGTGTTCATCCCAAGCTCCTGATTTATCCCTCCCCTCACCCTACAAATCCCCTTTGGTAGCCATGTTTGTTTTTGGTGTCTATGTTTCTTTCTGTTTTTGTAATTAAGTTTACTTGTATCTTTTTAAAAAATTCAGTTCTACATATGAATGCTATCACATGATATTTATTTCTCTCTTTGACTTATTTCATTTAGTATGATAATCTCCATGTCCATCCATATTGCTGAAAATGGTATTATTTCATTTTTTTTATTGCTGAGATATCTGTCCATTATATCTATGTACCACACGTTTTTTATTCATTCATCTGTCAATGAACATTTAGGTTGCTTCCATGTCTTAATTGTTGCAAATACTGCTGCAATGAACATTGGGGTGCATGTATCTTTTGAATTATGGTTTTCTTCAGAAATAAACCCAGGAGTGGGATTGCCAGATTATGTGATAGCTTTACTTTTAGTTTTTTAAGGAACTTCCTCCATACTGTTTTCCAAAGTGGCTGCACCAATTTACCTTCCTACCAACAATATAGGGAGTTCCCTTTCCTTCTTTAACTTTAAATCACTCTCCAGGATTTATCATTTGCACTCTTTTTGATAATGGCTATTCTGACCAGTATGAGCTGATACCTCATTATACTTTTGATTTACATGTCTCCATCAGTGGGTTACTTGATTGGTTTATCTGGGTCTTGTTCTAAACAATTTTTCCAAAGCAGTATTTTGAAGAGTTTGGTATAATATGCTCAAAGGGCTATGAAAGAACATTCTCTTAACAAGGTCTTAAAATTCCAGGGGGAAAGTGCTTGACTAAGTATATTGGCAATTTCTCTGAACTGAAAACTTCAGAAAAAGAACTTGACTTAACAATTGCCGTGTGTTGTAAAAGATGGTGAAATGAGAAGGATAAATGAGAATGAAAGCCTCGGTTAAGAGAAAGGCAGCTGTCTTAGTCTGTTTGACTCACTGAAGCAAAACGCCATAGACTGGTCAGCTTATAAATGGTACATTTGTTTCTCAGAGTTCTGAGGGCTGGGAAGTCCAGGCTCAAGAAACCAGCAGACTTGGTGTCTGGTGAGGGCCTGCTTACTGGTTCTTAGCCACCTTCTCACTGTGTCCTCACTTCGCAGAAGCAGTGAGGGATCTTGCTGGGCCGTCTCTTATAAGGGCACTTATCCCATTCCTGAGGATACCACCCTCATGATCTCATCACCCCTCAAAGCTCCGCCTCCCAATACCATCACATTGGGGAATAGGCTTCAAATATGAATTTGGAGGAACACAAATGTCTCCAGCAGCAGAGTCAACATCAGGGAAGGGATTTGAGTGGATTTATCATTTCCATATTGCTTGCTGTGTTCCATCCCTGTAGACCCTTTACAGACTTTAAACCGTCTTACCTTTATCAGAACACTGTATGATACATTAAGACCCTAGCCCCACTTTCCAGATTGAGGAATTGAGACACAGAGAAGTTATCTAACCTTCCCAGTGTTACCCAACAGGGAAGTGACAGCTCTGGGTTTGAAACTGGACAGGTAGGCAACACATAGCCCTTTACTCCTATTCTCAGGGACATACATTATAAAGCCAGGAGCCAGGTTGGAAGGAGGATCTGGTAATGTAATTAGAGGCTATTTCAGAGCATCAGTACTGGCCCAATCAGCAGGGGTCAGGGGAGATGAGGCAGTCAGGGAGGGAGCTGTCTTTTCAGAGGGTGGAGAGGCAGCAGGCTAAACCCAGGGCAGGCATCTCAGAAGCACAGATTCAGGCACTCAGGCCAGACAGCATTCATGCAGGAGCAATTGGAAGTTCAAGCATCCTTCCCAACCGTCCAGGGTTTGCTGGGAGCCTGGAGGGCAGACTTGAGCAACCCACCCCAGAGATACTGATTCTTAGTGAAAGTATCCTCACTGCCAGTGAAGGCTCTCGCTACTTCCCACTGATGTCAAATGGAATTACAGGACAGGGCAGCTCAGAACACAGAGAAGAGAAAACTGGGTCCTTGATGGGAAACAGCAGGGGACTGTGAGGTCTGGACAATTAATTTACAAATCCAGGACAATGACAGAATTGTTGCTTCGTTGTGGCTTTCCCAATATTCAAATCTACTTGTCTGTCTCGCTGTCTCTCTTGCTCTCTCTCTCTCTCTTACACACACAGTTTATGAAAAGTCAGCAGAAATGGCATATGGGCCACCAGAGATGGAATATGGCTATCTGGAGGTTTTTCTTCTGAACGAAAGTCTCTGAATTTATGATGCTCTGGTTCTCAGGATCACCTCTCACCCTCCAGAGAAGATTATGTTCAACATGTCAAGGGCATCTGTCATCTAATGCTCCAACAAAGTGTGGCAGTGTGGCAGCTGCCCAGCAGGGATTCTTCCTCCATCCCCCAGGGGTTACTCCCTACCACTTCTCTGACCGACACAGACTTTCCATACTTTCAGACTTTGACTCTGCTAAGCTCTTCACTGCTAAGCTCTGCTGGGAATTCTAGTGAGTCTGACCAAGCACATCTTTTCCATCCATTCTGGTCTCCGGGATCCTCTCCAGCTTTGCCCAGAGCAGTGAGGTGTTGACGTGACTGTACAGAGTCTGCTGTTCTTTAGTTTTACTGGCATCTCTCAGCCGTGGCCTTGCCCAGCTCAGATGAGCTGCTATCAACAGGCACCGAGCAAGCGTTTCTTTCTCCTGGACTCCTTTAGTCATGGTACATGGCATTTAGACACTCCCTGAATCATGAGCAGAGCCACCAGTGTGGATTCTGATGTATGACAGACCCACAGTCAGATCTCCAATCAACAGCCAAGAAAGCCTTTATCCCTTGTCTGATTGTCTCATTTTGCTTCAGTTATATCTTATTGCTATGTAGTGAATAGAGCTGAACTGATTCCAATTCCAAATATACTGACCAGGTAAGCAAAATTCCTGAGTTATATTACATGTCTCTGAAATACAGGATAAACCCTTGCAGTGTCTTTTTTTTTTTCCATCTGTAAATTGGATTGGTTCCTGTTAAACAGGAATCTATTATACATTTCACTTCAAGCTGTATTGCCACATTTTGGGGGAAACTTTGGGGAAAATTAAAGAATATTTCTTTCCTGGACACTTCATGTTATATTGCAAACCTCTAGTAGTCAGAATTCAAAGACATAGTCCCAAGAGTTGTCTCAAGAGCCTCCCAAGAGGCTCACTTTGGCAGGGTTATGAAATAAACTGAGCATCCCTGGTAGCTCAGCTGGTAAAGAATCTGCCTGCAGTGCAGGAGACCCCGGTTCGATTCCTGGGTCGGGAAGATTCCCTGGAGGAGGGCATGGCAACCCACTCCAGTATTCTTGCCTGGAGAATCCCCATGGGCAGAGGAGCCTGGCAGGCTGCAGACCATGGGGTCACAAAGAGTCAGACATGACTGAACGACTAAGCACACATGAGATAACAAGCATACTTGACAAAGCGTTTATTTGGTTAATGCAGAAGTGCAGCCTGAGATACGGCAGATTCTTCAGGCAGTTTGTTGCTAGTCCTTTGAACAAGGGAACTTAGCACCCCTGCCACGTGACCTTCTCAGAGTTCCATACCTCCTGCAGCAGGAAGGAAGAGTCTGTGTTCAGAGATAGGCCAACCACATGGAAACACAGGGGATTTTCTTAAGTGGATAAAGTTTGTTCCAAAAGAGGAATCGTTAGGAGTGCCAGGCTCAGAAAATGAGACCAACTAGACACCAGTTGTATTTTTGTTTGTTTGTTTTAGCTGCAGTGGGTCTTAGTTGCAACTCGCAGGATTTTCCGTCGTGGTGTACAGGGCTTCTCTCTTACGTGGCACGTGGTCTCCAGAGCTTGCAGTCTCGGTAGTTGCAGCACATGGGCTTAACTGCCCCAGGCCATACGGGACTTCAGCTCCCCCACCAGGGATCAACCCCCCATCCCCTGAATTGGAAGGTAGATTCTTAACCCCTGGACCACCAGGAAGTCCCCAAAGCTGTATTTTTGCACACGCACAGACTTCTTCAACATATTTGGGCCCCACGTGTTGTGCATTTTCTTTTCTTTCATTGTAACCCCTTTTCAAAAACTTAAGTTTTTAAAACCTTTGAAATTTCAATAGCATATGACCTTAATAGCATACATCTGAAGCTGTCTCAAAGAACCCCACAGAATCAAGTCACTATCATTAATCCAAACCCATCAGATTCAAATGGTTTCTTGCCCTCAGAACCAGCAGTTCTCAAAAGGAAGTTCTCGGCACCAACAATATGCACATTAACGTGGCTTCACACTAGACTCACAAACTCTGAGGGTGGGCCCAATTATCTGCATTGAACACATCCTCCATGGGATTCTTATGGACTGCAACTTTGAGAATAAATTAAGCTTAGCTGTACTTTAGAATCACCTGGTGAGTGGTTTTTATTGCTTGCTTTAAAAAAATATGCAGTTTCTACTCCCTAAGATGCTGAAGTAATTGGTCTGAAGCATAGTCTCCAGGGATTTTAAGAGTTCCCCAGGAGATTTTAAGGTTCAGAGTTGAGACCAGTAGAAAGATGTGCTGGTAAAAGTCAAAGAAACGCCTCAAATTGTAATGTACATGAAACTTACCTGAGGATTCTGCTAAATTGCAGACATGGTTTAGCAGGACTGGGATGAGTGCCCGGGAGCCTGCATTTCCAAGGAGTTCCCCAGTGATGCCCATTCAGCTGGTGACAGGACCACAGTCTGACTTCCAGACTTAAAGACATCTTGACCATTGGCCATGGCCCCCAAAGATGCTTTAGGCTAGCAGAGGCCCACTTTTTGCTGCTTTTATTAATTAAGAGTCAGCAATGTTAGTTCCCAAACAGGCCAAAGTGTTTACAACAGGTGTAAAATTTATTTTAGTTAAGTATTTTGAAAGCCAATAAAATACTACTCTGAAAAGAAAGTAACAAGACTTCCCCCATCCCTTGATCCCTTGTTACCTTGAAAAATAACTTGAATTTTTTAAAATCTCAATAAAGGTGAATTTTCCTAGGTTAAAACAGGGTCCAATTAAGTATTAGAAAGTCACTCAATATCATCAGAATCTAGATAGATTCTGCACTCAGAAAAATTTGTCAGATATTTAAAAAATTTTGCTCAAATAAAATCTGACAGGAAATACTGAGGCTGGGCCTTGTGCAATACAGGTGGTTCAGTTCAGTTCAGTCGCTCAGTCGTGTCCGACTCTTTGCGACTCCATGGACTGCAGCACGCCAGGCCACTCTGTCCATCACCAACTCCTGAAGTTTACCCAAACTCATGTCCATGAAGTCAGTGATGCCATCCAACCATCTCATCCTCTGTTGTCCCCTTCTCCTCCCGCCTTCAATCTTTCCCAGCATCAGGGTCTTTTCCAGTGAGTTAGTTCTTCACATCAGGTGGCAAAATTATTGGAGTTTCAGCTTCAGCATCACTCCTTCCAATGAATATTCAGGACTGATTACCTTTGGGATGGACTGGTTGGATCTCCTTGCAGTCCAAGGGACTCTCAAGAGTCTTCTCTAGCACCACAGCTCAATTCAGTTCTTCAGTGCTCAGTGTTCTTTATAGCCCAACTCTCACATCCATACATGGCTACTGGAAAAACCACAGCTTTGACCAGGTAGACCTATATTGGCAAGTAACGTCTCTGCTTTTTAATATGCTGTCTAGGTTGGTCATAGGTTTTCTTCCAAGGAGTAAGCATCTTTTAATTTCATGGCTGCAGTCACCATCTGCAGTGACTTTGAAGCCTAAAAAATAAAGTCTGTCACTGTTTCCATTGTTTCCCCATCTATTTGCCATGAAGTGACGGGACCGGATGCCATGATCTTAGTTTTCTGAATGTTGAGTTTTAACCAACTTTTTCACTCTCCTCTTTCACTTTGATCAAGAGGCTCTTTAGTTCATCTTCACTTTCTGCCATAAGGGCGGTGTCATCTGAGTATCTGAGGTTATTGATATTTCTCCCAGCAACCTTGATTCCACCTTGTGCTTCATCCAGCCCAGCATTTCTCATGATGTACCCTGCATATAAGTTAAATAAGCTGGGTGACAATATATAGCCTTGATGTACTCCTTTCCCGATTTGGAACCAATTTGTTGTTCCAGGTCCAGTTCTAACTATTGCTTCTTGACCTGCATATAGATATCTCAAGAGGCAGGTCAGGTGGTCTGGTATTCTCATCTCTTGAAGAATTTTCCACAGTTTGTTATGATCCACACAGTCAAAGGTTTTGGCGTAGTCAGTAAGGCAGAAATAGATATTTATATGGAACTTTCTTGCTTTTTTGATTATCCAATGGATGTTGGTGATTTGATCTCTGGTTTCTCTGCCTTTTCTAAAACCAGCTTGAACATATGGAAGTTCATGGTTCACGTCCTGTTGAAGCCTGACTTGGAGAATGTTGAGCATTACTTTGCTAGCGTGTGAGATGAGTGCAATTGTGCAGTAGTTTGAACATTCTTTAGCATTGCCTTTCTTTGGTATTGGAATAAAAACTGACCTTTTCCAGTTCTGTTGACACAGCTGAATTTTCCAAATTTGCTGGCATATTGAGTGCAACACTTTTACAGCATCATCTTCTAGGATTTGAAATAGCTCGACTGGAATCCCATAACCTCTACTAGCTTTGTTCGTAGTGATGCTTCCTACGGCCCACTTGACTTCACATTCCAGGATGTCTGGCTCTAGGTGAATGATCACACCATCGTGCTTATCTGGGTCATGAAGTTCTTCTTTGTATAGTTTTTCTATGTATTCTTGCCACCTTTTCTTAATATCTTCTACTTCGGTTAGGTCCATACCATTCCTGTCCTTTATTGTGCCCATCTTTGCATGAAATGTTCCCATGGTATCTCTAATATTCTTGAAGATGTCTCTAGTCTTTCCCATTCTATTGTTTTCCTCTATTTCTTTGCACTGATCACTGAGGAAGGCTTTCTTATCTCTCCTTGCTGTTCTTTGGAACTCTGCATTCAAATGGGAATATCTTTCCTTTTCTCCTTTGCCTTTCACTTCTCTTCTTTTCTCAGCTATTTGTAAGGCCTCCTCAGACAACCATTTTGCCTTTTTGCACTTTTTGTTCTTGGGGATGGTCTTGATCACTGCCTCCTATATAGTATTATGAACTCCTGTCCATAGTTCTTCAGGCACTCTACCAGATCTAATCCCTTGAATCTATTTGCCACTTCTACTGTATAAACCATAGGGGATTTGATTTAGGTCGTACCTGAATGGTCTAGTGGTTTTCCCTACTTTCTTCAATTTAAGTCTGAACTTTGCAATAAGGAGTTCATGATCTGAGCCACAATCAGCTCCTAGTCTTGTTTTTCCTGACTGTATAGAACTTCTCCATCTTGGCTGCAAAGAGTATAATCAATCTGATTTTGGTATTGACCATCTGGTGATGTCCATGTGGACAATCTTCTCTTGTGCTGTTGGAAGAGTGTGTTTGACCTGTATATACCATTTTAATGATTTTCTGCTTTAATGGACTTTATTGATTTGCTACTAATTCTGATCATGACAAGTGAAGAGGCTGGGCTAATTTTGTTTTATAAGAGCATTATTAATAACTACCTTGTGTGCTCATTAGCTGCATACCGGGCAGTGTGAGAGGTATTTATCATTTATTTTAGCTAATTCTTACAAGGGTCCCAGGAAATAGCATTAACACTCTCATTTTAGAGCCAAGGAATACTGTGTTGTTTCTTCTATTTGCACATTTTGCTGCCATTCTAACTTCCAGCACAAACTAAGAACGTGGAGATTCCTTATAGTCTAGTAAATTCATTGAAGACAAAACTTAGAAATATTCAAAGTCCATGGAACAATAGGGCCTAATCATTATCTGAAAATGGAACTAAATCTACTTACAGGTGATATACTATTGTGTTCTTAATTAACAAAGCAGTGCATGGTTACCAAAGATGGGAGCAAAGGGTGACAGTTTCTTAAAATTTGGCCCTAACCTATGAAGTTTCATGACCACTTTCACCCCCAGCACACACGCACACATGCACACGCACACACACACACACACACACACACACACACATGCACACACACCCAGGTGCAGTGGTCTTCCCCATGTTCTTTGACATCATGACTTAGTCTCAAATGCCCTTTCACCTCTTTTCTCACTTAGCAAACTTCGATTTGTCTTTAGAATGAAGGCATTCTTCTTCTAGGAACTCAAAGAGTTCCATCTCAGAAAGAAGAGTTTGGCAGAATGAATTAATTCAACACTTTGTGAAGTGCCTCCATGGCACCAGCCATGACCATGAATAATGTGGCCCTGCTTCTATGGGACTTGCACAGATTTGTTTCCGTATCCCACTTTCTGCTACCTTACCGGCACTGCCTGAGATTTTCTCACTTAGCTCAGTGATTCTGTTTTAACTACTGCCTTTTTGGGCACTCAGATTCTGTTTAAATCCCCAAGATCCGCCCTGGTCACACCAGTCTGTCATTTAAGGAAATCATTATTTACACCAATATGTTGTTTGATCATGAAAGAAATCTTGCAGTCTCCAAATCTGTATCTCTTCTTAGCCCTAAATTATTCTGTGAAGATCAGCCCCCTCCTTTGTTGCTCCTGAAAGTTTATCATGCTTTTCTCATATTTTTATAGTTGTGCTCTCTCTTTAGTTATACTCTCTCTTTAGTGTGAAATTTCAGAGCAGAAACTGTCCTATGTATCTTTGGTTTCATATTGTATTTTCCTATTTATTCCCCATTTTTCCTTTTGTAAAATATTCATAACATAAAGTTGACCAATTTAACCACATTAAAGTGTATTTTGTGGCATTAAGTACATTCACAGTGCCATACAGCCATCTCTGCCATGTTTCTTCAGAATTTTTCCCTTGTTACAAATTAAATTCCACATCCTTTAAACTATAATTCATTCTTTTCTTCCTTCAACCCCCAATAACTTCTATTCTGCTTTCAGTTTCTAAGAATTGCTTATGTTAGGTATTCTAGACAAACCATACAGTATCTGGTCTTTTCTGCCTGCCTTCTTTTGGGCTTATTTTGGTGGCCCAGTGGTAAAGAATCCGCCTGCCAATGCCAGAGAAGCAGAGGATATGGGTTCTCTCCCTGGGTTGGGAAGATCTCTTGGAGGAAGAAATGGCAACCCACTCAGTATTCTCGCCTGATGGACAATCCCATGGACAGAGGACACTAGTAGGCTATAGTCCATGGGGTCCCAAAGGTGTGGGACATGAATTAGCGATTAAATGGCAACAACAACATCTTTAAAAGCTTTATATTGATCACTATTTTTTCCGAATTCCCACTGCCTCCCACACTACCCTTTCCCTTTTTCTTACCGCAGACTATCAACACTAAAGAAACCAAACATTGAAACTTTAGATTTATTTTTCATATAGATGTTATATTCTTCTGACCTAAAATTTCCCAGAAACTTAAAATTTCTAGTTGGGATGAGACGAAAAAAATCTTTGGAGCAGAAGCTCTTCTGGAAGACAATTGCCAGTGATTCACTTGAGTCAAAGAATGAAAGAAAGCTTCTTCCCAACCAGGGGTTCAAATTTCCAGAAGCCAGGGCAGTTGCTGAGGCCACATAAGTGAAGCCAAGAAGAGAGAGAGCCAGACATTTGTAATTACAGGGTATTGATCAGGAGGGTCCAATTCTACTGCCAGGAAAGGTGCCATGTACCTGGGGACCAGCTCTTGCCAGCATCTCCTTGCGGTATTCTTGTGAGTTCTGTCAAAGGCCACATGCTTACTCCTCTGATCTCATCTTTCTATTGTGCAATCTAACCATTGAAGAAAAAGAGATAAGATGGTAGATCAGGTAAGGATTTGAGGTCCCTGAAAGCAGAGGCTCTTTACCAGGGCCATTTCATTCCTCTTTGCCCCTCGGGATTTGGGGAAATATCTGGAAACCTGGAGATATTTTTGGTTGCTATAACTAGGGTGGAGGATTGCTTATAGGATTGCTTATAGCATCTAGTTGGTGGAGGTCAAGGGTGCTATTAAATAATTTCTAATGCACAAGCAGTACCCCGTAACAAAGAATTATCCAGCCCCAAAGTGAATAATGCCAAGACTGAGAAGCCTGATCTGGAACAATCCCTTTATTTCACAGGGAGATAAAGAAGCTTAACACATGGCATCATTGCCAGTTAGAGTTACAGCTGGAAAATCTTGATCCCCAAGCCGGGTGCTCTTATTCCTAGTATCCTCGGTGTGGGTTTTGTAACCCACATGATTATTTCCAAAGTGCTTGCATGAACTTGAATAAAATGTGCTACTTTAAAAAAGAAATGGGACTCTCCCTATAACATTTCCTCTGTTGAATCTATAAACTATACAAGCCCATAATTGCTTTCTTCTCTACTTCCACTGAAAGTGTTCTTAGGAATAATAAGTTGATATTTGCTAAGTGCTTTGAGCTCCTTTTGAAAGAGGTGATAAAAACTTCTCTAAATTATTTTTATCACCTCCATAAAATTTAAAAGCAAAGTATCATTCCTTCTCAAAAGCAGGTCTTACCCTGATTTTCCTAAATTATAACCTCTGATTAGCTATTGAAACTCCTTGATTACAGGCTGACATTGTGTTATCTTGGGAATCATACCAGTTAAATCTGTGAAAAAAATTGAATGTAGCCTGACAAGACCATGAACTATTGTAGTTTTGAACAGAGCTTCAAAATAGTGCAATAAATTTGCTGCTTAAGTTCTCCTGGTTTCAAATATGAGGTCAATGCTATGGCTTTATGTATTGATTAATACTGTCAGTTTGATTTACTTCCTATAACTAAGAAGGATTTGTAAGGATTTATCACTCTTCATGGAAAACCCTCCCACTGGAAGGAAACTTGAGGAGTCTTCATAGTTTCTGTGCTCATCCTCAGTGGGGACCACGACCTGGTGAATTCCACGTACCATCACCATCACTCGTCCATGTATATTCTCCCACGTCTTCATGGATGATCAAATTGAAGCCAATTTTTAAGTGACCTTCATCATAAGAGTTGACTGTTCTCTCTGAGTAGAGGAAGTGAGAAGTAACCAGAAGAACTGACTCATTTTGGAAGTCAGTAAAAATGGCCCTCAGATAACCTGTGTCCTTATCCCTGGCCCAAGAGACGCTATGTAATGAATAAGGGTTCATTCGAAATATGCATGTGTGCCCAGGCAAGATGATCCTAGGGGTCTCCAAAGAAAGATGGTCAATAAGGTCATCTTGCCTCTGTCAACCCTCAAGTGAGCAGATCATTATGGGGGAGTGAGTGTCCCTCCTTCCGGCAGTCCCTGGGGCCTGCTTAGCAAAGGTTGTCCGTCCACGTGCTCCAGTGGCAGCTCCAGATTTTCCACTTATCAGACCAACAGGAGAGGCAATTGTGTGGGAATACTAGCACCTAGGGGACTTGGGTGGGGGGAGCTTGCACTTGTGCAGCAAGCATGAGGTTTTATTTAGATTGTACGCTTGTCAGGGAGTGGCCTCGGAAGTCCGATGGTGATTATGGAGGGGCTATGCCTCTTAGTCCAGCTACTGTGGTTCACATGTTTGAACACGCAGCTGAGACCTGCTAAGATACGAGTGGTTGCAGAGAGCAGGCAGCAGGGCCAGGGCGTGGAGATATTAGAAGCTGTTCTCGTTACAGGGTGTTACAAACTGTAGATGATTGATCCAGGGCCTTGTTATAATTCTCTGAGTGTTGGAGCTCTGTCTCCTTTGTTGCCTTTTCCCCTTCCTCCCAACACTTCACCTTGGACATTCCCCACGATTATGGAGGTCTCTGGCCGTCTGCTCTGTCTCCCTTACACTCACCTTGGAGATATGATTTACTAGGCTATAGTGTCTCATCTCAGATCAGGTGATCCCCAAGCTACCTCTCTAGTCTTTTTCACTTATACAGCCCCAACCACTTACTAAATACGCCCACCCACATACTCTCTTGACATCTTAATTAAATTCAATGTCTCTGAAGCCCCCAAATCATCTCCCCTACAATGAGACCTCTTTCTAAGCCCTCTGATCTGAAGCTTGAGATATCTTGTATTTTCTCAATTTTTCTTGGCTCCCCAAGTCTACTTTTATTGACTCTCAGTTTCTTGAATCTATCAGTATGATCCTTTTCCACTTCCATTTCCTGATTAAGCTTCACATGACTTAATATTATATAGGACTATAGCTTCTGGGCCTCAGGCTCTGTCTTCTTAGCCAATCTAACTGACAGTCATAAGGAAGTTCCTAAAATGCCACTTGGGAAGAATTTTTTGAGTAAATATTCAAGGGATAGTAAGTGTCTCTGTTCAGTACCAGGTACCTTGTTTGCTATGGAATGATAAACAGAAGAGGCATTGTCTCCACTCTCATTGATTTTAGTGTAGGGAAGAGGCAGACAGCCCGAAGTTTAAAAGGTAAATTTATATTTGATGGTTTTAATGTCATGGGCGCTATGAAAAGCAAAACACACCAGAATAAGAGGGACTATCTGGGCCCAAAGGTGATGACATCTGGAGAGGGCAGAGTTGAGAACAGCCCAGCTATGACCTGTGGTTCCATTTCTATTAATTTGAGTTGACATTTGTCTAAATCAAAGTCATTTTTCAGATAGATTTTTCATTGCTCTCTTTATGGACCCATATGCCAATCCAAATAGCCCATATGCTTTTATGGAGTGAAATGTTTTTTAAATTTACAGTGCTTTACCATATTTGAAAGTTTCACACACGTGATTTCACGTAATCCCACAATAACCCTTTATTCCCCTGCCCCTATTGCTACTGCCTCCTTCCTCTCCCCACCGGTATCTACTGGTTTGTTCTCTATACCTGTGAATCTGCTTATATTTTGTTTATTCACTAATTTGTTGTATTTTTTAGATTCCATATATAAGTGATATCATACAGTATTTATCTTTCTCTCTGTGATTTATTTGACTTAGCATAATGCCCTCCAATCCCATCTATGTTGCTGTAAATGGCCTAATTTCATTCTTTTTTAGTGATTCTTACTCCCTTGTGTGTGTGTATATGTAGGTGTGTGTGTGTGTGTGTATGTAGGTGTGTGTATGTGTGTGTGTGTATATGTAGGTGTGTGTATGTGTGTTTGTGTATGTGTATGTGTGTATATGTAGGTGTGTGTATGTGTGTGTGTATGTAGGTGTGTGTATGTGTATATATGTAGGTGTGTGTATGTGTGTGTGTATATGTAGGTGTGTGTGTGTGTATGTAGGTGTGTGTATGTGTGTTTGTGTATGTAGGTGTGTGTATGTGTGTGTGTGTGTATATGTAGTGTGTGTGTGTATGTAGGTGTGTGTATGTGTGTGTGTGTATGTAGGTGTGTGTGTGTGTGTGTGTGTGTATATGTGTGTGTGTGTGTATGTAGGTGTGTGTATGTGTGTGTGTATGTAGGTGTGTGTATGTGTGTGTGTGTGTGTGTGTATGTATGTAGTGTGTGTATGTAGGTGTGTGTATGTGTGTGTGTGTGTATGTAGGTGTGTGTATGTGTGTTTGTGTATGTAGGTGTGTGTGTGTGTGTGTATGTATGTAGTGTGTGTATGTGTGTGTGTGTGTGTGTATGTAGGTGTTTGTATGTGTGTTGTGTGTAGGTGTGTGTGTGTGTGTTATATGTAGGTGTGTTGTGTGTGTGTATATGTAGTGTGTGTGGTGTATTAGTGTGTGTGTGTGTAATGTAGGTGTGTGTGGTATTAGTGTGTGTATGGTGTTGTGTTGTAGGTGTGTTGTGTGTGTGTATAGTGTGTGTGTGTGTGTGTATGTGTGTGTGTATGTAGTATGTAGTGTGTGTATGTGCGTATATGTAGGTGTGTGTGTGTGTGTGTGTATATGTAGGTGTGTGTGTGTGTATGTAGGTGTGTGTATGCATGTGTGTGTATATGTAGGTGTGTGTATGTGTGTGTGTATATGTAGGTGTGTGTGTGTATATATGTAGGTGTGTGTGTGTGTGTGTGTGTATATGTAGGTGTGTATTGTTTTGTATGTAGTGTGTGTAGTTGTGGTGATGTAGTGTGTGTGTTGTATGTAGTGTGTGTATGTTTTTTGTAGTAGTGTGTATGTGTGTTGTGTATGTGTGTGTGTGTGTATGTAGGTGTGTGTGTGTGTGTGTGTATATGTAGGTGTGTGTGTGTGTATGTAGGTGTGTGTATGTGTGTGTGTATATGTAGGTGTGTGTGTGTGTATGTAGGTGTGTGTGTGTGTATGTAGGGGTGTGTATGTGTGTGTGTGTGTATGTAGGTGTGTGTATGTGTGTGTATATGTAGGTGTGTGTATGTGTGTGTGTATATGTAGGTGTGTGTGTGTATGTAGGTGTGTGTATGTGTGTGTATATGTAGGTGTGTGTATGTGTGTGTGTATATGTATGCATGTGTGTATATCACATCTTCTTTCCTTATTCATCTCTTGATGACAACTAAGGTTGCTTCTGTACCCTGGCAATTGTAAACAATGCCGCTATGAATAGTGGAGTGCATGTATCTTTTTTACTTAGTGCTTTTATTTCCTTGTTTCTTCTCTACCAAGAGGGGAATTGCTGAGTAATGGTGTAGTTCTAGTTTTGGTTTTTGGGAAACCTCCACGCTGTTTTCCACAATGGCTGCACCAATTTGCATTCCCACCGATAGTGTGAGAGGGTTCCCTTTTCTCCACATCCTCACCAACACTTATCAATTTGTGTTCTTTTTGATAATAGCCATTCTGACAGGTATGAGGTGATATCTTATTGTGGTTTTGATTTGGGAGTTAGTGATGTTGAGATCTTTTCATATGCCTGTTGCTAAATATCCCATATGTTGGTATTGAATTCTCCCTTGTGCAGTCCCATCTTTATCTTTGGCATGCGTTTATATTTGTGGATCCTTTGCCGCTCCCCATCTCTTTCTAGAATGATCATGTCAGTCTTTTAATGGAGAGCCAAAACTTAACTACTTCCTGAGGAATTCATTGATCTTCTTGGCTGGAAATTGTCTATTAATTCTCTGGACTGCCTCTGAATCATCACAATCATCATTATCATCATTAGTATTACTATATTATTATTATTGAATCTCCTGCCTATAACTTTATACTTCAGTTTGCAGCAATTATTTTGGCACATGCTTTACATTCAAACAAACAAGCTCATACTTCTGTGTATCCTGAGATTGTCCAACACAGTGCCTCGATTTATGTAAGCATCTAAGGATCAGTTGTTGAATTAATAAATAAGCTATCTTTAAAAAAGATACCAAATGGAATCATATCCTTTGATTGTTATAGCAAAGGAACACATTCTAGTCTTCTCTAGATTCTTAATAATTTGCACATAGTCTGCCATATGAGGTGTTCAATAACTGTTGAACTAAAAGTCCAAAAATAGAAAGCCTCAACAAGGGAACTGAAGCTCATATCTGCTAATCCTTGAGTTCCCTCAAGTCCTGGACTAAGAGTTTGCCAACCACAGAACATCTTGACTCAGATAATTTAATTTCTTTTTCTCCTGTTTTTATTTTTTCCATTATGCATCAATATATCATTATAAGGAAACAATCAGATGCCACAAATTTGTCCTGACTTCCTCTTCATGTTGGTGATACTTTATCTCCTGCATATTATAAAATATTTAACTCATTTCTGAAAATTGCACATATAGACTCATTGTCACTTTTAATCCTTTAAAGTTATGGCCCTTGCAATGGCACAGCTAGCCCCTCTGGCTTCCGTGGCTATTTCTTTCCTTTTCTTCAAAGCCAAGGCAGATAAAATTATCCTCCACAGCTGCTGTTCTGAATGTGTGTTCATCAGCAAAGATAGTATACAGAAACAGATGAGAAAAGAGGAGGTGTCGTAAGAGTCCATCACAGGTGCTAACGACCAACAGTGGGGCTGTTTCCATGGGGCTACAGCCTGAGATCTTACTACAGGTAATAAAGTGGTTAGTTACAGGAAGCAAAACCCTTTATCCATGGAGAAAGTAGCTAATGACAAAAGCAACAGCAGAAGGAAGAAAGGAATGGAGGGAGGGGGGAGACTTTTATTTGAATCTCACTTATAGTGACTCAAGCGTGAAAGACACTCCCCAGTTAAATTAGTCAAGATTGTAGTCCTCATTATTAAAAGAGAAAATTGGGCCATTAAGATAATTATTCTAAAACGCATATGTTGATGATAATAAGATATGTTTTATTGCTTTTCTCTTTCAGGTTATTGAAGTCCCTTAAGAACCATTATCTTATTAAGTCTTATTATATGGCTATAAGGTTAGGGTTGGGAAAATCAGCCTAGGAGATAAAGACAGAGATTTGTGTGAATTACTGGGGGCCACCCTGCAACAGAAATTAACTGTAGAATTTATACTAGATTTCCAAGCCGTTCATTCTTGAACTGAGGAAATTTCCTTTGTGTAAAGAGGAATCTTTATCTTGACTTACATGTGAGCTATCTGTTGGTTGACATGCTTGAATGAACCTAAAATGCCTCATTTAGAATTCTTACATCTCTGTTTATTTCTTTGTGTCTCAGAATTAAAACAAAACAAAACTCTCAAATGTCAGCAAAAACAGCTAAAATATTTTGCCTCAAATAAGTCAGAATCTGGCAAGAAAAAGTTTAAGCCAGGTGGATTACTTCCCTTGAAAATCTTTAGTTTGTATTAAGAAGAATATCACCCCCCAGGGAGAAAGTCTCCCTTAAATCTCATAAGATAGAATGTTTGGACTTGCAAGTAGCTCCACTTCGTGCTTACCATGATCTCTTTATTTTTTCCCTTTGGAGAGGAGAGACACTCATAAATATACCAGCGGTCTATTGGTATATTTTCTGCCTTAATTTCATTCCCCTTGCCTTCATTACATTCCTGGAGAAATAAACCACTGTGTTTTTCATGGCTCCCTGTTTCTCCTTGCCTTATTATAAAAGCTATCTGCCCCTTGAAGTGGTTGAATTAATCAATTGCACTCTGGTTCTACCTTTCCAGGGTTAAAGAGGTGTTGATTTGACATCTAAAATTTGGAAAAGCCTTTGAGTTCAGATCAAAATCTTTTCCATATCAAGTGGACTTGTTGCACCTGAGATTCCTTGCTACTTTTCCTTCTTGAGGCTATTAACATGGAGAGAGTATCTTTTATAGATAAAAGTCTCCCCTGGCTACCACTGCCTTTCTCCTACCTGAAATCCTAATCTTTCATTTTCGATATCACAATCAGTTTCAAAGTGACAGCCTGACATATTGTAACCACTTGACATGCTTGAGAAAGATGAAATATATTTTTAGCTGCCTAATTTCATACAGCATTTGGAGAAATAGGCTTGCTATGGAGACAGTTTATTTCTGTTCTTAACTATAGAAGAGTAAGGAAAAGTAAGTCCTTTTTTGCCAGAGTTTATTTTTTTAAATACCTATACAATTATAAAACTTCAAATTACAACTTGCTTATGAAAATTCACAATAGAATATACCCTCCAAGTGCAAGTGTTCTCTGGAAATATAAAAAGGATGCAAAAAGGTGTGTCAATGAGACAGGCAATGAAAGATAATGGATTTGGTGTTGTTGAATGAAGAAAATAAAATGTGGTGTTTTCTGAGAATTACAGCTTTTTTGAAGCCTCCTGTCCTCATCATAATTCAACTCTGTCTATTGTCCATGATCTACTATGTGATATTGTGGCCGATATGTGGATATTGAGACATCAAATGGATCACCGAGAGTCACTTTAGGGATCTAAGCCTCTGGATCAGTAAGCGGCTAATAAATCAGTCCTGAATATTCATTGGAAGAACTGATGCTAAACCTGAAACTCCAATACTTTGACCACCTGATGTGAAGAACCGACTCATTGGAAAAGACCCTGATGCTGGGAAAGACTGAAGGCAGGAAGAGAAGGGGACAACAGAGGATGAGATGGTTGAGTGGCATTACTGCCTCGATGGACATGGGTTTGAGTAGGCTCTGGGAGTTGCTGATGGACAGGGAAGGCCAGTGTGCTGGCCTAGAGTTAGACATGACTAAGCGACTGAACTGAACTGAATAGGTCTTCAGCGAACGTGACAGTATAGCTCCTCTGAGATCAGATCATCATGTAAAGACAAGAGGTCCAAAGTGGAGCCAGAGTAACATAGCTGAAGTCCAAGCGGTCCATGAGAGTAGCCTGAGAATGCACCAGACAGAGCAAGGAAAATAGGACTACATAAAATAGAAAATGGGCTGTCAAGAAAGAGAGATCTGTATTCAAACTCTCACTTCCTGACTTACTAACTATGCGAGTAACCTAATCTATTGCCTCTGAATCCAACCCCTCTGAATTTTCTAGGAAATCAAATAACTTTTTGAATAAACAGATTTTTGAGCAAAAGGTCATAATCTCTAACAGAAAGTCTCTGAGTGTAAAGCCAAAGAATCTATGTTCCAATCAATTCCTTGTGTAATTCTAACAGCCAGTCTTGAATTTGGGGTATCCCCACATATTAATTAGGAATCACCAATGTTACCTCTCTAAGTCTCATTTTATAAGATGACAATAATAATATTCAGTATACCATGGGAGTATTATAAATACTGAATAATAAATGTAAAGTGCCTTGCACGATGCCTGCCATATGGAAGATGTACAGTGGTGGCTATGATTAAAAAGGAATTGAGGTAAGGGGTCCCAAATAAAGGCTGATGGCATTTAGTCTGAAGCCTGAAACAATTCTGAGCTAGCAACTGACAGTGGCTATCTCTTGATTTCTGCTCTATTTTATTCAGAGAGAATTTAGGCAGTCATGGTGGTTTAGGCTCATAAACTCAAATCCCCTAGTACGAAAAAGTCCTTGTGTTATTCAGTTAACACCTACCTTTGTTTCTCTCAGTTACCTGCAACTAATTTTTAAAAATTCAGGTATGTAAAGGATGACTAGCATCATTCGTACCCGTGGCACCCAAGTAAGCCTTTAGGTCTCAGGATCCCCTATGTCCAAAGAAACTGAAGTTGACCACATTCTGCTTTGACCTTCGCTTTGTGGTCCTCCTTCTCAGACTCAGACCCACATGTTTGACAAGATTTGTGAAACCTGGCAGCAGACCACATTACCAAAAACTGATCTGGTTTTGGCCAAATTTATATCAACATAGCCCAGCTACTTCTTACTCCTTTCTCCTGTGTGTGTGTGTACGTGTGTGCACGCATGCACGCATGCATGTACTAATTCTAGTTTACTTCAGGCCATTTCTTAAGAGTTTCTCATGAATGAAAAGATTGTGCAGTAACACTGTGGATGCTCCTGACACTCTCAACAAAGTTGTCAGTTGAGACTGATCTTTGTAGTTAAAAGTAGTATCACTAATACTTACTATGAGCTAGACACTGACTGTGTATTTTATATGCATCTTTTTTTCATTAGTTATTTTTTACTTGAGCTTAGTTGTCTGAGATCCAGTTTCAACATTAATCTGCTGTAGAAGAAAGTCATTATTCATGGATCCTCACCCAGGAAAGGTGGACAGGTGGAATTTGTTCTTAAAGTTGTAAAACAGCTTTGAGTTACTTGGCCTACAAATGTTTGTTTCTTTGAATTTTATCACATCGTAGCATTTCCCAAAAGGATTTGTACCTTGCTTTTCTTTTTTTCTGCTAACAAAATATAAAACCAGTAGATGGTCTGACTTGGTTCTACACAAGGGAATTTGTTTTAATATTAGAATTGAATATGGAGTTTCAGAGTTCCGTAATGTGGTAACTATGGCTGACCTGGTAAACATATATTCCCTTGGATTATGAAGAGCCATTTAAGGTAGGGGAATCCTAACATATAGAAAGTGACAATAGGTTATTTCAGTGGGACATAGATGCCAATTATGTTATTTTCTAGATTGGAAGGAGGAAAAGAAAAAATAATAGAAGGACCAAAACATTTTGCATAGTCTGCCAATAAAACTTACTTTATTATCATATCTCTGCATAAACTTCTTCAACATACTGAGTCCAAACGCTAAACCTAGGCCCAGTCTTTCACTCAAATTCAAGTTCTATTGATGGACAGGATTAATCCTTCCTTTGAGCTAGACTTGGCCACTCATCATGCCTTGAATATATTATATCCTGTCTCTCCTCTGGAACTTTGCTTAAATATTTCTTCCCAGTCTCTGGGATTCCTTCCCAAGTTACCTCTAATCCATGATGATTCCTCTGTTATGGGAAATTTGAAAGGGTAATTCTCACTTTCTAACTCCTCTCTTACACCTGAGTTTGGCACCTGGGACTGCCAAGTACATGTTATAAGCTCTTGGAGGACAAAAACTGTCTCTCTTCATCATCCCATCCCTCTCCGTAACACCTAGTGATTCTCACTGCATCCTTTTTGTCTACCAGAGCCCTGTGCTGTAGTAGACTTGCTATGCTTCTGTATATTACCCTCAGGTCACATTACTGTGGATCACGTTTCCCACTCCTGGCCATTATAAAACCATGGTTTCCACCAGCCTTCCTCTACACTCCTGCAGTTATTTTGCAAAGGTTTATTATCTCGACAAGAGAGCTGATCCAGTGGTTCAGACTATTATTTAAACAGTCATTAATTGAACACTGAAGTGTTCTGCTCACCTATGATTGTATAGGGAACTATAAATATATGTGCAGTTGTGTAATTATCTCCACCAACGCTACCTCTCAAAAGGCTAATTGTCACAAACATATGAAATGCAAATGCTATCTCTAGATGCTATTCAAAAGGACCCATGCAGATACTGTAATTCTATCAGAATATCAGCTGTGATTTCATTTGTTCACATTTACAGTACCTGACTTGCTACTTTCCCAGGAACTTGTCTTGGCTTACCCTCTAAGACACTGGGATTGGACCTATAATTTTGATAACTAGTTCCTGCTTTGAAAACTAGTTTTGAACAGCTGGGTTTCCTGATCAGGAACCCCTGTCTTCTCATGCTTGCTTCAGACACCTATAATATTCACTGCTTCAAAACCTTAGATCTGACCACTAGCTGTGTGAATTTGGAAGAATTACTTTTATTTTCTAGTCTATAAAATGGAGCTAATACAATGCTTACATGGACATTGTGAGAATTAATTGAACATTATACATGCTCAGTCTATGCTCTCTTCTTATTTTGTATTCTCAACCTACCTTTTCTTCTAGCTATTGGCCTTAATAGGCTAGACTAGAGGTCCTCAAGCCCCAGCCATGGACCTGTACTGGTTCCTGTTAGGAATCGGGCCACACAGCAGGAGGTGAGTGGTGGGCTGGTGAAAGAAGCTTCATCTGCCATTCCCCACAGCTCCCCATGGCTGGCATTACTGCCTAAACCATCACTCACATTATCCCCTGCCCTATGGAAAATTTGTCTTGCACAAAACCAGTCCCTGGTGCCAAAAGTTTGGGGAGTGCTGTGCTAAACCTCAACTTCATTCTCCCTTGCTCCCCCTTCATGCCTGTCCCCAGACCAAGAAACAGGCATAGATGAGGCCAGGGACCAAACACACCCCAAATGAGGCATAGCATGGCAAATAGTGCTTTTTAAAATAATCCTTGTTATGCCATGGTATTGGATATTGGTATTGGTGATTTAGTTGCTAAGTCATGTCTGATTCTTGCCACGTCATAGACTGTAGCCCGCCATGCTCCTCTGCCCATGGGATTTTCCAGACAAGAGTTCTGAAGTGGGTCGCTATTTCCTTCTCCAGGGGATCTTCCTGACTCAGGGATGGAACCCGGATCTCCCGAGTTGTGGGTGGTCTCCTGCGTTGCAGGCAGATGCTTTACTGACTGAGCCACCAGGGAAACCCCTGTTATGCCATAAACCAGCACAGTCATTTTGGAAAAGAAAGGGTACCATTGTGGCTAGGACATAGACACCAAGGAGAGAGCAAGATGTCAACTGAGGCTGGGGAGCTAAACAGGAACCAGGCTGTCGGGAGGCTCGGGGGAGGGGCATGGCGAGGCACTCTACTCCTCACCAATCTGGGGTTGATTTCTTTCTCTGCTGCCTCCCTTCTGGGAGGGCTTATTCTCTCCCCGTATGTCAGATGCCATCTCTGTGATTCACTGTGCTGTGGTTTGCTCAGTCACTCAGCCGTGTCTGACTCTTTGTGATCCCATTGACTGTAGCCCACTAGGCTCCTCTGTCTGTGAATTTCTCCAGCTAAGAATGCTGGCTGACAGTATTGACAGGGTTGACATGTCCTCCTCCAGGGGATCTTGCCAACCCAGGGATTGAGCCTAGGTCTCCTGCATTGCAGTTGGGTTCTTTACCATCTGAGCCTCCAGGGAAGCCCCTGTGATATACTAGCTGACCCAGACAGACCATAGCATTCCAGAAATGCACTTCTGTATGCTTTGTGTTTGTACCAAGAATTAGACTCCTTACCACCATCTCCTCCACATGTTTCTGTTTCCCATCCTCTCAGACACTGAGTCCCTACCCTGAATCTTCATATAGTTCAATGTTTATTCATCTAAAATGTGTTTATTTTTGAGTTTCTACAAATAGTGTGCTGGATATTCACAAAGGGAGAGAGAATACAGTTCCTGCCTCTTGGAGTTTACATTTTATTTGGGAAATAATCATAGAAATATCATGCTTCTTGGGTTTTCTCCAACAGTCTTCTTTTTTACTATTAATTCTTTCCTCCATGACTGCTTCTGCCTGTCTCACCATTTTTTAAGTTTGGAGTGTCCTGAGACATGGTCCAACTTCCCTGGTGGCTCAGATGGTAAAGCATCTGCCTACAATGCCAGAGACCCGGGTTCAATCCCTGGGTCAGGAAGATCTCCTGGAGAAGAAAACGGCAACCCACTCCAGTATTCTTGCCTGGAAAATTTGACGGGCCTCTCCTCTGGCTCTCGAATTTGTATTACTGTCTTGGATTTCTGCTCTGAACTCCAGACTGGAAATAGGAGCCTTCTTATCATCTCTACTTGAAAGTCTAATGGGTATCTTGCGTGTCATCTTTGTGAGGGCTTGAAAAAAATGCCCACTAGTGATTTGACTCACCTCCAAAGTAGAGTTGAAACTCCCTTTCCTTAAAAGTGAACTGACCTAGTGTCTCATTTCTAATGAATTTAATGCAGGAGAGATGATGCTGTGAGCCTCCTGAGATGAGTTTGGAAAAGTTAATGAGCTTTATAAGCTTATGCCTGGTACAACCTGTCCTTAATATACACATCTCAGGAGTCCTGAATTGATGTGTAAGAAGTCTGGCTACCCTGAAGCTGCAGTCCTGTAGGGACCTCCCAATGATAGAAATGCATGAGGGACCCCAACTCTTCTAGCCCCTAGTTGCTGGAGTCTTTCCAGCATCAACCCCTAGATGTGTTGAGAGAGCAAGCCTTTAGGAGATTCCAGCCCTGCCTTCAAGCCATTCTAGCGGATGCCAAGTGGGGTAAAGATGGGCTGTTCTCACCAGTTCTGCCTGAATCACAGATGCGTAAGCCATGTCCACACAGCTGTGGTCATAGCCCTTGAAGTTTCAGGTGGCTTGTTTTGCAGCTGCCCTAGCTGGAATAATGTCTGAAATAAAAGTCCTTCTCACCTGTTCATTGTTCGCTTTTTCTACCTCGATTAGTACCAAATCTATCCTGCCACATACTCAGATCAAACTTTTGTCAAGGTCAATTTTTTTTTTTCTCTTTCTCTCATATCCTTCATCTGGTCAATCAGAATATTCCGTTGTCTTGACCTCCACAGAAAGCCAGAAATTGACTATTTACTACCACATCCACCACGATCAAGACATCATATGTGTATATATATATATATATATACACACATACATATAGTTTTTTTTGGTATGGAACACACCAATCATCTCTTTGGCAGCTTTACTGCATTCACAGCATCAGTCATTTACCCTTCCTTGTATCCATGCTCTTCTCATGTGACTTTGAAGCTGCTCTCACCTAAAGGTGGAAAAGAGTTCTCTACTCTTTGATTGTGAGTTCAGCCATGGGATTTGTTTCGACAAATGGGAGGCAAGCAGAGAGCTCTTGTCCATTTTGTCTCTATTGCTTCTCTTTGATTGCTTTAATTACCAGCCCGGGTTGCCTCACTGGAGAATAAAAAAGCAGGTGGCTCAGAGTCAAGTCACTGCAGTTACCCACACTGAGTCCATTCTGTATCAACAAAGCTGCCTGGCTAACTTGAAGCTGACTGCAGACAAGCGTGAGCTCAGCTGTGACCAGAGGAGCTGCCCAGTAACCTGTGGCTCATGTTTAGTTTCTATTTTAAGCCTGTGTGTTTGTGGTTTATCATGTGGTACTTTTTGTGTGTGTGTGTGTGTGTGTGTGTGGTGAAGCATGGCTTATGCAGAAATTGATGCCAGAAGTTAGTTGTTAAAGTCAGTGACATTTATTTTAGTTTTTATCTATGGAAATTGGCAAAGGGCTGGAAAAATGCCAAGGAAAGAGCTACAGGAAACTGTGAAAATGGGAGGCATTCTATATAATTATGAAAACGTTTGGAAACCAATCTCCTGTGGTAACATGTAAGATGAAAAAAATGTAGCTAATAATATTTCAGATGCGGACAAAGAGATCTCTAGGTCACATAAAGAGTGTCACCTGACTTTTACTAGCTGTGTATTACTTCAAGGAAGAGATGAACTCTATAACAATTTTGAAATTTCAAAAAAGGATTTAAAGAGATTACATATACTTAGTGCCTATAAGAGTGCTCGGCACTCAGTAGGTGGTCAATAAATATTTGTGGAAAGAATTATTTACTATTGGCAAGAATACACAGAAGAACTCTACAAAAAAGATCTTCATGACCCAGATAATCATGATGGTGTGATCACTCACCTAGAGCCAGATATCTTGGAATGTGAACTCAAGCATTCTAATGCTTGAGCATTCTAATGTGAACTTAGAAAGCATCACTATAAACAAAACTAGTGGAGGTGATGGAATTCCAGTTGAGCTATTTCAAATCCTGAAAGATGATGCTGTGAAAGTGCTACACTTAATATGCCAGCAAATTTGGAAAACTCAGCAGTGGCCACAGGACTGGAAAAGGTCAGTTTTCATTCCAATCCCAAAGAAAGGCAATCCCAAAGAATGTTCAAACTACTGCACAATTGCACTCATCTCACACACTAGTAAAGTAATGCTCAAAATTCTCCAATCCAGGCTTCAGCAATACGTGAACTGTGAACTTTCAGATGTTCAAGCTGGTTTTAGAAAAGGCAGAGGAACCAGAGACCAAATTGCCAACATCCACTGGATCAGCGAGAAAGCAGGAGAGTTCCAAAAAAACATCTATTTCTGCTTTATTGACTGTGCCAGAGACTGACTGTGTGGATCACAATAAACTGTGGAAAATTCTGAAAGAGATGGGAATACCAGACCACCTGACCTGCCTTTTCAGAAACCTCTATGCAGGTCAGGAAGCTGCAGTCAGAACTGGACATGGAACAGCAGACTGGTTCCAAATAGGAAAAGAAGTATGTCAAGCCTGTATATTGTCACCCTGCTTATTTAACTTATATGTGGAGTACATCATGAGAAATGCTGGGCTGGAAGAAGCACAAGCTGGAATCAAGATTGCTGGGAGAAATATCAATAACCTCAGATATGCAGATGACACCACCCTTATGGCAGAAAGTGAAGACTAACTAAAGAGCCTCTTGATGAAAGTGAAGGAGGAGAGTGAAAAAGTTGGCTTAAAGCTCAACATTCAGAAAACTAAGATCATGGCATCTGGTCCCATCACTTCATGGCAGATAGATGGGGAAACAGTGGAAACATTGTCAGACTTTATTTTGGGGGGGCTCCAAAATCACTGCAGATGGTGATTGCAGCCATGAAATTAAAAAGTACTTACTCCTTGGAAGGAAAGTTATGACCAACCTAGATAGCATATTAAAAAGCAGAGACATTACTTTGTCAACAAAGGTCCGTCTGGTCAAGGCTATGGTTTTTCCAGTGGTCAGGTATGGATGTGAGAGTTGGACTGTGAATAAAGCTGAGCACCGAAAAATTGATGTTTTTGAACTGTGGTGTTGGGGAAGACTCTTGAGAGTCCCTTGGACTGCAAGGAGATCCAACCAGTCCATCCTAGAGGAGATAAGTCCTGGATGTTCACTGGAAGGTCTGATGCTGAAGCTGAAACTCTAGTACTTTGGCCACCTGATGCGAAAAGCTGACTCATTTGAAAAGACCCTGATGCTGGGAAAGATTGAGGGCAGGAGGAGACAGGGATGACAGAGGATGAGATGGCCGGATGGCATCACCGACTCGATGGACATGAGTTTGAGTAGACTCCAGGAGTTGGTGATAGACAGGGAGGCCTGGTGTGCTGCGATTCATGGGGTTGCAAAGAGTCGGGCACGACTGAGCGACTGAACTGAGCTGAACACCAAGTGTTATGAATAAGAAATATAGGGCATGAGAATCTATAATACAAAAACAATTATATCCTTAATCTACTTCCAGGGGCAGCTGAATTAGGATTGAGGCTTACTTTATGACCATTAAAATATAATGAGGCCCTTGAAGAGGAAAAGTTAAATTTTTACATAACCTCCTGTTTGTTCTGCCTCTGTAACTCAGCTAGCTCCTTGCAAAAAGATCATGTAGGTCACGTAGTCTTAGAAAGTGAAGACTCACAGTACTAGGAACTGGAGCTTATTTCACTCACCCTTGTCCTGCTCTTTGCAGTTGCCCAGCCCCTGCTCACCTGCTTAATCATGCCTGTCCGTGCGAAGTTCAGGCCTTCCCCTCCCTGCCTTGAGCACTGTTCCCATGTGCACGAAACCCCTTAGCTTACACCAGCCTATTAACAGCTAGTGTTGCCCACTATATTGTGTCTATAAAAACTCTGTAACCCCTTTGTTCAGGGCTCAGAACTCGGGGTGTTAACTCCTCTGGGCCCGCCAGTGTGGTAAACCTGAGTTCTCCAGCTCTCCCAGTGAGATGCTTGGTTTCTCGATTACTGGTTTCTGCGACACCCTGACATGAACGTCAAGCAGCTCTGAGGTTAAGGCACCCTTCCTAAAGTCAGTCGCATGATGCTTCTTAGAAATCTTTGTACATATTTCCTGCTCATATGGTTCCTTTTCGGTGGTAATTCTCAAGTGTATCACCATGTCTAATTTTGCAAATATAATTCCAGGCAGACATCAGAATCCAGAAATACTAAGATACTCAAAATGATACCCGACTAGCTCTTGGTGTGCAAGAATGGTTTTCTTCCATCGTCTGTGGTTCACAGGACTGATTTTCTACTGATTGTCTACTGTCAATTTCTAATTGATTGTCTACTCTGACCCTTAGGTTTAATTGTAAGTAGATCTTCACCTAGATTTTAGCCTTGACCTCTTTGGCATCTTCAGTGCTTCTCATATTTTCCCTCCTCTGTTTGTTTCTCTTCTTCACCTTTCCAATTTACTAACAAAATTTGAATTTTGTTCTTTTCTCCAAAATGTTTCTTCCTTCCCGAGCGCTTGGTGCTTTCTGCACCCTTGGTGAGCCTGTCCTCTTCCCGCAGGAAAAAAACATCGTTCAGCAACACCGGGCCCAGGACTGACCCCTGCCAGCATTGGCTACTATGTCTCTTAGGCTGGTCCTGTTTCAACAAGAGGCTCTCTGTATCATCCCTAGGGCCAAAACATAACTGCAAAATAAGTATTTTTCCCCAGTCCTTCAGATATACATTTATTTAGGGTAGAACAATTTTAACAAGCTTGGTCTCTAGGGATATAGTTTGAAAACTGCTTATTATGTGGATTTTGCATTTGGCAGAAAGCTTTTGCAAGTGAACCAAAAGCTAGTGGAATCCCACCTACTAAGCAGACTTCCTGGTCTGTAAAAGAAACCCTCAGCTTCGAAGCATTGCTTCATTTTATAAACAATTGCAGGTCCAATTGCCTGGATCAACTCTGAAGCTTGTCTCACAGTATCAGATTTCTAGCCAAATACAGGCTAGGCTCATCACCCTCTCAGCCAATTTAGCAAATGTTCCTACGAGTCCTGAAGAGTCAGAAGTCAGCGGAGAGACCCTGAATTTAAGGTGTTAGGATACATCATCTGTCTAACTTTAAAACTCAGACAAAACTAGAATACCGCAAGGCACACGACTCCCTCCCACAGCCACAATGGGAGATTTCGATGCCTGTCCCAAGGGCTGAACTTATTTTAAACCTTCCCTCTCTGTGTCTCTAGGATTTTCTTTCCATGTTTTGAAGGTAATATTGTATATGGCCAAAAAAAAAAATTACAACATAATGAAAAGTAAAGCTCTCTTCTACCTCAGACCTTCAGTCCCCTCTCCAGAGACAAATGCTGCTCAGAGTTTCCTGTATCCTTTCCAGAAACTTCACATGCATTTACAAGCACTTTGCTTTATTGTTGAGAAGACCATCCCCCATTCTGCACACTGCCATTATCCCTTATGTTTGACATCTTGCCATCACCAGTATATTGGGATGGACTTCAAAATAATGAGGCTGTCATGTGGTTCATTGTCTACAGATAACACACTTTATTTAACTAACAGGCAGGTGCATTGTTTTAGTCTTTCCCAACTAGAAAAAAAATTGCTATCATGGAAATTCTTGTACTTTCATATTTGCATACATATTAAACTCTATTTCTGAGAAATTTCTATCAGAAATTTCCATGGCTTAAAAATGATACCAGGGGCTTCCCTGGTGGTCCAGTGATTAAGACTCCATGCGTCCACTTTAGGGAACACAGGTTTGATCCCTGGTTGGGGAACTAAGATCCCGCAGCACAACCAAAAAAAAAATTTTTAAGTGATAAAAGCATTTAACAAGTTGATAGAGGCTGTTAAGAGGCTACCACAATTAGTACTCTCCCCAAAATGCATGAGGCTAGCAGGGTCATCATACTTTCAGCAATACTGTATATTGTTAGGCTTTTTTACATTTGTCAGTGTGACTGGTGAAAATATTTCAGCTTCAAAAATGATTAATCAAAGAATGAAACTGGAGGAATCAACCTGCCTGACTTCAGACTATACTACAAAGCCACAGTCATCAAGACAGTATGGTACCGGCACAAAGACAGAAATATAGATCAATGGAACAGAATAGAAAGCCCAGAGATAAATCCACGAACCTATGGTCTCCTTATCTTTGACAAAGGAGGCAAGGATATACAATGAAAAAAAGACAACCTCTTTAACAAGTGGTGCTGGGAAAACTGGTCAACCACCTGTAAAAGAATGAAACTAGAACACTTTCTAACACCATACACAAAAATAAACTCAAAATGGATTAAAGATCTAAATGTAAGACCAGAAACTATCAAACTCCTAGAGGAGAACATAGGCAAAACACTCTCCGACATAAATCACAGCAGGATCCTCTATGACCCACATCCCAGAATTTTAGAAACAAAAGCAAAAATAAACAAATGAGAACTAATGAAACTTGAAAGCTTTTGCACAACAAAGGAAACTATAAGCAAGGTGAAAAGACAGCCCTCAGATTGGGAGAAAATAATAGCAAACAAAGCAACAGACAAAGGATTAATCTCAAAAATATACAAGCAACTCCTCCAGCTCAACTCCAGAAAAATAAATGACCCAAACAAAAAATGGGCCAAAGAACTAAACAGACATTTCTCCAAGGAAGACATACAGATGGCAAAAAAAAACACACGAAAAGATGCTCAACATCACTCATTATCAGAGAAATGCAAATCAAAACCACAATGAGGTACCATTACACGCCAGTCAGGATGGCTGCTATCCAAAAATCTACAAGCAATAAATGCTGGAGAGGGTGTGGAGAAAAGGGAACCCTCTTACACTGTTGGTGGGAATGCAAATTAGTACAGCCACTATGGAAAACAGTGTGGAGATTCCTTAAAAAGCTGGAAATAGAACTGCCATATGACCCAGCAATCCCACTTCTGGGCATACACACCGAGGAAACCAGATCTGAAAGAGACATGTGCACCCCAATATTCATCGCAGCACTGTTTATAATAGCCAGGACATGGAAGCAACCTAGATGCCCATCAGCAGACGAATGGATGAGGAAGCTGTGGTACATATACACCATGGAATATTACTCAGCCATTAAAAAGAATTCATTTGAATCAGTTCTAATGAGATGGATGAAACTGGAGCCCATTATACAGAGCGAAGTAAGACAGAAAGATAAAGACCATTACAGTATACTAACACATATATATGGAATTTAGAAAGATGGTAACAATAACCCTATATGCAAAACAGAAAAAGAGACACGGATGTACAGAACAGACTTTTGGACTCTGTGGGAGAAGGCGAGGGTGGGATGTTTCAAGAGAACAGCATCGAAACATGTATATTATCTAGAGTGAAACAGATCACCAGCCCAGGTTGGATGCATGAGACAAGTGCTCGGGCCTGGTGCACTGGGAAGACCCAGAGGGATCGGGTGGAGAGGGAGGTGGGAGGGGGGACCGGGATGGGGAATACATGTAAATCCATGGCTAATTCATTTCAATGTATGACAAAAACCACTGCAATGTTGTAAAGTAATTAGCCTCCAACTAATAAAAATAAATGGGAAAAAAATGATTAATCAGTTTGCATGTCTATCCTTACTTATAATAATATTATTTCTAATCAATAGTTTTCTTACTGGTAGACTGGGGATGATAGTCATGGCAAGCTCAAAATGTTTGTGTGAGGTTTTAATAAATTAATGAAGATAAAGAACTTAGGGCAGTATCTAACACAAGGTAAATATTTTGAAATTTACTGCTAATTATTATTGTTATTACTTTTTTATGATTGTTGTTTCTGTGTTATATGCTTCTGCATGGCTTATGTTTATATATACATGAATAATCTGTTTACATATTTAGTTTATTTTCCTGTTGTGTTATTGGTATTTTTCACACTGATATTTAGTAATTCTTTATGATTAAGTAAATTAGTACTTTGCTATTTTGGCCTTATATTCTCCTGAGCTGGCCATATGTATTCAACTATGTTTATAATATTTTCTTGTACAGAGGTTTTAAAGTTTTTAAATAGATAAACACATTAATCTTTACAGTTTTTGAGTTTCATGTCTCTGTACTTTCTGAGTTTCAAAAAATGATCCATTTCCATGACCATGACAAGATTTTCCAAAATTTAGACATTTTTGTTTCATTTCTCCATGGTGAACTTGGCTTTTAGAAATAAGCAATTATCAGTTATAGGATATAAAGGAAAAGAAACCTCCATTAGCATTATGACATAAAGATAAAATACTTAAGAATAAACTCAACAACATATACATAAAATTTGTTTGGATGAAATTGCAGATCCTTCTGAAAGGCACCAAAGTACACTTGGACACTCACCCTTATTTTTGGACAGGACTTACTAAAGAGAAGGAAAATATGAATTTGCCTTAAGCACACATATAAATTTAGAGTAAGCTCACTAAAATACTACCTTTTGTTTTCGTTCTAGACAAGTTTTTCTAAAGTTCGTATGAAAAAAGTAAACTTTCCAAAATAGCTAGAGAAAAATACCTCCAAAAAATGTGTCAGTAAAGTTAGGACATACAATAAGATACCTATAGGGAAACTAGTGTGGTATTCACCCATGGTTAGAAAAATAAATGAATGGGAGAGAGTACAAGGTCCAGAAAGGAAAACAGCTGCATAATGATGTTTGCTATATGATTGATGTAGCATCAGATGTCACTGAAGAAAACATTGGCTTTTGAGTAAATGGTGCGAGGACAACTGCATGGCCACGTGGAAAACACATAAAGCTGGACGTGCACCTCACATCAGTTATCAAACCCCAAGTGGATCAAAGATCACAAAGTGAAAAAACAAAATCTAAAATGACTAATAGAAAACTTTGCTAAGTTAATAAACTCAGGATATTTGAACTATGATTCAAAATCAAGAGGCAGAACCAAAACCAATGATAAACTTTATTAAATAAAATTTTAGGGTAAAAAATGCCACAAGCAAAGTCAAAAGAATATTTTTGCAACTTACACCGAAGAAGTCTTTAAAAGTAAGACAAAAAATACTAAATTTGATAGAAGAACAGATAAAGGACATGAATAGTTTACAAAAGATAAATGTAAATATCTTTTAAACATATAAAAATATATTTTAGTAATAACAAAAGAAAAACTGTGACCAGTCATTAAGATACCATCAGATGGGTTAAAGTGAAAGTGAAAGCAAATGTCTAAAAACTTGACAATATACTTTGTTGGTAAAACTATGAAGAAACAGGCAATCAAATGTATGAGCTGGAATTCAAAATAGTACAAGTGCTAAAAGGGAAAATTTGGTATTATTTTATAAAATTGTATGTGCATTTACTTTCTGATCCCTCAATGTCACTTCTTGCAATTGACCGGGGAGATAGATATCCACAAAACAACACAACCACCACCATAGCCATAATAAAATGTGCAGAAAGTTACATCTTATTGAATTATTTGTTGTAGCAAAGGAGTGATAATAAAGTGCCCCCCAAAACGACTGCTTGAATACATGACTGTAGATCAATATGGCTGAATATAAGTCTATAAAAAGAATGCAAAATAGTTTCATGAGCAGATTAAACTCAATTCTAAGTTATTTTACCAAGTGAAAAAAGGTAAGATTATTATTGTTTTTCTGTAAGAAATATTAAAAAATGAGTACATATTTATAGGAAGGACAAATGAGAAACAAATGAATATATTTATTTTTGAAAATGTTTACTCTAGAATGTAATGGTATTCTAATGGCAGAAAGAGGAGGAACTAAAGAGCCTCTTGATGAAGGTGAAAGAGGAGTGAAAAGCTGGCTTAAAACTCAACATTCAAAAAATTAAGTTCATGGCATCCAGTTCCATCACTTCAATGCAAATAGGCAGGGAAAAAGTGGAAACAGTGACAGATTTTATTTTCTTGGGCTCCAAAATCACTACAGATGGTGACTGCAGCCATGAAATTAAAAGGCGCTTGCTCCTTGGAAGAAAAGCTATGACAAACCTAGACAGCATATTAAAAAGCAGAGACATTACTTTGCCAACAAAGGTCCATCTAGTCAAAGCTATGGTTTTTTCAGTGGTCATGTATGAATCAGAGTTGGACTATAAAGGAGGCTGAGTGCCAAAGAATTGATGCTTTCTAACTGTGGTGCTAGAGAAGACTCTTGAGAGTCCTTTGGACAACAAGGAGATGAAGCCAGTTAATCCTAAAGGAAATAAACCATGAAAATTCACTGGAAGGACTGATGCTGAAGCTGTAGCTTCAATACTTTGGCCACCTGATCAGAAGAATTGATTCACCGGAAAAGTCCCTGATGCTGGGAAAGATTGAGGGCAGGAGAAGAAGGGGATGACAGAGGATGAGATGGTCAGATGGCATCATTGACTCAATGGATATGAGTTTGAACAAACTCCAGGAATAGTCAAGGACAGGGCATGCTACAGTTCATGGGGTCACAAATAATCAAACAAGACTTAACAACTGAACAACAGCAACTTAAGAATGTATGTGAGAATAGTGTGGAAGGAATGAGTTACCATGTTATGTAGCTTTGAATTCTGAACCATGGAAAAGTTTATACATTTAAAAATAAAGTTAAATAATAAAGAATAAAGGCAAACCCTAAAATTGAACCAAAGAATAACTAGTGAACCTAAAGTTACATCAAACTGATCACACATCCACTAAAAGAAAAAAATGAGTTCAAGTGATTTTGAACCCTATACCATGACTGTGTATCATTCATAGGGAATACTCTAAAAACAAACAAAAAGAATTGCACAAAAATCAATAAATTCATTCAGTAGGTTCATTATTAACAATCATGCTTTAGGAATGCTAATAGTAATACTTTTACTAGTATCTTGGTAGGAGGGTATGTTACTGAGGAGGAGTGCTAAGTTGCTTCAGTCATGTCTGACTCTTTGCGACCCTAAGGACTATAGCCCACTAGGCTCCGCTGTCCACTCCAGGCAAGAATACTAGAGTGGGTTACCAGGCCCTCCTCCAGGGGATCTTCCTGACCCAGAGGTCGAATCAGCATCTCTTATATCTCCTGCATTGGCAGGCGGGTTCTTTACCACTAGCACCACCTGGTACTGTAGGGTGAAGCCAATATATTAAATACGTTAATGTTATTACAAAGCAAGATTTTCAGGGTAAAAAAAGATGTGATAATGAAATAAAAGTAGTGAAAAATTCCTTTAATGGTAAATTTAATTAGAAATATAAATACAAACATGTACATTTAGAATACATTTTCTCACCCCATGTACTAAAAAGATTTGGAATTCAAAGTGCCCAGGAGCAATGAGCTAATGCCAGTGCCCCAATTTTATTTCTAATACCATTTCCCATTAATAGAAAACAGTGCTCCTTTAAAAGTTGACTGGTATTAGATTGTTCCAGTCAGCTACTGCTGTACAATAAACACTTTCAGGATTTAGTAGCTTCCAAAACAATGGCAACACTAGTGCTCATGAATCTGCAGTTTGGGCAAGACTCAGCAGGGTTAACTTAACACTGCTCCACTCAGCGTTGGCTGGAGTTGGAATCTCTTGACTCCATGTCTGACAAAGGATGCTAGGAAGACCCCCCAAAAACCCAAGGGCTGGAAAAGCAGGGGGCTAGAACATCTAGGGTTTTTTTAATGTTTTTTTTTTCCATCACCATGTGACCTCTGCACCTTGGTAATATCAGGAAAACAAGATTTACATGTTGCTCAAAACTCCCAAGAAATATGTTTCCAAAGAAACCAAGCCAGCAATAAGCTGCATCTCCTTCCATGACCAGGGGTCTCAGAAACATAATGGCTGATGCATACTGAGTCATCAAGGGCTAGCTCATGTTCAAGAGGAAAGGAGCTAGAATCCACCTTTTCCCCCACATTTTTCATGTATCAAAATTTATTCAATCATTATCAGACTGTTGCACATATTTAACTTTTCAACAAATATTTTTCAGTGCATAATATATACCTGAGACTATGAAAAGCTTACCTTTTTAAGCTGTAATGAACAGTTTTCTAGATATGCTTTTTTCTTTGTTTCTTTGGAGTATCTTCCTTGGAGTGGGATGACTGGGCTAAAAGTTGTGAGTTTTTCTGACCAGTGCTTTGCATTAACAATCCAAAATGATTGTACCAGTGTATCTTGTGACAGGCAGTACCTGAGGACACTAAAGCCCACTGGCATTGAGTATTTTCCATTTTTACTGTTTTTCTAAAGATATCATTTTCCACAAAATTCTATAATGATCAGGAGAAAGCAGAAGTTGTCTTAAAGTTGTCTATTTTCAGGTCATGCTAACATAGCAGCAGTGAGGTCTTAAACAGGGAGTATGTCAAAGAATTTGTGAATATTTTGTAAGACCTGTGCTCAGATCTATAGGAACATGCAATGAAAATTGGAACTTCTGCTTATGCTAAAAATCAGGGAAGTGCTTGTAATATGTCAGTAACACACAAGAGCTTGCTTAAGCGTGCTCTCACTGGCTCTATTTGGGACAACTTAAGCATTATTGTGAATAGTAAGTGTAATTAATTTTAATATTTAAAGAAATGAAAACCTCTAAGTCTATAGTGATATTCAAAAGATGGAGGAAGGGTGACAAAAGTTCTTTGAGATGGATGCTGGCTAGCACAGCTGAAAAGAAATAGTAGCGTTTGAATATCACTATTTTGGAAACTCTGGCCTTCCCTGGTAGCTCAGCTGGTAAAGAATCTGCCTGCAATGCAGAAGACTCTGGTTCAATTCCCGCGTCAGGAAGATCCCCTGGAGAAGAGATAGGCTACCTACTCCAGTATTCATGGGCTTCCCTGGTGGCTCAGATGGTAAAGAATCAGCCTGCAGTGCTGGGTTTGATCCCTGGGTTGGGGAGATCCCCTGGAGGAGGGCATGGCAACCCACTCCAGTATTTTTGTCTGGAGAATCCCCATGGACAGAGGAGCCTGGCGGGCTACAGTCCATGGGGTCGCAAAGAGTCAGACACGACTGAGCGACTAAGCACAGCACAGCATTTTGGAAACTTCAGTGTAAGAACTGGTTCAGGCAAGGGAAAAACTTACATACTAGAAACCATTAGGTAATAATTTGTTCAGAAACAGTATGTTCATCTTATGCCAAAGAACGATTCCACAGATTACTTAATGATTGCAAAGAGTAGAATGTGTTTCAACATGGAGCAATCTGATCGTTGCTATTTTAGCCAAGTGATCAAATTTGGCATCAGCAATGCGAGACACGTTGACCTGTTATGACCTTTCAAGCCTTGAGTTGTTATTCAATAAAAGGCGGCAGATACCTTCTGTGACATAGTCTTGCTTCCAATGATTAACTCAAATTCAATCAGGCCTTGAGTTCTAATGTTAGGTTTACAGAAAAGAAAGGCAGTAGATAAACAAATTAAAATAAGTCAAGAAGTACAAGTCAGAAAAATCCCCAAATGTGAAGCACCTGTAACATAACTGGTCTGGATTCTTCAAAAAGGTCAGTGTTATAATAATAATAATAAAAATAATAATAATAAATAGATGGAAGGGTTGTTGTTTAACCTATTAGGAACAATCAAATGCTGTAAAAAAAAATGTGGAATTCATTAACCTTTAAACGGCCTTGACTCAGTAACAGAAATCACAATATAGAGAGGGGGTGGGGAGAGAAGGAGGGAAGGGAGGGGAAAAACATCCACAAAAGACAGTCTTGGGACAATTAGGGATCTTTGCATGTAGACTGAATATTAAATGACACATGCCTGAAATCCTGTTTGAAAAGCAGTAGATTGGACAGAACTAGATTTATAGGGCCAATTAACTGTGTGATTTTCAAGCAGACTCAAGTCCATCCTCAAAGAAGGGTAATAAAATTTATGGGCAAAAGCTGCATCATTAAAGTAACTGCAGTAGGCACCAGGGTGACTGTTTCAGATATAACTCTATATAACTTTAAAACTCTACACACACACAGACACACACAGACACACACACACACACAATAGCTGGAGTAATTTAAAAAATAGTCATGATATTTATTAGGTACCCTATCTACTCATGAGATTAATAGAAAGGGGATGGAAATTGATTACCATCAGCACTAGGGAAGGGTATGAGGCCCCGGTGACCTAAGATCATCTGTCTCTCCATTTGTTGCACTTACTCCTTTATAGAAAACCTGTCCCTGCATTGGCCTTATTGCAATTAATACAGAAAATAAATTCCAAAAGGCAAAAGATCAAGAGTTAAAACACAACCCAGGTGTTCTTGTGACCATGCCAGATCTCCACCCAATCCTGTGAGCTCAAGCATAAAGCAAAATGAAACCCACAGATTGCTGCTTAATATTCTCGACTGCAGAAACCGTATCTCCTTAAGAGGATGTCAAATTTTGTCTTTGAAATTAATCTATCTTTTAATATACATTTATCAACAGTTTCCTCCTCCCTCACTGTCTTGCTGTCTCTTAAATTGCCATGTTCTACTGACTTTTTTAAATTAAAAATGCAGGATTCATGTCTGAATTTAAAATTAGCACTACAGAAAAAGATAGTGATAACCAATATTACAAGAAAAGATAGATTTTGTTGTCAATGCAACAGGAAGATAGCCATATTATCTAGAGAGTGGAAGGATAAAAAGCTTCTTTGGGCCATTCGTTAGGAATAGATCTCTCTACCTGGATTTGTAGAACATATTTGCTCAAAAATCTCTGATAATGAACAAGAAGGAACACAGTAGAAAATTAAGCAATTCAGCAATCGTCCAACTTTCTGACCTTACTGAATATTTTAATTTGGAGGGGGAAAAAATGTCTAGTTTGGCATAGAAATATTTTGATCTTTGTCCAACATAGTTCATTTCCTCCTAATACTACATCATACATATAGGCTGCTTATAACTGTTCCAAGGGGCTTTTGAGGTTCTGAGAATGTCTCTAACCCCAGATCTGCTGGCATTCAGGCAGAATTTAATCATGTGTGTGAGTTAAGTCTCTTAGTCGTGTCTGACTCTTTGTGGCCCTATGGACTATAACCCGTCAGGCTCCTCTGTCCATGGAATTCTCCAGGCAAGAATACTGGAGTGGGTTGCCATTTCCTCCTCCAGGGGATCTTCCCAATCCAGGGAAAGTTTAATCATGATCACCATCTATTCTGCTGTTCTAGGAGATGTCCCAGCTGAGGTTAGCATTAGCCAACATGATTAGCTTTCAGGTATGTGGTGTGTCCAGCTTTAAAGTGTTTTCCTATACAGCATCTTATGTAACCCTTACGTTAAACTTACCATCTTTCTGTTATCTTTATAAGATACTTTATAGAAGAAGAGAGCGCTGTTGAAACAATAGTCTCTACTTTTCCACTTCAGCAAATGTAAAACTTCTATCATCTAAGGCAAATTTCTTCCTGCAAAGTACATGGAACAATGGCTGGCACATAATACACTCCATAAGTTCCTGCTTTCTGTTTCTTTTTTATTGGATCATTAATTTAATTTAATTTTTAAAATTTATTTATTTTTTAATTGAAGGGTAATTGCTTTACAGAATTTTGTTGTTTTCTGTCAAACCTCAACATGAATCAGCCACAGGTATACATATACCCCCTCCCTTCCGAACCTACTCCCATCTCCCTCCGCACCCCACCACTCTAGATTGATACAGAACCCCTGTTTTCTATTTTTTTTTTTAAGTTGAAGTGTAGTTGGTTTAAAGTTTTATATTATTTTTAGATGTACATTATAGTTATTTGGTATTTTATTGATTATACACCATACCAAGTTATAGAATTTTGGCTATATTCCCTGTGCTGTACCTTACATCCTTGTGACTTATTTAATTTTATACCTAGTAGTTGCACTTCATAATCCCCTACACCTATCTGGCCTTCCTGAACCCTCTGCCAATTGGTAACCACTAGTTTTTCTGAATCTATATGTCTATTTGTTTTATTTGTTCATTTATTTTATTGTTTAGATTTCACATGTACATGAAAGCATACCAAAGTTTTCTTTATCTGTCGGACCTAGTTCAATGTGCATAATACCCTCCTGATGTATGCATACTTTCACATATGGCAAAATTTCATTCTTTCTTATGGCAAAGTGGTGGCCCATTATATATACACATATACCACATCTTCTTACTCACTCATGTGTTGATGGGCATTGAATTGCTTCCATTTCTTGGCTATGCAAATACTGTTGCCATGAATATGCGGAAGCATGTTACTTGTTTCTGCTTATCTGGGAAACTCTTTATCACCCCTTCAATTCTGAATGATTTCCTTGCTGGGTAGAGTACCCTAGGTTGTAGGTTTTTTCCTCCCTTCATCAACTGTAATGTATTATGCCACTCCCTTGTGACCTGCAAAGTTTCTGCTGAAAAATGAGCTTATCAGCTTATCAGCCTTAGGGAAGTTCAGTTCAGTTCAGTTCAGTCACTCCTTCATGTCTGACTCTTTGACCCTATGGACTGCAGCATGCTAGGCTTCCCTGTCCATCACCAACTCCCGGAGCCTACTCAAACTCATGTCCATTGAGTTAGTGATGCCATCCAGCCATCTCATCCCCTGTTGTCCCTTTCTCCTCCTTCCTTCAGTCTTTCCCAGCATCAGGATCTTTTCCAATGAGTCAGATTTTCATATCACATGGTCAAAGTATTGGAGCTTCAACTTCAGCATCAGTATTTCCAATGAGTATTCAGGACTGATTTCCTTTAGGTTTGACTTGTTTGATCTCCTTGCAGTCCAAGGGACTCTGAAGAGTCTTCTCCAACACCACAGTTCAAAAGCATCAATTCTTTGGTGCTCAGTTTTCTTTATGGTCCAACTCTCACATCCATATATGACTACTTTAAAAGCCGTAACATTGACTAGAAGGACCTTTGCTGGCAAAGTAATGTCTCTGCTTTTTAATATGCTGCCTAGGTTGGTCATAGTTTTTCTTCCAAGGAGCAAGTGTCTTTTAATTTCATGGCTGAAGTCACTATCTGCAGTGATTTTGGAAACTAAGAAGATAAAGTCTGTCACTGTGTCCATTGTTTCCCCAACTATTTGCCATGAAGTGATGGGACTGGATGCCATGATCTTAGTCTTTTGAATGTTGAGTTTTAATCTAGCTTTTTCACTCTCCTCTTTCACCTTCATCAAGAGGCTCTCTTTAGTTTTTCTTTGTTTTCTGCCATAGGTGTGGTGTCATCTGCATATCTGAGATTATTGATATTTCTCCCAGCAATCTTGATTCCAGCTTGTGCATCATCCAGCCCGGCATTTCTCATGATGTACTCTGCATTTAAGTTAAATAAACAGGGTGATAATATACAGCCTTGACGTACTCCTTTCCCAACCTGGAACCAGTCTGCTCTTCCATGTCCAGTTCTAACTGTTGCTTCTTGACCTGCATTCAGATTTCTCAGGAGGCAGATAAGGTGGTCTGATATTCCCATCTCTTTAAGAATTTTCCACAGTTTATTGTGACCCACACAGTCAAAGGCTTTGGCATAGTCAATAAAGCAGAAGTAGATGTTTTTCTGGAACTCTCTTGCTTTTTCAATGATCCAACGGGTTGGCAGTTTGATCTCTGGTTCCTCTGCCTTTTCTAAATCCAGCTTGAACATCTGGAAGTTCTCAGTTAATGTACTGTTGAAACCTGGCTTGGAGAATTTTGAGCATTATTGCTTTGCTAGCGTGTGAGATGAGTGCAATTGTGCTTTGGTTTGATCATTCTTTGACATTGTCTTTCTTTGGTGTTGGAATGGAAACTGATCTCTTCCAGTCCTGTGGCCGCTGATGAGTTTTCCAAATTTGCTGGCATATTGAGTGCAACACTTTCACAGCATCATCTTTTAGGATTTTAAATAGCTCATCTGGAATTCGATCACTTCCACTAGTTTTGTAGTGATGCTTCCTAAGGCCCACTTGACTTTGCATTCCAGGATGTCTGACTCTAGGTGAGTGATCACACCATAGTGGTTATCTGTGTCATGAAGATCATTTTTGTATCTTTCTTCTGTGTATTCTTGCCACCTTTTCTTAATATCTTCTGCTTCTGTTATGTCCATACCATTTCTGTCCTTTATTGTGCCCATTTTGCATGAAATATTCCCTTGGTATCTCTAATTTTCTTGAAGAGATCTCTAGTCTTTCCCATTTTATTGTTTTCCTCTATTTCTTTGCATTGATCGTTGAGGAAGGCTTTCTTATCTCTCCTTGCTATTCTTTGGAACTCTGCATTCAAATGGGTATTTCTTTTCTCCTTTGCCTTTCACTTCTCTTCTTTTCTCAGCTATTTGTAAGGCCTCCTCAGACAACCATTTTGCCTTTTTGCATTTCTTGTTCTTGGGGATGGTCTTGATCACCGCCTCCTGTACAGTGTCTCGAATCTCCATCCATAGTTCTTCAGGCACTGTATCCGATCTAATCCCTTGAATCTATTTGTCACTTCCATTGTATTGATTTAGGTCATGCCTGAATGGTCTAGTGGTTTTCCTTACTTTCTTCAATTTAAGTCTCAATTTTGCAATAAAGAATTCATGATCTGAGCCACAGTTGGCTCCTGGTCTTGTTTTTGGTGACTGTATAGAGCTTCTCCATCTTTGGCTGCAAAGGATACAATCAATCTGATTTTGGTATTGACCATTGGTTTATGTCCATGCGTAGAGTCATCTCTTGTGTTTTTGGAATAGGGTGCTTCCTATGAGCAGAACATTGTCTTGGCAAAACTCTATTAGCCTTTGCTCTACTTCATTTTGTACTCCAAGACCAAACTTGCCTGTTCCTCCAGGTATATCTTGACTTCCAACATTTGCATTCCAGTCCCCTATGATGAAAAGGGCATCTTTTTTGTGTTAGTTCTAGAAGGTCTTATAGGCCATCACTGAACCATTCAACTTCAGGTTCTTTGACATTAGTGGTTAGGGCATAGACTTGGATTACTGTGATATTGAATGGTACGCCTTGGAAATGAACAGAGATTATTCTGTACACTGCATTTCAGACTCTTCTGTTGACTATGAGGGCTACTCCATTTCTTTTAAGGGATTCTTGCCCACAGTAGTAGATATAATGGTCATCTGAATTAAATTCACCCTTTCCAGTACATTTAAGTTCACTGATTCCTAAAATGTCAATTTTCACTCTTGCCATCTCCTATTTGGCCACTTCCAGTTTACCTTGATTCATGGACCTAACGTCCCAGGATCCTATGCAATATTGCTCTTTACAGCATCGGACTTCCGTCACCAGTCACATCCACAACTGGATGTTGTTTTCACTGTGGCTCCATTTCTCCATTCTTTCTGGAGTTATTTTTCCACTCTTCTCCATAGCATATTGGGCACCTACTGACCTGGGAGTTCATCTTTCAGTGTCATGTCATTTTACCTTTTCATACTGTTCTTGGGGTTCTCAAGGCAAAAATACTGAAGTGGTTTGCCATTCCCTTCTCCAGTGGACCATGTTTTGTCAGAACTCTCCACCATGACTCATCTATTTTGGGTGGCCCTACACAGCATGGCTCATAGTTTCACTGAGTTAGACAAGGCTGTGATCCATGTAATCAGTTTGGTTAGTTTTCTGTGATTGTGGTTTTCATTCTGTCTGCCCTCTGATAGATAAGGATAAGGGGCTTGTGGAAGCTGTCAGTGTTCTCCACTTATCCCAGGGGCTAGGAGACCTGGGTAAGCTATCACCTGAGTGATCTGACCCAACCAGCCTTACAAGGGACCTTTCTATGCAACATCAAATCAAGATTTATACATCAACTGCTTATTGAGAGATGCTGATGTGATGGTAAAGAAATCTCAGGAAGCTGCTTTGTCCATGCATACTGACCTATCAAGTCTTCCAAGAGTCTTACATTTTCAACACAGTTGTAAAACTTCAAAGCAGATTTCCAGTGAGGAATTTCCAATATGCTAATTTCACAGATTAGGAATCCAAGAATCTAAGAAATGGAGTGATTTGCTCAGGGTCACTTGGCAATATAAAAATAGGATCAAAATGGATCTTAGTTTCTTTGCCCCTGGTTCAAAGCTATTTCTGCTTTGTTTATTTGAAAGTAAACAATCATACTACCTCGGAAGGAGGCGTCAAATACACACACACATACACACACACTAACAGCCAAAACAGAGGAAGCAGGAACAAAAGTGTAAAGGAAAGGGCCTACATAAGGTCAGTTTTTTTTTTTGGGGGGGGTCATAGAACAGGGGGAGATGTTCACAAGACAAACTCTCCCCACCCCTACCAACCTCCCTCAGCAACCTGGAAGTCTAGAATTCCCAGGGAGCGATATTCCAATGGGCTCTGGGTATCAGGAGCAGTCAGGCTGAGAGGGAGAGGGCTATCCAGAAAGACAGAGGGAGATGATGGCAGACTGAACCTGCTCTCAAGGAAGAGATGAAGCCAACTCCCAGCCCTGCCTCTATCTACAAAGCTCCCCAGGGCCTCAAACTCATTTTCTCCCCAGCTTCTTTGTAAAACTAAAGTAAACATGCTGGAGCACTGTTTACCAGAAGCGGCCAAAGATGCCCCAAGGAGCAATATCCCTGGACTTGTAATGCTGCCAGCAGAGAAAATGCTGATGCCATATTTGACACCCAGAGTTCAAGAGAGAGCAACTGGGCTGGAAAACAAATGAGCAGGTGTAATGGTGTTTTACTGTGGGTCCCCAGCAAGAAAAGCACATTCTGTCATCACTCTGAGATCAGTAATTAGCTGCCGTCTAAGAAGCACAGACTCCAAATCTCCCTAAAGTGGTAAAATAGCCCAAGGTGACCATGCACTCTGATCCTGGTCTCCAACTATTCAGGATGAGTTGACAAGCTTTTGAGGAAAGCCTACTGTTATTCCTAATAATAGCAGCCATATGTACTTTACTCTGTATCAGGCACTGTTCTTAAGCTTTGACTTTCATTTAACAAATCCTCATCACAAGCTCATGAGATAGGTGCTGTTTTTATTTTCATTATACAAATAAAAAATTGAAGCTCAGAGAATATATATAACTTGCTCAGAGTTTGGTGACTGGTCAGTAGTAAGACCGAGATTACACTTCAAAAGTTTGCATTCTTAACCTGTACCTTCTAGGCAGGAGACCAAGTTGCAGGGCATTGGTGGGAACTACAAAGCATGTAATACAAACAAGAGGCAAAGCCCCAAACCTGGGCAAAGGATAAGGGAAGAGTTCCTGTGCAGAGATGCCCACCTGGTCACCTGAATCAGGAAGAGGAATTAGGCTGACAACATGGGGCCCTGGAGAAGGAGCAGCAAGTACTGTGACCTGAAGGGTGAAATGTCTGGAGCACTTTCAGATAAATGAATCCATTTCCACATAACTGGAATGCAGAATTTAAAACGAAAAGGGAACATGTGAGGCTGAACGAGTAAACAGTGACCAATCCTCAAGGGGCCTTAAGGTGCCTTAACAAGTGGAGTGTGGGTGGGGGCCTGGGTAGGTGTTCCCTTTCTAATCATCCATTTAGAACACATGGATAATTTTGGATGATTTTACTTTCTTTCATATATAACATATGGAGATAGAATTGTTGACAAATTTGTTCAGCATTGGTAAGCAATTTATCAGCATATTGGTATTCTAGACTTTTGTCTCATTCCGGTGCAGCCTTTAGAAAAAGCTTGAAAGAGGAAAAAAAAAATGTTTTCTCTGGCTACCCTCTGTTTCTCTTAATGATCATTTCTGCATTGCCAGGATTACTTCTCTTTCAGATCTTGTTTCAATCATAACAGCTCAGGAAATAATTTTAATAGTTGCAATGGATTGAATCTCAAATATGTGGCCCAAAGAATCAATGCCAGCTTTTCGTGGTTAAGAGCACAGAGAACAGAAACGAGATCTGTCTTCAGACCTTGGCTTTTTATCACTTCCCAGCTGGATGTGTGCATGCTAAGTCACTTCAGTCTTGTCTGACTCTTTGTGACCCTATGGACTGTAGACCACCAGGCTCCTCTGCCCATGGGGATTCTCCAGGCAAGAATACTGGAGTGGGTTGCCATGCGTTCCTCCAAATGATCCTCCCAACTCGGAGATCAAACCTGGGTCTCCTGCACTGCAGGTGGATTCTCTACTGTTGGGCCACCAGGGAAGCCCCCCAGCTGAATAACCTCAGGCAAATACCTTAGCTGCTCTATGCCTTAGTTTTATCATCTGTAAAAGGAAGTGATAATAACAGCTACTTCTTAGCCTTATGAAAGTGAAAGTGCAAGTCATTCAGTCATGTCCGACTCTTTGCGACCCCATGGACTATACAGTCCTTGGAATTCTCCAGACCAGAATACTGGAGTGGGTAGCTTTTCCCTTCTCCAGGGGATCTTCCAAGCTCAGGAATTGAACCCAGGTCTCCCGTGTTGCAGGTGGATTCTTTACCAACTGAGCCACAAGGGAAGCCCAAGAATATTGGAGTGGGTAGTCTGTCCCTTCTCCAGTGGATCTTTCTGACCCAGGAATCAAACTGGGGTCTCCTGCATTGCAGGTGGATTCTTTACCAACTGAGCTATCAGGGAAGCACTCTTCGCCTTATACACATGATTGAGTGGTTGGTTGTATGTCATATCCTTGGGACAGAGTCTGGTGTTTAACAAGTAAGTATGTACTAAATGTTAGCTATTACTGATATTTGTCCTAGAGAGATGGAGAGTGAAGTATGAGCAAAGAGCTGTGGGAATATAGAGAAAGGAGTGATTTACTGGAGTGGAGTAATTTTCAAGAAAGAAACCACAGAAGATTTGGCCTTTTCTACATCTTTTGTTTGTTTGTTTGAGAAAAGAAAGTGATAATGCCATCATTTTTTTCCCCCTTCTGCATCAGAACAAGTAGCCTTTGTCTGTGGAGGAGCCATTTATTGCAGCCTTCATGAAAGACAGTTCTAATCTGTAGATCCCGAGGTCAAACTGTCTCTGGTGCAAAGACTCAGGGCATCATTTCTTTGAATCATGTCTTATTAGTAAAAATATTGATGCACTTCCCTGTTTTAAGAAAATTTCATTAATAAAAATCTAACCTTGAACAATAAGCCGCTAACCACTTTGCAGAACAATTATTCGCTTTACAAAATGGTCTGTAGCAAACTTATCTTATTTTTAAATAAGACACTCCTTGAATGTTAATTTCCAGCATTTTGATTTGCACTTTCCATTGAACTGAGGAGATGTTAGCTGTGGAATCTGAATTGCTCATCTGCGTAGCACCAAGCAACTGACTAACACTATTTAAAATTTTTACAACAGCTGTGAGATAGAAGTATTATTATTCGGGTCTTAGAGTTAAAGAAACCAAGACTCAGAGAAGTTTCCTTAGTTGCCTTATTTTACAAAACCAGGATATCAGAGTCTGGACTGAAAACTAGGTACCAGTGGCCGTGGTCTTCTCTACATGAAACAGCTTCTAAAAATCATTGGCTTAAAACATTCTCCAAAGAAAACATCGTCTACCTGGTATTCTAATCTCTCCGCTGAGAAACCAGAATAGGCTTTCAGGTTCTACTTTTTTTCTGTGGAGCTGTGTGGCTGTTTTGGTCTTGACTTTAACTTTGCTGGCAACACAATCATCAGTTTGGCCTCCCACTCCTACCTAACTCAGCTTTCCACCGCATTTAACAACAGGCCAGCTTGATAATGGAATTCTCTACTTCCCAAAACAAAAGATGGTGAGTGGAAATTTTACTCAATAACCCAATCCTTTTAACTTTAATTAAGCTTATTTCAAGCCTCTGTCTAAATTTGGAACTGACAACTTAATTGGTTGTCCAAGTAGAGGAGGGGAGAAAATGCTCTGTCTGGCTGGATCAGGACAAGAATCCTTTTAACAGTGGCAGCAAAGACAAAGCTACAAAGTATAAACTGCTTCTGATGTAGTAAAATTTTTCCAGGATCTCAGTTTGGAGGGATCACTTCTGGAGACATATTTTAGCCATTCGCTGGCAAACCCCAGTCATTTTTTCTCGTTTATGGTTGAACTTGCTGAGCCTTTGCCTTGAATCCATTCAAAAAATCATTATCTTAACTGCTACCCCAAAGGGGATAAATTCCTTAAATTTTGTCCAGTCATGTACCTTCTTCCAGATCATACTCTTCTCAATCAGTCCAACTAAGATGCAGTTACTTCCAGACTGCCTAACAGATAACCTAGAGTTGGATCAGTTCAGTCACACAGTCGTGTCCAACTCTTTGTGACCCCATGGAGTGCTGCACACCAGGCTTCCCTGTCCTTGACCATCTCTCAGAGCTTGCTCAAACTCGTGTCCATTGAGTCAGTGATGCCACCCAACCATCTCATCCTCTGTCATCCCCTTCTCCTCCCACCTTCAATCTTCCCCAGCACCAGGGTCTTTCCCAAGGAGTCAGTTCTTCACATCAGGTGGCCAAAGTTTTGGAGTTTCAGTTTCAGCATCAGTCCTTCCAATGAATATTCAGGACTAATTTCCTTGAGGATTGACTGGTTTGATCTCCTTGCAGCCCAAGGGACTCTCAAGAGTCTTCTCCAACATCACAGTTCAAAAGCATCAATTCTTCCACCCTCAGCTTATAGTCCAACTCTCCCATTCATACATGACTACTGGAAAAACCATAGCTTTGACTAGATGAACCTTTGTCGGCAAAGTAATGTCTCTACTTTTTATTAGGCTGTCTAGGTTGGTCATAGCTTTTCTTCCAAGGAGTGAGCGTCTTTTAATTTCATGGCTGCAGTCACCATATGTAGTTATTTTGGAGCCCAAAAAATAAAGTCTCTCATTTTTTCCTTTGTTTCCCCATCTATTTGCCATGAAGTGATGGGACGAGATGGCATGATCTTAGTTTTCTGAACATTGAGTTTAAGCCAACTTTTTCACTCTCCTATTTCATTTTCATCAAGAGGGTCTTTAGTTCCTCTTCACTTTCTGCCATAAGGGTGGTGTCATCTGCATATCTGAGGTTATTGATATTTTTCCAGGCAATCTTTATTACAGCTTGTGCTTCATTCAGCCTGGAATTTTCTCATGATGTACTCTGCATATAAGTTAAATAAACAGGGTGACAATATACAGCCTTGATGTACTCCTTTCCCAGTTTGGAACCAGTCTGTTGTTTCATGTCCAGTTCTAACTGTTGCTTCTTGACCTGCATACAGATTTCTCAGGAGGTAGGTCAGGTGGTCTGGTATTCCTATCTCTTTCAGAATTTTCCACAGTTTATTGTGATCCACACAGTCAAAGGCTTTGGAGTAGTCAATAAAGCAGGTGTAGATGTTTTTCTGGAACTCTTTTGTTTTTTCAATGATACTGTCTAGCAAAACTGAACTTAGATTCCATGTTTCCTTAAGGCAATAGACTACTGAAAAGGAGTATGTGTGTGTGTGTTTATGTATTTGCATGCGTGCATGTATTTATTTGACTGCAGCTCAGTGGGTCAAGAGGTCTACTTAGACTTCGACAACACAGGTCTCTAAGAAAGAACGAGGAAAACAATGGAGAATAAGCCTCAGAATCAGTACAGAGCTCTCAGTCTTGGCAATGTGTGAAATGACTAAGAAATTCCTTGCATCTCCAAATTTGTCTTCCTTTTTTATTAAAAAATAGTTTATTTCTTTACTTATGCTTGGCATTGCTGGGTCTTCATTGCTGTGCAGGCTTTTTTCTAGCTGTGGTGAGCAGGAGCTGCTCTCTAGTTTCAGTGTACAGGCTTTTCATCGTGGTGGTTTCTCTTGGCTCAGAACATGCGCTCCAGGGCACGTGAGCGTCAGTGGTTGCAGCTTGCCGATTCTAGAGCACAGGCTCAATAGTCATGGTGCATGAGCTTAGTTGCGCTGCAACATGTGGGATCTTCCCAGATTAGAGCTCGAACCTGTGTCCCCTGCATTGACAGGTGGATTCTTTGCCACTGAGCCTCCAGGAAAGCCCAAATTAGTCTTCTTAGTAATGAAGCTTATATGGAAGGAACACTGGCAAAAGTAAACAAAAATGTCAAATAAAAGGAGCCTCAGAGATTACCTAACCCACCTACCTTCCTTTATTGGTGATTTTACTGACATTCAGACAGATGAATTCCCCAAGGTCATAGAGGTAGTCAGGAAACCAGTAGTCTGTGATATTTAGTCTATGGCTCTATCCAACAGGATCTATGTCACTTGTTCATTTTCTGTGGTCTTATGTGTCCTGATTTACTATGGTATTCTTCACTTCTTATAAGTCACAGAAGTTAGAATCTACACTCAATCATAGAGCCCATGAGAGGCATGAATACATCAACACAATAGAAAAATAAGGTTGTACAGAGTGAGAGGTGATATTCTGAAAATCAGAAGGCTTCCTTTTCTTTTAAACTTTCCATGCTTCCTTAAGGCAATAGAGTACTTAGATTGGGTGTTCAGGAGCTTTGAAAATATAGTTTTATGAGCAAGTTTTTGTTGTGTGAATAGCTTGGTACCTAGAGATGAGAAAACTCTTCAGTGTGGTGTTGTCAAAATCAGCTCCCTCATCCAGTGACCTAACAGTCCTGTGCTCACTGGTAGCACCAAGACATTTCCCTTTCGCTTTCTGCTGGACTCTGGCTTGCCATCCATTTATCACGTCTCATGCATGATAAATCTGGAAACTTTAAGTGACTTCCAATTTTTAGGCTTTTGTCCTCATTTAGACCCATGTTTCCTGCAGGGAGCAGCTAACAGTATAGATACTGGACATGCCAGACATAGAACTGAGATCAGGAGTCTGTGTTGTTGGTGGCGCTCAACAGGTTGTGCTCAGTAGCTTGCCCTTGCATCTTTATGCAAGTAGCTGCATGTTTATGGGTCTTTTGTGCCATCCCTGGTCAGTTAAAAAAGGATCCAATATCCCAATTCATAAATTCATGTTTAAAGCACTATTCATTTATTCCATTCGTCCTACGGTTTTTCACTGAGCATCTACTATGTTCAAAGCATTACTTATTTGCCTACCATATTCATAATTTCTGTCATAGCTCATATTCCTTGTATTACCTACACATTTTTTGGCCATATCCCCTCCAAAATAACTTAATATTTTCACTGTAATCAATTCACTCTTTGCTTGAATTTATATCAAAAGTAGATTTTGGAGTTTGTGTTACTTACCCCAAAGGCAAACTCGCTGACTCTGTCTTCCCCACTGAATATGGCAGATGTTAGAGTAGTTATCACTCATGTGAGGAATGTGGAGTTTCTTGTAGCAAGTGGTACAAAACTGCAAACATTCCTCAGGAGACTTAAAGTCTCTGGGTTACTTTTTCTTTTAATCTATTTATTTTTAATTGAAGGATAATTGCTTTACAGAATTTTGTTGTTTTCTGTCAAACATCAACATGAATCAGCCATAGTTACTTTTTATATGAAAGAAATGGCAACCTGGATCAACAACAGAAGATTTGAGTGGAGGCTCCCGGGTGTACCATTGTCTCTCTTTCAGGTTGCCTTGTGAAGCCCAGGCTGGAAGTCACCACCTGGTAGGGAATTGTCTTGGGTGCATCTGAGTACAATTCCAACTTAGTAATGCAAAATTTGGCTAGCACTAACCATATCCTCAGAGCCCTAAAAAGAAAGAGGTTGGAATAAGTATCCACATGTCGCCTCAACACCCTGCCTTGGATCATGAGATCTACCCCAGGCGTAGCATAATCAAGGAGGCTGTAACGAGACCTAGCCATGATTGAGTCACATAAAGTTGACCTAGAACCCTGATGGGATAGGTGTTCACCCATCCAGCAGATATTGATGAAGTGACTGCTCTATGCCAGGCATTGTTCTAAGTGCTGAAGATATTAGTAAACAGTACAGAATCCCCACCCCTAGAAACTTACACTCTAAAGGAACTAGATAGTGAATGTGTAGGTGTTGCCATTCTTCAGTTGCTCAGTCGTGTATACTGCTTTGTGACCCCATGAACTGCAGCACACCAGGCTTCCCTGTCCTTCACTGTCTCCCGGAGTTTGCTCAAACTCATTTTCATAGAATCAGTGATGCCATCCAACCATCTTATCCTCCGCTGTCCCCTTCTCCTTCTTCCCTCAATCTTTCCCAGCATCAGGGTCTTTTCCAGTGGGTCAGCTCTTTGCGACAGGTGGCCAAAGTATTGCAGCTTCAACTTCAGCATCAGTCCTTCCAATATATATTCAGGGTTGATTATCTTTAGGATCTACTGGTTTAGATAACTGAACATGAGCCCTTTCCCCCTGTTCTTTCTTCATCACGGGCCAGGTAAGTACCATAAAAGGTGAATGTCTCTGTATAAGAGAGAGTCTGGGATGATGTGACAAATGATGTCATGGGGGAGGAGAGAGTCCAGGAAAAGAGTAGGAATGGTTAAGCTGATGATGTTGTTATTGCTACTTAGTTGCTCAGTCATGTCCAACTCTTTTCTGATCCCATGGACTGTAGCCTGCCGGGCTTCTCTGTCCATGGGTTTTCCTGGGCAAGAATACCAGGATGAATTACCATTTTCTTCTCTAGAAGATCTTCCCTGCCCAGGGATAGAATGTGTCTCCTGCATTAGCAGGAGGATTCTTTAACACTGAGCCACCAGGGAAGCCCTAAGCAGATTATATTAATAGACAATCTAGGAGATCAGTCCTGGGTGTTCATTGGAAGAACTGATGCTGAAGCTAAAACTCCAATACTTTGGCCACCTCATGCCAACAGTTGACTCATTGGAAAAGACCCTGATGCTGGGAGAGATTGGGGGCAGGATGAGAAGGGGATGACAGAGGATGAAATGGCTGGATGTCATCACCAACTCGATGGACATGAGTTTGGGTAAACTCTGGGAGTTGGTGATGGACAGGGAGGCCTGGCGTACTCCGATTCACGGGGTCGCAAAGAGTCGGACACAACTGAGTGACTGAACTAACTGACTGACCTAAAATGTAGTTCCCTTCCTTTCAAATCACAGCTAGAAGAATAAGGCCAGGATTAGACAACACCCTTCTCAGATACACAGTTTATAATTTGAGGGAGCTGACCTTGTAAAAGGAATGTCAATAAGACCATAATAAAATTAAAAGATCAGCAAATCAAAACCACAATGAGGTACCACTACACGCCAGTCAGGATGGCTGCTATCCAAAAGTCTACAAGCAATAAATGCTGGAGAGGGTGTGGAGAAAAGGGAACCCTCTTACACTGTTGGCGGGAATGCAAACTAGTACAGCCGCTATGGAAAACAGTGTGGAGATTTCTTAAAAAGCTGGAAACAGAACTGCCATATGACCCAGCAATCCCACTTCTGGGCATACACACTGAGGAAACCAGATCTGAAAGAGACACATGCAGCCCAATGTTCATCACAGCACTGTTTATCATAACCAGGACATGGAAGCAACCTAGATGCCCATCAGCAGACGAATGGATAAGGAAGCTGTGGTACATATACACCATGGAATATTACTCAGCCATTAAAAAGAATTCATTTGAATCAGTTCTAATGAGATGGATGAAACTGGAGCCCATTATACAGAGCGAAGTAAGCCAGAAAGATAAAGACCATTACAGTATACTAACACATATATATGGTATTTAGAAATATGGTAACAATAACCCTATATGCAAAACAGAAAAAGAGACACAGATGTACAGAACAGACTTTTGGACTCTGTGGGAGAAGGCGAGGGTGGGATGTTTTAAGAGAACAGCATCGAAAAATGCATATTATCTAGGGTGAAACAGACCACCAGCCCAGGTTGGATGTATGAGACAAGTGCTCGGGCCTGGTGCACTGGGAAGACCCAGAGGGATCGGGTGGAGAGGGAGGTGGGAGGGGGGATCAGAATGGGGAATACATGTAAATCCATGGCTAATTCATGTCAGTGTATGACAAAAACCACTAAAATATTGTAAAGTAATTAGCCTCCAACTAATAAAAATAAATGGAAAAAAAAACTATAATTCCAGAAAAAAAGTAAAAATAAAATTAAAAGATCACAAAATATTTGATGATGATGATATAAAGCAATAAGAACAAGAAATACATAGTAGAGAAAGCAGAGCTAATGGAGCAGAAAAAGCAGGAACTTTGAATAAGCAGAAAACAGATCCTGAGGGAAATAAGGAAAGGTTTATTGCAAACATGAAAAAAAGAGCAGATGTGTTTAAGGAAGAACCAGTTAGAAATATTGGATGTGAAACAGTGTAATTATTTAAATCAAAGGTTCTATAACAATTTAAATAGCAGAATAGCTACAAAGAATTAATTAATGGGCTGGAAAATCATGTTGAGGAGATTATCCAGAATAAGGGGATGGCATAAATAGACAGAACATATTTGAAAAAAATTAAAGAGATAGATCAAATTACAGAGCAAATATTCCAGAAAGAAAGATTTGAAAAGGCAATGTAGGAAGGTAATCTTTGAAAAAAAAAAGTGAGTGTTTTCCAGAACTAAAGACACATGACTTTAGATTAAAAATGGTTTCAGAGTGTATCAGCCCACAATAAGCAGATAAATAAAACTATACGTCCAGACACAGCAGAATGAAATTTAATAAATGGCTTCCAGAGTGAAAAACCAATTACCTCTAAAGCCACAGGCAGAAGATAGGACCTCAAATTTCTCAAAATCAACAAAACAATGAGATCACATGTTGTTAGTGGAGCTGGAGAAGGAAAGGATTCTAGATTACCCAGGAAATAGATAGTTCAAATGATGGGGCAAAATAAAAATCTTTTCACCTTATCACTCACAGACTACATCTAAAGTATTATTTTTAGTATATTCCCTAATGAGATTACGTTAGTCCACAAAGAAGCAATAATTATGAAAAGCAAGAATAAGGACATTAATAAATATTATTTGTTTTGATAAACAGTAACTAAAAGGAAACATCTAATTTACAACATCTAATCTACAGCTTAATGTCACATCAAAACTGCTGAGGTGAGTTGCTGTGGAGAACAAAGGGAGTTAAAAGTCAGCCAAGGTTCTTAACATGTAAGAGAAGGAGACATAAGTATTGAATAAATTGAGGCATTCGCCAGGAAAAGAGAACTGGATCCTTTTGTAAGAGAATTGTAGCCATCAGAAAATGCAATGAAATGCGTAAGTTTAAATAAGCAATGGAGGATCAAAGGAGAAAAAGAAGGAAAAAAAGAAAGATAGATTAATCTAAGCAATAAAAACTGTTCTGAGACAAACCAAAAAGACGGTAGAAATACATCCATATTCCCTGGTATAATAATAAATAAAATGTATTAAAGACATAAATCTAGAGACAGAAAAGTTTAAGAATCTAGAGTATCCTTTTTTTAACTTAAAATAAGACAAAAAAGTTGTAAATAAAGATATGAGAAAAGAGATAGTAGGCAATCATGAAATATAAAAATAAAGCTGAGATAAAGTGGTAAAGAACCTACATGCCAAAGTGGGAGACTTAAGAAAACATGGGTTTGATCCCTGGGTAGGGAAGATCCACTGGAGGAGAACATGACAACCCACTCCAGTATTCTTGCCGGGAGAATCCCATGGATAAAGGAACCTGGAGGGTTCATTGGGTCACAAAGAGTCAGACACGACTGAAGTGACTTAACTAGATAATCTTAGCTAGCTAATATCAAATAAAGTGGAATTAAAAAATACATACACACACATATATAATACATATATCTGAGTTAGGAAATAGCATAGAACAACTTGGTACCACTCAATATAAAAGCTAGTTGCAATTATCATTAATGATTTTATTACAAGATAAATTATAGGCAAATCTCTTATGCAAAACAATTCCAAATAACTTGTGTAAATATTTTGCCTTTAAGAGGAAGGAGCATAACTCTCTACTTGTAAGTGTGAGAGCTCATAGTGACTTCCTTCCAAAGAGTACAGTATGGAGAAAGGGGGGAAGTATAAGTTAACAGCAGAGAAACCTGACAAATATTAACTACCACAATCAAGTGATCAAAATTCCTATCAACAGATGAAAATGGCGTGTTCCTTTTGATCTTCCTCTCCCAAGTCTATAATCTCTGTCTAATGAAAAAAACACCAGACAACTCCTATATGAGTAACAGTCTATAAAATACCAGGCTAGTACCTTTAAAAACAGGTTAAGGTAACCAGAAATAATGCAAGTCTGAGAAACTGTCACTGCTAAAAGCCTGAGGGAACTTGATGGCTAACTGTTGTATGGTATTCTAGATAGGATCCAGGAATAGAAAAATAGACATTGGGTAAAAGCGAAGGACACCTGAATAGTGTCTGAACTTTATTTAATCATAATGTATGAACATTTGTTCATTAATTGTAACAACCATGCCAATGTAAGATATAAATGATAGCAATAATATTTGTTGAGTATATTGGATCACTCTATGTTATCTTCATAATTTTTCTGTAAACCTAATGATTCTTTTAAAATTGTTCAAAAATATTATCTAAAAAACGCTAGCTAACAGGCTTTTTTAAAGGATCCTAGTAGGAAGTCAAGAGATACCTGGAGTAACAGGCAACTTTTTGGTCTTGGAGTACAAAATGGAGCAGGACAAAAGCTAGCAGAGTTTTGTTAAGAGAACACATTGATCATGAAAAACACCCTCTTCCAACAACACAAGAGACAGCTCTATACATGGACATCACCAGATGGTCAATACTGAAATCAGATTGTTTATATTCTCTGTGGTCGAAGATGGAAAAGCTCTATACTTTCAGCAAAAACAAGACCCGGAGATGACTGTGGCTCAGATCATGAACTCCTTATTGCAAAATTCAGGCTTAAGTTGAAGAAGGTAGGAAAAACCATTTGGCCATTCAGGTGTGACCTAAATCAAATCCCTTATGATTATATAGTAGAGGCGATGAATAGATTCAAGGAATTAGACCTGGTAGACAGAGTGCATGAAGAACTATGCAGAGGGATTTGTAACATTGTACAGGAGACAGTGACCAAAACCATCCCCAAAAAAGAAATGAAAGAAGGCAAAGTGGTTGTCTGATGAGGCTTTAAAAATAGCTGAGAAAAGAAGAGAAGTTGAAAGGCAAAGGAGAAAGGGAAAAATATACTGAACTGAATGCAGAACTCCAGAGAGTAGCAAAGAGAGATAAGAAGGCCTTCTTAAGTGGATAGTGCAAAGAAATAGAGGGAAACAATAGATTGGGAAAGACTAGAAATCTCTTAGAGAAAACTGGAGATACCATACAGCACAGAAATAGTAAGGACCTAGTACAAGCAGAAGAGACTAAGAAGAGGTGGCAAGAATACACAGAAGAACTATACTAGATAACTCAGATAACCATGATGGCTCTAGGTCAGTCACCTAGAGCCAGACATCTGGGAGTGTGAAATCCAAGTGGGCCATAGGAAGTGTTACTATGAACAAAGCTAGTAGAGGTGATGAAATTCCAGCTGAGCTATTGCAAATCCTAAAAGATGATGCTGTTAAAATGCTACACTCAATATGTCAACAAGTTTGGAAAACTCAGCAGTGGCCACAGGACGGATAAAGTCAGTTTTCATTCCAATCCCAAAGAAGGGTAATGCCAAAGAATGTTCAAACTACCATGCAATTGTGCTCTTTTCACATGCTAGCAAGGGTATGCTCAAAATCCTTCAAGCTAGGCTTCAGCAGTATGTGAATTGAGAACTTCCAGATGTACAAGATGGATTTAGAAAAGCCAGAGGAACCAGTGATCAAATTGCCAGCATCTGTTGGATCATAGAGAAAGCAAGGGAATTCCAGAAAAACATCTGCTTCATTGACTATGTGAAAACCTTTGACTTTGTGGATCACAACCAACTGTGAAAAATTATTTAAGAGATGGGAATACCAAACCACCTTACTGACCTCCTGAGAAACTTTTATGCAGGTCAAGACACAATAGTTAGAACCAGACATGGAAAAATGGACTGATTCAAAACTCAGAAAGAAGTATGACAAGACTGCATATTGTCATCTTGCTTATTTAACTTCTATGGAGAGTACATCATGGGAAATGCCAGGCTGGATTAATCCAAGTTGAAATCAAGATTGCTGGGAAAACTATCAACAACCTCAGATATGCAGATAAAACCACTCTAATAGCAAAAAATTAAGAGGAACTAAAGAATCTCTTGATGAGGGTGAAAGAGGAGAGTGAAAAAAGCTGGCTTGACACTCAACATTCAAAAAACTAAAATCATGGCATCCAATTCTATTACTTCACGGTAAATAGGGGAAAAAGTAGAAACTAACAGATTTTCTTTTATTGGGCTCAGAATCACTGCAGATGGTGACTGCAACCATGAAATTAGAAGAAACTTACTCCTTGAAAGGAAAGTTATGACCAACCTAGACAGTGTTTTTAAAAGCAGAAACATCACTTTGCCGACAAAGATCTGCATAGTCAAAGCTGTGGTTTTTCTGGTAGTCATGTATCGATGTGAGAGTTGAACCACAAAGAAGGCTGAATGCCAAAGAACTGATGCTTTTGAACTGTGGTGTTGGAGAAGACTCTTGAAATTTCCTTGGACAGCAAGGAGATCCAACCAGTCAATCCTAAAGGAAATCAACCCTGAGTATTTATTGGAAAGACTGATGCTGAAGCTGAAGCTCCAGTACTTTGGGCACTTGATGTGAAGAACTGACTCACTGGAAAAGACTTTGATTCTGGGAAAGACTGAAGACAAAAGGAGAAGAGGGCAACAGGGGATGAGATGGTTAGATAGCATCACCGACTCAATACACATGAATCTGAACACATTCTGGGAAATAGTGAAGGACAGGGGTGGCTAGTGTGCTGTAGGCCAGAGGGGTGCAAAGAGTTGGACATGACTTAGCAACCAAACAACAACAACAAATTCAAAATATAAGAGCTAAGTCTGTAAACCTTCAAAGAAAACATATGAGCAATTCTTGGTTAGACAACAGTTTCTAGATTTGACACCAAAAACATTAGCCACAAGAGAAAAAAAATTGTACCAAAATTAAAAACATATAAACAATACATTAAGAAAGACAGAAACAATCCACAGAAAGTAATAAAATATTAACAAATGGTAAATTTGATAAGGGAATTATATCAAGAATATAAAAAGAACATATAAAACTCAATAATAAAAGGAAAACCCAATTGAAAATTGGGTCAAGGATCTAAATAGGCATTCATTTAAAAAATATATGCAAGTAGCCAACAATTATATCATTAATCATTAGAGAAATGCAGATGAAAACACTATTGAGGTAACATTTCTCATCCACATAATGGCTAAAATAAAATGCTTTCTAGATGGGGAGAGATTTGAAACCTAGATATTGTTGTTGGGATTGTGGAATTGTTCCACTGCTTTGGAAACTCCTCAGTTTGCCTGTTCATCAGGATGTCAGTCAGAGTTACCATATAGTCCAGCTGGTCTACTCTTAATATACCTGAGAGAAATGAAAACTTATGTTCACACAATAACTTGTACCTGAATATCCATAGTAGCATAATCCATCAGAGCTAAAAATACAGAAACAACAGCGACCAATGTCCACCAACTGATGAATGGATAAAAAATATGGAATATCCATACAATGGAATATTATTTGGCAATAAAAAGAAATATCAATAATATTATGGCATGAATAAATCTTGAAAATATTATCCTAAGATAAAGAAGCCAGACATAAAAGACAGCATATTGTATGGTTACATTTACATGAAACACCCAGAATAGGAAAATTCATAGACACTTGAAATAGATTCATATTTGCCCAAGGCTGAAGGTAGGAGAGAAGAAGGAATGGCTTACAATGGGTACAGATTTTTTCAAGGGTAACAAAAACATTCTAAGTTTGTGGTGGTGAGTGCACAACTCTGAGAATAAAGTAAAAACCATAGATGCATGTACTTTAAAAGAGTGAATTTTGTGGTTAATTCCATTAGAAAAATTGAATGCCATAAATACCTTGTTTATTTGAGTAAACAGAATACGTTTCTTCTTTGGCACACATAAACCATTCTTCAAAACCACTCATGTATCAGGCCACAGAGGACTTTCAATAAATTCAAAGACTCAGCACCATACATTATGGCCTCTGACCACCACATAAAATTAGAAATTAATAATGAAAGAACATGGTTAGCATTCCCATGTGAAAGGGAACTATAATAATCATGCCTCTAAATAACTCGTGGGTTAAAAAGGAAATAAACAGGGAAATTGTAAACTATTACAGCTGAATAAAATGAAAGCAGTGTATTTCAAAATGTGTGATGTGCTCCTAGAGAGTAACAAGAAGGAAATGTAGAGCTTTGACTGTAATTATCAGAAAACAAGTGAGGCTGGAGATACATGAGGTTTGATTCAATAGGCTAGAAATATAGAAACAGAACACATTTCAGGGAATAAAAAGAAATGAAATAACAAAAATGAGGCCAGAAATCAGTGGAGTGCAGGAAACCAGGAATTGTTTTTAAAGTTTGTTCTTTGAAAAACAAAAGTAACAAATAACTATGTTGCTATACAGAAGAAGCATATAATAAGAAAATTTTTTAAAATAAGAAAATCTATAAAATATAGCAGATTGTATAAAGGCACAAAATATAATGAACAATTGTAAGCTAACAGATTGGGTAACCTAGATTAAGCAATACAGTTTTAGAAAAGTACAATGTCAAAAAAAAAAAAAAAAAGCAAGAGTAGCGATCAAAAAATGGAAATGGTAGTACAAACCAGTGCACCCCTGGACACATACTTCCTCCCACTCCATCATACATTTTCTTGTTCAATTCTTGGACTACTGGTTCTTTTCCCACCTGTCCACTTGCCAGATTTCTCCTTAACTGATATTTTTAAACAGGGAATATGATCACAATCTACCTTGCTTATCACTATGATCTGGCTTCCTACAAGTCTAAGTGAAGTTCCATAATCTTCTCCTTATTCTTTGACATAATCATTTAGAAGGGCTTCCCTGGTGGCCCAGTGGTAAAGAATCTGCCTGCCAATGTAGTAGATGTGAGTTAGATCTGTGGGTCGGAAGATCTCCTGGAGAAGAAAGTGGCAATCCACTCCAGTATTCTTGCCTGGGAAATCCCAGGTACAGAGGAGCCTGGCAGGCTGCAGTCCATGGAGTCTCCAAAGAGTCAGACAAGACTTGGCAACTAAAGAACAACAGCAATCATTTAAAACTGTACTTCTGGAAGAGGTTACCTCTTGATGCTTTTGTCCATGCTTTCCCCTCTGTTTCAATGTCTCACTTATCTTTTCCATCATCTTCTTCTCTTCTTACGTTTTAGAACTCGGCCCCAGTATCATTTTTCCTGGAAGAGAGAATTCACTTCCAGTCTGCCTGAACTTCAGTCACTTTGCAATCTTGATTCAATCTACATGCAGGTAAGTAGCATTTGCTTTCATAAATGCAAAACCAGCATCCTTTGCCATAAAGAGAAGGTAGGTGAGAAACTAAATAATTTCTAACATTCAGTTTTAAATGGGTACTGAGCAGGCTCTTGACTCTCCACCTGTGTTCTGTTTTTCAGTTTATTAAAAAGGTTATTATTATATAATATGTTCAACAAGGGATAAAAACAAGCACCAAGCCAATATTTTTCTCATTAGTGTTACAGAAGAATTGAGAGAGATAATTGTAAAGGATTAATTTCCTTAATTTCACAGACATCATTCTGTGTCTCATACACAGGTGAACTGAGATTTGCCAAAGATATTAGGTTGGTGCAAAAGTAATTACGGCTTCAGACCCTGAATTTAAATCATTATAACTAGGCTCAAACACATTTTTATTAATCAAAATAGGAACAACCATTACATTAATGTAAATCATTACAATGTAAAAGTCATTACAATCAACACATTATTTTCCAAAGAGAAATAAGTTTATTTATTCATGTAGCCTAAAGATCCATGTTTTGGGATTGGACCAACTCTTGGAAAGCATCTTCTGCATTGTGTTGGTTGTGGAATCATTTTCCCTGAAGAAAGCGGTCAGGGTACTTGAAAATGTGGTAGTCAGTTGGTGAGAGGTCAGGTGAATAAGGTGGGTGAGGCAAAACTTTATACCCCAATTTGCTCAACTTTTGAAATGTTGGTTGTGCGATGTACAGTCAGGTGTTGTCAGAAGAATCGAGTCCTTTCTGACCAATGTCAGCTGCAGGCATTTCAGTTTTTGGTGCATCTCATCCATTTGCTGAGCATATTTCTCAAATGTAATGGTTTCACCAGGATTCAGAAAGCTGTAGTGGATCAGACTGGCAGCAGGCCACCAAACAGTGACCATGCTTCTTTGTGGTGCAAGTGTGATTTGGGAAATGCTTTGGAGCTTCTTCTTGGTCCAGTTGCTAACCTGGTTGTCGTATAAAACCCACTTTTATGGGTTTTCCCATCACAATCCAATTTAGAAATGATTCATTGTTGTGAAGAATAAGAGAAAGTGACTCTTCAAGATGACAATTTTTTTGATTTGTGGTCAGCTCGTGAGGCACACGCTTAAGAGTTTTTTCACCTTTCTGATTTGCTTCAAATGCCGAGTGACTGTAGAATGATCAGTGTTGAGTTCTTTGGCAACTTCTCGTGGTTTTAAGAAGAACAGCTTCAGTGATCCTCTCAGTTGGTCGTTTTCAGCTTCGGATGGGTGGCCACTGCACTCTTCATCTTCAAGGCTCTCATCTCCTTTATAAAACTTCTTGAACCACCACTGCATTGGACGTTCATTAGCAGTTCCTGAGCAAAATGCACGGTTGATGTTGTGAGTTGTCTCTGCTGCTGTATGACTCATTTTGAACTCAAATAAGAAAATTGCTTGAATTTGCTTTTTGTCTAACATCATTTCCATAGTCTAAAATACACATAAAATAAACAGCAAGTAATAACTCACTGACAAAAAGCATAAAGCAAGAAATGTGCATTAAAATGATGTATAACACAACTACATTTATTTAAGAATGTATTCCAATATCAAATGGCAATTTTGACAATGCATAACCACAGTTACTTTTGCACCAACCTAATAGGATTTCTGCCCCCAGGGAGTTCCCATAAGGTGCCAGCTTCACTCTGATATTTGTTCACATGTGAGGCTCTTAAATACAAGCACACATGTTCATACACGCAAAAGAAATGACCAATATGGACTACCCAAAAAGTCATGGGCAAATTTTGATCAGGAGGGAGCTAGTTGGGGGCAGGAGGTGGCCTTTAATGTGTCCCTTGTAAATAGGCACTTGGCTACCTTCTCCTGCATTTGACGGTGGCTGTTGATTCTTGATTGTGGACAGGGAAGCACCACTAAAGGTACCGTGTGAGAGTGAACTTGCTTAGGTTCCTAAATTTCTTTTGATGGTAAAAATTAATTTTAGAGAAATAGTTGAAATGCACTTGATTTTCAGATCAAAAGCACCTACAAATATTATCATCTTTCAAATGTGATTACTTCCATTTAAATTAAGGTGATTTCTAGTTACCATATAGAATTTTGGTTTTACAGAAGCTCCAAAAAAAATTTTTTTTGACAAAATACTTCCTTGCAGTTAAGTACCTCTCCAATTTGAAAAGAAGTTTAATTAAACCTCTATTTCTAAGCCGCTAAGAAACTAAAATAAGTAGTCGAACATTATATCAGAGTACCTGTCTTGACAAATGATAAAACTCAAAAGAAGTCATCAACATGGTGTGGTAGAAGAAGAAGGTGAATCATAATTGTGGAATTATATCCATGTGCCCTGCCCTTCATAAGCAGGATCAGTATATGGCAGCCCAGAAAGAATTTTTAATATCCAAGGTCAAGCAGATATAAGTGGTGGAGTACAGAAGCCAAGATGTATACCTGCCTGTCTCTGATGTGTTTTTGCAGTGTCACATTGCTAATTTCATCCAGGATGATAACTTCTAAGTTGGAGCTGTAGATCTTATTGTCCTTAACAATCTGCATGGGACATAAAATAGAATCACCCATTCTAAGTTTTTTGAACTCTGACAAAGTATTCAGTATTGTACTACCACTATAAATCAGAATATAGATTTAAGAACCAACATACCAGTAATTAGAAGTGTCCAAATGCACAAATCAGAAGATAGAAATGGGCAGAATCAGTTTAAAAATAGCCCAACTATTAACTACTTTAAAAAAAAACTCGTTTTGAATTCAACAACATATATGGTTTGAAAAATAAAAGAATGGGAAAAGTTGTACTGTGCAAATATTGATTTAAAATTCAGGAATGGTGAAATATCTGAAAAAGTAGGGAAGACAAGGGAAACAAGGCAAACTTAAAATGAAAACAATTACATAAAGACAAAAGCACAAATCAACAGAGTAATGTACGTAGCCTAACTGTACAAGTCAAAACACAGAGCTTCAAAATAGAATAAACAAAGAGCTGACACATAACCCTTCTGATCTGATCTATAGCTACTTCACTTGCTAACCAGGTATCCTTTTTGCCTTCTGTTAGTTTCTAAACTTATTAAGACATTGCATACTTTCATGCAAAAGTACTTTTTTATATTTATGTTGTTCTCTCTTTACCCGCTTTTTATGGAAGTGTAGTTGATGTACGATATTGCATTTCTTTCACTTGTGTAACAGTGATTTGACAATCAGATTATGGAAAGATTACCATGACAAGTCTAGTTGCTATATAAAATTACTTCAGTATTATTTATTATATTCCTTATGCTGTGCATTACATCCCTGGGACTTATTTATCTTATAGCTGGGAGCTTGTATCTCTTAAGCCCCTTGAAGTATTTCACCCACTCCCCCAACTCATTTCCCCTCTGGCAAATACCAGTTTGCTTCTTGTACTTATAAGCATCCTTTTTGTTTGCTTGTTTGTTTCTATATATTTTACAGACAAGGGAAATCATACAATACTTGTCTTTCTCTGTCAGACTTATTAGCTCACTTAGCATAATACTCTTTAAGTTCATCCATTTTGTTGCAAATGGCACAAATTCATTCTGTTTTATGGCTGAGAAATATTCCATTGTGTATACATGCCACATCTTCTTTTATCCATTTATCAATGGGCACATAGGTTATTGGCTATTATGGATAACACTGCAATAAATATAGTGGTACATATATATTTTTAGTTAATGTTTTTGTTTTTCTCTGCTAAATATCCAGAGGTGGACTTGCTGGATTTTTAAGATAGTTCTATTTTTATTTTATGAAGAATCTTCATACTGTTTTTTATAGTAGCTACACCAACATACATTCTCACCAATAGTTCATGACATTTCCCTTTTCTCCACATCCTCATCAATGCTTGTTATTTGTTGTCTTTTTGATGATAGCTATTTAGATAGGTGCGAGATGATAAATCGTTGTGGTTTTGATTTGCATTTCCCTGGTGATTACTGATGTTGAACTTCTTTGGCTAGTTTTTTTCCTTTAACTTCCATATTAGCTATACAAGTAGTTGACCCACTATCTTGATTACATCTTTACTTTTACTGGTGAGTTGTTTCTTTCATGATTTTCATATTTCTACTTACGTTTCTTCCTGTTTAAACAAATCTCTTTAACATCTCTTATAGGGTCAGTTTAATAGTGGTGAAATAGTTCAGCTTTTGCTTGTTCAGGGAAGTCTTTATCTGGACTTCAATTCTAATGATAAACTTCCAGATAGAATATTATTTTTAAATTTTTATTTATTTTAAAAAATGTATTTCCTTTCATTGGAGGATATTGCTTTATGATATTGTGTTGGTTTCTGTCATATATCAATATGAATCAGCCATAGTCACATATATGTCTTCTCCCTCTTGAATATCCCTCCCACCTCTCACCGTATCCACCCCTCTAGGTTGTCACAGAGCCCTGGGTTTGAGCTCCCTGCATCATACAGTAAATTTCCACTGGCTACCAAATTTTACATATGGTAATATGTATGTTTAAGCGCTGCTCTCTCAATTCATCCCACCAAATTTTACATATGGTAATGTGTGTGTTTAAGCGCTGCTCTCTCAATTCATCCCACCCTCTCCTTCCCCTCCTGTGCCCATGAGTCTGCTATGTCTGCATTTCCACTGATGTTCTAACACATGCATCCTGATGTTCATTGCAACACTGTTTACAATAGCTAGGGTGTGGAAGCAACCTAGATGTGTCCATCGACAGATGAATAGATAAAGAAGTTGTGGTACGTATACACAATGGAATATTACTCCACCATTAAAAGGAACATATCTGACTCACTTCTAATAAGGTGGATAAACCTAGAGCCTATTACACAGAGTGAAGTAAGTCAGAAAGAGAAAGACAAATGTTATATATTATAAATGCATATATTAAATATATGGATTCTAGAAAGATGATACAGATAGAATATTCTTGATGGGAAGGTTTTTTTTTTTTTTTTCCTTTCACTACTTTGAATAAGTCATGCCACTCCCTCCAGCCTCTGAAGTTTATGCCGAAAAGTCAACTGATAGTTTTATGAGGGCTCCCCTATAAGTAACTTGTCTTTCTCTGGCTGCTTTTAAGTTTCTCTCTTTTTTATATTTTCAACATTTTCATTGATATCTTTGTGTGAATCTCTTTGGGTTCATCTTGTTTGGGACACTCAGTGCTTCCTGGACTTGAATGTATTTTTTGTTTACCAGATTAGGAAAGTTTTCAACAATTTCTTTCTTCAAATATGTGTTCTTTCATTTTTTTTCTGTTTTCTCTCTCTGACACATGTTAGTACACTTCATGTTGTACAAGAGGTCCCTTTAACTACGCTCATTTTTAAAATTTTTCTTTGTGTTGTTCTGATTGAGTGATACCCTCTAGCCTGTATTCTAGAGCGGTAAAGATCCAACCAGTCAACCCTAAAGGGAATCAGTCCTGAATATTCATTGGAAGGACTGATGTTGAAGCTGAAACTCCAATACTTTGGCCACCTGATGCAAGGAATTGACTCCTTGGAAAAGACCCTGATGCTGGGAAAGATTGAAGGCAGGAGAAGGGGATGACAGAGGATGAGATGGTTGGAGGGCATCACTGACTCTACGGACATGAGTTTGAGTAAGCTCCCGGAGTTGGTGATGGACAGGGAAGCCTGGTGTGCTGCAGTCCATGGGGCTGCAAAGAATCAGACACAATTGAGCAACTGAACTGAACTGAATCCTTTCTTCTGCATCGTCTAGTCTTCTGTTGTTTTCCTCTAGTGTAGTTTTCTTTTCCATTATTATATATTTTTGGCTTTGATCAGTTCTTTATATTATGTGCTCTTTGTTGAAGCTTTCACTGTGGTCTTCCATTCTGTGCCTGCATTCAAGGAGTGTCTTTATGACCACTGTTTTGAATTATTTATTTCATGTGTTGCTTATCTCTGTTTGGTTTACTTCTTTTTCTGAAGTTTTGACAAGTTGTTTTCTCACATATTCCTTTGTCTCCTCATTTTGTCTAATTTTCTGTGCTTGTTTCTCTGTGTTAGGTAAATCAGCCATGTCTCCTTGTCTTAAAGGGGTGGCTTTGTGTAGATGTTCTGTGTTCATCAGAAATGCATTTCCCCCTGGTCGCCAGAGCCAGGTGCTCTAGGAATGCCCCCCTGTGGGCTGTGTGTGTACATGTGTGGGTGGACCATGCCTACTGTGGGCGTGCTAGTGTGTGAGGTTGGTCTCCAGTGTGGCTGGCTGTAAGACCCTGTTGCAACTATTGTGGGTTCTCTGGCATGATGGGTTAGTTCCTGAGGCAGGAGCTGCTTTGGGATGGTGCAGGTGCTGGTCAGGGTCATCCTCTGAGTTCGGTCAGGATGGGGAACCACTTTGGAGGGGCTTCACTGCCAGCCTAGATCGCCCACAATGATTGGCAAGGCAGGGGCCTCCTTAGAGGTACTCTAGAGATGGCCAAGTGTTCCTGTTGGGAGCGGCTGGCTGTGGGCTGCTTGGCAGGAGTGTACTAACAGTGTCAGGTCCACAGGTGAATCTGGGGCAGAGTAAATGGTGATAATAGGTTACAGAGGGAGAGTCAGAAATCGCTCTTGCCAGTGCAAGGCCAGCTAGGTAGAAGGGAGTCACAAACACGCAAAGTTCCAACAGACCCCTGACTCTCGAGTGTATGCTCTGAAATTATTCAGTGAATCTCCATGTAAGACCTGTGTCTTTTTCAGACTGCTGCCTCTGTACTGAGACTTGGAATGAGTGACTTTTTGCATGCACCCTTAAAGAGTAGACTCTGGATTTTGTGAAATGGGGTATTTCCTGTCGTATGACTAAATAAGGATGTCACAGTCATCAGGAAGTGCAGCCCTCCTTCTGGTGTGACCCAGTAAGAGCTATAAGAGAATTCAGGAAGGAGAAGAATTCCTGCTGTCTGAAAGCCATCTTTCAGATGGCTGCAGCCACTCGTTATGGATGTGGGAAGTGAAAACACAGGATGCTGGCCCAGGTAGCTGAGAGGTATAAGAAAGGAATGGTTTCAGTGAGGCCAGGTGCTTGCCTCTTCCCAAACACAGAAGAGCGCTAAATTTCTTAACTTGAGATAACTGGTTTTCCTTAATTAACAATAATCTTTGACTTCAGACTGTCCCCTTTATTGCAAAATTCTATATAACTTAACTCCTTCCCCCACATTTTTGGAGCAGTTTCCCAGGGTTGCTTGTGATGCTGTCTCCAGGACTTGAAATACCAAGAATTCCCACCAAATTAGACAACCCTCTGCTTTCAGGCTGTGACTATTTTTTTTAGTTGACACTTTTCTGTAGTGCTCTGGCTCTCAGATGTAAGCGCTGCTGGTTTTCAAAGCCAGGTGTTATGGGGGCTCATCTGCCCAGTGCAGGTGTCCTAGGCTGGGAGGCCCAGTGTGGGGTCACATTCCTTGGGGGAGCCGGTTAGGTTACGACTTTCCTTCCACTTACGGGTCGCAGTGTTGGGGTAAAGATCCCAGCCAGACTATGTCTCTGGGTCTCTACCTGTCTGAATGCAGGTTTTCCTTTTTCTCTTTAGTTGTGGAAACTATTTCCTGCTAGTCTTCAGATCATTCTCAGAGATAGTTTGCCTATAGGTAGGCAGAATTTTGGTGTGTTTGGGGGAGTAGACAAGCTCAGGATCTTACTATTCTGCCACCTTTTCCCACCCTTGCTGTGTTCTATTTTGAACACTCTTTCTCAAATTCCACCTCACAGTCCTCTGCTTCATCTTTCAAGATCAAAATAAAATGAAATTTTAATGTTTCTATGTTTCATTTACCAGTGCTAGCAAGAGGTGTATTTGTTCTTTGTTGTGAAGGCACTTTATGTGTGGTTCTACTGAGTACTTAGTAGTCGGCCTGTTATTTTACGGACATCTACTTCAGTTAGGATGCTTTTCTGCTTGACTATGAGCAGTTCCTAAAGAAACGGGAGCTGTGGCCTATTTTCCTTTGTACTCCCTAGAACACAATATCAATATTCTTTGTAAAATAATTTTAATAATTTAGATTTTTGTTGCTTTACAAGATCCAGGAATAGTCTCTGAAATCCTAAATACAAAAACTATCTTCATTGCTGTTTATCAGTGTTGCAGGTTGTACAGTCTTGGAAGCAGATGCTGGGAGGACATCTTTGGCAGGTGCTTCTTACATACTGTTCACCATATGCTAGACTCCTTTACCTCTAAGCTGGTGCTGCTGAACTGAGCTTATTCCAATCCTCCTAGGATGAATCTATAGTTGGTTTTCTGCTATTGCCCATCAGCCAAATTATTTTGTTGATGTTGATTTTACAGAGCTTGTATTATAAAATCAGTAGATATTTTGAATGTGCTTTTTCAAACTACATGTGTCTCCCTCATCACCATGCCCACCCCACCTCATTGCTGCAGTATTCTCGATCTGGACAACCCGGATCTCAAAGGACGTGGTCCACAGTCCTGTGAAAATTCTAGGGGCCTAATTTGGGGACATCCACTTGAAAGTTTGGGGCCCCTGGTGGCTCAGACAGTAAAGAATCTGCCAGCAATGCAGGAGACCCAGGTTCAGGCCCTGGGTCAGGAAAGTCCCCTGGAGAAGAGAATAGATACCCATTCCAGTGTAATTGCCTGGAGAATGCCATGGACAGAGAAACCTGGTGGGGTTTCATGGGGGCCACGAAGAGTTGGACATGACTGGGCGATTAACAACACATGAGCGGTTCAGCCTGGCTGGTCTTCATTTACCACAGGGATCAGAGGTAGAAGTTCAAATACTGTGGTCATATCTGTTACATAAAATGGTCATCTGAGTAATCATGAATGAGGTGTACTAATTTGATTTAGATTATCAACTAAAGTCAAATGCAATATCTCAAACATTCATAGAAAACTTCCAACTGTCTCATTTGAGAATATGTCAGTGAAAGGAGTGAAATTTGAAAAACACTGCCCCAAATGATTTTCTCTTATTTCTCACCCACTTTTTGAAGGCTTAAGAATCTCTGACTATGAAATCTGTCTGTTCTAGAATTGTAAGATTAAGTTAATTTCCTATTGCAGTCTCTAGTGGAAATGGTTAATTTCTTTTCTAATAAAGAAGTACAGGTAGTGAAAGAGAAAAATAAAAAGGAGTTTGATGTGCAAGGTATTTATTAGGGATCAATAACCTTACAAGGGAGAAGGATGTGGATCTGCAATGTTATCTTACCACAGCTTTCGCTGACCCTGGGAGGGTTCACTCCAAAAATATCCCATGTTGGGCTGAAATGCCTGGCTCTTCTGCTCAGTCAGTCATTTGGATGTGGGCTGATCCCAGAAGGGTACGACTTTGAATGAGTCAACTCTGAAGCTAAAGCACATCCTTTAAGATCTGAGGCTATCTGCCCTCAGGTAGAGTGACAAGTCTTTTCTTAGAAGGGGAATCTGGGTGGCACACCACCATGGTACCTCCTGGTGTACCATAGTAGCTAGTTATTTCTTGTTCACCATGTGCAGGAACACTACAAACACACTTTTATGCACATCATCTCATTAAGCCTCACCTCCTGCCCCTAAAATAGGTATGATTATTCTTCCTATTGTACAGAGAAGACAGCAGACTAAAAATGGGTTATTGGCTTTTTCCAAGTCACACAGTGATTTTAAGTGGTAGAGCCTAGATGATAATGCAGGCAGTCTGGCTCCAAAGCTGAAATGTTTAAACACAATGGTATCCTATGAGGCACACCCCAGACTTAACTGCAACTCCTTGAATCTTAATAATTAACATACAATGAATATTCTGCTATTAAGGAAAAAAAGGAATGCACATTTGCCTCTCTTTCTAAATACACACAGATGTATTTTATTTATCAGAGCCTTTTCATCTGTTTGTTTGAGCCAAGTTTGGTGTAGCTTGATATAAGAAGGATTTCCTCTTCTGTCTCCTGCAAATGCCATAAAGGGTATGTCACGGGGCCAGCATTTGAGGTAAGCCGTGAGTTAGTCCCGTCTGCCCGCCATGTTTGTGTTAATGGAACACACTGATTGAAGTGCTGAGAAGCTACAGGGAGCCAGCACATGGCCACCAGCATTTCTAGGCTGTCCAGTTTATAACCTTCCAGCGACTCAGATAAAAGGACAGCAGTCACAAAGTTGCTTTCAGCTGAAGAGCTTTTCAAAATAATAATTCACCTTTGGATTTCTATGCAGCTGTAGGTAACAGCATCAATTAGCACTGACAAATTCAGAGGTGGACCTCATTTTCCCTCAATTATCTTTTGATAGATCTGTATTAAATAACCAAATGAACTTTGAACAGGTGTGATTTAAAAAAAAAAATCCTTGTCCTTCTCAATCTTATATGTCTGTTGACAAGGTAATAAAATATATGTATATTTTAAATTTTAGAGATTTCCTGTGATTTGATATGTATTATCATTTTTCTGTGGATAATGCAAATAAAATAAAGATAGACTGTCCCAGTTATTATTAGAGGTGATAATTTGCAGTCTAAGTGTGTTGCCATGGATACCTAAGAACCCCCCCCACCCCCACCCTCCCACCCCCTCCATCAAAGACTCAGGGCTGGGAGTCAGGCCCTAATCCTGAGGTGCTTTTCAATAGCACCAGCTGTCCTGAGCCTGAAAGGCGTGGCAAATTACACCATTATTAGAGTGAAATGGTATGGCTAAGCTAATTATTTGTGGGCTTTAGACACAGGTGTTCATAAAAGGCCCAACGTGCACGCCTAATCAAGTCTGATTGGGCCAGAACAACAGCCCAGCATGGGACTATCAGGGAACTGTTTATAGTGTCTCATTTAAATAATAAGAGAGGCCACTGGAGCCTTCTGTTCAGGAGAGTTTCAAATGTTGCTGTGAGTTTGTCATTACAGGTAATCATATTTGATGTCTCCCTTTGACTTAGTCCAGCCATGGAGATCTGTTTTCTAACAATAACTTACTTGATAGTCACACAATAATTTGATGTATTATTGCCATTTTATGACTGTTTACAGTTAATGCTGCTTTTAGTGAATGTACTTTAATTTAAAGACCTGAAGATTAGAACTTTATCATAAATATTGTATTTTAGCTATTTACTCATTCAGAGAGTTAATTCTCTAACTATTTCCATTTTGTTACCTGTGACACTGATAATTTATGTGTTCATAATATAGTAGCAAGTTGATTCAAAAATATACTTAAAATTTTCCCTCATTTATTGGATTTGATTCATCTAATATTTGAGTTCGAGAAGGGCATGGCAACCCACTCCAGTATTCTTGCCTGGAGAATCCCATGGAGAGAGGAGCCTAGGGTCACACTGAGTCAGACACGATCGAAGCAACTTAGTCCACATGTAACATTGGAATATCATCAGTTGTCAATATGTATCTTTGGTGGGAAATGTTATATGGATTCATCATAGCTTGATATGAGACAAAGTATGAGAAATTATTCTCCTAGCAAAGCAGACTTGAATTTCCCTATCTTTGCTTTTTAAAGTAATGAAAAGTATACTTCCTTGATGTGCGTAGGCTGTAAGGAAGTTTATGTTCAATAGTTACAAAACAACACTTACACAAGTAATGATGTAGTCAATCCATTACCCTGGCACTACTTAAGAAATTGGTTTATCTATTTTAGTTTACTATTGCTAATACAACCTATGTGTATTTTAAAAAATGATACAATTTTTAGCACTACTACATTAACAGTGCTGGAATAGCAAGTAGACGTTTTGCTTTACATTTTTTTTTCATTCCACATTCTCACAAATACTTGTAAATTCATAAAGTGTGAAACATATTTCTTAGAGAAATAGCCTCTGCTATCACAACTGGTTGAAGATGTGCTTATCTGCTTCCTGGAGGCATAGCATAAACTATTAAGAGAGACAGATGATCTTGTAATTATGTCTATGTGCAGACCCATACAATGGAGCCTACCAAGAGTATAGCTACGTCTTTGGAAGACTAACAGCACCAAGTTTTATCCCTGAATCCACTCAGGGTATTCTTCCTGCCAGCATGGGAGGAATGTGGGAGTTGGTAGTTTCTGCAAAAAATTATGTAGCTTTGAAGACAGTGAGTAAATATCTTTCATAGTCTTATGCAAAGGCACATGACTTTCTACATACAAGTAGAGAACAAATACATTACCTGCCTACCCAGATCAGTGAGTATTGCAAAGAAGGAAGAGTACTCTCAGGAGCCACTGGAGGGGACCTTGGCAGTGGCCACGGTGAACATGCAGTGAGTATATGAATTATCACTCAGTTAAAGTTTAATAGTCATCTTCCAAATGCCTACCTCGCTTGCAGCTCTTCAAGAGTCAGACACAGGTGGCTGCCAGCAACAGTTGTTCTTGTATTTTTATCTAATAAAATGTATTTTTCTGCTCTCATCTCTCATAATACAGAGATATCACTAGTCACTTCTGGGGAACAAAACTGTATCTCAACTTTTTGTGATCCTAGGGAGGAAAAAAAAAACTATTTTTTTTGTGAGAGTAACATTGATGGTGAAGGGTGATTCAAGATGTCTGACTGAAAAGGAGTTATGTGAGCATGTGTATCAGCTAGGAATAGCAAACTTCTGAACTCTCATGGGCAAAATACTCAAGTTTATTCCTGTCCATGTACCATACCCATATAAAGTAAGCAGTTGATTCTCCTCATTTTAGTCATTAGGGGCCCAGACTGATGGATGCTGTATCATGATCCCTGCTTCTGTAATCACCATAGTAGTAGGAAAGTGAATCATAGGAGCTACCCATGGTCCAGTGGCTAAGATTCCATGCTCCCAGTGCAGGGGGCCCACATTGGATCCCTGGTCAGGGAACTAGGTCCCACACTCCACAACTGAACATCGCACATGCCCCAACTAAGGCCTGGCACAGTCTAATAAATATAAATAAATAAATAAATAAAATTTAAAGAAAAATAAAGTGAATCATAACTAGCTCTTAAGTTTCATGTCCTAGTGAACAAGATATTTCTGCTTACTTTATATTAGCCCAACAAATCATGTGGCCAAGCTTAAATTCAAAGGGCAATGTTCAGAATGCAGACAGCAGAGAAATATTTAGAGATCACAAATAACTCCTGGTATAGCACACTCTAATTCACTTGTTGTGAGTCAATGTCTGATAGACTAGATCAGCTCAAGAGCTATGTAGTTACCTGTTGTTTAGTTGCTAAGTTGTGTTCAACTCTTTTGCGACCTCATGGACGGTAGCCCGCCAGGCTCCTCTGGCCATGGGATTTCCCAGGCAAGAATACTGGAGTGGGTTGTCATTTTCTTCTCCTGGGAATCTTCCCAGCTGGGGAATCAAACCTGTGTCTTCTGCATTGGCAGGTGGATTCTTTACCACTGAGCCAGCAGGGAAGCCCTAGATACTTAACTATCTCCTAATTAAAATGAAAATTCATCAAAAGAAATCAGGAAAAGAAATTACGTCTAGATAACAGACAGGCATTATCTATCCTTTCTTCATCACCCAGGATGTCAGAAATACAGGAAAAAAAAGTACTGCACGTAAAACAGGGAGAAAAGTTCTTAGGAAAATTCTTAATCATGAATACCTGTATTGGAAACAAGAAAGTTTAAAATTAAATTATTTAAAACTTCAACTAAGGAAATGAGAAAGAAAATTATAAAACAATGTCTGAAGGAAAGCAATTAAAATATGTTTAGAATGGTAATAATAAAATTGAAAATATTATCCAGTAAATTTGATCTGTTAAGAAATCTAGTTTATTTAACACATCAATAAAAGTCACTGGTAAATGTTATCAAATAAAAAAGGAAAGAATACACAATACACAATATTAACTATAAGAATAAGCACATATGTAGACATAAATGCAGAGAAAATTTTAAACTCTTTGACAATAATGTGTATAAATCTTTGCCTTTAAAAAATGTTACTTTAACTCTTGGAAAGAGAAAAGGTAAAACTATGAGAAAGAAATGAAAAGATATTCTAAATCTTTACCTTAAAAAGGCACTAATTTCAAATAATTTTTTGGATGAGTATTACCAAACAACCATAAAGAGAAAAATGTCTATATTCTATGTACTATTCCAGAGCATAGGAAAATGCTCTTTTATACACAAAAAAGAAATAATCCAAATTAGAACATCAGTAAATCAAAGCTAGGATTATATCAGAGAGAATTGCATTATAATCAGTTAATGCTTAGGTATAAATACAGGCATATATGAAATAGTTCACACACAAAAAATTAAAGTGTTCACAAACAGTTTAAATGGTAAATTTTGATAAGGTACCCCAAATTGTAAATTTTGACAATTATGTAGATTTTTAAAATAATAAATTAAGGATAGAAGGAAACTTCCTCAGTCTGATAAAGTATAAGTACTAGCAAAACATAGTAAGCATTGTACTTAATGGTAAAACATTAGAATAATTCTATTCAAACAGCAAAATGATAAGAATGTTCACTATCATTACTGACCCAAAACATGCTAGAGATCTTAATCCAAGTATTGAGAAGAAGAAATAATAATTTAGATAGCAATAAATTATTTATCTCTCCATCAACTCAATTAAAAAAAAACAATTTTAAGAAGAGATGATAGGAATAGACAATTTGACAGGACAGTAAAATTAGGATGTAAGAGGAAAGATGATATATTAGTGAGGGTTCTCCAGAGAAGCAGAACAATAGAGGGTCTTCTTCATTTGCTTATGTCTGTTCATCTATTTGTCTACAGAGAGATTTATTTTAAGAAATTGGTACACATGATTGTGAAGGCTAGCAGTTCAAAATCTGCCAGGTGGATTGGTAGGCTAGAGACCCAGGGAAGAACTGATGTTGTATTTAGACTCCAGAGACAGTCTTCTGGCAGAATCCCCTCTTCCTCAGGGAAGGCAGGACTTTTATCATCATGGGCTTGTTTAGATGAGGCTCACCCACATTATAGAGGGTTACTGAATAATATCAAGATTTTATTTATTTCTCCTTGTAAAAATGATAAAGTTATAAACTTGCAGTTCACTCCAGAAGAAACTAAAAATACCTAACCTCATCCACAAGCAGAAATACAAGTAAAACAATAAGTTATATTTTAGAATTTTAAGGCAAATTTTATGATTTTGATAATTTTCCATTTTTAACTGTGTTTTCTTAGCTGAAATATAATTGACATATAGCAAACTATTTTTAATAGCTTTAGATATACAACATAATAAGCTGATACATGTATGCATTTTGAAAAGATTACCACAATAAGTTTAGATAATATCTATTACCATATATAGTTACAACATTTTATTTCTTGTGATGAGAACTTCTAAGATTTACTCTCTCAGCAACTTTCAAATATACAATAGAGTATTGTTGGGCATAGTCACCATACTCTATGTTACATCTCCAAGACTCATTTATCTTATAACTGAGAGTTTGAAGGTTTGGATCACCTTTACCCATTTCATTCACCTCTCCATCCCAACTTTGGTGAAACACCAATCTGTTCTTTGTATCCATGAGTTCTTTTTCTTTTTTTTTGAATTCCTATGTAAGTGTGATCATATAGTATTTGCCTTTCCCTGTTTGATATATTTTACTTCTCATTATGTGCCCAGTTCAGTTCAATCCCTCAGTTGTGTCCGACTCTTTGCTACCCCATGGACTGCAGCACGCCAGGCCACACTGTCCATCACCAACTCCTGGAGCTTACCCAAACTCATGTCCATTGAGCCAGTGATGCCATCCAGCCATCTCATCCTCTTTCATCCCCTTCTCTTCCTGCCTTCAATCTTTCCCAGCATCAGGGTCTTTTCAAATGAGTCAGCTCTTTGCATCAGGTAGCCAAAGTATTGGAGTTTCACCTTCACCATCAGTCCTCGCAGTGAATAGCCAGGTCTGATCTCCTTTAGGATGGACTCTCCTTGCAGTCCAAGGGACTCTCAAGAGTCTTCTCCAACACCACAGTTCAAAAGCATCAATTCTTCACTGCTCAGCTTTCTTTATAGTCCAACTCTCACATCCATACATAACGACTGGAAAAACCATAGCCTTGACTAGGTGGACATTTGTTGGCAAAGTACTGTCTCTGCTTTTTAATATGCTGTCTAGGTTGGTCATAACTTTCCTTCCAAGGGGTAAACATCTTTTAATTTCATAGCTGCAATCACCATCTGCAGTGATTTTGGAGCTCAAGAAAATAGTCAGCCACTGTTTCCCTACCTATTTGCCGTGAAGTGATGGGACTGGACGCCATGATCTTAGTTTTCTGAATGCTGAGCTTTAAGCCAACTTTTTCACTCTCATCAAGAGGCTCTTTAGTAATTCACTTTCTGCCATAAGGGTGGTATCATCTGCATATCTGAGGTTATTAATATTTCTCCCGTCCATCTTAATTCCAGATTGTGCTTCTTTCAGCCCAGCGTTTCTCATGATGTACTCTGCATATAAATTAAATAAGCAGGGTGACAATATACAGCCTTGACGTACTCCTTTTCCTATTTGGAACCAGTCTGCTGTTCCATGTCCAGTTCTAACTATTGCTTCCTGACCTGCATACAGGTTTCTCAAGAGGCAGGTCAGGTGGTCTGGCATTCCTGTCTCTTTCAGAATTTTCCACAGTTTATTGTGATCCACACAGTCAAAGGCTTTGGCATAGTCAATAAAGCCTAAACAGATGTGCTCAAGGAGTCTCCATATTGTTGAAAATGGAATTATTTTTTATGACTGAATAATATCTTATTTTAATATGCTATATTTTTTAATATATTTCTTCATTTATGGTCTTTTAGGTTGTTTCTGTGTCTTTGTTATTGAAAATAAGGTTGCAATGCACATAGGGAGATATATATATATATCTTTTTGAGATAGTGATTTTGTTTTTTTGAATAAAAACACAGAAGTGGAATTGTTGGATCATGTGGTCGCTCTACTTTTAATTTTTTGAGGAACTTCCATACTGTTTCCCATAGTGGCTTCACCAATTTACATTCCTTCCAACAGTGCACAAGGGGTTCCTTTTCTCCAAATCTGCATCAATACTTGTTATTTCTTGTCTTTTTGATAATAGTTGTGAAGTGATACTTCATTGTGGCTTTGATTTAAATTTTCTTCATGATAAGCTGAACAACTTTTAATGTACCTAATGGCCATCTGTATGTCTTCTTTGGAAAATGTCTATTCACATTCTCTGCCCATCTTTTAATTAGACTTTTTCTATTGAGTTATATGAGTTCTTTATATATTTTAGATATTAACCCCTTATCAGACATATGATCTGCCAGCATTTTCTTCCATTACATAGATTGTGCTTTTAATTTTGTTAATTGTTTTCTTTGCTTCACATAAGCTGATGCAGCCCCAATTGTATATCTTGACTTTGTTGCCCTTTCCTTTAGTGTCAAATCTGGAACATCATTGCCAAGACCAATGTCGAGGAGTTTACCCCTCTGTTTTTATCTAGGAGTTTCGGCTCTTATGGTTTCAGGTGTTTCAGTCAGATAACTTATGGTTTCAATCTTACAGTCAGACCCTCCAGCCATTTTGAGTTGAGCTGATTCTTGTGTATGGTATAAGATAGTGATTCAGTTTCATTCTTCTGCTTGTGGCTATCTGGATTTCTCAGTACCATTTATTGGAGAGACTATCCTTTCCTAATTGTACATCTTGATTCTTTGGCCATAAATTAATTGACCATATGGGCTTCCCAGGTGGCAATAGTGGTACAACAACAGCAACAAACCTGCCTGCCAATGCAGGAAGCAGACACAGGTACTATTCCAGGGTCAGGAAGATCTGCTGGAAGAGGAAATGGCAACCCACTCCAGTATTCTTGCCTGGAGACTCCCCTGGACAGAGGAGCCTGGCGGGCTACAGTGTATAGGGTTGCAAAGAGTTGAACAAGATACATGTGTGGGCTTATTTCTGGCTCTCTATTCTGTTTCATTGATCTCTGTGTCTGTGTGTGTGTGCATGTGTGTGTGAATGTGCCAATACCACACAGTTTTGATTACTATCAATTTGTAATATAATTTGAAATCAGAAACTATGATGCCCTCAGCTTTGTTCTCTTTTCTGCAATGATTATTCTGGCTCTTTGGGGATCTTTCACGATTCTATGTGAATGTTAGGATGTTTTTGTTCTATTTCTGTGAAAAAATGCCTCTGGAATTTTGACAGGATTGCATTTAATATGTAGATTGCTTTGGGTGGTATGGACAATACTGTGTTTACAGTGACGTGAGGTTACTGATATTCTACTTCACTGTTGGTGAGAATGGAAATAGAGGATACATTTCAGGAAGGCATTTTACGGTCTATTATTGTGCGTGTCTTCAGACCTAGCTATATCAAATTCTAAGACTCCAATCTTTAGAGTGGAAGAAACTCCTCTTATACAATTTCATAAGGACAATAAATGCTTCATCATCTGTATTCATGAAAAATTAAGTTGGTGGACATGTAGTCATGATCTACATGTCCACTGAATGAAAAAGGTATGTATAAAGGTGTTGTTGTTGTTCACAGTCACATCCAACTCTTTGTGGCCCCATGGACTGCAGCATGCCAGGCCTTCCTGTCCCACAACACCTCCCAAAGTTTGCCCAAGTTCATGTCCATTGTATTCGTGATGCCATCCAGCCATCACATCCTCTGATACCCTCTTCTTCTGCCCTCAAATAGGTAACAGAGCAAGGACTTGAACCCAAGTATGATGGCTCCAAAGTATCTGCTTGTAGTCACTGATGGAAACAGGAAAGTCAGGGAAATCTTGGAAGGGAATTGATTAATTCTTTCATTTAAGATCTTCTTACACAAGAGTTAGCTATATTTCAGTTATAGGCTGAGATATATAAAAGAATATACCTCTTGGGAGGCAGGGAATGGCCACCTGTGATTCCCTAAGTATAATAATTTCATGCCTCAGTGTTTCTGCTGATGCTGGGTCTGCTTCCTTAAATATTCCCCCTTTAAAAAAAAAAACTCAATTTTTTGTATTACCCCCTTTGAAGACTTTCCTGACATTTTCCCTTCTTCTACAGATAATCCCCCAGTATTTTTGCACTCCTAGCATACTTCTATCCTGAAATTGACAAACACTCGTGTATTCATTGATTTCAACATCTATCTTCCCCCTGGATTCTGATATCTGATCTCCTTTGAGGCAGTGGCTATACCATTGAGTCAATCAGACTGCTGCCAATGGTGGGAAGCAGAATCACTCTAGCTGGCTCCTCTCATAGAGTCCGTTATACAGATACACAGAGAAGTGAGAAGAATAGGAACTCCTCGCAGTTGCCTCCTGATGTACTCATCTATACTTCAGGACACAGCTCCTCTGTCGCTTTGTGGCCCTTTGCTCTGGGTGAATGCTTTCTCCTTGAAGATAGTTCTGGTGTTTCTGATGACTCAACTTCTGTCTCTCTCACTGTGTTTGTTCTGCTGCTGACTCACTTTTTGTCTGTACATTGCATATGCAAATTTCCCGAGAGATTTAAGTTAGCTACCTCCTGGAATTATGAACTATTATTGATCAGCATGCATGTATACCTCAGAGGTTACTGGTCAGTGCATAGCTAGTCATGTTTGCACCAGGCACTGAAGCCTATCATGACCATAATAGTGATGAATGTATGGTATGTAAGGCCATACCAGAGTGATTCTTGAGTAATAGACAACTTCTAGTTAGTTCCCTCAAAGGTTTATTTAGCCATGGGGACATTAAAATCACCATGCCCTATACAGTCATATAGCTATCTGTGTGTTTAAAGACTCCAACATAGTGCTTTTCATGTATCAGACACTCAATACTCAGTACATGTTGACTAAGTTTGAACATAGATATGTTTAAATGACAAAAGATACACCAAAGAGGGCAGGAACCAAAGTATTTCCTGAGTTCTTCATTTGCTGAATGAAATTTAGCAGTCATTTATGGAATGTGTAGTAAGTCAGTCTGTAGTAAGTCCAGTAGGAATCAGACCGTGTGCTGGTTGTGAAAGATGCATGTTGAACAATATAAGGTCCCAAACTGAGAAATGGGGTGTGTGTGTGTGTGTGTGTGTGTGTGTCTTAGCTGCTCAGTTGTGTCCCACTCTCTGTGACCCCATGGACCGGAGCCCACCAGACTTCTCTGTCCATGGAACTCTACAGGCAAGAATACCAGAGTGGGGTGCCATTCCCTTCTCCAGGGGGTCTAATGGGAGATAAAAGCAAGTAAACCAACTATCACAACATACTGATATTGTAAGTGATGGAGAGGAACGTCATTTTATCTCCAGCTTGAGAAGACAGTTCTGGAATAGTTTGCGTCCCAAAATCCCAAAAGAGAGGGCATCAGGGTGAGGCAGTACAATGTGTAAAGACTCTGCAAATCTAGAAAACAGTTCACCACAAAATCATGGAGCCAAGGAGCTGGAGAGATTATTTTAAAGTTAGCATTAAATCAAACTACCATTTTCTAATTACTCGCCCTGGAACAATGGTTACATATTAGGAAAACTCTTAAGTGAGCTGAAGCACATGTATTGGTAAAATGATCAAATGGTGGAATGTAAAGAAGTAAGTTGCCTTTTTTTCCAAGTTGGTTAACTGTGGAACTCAGCTCTATCTCCGTAGTTATTAAACTGTGTGGATTTCAATGTATGTACTGGAGGGTACTGCTTAACTGAATTATCAAGATGTTCCAGTTTTTTTTTTTCCAGTTTTATTTTAATTTATCAGTTTTAGGAAGGCAGGCCTTGGGAATGGTATAGTACATATGCTAGAGAAGCTTCAAATGCTTAGAGCTATTTTTCAGCACTTCTAATAGGACAGATAAGATAACATCATCTTCCTAGCTAAAAAGCGTAGAGAGGGGATTAGAAAATGGAACTGATAGGACTATGGCTGGGGAAAGTTCTCCCTGTGTAGAAAGTTACTAAGGATTAATGGTGGAAAGAAAGCTATAGAAACCAAACAGCTCCTAAAACTGGGAGGAATGGTAAGGTATCCGGAAGCCACTTCACATAACCAAAGAAGGTGCTAAGGATGTTTAGCTAAGATGGAAGTTTAAGGGAGAGAGGGAGGAAGGCATGTCTGAAGGACTAGAGTATAGAGCAGGGATGAGATTGGTCCTGGAATTTTCAAGAAGGCAATATTAGGATCAGAGTCTAACAATGAGAGCTATCCTATAGTTCATTGACCTGCCTTTATTGTAGTGATCCTCCTGCTTCTAGAAGCAGGAAGATGCCTGAAAATCATCAGAATGAACCAGAAATGATATAGCAGAGATCCTTGCATTGGTGTGTGTAACGGGGAGGGGAGTTGGTGAATATGAGGCTGTTGAGATGGTCTCTTATAGCCTCCTTTGTATACATAACTTCTTCATTGGAGATACAATTAAAATTTTTGTCTTCCATAGTATAACTCTCATTGACTGGCCAAACTTTTTGATATATCCACATGTATTCCATTTATTCATGTAAATTCTGACTTGTTTCAAAATATTTACATCAGAAACATCTACCCTTGTTGAGTAGGGCATAACCATCACTTTTCAGAGGCCCAATTCAGATGCAAACATGATTACAATAACTCTTTAATGATCTCATTTGACCTCTCACAGCAACTTCACTGAAAGAGGTAGATGAGATATTATCCCTATTTAACAAATGAGAAAACTCATTTCAGGGGGACTAGGCCACCTGGACAGGGGAAATAGAGCTTATTAGATCATGAAACATTAATGTAGATGGATGACTCCTCTAATCAGAGAATTTGTGGACTTGTGTCTGAAATCTCTATCAAGCTTCTGTGACTGGACACAGGAAACTTTCTATAGGTATGAAGAACTAGAAGGATCTAAGGTTCTAGAGTCCTGTCTGCTGGGCCAACACAAGACCGCCAAGTATTTAACACTGGTAAAAACCAAATTTTACCTTCTTCCCAAATCTCTATGGGGAGTGTTGAGAAACTTACTTTATGAGAGTTTACTGGGCTAACTTGTATGTGTTTTTTTATTTAAAATTTGCAACAACTTTCTGAGCCCCGTATTAGATGTAAAACTTCAGTTTATAAAAGGAAACCATTAAAAAAAAATAAGACAAGCTCCAAACTAGGAGATTATTAAATCACATCCCACTATCCAGACTATATAAGGAATTACAAATCAGCCAGAGAAAGAGGAAGAACCCAACAGGAATGTGGGCTTTTAAAATTCCTCCAGGAAAATATATTTATTAAGCAAATCTTAATATATTAAACTTCAGGCTGCCAGGGAGAACATCCCTGTGACAAAATCTTCAGTGTTGCAAAAAGAGGATGTTAAGAAAGGGTATTTGTAGGGCTTTGAAGTCTGGGCTTAATGGTTTAGGTGGGTCTTTCACAGCAGGAAAGTGGTGTTAGGCTACGTTTGATCCACAGTAATTTAGAACTACTAGAAAGAGGGCCAGGGTCTGAAGACAAGTCTTTTGAGTAAACCATTGTCCTGATAAGAGAGTTGTTTTTCCAAATGAACAAACTGCTCAGATAACTTGGTATGCAAGAAGCTCTGCAAGCTAACATCACAATTTTGCTGACACAGGCCACCCTGTCTTTTAAATTGTGTTACTTGGACCATCTCAACAGTTTTATATTGAGAAGTCTCTGTTTCATTTTCATTGTGGTCATTCTCCAGTTTAAGCTGGTGGATAGATGATTACCTTCTTGGGACATGGTTAATCTAGACCCATGCCATTGATTGAGGTGCTGTGATCACATATCATATTTCTGTTACTGGCCATTTCTGCTTTTGTAAATATTAGGTATTTCTGTTCTTTCTGTTGTTGGATAATCCTTGTGGGATCATCTGACAGGGTAGGGACTGAACATCTGAAAGAGTGAGGATTTGAGCAACACAGAGGAAACACAAAAAGAAAGAGTTTGATCAGTTTGCAGTTCACTTCTAAGCCATTCATCAAGGCTGCCCAAATTGAATCAGATTCTATCTCCAATCTGAAACCTTTTTTCCTGTTTTCCCTCTTTCTGCCTCTGTTTCACAGATCTTTCTTAATAATATTACAAATGTCAAGATGTGAATACGACTGTCTTCCACTTAGATGGCATCTGTTCGACCTTGAGAGACTGAAACCCTCTCTAGGTCTTCTCCATTTTGAATTTTCCTGTGTTCAAGGCATAACATCTTCAAGTGAGGTGTTCTCTGGCCCTCAAAGCATTACCTAGCTTGCTGGTTACTATGTGAACTAAATAAACATAAAATGCTCCCCACTTTCCGGTTTCCAATAAACTATGAAATGAAGAAACTTGAGGAAGAAAGCAGTTCAGAAGTCAGTCTCAGAGGTTAATGTTTTACATCTCATATTGAGAACCAGTTTTTCTACTTCTTGAATTGTCACCAAGAATGCTTATTTGCTGAGAAGGCAAGCAATTGGCCAAAGTGGGCCAGAGATGCTATCAGGGATTAATCTAAAGGCAAGCGCCAGTTTATCGAGGTAACAAGTCCCTGACCCTGTTGTTCAGTTCAGTCACTTAGTCGTGTCCGACTCTTTGCAACCCCATGGACTGCAGCACACCAGGCCTCCCTGTCCATCAACAGCTCCCAGAGTTTACCCAAACTCATGCCTATGGAGTCGGTGATGCTTCCAACCATCTCATCCTCTCCTCCCACCTTCAATATTTCCCAGCATCCAGGTCTTTTCAAATGAGTCAGCTCTTTGCATCAGGTGGCCAAAGTATTGGAGTTCCAGCTTCAACATCAGTCCTACCATTGAAGACTCAGGACCGATCTCCTTGAGAATGGACTGGTTGAATCTCCTTGCAGTCCAAGGGGCTCTCAAGTATCTTCTTCAACACCACAGTTCAAAAAGCATCAATTCTTTGATACTCAGCTTTCTTTATAGTCCAACTCTCACATCCATAGATGACTACTGGAAAAACCATAGCCTTGATAAGATGGACCTTTATTGGCAAATTAATGTCTCTGCTTTTTAATATGCTGTCTAGGTTGGTCATAACTTTCCTTCCAAGGAGTAAGCCTCTTTTAATTTCATGGCTGCAGTCACCATCTGCTGTGATTTTGGAGCCCCCCAAAATAAAGCCCCTGTTGTGGGTAGTAGGAAATAAACTGTTTGCTTAAACCACTATGTTAAGAATTCTTTGGGCACAATAAAGGACAGAAATGGTATGGACCTAACAGAAGCAGAAGATATTAAGAAGAGGTGGCAAGAATACACAGAAGAACTATACAAAAAAGATCTTCATGACCCAGATAACCACAGTGGTGTGATCACCCACCTAGAGCCAGACATCCTGGAATGCAAAGTCAAGTGGGCCTTAGGAAGCATCACTATGAACAAAGCTAGTGGAGATGATGGAATTCCAGTTGAGCTATTTCAAATCCTAAAAGATGATACTGTGAAAGTGCTACACTGAATATGCCAGCACATTTGGAAAACTCAGCAGTGGCCACAGGGCTGGAAAATGTCAGTTTCCATTCCAATCCCTAAGAAAGGCAATGCCAAGGAATGCTCAAACTACTGCACAATTGTATTCATCTCACACGCTATCAAAGTAATGCTCAAAATCCTCCAAAGCCAGGCTTCAATAGTACGTGAACCATGAACTGTGATATGTTCAAGCTGGATTCAGAAAAGGCAGAGAACCAGAAATCAAATTGCCAACATCCGTTGGGTCCTCAGAAAAGCAAGAGAATTCCAGAAAAACATCTACTTCCACTTAATTGAGTATGTGAAAGCCTTTGACTGTGTGGATCACAACAAACTGTGGAAAATTCTTCAAGAGATGGGAATACCAGACTACCTGACCTGCCTCCTGAGAAATCTGTGTGTGGGTCAGGAAGTAACAGTTAGAACTGGACATGGAACAACAGACTGGTTCCAAATAGGAAAAGGAGTACGTCAAGGCTGTATATTGTCACTCTGTTTATTTAACTTATATGCAGAGTACACCATGCAAAATGCTGGACTTGATGAAGCACAAGCTAGAATCAAGATTGCTGGGAGAAATATCAATAACCTCAGATACACAGATGCCACCACCCTCGTGGCAGAAAGCAAAGAAAGCAAAGAAAGCAGAAAGCAAAAGAAAGCTTCTTAATGAAAATGAAAGAGAAGAGTGAAAAAGTTGGCTGAAAACTCAACATTCGGAAAAGTAAGATCATGGCATCTGGTCCCATCACTTCATGGCAAATAGATGGGGAAGCAATGGAAACAGTAAGAGACTTTATTTTGGGGGGCTCCAAAATCACTGCAGATGGTGACTGCAGCCATGAAATTAAAAGGCGCTTATTCCTTGGAAGGAAAGTTATGACCAACCTAGACAGCATATTAAAAAGCAGAAACATTACTTTGCCAACAAAGGTCCACCTCATCAAGGCTTTGATTTTTCCGGTGGTCATGTATGGATATGAGAGTTGGCCTATATAAAGAAAGTTGAGCACCAAAGGATTGATGTCTTTGAACTTTGGTGTTTGAGAAGACTTTTGAGAGTCCCTTGGACTGCAAGGAGATTCACCCAGTCCATCCTATTGGAAATCAGTCCAGAATATTCACTGGAAGGACTGATGCTGAAGCTGAAACTCCAATACTTTGGCCTTTGGCCACCTGATGCGAAAAACTGACTCATTTGAAAAGACCCTGATGCTGGGAAAGATTGAAGGCAGGAGGTGAAGGGGATGACAGAGGATGAGATGGTTGGATGGCATCACTGATTCTATGGTCATGAGTCTGAGCAAGTTCTAGAAGTTGATGATGGACAGGGAAGCCTGGCGTGCTGCAGTCCATGGGGTCGAGAAGAGTCAGACACAACTGAGTGACTGAACTGAACCGAACTGAAGAATTCTATAAACTGCAAATATTCTTAATTGATGAATAGTTTTATGGTAAACAAGCATCCTGTGTCATACATAAGAGTACAATATTTGACACATTCCTATTGTAAAGATATTTCAAGAATGTCCACTGTCACCTCAACTAATAATATAAATAATATTTATTGAGTATTTACTATGTGCCATGAACTGTACTGGGCTTCTCAGGTGGTGCTAGTGATAAAGAGATGCAGGTAAAATCCCTGGGTCAGGAAGATCACCTGTAGAAGGAAATAGTAACCAGCTTCAGTATTCTTGCCTGGGAAATCCCATCAACAGAGGAGCCCAGTGGGCTACTGTCTATGGGGCTGCAAAGAGTCAGACATGACTAATTGACTGAACAGGAGTGGACCAGATGAACTACTAATCACTTAATTACTCATTTAATCTTCACATCTATCCTTTGAGAAAGAGACTACAGTCAGCAGGTTCTATATCTACAGATTCACCCTGCTTCAAATATAAAATGTTCTCCCTCCCCTGCAAAATCTAGGAAGTTTCAGAAAGCACAACTTGAATTTGAGGAGCACAGGCCACTATTTACATAGTATTTACATTGCATTTACAACTATTTACATAGCATTTACATTGTATTACACATTATAAGTAATTTAGAAATGATTTAAAGTATATGGTTGGATGTGTGTAGGTTATATGCAAGTACTTCCCCCCTCTGAATAAGATATTTAAGCATCCTCAGATGGATTTTGGTATGGAGGTCCTGTAACCAATCAAAGCCACCCCTCCCTCCCCTCCCAACCCGCGGCCAGGGTCAAGGCGATTTACTCAAGCTACTGAGCATGAACCAGGGTTGTACTGAGGCAATCTGGTTCCAGAACATTTTCCCTCTCGTCTAAGCCCATTTATTTGATCTCCAGCACACTCAGGCCTGCATCATCGGCTTGCAAAGCCGTACTGACTCCCTGCAGCCAGGATATCTGCATAGTAAGCTTCCTCCTGGTCACGGAGTCCATCATGTTCCTCTGAATCTGCCTCTCCACTGTGCTCAAACGTGATCACAGCCCTGGAGGGCGGAGGGACAGTGCGGGCCGTGGCGTTGCTCAGTTGTCCTGGTCACGGAGCAAGGCGAGCCGCACGTGGGCCATGCCTCTCTCCCAGCCCAAATGAAGGGCCGGGGCCTCAGGTCCGAACTGCGCATGGGCATCACTCATGGTGGGGCAGGTCACTGTAAGCGACAGCTTCTCCAGCGTGGTGGCCGTGACCTCCGAGGCTAGTGACGCGATCCAGAAGGTGGGAGCACTTTGCCCTTGCACTTGCTTGCAGGGCTGCACCTGCTCAGGTCAGGCATCGTCTTGGCGATTCCCCAAGGCAGCCGCGGGAGAGAAGGGGACAAGGGGTTAGCTCGCCATGGCCATCTCCTCCAGGAAGGACCGGCCCTGGTCTTGCGCCCTGGCCGCTGCCGCTGTTTCTGCTCCTGGCACTCCTGCTTCTGGTCGGCCTTCATCTGTTGGGCAAGCTCCTTTTCTTGTGCAAAATGGCCTCTAGGATTGTTTCTCTCACCCGGGAGCCTTGATGTTAACGTCGGGGCAGGGCTGCTGAGAGCGGCAGCTGCGGTTGCAGTCCCGGACTGTATCCGGGCCCAGTCCAATGTTCTGGGTCCCGTAGCCTGAGGCTACGGTAAGTGTGGCCGGCTCCTTGAAGCTGCATCTTCCTCATAATCCACTCCTTTTTCTTTCCTGGCTTCTTCAGATGTGTTCTTTTCTTTTTTCCAATTTTTATTTTATTTTATTTTATTTTTTTTACTCTTTTTTTTTTAATTAGTTGGAGGCTAATTACTTTACATCATTACAGTAGTTTTTGTTATACATTGAAATGAATTAGCCATGGATTTACATGCATTCCCCATCCCAGTCCCCCCTCCCACCTCCCTCTCCACCAGGGAGGCACAGATGTGTTCTTAAACTGCAAAGGAACCGGAGGTGGTATTTTGTGTTAAATTAGCCAGCTCTCTTTTGCCTGGCGTTCTCATGCTATATCTTTCCCCGTCCTTCTACTGTTAACTTATTTATTCTTCACATCGAGAGTTGGTATGTGTTTTTTATATTTAGGCAACTTACATGTAATGTTACTATTGACGGGGTTGGATTTAAGTCCACCATCTTGCTAGCAGCTTTCTGCTTGCCCCATCTTCCCTGGATCCCCTTTCCCTGTTGCCTTGCCTTCTTTGGAGTTAACAGAATAGTTTTTTAAATGCCTTTGCTCTGATACACCTACACCGCATCCGGATGATCAGACTCTTGTAGTTTTAAAAGAGTTGTTTTTTCCCCAAATGTGCAAATCATTTGAGTGTTGAACGTGATTTGTAGGAATTGCCTGAAAATAATGTGTACTCAGTTGGTTAGTTGTGTTGGACTCTTTGCTACCCCATGGATTGTGGCCGGCTAGGCTCCTTTATCCATGGAACTTTCCAGGCAAGAATACTGGAGTGGATTGCTATTTCCTAATCCAGGGCATCTTCCGGACCCAGGGATTGAATCCTCATGTTGTTCAGTCCTTGTGTCTCCTGCGTTGGCAGACAGATTCTTTGCCACTGTGCCACCTGGGATGATCCTGAAGATAATAGTGATGCTATTTATCAGGTTATAGTTCTGTCTTTCTGCATAAGGCTCTTCTTATGCAAACAGCTACATTATGTTGACCCAGGTCATCCTAGCTGTCTCCGCAAATATCTAAGTGTCATTTATCCACAGAGTAGGAGGGTGGATCAGAGTGTGGCATTGTTACACACTTGAATTGTAGACACTGTGATATACTTGAATTGTATGAGCAATTGTGAAATGTTATTCTCAGCAGGGAAAATTCATGTAGCCACATGAATAACACTAATATGATGTCTCAAAAACAGTGAAAAAAGCAAGTTGTTGATGAATACAGTTTGAAATCTTGCATGCTAATTGGAGACCATGTTAGTGGTAAAACTACAAATAAAAACAGAGGAATGATGAAAACAAAATCAGAATAGTTCCTTGGCCCCTTCTACAAGACAAAATAAGAGAAGAGTATCATTAGGGGGTGTCATAGTGAGAGCGTCCAAAATTTCTCACTATTTAGTAAGGTAAGTGGACCACTCATGGACTTCTAATTGTTTAAACTATATGTATATGTATATATTTTTGATTTTTTAAAATATTAAGAAGGCAAAACTGCTGAACTCATGTAGCACTCAAAACATACTCTGTCACCTTCTTCCCCTTTCTACTCATGTATCACTGGGTGTTCAGTCCCCAGCCAATCTGGGCATTGTAAAATTGGCTCCACACTTCAACCCTCACTTTTATTCTGCTCAACTAGGAGAAACTTTTTATGTCTACTGAAGTTCCCTACAGAAAGAAAATATTTTTATTTTATAACTCTATTTGAATCTGCCAAATAGAAGCGTCTTGGTTTCAGTTAATCGGTATGTGCTAATGACTTATTTGTGATCCTAAGGCTTCAATCAGGTAGACTCTTAAATTGATTGGGTCTGATTTTCAGGTAGGCGGTAGGGATAAGGATTAAGAAACACCTCTTTGTTTTAGTGGTGGGTGGAGATACAAGCCTGCTAAATTTTTTCTTCCTAAAACAAACTTCCTCTGGAACTAAAGATTTTTCACATGTGTAATTTTGGGTGTTCTTCCTGGAAGATTTGCCTTCGTAAGGATTACAGGCTTCAGAATACTGGAAACTGGATTCATTCTCTTTTCTTCAGTGCAGGAATTAATTAGTCTTCAACTTCTGTGTGTGTAGTTGGCGTTAATAATTGACACAGGAAAGATTTTCACAAATATCTTTTTGGCAGACTGTTTTGCTGTGATTTTCTTTACAAGCCAGCATTTCCCATCCCAGAGATACTGTTACATCCATTAATCAAGGGCAGCATGTGTCATATGTGAAATCTTGCACACACAGCCTCCAGGAGCTGGAAATCTTTGTTAATGAACTTCAGTGACTCTGCCAGAAGCATGCAGCCTCTGACATCCTGCCTTGCTCCCCGTTTTCCCTCTCATTCCCTCGTACCCTAAAACCTCAACCAGACCCTTTTCGGACCGTGGCTTCCAGGCTCAGACTGCTCTTTTCCTAAAGACTTGTGTTGGCTGGCAAGGCACCTTAGAGGCAAGGCTGTTCCGTCTGACTAGAGCATTCAGTCCCCAAAGACACAAGGCCTCCTGAAACCCTCTTCAGATGCTAATGTTCACACACAGTGCCGCAGGCCCCAGCTGGCCTTCACCTGCAGCTCTGACAGGCAGGAGATTCAGAAGGAGGTGTTGGTTTCCATAAAAATAGGAAGGGCACACATGGCAAATGGCAGAGATCTCGCCCAGGCTATAAAATTATTTAAAGTCAGCTTCCAGACTGTTAAAACTAATTGCTGTGAACACAAAGCCCAGACAGGAGCCCCCTTTCTCCTTTTTTTTTTTTTTTTGGTTATTCACTTGAGACAGGGTAGCTTGAATCCTCTGCTAATGCTCACACCTAAAATTAAACGATGCCACTAAATTTAAGATGCAGCTGCTGTTGTTAATATTCAAATATGTTTTAAGCACAGGAGAAACGTGCTGTGTGGTAAGGGAAAATATTAATGGGTCATTTAGAATTGTCTCTGGGTTTCCTTGGTTTTATTAGGATACCTCGCTTAAATGTAGCATTATTGTTATTACTGCTGGCCTTCTGGCTGATTTTCTGTTCCTTCTGAGGAGAGTTTGCGGCCCTTTCATTCTTCCTGTAGAACAGATTTGTAAGGGAAAAGTTACTGAGTCCACCAGCATATTCTAAACCAGAAGAACTTCGCTCGTGGACTTTTTTGAACTAATGTAGAAGAGCACGGTAGAATCCCTCCCCTGTCCATCTTTTCTTTTCATGGGCTATCATGCACAAGATATCACTCGGAGCAGAATGTGGACTGGGCTTCCCTTACCAGACCTCAGCATCCTGCTCCTGCTTCTCCCAAGCCCATAGTTCATTCCTGAGCATCTTTATTTACAGAGAATTATGATTTAAAACATTGGTCCCTTTGCTTTTTAAGTTTAGAGACCCTCTTTGACATTAAGAAATGCATTCTTTCAGCAGAAGATAAGGTAAGATAAGATATGTATTCTCATACTGAACCAGGAAAGGAAAACTTTGAGATTATTAAAATACAAAAAAAAGAAAAAATAATGTTGGAATCAAGAATTGGAGGAAATCTCAAAATGCCTTAAAGGTGGCAGTGTTATTTTCTCTGAAATTCATCAGACCTTAGAAGAAAGACAGTTCAGAGAAGAGGAGCCCAAACTCCTTTTTTTTTTTCAACCTGCCTGAAGTCAGAAAACCTATGTTAAGCACACACTTCCTTCCAGGATAGTGCTTGGTTTCTGGGACTCGAAATAGTTGCATTTAAACCCACCTGTAGATGCCTGTAGGTAACTCCTAACCCAGTATCTTCCCTTTGTTCTTCCTCTCTTTGTCTTCCTTATGTTTTTTGCTCCCATATTTTTCTCCAGGAGCAGTTTAACATTTATGAAATTATAAGTATTAAGTTTGGCTACTAATTATTTATAAATTCAGGTTTTGTAATTTCCAGGAATATAATGTTAACCTGCCTGCCAATGCAGGAGACTTAAGAGATGTAGGTTTGATCCCTGGGTCAGGAAGATCCCCTGGAGAAGGGTATGGCTACCCACTCCAGTATTCTTTTCTGGAGAATCCCATGCACAGAAGAGCCTGGTGGGGCTACTGTCCATAGGGTCACGAGAGCCAGATATGACTGAAGTGACTTAGCGTGCAATGTTCTTGTTAGTATAGTTTAGCCTTGAACTTTTTATTCTTTACGGTTTTATATCATCATCATCCACTGGAAGGAGAATATGTTACTTTGCATGTTAAAATGAAATTGTTTCCTTATTAACACCTATTTTAAATAGGGAAATAAATATGAGAAATCTGCATCCTCTAGCAGATTCAGCTTAAAGTAACTGAAATGTCACCTAAAATTAATTTTGGTATCTCTTAAACCAAAAGTGTTACCTTTATGTTTGATATATTTTCTTTATGGTGTTTAACTACTAGTCTTTAATCTCATGGGCCATTATTAATAAGACCTCACTTTTTGAAAAATGAAGGATTCTGTAAAATTGTTAAGTAGATTTTCTTGTTGATTGGTTGGTAAATTAAATGTTCTTTTCCTTTTTGAGTTTCCAAACTTGTTTAACTTCATTTAATATTGATCTTTAATCAGCTTATTGTTCTCAAGTATCTGTAGTGCCACAGTGGACAGACTGCAAAAGGAGGCAAGCTTTCTAGTTCTCTGTAATAATAAAGTTTCCAATGGTTTGGAGGAGAAATGGAAAAATATTGGTGGTGACTTACACTGGTGCAAAGGAGTGAATTATACTATAAACAGGTGTTAAATGTTTAGTAAATATGAACAAGAATAGCATTTGTTTAGAGAGAGAAAGCAGGGAGGCATACTTGTGCAGAGGTTAAAACTTCTTTAATTGTATGGTTATGTTATAAAGAGCACTTCCACTCCTGGGAACATGGAGTAGATTTTCTTCCCTATCCTCATATGAAATACAACTAAACCCCTGTAAGTCCTGAAATTGAGATACAGTATTATCTGCCTCAGCATCAGAAACCAGAGGGCCTTAGGATGATGAAAGAAATCAAGAGCTAATTAAATGGAGAGGTATACCATGTTTGTAGATTGGAAAACTCAACAGAGTAAAGATACTAGTCCTTCCCAAATTGATATAAAGGTTTAATATACTATATTTTAAAATCCCAGCAAGATTTGGGGGGATATATAGAAAAATATATGAAATTTAAATGGAAAGGTAAAGAACAAGAATGGCTAAAAGAAGATTTGGAAAAGAAGAATAAAGATAAAAGAATGTCTACTCAATTAATAATAGTTTAGTGATCAAGGCAACTTAGAGAAGGGATAAACAAGTAAATCAGTGAAACAGAAGCATTCAAAAATAGATGAAGACAGACAGGACCAACTGATTTTGACAAGTTTCAAAAGCAATTCAATAGGGGAAGGATAGCCTTTTCAACAAATGGTACCAGAGCAATTGAACATTGATAAGCAAGAAAAAAAAGTAAAACCTCAACATCATACTTTAAAAAATTGAATTCAAAAGTGTATCATGAATGTATCATATAAAATGTAAAACTGTAATAAGAGTTCTTGACACTAATGGAACTAGCCGTAAAAAAATTGGTGTATTGCACTTGATCAGATTAACAAATTTTGCTCTTCACTGTTAAAAGGCTGAAAAGAAGCAAAAATATTTGCTAACCACTGTCCAAGACGAGTATAGAATATATAAAGGACTCTCAAACCTCAGTCGCAAAAACAAACAAATAATTCAATTAGAAAATGGGCAATAGGCTTGAAGAGACATTTTTCTAAACAGGATATGAACATGACAAAAAAGAACAAGAAAATACATTTAACATTTTTATCCATAAGGTAAATGCAACTTAAAGCCATAATAATACATAACTACTTACTATTAGAATTATTATAATAAAAATTAGTGATAACATCAAATGCTTACAAGAATATAGAGAAACCATGTCATTTCATTACTGGGGGGAATGTAAAACAGGATAGCCACTCTGAGGGACAATTTGAAAATTTCATTAAAAAACAAGCAGCAGAAGAGATTAAGAAGAAGTGGCAAGGATACTTATAACTGTACAAGGAAGGTCTTAACGACCTGGATAACCATGATGATGTGGTCATTCACCTAGGGCCAGATATCCTGGAGTGTGAGGTCAAGTGGGCCTTAGGAAGCATTACTATGAAGAAAGCCTAGTGTAGGTGACAGAATTCCAGTTGAGCTATTAAAAATCATAAAAGCTGATGCTGATAAACTGCTGTACTCAATATCGCAGCAAATTTGGAAAACTCAGCAATGGCCACAGGACTGGAAAGGGTCAGTTTTCATTCCAATCTCAAAGAAGGACAATTCCAAAGAATGTTCAAACTACTATACAGTTGTACTTATTTCACATGCTAGCAAGGTTATGGTCAAAATCCTTCAAGCTGGGCTTCAGCTGTACATGAATAGATGACTTCCAGTTGTACAAGCTGGGTTTTGAAGAGACAGAGGAATCAGAGATCAAATTGCCAACATTTGTTGGATTATGGGGAAAACAAGTGAATTCAAGAAAACATCTACTTCTGTTTCATTAATTATATTAAAGCCTTTGACTGTGTGGATCATAACAAACTGTGAAAATTGTTAAAGAGATGGGAATACCAGAACACTTTACATTTTTCCTGAGAAACCTGAATGTGGGTCAAGAAGCAACCATTAGAACTGGACATGGAACAACAGACTGGTTCAAACTTGGGAAAGGAGCAAACAAGGCTAGATATTGTCACCCTGGCTATTTAACTTATATGCAGAGTATGTCATGGAAAATGCCAGGCTGGAAGAATCACAAGCTGGAATCAAGAATGCTGGGACAAATAGCAACAACCCTAGATATGCAGATGATACCACTCTAACGGCAAAAGGTAAAGAGAAACTAAAAGCCTCTTGATGAGGGTGACAGAGGAAAGTAAAAAAACTGGCTTGAAACTCAGCATTGAAAAAACTAAGATAATGACTTATGGTCCCATCACTTCATGGCAAACAGAATGGGGACGAATGGAAGCAATGACAAATTTTATATTCTTGGGCTCCAAAATCACTGAAAATGATAACTGCAACCATGAAATTAAAAGATGCTTGCTCCGTGGAAGGAAAGCTATGACAAATCTAGATGGTGTTTTAATAAGCAGAGGCATCACTTTGCCAACAAAGGTCCATATAGTCATAGCTATGGTTCTTTCAATAGTCATCTACAGATGGGAGAATTGGTCCTTAAAGAAGGGTGAGTGCCAAAAAAATTGATGCTTTCAAATCATGGTGCTGGAGAAGACTCTTGAGAATCCTTTGGATGCAAGGAGATCATACAAGTCAGTCCTAAAGGAAATCAGTCCTCAATATTTATTGGAAAAACTGTTTCTTAATCTGAAGCTTCAGTAATCTGGCCACCTGATACGAAGAGCCAACTCACTGGAAAAGACCCTGATGCTAGAAAGATTAAAGGCAAAAGAAGGGGTTGACAGAGGATGATATGGTTAGATAGCATCACCAACTCAATGGACATGAATTTGAGCAAACTTGAGGAGATAGTGGAGGACAGAGGAGCCTGGCATGCCACAGTCCATGGGGTCACAAAGAGTTGGACATGACTTAGCAACTCAACAACAATAACAATCTTTACTCAAGAGAATTGGAACACTTATGTTTACACAAACATTTGATAGCAATATTTATAGCTTTTTTAGTGATAGTCAGAAACTGGAAACTACCCCCTGTCTTTCAGTTGATGAACAATTAAACTGTGGTCCAGCAATACCATGAAATACTTCACTGTGGTAAAAAGCAACACACTATTGATACACATGGAGAATCATGGATGGATGGATCTCCAGAGAATCATGCTTGGGCCAAAACTCAGTCCCAAAAGATTGTACCAGGAATGATCCTCTGTATATAACTCTTGAAATTATTGAAATGGAGATCAGATCAGTGGTCACCAGGGATTAAAGAAAGATGGGAGAGGGGAATGGAAGGGAAGAGAGTGCAGTGTGGAGGGGAATGTGAGGGAAATGGGTGTGGGCTATAAAAGGGCAAAATGAGGACTCTATGGTGAAAATGTTCTGTGTCTTTGCATTAACGTCAATATGCTGGTCATGCTGTTGGACTAGATGTTCAGAGAATGTTATCCCTGGGAGCATCATGATTAAGCTGGCATGATATGTCTCTATACTACTTTTGTAAATGAACCCAGGTTTGACTGATCGCTGCTGCTAAGCCAGTTATCCAAGAGAGATGTGTCAGTAGAAAGGAAAAATGTTTTAATTAGAAAAACCGGCAATCTGGGGGAGTTGGTGGGTTCGTGTCCAGAGACCAACTCCAGAGATTTTGCTGAGCCGTGTTTTTTTTTTTTTTGCAAAGGAGATGATTTTATTTTATTTTTTTATTTTTTTTATTTTTTTATAATTTTTATTAGTTGGAGGCTAATTACTTTACATCATTACAGTAGTTTTTGTTATACATTGATATGAATTAGCCATGGATTTACATGTATTCCCCATCCCAGTCCCCCCTCCCACCTCCCTCTCCACCCGATCCCTCTGGGTCTTCCCAGTGCACCAGGCCCGAGCACTTGTCTCATGTACCCAACCTGAGCTGGTTATCCGTTTCACCCTAGATAATACACATGTTTCAATGCTGTTCTCCTGAAACATCCCACCCTCGCCTTCTCCCAGAGTCCACAAGTCTGTTCCATACATCTGAGTCTCTTTTTCTGTTTTGCCTATAGGGTTATCGTTACCATCTTTCTAAAGTCCATATATATGTGTTAGTATACTGTAATGGTCTTTATCTTTCTGGCTTACTTCGCTCTGTATAATGAGCCGTGTTTTAAAGTGAACATGACCGGGAGGAACCTCAGTGAATCTTCGAGGCATGAGGTTGGGTCCTGCATCACTGTCCACTGAGTGCAGACTGGAGGACTTCCTTCAGATATGTGTGTGTGATCTACCTACAGAATTGCTCATGGGGCTGTTGGACGAACAGAGCTAGTCATCTTTTAACTGCTGAATTCTTCATTCTTACGTCTTTTTATCTAGAGAAAGAATCAACAGATTAGACAAGGCATGGTGTACATCAGGTGAACATAAGTCTGGAGTTAGTTCCAATTGCTTGATGATCTCATTCCTATAATTAGCTTTTTCTAAGGTTAGGAGGGAATGAAATGGGCAAAGGGGAAAGGGGCAAAAGAGCTGCTTTCACTTTTTCTAGTTGTATAGGAATATGCACTTGTCCCAAAATTAAAATTTTAAGTATCTATACATATCTGACTCTATTCTCCTGTAATATTTACCTAAACTGATATATGATTGTACAAAGATAACTGTGAAATTGGAGAATGATTTTCACTACATTGTATTAATCCCAGCTGCACAGTTTCTTCCTGATCCCAGTTTGTAATTGCCTTGGGTACAATTTTAAAGTGCATATTTCTTCTGGTTCCTTAAGGTGGGTGCAATCTTTCTTACAAAGGATAAACTCTTGATGAATCAATGGTGCTTTCGTGGGATACCACATATTACAGAAAAAACCAGCAAATTCTCCCAGGCTGGGTAGCCTTTCACCTCCACATCCCTGGGATGAGTCTCAGAGGGAAGCAAGGCAGCTTATTTGAAACCATCATTTAATTGTAATAATAAAAAGAATGCTCAGAGGAATGGAACTTAACGCCCATTCATCATATCAGTAAACAACATTCACATTTGAAAGGGAACTCCTGCTTTTGCCCATTAAGTGCATATCACACAAGGTTCTGGTAGCTTTTGATTTATCACCTCACATTTTCAGCCTGCCCTTTTCTTTAAATATATAGCACGTTCAAATCCCAAATCAATATGCGTGGTGTTGTATTGAATTTAAGGCGAGCAGTGAAAGGGGAAAAAAATAGTCATGAGACAGAATTTTATTATCTGTTACTGAATGACAGGCTTACAGGCTGCAGATAACAAGGTACAAGTTTTCCTATTTTCTTTCTCCTCCAAAGTTTGCACCAGAAGTTCCAAAGTCAGCCCCACAGATGAGACCACAAAAGTTTGACACAGTGAACCCCTATGATGCTGTTTCATGCCTGTATGGCTTTGTTTATCCTGCTTCCCTGGCCTGGATGACTGTTGACTTTTCTTACCTGGCTAACTCAAACGTATCACAATTAAATTACCTCAAGTTAATTGTTACCCTCTAAAGAATCCACTTGTAATGCAGGAGATCCCGGTTCGATTCCTGAGCTCAGAAGATCCCCTGGAGAAGGGATAGGCTACCCATTCCAGTATTCTCGGGTGGCTCAGCTGGTAGAGAATCTATCTGCAGTGGGGGAGACCTGGGTTCTATGCCTGGATTGGGAAGATCTCCTGGGGAAGGGATTGGCTACCCACTCCAGTATTCTGGCCTAGAGAATTCCATGGACTGTATAGTCCATGGGGTTGCAAAGAGTCGGACACAACTGAGCGACTTTCACTTCCTCCAGGAAGTCTTCCTTGCCTCCTTGATGATGGAGTTGCTGCCTTCCCTATCTCTTTGTGTCCTGGCTAACATATAATATCAAAGCCTTTTACCAGATTGTGTGGAGATTATCTCCTCTAGGGAACCACTTTGGAAAGAGGAGCTATGGTTTGTCTGTTTATCTAGTTTTCCCAAGTACTTTACGCAGTGTGCTCAGTAAATGGTGGTGGTTTCTCGGCAGCGATGAAACCTTTACGTAGTGGAACTGACAGGAGAGCCAGAACAGAACACAGAAGAGAACCACATGGGCGTCTTGGATTCTTTGCACAGGGAATCTAGTTTGGACTCAGTAGATAGCAACAGGTGTGGTATAGTGGCTACTTCACATGCCTGAGCTTTTCCGCAGTGAAGAGAGTGACTTTCAGATTTCCATGATTACTGCAGGATTGAAAGTGCCTGTGGACAGACACTCTGTGCTCTTGCTTACAGAATCAGCCCTCAAACGGTGTGTTTTTCTTCCCAACTTTGATTATTTCCTTTTATTCTAAGTATTCTATTTGATTACTACAAGTAGAATTGCTGAGTCAGACTGTGTACAGGGAATTTTCTTTTAGATACAATTTAAATCCTCTCTAGAAAGATTTTAAGAATCTGTACCTGCGCTGTCCATCAGATTTCACTGCTTTTTCAATGCTGGCATTGTAACTCTAAAAAAAAAGGAGTGATGATTATGATTTTCATTTACATTATAATTTTCATTCATATTTAAATATGGCTTAGAAGTTCAGACACACCTGGATTTGAAACCCAGCTCCATGATTGCAAGCTGAATGACCCTGAGAAGTTTATTTAATATATTCAGCCTCATCTCTAAGGTGGATGAATAAATGATATGCATCTTGTAGCAAAATAGGGGAAACATTCAGGCAATGTGTATAAATTTTAACTACAGTGCCTGATACAGTATAATTATTCCATGAGTACTGGCTTATATTTTTACAAGTACTGTATCAGTGTTTCATTACCAATGAGATTAAGTATTTGGCCATATCTGTTAAAATATTATCTCTATCCTTTACAGTCTTCTCTTTTCAGGCCTTTTATTAATATGTATATTGGAGGTAATTAATGCTCTTTTTATTTTTTTTAACTGAGTTCTAAGAGTTTACCCTACATTAAAGATAGCATATGTTTTTGCTGTGTGTATTTTGAGTAATTTTACCTAATTTGTCCTGTATCATTTAATGCTATCTGTAATATTTTGCTTTTTAACCAGAAAAGTAATGGTCAAGTTTTACTCCCCTAACTTTTGAGCACTCTCTCCTACCCTCTTTGAAACTATGCTTGGTTATATGACTCACTCTGGAGCTTTCCAGGTGGTGCTAGTGGTAAAGACCCCACCTGCCAGTGCAGGAGACTCTGGAGACATGGGTCTGATCTCTGGGCCAGGAAGACCCCCTGGAGGCGGAAATGGCAACCCACCGCATTATGCTTGTCTGGAAAACCCCAGGGACAGAGGAACCTAATGGGCTACAGTCTGTGGGGTTGCAAAGAGTCAGACGTCACAGAGCGAGTGAGCGCACACACACTTGCTTTAACGTGAGCGATTATGTGAGTGGTTATGTTCGTGTGCCCGTGCTCAGACCCTCTGTCGTGTCTGCCTCTGCGAGCCCCGTGACTGTGTTACTTGTGGGTGAAGGTGTAACTTCCTCTTCTGCTCGGATTGTGGCAGCGTGTGGTCATGGCAGAGATGGAGACAGTGTCTACCTGCATCCCCAAGTGACAAAAATGGGTGGTGCCTCCTACTTACAAAGTGTGGAAACAAAATAAACCTTTTTTTTACTGAATTGCTATGATTTGGGTTTTTGTTTTTGTTTTTTTGATTACTGTAGCATAGTCTAACCTATCCTTATACATACAGGGATATTTTTGTTTGATTTATTATTATTTTTAAATGTAGTCACATTTAGCTATCTTTCCCTTAGAAGTACTGCCTTTGGTATTATGGGTATTAAGCCGAGAAAGTTTGCAGAGACTGTCCTGACCTTTGGAATGCCCAAACATGGACTGAATGACTTTTTAAGAAAAAAAATTTATTGAAGTATAGTTGATTTACAGTGTTGTGCCAATCTCTGCTCTGCAGAAGAATGACTCAGTTATACACATAGATGCATTCTTTTTAAATATTCTTTTCCAGTATGGTTTATCAGAGGATATTGAGCATGGTTCCCTGTGCTATACAGTAGCACCTTGTTTATCCATTCTAAATGTAATAGTTTGCATCTACCAACCCCAACCTCCCAGTCCACCCCTCTCCCGTGCCCCCTCCCACCTGCCAACCACAATCTACTCTGGGTCTGAGTCTGTTTCTGTTCTGTAAATAGGTTCACTTGGGCCATCTTTTAGACTCCACTAAAGAAGACATGCAGAAGGCCAGTACGCACATGAAAAGATGCTGAATGGCTTTTTGAGGTAGTAAGTTTCTTGTTCATGAATGTTTTTAAGCAGAGTTATGGCTGTGTGTCAGGAATTCTGTATAGTTATTATATATTATATGAGTAATCAGAGTAGTTGACCTTTAAGTTTCCTTCCAGCTGTTTGGATGTTAAGTGTAGTGCAGAGTTACAGCTCTCAGGGGACTCACCATGTACCTAATTTGCAAAGACAAGGTAGAATCTGGGGAAAAGATTCTTGCATCTTTTTTTCCAACAATCAATCATAAATATGCAGATGAAATAATCCCTGATTTTTAGGATAGATGTAAATTTCCCTGACTGCATATTCAAGTTCTGTGCTCTTCAGCATCTCTTCCATGGGTCAGCTTGACCCAAACAATACAAAATAAAAAACATCGCCTTCTTGTACAACTTCAGCAGATTCCTTACTGAGCCCATATGTTACTGTTGCTCTAGAGTTCTACACTCTGAACTAGTAAATCCAGCCAGGTATGAGAAATGTTGAACCCTGCTGGCTCCATGGAAGGGGATTATTTTCAAAGCACCACTCATTAAAGTGAATGATGGATCTGCCCTTCTCTGTCCAAGGTGGAACTTTAAGAAACTAACACGGTAGGTAGGCACGCATTGGAAGCACTAAGAGGTCTCACATCAGTAGCTTCCTTTCTTCTGCATGCCACTTCATGACGTGACTCTTGAGTAAAGAGCAAACTCCCCTCTTCAGATGGGCTCCTGGAAGTTATTTTCCACTTGGGATCGTCACCCCCTCCCTCTCTTCCTCAGCGTTCTTTTGGTGGAAAAGATCCAGTAAGTTCAAGGCTAAGCCAATATAATTTGAAGAATTGTATAAAAGCATTCTTCTACAGTAATACTTATGTTCTTCAAAGAGAAGCACCAAAGGATGAGCTGTTAAGAAAACAGGAGCCTCCACATCTTGGCTTTGTGAATAGTGCTGTAATGAACATAGGGGTGCATGTATCTTTTCAAATTAGGGTTTTCATTTTCTTCAGATAAATACTCAGAATTGGAATTGCTGGATCATATGGTAGTTCTATTTTTAGTTTTCTAAAAAAAAATTTTAAGGAACCTCCATACTGTATTTCTGCTTTATTGACTATGCCAAAGCCTTTGACTTTGTGGATCACAAGAAACTGGAAAATTCTGAAAGAGATGGGAATACCAGACCACCTGCCTCTTGAGAAACCTGTATGCAGGTCAGGAAGCAACAGTTAGAATTGGACATGGAACAACAGACTGGTTCCAAATAGGAAAAGGAGTACGTCAAGGCTGTATATTGTCACCCTGCTTATTTAACTTATACGCAGAGTACATCATGCAAAATGCTGGGCTGGAAGAAGCACAAGCTGGAATCAAGATTGCTGGGAGAAATATCAGTAACCTCAGATATGCAGATGACACCACCCTTATGGCAGAAAGTGAAGAAGAATCAAAGAGTCTCTTGATGAAAGTGAAAGAGGAGAGTGAAAAAGTTGGCTTAAAGGTCAACATTCAGAAAACTAAGATCATGGCATCTGGTCCCATCACTTCATGGCCAATAGATGGGGAAACAGTGGAAACAGTGGCTTACTTTATTTTTCTGGTCTCTAAAATCACTGCAGATGGTGACTGCAGCCATGAAATTAAAAGACGCTTACTCCTTGGGAGGAAAGTTATGACTAACCTAGATAGCATATTAAAAAGCAGAGACATTACTTTGTCAACAAAGGTCCATCTAGTCAAGACTATGGTTTTTCCAGTGGTCATGTATGGATGTGAGAGTTGGACTATAAAGAAAACTGAGCACAGAAGAATTGATGCTTTTGAACTGTGATGCTGGAGAAGACTCTTGAGAGTCCCTTGGACTGCAAGGAGATCCAACCAGTCCATCCTAAAGGAGATCAGTCCTGAGTATTCATTGGAAGGACTGACGGTGGAGCTGAAACTCCAATATTTTGGCCACTTGATGCAAAGAGCTCACTCTTTTGAAAAGACCCTGATGCTGGGAATGATTGAGGGCAGGAGGAGGAGACGACAGAGGATAAAATGGTTGGATGGCATCACCAACTCAATGGACATGGGTTTGGGTGGACTCTGGGAGTTGGTGATGGACAGGGAGGCCTGGCGTGCTGCGGTTCATGGGGTCGCAAAGAGTCGGACACGACTGAGCGACTGAACTGAACTGAATACTCTTTTCCATAGCAGCTTTACCAATTTACCTACCAACAATGTACAAGGGTTTCCTTTTCTCCACATTTTCACCAAACCTTGTTCTTATCTCTTTGACAATAGCTATTCTGACAAGTGTAAAGTGATAGCTTATTCTGGTTTTGATTTGCATTCCCCTGATAATCTGTGATAGAGTACCTTTTCATGTGCTTGTTTTTTGGAAAAGTGACTATTTCAAGTCCTCTGTCCATTTTTAAATTATTTGTTTTTTTATATTCAATATACGAATTCTTTATATATTTTGGATATCAATCCCTCATCAGGTATTGTTGTTCAGTTGCTAAGTTGTGTCTGACTTTCTGTGTCCCCATGGACTGCAGCCTGCCAGGCTCCCCTGTTCTTCTTGTTAGGTATATTTTTTGTAAGTATTTCATTGCATTCAGCAGGTTGCCTTTTTATTTTGTGGGTAATTTCCTTTGCTATGCAAAAGTTTTTAGTTTGAGGTAGTCTCCTTTGTATATTTTGCTTTTGTTGCTCTCTCTGAAGTGACAGATTAAAAAAAAAAATATTGCTGAGGCTGACGTCAAAGAAGTTATTGCCCATTTTTTTTCCCCAAGATTTTTGATGTTTCAGATCTTACATTCATGTCATAAGTTTGAGTTTAATTTTGTATATGGTGTAGGAAAGTAACAGTTTTGTGCTTTTTCACAGAGCTATCCAGTTTTCCCAGAACCATTTAAGAGACTGTGATTTGCATATTAACTGTTCTTGCCTCTTTTATTGTAGATTAAATAACCATGTGACTATGGGTTTACTTTTGGGCTCTCTATTATGTTCTGTTGATCTATGTGTCTGTTTTTGTGCCATACTGTTTTGTATCATACTGTTTTGATTACTGTAGCTTTATGGTAGTTTGAAGTGAGTGCATGTCCGTTGGTCAATGAATGGATAAAGAAGGTGTGCCATATACATACAGTGGAATATTACCCAGCCATAAAAATGACAACATCGTGTCATTTAAAGCAACATGGACAGATCTGGAACATACTATGTTAAGTGAAATAAGTCAGATAAGATAAAATACTGTGTGATTTTACTTGTATGTGAAATCTACAGAATAAAACAAGTGAAGAAACAAAACGAACAGACTCATAGATGCAGAGGACACACTGGTGGTTTTGATAGGGGTGGAAAGATGGGCAAAGTAAGTGAGGCAGATTAAGAGGGACAGGCTTCCAGCTATTACAATAAGTAAGTCACTGGGAATATAATGTTACAGTAACGTTATAACAGCTGAAATCCAAGTGTCAGTGGATGGTAACTGATCCTACTGAGGTGGTAATTTCATAATATCTAAAAATATTGAGTCACAATCTTTTATGCCTAAAACTAATATAATTGTAAAAAATAAATAAATTCACACATTTAGAACTGTACATTTCCCTCCAATATTCCTTTAGCTACATTCCATTATGTTTTGGTTTGTTGAGTTTTGTTTTCATTTATTTCCAAGTATTTTCTAATTGACTTTGTTACATCTTTATATTTAGGAGTGCATTGTTTCATATGTACATATTTGTGAATTTTTCCAATTTCCTTTTGTTATTGATTTCTAATTCTTTTCAATTTTGGCCATAGAATGCATGGCATAATTAAATTATTTGAAATATACATTTAAAATCCCTAACCTCATTCAGTCTTTATGTTTTAGTTAGGAATGTTTCTGGTTTTGTTAATATCGAGTGTACTTTGGAAATGATCTTTGGCCTGCACTGCAGTACCTCTTTTTCCCCACCTTCCAGCTTCTTCACCTTTGGCGTGTATGAGTGTTCGTTGCGCCTGGAGGAGACACTGGAGGAAGCTGGGGAGACCCACAGTTGAGTCCTCTGCTTCCGTTGATGCTACAGGTAATCTGCACTTATAGCTTGTGTACAATTACCCGCTACTTTCTACATTTAAACAGTGATGCTGGTGGCTAGTTTTATGCACTGGTTTTAAAATCTTAGGAGGAAACTTCTGAAATAGATAACATTTTCTTCAAAATCAGCCTTGACTCCCATTCCTAATGCAGGTTTTGAAATTTAGGTGTGAATAATTTCCTTAATCTTTCTTCTCTCTCATGTCCCACTTTTATTATAGTCTCTCAGTTGGGTCTTCAGTGATCTGTCCAGAGCCCCTGTGTTTAGCTTCTTCAGAAATTAAACATCTTGTATTCTGTTGGTGTTCGGAGAATTCCCCAATGATGAAGGGATCTAATGATGTAACTGCTCTGTAAACCTCTTTTAACTCCCCACTAACCTTTAGAGGTGATGGGTATCACTATTTCTGGAGGAAATAAATCAGATTGGTTATTGATTGGCTGTTTCATCACCGGCCTAGAATTTAGTATTTTAGGAGTTTGTGTCTTAAATATCTATCTCTTTACTGTAGTTTTATCAGTGTTTCATGAGGAAGAAAAGAGGCATATGTGGATTTAAACAGCCTCCTCCTCACGGAAGCTCTCTAGATTCTATTTTAACTACAGTGATACATAGTTATATAACCTTTAACTTTGCGACTATGATGCTTATTTTCCTATTATAAGGAATATGTTAACTTGTCATGTATGTGTTACAGGAAGTCAAATTTGGATTTACATCCAACTTGTAGTGTTGACTCAAGTGATGATAACTTCACTTCTTATTAACTCAAGAAATATAAAACAATCAGATTATCTTCATCTGAGGAAACAACACCTGTTCTTCCCTTTTTTCAAGCACAGGGAAAGTTGCACTAAGGGTTGATTTTTAACAGTAATATTTAAAAACACTGTGAAGAATCCTGCCTTTATCCTCAGTGTAGTGATTTTTAAACTAACTTCTAATGCTGATTGTCTAAGGTTTGCTCTTCTCTTTGGAAATGAAAGGGAAAATATCTACTTTTGTTTTTGATAAATTTGTACTTTGATTCAGAATACAAAAAATAATTATGGAATAGGTATGCAGTGAGAAGTAAATTGGATAGTGCAGAAAGTAAGAATACTAACTTTTTCTTTTATCCATTGTGTCTCTAGAACAATAACTGTGTTTACTTTGACTCCTATTTTTATGTCCATATTTTTATAGTTTTATTACTCAAATTTAGATGTATAAGCTGCATTTTTAAATTATTTTCTTTACATTGTAAGTCTCTCAAGATAGAAATATTATTGTTTGTTTTTAATCCTTACCTTCTGACTGTCCTAGAACAGTGCTAAGAATGGTACCAGTTTCTGTACATTGAATGAAAGTGAAAGTGTTAGTTGTACAACTGTGTCTGACTCTTTGCAACCCCTTGGACTGTAATTCACCAGGCTCTTTTGTCCATGGAATTCTCTAGGCAAGAATACTGGAGTGTGTGGCCATTCTTTTCTCCAGGGGCTTGTCCCCACCCCGGGATCAAACCCAGGTCTCCTGCCCTGCAGGTGAACTCCTTACCATCTGAGACACCAGGGGAGCCCTGATAATCCCAGTGGCCTATACACTGAATGAAGTTACCAATTTTTATTCCCTGGAAACCACCAGATAAAACATTTAATTATCCAAAGACATAAACCAAATTTAAGATAAATGGACAAAGATCAATAAAACAAGTTTTATTTAAATGTTTCATTTAGAAAGCAAAAATCACCTGCTTTCTTCTGATTTCCTAGGATTTGGTTCAAGGCCCTTGAATCTCTTTCACATCTGCACCCCTTGTTCCAGTCTGTACAGAATTTATTCTCAAGATGGAGGCTTTGAGGTGCAGTCCTACTCAGGGATATAAAGTCCCCGCTTTCCTCATGGGCCCTGTTTAACAATGGCAAATTATATTTGAAAGATTATCTTAAAGTAAACCATCTTTATTTACTGAGCTCTTACTCTTTACAAGGTATTATGGTGGGTTCTTGAAGAATACTGAAATAAGACATAGTTCCTGTTATTAGAATTAAGTTGGAAAACAAGATAACCACAAATATTTAACGGACAATTCAAGTGCCAAATGAGGATGCTATATGAATTCAGATAAAGAGAGAGAACATCCATGCTATTGCTACTGATAAAGTTAATGAACATTTATTTAGCATATGTTAGGTTTCAGAGCGCTAATCTGAACACTTTTCATATATTAACCTATTTTAATTTTTACAATAAATCCATGTTGTAGATATATGTTATGTCAAATTGAAAGATCAGAAGACTGATACACAGATAGGTTAAGTAGCTTACATAAGGTCACACAACTGGCAACAAAGCCTGGAATAGAAGCCAGATTAGCAGCATTACAGAATGTTATTAAGGAGCTGGGTGTCAGTTGGAACATGAAAGATATTAATCATCAGGAAGATAAAGACAACTAGGAAGGGAAGTTCAAGTTTCATGTAAGTCAAAGTTTGTAAGTAGGATATGCAAAACTAGTTCAGTCTTGAGGGAGCCGCGATATTATCTAAGTATAAAATGAGAATGTAATTTATCTTCCAAATGGGGCCACTTTGAGAGAGGCGGGCCTGCTAACTGGATGTGACTTCCCCGTGCAAACTGAGACCCGTGGTTATCCTGGTTGTGCCCCGTGACCAATTAGCAGGGAGACCTCATATCCTGAACTTGGTGCCAGCTTTGGTAATTGTGTGAGCAGGGCTGGCTACCCCGCCTTGGCCTGTGCCAAGTGTGGAGGAGAAAAATAAGCCTTGGCTCTGTTCTCTGGGTTTGGCTCAGAGTCTGCAGTCCAGTTTAATTATCTTTGACAAGCTGACCTCCTGAACTTTGGACTTTGCCTTTTGAGAGCTGTTTTTCTTCCTCCACTCTTTTTCTGCATTAGTGAACTTCTATGGACACAAACCCTGACCTTGAACTTATACAATACACTGGGTCACTTACGATATGAGCAACAGCTGCAAAATTGACCTGCACACTGTTTGACTTATGGAACTAGTCAGACTCTTCCTGCAGAGCCAAAATCTATCTTGTGTAGCCCTCACTGCCGCTAGCTAGATCGCCTCTTTGCCACTTATCATAGTGGTGATTTTTTTGTTTTTTAATATAGTGTGGTTATGGAGCAAAAATGGAAAAGAGTCCTGCATGGAGTGAGGACATTTTCCTGAAGTTGGGGAATGGAGATTGGAGAGTGAGTTATTCCTAATTAATTTTGCGCAGGAAAATGACAAGATAGAAGTAAAACAGATCTCCTGAGATCTGTCAGATGGAATGCAGTGGAAGACTGAGGACAGCAAATGGTCAGATGGACACATAACTGTCCATTAATAAAGTAATAGATGTTAATTCTATGGAGACAGCAGTGGGAACCCAAGGACAACAGGTGGAAGGAGAACTGAAAAGGGAGAATTTTCAGAAAACTACGACTTTCCCAAACCTGCAATGTAGCTCACAGCTCTTTGGGTTCCATGAAGCAGTAAATGCTCTCGTTGTTTCATTTTGTGTTAGACTGAGTAATGGAGAAAGTTGCTAGTGCGTTTTCTTTGTCCTCCCATAGAAAACATTCTATTAGAGTGTATCTTCTATTTTTAATGTCTGTCAACCACATTTTACACAGAATTATCTTCTCCAGTGCTCAGGGGTCCTTCAGCTTCTTATCTTCAAGATGTAGCTCACTAGAGGGCACAGGAAGGGGCTGTCAGTAGTGGTTTTGTCATCTTGGCTGAGTGGGAGCTGAATTTCCACCAATTTTCTTCTTCATGTGGTTCCAGGTTAGGAAAAAGAGAAATAGACACAAGATTTGGGAGGTAAAAGTGACGCAGCAGCCGTGTCTCTGCTCTGAAGTTCAGTGCTGAGTTAGCTGGGGTAGCTGACACGTGTACCTGCTCTTCTGCTAATGCACCTCGTTCTTCCAGCAACCACGATAATCAGGTGCCTGTCGAAGCAAGCCTTTGAGTGACCAGGAATCTGGCATGGGATAACTAACTTAAGTGAAAGTGAGGATGATAATGGGGTTACTTAGGAGACTCTTGAGAGTCTTGAGATCAAATCAGTCGATCTGAAAGGAAATCAACCCTGAATATTCATTGGAAGGGCTGATCCTGAAGTTGAAACTCCAGTACTTTGCTCACCTGATGCAAAGAACTGGTTCATTGAAAAAGACTCTGATGCTGGGAAAGATAGAAGGCAAAAGGAGAAGAGGGTGACAGAGGATGAGATGGTTAGACAGCATCAACTGACTCAATGGACATGTGTTTGAGCAAACTCTGGGAGATAGTGAAGGACAGGAAGCCTGGCATGCTGCAGTCCATGAGGTCACAAAGAGTCGGACAAGACTTAGCAACTAAACAATAAGAAGTTGCTTTTAAATGTGGGAGAGAACTTAGGGGAAGAATATTATCAGCTCAGGGTTTTTAAATGTCCAGTTCAATGTCTGGGAAGAAACCAGGAATACAGATGGCCTTAAAGGAAACCCTTATCTCCTATAGCCTTATGGCTGAGATTTCTGAGTATTTGATCCAAAGTCTAAACCTACGTGGGTCTGAATTATAGTACAGTTGAATTGCCCGTATCATAGAGTCTCTTATGTTAAGGTTAAGGCATTTGTTTGGAAGAATAGTATCCTGGAAACTGGATTCACATGTGCAGATTCCAATAAATCTGGGGATGTTGAACCCCTAAATTTTTCTGAGCCTCTTTTAAAGTAGAAGCAGCCTTTCTGTCTTCTCTTCCTGTCAGAATAGGTTAGTGTCCCCTTACCTGAAGAACCTGAAATGGACCCCAAAGATATGTTCCTTGCAGGGGACTATTGTTCCTTGTCAAGGCCCAATACTTAAACCTTCATTGCTTCTAGACCTATAGCGAACTGCAAGTCCAGAAAATGCCTAAGAGGATAAGGCCCATAATGAGATTGGTGAGGACATGCAATATAAAGAAGAATTGCAAGGTTTGGCCAGTTTATACTGGCAAGTAACCTGGGGAGAATTAGGAATGTGTTCTGAGTGTGTTGGGGGAATCTGCAAGGAATAGGATATTAGGTTTGGATGGATTTGTTGATTTGGCTTACTAAGCAGTAATTCTGGGTTCTGTAAGTTACTTTGAGCCACTGGGCATCTCTCTAAAAGTCTGCTTGGTTGTTTTTTAAACTGTACCTCCAAATCTGTGGAATTGAAATGCCAAACTGAAAATGAAATCAAGTGGAAATGCCAGAACTTCCTTGGTATATTGTAGAGAAAGAAATCCAAAATTTTAGGGAGATCTGAATGCTGGAGTATATTTCTCCAGTTAGATCTGCTCATCTACCCTCTAACAGTGTTTCCCAAGAGAATCCATAAGACAATTCCTTCACCAAGGCTGTAATAAAAACAGTTGCGAGGAGAATATTCTTTTAAGAGTTCTTTGGTAGCTCTTCTCTGAATTCCTGCCAGAAACAGGAATGAGCTTGGGAGAGAATCTTGAACTCAATATGAGAAAGCAGATGGTCAACACCTTGATTGCAGCCTGAGCAGAGAAGCCACCCACCTTGTGCCAGACGTCTGAGCTGCAGAAATGCGAGCTATTCAGTGAGCAGGCTTGAAGCCAATCCGTGTGTGGTCGTTGTTGTGCAGCCGTGGAAAACTACTACAGGGAGCAATGGTCAAGCAGAGGGCGCTGGAAGCCCTCTCCCGAGGGAAATAGTCTATTACTGGTAACAATCCCACGTTCCTAAGAGAGCTGCAGAATTATTGTCACCGTCAAGGGCTTGAGATTGAGAGGTGTAGGAGCAGTGAATCCTCACACAACATTTTTACGAACTGAAGTATAGTTGATTTACCGTGTTGTGTTAATTTCAGATGTACAGCACAGTGAATAAATATATATAAGCCATATATATGTATGGCTTCCCTGATGGCTCAGAGGGTAAAGATTCCACCTGCAGTGCAGGAGACATAAGAGACGTGGGTTCGATCCTGGGGTGGGGAGGAAGCCACCTGGATGTGGCAACCCACTCCGGTTTTCTTGCCTGAAAAATCCCATGGAGAAAGAAGCCTGCAGGGCTACAGTCCAAAGGGTCACAAAAAGTCAGACATGACTGAGCAAGTAAGTACAAGCACATGTGCCCACACACACACACACACAGACACACAGACACACATACACACACAGACACACAAACACAGACACACACACACAGACACACACATACACAGAGACACAGACACACAAACACACACAAATACACAGAGACACACACACATAGATACACACAGACACATAGACACATACATACACACACAGAGACACATAGACACATACACACACACAGACACACAGACACAAATACACATACAGACACACACACACAAATACACACATAGACACACATACATAGATACACACACACAGACACACACACAAATACACACAGACACACACACACATAGATACACACAGACACACAGACACAAATACATACACAGACACACACACACAAATACACAGACACACACACACCGACACACACACACATAGATACACACAGACACAAATACACACACAGACACACAAATACACACACACAGACACACAGACACATACACACAGACACACACACACAGACACACAGACACACAGACACACACATACACAGAGACACAGACACAGACACACAACACACACACACAGACACACACACAGACACAGACACACACACAGACACACACACAGACAAACACACACAGACACACACACAGACACACACACACAGACACACACACACACACACACACACACAGACACACATAAACACACAAGCACACACACACACACAAATACACACAGACACACAAATACACACATAGACACACAGAGACACAAACACACAACACACACACACAGAGACACACAAACACAGACACACATCCACAAATACTCACACACACACAAATACACACACAGACACACAAACACAGAAATACACACACAGACATACACACACACAAATACACACACAGACACACACACAAGCACACAAACACACACACAGAGACACACAAATACACACACAAACACAAACACACACAGACACAGACACACACACACAAACACACACACACACACACACACACACATATATACTTTCTCAGCTTTTTTTCCCTTATAGGTTATTACAAAATATTGAGAGTAGTCCCCTGTGCAATACTGTAGGTCCTTGTTATAACACAGTTAACATCTTTTGGCCTGTGATGAAAACTGATGGCATCGAAGAATGACAGGAGACTATTGTAAACTTAGATGATGAGTCTAGTGCACTTGTTGGTCTAGGTTAGTCTAGGTATCTAAGTATGGTTTCATTGCTATGGCAAATGGACCCATCCTGTGTCATCTGGTAGGCAACTCTTTATCTGGCAAATGCTGTTTCATTCAAATACCATCAGGAGTAGTTTTCTTTCAACTGGAAGGGTCAGCATTACACCTTTATTGTTTTATAATAACTCGCAGTTCTGTCAACTCTCAAATCCTGTCATAATCTCGTTGAGAAGGACTTGCCTCAATTCCAGTCCACCGGGCATCACACTTGCTTTTACATCGATTGTAATACATTGATCTGATGAGCAGGGAGTAACAAAATCTATACTTACCTGATTTAGACATTTAGGAAGTGGAAGATAATCCCCCAAATTCCTTGTCAACTAGCACTAGTTTCTCATCGCCATGGTAACACATTACCACAAACTTAGGCGACTAAAAGCAAAACAAATTTACTATCTCACTGCTCTGGAAGTCAGAAGTCACGTAGTCAAAGTTCTGAGAGGACTGTGTTCCATTTGAACACTCTAGTGGAGCATCTGTTTCTTTGCCTTTTCCAGCTCTTGAAAAGTGAAAGTTGCTCAGTCGTGCCCAACTCTTCACAACCCCATAGACTATACAGTACATGGAATTCTCCAGGCCAGAATGATGGAGTGGGTAGCCTTTCCCTTCTCCAGGGGATCTCCCCTTCCCAGGGATCGAACCCAGGTCTCCTGCACTGCAGGTGACTCTTTACCAGCTTAGCCACAAGGGAAACCCTAGAATACTGGGGTGGGTAGCCTATCCCTTCTCCAGCAGATCTTCCAGACCCAGGACTTGAACTGAGGTATCCTGCATTGCAGGCGGGTTCTTTACCAACTGAGCTATCAGGAAGCCACAAGGGAAGCCCCCAGTTTTGGAAAATTGCCTGCGATTATCGCCCCTTTTCTCTAGCATCAAAGCCACAGCATCTTTGAACTTCTCCCTCTGTCTCTGACCTCTGCTTCGATTATCACATCATCGACTCTTGACTTCAACCCGCGCTCTCTGTCTTTAAGAATCCTTGTGATTATGTTGTATCTACCAGGATAATACTGTATGATTATCTCAAATTTCTTAACTTAATCACACTCATGGTTATTTTACATGTGAACATATTCACAGGTTTGGAGCATTAGGATGTGGACATCTTTGAGAGGACGTTATTTTGTTTACCACATACCTCAGTGCAATTTCTTTAATCTGAGGCTGTTGGGACATCCTTTTCAAAGTGAAGGACAAGTTGCTGTTTCCGGTGCTTCCTACCACTGAGAAATATCCATAGTAACTGATGGGCCTCTTTGTGTTTTGGAAGACACATATGTCTCATTGAGGTATGATACCGCAACCACTTATAGAGTAAGCTGAAAAGCTACCAATTTTTAAGACAAGAAAGAGAAATGAAGCGCTGTAACAGGTCCAGCTGGCAATGTGAACTACCCGTCCTCCTGGATGTGTGTGTGTGTGTGTGTGTGTGTGTGTCTGTGTGTGTGTGTGTGTGTGTGTGTGTCTGTGTGTGTGTGTGTGTGTGTGTGTGTCTGTGTGTGTGTGTGTGTGTGTGTGTGTGTGTGTGTGTCTGTGTGTGTGTATGTGTCTGTGTGTGTGTGTGTGGTCACTTCAGTGCTGTCCTCCTGGATGCATGGCCCATAAAGTCTCACCCAGGGATGCCTTTGGAAGGCTCTCACAGGCAGATCACATTGCAGACCCTCAAGATTTTGGAACACCGTTATGTTAATGTCTGTAGATGGTAATAATCATTTTGAAAGACTATTTCTGGCTTGCTCTTAAGCCCTGGGAAAGACTGAATGCTTGGTCATGGACTACCTAATTACCATGTGACCTAAGATGCCTATTATTAAATGCGTACTGTTGAAACGCCATGTATACTTTGGGTATCTACATCAGCACTTTATCATAAAGTGGAAAAGGTGTATATGATATTGGGCTTATGCAGATCTTGAAGGCACAGGTATGGCCTTGATGGCCAGGTCTCATACCTCTGCTGTTTCGTCCTTCCTCTCAATGTCTACTTCTGGTCTCCAGGAGATTTCCCTATGATCAACTGATTGAAGAAGAGAAGAGGACAGAGGGGAAACAGAATTCTTTCACTGGGCATAACTTCACCAGTGCACCTGGATTTTGTCTGGAAGGAGACATGGCCGGAGGGATGCATCCACAGATTCCTGTACAGTATCAAGCGGTTTGGTCAGATCATCAGAGGTTTAGAAGAAACACAATTTGAAATTGGTGACAAGGAAGTCTGCATAGACTTTATGTTGCTGCATCTTTCCTAATTAGCAGAATTTGTGGAGATATTTGTGTGTCATGTGAGTGGTCAGGAGAAACAGCTTCAGCAGGGGAAGGTGTGATTGAGTGGGGAAGGTGACCTCTTCTCCGGGGATCGGTCCGTCAGTCTCCCGAGCTCCCTCTACCCTTACCTGGGGGTTCACTGGTGACGTGGCCAGGGCAGAAGGGCTAAAAGTTGGACGTGAACTCGGCCATGTGGACTTTCGTTCATCAGACTGCTCTGTTTCTGAGCGTTCAGCCTGCCAACAGGTGACGCTGGCACTAAGCCCATGATTAAATGCCCTTTTTTCGCATCCTCTTATAAAAATCAATGAAAACTGACTGCAACCCAATGGAGGCAAGACTGTTAATGGCCCAAATCCTTCAGAAATGAAGGTTTGGATCACCCTACCAAGTGCAGAGCCAGAAGTGTCCAAGTTGGTTGCTCAGGGCAAAGGAAATATGGAATGAGTGGTGAAGAAGGTGGTTCTAGAAACGACATTTGGGATTTCCCTGGTGGGTCCAATGGTTAAGGCTTTACCTTCCAATGCAGGGGGTGCAGATTTGGTCCCTGGTTGGGGAACTAAGACCCCACAGCATAAAAAAGCAATATTTTAACAAATTCAACAAATACTATTATAAAATAAAAACCATCTTTAATCATGTGACAGATTACAGAAATGAGGACTGTGATATTTATGAATATATCTTTCTTATTCTGATATGAATTTATTTTTCTGTATTAACCAGCTCGATTCTTTTTCCTCCCCTCCCTTATATGTTTACCACCTAAAGTGACACATGTTAGTGGTATCAATTTTATATCTCACTATGTAGTTACAACATATCAAAGGTGAGTAGTGGGTGGATCATACCCGGAGGGGGAATGAGCATTCTCAAAGTTGAATAAAGGGCCTTGTATCCTCTTTGGGGGAAAGAAATTGCATGTTTTTAGTCTTGTGAGGGATAGTTGGGAAAAGTTAGCTAAAGCACCATGTTTCTCTTTTGTTTATTTGAAAATTAGGAGTGATTAAAAGATGAGTGTGTGGATGCCAAGATGATAAGGGATAAATGCTTGTGGCCGTGTACTGTTCAAATTAGTTAAGCTGAAAAGATCTTTTCCACGATTTCCTTCCCTGTCTTTACTCGGTTAATGTTGGCCACAGGAAAATGTGTTCAGTGTTTGGGAAGTGGAGGTAAAGCAGCAACTGCTTTTCGTTGCTCTGAAGGTTGGTGTGAGACCCCAGGAACTGTGAGAGGCCGTGCGCTCATTACCGATCTACGGGCCCGCCTCTCGTTGGTGCACTGGCCAGCCTGCCCCTTGCCTCTTGCTACATGAGTCTCTACAGCTTCTCCGTGTCCTGGCCTGTGTGTGTGCTTCTGTCATGGAGGAGTCAGGCTTTCCCGAATACCATCCACATCACCCAAGTGGGGGGCTCTGAAATGTGGGTGCAGACACCAGGTGGTCCTCATGGGATCTAGTTTGCTGTCGTAAGCTGGCTAGCCTAGAGGGGCTTCAACCCTGAACCAGACTCAGAGCTGATAGCCTTGTGTAGACATTTCCACCCATTCCCATAACAGCAGAGCACAGAGGTTTTTATAGGACCTTTATTTATTTATTTTTTTCATTTATTTTTATTAGTTGGAGGCCAATCACTTTACAGTATTGTAGTGGTTTTTGTCATACATTGACATGAATCAGCTATGGATTTACATGTGTTCCCCATCCCGATCCCCCCTCCCACCTCCCTCTCTACCCGCTCCCTCTGGGCCTTCCCAGTGCACCAGGTCCGAGCACTTGTCTCATGCATCCAACCTGGGCTGGTGATCTGTTTCACCCTAGATAATATACATGTTTCGATGCTGTTCTCTTGAAACATCCCACCCTCGCCTTCTCTCACAGAGTCCAAAAGTCTGTTCTGTACATCCGTGTCTCTTTTTCTGTTTTGCATATAGGGTTATCGTTAACATTTTTCTAAATTCCATATATATGTGTTAGTATACTGTAATGGTCTTTATCTTTCTGGCTTATTTCACTCTGTATAATGGGCTCCAGTTTCATCCATCTCATTAGAACTGATTCAAATGAATTCTTTTTAATGGCTGAGTAATATTCCATGGTGTATATGTACCACAGCTTCCTCATCCATTCGTCTGCTGATGGGCATCTAGGTTGCTTCCATGTCCTGGCTATTATCAACAGTGCTGCAATGAACATTGGGCTGCACGTGTCTCTTTCAGATCTGGTTTCCTCTGTGTGTATGCCCAGAAGAAGGATTGCTGGGTCATATGACAGTTCTGTTTCCAGTTTTTTAAGAAATCTCCACACTGTTCTCCATAGTGGCTGTACTAGTTTGCATTCCCACCAACAGTGTAAGAGGGTTCCCTTTCTCCTCACCCTCTCCAGCATTTATTGCTTGTAGACTTTTGGATAGCAGCCATCCTGACTGGTGTGTGATGGTACCTCATTGTGGTTTTGATTTGTATTTCTCTGATAATGAGTGATGTTGAGCATCTTTTCATGTGTTTGTTAGTCATCTGTATGTCTTCTTTGGAGAAATGTCTGTTTAGTTCTTTGGCCCATTTTTTGATTGGGTCACTTATTTTTCTGGAATTGAGCTGCAGGAGTTGCTTGTTTATTTTTGAGATTAGTCCTTTGTCTGTTGCTTCGTTTGCTATTATTTTCTCCCAATCTGAGGGCTGTCTTTTCACCTTGCTTATAGTTTCCTTTGTTGTGCAAAAGCTTTTAAGTTTCATTAGGTCCCATTTGTTTATTTTTGCTCTTATTTCCAATATTGTGGGAGGTGGGTCATAGAGGATCCTGCTGTGATTTATGTCGGAGAGTGTTTTGCCTATGTTCTCCTCTAGGAGTTTTATAGTTTCTGGTCTTACATTTAGATCTTTAATCCATTTTGAGTTTGTTTTTGTGGACCTTTATTTTAATCTCATGGTTTGAGTCTCTGATCAAACTCTGTCTGCTGCAGTTTGAATGAATTACTAAAGAATTCTCAGCCTAAGTTTAGAGATAACACCTGTTGTATTCTATTCAAAAGAGGAAAGTTTAGGAAAGCTTTGTTGGGAGGGAGGGAATAATGTTGACGCTGAGAGAGACCGTGGTAACCCAGGTGAAAGGGGTCATATGGAGCATACATACATATGCACAGGAAATTGAAATGTAATGTCGAGATTCTCAGGGCCAGTTCCAGGTTTGGATAAGAAATATCTTATTCCAGGTTGGGTCATAAGGACTCAGGAAATAGTATGAAGGGGATACCACTGGCCAGAAATAGGGCAATTTGAGAAATGATGACAATAAACTCAAAGGATTAAAAATTTCAAATATTTAAAAACCTACACATTACATCAATAAAATAAATGCTGTTTACTATTGGACAGTGCTTTGAAACTAATGCATTACTTCAAAAAGTGATTAACAAAAGAAAATAAATGAAGGAATTTATCCTGTCTTTCCTATGTAAACTGTACCAGTGGGTAACTAAATAATGAGTAGGGGAATAATTCTTTATGACAGTCTTTTCAGGTAATCTGTGAAGAAGAAATGACACATTTAGGATGTGACCATTTCGCAACCTCTAATGAATTAATGGAGGTAGGCCTTTGTCAACCACCACTGGCATCACAAGAGGATACATCCAGATGAAATGTGTATCATCATCTATGAATATTGTAGTTACAGGTACTTCATACCAGTGGTGCCAACTATCAGTTTATAGTAAATAATGAGTTTACTGAAAACTATAAAAATCATTTTAATATAGTTTATAAAACTAAATTTATAAAAATATAAATGGTAAATTAAAAACAATGAAAAACAGATAAAACTATACAGAAGGATGAACTCAGTGATATTTAAAAAAGAAAATCTGGGAAACTGTGGAGCAAATGACCCAGTTTCTACAACAATAAAGTAAAGGAAAGAGAAGTAAAGGGGAAACCTGCAGATTAACAGAGACAATGTCAAGTTCTTAAGTCATCGGCATTCAATTGCAGCAAGTAAATATTATGGTATGTAAATTAAACCTCTGTGCAGTTGGTTTAAAATATTAAAAAAATGAAAAATCATGTTAATCAATGACTAGGTCTTATTTGGATCTTAATTCAATGAAGCAAACATTAAATAGGAATTGATACTTAATACATAATTAGAAATTTAAATATTTTACAAGGTATTTGATGTTAACACATTTAAAAAAATTTTATTCTGTATAACAATGATATTGTAGCCATGTTAAAAAAATGAAGAAAAGGGAATCCTTATCTTTTGGAAATGTATACTGAAAGGGACTTCTCTGGGAGTCCAGTAATTAAGATTTCAAATTCCAATGCAGGGGGTCCCTAGTTGGGAAGCCAAGATCACACATGACTCCTGGCCAAAAAACAAGAACATAAACAGCAGAAGCAATATTTTAACAAATCCAATAAAGACTTTAAAAATGATCCACATTTAAAAAATCTTTAAAGGCATGTGTACTGAAAGGTGAAATGTTTAAAAGTTTGATTTCTAAAATTTAAAATGTATGAGCCGTCACTGTCCTCTGCAATTCCAGAGCGTCATGGAGAGTGAGTGCAAAGTGGCATTGATTTTTAAGAGATTTCAGTAGGGAGCCTCCTTTTATGAGGTTTAAGGACTGCATAGGCTCCTCATAGCTCAGTTGGTAAAGAATCCGCCTGCAAAGCTGAAGACTCCCGTTCAATTCCTGGGTCGTGAAGATCCCCTGGAGAAGGGATAGGCTGCCCACTTCAGTGTTCTTAGGCTTCTCTTGTGGCTCACTGGTAAATAATCCACCTGCAATGCAGGAGCTGGGTTTGATCCCTGGGTTGGGATGATTCCCTGGAGAAGGGAAAGGTTACCCACTCCAGTATTCTGGCCTAGAGAATTCCATGGACTGTATATAGTCCGTGGGGTTGCAAAGAGTCAGACACGACTGAGCGACTTTGACTTTGCTTTCACTTTAGGCTCCTCAGGTGTAGCCTGCAGTTTCACTCTCACACCAGTGGGCAAGATTTGGCCCTTGCTGTCCTGGCTCAGTTGTGATGAGTCCTGTGACCTCTGCCTCAAGGCTGTGCTCCCAACTATTAATGGAAAGATCCATGGCTAGTTCAGTTTATATCTTAAAAACATCACATGCATATCACTCCAAATAGAGACCTAGATCAAAATACACAGTAAAGAAAATAAACACATCGCTTTATTTCCTCTTTGAAGCATTTTCTTAATTTGGGTAATAGCTAGGATGTTCAGTCATGTACATTTTAGAAATGTGATTTTTTTATTTTTTTAATCGGTCTTAAGTAGGAGGTGAATTTTGTTAAGAAAAAAATATATTTTAGTGTACTTGTTGATGCATGATTGGAACTGCATAACTGTGACCGAATTTGTATCAAAGAAGTAGGTAATTTTATGATCATTAACAACAGTTGGAGCCATACAGGCCAAGACAATGATATGGATAATTAAATCTCATGCTTCTGCACACAGAGTGATTCTCATGAAAAAGTCAGGGGAAATGCCTTGCTCCAGGTAGAGTGTTATCCATTTCAACACTTAGGGGAAAGAGATGAAGCTTGAGTACCTTCCCCTGAGGCCTGAGGGATTTTGTGCTGAGGGGCATCTCATGGGATAGATCAATGGCATTGGTTTTGCCCTAAAGTGCATCACAGTTTTTTTTCAAGTTTCATGGCATGTGGAGCTATGGGGAGGGTTGTGTCAAGTGTATGGTTATGTGAGTGATTGTCCAAGTCTGGCACATTGAACAGACAGAATAAACAGTGGCCTGAGAGATACACAGAAAGAAGGAAAGAAAGAAGGGAGAAGAGAAGGAAGGAAGAGGAGAAAGAGATGGAGACAGTTATAAAGTCATGGCCCCAAAGAACACTGCAAGGGAGACTTTGAGCCCAAACCTTCTGTCACTGCCCCACGGAAACAGGACCAAGACAGCTGGTCTCTTTCTGAGAGAAGGCTGAGGTGACACTTTATAGCCCCAGACAGCTCGGTGAGAACCATAAGGTGTTTCTCCTGACCTTGGTATCTAGAGCTAACCGCTGGCTCAGTGGAGTTTGGCTATAGCTTCCCTGTCTGTCCCGGCTCCTCTGTGCTCACCCCCTGGTCCACGCACTGGCTTGTCACAGTGTCTCATTACCTATACGTCCCATCCTTGCTTTTGTTCTCCTCCAAGTGCCGGGGAGGTAGGAGGCCTGGATGATGAAGGACATGGCACCTTTCTTTGGCTGTTGATCAAATCCTATAACTCTTGAGGATTGGATTTTTCTAGAAGTGAGATGAACTCGTGGGTTCTTCATCTCTTAAAAACAAAGTTGGAACTAGAGATGGGTTAGGATTCCTATAAGGTTTGAAACTAGAGTGTAATATTTCTAAGATGTTTTTCTTAATCTATTCAGCTCACACATGCCTCCCTTCTTTAAAGCCCTAAAGTGGTTAAAATTCTGTGCCACGCTGTTTCTCAGTTGAGTGTATATATTGTCTGGTAGTGTTCACTAATTGTTTCTTACATAGAACTCTTGTTTCTGCAAATAGATTGTATAATCATTGGTTTAGGAAATATGTCTTGTGCTTCCTCATATTCCCCACACATCAACTCTTTCCAAATCTCTGCACCGAGGTGACTCCCTAGCCTCTTCGTCTTCTCCTTCGCTTCTAATTTAGAAATGTTTAGCTTGCATGTTTCATAGCTAACCATGGTTTTCTGTTTTGTTTTGTTTGTTTTTTTTTTTTTTTTTCTGCTCTGTGCAGCATATGGGATCTTAGTTCTCCCACTGGGGACTGGATTTGTGCGTCCCGTGTTGAAAGTGCAGAGTCTTAACCACCGGACCTTAACCATGGTTGTCTTAATAGAGTAGGACACTTGGTTCGTATCTCGATCCTGGGAATTAAGTTTGACAATTATCCCCATTTCTGTAGATGAGAAAGTTGAGTCTCAAAAGTGAAAAGATTTTACCCCCAGTATCTGTCTACCTAGTTAAGTGGTAGAGTTGGAAGTTGAATTACAGCCTTTCCTTTAAAAGTTGTGTTTTAACCATTTGTCTTGCCTTACGGTGAAAGCAAAGGAAAATAGGTTAGAAGGCGTCAAGGAATTTTCCCTCTATATTATGTTGTTGTGACTGAGTGGAAGCAGTGTTTTAAAATACTTGCCAAAAAAAAAAATAATAAAATAAAATACTTGCCAACAAGGTTTTTTATTGAATTCTTAAGAAATGTGAGAAGAACACGGGAGACACTGAAGAGTTTAAACGGCATTCTCACCTTTGAGGTGACGCCCCTAGGCCAGGACAGTAGCATTTGTCTCTAACCCACAGGGCTGTGAGTGTGATAATGTGTCTTTCATCCCATGACCTCAGCCATCAGGAGCACAGATAACACCACACAAGAAGCAAAAGGGCTTCCAAGAGACAAGACTGACTTAAAAATCATGTCCTAGTTTCGTGAAGTGTTTTCAGTCCTTAGAGTCTATCTTCTTGCACGTAACTTTAATAAACTGACCACAGTCTCACAGCAGAATAGAAATAAACAAGATAGTGAAACTGTAGGCAGCACTGGTTTAGAAACAGGCAAGACAGTCAATGGCAAGAGTTGATTGCATGGCAATAAAAGATGGGGAAAAAAAGTAATACAAGATGACAATTCAAAACTCCGGTAATTCAGAGTCATTCACAAAAAGGCCTCAGTGTTAGAGACCTGTGAACTTTTTAAAAAAGCTAAAGTTACTCATCTGCTCATTTATTCACTAATTTAGCAGGTATTTGTGTTGCACGCATTGTTGCAAGTCTGCTCGTATTGAAGATGGGTAGGCGCTTCCCTGTAGCTCAGATGGTAGAGAATCTGCCTGCAATGCAGGAGACCTGGGTTTGATCCCTGGGTTGGGAAGATCTCCTGCAGAAGGGAATGTCAACCCACTCCAGGATTCTTGCCTGGAGAATCCCATGGACAGAGGAGCCTGTGGGCTACAGTCCATGGGGTCACAAAGAGTCAGACACGACTGAGTGACTAACACTAAACTAAACTAAACCCATGGTCCTGCTTCTGCAGTGCTGAGTCTATTTGGGGCAAGAAGTAAAGAAACCAACAATAAATTTAGGGAAAATGGTGACTAAAAGAAGAAGAATGTAGTGTGATCAATGCGTTGGGTGCCTTGAGAGCACAGAGAAACTGCCTCACTAGTTAGTGAGGAAGGGGGGAGGAAAGGGGGTGAGGAAACTGGTAAGAGGGAGTATTGTCAGGTAAGGAAATGAGTCTTGCTACACGAGAATCAGGACGGCAGAGAAGATGCTCAGACCAAGTCACAGTAGTGACAGTAGTGAGAAGCTAAATAGGAACAAAAGCAGTGACATAGAAGATACATCTCTTCTCAGTGTGTATCTGAGTGTTTTTTTGGATTTGTCTTTGCAGAGTCTTTCGGGCGTGGGAAAGTATCTGCATTAGTAAAGATCTGTACCTTCTTTAAGGCCAGTGGCTCAGACAGTAAAGAATCTGCCTGCAGTGTAGGAGACCCAGGTTCAATCCCTAGGTTGGGAAGATCCCCTGGAGAAGGGAATGGCTGCCCACTCCAATATTCTTGTCTGGAGAATCCCATGGACAGAGGAGCCTGGTGGGCCACAGCCCATCGGGTTGCAGAGTCAGACACGCCTGAGTGGCTGACACGTTCACGTTTTGAACAGAATTGGCTGCCTGGGTAGACTGATGGGGAAAAGTCTATAAGAGCAGTTCTGCTTCCATGTCTGAAACCTGAATGCTAATGATTCCTTAAAATATTGAAATCCTTTGTTCAGATTCATTATATTCTGGTAGGTTTAATGTATTAATATAGGAGTAGTAGTTAATGCAGCCACTAATTTGATTTGCAAACCCCTGAGGTAAGGACATGGCTAGCAGGCATATCTTGGTAGTCATGTGTGTGTGTGTGTGTGTGTCTGTGTGTGTGTACGAACATGTGCGTGTAGGGAGAAATTAGGGGGGAAAAGTAATGGTTCTTATCAGGGATGCTACTATCATAGATTCTGGTAGGGCTTCTGAGCAAATATGAGGACTTGAGGCTGGCTGCTAGTGAGGACTGTAATAAAAAAAAAAAAAGGAAGGCCCAGAAAGGAGAGAAGAGATGAACTGTCAGTATGAGCCAGGATGCCGCACATACTTCAGGTGTGTGCGTGTCCTTTCCAGGCAGGAGTTCAGGTTAGTCCAGCGCCCTGCCAGGGAGACCTCAGTCCACACGATCTTTGCCTTTCACCATCAGCATCAAGAAGGAAGAGAGAGCGACAGAAGCTCTCTGCAGCCCCCACCAGCACACACATCATCTCATGGATATTGGTCAGCACACGAGATCCAGGCCTCCTTCCATAAGGGTCTGCACGTGGCCTCTTCTCTCTTTCTTCCCATTCTGCCCAACTCTTCAACCCCTCCCTCTCGATAACTCAGGATTCAGGCCTGGCAAAAATCCTCTGTCTCCACAACCCCTTCTCTGAACTTCCTCACACCTTATTTTTTCCAATAAAGGGTTTTCCAACCTCAGTGCTGTGGACATTTGGCACAGATAGTTCTGTGCAGGGGAAGGTTGTCCTGTGAGTGGTGGAATATTTCATAGCATACCTGGCTTTCATCCACTGGATGCAGGTGGATAAAATTCCCCACCTCCAGACCTTGCCAGACGCCCCTGGGAAGCTGGATGGTGTAAAATCACGCCCCCTTCCAAAGCTACTGCCTCTTTGGAAACACCCTAAAGATGTAACTGTTGGCTCTCCCCACCTCTCCCCTGGCTTGGCTCTCCTGTGATTTGAGCTGAGGTGGGTTCTTCACTACTTCCTGTCTCATCAGTCCATTCTCCTTCCTCTGCCCCCACCTCCCAAGCATTTTAGCTGGGACTGTCGCGTCATTAGATTACATCACCCTCCATTCCTCACTGTGGTTTCATCTGTGGCTCTTATATCATTTCCCCCCTCATTTTGATTGCTTTAGCTCCTGGCTCACTATTATTTGCGAGCTCAGACCACACAAACATGATTATTCCCGTCTGCTGGCCTTTAGTGTCTTGGACTCTTCAACAGTGATCTTGTCCTTCACCCTCACTCCGCTTTTCACTCCGTGGACACATCCTAGACACTCTAATGACCAGTACTTGCAGCTCCATGAACCCAGTGCTTTCTGGTCTCTCCAGTTACCACCTTCTACCTCTCCAACCTACTCACTGTAATGCCCTGAGTTACTTCTGGTTTTTGGAGAAGCACAGAGTTGGATGGAAAGAGAAACACAGAAGGTTTATTGAGAAAATGTGAATGAAAGAAGAAAGAGGAAACTGGGGGGTGGTGGGAGAGTCTTCAGTGTACAGCGCAGGCCCCTGTGGAAAGAGGAGATGCAGGTAGGCTAGGACAGGTCTTAGACTGCAGTGCAGTTATAAGAAAACATTAGCAGAACTGCCGGGGGGTCTCAGAGCCAAAGCTGCCTGTTAGAAGCCCCACGTCCTCCCGGACCCCGGTCTGTCTTGCTGGCTCTGGTGTCCTTGGTCGCTGAGTGGGAGCCCATCTTGGGCAGCTGGGCCCCTGTTCACTGGGCAGTTACTTCAAGATCCGAGGAGTGCCTTCCCCTCCGCAGAGACCCCCGTTCTAACACTCCTCATTTTCCTCTCTTGACCCGCACTTGGGAACCCTTCTGTCTCAGTCAGGGAAGCCCTGTCCTTCAAAATGTCCTTTATTCCTCGCTGCCCCTCACTCCGTGCTTTGACTGGATGGTCCTTTGTCAGCAAAGTGATGTCTCTGCTTTTAATATGTTGTCTAGGTTTTTCATAGCTTTTCTTCCAAGGAGCAAGTGCCTTTTAATTTCATGGCTGCAGTTATTTTCCACAGTAATTTTGGAGCCCACGAAAATAAAATGTCATTGCTTCCACATTTTCCCTTCTATCTGCAACACCATCATGGTTATCTGGGTCACTAAGACCTTTTTTTGTGTAGTTCATTTGTGCATTCATGCCACCTCTTAATCTCTTCTGCTTCTGTTAGGTCCTTCCTGCTTCTGTCCTTAGTTGTGCCCATCCTTCCGTGAAATGTTCCCTTGATATCTCCAGTTTTCTTGAAGAGATCTCTAGTCTTTCCCACCCTGTTGTTTTCCTCTGTTTCTCTGCACTGTTCATTTCAGAAGGCCTTCTTATGTCTCCTTGCTGTTCTCTGGAACTCTGCATTAACTTGGGTGTATCTTTCCCTTTCTCCCTGGCCTTTCTCTTCCTTTAAGTCAGTGCTTAAATGTCGCCTTTCACTGTAGCCTGCCAGACCACTCTTTACATCATGATCACCCCTCTAAGGCAAATACTCCTCCTCTGGCTGCACTTATTCCTTTTCCATAGCACATACCACTGTCCAATACGTTATACAACTTATTTATTTTATAATTTATTATCTATCACCTCCTTGCTGACAATGTAAACTCCATGCTAGCAGGTACCACCACTTTCTTATTCACTGATGCACCGCAAGCATCTGGAACATTTCCTGGCAAACAAAACTCAATATATATTTGCTGAATAAATAATGAATAGATAAAGAAGTGTATGGCCAGTTTACAAATCATGCCTTATGTCATGTATTCCTGTGACTCTGGGTGTTGTACGGCAGATGTCCTTAAGGCTTTATGAGGGCATTATCGCTGTATTTTTACTGAGTATCAATTAAATATGTTGAATTGCTCTTATGGACATCAGTAATTGAAAACAATTTTGCCAAGTATCAGCAAAATGAACACAGTTTCCCCTTCTATCAAAACAAATAGCATCTAGTTTTATGCCTGGAGAAGATAGATTCACATCTGGAAGAAAATTTCTCTTCTTTTGAATATAAACAATTATTCAGGAAATTCTGCCATTCCCTTTGTTTTATCATTCACTTCCTACTTATTAAAAGTCCATCATGGGCTCATCACTTTTTTTGAATAATCCCCAGCCTCAGGGTGATACTAGGATCAGGGTTAGGAATTGGAATGAACAGACACCAGATTTTTCTCCTGGGTGCCCATTTTTGCCTGTGTAATTTATTCTAAGCAGACAAATAAAAGCTATGGCACATTTTTAAAAGTGCATGCTACGTGTGCTTAGTCGCTCAGTCATGTCCGACTCTTCGCATCCCCATGGGCTATAGTCTGCCAGGCTCCTCTGTCCATGGAATTCTCCAGGCAAGAATACCAGAGAGGGTTACCATGCCCTCCTCCAGGGGATCTTCCCTACTCATGGACTGAACCCAGGTCTCCCACACTGCAGGCAGATTCTTTACCATCTGAACAAGCACGGAAGCCCCAAAAGTGCATGTTCATAGGCAAAAATACTTCTCTCCTTCTTTACCATGGGCTTCCCTTGTGGCTCAGCTGGTAAAGAACTCACCTGCAATGCGGGAGACCTGGGTTCGACCCCTGAGTTGGGAAGATCCCCTGGAGAAGGGAAAGGCAACCCTCCCTGGTATTCCGGCCTGGAGAATTCCATGGAGGGAATGTCCATGGGGTTGCAAAGAGTCAGACATGACTGAGTGACTCTCACTCACTCACTCAAAGACAGGGCTTTTTGGCACATACAAGCCTAAGCATAAAAGGGAAGAAACCATCTTTTTGTTCAAATGTAGTTTTGTGAACTGCCTCTGGCCCCCAGGCTTCACTGATGGTTCAGGTGGTAAAGGATCCACCTGCAGTGTAGCAGACATTGGAGACATGGGTTCCATTCCAGGGTCCAGGAGATCCCCTAAAGGAGGGCATGGCAAACCAATCCAGTATTTTCCTCGGTGTGGACAGAGGAACCTGGTGGGCTACAGTCCATAGGGTCAGCAGATATGAGTGACGAGGTTTAGCACACGCATACAAAACCTCTGGCCCCTAAAGGAAACAAGTGCAGTGCCTCCTCTGGGGATGGTTTGAATAGCTCCTCATGGGTCCAAAAATTGGACCTACTATTTTAAAGTGTGATGTTTTAAATCTGGTGTTTCTAGAAGTGCTAGAAGAGTCAAGTGTATTGTGGTCACGTGATTATTATTTTTGTGTTATTTTTGAACGTTGCCAGAACTACATCTTTCTCCTTTCTCCTTACCCTCTCCACCCCAACCTTTCTATGTGAACTTAATTTTACTCTTTGAAGTGTGATATACTTATTGTAAATATTTAAAGTTATAAAAATACTCACTGCATCTTGAAGAGGTGAGAGCACTGGTGTCCTCTGGAACTCCTGTCACTTCCTCCGAAGGCTTTGGTTGACACTCAGAAGCTCCCAGGAAAGGAGGGTCAGAATGGGCATCCCGGATAGATCTGTCAACCCAGGCTCACAATCCTGATTAATCTCCTGAGAAAAAGAATCCCTACCGCTGTTGGAATTTTCCAGATATGATCTGGACATCATATCTGCCTGGACACTTCACTGCTGCGAGGGAGTCTTCCCTGTTTCCTGCCCTACCCACCACGGGCCATTCTTAGTTTTCAGGATGAATTTCAAATTCACACGAGAACAAGGAGGCCTTGGCCAATGTGCATTCATGCACCGTGACCGATGATGCTCTGCAGATGGTTTCTGGAAGGCGGGCTCGAGAGAGCCACGCAAGGTCTCCTCCCATCAGTCTCCGTGCTGGCTTCCCAGAACTCCTCCCTGAAATGCTACCACACCACTCAAGTGCATCAACCGAAGCTGTGCTGTTTTGCTGGATGTAAATATTTGTTTCAGAAAATGTTACACATCCTTCTAAAGCTATGATCCTGAAAAAGGGTAGTGGGAATGTATGGTACACCGAGGATGATTGCATTTTCAGATAGGAGTGAAATGATGGGAGCTCTCTTTGTGGTTACACAGTGGGGCGGTCAGGGGGTAATTACCCACCTCTGTCTGAAACTGAGAACTCATTTCCCATCGCTGGAGTCAGCCCACTCTTCCAGAAGTTGGGAAAGGGAGGGAGGGAGTGGAGGCTTTTTCCACCTCATTTATTTTATATCACAACAACCTGATGTTGCTAATGGTAACTTAGATGGGAAAGAGAAAGTGGAAGTGAAAGGTGTGAACTTGGCTTTGACATTACAGTGTTTATTGTTAGGAAACATTAGCTTCCCTGGTGGCTCAGAGAGTAAAGAATCCACCTATAATGCAGGAGACCTGGGTTCGATCCCTGGGTTGGGAAGATCCCCTGGAGGAGGGCATGGCAACCACTCCAGTATTCTGGCCTGGAGAATCCCAGGAACAGAGGAGCCTGGGCCACAGCTATGACATAGAGCATGCAGGACTTGCCTGAGTAACCTGTACCCATATAACAGAGAAAAAACCCACGCATAGCATTTTTTACCTTACAGTCCACGGGGTCACGAAGAGTCACACATGACAGCGACTACGCACAGCACAGCACTGCATCACTGAATCTTTGGTAGATGGTTAGACTGATCCTCCATTGTCTTAGTAAGAGAAGTGGAGTGACCTGGCTAAAAGAGCCAGGGCCTCGGGCTTGGAAGACCCCAGGTTCAGTCCTGGCTTTACTCACTTGTGGTTGTGACCAATTCTCCTTCTTCAAGTCTCAATTCTTAGCTGTAGCGTGTGTAATATAATAACTATCTCACAAGTATTTAGGAGAATTACCTTTTCAAAAGGTATTAAAAACCTGGAGAACAATAGCTCTACTTGGTTAAATTCTCCATAAATACAGTTTGTATTACTTTTTAATGTAGAAGGAATGATGTAAATAATTCCAATGATAAATAATATAAAATTATTTGTATTATTTTAATTTATCTTGCTAATTCTGAGTTTGACCTTTCCAGACAGTCTAATGCCATTTTTATAATGTGTAGAATACCTTTCCTTGTGATATCCTCAAATGGCATGTTGGTAACCTTGCTGTCTAGAAAATCCAAATGAACCCTGATTTGTGTCACTTGCTAATATTTGGAATATAAATGTTTCCACCCTGGATGACTTCCAACTTCTAGCATTCTAACAGCCATCTCTCAAATGCCCTGAATATTAACTGTTGCCTCACGTGAGCCTGTACAAGTCAGCACACCCTTGAGATATTCATCCGGGAGGTGAGAAACCTCAGACACATGTTTCATTTTCTTGCCTATGATCATGCAATTCCAAAACTCAGAGTTAGAGTGGGAAAAGGCCCTCATCTAGTGCCTGTTCTTACCCTATCCTCTTTGCCTCAAGTTGTCTGGAATCACAAGGTGCTCAGTCGCTTTAGTCGTGCCCGACTCTTTGCAACAGTATGGAGGGTAGCCCGCCAGGCTCCTCTGTCCGTGGGATTTTCTTAGCAAGAGTAGTGGAGTAGGTTGCCATGCCCTCCTCCAGGGGATCTTCCAACCCAGGGATCAAACCCGCATTTGGGTTGCATCTCCTGCATTTCCTGCATTGCAGGTGGATCCTTTACCACTGAGCCACCGGGCAAACCCACCTGGAATCATAAAGGTGGGTTGATAAATAGAAAATAAGAAAACTACTTTCATATGGAAATAGTAGTGTTACACTGAAAAGCATAAAAATACTCATTTCCCCACACATACATGTCAATACTCGATCACATCAAATTTACATTTTGTTGTTTGTTAATCTTTAGGAATAAAAGTATACATTTTTGCTACAGGTCATGTAGCTTCAGTAACTGATGTGAAAGCAAAATAATATAAGCCCTCATTCTGTTGAAGCATTAAGTGAAGTAAGAAAAATATGTCTCTTGTTTAAGCAGGGAATCAATTTTAATTAAAAGTGAGCTCTGAAGTAAGTCATTCAGACCTGAAAATACTTTTTTGGGGGGCAAAGGTTCTATGCTGTAAATTGTTCTCTCTGTTAGGAAGAAAAGCCAAGGTCACAGACTTGTGGCTTGGCGAGCTAAAGAAAGAACATGCCTAATAGGTCGTCTGACTGAGACAAAGTAAGGCTGAAAACTTGGATTTGCTCAGTTACAGTTGGCAAATTTCTTGTACAAAGATGTTCCCCTTAAAGCAGCATAAAGAGATAAAGACTCTCTTGTGCGTGCGTGTGTGTGTCCTAAGTCACTTCAGTCATGTCTGACTCCTCATGATACCATGAACTGTAGCCCACCAGGCTTCTCTGTCCATGGGGATTCCCCAGGCAAGAATACTGGAGTGGGTCACCATGCCCTCCTCCAGGGCATCTTCCCGACCCAGGGATCAAACACGGGTCTCTTACTTCTCCTGCATTGACTGGCAGGTTCTTTATCATTGATGCCACCTAGGAAGACCAAAGACTCTCTAACTGCTCCATTATTTCATGCCACATGTACAGTGTGAAATTTATGTTTGTCTGAATCAGGAAACATGCTTAAAATTATGAAGTCATAAAGCATAAGTGGGGTAAATGGTAATAATATTCCATGAATATAGCTTAAATAATTCCTATACACCTAAAATTACAAACTTCAATCACATTTTCTTCCAAAACTTTGAAACATCAAAACAGTACCTGGATTTTAATATAACTTCCTTAATAAGCTCCCTTTTAAAAAATCTTTTATCCAGCATTTCCATGTGTTTTAATAGTAAGAAAGGAACAGGGAAGTCTGCCATGTGGCACTAAGCCATTCCTCTATTACTCTTATAATAAAACACAGTACAGTAAAAGTTACATTGTTAAGAAAAGATGATTACAGTGATAATTGGTCACTGTAAGGTAAGAACCAAACATCCAGGTATAGAACTGAGCTTTTTTTTTTTTTAACAATTAAAATCCACTCTATTCCAAACTCCAGATAGAAACAGATTTTGCATGTTTTGCCAACCTTATAGTGACTAGCATAGAGCCTAGCAGTTAACAAGCTTTTAATAAATCCTTTTAATCACATCATTCAGTAAATGACTGTATGAACATAGACCCCCTGACAGTGGGAGAAGTGGGCCACAGCTATGACATAGAGCATGCAGGACTTGCTGAATAACCTGTACCCATATAACAGAGAAAAAACCCACACATAGCATTTTTTACTTTCATTTTTCTATTCTGTTCAGTCTCTTCTGTCTGTCAGAATTCTACTCGCTGTGACTGCTGTTTAGTCACTCAATTGTGCCCAGCTCTTTGTGACCCCATGGACTGTAGCCCACCAGGCTCCTCTGTCCATGGGATTTCCCAGGCAAGAATACTGGAGTGGGTTTCCATTTCCTTCTCCAGGGGATCTTCTTGACTCAGGGATCGAACTTACATGTCCTGCATCTCCTGCATTGGCAGGCGTATGCTTTACCGCTGAACCACTTGGGAAGCCCTACTCATTAAGGTTCAGATAAAATTTTATTTTCCAAAAAGCTTTCCATGACCTCTCCACCTACTTTTGAAAATTACCTTTACTGATTGGCTTTTTCTGAAGGTGTAGGAATGTTATGGTCTGGATGATAAGAGTTCAGACACTGGAACTAATTACCTATTTTTTTTTAATTGAGATATAATTGACATAGAACATTACTTTAGTTTCAGGTGCACAAAATAATGATTCATTACTTGTATATGTTGTGAAATGATTACTACAATAAGCCTAGTTAGCATTATCACCTCAGATAATTACAATTATTCTTTCTTGAGAACTTTTAAGATCTATTCTCTTAGCAACTTTCGAATATACAATATTATTAACTGTAGTCATCATGCATACTACATCCCCAGGACCTATTTATCTTGCGATGGAAGTTTGTATATTTTAACCCCCACTTAACCCATTTTATTCACTCCTGATCTCTGCCTCTGGCAACCACCAGTCTGTTCTCTGAATCCATGAGTTTGGATGAGTTTTCTGTCTATTTATTTTGAATTCCCATTTTAAGTGTGATCATATAGCATTTGTCTTTTTTCTGAGTTATTTTGCTTAAAGTAATACCCTCAGTGAAAGAAAGTGTTAGTCACTCAATTGTGTCCAACTCTTTGCGACCCCATGGGCTGTAGCCTGCCAGGCTCCTCTGTCCATGGAATTCTCCAGGCAAGAATACTGGAGTGGGTTGCTATGCCCTCCTCCGGGGGATCTTCCCAACCCAGGGATCGAACCCTTGTCTCCCGCATTGCAGGCAGATTCTTTACTATTTGAGCCACTGGGGAAGCCTCCTATGCCCTCAAGGTCCATCCATATTCTCACGAATAATAATATTCTTTATGGATAAATACTATTCTCTCTGTGTGCATATGTGTATCCCATTTTCTTTCTCCGTCCCTCTGTTAGTGCTCCTAGGTTGCTTCCATGTCTTGGCCGTCATGCGTAGTGCTGCAGTGAACATGGGAGTGCACATATCTCTTTAAGGTAGTGTTTTTGTTTCCTTTGGATAAATACCTGGAAATGAGATTACGGAATCATGTTTCATTCAGTCACTCCGTCGTGTCTGACTCTTTGCAACCCAATGGACTGTCACGTGCCAGGCCTCCCTGTCCATCACCAACTCCTGGAGCTTACTCAAACTCATGTCCATAGAGTCGGTGATGCCATCTAACCATCTCATCCTCTGTCATCCCCTTCTCCTGCCCTCAATCTTTCCCAGCATCAGGGTCTTTTCAAATGAGTCAGTTCTTCGCATCAGGTGGCCAAAGTATTGGAGTTTCAGCTTCAACATCAGACCTTCCAATGAATATTCAGGACTGATTTCCTTTAGGGTGGACTGGTAGGATCTCTTTGCAGTCCTAGGGACTCTCATGAGTCTTCTCCAACACCACAGTTCAAAAGCATCAATTCTTCAGGGCTCAGTTTTCTTTATAGTCCAACTCTCACAGTATAGTTGTATTTTTAATTTTTTTTAGAAACCATAATACTGCATTACATAATGGCTTACATCCTCCCTAAGAGTACACAAGAGTTCTCTTTCCTTCACATCCTTACCACTGCCTATTATCACTTATCTTTTTACAGCTGCTGTTCTAACTAATGTGAGGTAATATCTCATTGTGATTGTGATTCAAATTTCCCTGATGATGAGTGATGCTGAACACCTTTTTGTATGCCTATTGACTATCCCTATTTTTCCTTGGGAAAAGTGTCTGTTCAGACCTTTTGCCCACTATTTAGCTGAATTGTTGTTGTTTTTTTCCTGTTGTGTTGTATGTATGTATGTGTTCTTTCTATATTTTAGAAATTGACCCCTTTGTAAGGTATGCAATTTGCAAATATTTTCTCCCATTCAGTAGATTATTAATGCCTTTTCATTTTGTTGATGATTTCCTTTGGGATCCCGTGCTGGCTTAGTCAGTAAAGATTCTGTCTTCAATGCAGGAGACTTGGGTTCAATCCCTGGGTCTGGAAGATCTCCTGGAGAAGGAAATTGCAACCCACTCCAGTATTCTTGCCTGGAGAATTCCATGGACAGAGGAGCCTGGTGGGCTTCAGTCCTTGGGAGTCACAAAGAGTTGGACACAACTTTTTTCAGGTCTTTTGCCCATTATTTAACTGAGTATGTTTTTCCTTTGTTTTGTATGTGTTCTTTCTATATTTTAGAAATTGACCCCTTATCAGGTATGTAACTTGCAAATATTTTCTCCCATTCAGTATGTTATTAATATATTCCTTTTCATTTTCTTGATGATTTCCTTTGCTTTGTAGAGCTCCTAGCTTCTACTTCAGCTTGATTTCTTTTTTTTTTTTCATTTATTTTTATTAGTTGGAGGCTAATTACTTCACAACATTGCAGTGTGTTTTGTCATACATTGACATGAATCAGCCATGGAGTTACATGTATTCCCCATCCCGATCCCCCCTCCCACCTCCCTCTCCACCCGATTCCTCTGGGTCTTCCCAGTGCACCAGGCCCGAGCACTTGTCTCATGCATCCAACCTGGGCTGATGATCTGTTTCACCCTAGATAATATACATGCTGTTCTCTCGAAACATCCCACCCTCGCCTTCTCCCACAGAGTCCAAAAGTCTGTTTATTTGGATACTGATAAATTGCATTCTGATATTGAAATAAGTTGCATAAGACCTTGTATGATGTACTCTGTAAAATATTGGGCTGGCCATGAAGTTCATTTGGTTAGTGAATACATTGTTTGATACAGTTCTTGGTAAAATGAAAAATGTGCCTTTTATTTTTACTTAAAACAAAATGAACTTTTTAGCCAACTCAAAAAATATGTTTTATTTTTTTTTCTTCTAAATTTATTGAAAACCCATGAATGATAAGAACTGCACTGAATATGTTGTCATGCTGTTTTGTGAACCCTTCTCAGCATCCCCATTCTGCTGATGCCCCTGAAGGGTGGGATTGATGGCACATCATAGCTAATGCTCCGTGAGGTCCTGGTGGCCTCATTTCTAGGTTGGCAGGGAACGTGGTTTTGCTGAAGGTGAGGGGTTGGTATTATATGATAAGACAACATTGAGGTAACCTCCCATTGGCTCAGAATCTGACAAAATGGTATCAGAAACTTCCTGGGTACCACCCAGGCCTCTGAACTTCCATCATCAACACAGCTAAGGTATCTGGCAGGGACTCCTGCACCTTCAAAGAACAAACCCTTCCTCTTATCACCCAGACTTCAAACAGGAACCTCATTCCATCCCCAGACAAACTCACTACTCTTAGTCTACAGAACAAAATAGATTGTTTTTCTCTAAATGAGAAGAGGTTCGCTTGCAGCAGGTCCCTAGCAAAGAAAAGTAGTTAAACCATTTGTGAAATTCATGTAGTTAACAGATTTCCTTTCCTGAAAGGAAAGAGTAGAAGAACAGTATTCCCTAAATTTTGCTTTCTCTTTCAGACAGTACTTATAATAAAACAGGTTTACTATCTTCAGTTGATTTAATCAGTGGATTTAAATGGTGCTTGACATTGAACCTAGTGATTATGACTTTGCTGTATTTATGTGTTTAGCACATTTGCACTTGCATGCTTATTAAACACAGCAAATAGTTTGCAACAAGGTCTGCTGATTCTTTGCAGTTGAAGAAAGTGGAGAGCACTGTGTTTCCTCTCTTCTGCCCTCTTGAGCATCTCATTCTTTCTACGGCCTACTGCATGCTGGTCTACATGTGTTATTAGGCTGCAGATGAGATTGTTTCCATTAACTTGAAGCAGTTTTCTGGTTATGTTTTCCCATCAAAAGAATACTTAACTTGAGGGCTTTTAAGACATTCTGATTGGGAGAGAAGGACACATATTTACTTCCTGTTTCCTAAATGAACATACTCTGAACTCAATAAGTATCTCATTAGATAAGAAGAAGGGACAGTAGTGGGGAGGAGAGGTGGCCAGAACATAAGGTGCTTCTTTGATTTGAGCCATAGTCACTCTTTAAGCATCTCCTTTTACATGAAGCTTTTCTGGTGCAACCAGCTTACATTAGAGTTATGCAGTACTAGTGATCAGGACTCTGCAATTGATACTGTCTTACACTGTTTCAAGGTAGCTATTTAAAAACTGATTTTAGGGGACTTTCCTGGCAGTCCAGGGGTTAAGACTTCCCCTTCCACTGCAGGAAGTGTGGGTCTGATCCCTGATAGGGGAGCTGAGATCCCTTATACCTCCAGTCAAAAACCCAAAACATGCAACAGAAGCAATATTGTAAAAAACACAATAAAGACTTAAAAAATGGTCTATATTGATTAAAAAAAAAAAACCTTAAGAAATAAATAAAAATTGTTTTTAAAAAGTTAAACTTGTTTTCCTTGAAACTGGAAACCTGATATTTCTTTTGCATCTTCCGCAGCCCGCGTTGTAGTGTGAGCCCTGTGTGTGCCCTGTAAGCACTTAGATTGCTTGTTCCCTGAAGGAAAATGCTTGTCTATCTCCCAACCCTGGCCTAGGTACAGATACTACTAGATACCCAAAATGCTCTTTTCTTGCCATTCAGAAAAGAAATATGCTTTCTCTAGCTTGGCCAGAGGTCCTGTCCCTTTGACCGACGACATTTTCACGGTTGTTTTAAATAGAGCATAACTGTCACTTTTGACTCCATGAAATGTTGTACTTCTGCCAACCTTATTGGCTTTGGCTAGTTTTAATGGGAATATAAGCAACTGTGGAAGATCCAATAATCTCAGCTCTTCCAAAAGAAATCAATATATCCAGCAGCTGCTCTCCTCGGCGCCCAGCATTCACTTCCCCCAACACGATGAGGAGCGGAGAAAACATGCTCACTAATAAGTGAGCCTCTGCAGAGTGCCTTTGATGCAGAGGCCCTCAACCTTCAGGATCCAATGCTTGATGATCTTAGGTGGAGCTCATGCAATAATGATAGAAATAAAGTGCACAATAATGTAATACACTTGCTGCTGCTAAGTCACTTCAGTCGTGTCCAACTTTGTGCAACCCCATAGATGGAGCAGCCCACCAGGCTCCTCTCTCCCTGGGATTCTCCAGGCAAGGATGCTGGAATGGGTGGCCATTTCCTTCTCCAATGCATGCTTGCATGCTAAGTCGCTTCAGTCGTGTTCGACTCCATGCGACCCTATGGACAGCAGCCCACCAGGCTCCTCTGTCCACGGAATTTTCTCTGCAAGAATACTGGAGTGGGTTGCCATTTCCTTCTCCCATAATACACTTGAATCATCCCCAAAGCACAATTACTACCACCCCTGCCCTGGTCAGTGGAAAAAAAAAAATTATTTCACAAAACCAGTCCCTGGGGCCAAAAAGGTTGGGGGCCACTGCTTTAATAGACTTCTGGCAAGCCTGGCCCTTGGTGTACAGTCCACCTCTGCCTCTCGCTCTGCCTCCCTGTCCAGCCACCCTGCAGTTCTGGCTTAAGCAAGTTCGTTCTAATCAGCCGCCACTCTCAGTGTTGCGTTCCCTGGAGGTTTCACTGTCCTTCCTGGCTCTAGTCTCCCTGCAAGCAGCTGGCCTTTCCCTCCTAAGTCAGGGGTATCTCATCCCTTTCTGAGGAAGTGCTGTTTTTAAGTTTGCTGTAGTCCTATGTTATTAATGTGATGGTGCTTTAGTCACTAAGTCATGTCTGACTCTTTTGCAACCCCATGGACTGGAGCCTGTCAGGCCCCTCTCTCTATGGAATTTCCCAGGCAAATGTACTGGAGTGGGTTGTCATTTCCATCTCTGGGGGATCATCCTGACCCAGGGATTGAACCTGTGTCTACTGCATTGCTGGTCGTTTCTTTACTACTGAGCTACCTGGGAAGCCCTTGTTATTAATAAAAGAGGTAAGAAAAAGGATATAGTCTTATTTGAGAATCCTGATGATGCAGGTGACCTGTATTGGGCTGTGTTATGGACTGAATATTTGCATCTTCGCAAACTTCATAGTGAAGCCCTAATCACCACTTGGAGAGTAGGATGCCTTTTGGAAGTAAGACCTTTGGGAGATAATTTGGTTTGGATGAGGTCATGAAAGGGCAAACTCCCTTGCCCATGATGAGATCCTGTGCCCTTATAAAGGGAATAAGTGACTTGAGCTCTTTTTCTTTGCCATGTGAGGATATAGTAAGAGGGCCGCCCTCGCCAAACCATGGAGAGAGCCCTCAGCTTGCAAACCAAGAAACTAGACCAGGAACCAAATGGGCCAACACACTGATGTTGGACTTCTCAGCCTGCAGAACTGCAAGAAATACATTTCCGTTGAACTGCTTGTCTATGATATTTTTGTAATAGGCCTGAAATGACTTAAGACCATCTTTTTCTCTGGAACACAGGTAGGTATAGAAGCTGATTAATTTGCTAAAGGCTTGATAATCAATAATTTCCTGCCTACTAATAAAGAAGCCCCTGATACTTTCTGCTTATCTTTGCCAGTCTATCTGGACAATTGTCTCCAAAATGGTCCTGTTTATATGTGACACCTGAAACTGGGGGATCAACTGTGGGACCCTGATTGGGTCTAGCCCAGTGGCAAAGCTGATGTACAGAGCATGACAATGTGAGTGATGCTCTGAAGGAGAGTCCTTGATGATGTCCTTGTGCTGCAGTTAGCCAACCTTAGAGATGACCAGACCTTTGAACTGATTGCTGTATGGGGAAAGTAATTTTGAATTATTTATACTGTTTTGAATTGATGTTTTCCATCATTTGAAGCTGAAAGCATCACTGATACAGTTGGTTAGGTCAAGATTGGTTATTAGAGATTCTGTGTTACCTACCTTCTTGTGCAAATTTGATGAAAAAAGAGTATTCTTATAAAAAGTTATTGATTGGGCACCTGTGTGCTCAGTAACATACCCAACAGTGGAGATATAATGGCAAATGAGAAATTTCCCTGTCCTCATAAAGCTTACCCCAGAGAAGAGCCAATATTCAAAAATTTTTTTACTGCCAAAATTATTTCTTTTCAATAATAAGCACTTTGAAGAAAAAGTAAGTGTAATACAAGAATGTAAGTGATAGTAACTGGATGTATTTTTCTGGGAAGACTTCCCCGAAGATGTGCTATTTCATCTAAGATCTAAATAAGAGGGAAATGTTGGTTTTGAGGGCATTAGGTTGTTGCAGTTAGAGACAGCGGATGCATATAGTCCCTTAAAGACTGAAGCAGAGTCAGCCTGGCTGGCATTAAGTGACTAAGGAGGAGTGTGGACCCATGATGTATGTAAAGGGCCTGTTGAATAATTGGCACTTAGTGTGGGTCTAATACTATTAATATGATAGGGATTGAGTGTTTTGCTTTACTAAGAGTTCCAGAATGAAACTGAAAATCGCTTCTGAGAGGTTTAAATGATTAATGAATAGGAGATTCATTGTAGATTATGAGGAGAGCAGAGCCTGTCAGGGGGAGCATTAACTGTGCACTAGCTAAAGCTCACAGTCTAGTGGGGGAAATAAACATCTTTTCTTTGAAACCCTAAACTAGAGATGCTCACAGTTACTGCCAGAGCCATGGCCCTATGCCAGATGGACAGTGGGTCAGACAGAGACCTGTGGACCCACAGCCCGCTCCTTGTCCTGGGTTGCTTGCCTTGTTCCACAGCATCAGTTCCAGCCTCGCACCCCTGATCTATGGAAGAATGTGAGTACATATCACGACAGAGCAGTTCTGTTGCTTTGTAAACTTGCAATGTAAACTATTTGCAATGATGACATTAATACTTTCCTGCCTCAAAAATAGATGCTGCTTTCTAATAGCTCCTCAGGCCCATATGTGATACAGAAAGTGTTCTGGTAATAAGCAGAAAGCAGCAGAAAACCCTGGAGGAGGTGGAGGGGGGGTAAGTTTTAAGGTGGAGAAGGGGGTCATGTTTATTTTAGATATCTTTATATACCAGGGCATTTGTTTAAAAGTTTGGGGCCAAAATCTATCCTTCTGTTTTAAAGGTGCCAGCGGGTACCAAAAGTGGAAAGTGATGGAGTGTTAATTTTTAATAAATCCTCAGGAATAAATGCAAATAGCTCATCCGTGAAGGATGACTGTGTTTCCTTCACTTATGAAGAGACCTTGATAATATATTAATGAGAAGCATAATGCTTACCCTTCAAGGGTGACATGCTTCATATATATGCAAAAGCCACCTCACCCCACACTGAACTTTGGATAATGTCCAAATGTCCTCCCTCTATCCTGGTTGTGTGTGCTCATGTCTGTTTGCTAGGTGCTTGCTCTAGTACTGCTTCGGCATAAATAATAATGTCTGGAGGTTAAACAATCTAACCATGTTCTGCTGATTGATCAATCAATCAATTCCTATTGATTATGAGAATGTTCTATTAATTCCATTATGATGTCTAAAGGGGAATCCATAGCAATTAAACAAAAGGGCATTTGATAGTTTTTGTGATAATTGAATTTGTAAATTTATTAGCTTTCAGTTGTTTACTTCCAATGTAAGTAATTAATATTTAATGTTACTCTTTTAAAAGAGAAATGCTTATGAGATTGTTTTAATTAAGGAGCAGATATTGGTTTGAAATTAAGCCCCTAAAAGCCCTGACTTTGTAATTGGGTGGTACCTCTGTTATCAAATACGAGGCATTCTCATTTGCAGTGACATGGATGAAAATAGAGATTGTCATACTGAGTGATGTAAGTCAGAGAAAGACAAATGCCATATGATAATGCTTTTATTTGGAATCTTAAAAAAATGGTACAAATGAATCTATTAATATTTCCAAAAAAACCAGAATTGCAGATGTAGAGAACAAACATGGTTTTCAAGGGGGATGGGGGAAGGAAACGTTGGGAGATTGGGATTGCTGTATACACGCTACCATATATTTATCATAGATAACTGATGAGGACCTGATGTGTAGCCCAGGAGATCTACTCAGTACTCTGTGATGACCTATATGAGAATAGAATCTAAAAAAGGGTGGATATGTGAATATGTATCCGTATAACCAGTTCACTTTGCTGTATTGCAGAAACTAACACAACATTATAAATCAACTATATTCCACTAAACATTAATTTAAAAAATAAAAGATAAATTAGAAAATAACTGTTTTCAAAAATAGAATTTCAAAAGAAAAACAACATATATCCATGTACATGAGAAAAGAAAAAAACATGTTTATTTTCCCTTCTAGACTGTGAGCTTTAGTTAGTGCACAGTGATAAGTTTTACTCATTTATGAATGCCAAATGCCCAGACCATGCCTGATATATTATAGGCCTTCAGATAATCCTTGTGGAATGAAAGGATGAATGAATAAATGAAAGAATGCAGGTTAAAAATATATGAGGCGTTCTGATAGTATTTGTATTTCTCAGAAATCCCATGCCCTGGCACAGAAGGTGTGCGGATCTGTGGTTAGATGTCAGCTGAGGAAGAAGGCACTGCAGTGGGAAGAAATCGTTGAGTACCACCTGAGATCATGCCAGCCATGGAAGTAAAGATGAAGTATGAATGGTGGTTTCAAGACAAACAGATTCACTAGGATCAAGGCATCCTGGTGCTCAGGCAGAGGGAAGAGGAAAGGGATACTGGAGGGGAAAGGGGCTGCTGGGGGCCTGAGCAGGAAGGCTTGGAAGAAGATCCTCTGACTTCACAGCTAGGAGCAAGCGGGGCCTAGATGCTGGGGGTTTTCTAATATGGACCATGGAGGAGTCTTCATCCTGCTGTACTTTGTGAGTGCCAAGGACTCTCAGGAGGTCACAGGATGGTGAAGGGCCTCAGGTCCAGGCTGATCAGAATTGGGAGCAGATACATGCAAGACCTAGAGAGTAGGATCAGGGAATGAATATTGTGTGCATGAGGCCAAAAAAGAAAGGAGAGACGCTGGAGGACTGTTATTACGGGAGGTGAGATGCCATAGGTCAGCTTCTGAGGGGGGGACTGTCCCTGTCTTGCTCGCCTTAGTATCCCCAGCACCTGGAACCGCACTCGATGCACTGTAAGTCTTCATAGATACATGTTAGTGCAACGGGCATATGGCCCATTGACGGAGTAGGATGTGGGGAGGGAAGAGAGGGGATCTGTCTTAGTCCTTTCAGGCTATCATAATGGAATACAATAGAATTGGCTTGTAAACAGCATAAATTTATTTCTAAAGTCCTGGAGGTTAAGTTTCAGCATGGGAATTTTAGGGGAACACAAGCAGACTGTACCAGAGTCCGTGTAAGTGTATAGACTGTAAGTGAATTAATGGAGTTTTTTGTTTTTTTGGTTTTTTTTACTTCCACAAATATCTTCAATTTTTCCACAGTTTAGAATCTATCTTAAAGGGCAAGATTGCTTCATTTCTACCTGTATCATTTCATGAAATTCCACAAGTAGAAAATATTTAACGTACAGGTGCTGCTTTTGGGCTTCCCAGATGGTGCTAGTGGTAAAGAACTCACCTGCCAATGCAGGTAGACATGAAAGATGTGGGCTCAATCCCTGGGTTGGGACGATACCCTAGAGGAGGGCATGGCAGCCCACTCCAGTATTCTTGCCTGGAGAATCCCACGGGCAGAGGAGCCTGGTGGGCTACAGTCCATAGTGTTGCAGAGAGTCGGACACAACTAAAGTGACTTCACGTGTGCGCGCGCACAAGCATACACACACACACACACACACACACACACAGAGGCTGCTATTACATATTGTATTAATTTGATTGGCCAGCCAACAATTATTAGTGACTGATATCTGATATTTTCTTGTTCTTATAATGCATCAAGGGAGAGGGAGAGGTACAGGTTAGAGAACTTTGCGGTTCTGCAGTGTTCATCATTGCAGGTGCCCGGATGTGAGTTAAGGAGAAACGCTGTCAGACTTGACTGGATTCTATGTTTTTGTAAGGGGTCAGCCCTATTTACCTTGGCTCTGAGGTTGTGTATAAAAACTATTCTATCCCAAAGTTCAAGTGCTGCTTTTGTGTTTCTGCATTTTGTTATAAAGGAGTTTTATTCACAATAAAATGATGACTATTGAAAGTGTATCTTAAAACACTGTTATAGAAATAAAAGTTATCTGTTGCTGATATTTTTTCCATTCTGTCAGAACAAAGTGGAATTCTCATCAGATGAAACCTTCAAAATGACACAGGAGGACCATTGCCTTGATCTTTAAAGATCCTTCCAAACTTTAGATGCTTTTTTGAAAATTTGTCATAATAATACAATGACCATAATTTAATAATAAGTTGTGCTAAGCATCAGGAAGTAGTGTGGAAAATTGGAACTCACTAAGATGTCCTGACTTTAGTTCTGGTCCTGTCTCATTAACTGGCTGGGTGACCTTGGTTGGGCACATCAGCCTTCTGGGTCTTGCTTTTCACACCAACTAAATTATACACCTAAACTAGATAGTCTTTCAGGCCACTTCTAGCTCTGAAAACTTAGGGATAGAGTCTATGATAGCATTGTCCAATAGAAAGATACTTTTGAGCCACAGATATAAAATATTTTAGTAGCATTGTAAAAAAAAAGTAAGAAACAGGTGAAGATAATTTTAATAATATATAATTTAAGTCATAATTTATAATACATAATTTAATAATTTTATATAATTTTATAATATATGTCAATATAATCAAAATGGTGTCATTTGGACAGTCAATCTAAATGAGCTATTTCACATTATTTTTATTATACTAAGTCTTTGAAATCCAATGTATATTTTAAAGCATATCTCAGTGCTGACTAGCTACTTTCTAGGTGATCACATGTGGCTATAGCTGCTGTATTAGATAATGCTTGCTGATAGCATTCAGTGAGGAAAACTTCTATTAGATGGAAAGAAGACTCTCAGCAGCTCATGCATCAGATGAAAACCTTTTCATGAGTGGGTAAAGAATCTGCCTGCAATGCAGGAGACACAGGAGATGTGGGTTTGATCTCTGAGTAGGAAAGGCCCCCTTAGAGGAGGAAATGGCAACCCACTCCCATATTCTTGCCTGAAAAAAATCCCATGGACAAAGGACACTGGCGGGCTACAGTTCAAAGGATTGCAAAGAGTTGGGCACAACTGAGTGACTAAGCAGTTAGAAAGGAGCTAAGGGATTAATAATACCCATGAGCTTGGCTGAGTTGTCTGCAGCCTGGTAGGTTCTGCCATATCTTAGCAGGGGTTGAAGTTGCGCTCTTTTGAGTTTCTCTTTTTCTTTTCTGACTCACCTGATCCCCAGCTGTGGCTTGAGTTCTGCCTTAGAGTTCTGACTGCCTTTCAGTGGGTCTCTACCTGGCGTGCGGTTACTACCAGCCTCGAAGAGTCAACGGCTTCAGCAGACGTGGGTGCAGCCAGCTCCGCCCCTCCCTTCCCTGCATCACCCCAGGGGTCTCCTGTGCCCACCCTTTAATCCTTCACTTATCTTCAGTGCCAGAGGCAACTGCTCTATGGATTACACTTCATCAACAGTCTGAGCCAACCACGAGCAAACTAAACATAGTGGTGGGAAACTGCAGACAGGTGATATGTAGGACTGTTGTCAGAGTCAAAGAGAAAAAAAATACAGGAGTTTCTTCATGGTAGGGTTGCCAGGTAAAATGCAGAATGTCCAGTTAAATTTGAATTTCAGATAAATAACAAATATTTTTTTTATTGGTATGTCCCAAATATTGGGTTGGCCAAAAAGTTTCATAATATCTCACATAAAACTTAGAAGAACTTTTTGGCCAACCCAATACTTCACAAAATACAGGTATACTGGAAAAGGCAGTATTCATCAGGAATTCAGAATGGATTGGGCATCCTATCTATTTTTTTCCGGATCTGATGGTCATTCTTCATGGGTAGCCTCAGTTTCTGATCTCAGTGCTCCTCAGAGCACAAACCCCTTCTTCAAACTTGGCAGTGTTAATATCACACTATTCAGGCATACCCTTCTGTGCTTTAGATTTGGTCCTCTGTTTATTCCTTCCTCCCACTGCTCTGTGGATACAGCAGTTCACTGATATATATCTAGAGTCTAGTATTATCACCTAATTGGGAGGCCCCCCACCTTTAGTAGGCCTGGAGTTTGAGGTCTAGTCCCCTTTGCGAAAATATTAATACTCTTCCTAGTGTGAGTTCAGTTAGAAGTGGACATGGAACAATGGACTGGTTCAAGATTGGGAAAGGAGTACATCAAGGCTGTATATTGTCACCCTGCTTATTTAACTTATATGCAGTGTACATCATGCAAATTGCTGGACTGGAATGAAGCATAAGCTAGAATCAAGATAGTTGGGAGAAATATCAGTAACCTCAGATATGCAGATAATATCATCCTTACAGCAGAAAGCGAAGAGGAACTAAAGAGCCTCTTGATGAAGGTGAAAGAGGAGAGTGAAAATGCTGGCTTAAAACTCAACATTCAAAAAACTAAGATCATGTTGTCTGGTCCCATTATGGCAAATAGATGAGGAAACAATAAAAACAGTGACAGACTTTATTTTCTTGGGCTCCAAAATCACTGCTGATGGTGATTGCAGCCATGAAATTAAATGACACTAGCTCCTTGGAAAAAAAAAAAAAAGCTGTAACAAACCTAGATAGCATATTAAAAAAGCATAGACATTGCTTTGTTAACAAAGGCTGTCTAGTCATAGCTATGGTTTTTCCAGTAGTCATGTATGGATGTGAGAATTGGGCCATAAAGAAGTCTGAACACTGAAGACTTGTTGCTTTTGAATGTAGTGTTGGAGAAGACTCTTGAGAGTCCCTTGGACTGCAAGGAGATCCAACCAGTAAATCCTAAAGGAAATCAACCCTGAATGTTCATTAGAAGGACTGATGCTGAAACTGAAGCTCCAGTGCTTTGGCCACCTGATGCAAAGAGCCAGATCTTTAGAAAAGACCCTGATGCTGGGAAAGATGGAAGGCAGAAGGAGAAGGGAAGGACAGAGGATGAGATGGTTGGAAGGCATCACTGACTCAATGGACATGAGTTCGAGCAAGCTCCGGGACAGGGAAGCCTGGATGTGCTGCAGTTCATGGGGTCACAGAAAGTCAGATAAGACTGAACAGCTGAACAATAACAAAAGTGTGAATTCAGTATATGGCTGCTGCTTCCTGCCATCCTCGAACCTCACCATGTCCTGGTCTTTAGGGAGAAGTCTTTGAATAATGCGCACACACACACACACACACACACACACACACACGACAACCCAAACAAGAATTCTGACCAACTGTGCAGCCTAAATCCATAAATTCAGTACAGTCTCTAAAGAGCCCATTTTTGACAAGAAGAAAAGACATTCCTATTATTTTGTGAAACTGTTTAAATTCTACTTTCTTAATCTCCAGCTCTGTAGCTTTGCTCAGTGGTCAGCCTCAACCTGAAATCAGAGTCTGCCCGGTGGTCCTCGTGGCCCGGGTCGGCTCTGGTGCTTTCCTCCACAGCTGCGCCTTCCTCCGTCCCCAGCACCTGCCACCCAGCCAGCCAGCCCACACGCACACACAGACATGGAAGAAGTGGAAACTACTGTGTTTTAAAGAGGTCCTTTCTTCTTCCTCTTTGTACTAGAATGTGATGAACTGTTGGTCACTTTACTCCCAAGTGGAGGGCCAAAGGCAGGTTAGATTGCCTTGGGATGGGATCCAGGACTCAGTCCAGGCAAAATCGAGGAGGAGGGAAGGCACTCCTGTTTCCCCTCTTAAAATCTTTTGACTTCTCCACCTTCTTTCTACTATGTGCCTTCATGTTTCAGCCTCTGAACACCCTCCTTTTTCCTATTATGACCAGTCCCTGATAGCATCATTTATGTATTTTCAAAGTGGAGAGTTTAGAAACTTTTATCTCTGGGTGTATCATATGTTCCTCTCTTCATGGTTCCATTTCTTGAAACCTCCTGTGACCTGTTGAAACACCTGAAAGAATACATTGCTAGTTAGTGAGAGCTGGGTCTCCAGAACCCCATGATGCCCTCCTGCCATGGTTGACTCCTGTCTCTGGCTGGCACTGTTCAGCACCTTATCTATTTGGCTTTCTTGCATCTTCATCTAGATGCTTGACAGTATGCTTTCCACCCAGCTTCCTGAACTTCTGTTTAGTTTTAGGCGGGCTTGAAATGCAGAGCTGCCCCTTTCCCCTCAATGAGGTATTTTCCCCCTTCAAATAGGGCATGTTGTCCTTCAACAGTCGTTTGCCAATAATTCTGCCAAGTCCCACTGACATTCATGAACTTCTATGAATTTCTCTGAGTTAAATGTCTCAAGTTCACTTTGTTTATTAACCATACTTCTTTCATTGGTATAGGTACTCTGAAGTTGTCAGATTTACTGTTTGATTCTCTTCTCTGTTATTTCCTTTTATGAATTACTTGGCATCTCCTCCACTGTGTTTTTTTTTTCCCCCCTCCTTCTTCACACCTTATAACCTCTAAGGGCAGGATTTTATAGTGTAATCTGGGCATTTTCCTCTTCTTTTCTCAAGTTTCAATTGAAATCTCTTTTTATCATGTTGGCAAGTCTCCTAGCAAACATATTATTCTCAGGCCCCATGAGATAAACTCTATACCTTGCTATGAACTTTTCTTTTTGGTGTCATAAGTCATGACCTAAAAGAAAAAAAAAAAATGCAAAAAACTCACCATGTCCTTTTTCGTTGACACCACCTCTATAGCTATCTATTCACATCTTAAAACTTCTAGTTGATTCTAAAGTCATGATTTTTAAGTAGAAAAAGAGATGAAAAACTCACCTCCAACCTTAAGCCCTGTGTTTCTAGCCTAACTGTCTGTAGAAATGATAGCTACTTTCCCCATTTTAATAGAATAATTTGACCTCAAATCATTAATACTTGTGCAGATCTCTGTTGTAATGATAATTTAGTCAAATAAATTATAGCATGAGTCTATTAAAAGTATTGTGCACAGTGAATGAATATGATGTTTAAGTTCTAGATGGGTGAGAACTGAAACTAGGGTATGCTGATATGTGGAGTTAGTCAAATCTAATTTCTAGTCAAATCTAGTGTAGTTCACTTATTTGTAAAATTCTAGGATTCTCCTTAAAAGAGGACTTAAACCTTATTGATAATTGGGCTTCAACATTAACATTTGATGGATGTGAATGGGTAGTAACTGCAATAGGACAAATGAACCTCTCCGTAGGAAAAGGCCACCAAAATGGAGAAAGTTGTTGGGTGTGGTGGGTCAAACTAAGCAACTAGTCTTGAATGTTGGGAGAGAGCAGTGAATTGTCCTAAAATTAGGCAGAACAGAAATTGTTATTGGCTCATCTCTCTTGGAGGCAATTATGTACCTAGGGAAGAAGGGAAATCTATGATAATACTGGAATAATACTGTTACTCAAGGAAAAGAAATTCTGTGGGAGTTTATGGAAGAGAATTTTTTGACTCTTGGATGGATGTGTTAGTGCATGAAATCCAGGGAAAGCAGTGATAGCAAGGAGCAACAAATTGCAAGAGAAAGCTATGGTCTTATCATCATGTGAACAGACAGCTTTACCATCATTAAAGATACAAGCAAAACAGTGATGGGCAATATTGAGGAGGATAGAAAAGAGAGATCCCAGAACAGAAGGAAGCAGAGGTCTCAGTGTCTTCGCAGGTACTGGGGTTTGCTCCAATCGAGTGTGGTAAGATGATAGAAGCAAAGATAACTGTCTTGAAAGAAGAGTTGGTTACTCACAGTTACCAAAAGGAAGCAGCACATTATGCCATGTAGAGCCACATGGGTTGGTTAGGAGGTAAAAGCAAGGGGAAAGCATGAACAACAGCCTTTTTTTTTCCTTTTAACTATAGTGGGGGGAAGTTGTTAGGTGTGAATAACCCCAGTTGGGTGGGAAGTCAAACAGAAATGTTGGGGTTTATGTGTGGAGGGTTTGTAATAAGATTTTCGTGAACCAGTGAAAATTCAGGATGAGTAAAAGTGAATGACTTGTTCTCTTTAACATGATCCTGTGACATTATGTGTGAAATCATCAATTACACAAACTGAGGAATTATCATTATGTGCAATTATGGTGCATATTCAGTGTCTGAAAAGATGTGCTTTGATGTCCTTGGAGAGAAAGCAGAAAAGGAAGGGGCTGAGAGGATATAGTTAAAGTGCTCTAAGGGAAAAGAGGTCTGCCCACTATTCAGAGAGAGAGAAGAGTTGGGTTGTACTTACAGACATGTAAATTAAAAGAACCTCAGTGAGCTCTCTCATCTAATACATTTTACCAACTTGGAACTCCTGATGGATCAGCATTTACTTTTCGAAAGCAGAAATATTTTGGTACTAACTCAATAATATATAATGAAGGCATTTTCCCCCCCCTAGAGACAAAGATAGTAGAAGGAAAAAATGATTTTTCTATAATTTGGTGAGGCTTCCAGAATATGCCAAAGGGGGAAGATTTTTTTTTCTTTATAACAGAGTCAGCCACTCTTTCAGACAGTTGTATTGTCTGAACATTCAAAGATGGATTAAATCAGTATAAGCTGGTTTACAATGAGGAATGAAATTAGTGAACATGTTTTCAGGGTAGAAGAATAAACATCACAATAAAGTCAATTATATGTAAGGTAATGGGAAATAGTAATATAATACCATTAAAATATCATCAAGTTTTTAATGGATATAAACAAGTTATTTATAAAGTTAAAAAAGAACAAAAAAATGTCCAAAAATAGCTATACTATTCTATACTATAGATACTATAACCATACTAACTCTGGAAAAGAAGATCCATACAGGGGTGCCATAGACTGAATGCTTCTGTTCCCTCAAAGTTCACATGTTAAAATCCTAATCTCTAATGTGATGGTGTTAGAAAGTGGAATCTTGGGGAGATGATAATCGTAAGGGTGACGCACTCATGAATGAGATAAGCACCCATATAAGAAGAGGCCCCAGAAAGCTCCCCCTGTGAGCACAGTGAGAAAAGAGCGATCTGTGAACCAGGAAGTGGGTTCTCACCAAATACTGAATCTGATGGTGCCTTGGTTTCAGAATTTCCAGTCTCCAGAACTGTGAGAAATAAATTGCTGCTACTTATAAGTCAGCAGAGAATAGACTAGGCCAGGCAGTGCTAGCCCTATAGAACATTAAAATGTATTTTAAGCCTGTGCAATTAAATGGCATGTTTTGGGTTCATGAACAATAAAAAGTGAAGGGTACAGAACTAAAATTCTTGAAATACACAAAATGCATTGGAAACTTTTATAATATAATACTGTAGCATCACGCATCAATTTTTTTTTTTTTTTTTTAAATTTTTATTAGTTGGAGGCTAATTACTTTACATCATTACAGTAGTTTTTGTTATACATTGATATGAATTAGCCATGGATTTACATGTATTCCCCATCCCAGTCCCCCCTCCCACCTCCCTCTCCACCCGATCCCTCTGGGTCTTCCCAGTGCACCAGGCCCGAGCACTAGTCTCATGTACCCAACATGAGCTGGTTATCCGTTTCACCCTAGATAATACACATGTTTCAATGCTGTTCTCCTGAAACATCCCACCCTCGCCTTCTCCCAGAGTCCACAAGTCTGTTCCATACATCTGAGTCTCTTTTTCTGTTTTGCATATAGGGTTATCGTTACCATCTTTCTAAAGTCCATATATATGTGTTAGTATACTGTAATGGTCTTTATCTTTCTGGCTTACTTCGCTCTGTATAATGGGCTCCAGTTTCATCCATCTCATTAGGCAAAACACTCTCCGACATAATTCACAGCAGGATCCTCTATGACCCACATCCCAGAATTTCAGAAATAAAAGCAAAAATAAACAAATGGGACCTAATGAAACTTAAAAGCTTTTGCACAACAAAGGAAACTATAAGCAAGGTGAAAAGACAGCCCTCAGATTGGGAGAAAATAATAGCAAATGAAGCAACAGACAAAGGATTAATCTCAAAAATATACAAGCAACTCCTCCAGCTCAACTCCAGAAAAATAAATGACCCAATCAAAAAATGGGCCAAAGAACTAAACAGACATTTCTCCAAGGAAGACATACAGATGGCTAACAAACACATGAAAAGATGCTCAACATCACTCATTATCAGAGAAATGCAAATCAAAACCACAATGAGGTACCATTATACGCCAGTCAGGATGGCTGCTATCCAAAAGTCTACAAGCAATAAATGCTGGAGAGGGTGTGGAGAAAAGGGAACCCTCTTACACTGTTGGTGGGAATGCAAATTAGTACAGCCACTATGGAAAACAGTGTGGAGATTTCTTAAAAAGCTGGAAATAGAACTGCCATATGACCCAGCAATCCCACTTCTGGGCATACACACCAAGGAAACCAGATCTGAAAGAGACACGTGCACCCCAATGTTCATCGCAGCACTGTTTATAATAGCCAGGACATGGAAGCAACCCAGATGCCCATCAGCAGACGAATGGATGAGGAAGCTGTGGTACATATACACCATGGAATATTACGCATCAATTTTGAAAATGTCGAGTGCTGAAACAATTAGTCACTTGAAAGAGATCCATTTTCTCACTTTATACGTTATCATAAGTTCCCAATGACACAGTTACATAATGTAAAAATAAACAAAAACATGTTATCAAAAGAAAACGTAAGCAGAAACCTTTATCATTTGGGAAGATTTGAAAACAGCAACAACATGTGAAGTCACTCAGTTTTGTCCAACTCTTTGTGACCCCATGGACTGTAGCCTGCCTGGCTCCTCCGTCCATGAGATTTTCCAAGCAAGAATGCTGGAGTGGGTTGCCATTTCCTTCTCCAGAGATTTGAAAAAGCCTTTCTAAATATGGTTGGTGGAGCTGCATTCTTTCTGGAGGATCTGGGAGGGGAAGTATGTTCCTTCTGCTTTCCAGCTTTTAGAAGTTGCTGCATTCTTTGGCTCACTTCTGTATCGCTCTGACCTCCACTTGTAACTTCACATCTTTTCCTCTGACTTTGACTTTGTGGCCTCCCTCATATAGGAACTCTTCTGATTAAATTGGATAATCTCCCCATGTTAAGATCTTTAACTTATCACATCTGAAAAGGGTTTTTTTTTTTTTTTTTTTTTTTACCATGCAAAGTGACATACTCACAGGTTCTGAAAATTGGGACATGGAGATCTTGGAAGGCCATTATTCCACCAACCATAGTCTCCCCCTGGTACCCAAAGATTCACATTCACCCCATATGCCAGATACATTTATTCTATTCCAAGTTTACTGAAAGTCTCAACTCATAAATGTATTAACTCAAATTCCATACCTTCTTTTAAATCTTATCATCTCAAAGTCCCAATTCTCATCATTTAAATTGATAAAAGGGTGAAACTCCAGGTATGATTCATACTGGGGGAAATTTCTCTTTATCTGTGGACTTGCAAAATTATAAAATAAGTTACCTGCTTTTAAAATACTATGATGGCACAGACATAGGATTGTTTTAAACAACCTCTTTGACAGGACAGAAATGGAAGGAAAGAGGGAGCTATCAGTCCCAAGCAATTTTGAAGTCCAGGTAGGCAAACTGCTTTAGGCCTAGGAATAATCTTCTCTGCTTTAAGGCTCTGACCTCTTGGTTCCAAATCCCACCCTTAGAGTCATCCTACCTTTTATATGAATGATAGTACATATTTTTCAGCTGAGTAGTTTTAGCAGCCAGTTTTCTGCATGTCGGAATTCCGGCAAGAGATTTAACAGCCGTCTTCATTTTCCCCTTTCTCCCTTTTGATCCAAGTTGGTAGTGTTTCCGTTGGTATAAAATTCTTAAGAACCTTGTAGGTCTCCCATGTATGTCATGGAGATTCACTCTGTTAGAAGAGAGGCTCATCTGTAGTGCAACCTGGATAATCTTATCTCTCTTTTGGTTTTTGCTGAGTTGACTGAAGGTATCTGTGAGTGACAAGCCCAACTACATACACATTCAGTACCATCCATGGATCTCAAAAGCACTATGGCAAGTGAAAGAAACCAGATTCATTCATATGACATTTTAGGAAAAAAAGACAGAATTTTTGGGAAGGAGAACAGCCCAGTGGTTATCAAAGATTACTGAGAGATGTGACCAAAAAGGGTAACACGAGGGAATTGTGGAGAGATAGTGATAGAATGGTTTTGCATCTTGATTGCTTTGGTGCTAATACAACTCTATGCATTTGTCAAAACTCATAGAACTGACTACCAGGAAGAGTAAAATTTACTGTATATAAATGAAAAATAAGTAACAAACAACAACAAAATAGGAGAAGTGGAAGGAGGGGCATTTAGAGTTCATATGAGATGATTTCATTTTCTTATGAAAGTTCTATAAAGAGAGAAAGTGTATATATGAAGAAAATAAGCTATTTGTCTTAGAAAAATATAATTTATAATAATCCCTTCTCTCTCTGCCTGGTTCATGCTTTCCAAGGATGATAGATCCTGTAGAGAGAATTTGGCACTCATGTTTGAAGTTTCTTGTAATGAGCTCAGCTTCAAAGATGAACCTTTATTTCTGCAGCTTTAAAATAGAATTTCACAAAGCTCAGGTTATACTCTTCATTTGAAATGAAGAACATTTGTGGACCTTTAATTCATTAGTATTAGAATAATTTGTGTACAATACTATGGGTTGTTTGAGGACAAGATCTGGTTCTACCTCACTTTGATTTCCTCAAAGTCCCTATGACTATCCCCTGGTAATACTGCCAAGCCTTCATATATCTACCCTGTCTGCATACATCTGTCGACAAACATTCCCTCTTGGAAATGCAAATATCCTACAGGCTTTGAGAATTTTTGTTTTTATCTTCATACTGTTTTATATTTCATATGTTTTCTACATAAGTGTGAATTACTTTCATAATTAGAGAAAAGCAATAAAAGTTATTTTGCAAATGCAAACACATCTGGGAGGGTTGTTTCAACCTTATTGCTTTTGGTGAAACAATTGAGTTCAGATGCACAGAGGGAGGGAGGTTGATTTGAGGAGACTTCAATAAGTCATTTGAGTACAAGGATTACTTTTGAGACAGAGTTTATAGTTGTTGGAGAACATGAGATACTATATGAGAGGAAGGACAGAGATGCAGAAAGGGAGGTGGAAGAAAGGGGTACAAAATGAACTTAAGTATTTTCAAATCATTTTTTTTCTGGCACCACTGAATTAATAATAAGAGGAAGAAATAATTTGCCTTTTTTTCCTCCCTTCAGACTGACTTGATTCAGTACCTTGGGCATTTGTTGTTGTTGTTCAGTCACTAAGTCCTGTCTGACTCTCTGCATGGATTGAGTCCATGAATTGCAGCACGCCAGACTTCCTTGTCCTTCACTATCTCCCAGAGTCTGCTCAAATTCATGTCCATTGAGTTGGTGATGCTGTCTGTCCGTCTCATGTCTCATCCGTTGCCCTCTTCTCCTTTTGCCTTCAATCTTTCCCAGCATCAAGGTCTTTACCAATCAGTCAACTCTTTGCATCATGTGGCTTGGAGACTCAGCTTCAGCATTAGTCTTTCCAGTGTATATTTAGGGTTGATTTCCCTTAGGATTGCCTGGTTTGATGTCCTTGCAGTCCAAGGGGGCTGTCAAGAGTCTTCTCTAGTAGGTACATCTGGTATTGAGTAATCACATTTTAGTGTTCTCTCTCTTACCATTATTCCCTCCACTTACCATGTGCTGCTTTGACACACAATTGTTGAAGATGATGTCTGAGCTGAGTATTAAAGATAAGTCAGTTTCCCAGGTGTGACTGTTAAAGGTTTGGAGGATGGAGGACAAAGGAAAATTTCAAACAGAGAGAGCTCAGTTCAGTTCAGTCACTCAGTTGTGTCCAACTCTTTGCAAACCCATGGACTGCAGCACGCCAGGCCTCCCTGTCCATCACCAACTCCCGGAGTTTACTCAAACTCATGTCCATTGAGTCGGTGATGCCATCCAACCATCTCATCCTCTGCCCCCCTTCTCCTCCCACCTTCAATTTTTCCCAGCATCAGGGTCTTTTCAAATGAGTCAGGTCCTTGCATCAGTTGGCCAAAGTATTGGAGTTTCAGCTTCAGCATCAGTCCTTCCAATGAATATTTGGGACTGATTCCCTTTAAACAGAGATAATAGTATATCAAATAGAACAGCACATAGTTCCAGGTTCTGTTTGCCAAATTCTTTCCTCTGTCTGGAAGTATTTTCACTTTAATTGAACAGAGTCCACGTGTATGGTTGTCTGATAATAAACAGTAAAATATTTTGGTTGAACTTTACAGTCTGAAAAATCCATTCTAAGATTCAGAAAAACCATGAAATAGGTGGAAGGGATATTTATCCTTATTTTACTGGTGAAACAAGAGAAAACAAAACAGCAAAAAAACCTGAGCATCATGGAATGAACGTTTGTGTCCTTTCAAAATGTATATTGTGAAGCCCTAGCATTCAATGTGATGGTATTAGGAGGTAGGTCCTCTGGGAGATGATTAGGTTTATATGAGGTCCTGAGGATGGAGCCCACATTATGGAATGAGGCCCTTATAAAAAGAGGAAGAGACACAGGGCTTCCTCTCTCCAATAAGTGAGGATTCAGTGAGAAGGCAACTGTCTGCATGCTGGGAAGAGAGCCTTCACCAAGAACTATATCTGCTGGTTTCCTGATTTTAGACACCTCAGCCTCCAGAATTATGAGGCATTATAAAGAATTATGAGAAATTATGTTTCTTTTTCAAAATTCTAGGTCTACAGTATTTTGACGTAGCAGCTTGAACTAAGTCACTGAAGGTCAAAGAATTAAACATAGTCCAAGATCATATGGTCAGAGTGTGGTTAAGTCAGGGCTTGAATCTAGGTCTCCTGATCTCAAGCCCATGGCTCTTAATATTCACTCACTCATTTATTATTCATTCTTGTATTCATTCTCTTAACAAGTGCAGGGAGCCAGCCTGACTGCTCAGGCTCCTTCTTGGCCCTGAGAGAGATCAAGAGGTCCCTCTCTGTCCCGCCACCCCTGATTTATTAAAGTGCAGGTTGACCTTTCTCACCTCCCTCAAGGAAATTGCTGTAGCGACCTTTTACCCATTTTCCTGACGAGATTGTCAGGCTCCTGTGTATGGTTTATGTCTAGGTAATCTTTAGATAATCTTTAATTGATTGTAATCATGATAATCTTTTAACTGATTGTAATCATACTAAGATGCCAGTCCCTTGCTCTGATAGTCTTAAAGAGTTAAGATAAAATTCCTGAGCGAAGACTAATGCCTGCGATTCTGCAGGTATACATGTCCTTGATCTAAATTTAGCAATTCCTGTTAGCATATATAAGCATGTTACTCCTCAATAAAGTTGTCGGTTTCAGTCGAGAGCTGACTCCGTCCCTCTCAACCCCATCTTTCCGAGTCTTTCTTTCTCAGGTATTTCGGCGATTGCGCCCGTGACCGGTTCGTTTGCCGGCAGGCTCCGGCAAACAAGTACTTATTAAATAATCACATTTATCTGACTTCTTCAATTTCTGATCACCAGATAGAATACATCAAGAAAGGCTAAGGAGGGTAGTTCTCAGAGGGACCCACCACAGGAAGAGCAACTGTGGTGTTTGGGCATTCTTGGAGGTGGCTGTGGGGAAGAGCAGGCTGGAAAGCATGCTATTAATGGCATATTTCAACGTTCATGATGGAGGAAGATTGAGTCCCAGGCAAGTCATTTCAGGAAAGGTGAGAAGTAAAAATTAAGAGAGATAAATGCAGTCTGGGTACAATGTCCAAGGAGGCTGCTGAGGCGGGGGCTGAGCTCCACACAAGAGTCTGGAGTATCTGGAGCACAGAGTTGATCTAGACCTGGGGAAGAGGGCAGAGAGGCAGAGATCTGTCAGACGCTGTTGCGAATGGAATTCTAATAAAGCGCCCCACTGGACATATTTACCTGTGCCATCGATCAAGAGTAACCTGTGTTTATTTTACCCTAAGGCTGAGGAGTAAATCAGTTTAGTTCATGAAATTTCTTATGGTCCTGCTTCCCCCAAATGACATTCCAATAAGGACTGAGATAAGAGCCAGATTTAGTGAGTGAGATCGTGGACCAAAACACAGATTGTTGAACAGCTATGCTATATTGGAGACTCAACATGGATTCAAAATCCCACCCTGATGATCTTGTTTTAAAATGATTATTGTCATTTAGGGTAATTATTCCCATCATTTACTACATATCCTACTTCAAGAACTGGTTATAAATTCACTTTGTAGAATATTTTAAGTAAAAACTCTGCTCTTTCTCTTGCTTGAGTTTGTGAGAAGACATGAATAACAAAGAGACAAATGCCAGGGTGGTGAGAACCAAATCAAGTTATTTATCACCAAGAGAGAAACCTCATTTCTCTCTTTTCCTTTTTCTTTTCAGCGAGAATTTGTGCAAATCTGGTTTTGTAGCTTCCATTCCATTTGGTGTTTGTAATTCTGCCATAAACCATTTGTCTGCTTCCAAACTCTACACTCCATTTTCCTTTACTTGGGATCGTGGTCTTTGTCAAAATGACTAACTGGGATCCCTGGGTAATGTGTCATCATGATGCATGCCTGCACTTCCACAACTTTTAATGTTCTGTAAAGATATGTAGTTCCCCTGATGAACTAATGATCCGCTAATTGAGGCCTGAGAGCAGAATGTAAGTAATGCCTCACTGGACCACGACATCAAGCCTGGACAGAGTGATGTTATGTGGTATAAGAATTCCATGATACTTCAGAGAGGTAAGAAAGGACCAATTCCCATTTTTTAAAAAAATCTCATTTTTTCAAAACTACTCAAACTCTTATGATTAGAGAGGTTTACCTTTTCAAAGGCATGTTGGAACTGAAACATTTTCAGAAGTCCCTAACCTACAGGCCTAACCCTCAGTCAGGCTCTCTCAATAGGAAGCTTCCATAAGCCTCTTATCCTTCTCCATCAGAGAGCAGACAGAATGAAAACCACAATCACAGAAAACTAACCAAACTGATTACATGGACCACAGCCTTGTCTAACTCAGTGAAACTATGAGCCACGCCATGTAGGGCCACCCAAGACGGATGGGTCAAGGTGGAGAGTTCTGAAAAAATGTGGTTCACTGGAGAAGGGAATGGCAAATCACTTCAGTATTCTTGACTTGAGAACCCCAAAGAACAGCATGAAAAGGCAAAAAGATAGAACACTGAAAGATGAACCCCCCAGGTCAGTAGGTGCCCAATATGCTACTGGAGATCAGTGAAGAAATAACTCCAGAAAAAATAAAGAGACAGAGCCAAAGCAAAAAAACACCCAGCTGTGGATGTGACTGGTGATGGAAGCAAGAGCCACCGCTGTAAAGAGCAATATTGCTTGGGAACCTGGAATGTCAGGTCCATGAATCAAGGCAAGTTGGAACTGGTCAGACAGGAGATGGCAAGAGTGAACATTGACATTTTAGGAATCAGTGAACTAAAATGGACTGGAATGGGTGAATTTAAATCAGATGACCATTATATCTACTACTGTGGGCAGGAATCCCTTAGAAGAAATGGAGTAGCCATCATAGTCAACAAAAGAGTCCAAAATGCAGTACTTGGATTAAATCTCAAAAACGACAGGATGATCTCTGTTTGTTTCCAAGGCAAACCTTTTAGTATCACAGTAATCCAAGACTGTGTCCTGACTAGTAATGCTGAAGAAGCTGAAGTTGAACAGTTCAATGAAGACTTACAAGACCTTCTAGAACTAACATGCAAAAAAGATGTCCTTTTCATTATAGGGTACTGGAATGCAAAAGTAGGAAGTCAAGAGATACCTGGAGTAACAGGTAAATTTGGCCTTAGAGTACAAAATGAAGCAGGGCAAAGGCTATGAGTTTTGCCAAGAGAATGCATTGGTCATAGCAAACACCCTGTTCCAACAACACAAGAGAAGATTATCCACATGGACATCACCAGGTGGTCAACACAGAAATCAGATTGATTATATTATTTGCAGCCAAAGATGGAGAAGCTCTATAAATCAGCAAAAACAAGACTGGGAGCTGATTGTGGCTCAGATCATGAACCCCTTATTGCCAAATTCAGACTTAAATTGAAGAAACTAGGGAAAACCACTAGACCATTCAGTTATGACCTAAATCAAATCTCTTATGATTATACAGTGGAAGTGACAAATAGATTCCAGGGATTAGATCTGATAGAGTGTCTGAAGAACTATGGACAGAGGTTTGTTACATTCTACAAGAGGCAGTGATCAACATCATCCCCAAGAAAAAAAAATACAAAAAGGCAAAATGGTTGTCTGAGGAGGCCTTACAAACAGCTCAGAAGAGAAAAGACTCAAAAGGCAAAGGAGAAAAGGAAAGATACACCCGTTTGAATGCAGAGTTCCAAAGAATAGCAAGGAGAGATAAGAAAGCCTTCCTCCGTGATCAGTGCAAAGAAATAGAGGAAAACAGTAGAATGGGAAAGACTAGAGACCTCTTTAAGAAAGTTAGAGATACCAAGGGAACATTTCATGCAAAGATGGGCACAATAAAGGACAGAAATGGTATGAACCTAACAGAAGCAGAAGATACTGAAAAGAGCCGGCAAGAATACACAGAACTATACAAAAAAGATCTTCATGACTCCAATAACCACGATAGTGTGATCACTCACCTAGAGCCAGATATCCTGGAATGTGAAGTCAAGTGGGCCTTAGGAAGCTTCCCTATGAACAAAGCTAGCGGGGATACGTATGGAATTCTAGTTGAGCAATTTCAAATCCTAAAAGATGATGCTATGAAAGTGCTGTACTCAATATGCCAGCAAATTTGGAAAACTCAGCAGTGGCCACAGGCCTGGAAAAGATCCATTTTCATTCCAATCCCAATGAAAGGCAATCCCAAAGAATGCTCAAAGTACCGCACGTTTGGACTCATCTGACACGCTAGTAAAGTAATGCTCAAAATTCTCCATGCCAGGCTTCAGCAATACGTGAACCGTGAACTTCCAGATGTTCAAGCTGGTTTTAGAAAAGGCAGAGGAACCAGAGATCAAATTGCCAAATCCACTGGATCATCGAAAAAGCAAGAGAATTCCAGAAAAACATCTATTTCTGCTTTATTGACTATGCCAAAGCCTTTGACTGTGTGGATCACAATAAACTGTGGAAAATTCTGAAAGAGATGAGAATACCAGACCACCTGACCTGCCTCTTGAGAAACCTGTGTGCAGGTCATGAAGCAACAGTTAAAACTGGACATGGAACAACAGACTGGTTCCAAATAGGAAAAGGAGTATGTCAAGGCTATATATTGTCATCCTGCTTATTTAACTTATTTTCAGTGTACATCATGCAAAATGCTGGGCTGGATGAAGCACAAGCTGGAATCAAGATTGTTGGGAGAAATATTAATAACCTCAGATATGCAGATGACACCACACTTATGCAGAAAGCAAAGAAGAACTGAAGAGCCTCTTGACTAAAGTGAAAGATGAGAGTGAAAAAGTTGGCTTAAAGCTCAACATTCAGAAAACTAAGATCATGGCATCTGGTCCCATCACTTCATGGCAAATAGATGGGGAAACAATGGAAACAGTAAGAGACTTTATTTTTTTAGGCTCCAAAATCACTGCAGATGGTGACTGCAGCCATGCAATTAAAAGACGCTTCCTCCTTGGAAAGGGCTTCCCTGGTAGCTCAGATGGTAAAGCATCTGCCTACAATGCAGGAGACCTGGGTTCGATCCCTGGGTTGGGAAGATCCCCTGGAGAAGGAAGTGTCAACCCACTCCAGTATTCTTGCCTGGGAAATCCCATGGACTGAGGATAGTGGTAGGCTACAGTCCATGGGGTCGCAAAGAGTTGTACACGACTGAGCAACTTCACTTAACTTCACTTTCTCCTTGGAAGGGGAGCTATGACCAACCTAGACAGCATATTAAAAAGCAAAGACATTACTTTGCCAACAAAGGTTCATCTAGTCTAAGCTGTGGTTTTTCTAGTAGTCATGTATGGATGTAAGAGTTGGACTATAAAGAAAGCTGAGCACCAAAGAATTGATGCCTTTGAACTGTGGTGTTGGGGAAGACTCTTGAGAGTCCCTTGGACTACAAGGAGATCCAACCAGTCCATCCTAAAAAGTATCAGTCCTGAGTGTTCATCGGAAGGACTGATGCTGAAGCTGAAACTCCAGTACTTTGGCTACCTGATGTGAAGAGCTGACTCATTTGAAAAGACCATGATGCTTGTAAAGAGTGAAGGCGGGAGGAGAAGGGGATGACAGAGGATGAGATGGTTGGATGGCATCACAGACTCAATGGACATGAGTTTGAGTAAGCTCTGGGAACTGGTGATGGACTAACATGCTGCAGTCCATGGAGTCAGAAAGAGTCACACAACTGAGCAACTGAACTGAACTGACTGAACCTTGGGTTAGATATAACTTGCCAAATTCTTATCTCATAGGTTTGTCATTTTCAGCCTCTCTGTATTCCTCTTTGAAGAGGAATGCATCTCCTCATTGATGGAAAGTCTTTTGTACTTGTCTGTTAGTGTTTGGTTGATGTGGGATTGACATTTCCATGGCTGATCATGGAAAGACCCTGTTATCTGATCTTGGATAGGCCCTTCATCCTACAGTGAAAGAAACTTTTAAAGCAGTGACTTTCCCGATTTTCTAATCCTATCACTACCCCTGAGAATCCATTCTAGGAAATGTGCCATCTTTATTTGCCTTATTTAGATACAAAAAGAAGCATTGATAACCATTCTGCTTTGAATATGAAGGAGGAAGCAGAGTTGTGATGGCCAAATTCTGAGGATGGCTTGGTTTAATGGAAAAAGGAAAAGTGAAACAAATAAGTGGAGACACTCAAGAGGTCCTGAAAATCTGCTGAAAAATTGTCCCCTTTGAGAGACTGTGATTCACCAGTACTAAAGGATTTTGGCAGACTGGTGGAGCATGACTATAGAACAAGATGAAGGTCTTCTCTTGACTTTTTAATAATTGTTCAGCAGTTGGAAAGATGAGAGTGGATGAGGCCCTAAGATTGTCATGAGCTGTGTGGTTTGAACAGGTATATCACCCCTGCAATTCTAAGTGTCTTGCTTGGTAAAATGAGTACAGCAGATGATATCTAAGGGACAAATACTCAGGTATTTTATTATCTGTTGTTCTGTGTGCATGCTAGCTTTTCATGTTTGTAACTTTCTTTTTTTTTTTTTCTCCTCTCTCCATTTGCTAAGGAAAATGGAAGTTAACCTCCATGGGAAACTGGAATGGCTATTTTAGATTTTAAAGGACCATATGTTCAACTTGATTCAGTGGAATAAGCATTTTTGTAATGTCTACTATGCATTTAGCTAGTAATATTTTAAGGGTTCTAATAGGATTCAGAAGGAAAATATGGCCCAATCTTTTTTTGATGAAGAGCTGTTAGTCTAATTGTGATTTAACCAAATAGTTAAAGAAGAATATGAAACTCTAGTCAGATTCTGAGCTAAATATAACCAAGCCAGAAGTTAAATTATCCAGTAGAATTTTTAAAGAGATTTATTGTGAATCCCTTTGGTTTGTAATATAGGTGCTTCTGGACTACCATTGAGTCAGTAAGAGTGTCACTGTTTTAGCTCAGAGATGATGGAAAATCAAGAACAGATTTGCTTTGAAGGGCTTGTGAATGCAGCAACTTGGACTTACTGGTAAAACCCGCTTTCAGTTTCTCCTTTAATCCATCCTCAACTCTGTGCCTGTATCCCCCATCCCAGCCCCCAGTGAGTGTATCTGTTGGAAATTCTGCATCGAAGACATACAGTAGCAACTTGATAACGCAAGTTCTGTCATTCCGCTTCAGATATATTCATCCAATTAAGCACTCAAATTGCTCACACTATAGCTTACATGTTATTTATAGGATTGACATTATTTGCAATATGCTGAGAAGAGAGAAGGAGGTTGACTATTTAGAGGTTGGCTTATTTTTCTTAGAATTGCTATTAAATTAGTCCTTTAATTAATGTCAGATATGCATAAGCGTTTTCATGTGGAAAAGAAGTAAGTGGGGATCTCTTTCAAAATGTAATTGAGAGAATCCTCAAGTCATATGCCTGGGCTGGAGCCTGGTTCTTTGAAAATAAACCAAAGAGAATATGAAATTCCAAGATACAAAGAAAGTGTCAGGTATGCTGGTAGTGTGGGGGGGTGGGCTAGGGGAGTGAGTGGGTGCTGAAGCACAGGATGACCTATTTCTGGCCCTGTCGTGTACATTAAAATTGTCTCATGTCATGCCAGTGGGTGTGCAAAATGCTCAAGAATTCAGAATGCTTTGGGTACCAGTTATTCATGTAACCCCAGAGAAATAGACTATTCTATGTTGAATAGAAGAAGCCACAGAGAAGGATTTTGTAGATGAGAGAGGCAGTAACTAACTAAAGAGCAGTGTAACAGAAAATGAGACTATTGAAATAAAGACCAGGCTTAAAAATCCCCAAGCATGCAAAACAATGTAAGCCACATAAGCAAAACTAAATCTAGCTTATTCCATGAACATAAGCAAAATTTAGGTTATCTCTGGTAATGTCTCTGATAATCATAAAAGAAACTTAAATCATCTTCCCAAAGTGGTATAGGAATCACTTTTAACCAATCCCTGCCAGGTGGAAACCTCCATTGTAATAACCAGTCATTGTAAAGGTTAACTTTCTCATTTTTACTTTAAAAATCGTCCCATCATGTCATACATGGATGTGAGAGTTGTATCATAATGAAGGCTGAGTGCAGAAGAATTGATGCTTCAAATTGTGGTGCTGGAGAAGACTCTTGAGAGTCCTTTGGACAGCAAGGAGATCAAACCAGTCCATCCTAAAGGAAATCAGCCCTGAATGTTCTTTAGAAGCACTGATGCTGAAGTTGAAGCACCAGTGCTTTGGCTATTTGATGCAAAGAGCTGACTTATTGGTAAAGACCCTGATGCTGGGAAAGATTGAAGGCTGCTGGAGAAGTGGGTGACATGGGATGAGATGGTTGGAAGGCATCACTGACTCAATGGACATGAGTTTGAGCAAACTTCAGGAGCTAGTAAAGGACAGGGAAGCCTGGCATGCTGCAGCTCATGGGGTTGCAAAGAGCCAAACATGACTTACTGACTGAACAGCAACAACGTCATGTCATGCCTCTGAGCTGCCTGATATGAGGATTGGAAGAGAGGTGTGTGTGTGTGTGTGTTTTCTTCTTCTTCTTCTTCTTCTTATAGCATTTAAATTATCATCCCACTGCCTTTGTCTCTGCCTTTGCCTCTGGCTACCCTGGTTTCCAAAGAGAAATGAGTTACTAATCTTACCCTTTGTGTATAATGAGTTCTTTTCTCTTGCTGCTTTCAATATTTTCTCTTTGCCTTTCAATGTTTTAACTGTGGATGAATATCTGTGCATTTTATCCGCTTAGGGTTAATTGAGATTTGGACTGTGGAGGTTTGTGTTTTGCTTACGGAGCATTTTTAGCCACTTAGTACCCTCCTTTCAAAGAAAGAGCATCTCAGCAACAGGTTACTGTCCCAGTTCACATCTGAGGAGTAAGTGGAAGATTTTCATAAGAACAAATATTTTTTTTTTCTGCTAATATCTCCCCTGCCACACCTGAAAAAGAGTATGGGGAAGTTCAAGTTTAAGGGTACTCTCAAAAAAAAAAAAAAAAAAAAAAAAGGAAGGCAGATTTGAGTAGCATGCAATTTTGAAGAAAATGAGAGTTTCATGAGAGCAATAACCTGAATTAGAGACCGATTATCAAGAGAGAATCAGGGGAGAAAAGCAGCTAAAAAGGGACTTTCTGGGTTCAGAACAAAACCCTGGTCTCAGACAGGTCTCAAAAACCATTTATGTGAAAGTGTCTGGATTTAGCTGGAATAAAGATGGTAGAGCAATTTATGCCTGAGACCATTGCTGAAAACAACAGAACCACTGGCCAGAAATTAGTGCAACCAAATGGCTGGATAGCATATCAACAGAGGCAGACAGATTAAGCATGATATCATGAAAAAAGAGAGGCTTGCTAAAACCATTCCCCCAGAGTGGCTATATGAATGCCCAAGGCTTAGTCATCAAGAAGAGCAACATCAGAGGCTTCGCCCTGCAGGTGAGGGAAAGAGACTTCACTAAAATGTTTCAGTCAGTTATTAAATTCAGTCAGTTATTAAACAAATAAGCAAGCAAATGAACAAAAATGCCCAGTGTGGGAGGGGATCAGCATCTAAGGTTGCTATAACATGCTGCCTAAAATGTCCAGTTTTCAACAATGATTACTAAACATGAAGAGAATTAAAAAACTGTTACCCATACATAGAGAAAAACCAAGCAATAGAAACAGAATTTAAGAGGACCCAGATGGTATATTTAGCAGACTTCAAAGCAGCTGTAATAAATATATTTAACGAAAACGATGTTTAAAGAAATAAAGGAAGATAGGATGACAGTTTCTGACTGAAGAAAATCACTGAAGAAATAGAAATTATAAAAAAAGAATTAAATGGAAAGTTCTGAAGTCTGAAAGCATAATGCAGTAATGAACTGAAAACAGTTACTAAAGGGCAAACAATAGACTTGAACTGGCAGAAAAAAATTAAGAGAGCTTATAGATTGATACAGATTACACAATCTGAGGAACACAGAGAGAAAAGAATGATGAGAAAGGAATTAAAGCTCTAGAGAAATGTGGAACGCCGCTGTTCCACCGGGTAGAGACAGTGGCTTCTGATCTCCTTGGCTTCTCTCTCCTGGGTGACACATAGCCCATAAATGAGCTGAGATGGAGAACATTGGGACCTCAGTGTTTGTGTTCTGTGCCTGTGGTAAACCTCCCGCCCTGGGAATGGCGGATGGGTGGGAGAAGGAGCCGCTGACCTCTCAGCCATCAGGGAATGTTTGACGGGAGGATTCCTGCGTGTGGTCTCTCATGAGTCCTCTGTCCCTCTTCAAGCGGAACAGCACGCTGCTCCCAGGGACTGAGGTCAATGTGTGAGGCAGGCTTGGGTCTCCTTTAGTAAACATTCTCTTTAAGACAAAACTGCTTAGTCCCCTTCCCCTTTTATGAGATATGAATTGCCTCCTGACCTTGTGACTAACGTTACTCCTTGTTCCCTTGGTAACCGTTGCAGTTTGTTTGGTTTGCTGAACTCTATCATTCCCGAAAGAAGTTTCTTGTACTGCAGCCTGTATATACTCTTAGAAAAATCATTAAAGCACCTTTGTTCCATTAGAGCTTAGGTCCCCGGGTCTTTTTTTGTCTCTCTCTCTCTTTTACTTTCTTATCGTTGACTCCGTACCACCAGGTTCCAGTCCATTAAAGGACCCCAACACTCAGCCACCCCTGCCGGGAACTGCGCCTGTGAAACTTGCAGCTGGTGGGAGGGTAGTGAGACAACCTGATGGGCTGCCTCTCCTGGCGGAACACTGACATCCTGACTGTAAGGGAAAGAATGATGAAGTCTCACCTTCCGAGCCGCGCCCGTCCAGAGTGGAGCTTCTGTCATTGTGAGCTGAATGGGGAGAGGGAGTAAGGCGTGGCTCCAATGTCAGACTCTAGCTGTTCTTAGTAAAATGTTCTCATTTTCATGAGTGCATGTTTCTTTCTTTATTCTTCGAATTGACAGTCCAGTTGTCTTCTATTATAATAATTTTAAATGTTTTTAAAAATAATTTCAACAGTATAGTTGTTTCACTCGAGAGTGGGAACCTGGGGCACATTGACATTCTAGGAATGGAACTCCAATAAGTACATTCTTACTACTCATCATTTTATACTGTTTTAATAATTTCTATACTGTCTGTGTATTACTTCTCACATAACAAGAAGTCAAATGTTTAATGGAAAGAGTTACTGTTTTCTAAAAATAGGGGAAAGTATTGACCAGAGTTCATTCGAGTTTTTCTGTAAGATCCGAACAAACTCTTTGGCCAACCCCATATTATATTTTCAGAGATTATTTCTTTAATAACTAAAAAATAATCATTTGTATTTGGAACTTTAATTTTCTTCTAAACAGATGCTTCTAATCAGTTCAAAGGCACTTGAGAAGAACTGACTCTCTTTCGTGTTCTAGCTCTCCTTTTCCAAGGAGTTCTTAGGCCAAGACTTGGCAGCTTTCAGTCATGAGCCTGTCCAAACTGAAAGTTGCTCAGTCATGTCCGACTCTTTGCTACCCTATGGACTATCCAGTCCATGGAATTCTCCAGACCAGAATGTTGGAGTGGGTAGCCTTTCCCTTCTCCAGGGGATTGTCCCAACCCAGGGATTGAACCCAGGTCTCCCACATTGCAGGCAGATTCTTTACCAGCTGAGCCACAAGGGAAGTCCCTGTCCAAGGGAGAATCCCTTTTTCTTAGCTGAGAATTCTTGAGGTCTCCATGGTATTCCTGCTCATCTCTGGACTCTGTGGCATTCATCATGATTGTTTACTTGAAATCAAATTGATTCGAATGTGATGTGTGTCAAAAACTGTGAACAGTCTGAGACTTTTACCCTACATACAAGCTAACAAGGTAGCATGCCGCACACAGTTTGCTGGGTGGTGACAAAGGATGCAAGATTCTTAGCTGATAGAGAAAGATGATTTATTCTCACAGCAATAGCCAGAGCCACTTTATCATCATTTTCCTTTAGTTCCCATAGCTCCAATTCCCACAGGGCAACTCTTGGAGAGTTAAGTGAGTTTTGCATATGCAATGATTGCTTTATTAGAGAGGAATCCTAAATTTAGAAAACCCTGACCTTTTATAATGGACAATAATCTTGCCTGAAATTTGAATCAGACATTATGTTTATTATACTAGACAGTAAATAAATCTGCATATTTTTGCTCCAAAGGGAGACACTATCTTTGTCTTTCAAAGTTGTTTGCTATTCAACTGTCCTAGAAAAAAAATAGTCTGGAACAAAGCTAGCTAATTGTGCTTGTGCATTCAGTATGTATATAAATGGGAGAGACCCATGGGGAATTGTCTCCCAAGAGTATGAATCACTTCATGCAGCATTTTTGCAATAAGTCAAAAAGCAATATCTGAAAGTGGGAACTTCACTGAAATGGAGTGTTTCATGTAAATAACATTTCCATATAACTGAAGCTTATACTTGCAGGTGCCAAGATCTGAAAGGATAAATACTTACCATAGAAACATTACAAAAATATATAACAAATATTTGTGGCATCTTAAACAGATGGTGAAAATGCTGCAGACATTTATAAGTGTGAAGGTATGAAAAGATAGTTATAACCTGTTCTAAAAGACCTCAGTGTTTGGGGAAGATCTGAATGGTACTTGCATGAAAGATTCTCCCAAATCTAATATGACAACTCTTTAGAGTGGGAATTGGCTAACGGTCTAGTCAAGTTCAGCTGGTTAATTCATCAGAACCAAGAGTTATTTAGGAATAATTCTTTAAGAATTAAGCTCGGGGAATAACTTCGAAGAGTAAAGGAGTTCTAGGATCTTATTCCTTGTCATGGAGTGGTGAAAATGTGTTATACATTTATAGTATGTTAGCCAATCTATATCTTAAACATCACTAGTGTTTAAGTTGTGTTTCATTAATGAAAACCCATCATTAACACCCATCGGGACATCCCTACTAATTTCACTAATGAAAACCCATTTTTAATATTTGGTGTGCTAACTAATAAAAGGTTCACTGTGGATCAAAACAGATGCAAACTCTTAAGTGACTCAGTTTTTTTTCTCCATATTTAATACTGCAGAATAAATTATGATTATGGCAAAAGTCTGCCCTTAGAATGTATGGTAAAACTCATCTTCCTAGGCATTCATACTCACTCTCTGCACAGGCACACAGAATAAGTTGATAGACCTCATAAGGAGTTAATGTTAGTCCCATTTTACAGCTGAGAAAACAGAAGCTTAGAAAGATTATGGAACTCAGGGTCATAAAGATGGGAAATGCAGACACAGCTCAGAGTCAGCATACACTTTCAATAAAATTGTATTTTTGATTGGAGTGTAATTGCTTTACCATGTCATGCTGCTGTCTAACAGTGAACCAGCTGAATGCAGCTGACCCTTTCATCCTGTGCTATAATTCGCTGCGGGCTTCTGCTGCATCTTTCATTGTTTTCTCCAAATTCTGTCTCTACCAAGTAGTCGGTTTCCATTATTTCTTTCTTTTATGAGTCTTCTTTTTTCTGCTTCTACTAGTTAGCAAATTAAAATTCTCTGGGAGCTGAATATCTAGAAATGAGTTCTTGGGACTTACTGCCTTTAAGTAGCAGTCAGTAGGACTGATTGAAAGAGCAGAGCCTGGATTTGGTACTGTGACCCTGTGCAAGCTGCTTCTAGGATTCCTCAGGGCTGTGGAAATCGGTCCTCTCAGTAAGTGGTCTGTGATTGTGTTTAATTTTAAGGTTAACAAAGGGGGGAATGGGAGCAGGTGATGGCTGGGTTGCGCTTGATGACTCCGGCCCCATTCGGGAGCACGTTTCTGTGGTGACTGGCTGGTATTGTGTAAGGATGATTAGTAATTCCAACGACCAGCAGGGCCCAAGCCAGATTAATCTCCATATGGCAGAGGGACACAAGAGATCCACGTGTGACCATCGATACACACAGGTCTCAACCTTATCTCCTTGCTGGCACAGACCGTGTCAGTTTCTCATTCTTCTTTGGAAATATATCATTTGATTCATGTGTGAAAGATCAGGGAGGGAGGAGTATAAATCCCACTTTTGTTCAGCCTTCTGGGCAGTTGGATCTGCTAATTTCAGCAGTATGCATGATCTATGACAGGACGGCCACCTCTCAGATTTACAGTCTCTCCTTGGAGTCAAAATTAAGCAGGCACCCATTTATTAACATTTCAAAGAGAGAGACCTGAGTTCTGGTAGCCCTGCAAGTTTAGAGAATTTGGATGAGTGAAAAGCCCTTCTAAATCTCGTTATCCAAGCTTTTCATTGATGAGCATGCGTGAGCATATGTGAGTGTTGGAGAGTGTGTCCTTGGTCTTTTCCCCTGGTATCTGCATAGCCTATTCTCTCGATTCAGTCAGGTCCCTGATCAAGTGTCTGTTATTGGTCCTTTATCAAACTATACGCAACGGGATCATCCCGATCCCCTGCCACTGTCTCTTACTTCCCTTCTGTTAATACTTTCTTTCTGTCTTTTCATAGATCCACCACCCAATATGTACCTATATGCTGGCTGGCTGATTCCCTACCTGAGTTTAAGCTCATGATTATATCCATCCTTAGAGCCTAGAATAATTTTCTGCCACATAGTAGGGATTCAGTGTACATTTGATAAAGGAAAACGAGACACGACATTTACAAAGTTCCTTTGCCTTTCTCCAGTGGCAGTGGCAATAGGGAAAATGTAGATAGGATCATTTAGCATTCAAAATAAAGGACTTTAATTTGCACAACACTGTTGGCAAAGAATATGTCATTTAATTGCCATTAACCCTTGTCCTGGAATGACTCCATGCTGTTGAATTGCAAATATTTCTGTTTTCACTTGGAAGAAGCAGTGAAATTGTGTGGTAGCAACTATTAAATTTTTTTCTTTCTTATTTTTGTTTGGCATGCAATCTACAGAACTATATTATCCTTAATGGCAAGACACCAATAATAAGCATTTTGATTAAGATGAGTTGGAGAAAGGCCAAAAGCTAATAAAAGAAAAAAAAAATGCAGCCTCCTCAAGTTAAGTAAATTGACTATATAATGAGAAAAAAGTTTAAATTAGTTACCAGTGGCCCCAAAATGAAGCATTAGTGATGTTTATTACTGGAAATCTGCAGAACCTATAATTAATTATTCTGTGATTTTTCCTTAAAACTTAATTTAACCAGTAGCCATAATAATACAGAAAACCTTTCAGGAAAAGATTATTATGAAAAAGGTGGGATTTGCCCAACAACCCTTAGATAATGTTAGTGTTCCCGAACCCTCACGTTTCACAATATGCTGTTGTCTGGAGTCCGTGGACTGTATGACCACCTACACTTCAAAAGCCCGTGGTGAAAGGCTGTTTCTTTCTTTCTGAAGTTTTAAAAATTGTGTTTTGTTTCTTTTTGGCTGCGCGCGGGCTTTCTCTAGTTGCGGCGACGAGAAGGTCCAGCCTACTCTCTATTTCCAGTAGAAGGACTTCTCATCGTGGTGGCTTCTCTCCTTGCTGACCACAGGCTCTAGGTGTGCAGGCTTCAGTACTTGTGGCCCGCAGGCTTAGATGCTCCTTGGCGTGTGGAACCTTCCCCGAGTAGGGATGGAACCGCTGTCCCTGCATTAGGAGGCAGATTACCAACCACTGGACCATCAGGGAAATCCTGTCAAAGGCTGTTTCTACATAGGATTCTCAGTTGGTCATATTGATCCAAATTCATTCTGTTTTTCCCTAATTTATAAAGGTCTTCCTTCAACCCTTATTATTTTTTTTTTCTCTCAGTTCTCAACCCAGCTAACAATCCCAGCCCAGCCCTCGTCTTTATGGCCCAACTCCTTTCTACCTCTCTTAGAAAGCTCTGCCTGGCTATGCCAGTTCATCAGTCTGAACACCCACTGGTATATAAAACTATGCTGCTGCAAATCTCAAATATTTATTGAGATCTTGCAGTGTTCCAGAACTGGAGTTTACTTAATGTTATCTCATTTAATCCTCCTAATACCCTGTGAGATAAATGCTATTAATACCATTATCTACATGTGGGTTAGAAGGATTAGTTGATACCTGAGATGATTTGCCCTGTAGAGGTGAGGTGAGGTCTGTAGTAAAACCCAGTTCCATCACAAAGAACTTAATTCCATGCTATCTTATGGTTGTTTCGTGTCTCCTTTTTGCCTGCCACCCTAGATTGGAAGATCATTTAAGACAGAAGACTCACTCTGTATGTCTTTGGTATACTGCTTAAAGATTTTGATGATCACCAAGTAGACTTCAATAAACAGTTGCTGATCATTTGACAGTGCAGTCTAAGAATATGTCCTCTTTCCAAGTCCCAGAGGAGAGTGATGACTCTCAATTCTTGTTGATTGTTTCTTGTTGTCCTGTACATGAGGGGCTCTGGAGACAGTTTCTTCACTATCAGAGATGAGTTATTTGATACACCCAAACCCAACCTGTGAAGTCGCTCAGTCGTGTCCGACTCTTTGCGACCCCATGGACTGTAGACTACCAGGAACCTCAGTTCATGGGTTTTTCCAGGCAAGAATGCTGGAGTGAGTTGCCATTTCCTTCTCCAGGAGATCTTCCCGACCCAGGGATCGAACCTGGGTCTCCCACATTGTAGGCAGACGCTTTACTGTCTGAGCCACCAGGAAAGTCCAACCAAGGCACTGCTTTTTCTCAGTGACTTAATGGCTTGGCTAAATAATGTCTATTCCTTTATCTCTTTCTCATAGAAATTATTGAAAATAACTTCAATCAGTCACAGGAGTGATCTGACAGTCCATTCATTGCTCTTCAATCAATCATAGAATCAGTTCAGTTCAGTTCATTTCAGTTGTTCAGTTTTGTCTGACTCCTTGAGACCCCATGGACTGCAGCACACCAGGCTTCCCTGTCCATCACCAACTCCTGGAGCTTGCTCAAACTCATATCTATCGAGTTGGTGATGCCATCCAACCATCTCCTCCTCTGTCATCCCCTTCTCCTCCTGCCTTCAATTTTTCAGTCTGTCTAGTCAAAAGCTATGGTTTTTCTGGTAGTCATGTATGGATATGAGAGTTGGACTATAAAGAAAGCTGAGCACCGAAGAATTGATGCTTTTGAACTGTGGTGTTGGGGAAGACTCTTGAGAGTCCCTTGGATTGCAAGGAGATCAAACCAGTCATTCATAGAATATCTGAGCTCAGAATGACAGAGAGGAACATTTGATTCATTCTCTCCTTACAGGAAAGGAAACTGAGACTAGTCGGCCAGTACTTGGTCCCTAACTCTTTCTTCCTCACCTCTATTTAGCCATGCTAAAATGCTAAAGGCACAAAGGGTACTGAGTGAGGGCTTACCCACTGACCCCTGGATCTAGAGTGTTATGCAAATGACACATCAACAAAGCACGATAATAGGTTATTTTTTGAGAGTTCATAGAAGGCAGAGAATCCTTGTTGTGGACTTAGGGTGGTTAGGAAGAGCATCTCGGTGGAAGATACAGCTGAGTTGGGAATGAAAGGTTGTGAAAGATTTTGCAAAGAGGAAAAGATGGGAAAGGGTTCTGGACTAGAGCAGTATAAGCATAATAAATTCAAAGCCAGTGGTTGGGAGGTCTGAGTGTTTGGCCAGGAGCAGCTCTTGAAGGTGGAGAAGATCCCTGTTGCCAGAGATGCCTGCATCCAGAGGACAAGCCTAAGAAATGTGGCAAATAGAAGTTACAGTGGTTTTTGACCATGAAGGTGATGTGATAGACATGTTTCATAAAAATGTATCTAATTGTGGTTTGCATGCTGAGCTTGAGTGGGAAGAAACTGGAAGCAGTCCAACCAATTTAGAGGCTCCCCGAGGTGCTTTTGGGATTATTACCTTGGAGTTTCCACACGTGAGAGTTAAGTCAGTTAGGATCCGATGACTCAGAGAAATGAGATTTAATTTTTGGTCCCAACCTTTACCTGGTGAATGGAAGGAGGGCTTTTTATGGGGGAGATATGTTAGACAGGGAGGTGCTCCCCCTGGATTCCCACTCAGGGAAGGGCTTGATCCTGAACCGTGAGGGCTTGGGTCATCAGGTAGCCCCCCCAGCTCTCAGCATGGTCAGAATCTGTCTCTGTCCTTAGGAGCTGTCAAGCCTTGCCTCTGGTACTTAAGCTGACTGTTTCTGCCTGATGCTGGTCATTCTGATGGACAGTGCTTGCTTCAGGGCTCCCAGATGGGTGGGACCTGTGTTGATGTTCACCTTCTCCCTTTCTTCACTTCTGCTTTCACTCCTTCCCTTTTTGAAAGGGTTGATCCCTAACACATATATTTCTACAAAACTCTATCATGGCATTTCCAGAGAACTCAACTTGTGACAAGAGGGCGGGCAAGGAAGCAGACCAGGAGAAGGCAACCCAGAGCTGTGCATGACATGCTGAAGCACATACTGCTGATGGTTTTCTGCTTTCTACCTGGGAGATATTTATGGCTAATGATCTGATTGAAAAGAGGGCTAGAGAATTGTCTGAATCTGCTCTTGCACATATAGAATTACTAAGGGAATAATTTCCACACCAGAGAAGTGGTAGCAGGTGGTCGGTTGTGGTGATGAGACTATGGAAGTAGGTTTGGGCGTGGTGTAGCCTTCCTCAGGCCCTAAGCCACTTTTTGGTATTGCCAAAATTTCTTTTCCATTCCTTTAAACATTGGCAGCGACTTTTGTTATTGGGTTGGTCAATAAGTTAGTTTGAATTTTTCCATTACATCTTATGGAAAAAGCCAGAATGGACTAATTGGCCAGCCCAATATTATTTTCTGTAAAAGATGGGCTGGGTTATTATGCTCCATATCCAGCAACTCCAAAATCTCAGTGACTAAGAATAACGGAGGCTTAGTTTGTTCACGTAACACATGATCACAGCAGTTGTTCTGGTGGAGTCCTGCCTTGCCCATGTTCTGGGACCCAGGATTTGGTTGGGCAAACTTGCAGTGCTAAAGACTTCTTCCCCCAGTGATTCTTCTTGCTGTTCATCATGTTGGTGTTCACAACAGAGGGTAAAAGAGATCTGGAAGGTCTCACATTCAGAGTAGATGCTTGATCTGGGACATAGTATACATGACTTCACTCACTAGGCAAAAATATCCATGTGGGCTCCACTCGGAAGTGTATTCCTGTTATGAGCCTAGAAGGGGAGGGACCTAGAGATGTTTGGTGAAGACCACAGGTAACTAAAAGATTTTCATTTTCTCTTTCTTTCTTTCTAATATCCTGCTCCTATTACTTTCTACTTGGCTTCCTGAACTATAGACACTGCTGAGGGTCTTTAAGGATTTCAGAGGATTGAGAGTTATCACAGAGAGGAGACTCCCCTCTCGCCCTGATAGAGTTTTTTCTCTGTGTGTGTAACATTCTTTACAAAGTGAGGTTAAAAAATTCCTTGTAGAATTAAGTTAAACATGTGCACAGCAACACAAAATGGAAGGAGGGAGAGAATTGGTTGAAGAGGCAAGGATATAATGGAAATTCCATTTTGGTGTTCATTATAATGTTACTCCTCCAGCAAAATTACCTTGTATCCCTGACAAAGATGAAAGGCTTTACTCCTTCTAGTTATCAGCAACAACTCCTCTCATTAACCGTTCATCTCACCATTTACATAGTCATTTATCTAAATGTATATGTAAGATTAAAAATAAATAAATGAACTAATCCATAAGAGTATGCATACATAGACAGGTAAGGAGATGAGAAGGGAGAAATGCTAGGAAAAGTGGAAAATAATATGAAACCCATTTTTCACAAGGCACAGGAAGAGCTTTCACATTAACTCATCCATCTCGTTATCTTTCTAGAAGACATTTCAATAATCACTTTCACAAAGATAGTTTTTAAAGGTTCAAATTTTTCCTGCTTTAATATAGGCTCAGATGTCTAGAGAAAAATTCATGTTTTCTAGAAATGTTCACCTTTACCAATAATGTTGATTCCAGCTAGAGATTAGGAAAGTTTATTCTTCGAAAGCCAGTTACCTAAATGGTTTCAGCATCGCCAAAGGTAGAAGAATATGGAGAATGCCTGAATTGCAATTAGAATATTTCAAGTTAGAGAAAAGAAGACATCTCTTGATTGAAAAGATGACTGCACACTGGAGTAGTTTATGATAATAATAAGAACGAACATATATTGTGAGCCTCTGCTTACTATATTTCTAACATTGGGTTGAGTATTCATGTAGGTTATTTCTAATCTTCATAGTGACTCCATGATATGGGCATACATTAATATCCCAGTGTCCTATAAAAAAGGCTCAGAGAGGTTAAATAACTTGCCTAAAGACACACAGGAAAAAAGTAGCAGAAACAAGATGCAAACCCAAGTCTGAGAAAACCTCCCCTATGTGTTGAAGGAGGGTAGTGATGATGACGATGATGATGATAGCAATTATGGCAACAGAGAGCACTTATACATACCCCCTCTCTCATAAGCACTATTGACGAGTTAACTCATTTAATCTTCAGAAAATCCATTGAGCTCTAGTATAGCAAGTTACAGATGAAGAAATTGATTTGAAACTAAGAGAAGTTACGGTAGAAGTGGTTATTTGTTAAAAAAAAAAAAAGTGACCAAGACCAACTTTGATTAATTTCACTCCTCGGTAACATAGCATGAGGCAAATATATAGAACTGTAGTTCTCTTTCCCCACTTGTCCTCTTTTCTCCCAGTATTAGTATCATTAGCCACAGGATATTGTGAAGGATGATGGTTAAACATGTGAACTCTGAAACCAGACTGTCTGAGTTCTAATCAGAGCTGACTGGATTTGGGGGGAAATTCCTGAGTTAGTTTTTTAGGGCTGCCATCACAAATTACCCAAAATCGAGTGGTTTAAAACAACAGAAATGTATAGTCTCGTGGCTCTGGAGGCCAGAAGGATAAAGTCAAGTTGTAAGTAGGACTTTATTCCCTCTGAAGTTGCAGGGGACGGATCTGTTCCCAGTCTCTCTCCTTGTTTCCTGTGGTTGCTGGCAGTTCTTGGTCTTCTCTGGCTTGTAGATCACTCCAGTCTCTGCCTCTGTCTTCATGTGGCATTCTCTATGTGCCTTTGTGGTTCCAAATTTTCTTCTTCTAATACAGATTCCAATCACATTGGGCTTAAGGCCCACCCCAATTAACTATGACCAGGGGCTTCCCTGGTGGCTCAGATGGTTAAGAATCTGCCTACAATGGTGGGAGACCTGGGTTCAAGCTCTGGGCTGGGAAGATCCCCTGCAGAAGGCCAGGGCAATCCACTCCAGTATTCTTGCCTGGAAATTCCATGGACAGAGGAGCCTGGCGGGCTACAGTCCATGGGTCATAATGAGTCAGACACAGTTGAGTGACTAGCACTTTCACTCTCATCTTGATTATATCTGTAAAGACCTCATTTCCAAATATGACTACAAGTTCTAGGTAGACATGAATTTTGGGGGTAAACTCTTCAACTCAGCACTGTTCCTAAAATGCTGTGAGTTATTTTCATGAGTAAAAGGATGATAAAAATTATATCTATGTGATAGGCATGTTGTAATACCTGAAATAAAGAAGAGAGCTCAGCACAAAGCAAGTAGTAATGAAGTGTTAATACCATTCACTTCTGTTCAAAACCTGATAGGATCAAGAGTTACGCATGGGGTTAGCAGATGCAAACCATTATTTATAGAATGGATAAACAACAGGGTAGTATTGTATAGCATAGGGAGCTATATTCGGTATCCTGTGATTTAAGCCATAATGGAAAACAATATTCTAAAAGAATGTGTGTAGTTATAACTGAATCACTTTACGGTACAGCAGAAATTAACACAACGCTGCAAGTCAACTATGCATTGCTACGTTTCTTCAGCTGTGTCCAACTGTCTGCAGCCCCACGTACAGTAGCCCACCAGGCTTCACTGTCTGTGGGATTTTTCAGGCCAGAATACTGGGGTGAGCTGCCATTTCCTCCACCAGGGGATCTTCCCAGCCCAGGGACTGAGCCTACATCTGCTGTGGCTTCTGCACTGTAGGCGGGTTCTTTACCTACTGGGTCATCCACTATACTTGAATTAAAAAGAGCTGTTAGACCTGATCCTATTCAAATAGGTATGTGCATTTTCCCCTAGCCCTTGCATTTTTCTGTAAATGAATAGAGCTGATGGCTATCACTGGTGCTTACAGAATCTGGTTTTATTGCAGCAAGGCCGGCTTTGATGTCAGTCAGTGCAACAACAGAGGAAGGTCAATATGCAAGTCATTCTTTACATAGTGACATAAAAATACTGAATTTAATTCTGTATATTTTTGGAGGGAGTCTTTCCCTTTCCTTTCCTTTAGCGTAGTATCTTTTCTCTGTCAAGATTTTGCGTCCAGCAAGATGTGTGCAGGGTATCAAAGGGAACTTTCGCTGTGACCCAGGCATAAGAAATGATTAGATTCATGCAGCAAATAAGTGAATTGAAGCAATTGTGTCTGCTGCTCTGAGTGAAATGAGATTTCACTTTGGGGCTTGCTAGCTACCCAGCCCTGAAACAAATTAAAATAAGATTACCTGACAGTGCAGAGGTTTCTATGGTTTAAAAATAAATCCTATAGTCAGCTGCTGATTCTGCATAGTGATTTCTTAATAAGCACAATGAGTGATTTATCACTGGATTGAGTCAGTATTTATTTTCAATCACAGATCTTGCAACTGGAGAGTTCCTGAGAGTTTTACCATTGAGAAAATACTTATCTACTTGGGTTTGTAATGGCATGTGACCTATGACATGCTTCATTTCCACCTTAGCCAACCCTCCCTGTCCAACTCCATTCCGTTCTTAGTGCTCCCAGTTTGTAGCACTTGAATATGCAGGAACAATTTGGGGGGAAAAAAAAAAGTTTGGTTCAACAGAAAAAAGAAAAGTCTCAGAAAATGAAAACAAACACAAACCCTGCCTATTAGTTACTGTCAGTGGGAGCCAGAGTTAAAGGAAGTTACACTGAATGGCATTGTGTAGCTTCTGAGTATTTAAGTATAAATACTTGCTAAACCTTGCCGTGTTGCAGTTCTTTGGGATTTATATGAATTAAATTTTTCAAGTTTAGGAAAATGGTTGTGTAAGCTTTCATTTTACTCAAGGAGACTTTTTTTTTTCTAAATTACTCTTGGCAGCACTTCCACAAGTAATTTTAAAAATTAATTTTGCTTTGCTATAGTTGAATTTTTAATGAATGCATATTTTGTTAGTCTTTTCTTTAACCCTAACCATGTGCCATGAAGGTATTGCTTTTCTTGTGAAAAACTTGCATTCACGGTGGTCATTTCCAGAGTAAGTGAATGGGCATTCCACTTGGACTCTACCTAAAAAAAGAGTTTGTGATGTGGTCATGACAAGTTACACTGACAGTAATAGAAAAAGTAATAGAGGATAATAACAAAGAGACTACAATGAAATGCTGTATCTTATTTCTTTCTTGAGAGCATGTACTCTTTGGTGTGAAGTTAAACAAACGAACAAACAAAAAGCTGTGCTGGGCTCTGAAAGGATTTGATTTGACTTGTAATTGAGTCAGACTCTGAGGTTAGGACAAGTTGTAGTCTTGTCTGTCTTGGGCTCCATGGACCATCATATCCAAACCTGTTAAGTGTGGTGTGTGTGCTAAGTTGCATCAGTCGTGTCTGACTCTTTGCACGTCCATGACTGTAGCCCGCCAGGCTCCTCTGTTCATGGAGTTTTCCAGGGAAGAATAAATATTGGAGTGGGTTACTGGGCCCTCCTCCAGGGGATCTTCCTGACCCAGGGATCGAACCCATGTCTTTTGTATCTCCTGCCTTGGCAGGCAGGTTCTTTATCACTAGTACCGCCTGGGAAGCCCCTGTTAAATGACATACCTGGGTCCAAACCCCTTAAGTGTCTTCTTGTTCTGAAATTCAGAGTCTCTGATGTCATTGATGAAGATGGCCATTGCCTGAAGAGTATGATGCACTTTACGAATCTGATTTTTTTAATTGTTCTTAAAAGCACTTCAAACAAAACAAAATAACAAACAAGCAAGTTCATTCATTTAGATGAAAGTGGCCCAGTCTTGTGAGTCAGGTGCCAGGTGTCACCCATTAAACATATTATATTCTGTTATAAGACAGAATTTACATTAACCTTGGACTCAAGAAAACTGGATCCAACCACTGGCTTTGCTATTTTCTGGGAGAATATCCTATTCTCTTTAGAGTTCACTTTCCTTAACTGTAAAATGAGAATATCAGTATCTTCCCTACTCACCCTATGGGATTTTTATGATGAGCCAGTAAGATTTGTAATTGAAAGTCATGTGCAAGCTATAGAGTGTTTTAAGCTGAACCTCTGCCCTAGAGATTTCTAGATCATGTAGAACATATATGTCCTTCTAGGAGATTGGCTCAGATGGCAAAGAATCCGTCTGCAAAGCAGGAGACCTGGGTTTGATCCCTGGGTTGGGAAGACCCTCTGGAGGAGGGCTTGGCAACCGACTCTGGTATTTTTGCCTGGAGAATCCCATGGACAGAGAAGCCTGGTGGGGTACAGTCCATGGGGTCACAAAGAATCGGACATGAGTGAGCAACTAAGCATTATTGCACAAGGAAAGAACATCAAATTTTGTTTGTTCCCTCAAACAAATCTAGAACCCCTACCATTCTACATAGAATTACACCCTACAAAATTTTTTTAGGAAGTAAAACCCCAAAACATCATGCACATACATATCTCAAGTGCTTATGTCATCTCTGGTTACCTTCTCATGAGCACTGTTCCCGACCCTAGATAGTCCCTAGAAAGAGATACTGGATCTTTCTCTCCTTGTTCTTGGCCATCAGGGCTTGGCCAAGAGATTTTTTCTGCAGATGTCTTTAGACCTGAAATCTCCTTTGGCTTAGGAATTCTCTCTTGGCTCTTAACGTGTCTTTAAGAGCATCTGTAAGTTACTCAATTTTTACTCCTTCATCCAGTAAAAATATTCTTGAATATTGTTATATACTTGGTTCTTTTAATCCCAAGGGTAGAGCTCAGTTAGGTCCATCACCAGCTCAATGGACATGAGTTTGAGCAAGCTCTGGGGTTGGTGATGGACAAGGAAGCCTGGCGTGCTGCAGTACATGGGGTCACAAAGAGTCAGACACAACTGAGCAACTGAACTGAACTGAACTGAGCGCTTTGAACTTGACAAAATCCTGATTCCTATGCACTTCATAAATGATAAAAAGCATCACAACCCTTTAGGACCTCTGGAATCAATTCTTAAGGTACATCAGGAAAGCATGTTCTTTCCCATTCTTCGAAAACACTCCTTTTAAAATCTCCCTTTCTCCTGAGAAAACAGGGAAAATGTTCCACAGAAGGAATAGTTCTTGTCTTTCTTGTATTCTCTAAAAAGAACTTTCTTATAAAGTCTCAGGAAATAGCTACTTTTCAGAGTTGTGCAATTAACATAATGTGGAGACCTGCTTTGAATTTGTTTTCTTTGTGAGTTATAAATTCTGATGGCCCTAGACTTTTTCACCAAAATCAGAGGAGAATCTGAGAAACAGAATCTTCTACGTTCACCACATCACATTCATTTACCTTGTTTCAATCTATCAGCTTGAATTTCCTCTCTGTAGACCGACCTGGTCCAGAAATCTTTTCTGATGACCTTGTTCTGTCTTTGGTGTTAGGTGGCAGTGACATCATGCTTCTCTCAAAGTCAAGAGCAAGGCATGTGGCTGTGTCCCACCTCACAGCTGCAAATGAGCATAGAGCTCCCAGAGCTTTTGAAGAACACAACTGGGAGCCTAATGCAGTGTAATTGCTAATCATCATCAGTGTTGATTAGTCTATTGAAGGAGAGAGAATGAATCGGCAACTGTCCCCCACTGCTATCTAACAGGTGAGAAGACTGTGTGTTGGCAGGAAAGCAATGGATCTCATGTGTCTGGATGGGGTGGAAGTGACTCAGAGCCCAAATTAAGAAAGTGTAGCCAATCCAACGTTACTGCAGCTGATTGGATTCCTGAGCCAATACCAGGACACTCAGCATCAACTGGCATGTGGATGAACACCTACTGGGTATCTCTTACTCTCTCACGTTCTTGCTCTCTCTTCTCTCACCCGTGCTGCAGGCTTTATTGAAATATAATTGCCATGCCATAAAATTTGCCTACCTATATGTGCAATTGAGTTACTCTTAATTATTTTAGAGACTTGTCAAACCATGAGTTCAAACAAGTTTAGAACATGTTCATCAATCCCCAGGAGATTTCTCATGTTCCTTGCAGTCAATACTCATTTCCACCCCTAGTCTCAAACAGCCGCTCATATAAATATACTTTCTGCCTCTATGATTTGGCTTTGCTGGGCATTTCATATAGGAACCATTCATGATTTAGTTTTCTGTGTCTTGCTTTTTTTCATTTAACATGATGTTTTTGAGGTCCACTCATGAAGTAGTATGTATCAGGAGCTCTTTCCTTTTTCTACATGAATGGTATTCTGCTGTATGGATATATCACATTCTGTTTTTCCATTCATCCACTGAACCGTATAATATGAAGTCTTCTGTGCTGGACTTCTTTCATATAGCATATGATTCCAAGATTCATTTGTATTGTAGCGTTTCATTTCTTCTATTGTTGAATGATGTACCATTATATGGATATGGCATATTTACCTGTTCATCAGTTTATGGAGACTTAAGTTGTTGTAACTTTTTGGTTACTACGAAAAATGCTGCCATGAACATTCATTTACAAGGCCTTGTGTGGACGTTTCTCTTCATTTATATCATCTATATCTGAGTAGAATTGCTGAGTGGTAATATGGTAATAATGGTGTTTAAACTTCTTTGTCAGTCCATTTTCTAAAATAGCTGCATCATTTTACATTCCAAATTGTAGTATATAGTGTTCCAACTTCTCCATATCCTCATCCAAAGTTGTTAATATATTTTATTGCAGCCACTTTAGTGAGTATGAAGTACATCTCACTGTGCTTTTAAGTTGCAGTTACCTATTGGCTGATGATATTTATGTGCTTATTGACAATTTCTGTATCTTCCTTTGAGAAATGTCCATTTGAATCCGTTATCTATTTTTAATAGAATTATTTGTTTTATTATTGTGCTGTAAGAATTCTTTGTGTAGTCTAGATACAAGTTCCTTATGCAATATGTAAATTGCAAGTGTTCATTTTCCATTGTATCAATTGTCTTTTTATTAATATTTTCCAGTGGTAGCTCTGGAAGCATGAAGGTTCTAGTATTGATGAAGTTCAATTCATCATTTTATAATTTTGTTAATTGTATTTTTGGTGTCATATGCAGTAAACCATTGTCTAAACTACCATCATAAAGATTTTGTCCTGTTTTCTTCTAAGCATTAAAGGTGTTGCTCTTATATTAGATATGTGATCCATATTGAGTAAATCTTTGTATATGGTATGAGGTAGGAGGTCCACATTTCTGAATTTCTTTTTTTTTGTTTTGCTTATAGATATTCAGTTATACCAGCAACATTTGCTGGCCAAATTTACCAGGAGTATAGGGCTCCCCTGGTGGCTCAGGCAGTAAAGAGTCCTCCTGCAAGGCAGGAGACCTGGGTTCGATCCCTGTGTCAGGATGATCCCCTGGAGAAGGAAATGGTAACTCACTCCTGGAGAATTCCATGGAGAGGAACCTGGTGGGCTATAGTCCATGAGACCACAAAGAATAGGACAGTACTTAGCAGCTAATATACACACACATAATTTTGGCCTGAGTATCTATTTTTGGATAGTGATTTGATTGCTAATTCAACCACTGTATTTTTTGCAAGTTTTTCCAGATTTTTTTTTGTTTTTTTTTTTACCTTGAAAGAGACAGTTTTGGTACTTTTTGTCCTTTTGGAGTTTCTCTATTTTATCTGTTATATAATTTGACATATAGTTGTTTATAGTATTATGTTATGATCTAGTGTGTTTTTGTGAAGTTGGTAGTATATTTCATTTCTCTTTTTACTCATTTGAGTCTTCTCATTTTTTCTTGTTCATTTTAGCTAAAATTTGTCAGTTTTATTGATTTTTCAAAAAACTAACTCTTGATTTTAATGACTGTCTCTATTTTATTGGGTACCACTGTTACCTTTATCACTTCTTCTTGCTCTTGGGTTAATTTATTTTCCATTTACTGTGTCTTAAAGGAAAAGACTTTGTTATTTTGAGTTTTTAAAATTTTTCAAAAAGTATTTGTAGTTATAAATTTGTAATTTCTGCTTTAACTGTATCCCATAAATTTTGATATGTTGTGTCTTTATATTCATTGATCTCAAAATACTAAAAAAATTCCCTTATGACTTTTCCCCCCCGAACCATTGATTATTTAGGAATTACTTTATTTCCACATGCTTACAAATCCTCTAAATTTCTTTCTTATATTTATATCTAACTTTATTCCTTTGTGGTCAGATAATCTTTTTTTAAAAAGGATTCCATTCCTGGGAATTCCCTGGTGGTCCAATGGTTAGGACTCCGTGCTTCCACTGCAGGAGGATGGGTTTGCTCTCTGTTCTGGAAACTAAGATCCTGCATGCCATGCCCCATAGCACAGCCAAATAATAATGATAATAATTCCATTTATTTTGCATTTTAAATCTACAGTGAGAGAAATGCATATTCTGCTATGTTAAGTAGAGCATAATATGGCTGTCTGCTAATTTTTAGTGGTGTTTAATTCTTCTGTTTCCTTCTTTTAACTGTCAACCTAGTTGTTCTGTCAGTTAGTGAATGTAACACATCGAAGGCTCCAGCTACTATTTATTGTTGAGTTGTCTGATTCTCTCTTTAGCCGTGTCAGTTTTTGCTTCATGTAATTTAGGCCTCTGTGTGTAGGTATGCATAATTGTTGCATCTTATTGATGAACTGACCCTCTCATTATTATAGTATGTCCCTCTTTATCTCTAATAATATATTTGTCTTACAGTCTGTTTTGTCTGATGTTGGTATAAGTACTCCCAACTGTTTTCATGGTTTCTTTTCCTTTTTCTGTTTTTTAAAAAATTTCTATTTGTATCTGAATTGAAAATGTGTCTTCTGCAGAGAGAATATAGTTGATGCTGTTTTTCCCCTTATTAGATTAGCATATCTGTTAACATCTAATGTTATCATTGATACAGTTGGATTTTCATTAGTCATTTTGTGTTATGCCATAGAGTCTCTTTAGGTATTTTCACTTACCTTTAATGAACATTTTCTATAGTAATATTTTAATTGTTTAATATTTCAGTATATATATATGTACATGTGTGTATATATGTATATGCATATGTATGTGTGTGTGTGTATGTGTTTTCTTAAGTAGTTGCCCAAGGACTTACCATATATCTTAGTCTATCAGAATCTACTATAGATTTATATTGTAATTCTAGAAGATACTGAAGCATTGTTTTTATATGTCCACGCTGTCACTTCTTTCGGTATTATTTTTGTCATACATACTCAGTTAAATGTTACTATCCAAAAATACATTGTTATAATTATTGCTACATATAAATAAATGTCTTTTTAAAAAGACAATAGAAGAAAAGAGTGCCAGTGTATATTTATAATGTTTGTTAAGTTAAACTTCTCATTTACTTTTTTTCTGGTTTTCTTATTTGTTCCTATGGATTCACGTGACATTTTGGTGGCACTTCTTTTATTCCAGTGCATCTTTGCTTCTACCACTTTCTTTATGAGGTTTTGCCAGTTATATTACATTTGTGTATCTTATATTGACCTAACAGTACAATTATCTTCATGGTATTTTGTAAAATTAATTCTTAAAGCAGTTATAAAGTGAATCTTTTATGATTATATAATTAACTTTGTGGTTATACTTTGGCTCCATGCAGATTTGAAATGGCAACCCACTCCAGTGTTCTTGCCTGGAGAATCCCAGGGACGGGGGAGCCTGGTGGGCTGCCGTCTATGGGGTCCCACAGAGTCGGACATGACTGACACGACTCAGCAGCAGCAGCAGCAGCAGATTTGAATTACTGTCTGGGATCGCTTGTTTTTGCCTGATAACTTTCTTGCATCTCTTACAAGTGAATACGCTAGCAATGAATTCTTTCATTTTTTGTCTATATGGGAGTATATTTATTTTTCTTTCACTTATTGAAAGATGGTTTTTGATGGATATAAAATCCTAGCATGAAGGTTGTAATCTTTTGTTCTATTCAGCACTTTGAATGTGTCAGCCCTCTGGCTTCCCTTCTTTCTTATGAGAAGTCAGGTGTTCATGTTATTAGGCTTCCTTTACATGTGATTAGTTGTTTTCATCTAGCTGCTTACAATATTTTCTCTTTGGCTCTTAGCATTTTTATTGTGATATGTGGATGTGAATCTTTTTGCATTTATTTTACTTGGAATTTATTGAGCCTCATCAGGCTTAAGAACTTTCTGCCATTATATTTTTGAACACTTTAATGCTCCTTTATATCTCTGCTCTCTTTCTGGTACTAGCGTTACACTTATGTTATACTGGTGTGCTTAATGGTGTTCGATGTTTGTCTTAGGTTGTTTATTTATTTTTCATTTCTTTTATCTCTGTTTTTCAGACTGCATAAACTCTATCTCTCTTGAAGTTTGATGAGTTTTTTTTTTTCTTCTGTCAGGTCAAATTTAGTATTGAATCCATCTAGTGAATTTTTTATTTCAACTATTGTACTTTCAGATCCAGAATTTCCATGTTTCTCTTGTTTATCTTTTGTCTTTATATTGGTATTCTTTATTTGGTGATACATTGTCATCTTATCTTTTATCACTTCTCTAAGCCTGGTTCCTTTAGTTCTATGAACACATTTGTTACAGCTGCTTAGAAATCTTTGTCTGCTAAGCCCACAGTTTGGACCCTCTTAAATTTCATTTCTATGCCTGCTTTTATTCCTGTGTATAGGTCAGATTTTCCTCTTTTTATCAGAAATGGTAGCTACATGGAAATTTTCCCCATTCTTTGCCCCCATTGAAAAAAAATGCTTGACATGTAATCATGATTTTAGTGAAGTTATATATGACACTACAGAAAGAAAAAGGAGCCAAGGCTTTTGTATTCCAAAAGTTTAAGTTCCTTTATTAAGTTAGAGGAATTTGAGTAAAATGGTTGGTAGAAACAGAAGAAACAAGAAAGGTCTTCCATGCCTACTCCCAACTGTACTAGAAAAGAATCACATGGGTGGAAAGGAAAAGCGGAGGGATGGTAAGAGAATGACTAAAGAGGGGAAATGTAGGATCTTTGAAAGAGGGTTGTCTGGGATCTGATTCAGCAACAGGATTCTCAGAGGGTAGGGAGAGGGGAGAAAAAACCATCAGTGACAGTAATGAATGTCTATATAATGGGCCTATGTGGACAGAGACCTAGACAAATATGAAGAGTTTCACTGGAGTAGAAGTTACAGAAAGATATCTATGCCTCAGCCTGCTCTGGTCGTAGCACAGGTGACAACAGACTTTGAGCCTCTGGACAAGGAGATGGACAATCCCAGGAGTGACCTGTGTGTGCCTATGGCTGAGGATAAAAGCAGGGAATGTCGGTCTCACAGTGTTCTTATTTATACAGATAACTCAAGGGAAGATAGACCATAATACCTTAGCCCTATGCAAGTCCCTAAAATACAGAAGCAGGCAGACATTCCTGCAGTAGGAGGACTTTGAATGCAAAATAATTTCAATATAGAAAAATGAAGGAGCTTTTTGTATACACACAAGAATAACCAGGAAAACCTAGCAAAGAATAATGAGATGGAGATAATTCTACCATAAATCAAAATGTATAGCCCTTATATTTAAAACAGTGTGATGTTAGCACATGAAGAGACAGACACACCATGGGAGGGAAAAAATGAAAATAATGGACTCAAATGTGTATAGAAATCTAGTATGTAATAAGAACAACCTCTCAAAGAGTTAAATTATATTTTTAATAAGTGATTCTGAAATAAGTAAATATTCACATTAGAGATATCAAGTTGGATCCATTTCTCAGATTCCACATCAGGAAAAATTCCAAGTGGATTAGGTATTTAAATGTTTAAAAAAAAAAAAAAGTACCAGGATAAAACATGGTAAAACGGCTGAATTCCTTTACTCCTAGGGAAATACAAAACTTTTTCCTAATCATAACAAAATATTCCATGTGGAAAATAAAAAGAAAAGTGACAGACTGAGATGCAGTGTTTGCAATTTATAGTGCAGATTTATAATTAAGATACTTAATATATAGAAAACTAAAAGCAGGAAACATACCAATAATTCAGTATTTTTAAATGGGAAAAAATAGGCTGCAAACATCACAGAAAAATGAAATGAAAGTTACTCCTACACATATAAAAATATAATCAATACTTCTCATTAAGAAAAATACCAATGTAATGTACAATAAATTAAAATTTTTTTCTTCTGGTTAATAATGGTGCTGCAATTTCTCACCACACTAATATATTTCTTTTATAGTACTCAACACATGAGAATTGTGTTATAATCAGTTGAGATGGAGATTTTTAAAAAGTCATTCCCTACACCCACATTCTTCACCTTACCAAGGGCAAGATTGTTTATCTTTTCCTCTTTAGTTCTTAATGGAGTGTAATTACCTGATTTGTGCCTTATCTGATTGAACCCCCTATTCAAATGCTTAGCAGAATCATAAATGCTACCCAGAAAACCAGCATCATTTATTCTACCCCCAACTCTCTTGTAAAATGCAGCAAAATGTAGTCAGCAAATGCATAGCTTTGCAGTCAGATTATTTAGGTTCAGCTCCTGCTTCTGCAATTTACAGCTGTGTCTTTGGGCAGGATACTCATTCTCTCTGTGTTTGTATTTCCTTTAAATGGTGATGTAAGTAAAGATAGTCACCTGCCTGTAGGGTTACTGTGAGAACTAAATGATTTGTTCTATGTAAAACTCTCACAACAAATCCACCTTGTAAGTTTAGGAGTCACATAAATATTTTCTATCACTATTTTAATCAAGGAAATAACACTTCATTTCAATCCAATGAGATTGGAGAAAATCTTGAAAAAAGATGATAGAAGGGAGTATATTAGACTGAGAAGGCAGGAACTCTCATTTCTATTTTTACCTCCTTGCCTCCCATGATAATGCTGTGACAACAACTACTGTCGCGTAGTGCGGCCTCCAGTCTTGTCCTTGCCTTCCTGCCCAAAGTCTAGACCACACATTTCCCCACTGTATCCTTACTTATCTCTTGTGGTTAGAATGACCAGTGAGCATTTAGACAGGGATTATTTTGAAAGCCAGGGTTCCAAGTTTTTCAACACTGTACTGAATAAATCAAAGAAATTGTTGAAGTGATTGGGACACTGTGCTATAGCTCGGCATTTGTCACCATGCAACAAAATTCACTGCCACTGAATATAATCCCTTGGCGGCATTTTGGGCAAACCAAATTTTGGTTCTTGTGATCTACCAAGAACGGACGGGGACTGGGGCACCAACTTCTCTAAAATTTCCATCCTTTCAAAAATATTAATAGTAGTAATAATGATAATAACAATAATTTTAGCTGACATGAAAAACTAATATTTTCTTAATTATACACAACATGTGATTAGAGACATATTTAGAAAAAAACATTATTGTTGATCTCTAACCAAAATATGAGCAAGTTTCATCATCTCACTGTGAAAATACAGTTTCAAGCTGAGTCTCCTACGCACCTTCCGTTATTATCTGTGTGGCTCTGTGCATGCGTGCTCAGTCACGTCTGACTCTTTGCAACCCTATGGACTCTGGTCCATCAAGCTCCTCTGTCTGTGGGATTCTCCAGGCAAGAATACAGGAGTGGGTTGTCGTGCCCTCTTCCAGGGGATCTGCCTGACGCAGGGATTAAAATTATGAAGCTCCTGGGAAGCTCCATTAGTAAGACTCTTCCATATAGAAAACTTGGAGCTACCTTCTGGCTGGATCCATTGATGAGTCATGCCTCTGTAACAATTTGTAATAATAAGAAGTGTCTGGCGAAATCTGGGACCAGAATCCATCTCATCTAATATTCCTCTTGTACATGTAACCTTTAGTCCAGAGTTATAAATATCTACTCATTTTCAAGATACAAAGTTGGAATCAGTCATTTTATTTCTAACAAACCCTCAGAGAAAACAAGAAGCCACACAGTCTGGAGGAAGTAGCCAGTATTGAGATTTGGATTGACCTCTGAACAACTGGGCCATGAATGGACAGAGTGCCCTTAAAATATTTTATTAAATTAACTCATAGGGCAATCTGAATTAAATTCAATGTTGTAGATTGCAGGGGCAGGGACCATAGTACATGTCACACAGAAAAGTCATTTTGGACCAGGTATGGGGAAAGAGCTAAGCTTAGAAACCAGCCTTTAATGACAAAAAAAATCTCATCCCTAGGAAATAGGGCTCCAGGGAAGAACATGTAGACTGATGATCAGGAACCCAAGTGACTGGGTAAATAAGGACCAGTCTTACAGTGACACTGTCAGGGGGAAAAGACATTGAATCAGCCAATTTTTTTATAAGACATCTCTTTCAGGAAAGGCTGGTTCAGAACCCATTTGCTAAACTGCTGGAGGGCTCTTTGTATTTCACTTTCTGGGAAAAGGGGCCCAGAGCTTGGAACTGGACCAAGCAATTGGAGGATGAGACTCAGTGAAGATTGTTTGTAAATTCAGAGGCATTAGAAGACCAGAAATCCAGGCAAGCTTTGATAGAGAGTTATTTCCCCGGATGGACGCCTTCCTGGGCAGTGGACAGTGCTTGGGCTCTGAAATGAGACATACCTGAGTCTCCATCCTGCTTTCACCACTCACTACTTGTCCCATCTTGTCCAGTTTCCCTAGCCACGCTGATCATAGCTTCATCATCCAACCAATGCTAATGCTAATGACTTCAGACAGTGATCATGAGGTTAAATCAGAAAATCTAAGGAAAGTCTGGCACAGAGAAGGTGTTCAAAAATGAATGTCACTTATTTTGAACTCACTGAAAGAGCGCTCACAAATCTTTTAAAAGTTTTGCTCCTTTTTTCATGCAAGCCACTCAACAAAGTAAAAATGTGCCCTCTTAATTGGCTATCAATGCTTTATCAAAATTAAAAAATGATCATATGCATTTATCCAATAATTCAGCTTTTAGTTTTTTTTTCCCCCACAGTGATATGAGAAATACACGTACCTTTATTCACTTACTGGAAAAAAAAAATTGAACCAATCTAACCGTCAATTAATTGGGCTAGAGTTAAATCAGTCATGATGCACTCACACAGTGAAATGCCATGCAGTCTGGAAAATGAATGGAGTAGGTGACTTTGAGTTGATTTTAACAACATGGCAAAGATAAATCTATAATATGATTCCATGATGTAAAAAAGGCATTTGTGTATGTGTTTGGATGTGTAACTACTTTTTTGGAAGAAGATAAAACACTTTATATTTTAAATGTAATTTTAGGGAGTGGTATAAATACATCAAGGGTTCCTTTTTACTTTATACTTCACTATAGTATTTAAATTATAATCTCAACCAGATATTACTTCTATGATTTAAAAATAGTCATTGAAAGTGGTTCACTTGGTTTTGTAATCCACAGATTTAGAAAAATAAAGATAAATTTGGCTTGGCTTGGGACATTAATGCAATAATACTTTCTTTACTACATGTTTTGCTTTTCCCCTTTCTTTAAATAATTCAAGCATTTCAGTTACACAGAAAAGTGCAGAAAAAAATAGCAAAAGTCTGTACCTAGCATTTGCCATCTTAACATGCACCTGCTTGATTTAAAATCCTTATTTATAAATAAATAGACAATACTATTGGAGAAGGCAATGGCACCCCACTCCAGTACTCTTGCCTGGAAAATCCCATGGACGGAGGAGCCTGGTAGGCTGCAGTCCATGGGGTTGCCAAGAGTCGGACATGACTGAGCGACTTCACTTTCACTTTTCACTTTCATGCATTGGAGGAGGAAATGGCAACCCATTCCAGTATTTTTGCCTGGAGAACCCCAGGGACGGGGGAGCCTGGTGGGCTGCCATCTATGGGGTTGCACAGAGTCAGACACGACTGAAGTGACTTAGCCCCAGCAGCAGACAATATATAAATATACTGACAGATATGTTAGTACTGAGATGTTAGAGGCTCTGCTTTTCCTTCTCTCTGTGCTATTTTTCTCCTTTGAACTCACTGCCATGAAGTGGTTTATTTCCTCCCTATTCATGTGTTTTGCCATGGATTTTTATATTAATTCTTTATAGTGGATATTGTTATTATGAGTTTACATAGAAGGAAATTGAAGCTTAGAAAGGTATCGTGTCTTTCACTGCTTGCGGGGGCAGTAAATGATGGGCAATCCTGGGCAATCTTAAGTCTTCAATTAGGAGACTCAGTGAAGTGATTCCAGTAAGAAGTGCTTTTTTTTTTTCTTGTGAGTAATTTCTTTGCTGAATCTTACTGTTACGGGTTGAATTGTGTGCCCCACATAAGACATGTTTGAGTCCTAACCCCAGTACCTGACTATGACCTTGTTTACAAACAGTCTCTCTGCACATGTAATCAGGGTAAGATGAGGTCATGCTTGGTTAGGATAGGCCCTAGTTCAGTGTAACTGATGTCCTTATAAGGAGAGACACAGAGATACGTGGAGGAAAGCATGGCATGTGAACATAGAGGCAGGAATTGGAGTGATGCAACTCTAAACTAAGATTGCCACCCCAAGAAACTAAGAGAAAGACTTGATAGCAGATTCTTCCCTATTTCTCTGAGAACAAGGCACTGATTTTTAGATTTCTAGCCTGTGAGACAAAATACATTTCAGTTGTTTTTAGACCATCCCAGTTTGTGGAACTTTGTTACAGCAGCAGTAGGAAAACAATGCACATATTCATCAACAAATATGTGTTGAGCAACACATATAGGTATGAGCAACCACAGGTAAGAATTGCATTCATGAGCCAAATTTCCTAGGTCCAGTCAGATCCTGATTTTCTCACTAACTATTGTTAACTTTGGGGTCAATCTCTATATGACTTATAGTCAGCCTTCCTTATCCGCTGCACCCACAGATTCAACCAATCACAAGCTGTGTAGTACTAGACTATTGACTGTTGAAAATACCTGCATATAAGTGGACTCACACAGTTCAAACTCACATTGTTCAATTGTGAAGTGTAATTGCAAGATTTGGGATAAGTTATTAACCTCTCTGTGTTTCAGCTACTCAAGATATTAAGAATGACTTGTACTCTTTGCCTCTAACATAAGAAAGTGAATAAAAGCATATTTTATTCAAAACAAAGAGATTATGGAGATTTTCAACAAAACTAAAAGGGGACACAAACAGATACACTTATTGATAAGAAAAAACGACAAAAATAAGAGAAATGAAAAGACACAACTACAGACAGTATAGAGTTTTTAAATCTGAAGAGAATCTTTTAAACAGTTTTATGAAAGTACATTTGGCAATTTAAAGAATGTATATTTTCTAGAATGTAGATGATTGATATTAATGAAAGAAGAACATTAGAATTTTAAACACATCAAAAATGAAGGCATTGAACTCAGAATAAAGTGACTTCTCTGAAAGATACTAGTTCCATATATATTTATAAATTTATTTGGGAACTCTTGAAAAACAAGAATGATTTCAGAAAAAGAGAATTGAACAGGATAGTACTGATAAGAAAGTTGGCCTGGACAACCCAGTCAAGATAATCACATGCAGTTTCATTTTTTGAGCAGTGATTCATGTGTTCTAAACCAAATACAAGCAAACTGAGTTAAATAGAATATACAAATATTACTAATTCAGTTCAGTTCAGTTGCTTAGTCATGTCTGTCTGACTCTTTGTGACCCCATGAACTGCAACACGCCAGACCTCCCTGTCCATCACCAACTCCCAGAGTTTACTCAAACTCATGTCCATTGAGTTGGTGATGCCATCCAGCCATCTCATCCTTTGTAATCCCCTTCTCCTTTAATCATTTCCAGCATCAAGGTCTTTTCAAATGAGTCAGTTCTTCCCATCAGGTGGCCAAAGTATTGGAGATTCACCTTCAGCATCAGTCCTTCCAGTGAATATTCAGGACTGATTTCCTTTAGGATGGACTGGTTGGATCTCCTTGGAGTCCAAGGGACTCTCAAGAGTCTTCTCCAACACCACAGTTCAAAAGCATCAACTCAGCTTTCTTTATAGCTCAACTCTCACATCCACACATGACTACTGGAAAAAAAAAATAGCTTTGACTAGATGGGCCTTTGTTGGCAAAGTAATGTCTCTGCTTTTTAATATGCTCTCTAGGTTGGTCATAACTTTTCTTCCAAGGAGCAAGTGTCTTTTCATTTCATGGCTGCAGTCACCATCTGCAGTCCCCCCCAAAAAAAGTCTGTCACTGTTTCCACTGTTTCCCCGTGTATTTGCCATGAAGTGATGGGACCAGACGCCATTATCTTAGTTTTCTGAATGTTGAGCTTTAAGCCAACTTTTTCACTCTTCTCTTTCACTTTCATCAAGAGGCTCTTTAGTTTTTCTTCATTTTCTGACGTAAGGGTAGTATCATCTGCATATCTGAGGTGATTGATACTTCTCCCAGAAATCTTGATTCCAGCTTGTGCTTCATCCAGCCCAGCATTTCTCATGATGTACTCTGCATATAAGTTAAATAAGCAGGGTGACAATATACAGTCTTGACGTACTCCTTTTCCTATTTGGAAGCAGTCTGTTGTTCCATGTCCAGTTCTAACTGTTGCTTCCTGACCTGCATACAGATTTCTCCGGAGGCAGGTCAGGTGGTCTGGTATTCCCATCTCTTTAAGAACTTTCCACAGTTTGTTGTGGTCCACACAGTCAAAGGCTTTGGCATAGTCAATAAAGCAGAAGTAGGTGTTTTTCTGGCACTCTTGCTTTTTCAATGACCCAGCAGATGTTGGCAATTTGATCTCTGGTTCCTCTGCCTTTTCTAAATCCAGTTTGAGCATCATGGTTCACGTACTGTTGAAGCCTGGCTTGGAGAATTTTGAACATTACTTTACTAGCGTGTGAGATGAGTGCAATTGTGTGATAGTTTGAGTATTCTTTGGCATTGCCTTTCTTTGGGATGGAATGAAAACTGACCTTTTCCAGTCCTGTGGCCACTGCTGAGTTTTTCAAATTTGCTGGCATATTGAGTTCAGCACTTTGACACCATCATCTTTTAGGATTCCTAGTTACTAAGTAGAAAGTATGTGAAGATGGTTCCACATCAGAAAATGTAAAACAATATTAGCAGTAATGGTTTTCTGGAGAAAATCTTATGAAAATCTTAATAAATGAGTATATGACGACATTCTTTAAAATGGATCTTTGTTTATCTATTAAAATCTGACTGAAAATACACTTAATGGTTAAACTATAATCTTTTTCCATAAAGAATTTTCACACCTTTTATGAACTTTACTACCTTATAGTTATTGCTGCTTTTTAGGGAATCTTATATTTCTTTGCATTTCCTAATTATTTCATAGCATTTACAAATCCTGTTGTTATTTATATATGTATCTTTTCTTTAGTAACCTTGCTAAATTATCTTTGTTTCTTGATTCTTTGATTGTCTATACAGAGAAATAAAGAGAACTTTAGCTCCATTTGTAATTATTATATCTTTATGTCCTTTTCTTTTATTATTGCATGAACTAGGACCATTAGTGATAAAAAAGATACTCGGTGGGCTCACTTCCAGTCAACAGTGTATGACTTAGTGGTAGTGCATAGGTGTTGTACTATGAATGACCAATGATCAAATAAAAGAATTCTCCATCTCATGAATAATCAGAGTGAACCAAACTACAACCACAGAGATGCCATTTAACTCACATGACACTGAAAAATATGACAGGACCAAGTTGTTGTGAGGATAACACAACAATTTTAATTGTTTAATTTTATGAAAATCGTAAAATCACTGACAGAGGACTAAATTTAAGCAATCATTTAGAGCACTGGTTCTCAAAATGTGGTCCCCAGAAGACCTGGGTTCGATCCCTGGGTTGAGAAGATCCCTTGGAGATGGGAACAGCTGCCCATTCCAGTGTTCTTGCCTGGAGAATTCCATGGACCGAAGAGCCTGGCAAGCTACAGTCCATGGGGTCACAAAGAGTTAGACACTACTGAGTGACTTTTACTTTCAAGTGTTGTGAGGATGAAGAAAATAAAATCAGTGACAGAGGACTAAATTTAAGCAACCATTTAGAGCATGTGTTCTCAAAATGTAGTCTCCAGACCAGCAGAATCAGCAACACCTGGACAATTGTTGGGAAGGCAAATTTTCAGGCCTCATCATAGACCTACTGATTTAGAAACTCTGGGTGTGGGAACCCAGAGTTCTAAAAAGTCTTCCTGGTGACTTTAAAAGTACGCTTTTTGACACTGGCTGGCAAAATAAAAGGGATAAGTTCTAAGAATAAACCCTGGACAAACTCATATGCATCTATACATAGAAACATGAACCAAAAATTATTGTTTGTAGTCATATAAATTGGCAGTTTGTTATAACTGTCCTTCAATAAGAGAATGGATAAACTGCAGTACGGGCAAGTAATAGACTTAAAATGAACTTAAAAATGATTTAGCTAAAGTGAATAAATCTGAAGAAAAATGTTGAGCTTTGCCGTATAATTCCATTTACAGAGGAGGCTAGTGGGCTACAATCTAGGGGTTGGCAGAGAGTCGGACATGACTGAGCTACTGAGCGCACACGCACAGACACACACACACACACACACACACACACACACACACACACGCTACATAATGGGCTACTTGAGAAAGTGAAAACTTATTGAATGTTAATGTATGCTAGGTAATGTTTTAGATGCTTTATGTGTATTTTCTCATTTATTCTTCAAGTAACTCCATGAGGTAGGAAATGAGATTAGATCCATATTTAAAAATGAGGTAATGCTGGTACAAAAATTAAGCAACATATATGAGGTCACGTCGATTGTAGGCGGCAGCCTAAATCCAAAACCTGGGCTCTCAGCAGTATTGCTCATTGGTAACAAAATGTGTCATTGATACTAAGCTTCTAAGAATGCAAAATAGGACCATCTATTATTAGTAAGGAAAAAAACAAAAGAAAATTCAGAAGAGAAGCTATCTTGGAGGAAGCAAGGAAGAACGTAGTTCCTGGTAAAGGTTCAGCATGACTGCAAATGTTTCATTACTTTGAAAATTTTTTTGAAGCCAATAGAGCAAGACATTGGTATTTTAACTTTGAAAAATCATTCTGTAAACAAACTTTCTCTCTGTAATGTTAAAAATCCTTAAGAATATCCCTAATTAAACATACCCCACCCCTCATACCACAAAATCATTCTCACTTATTCTTTCAGAAAGGGACTTAAAAATAACATTTTTAGTTTAAGAACCCAGGAGAACTCACAAAATAGCTTTTGAGTTACACAGATCTATGACCTGAGACAAAGTCAGTGAGAGAAGCATGCCCATGAAGAACTAGGAATAATTTTTCAAGTAATCTACTGAGCAAGGTTGAACTATTATTAAGCATTCTTGGCACGGAGAGAAGCAGAAGGTTTTACTTAAAAGAACAATGGCATTCTAAATCTATTTCACTCTTATTTAAAAAATTAACATTTTATGTTTGCAGGATCCAACACAAAGGCGGTGTCTGGTTTACCTCTTAGAGATATCAACTGTCATTAGACAGTTGTTCAGAGCAAGAGATGACTTAACTTAGTGTAGTTCCTGGACACACTTGGACAGATTTCAGGCCATCTCCTATTATCACTAACTAATAGAGGTCAAGCTGTTCCCACCTTCACGTCACCAGATCTTCAGCAATGTGTGTCTGGCCATCAGTCACAGTCAGATGTAGACAGAGGAAGATGAACATCGTCCATTCTCCCTGTCATGTTCATCCATCACTACCTTGGGGAATTCCATAGAGTCTAGGGAGGAACTGTAAGTGGTACAGAAAATGAACCTAGGCTAAGAATTCAAGAGATATGTATGCTTGTCCTAACCATGTTATAAAAATAATAGAATTTTAGAATGTGAGTGTTAAAGGGACCTCATAGATCATCTCGCCCAGTATCCTGATTTTAAAGATGAGATTCAGAGTGAGGAAGCGACTTGGCCAATGCCGTATACAACCCATTAATTATCTATTGGGAAACAAATGAAATGAAGTGAGAGGAGTTCTCACATACAGGTCCTCGGCCTTACTACACAGTAGTGTGACAGTGTGGTGGGCAACTAATAACCTCTCAAGATCCACTCAGTTTCCAGCAAATTAAAGGGGGGATACTGTGAGCTTCACCCCCCCACATCTGCCCTCAGGTTTACTGTGAGAGTAAAACAAAATGAAGGCTTTTCTGCACTTTCCTCTGTTTTACTTTTGGTCACACTTTCTGTCACTCTGTTTTTTGTCTTTCTGTTTTATTAACTTCATGTCATAAAGGACTCTTGTCACGGTCATTTCTTTAGAAGGTCATAAGAGGAATTGAGACTTCCCAGGTGGTGCTAGTGGTAAAGAACCCACCTGCCAATGCAGGAGATGTAAGAGACAGGTTCAATCCCTAGTTTGGAAAGATCCCCTGGAGGAGGACATGGAAACCCACTCCAGTATTCTTGCCTGGAGAATCCCATGGACAGAAAAGCCCTGTGGACTACAGTTCATGGGGCTGCAAAGAGTCAGACACGACTGAAGCAGCTCAGCACACATGCGCACAAGAGGTTTCCAGTCTAAATGTAAATGCCTCCGAGTTCCCTCAAAGTAAGATGTTCACAAACACAGAGGTAAACGGAGATCTGTTTGCCCAGCTTTTCCTGAGCTTTTCCTACTCAACCATTGTGGCAGAAGTGTGTGTGTGTGTGTGTGTGTGTGTGTGTGTATTTTCCTACTCAGTCACTGTAGCAGAAGTGTGTACGTGTGTGTGTATTTTCCTGCTCAGCCATTGTAGCAGAAGTGTGTATGTGTGTGTGTATGTGTGTGTATTCGGGGTGGACAGTGTAGACGCTGTCTGAGGCAGGGGACATTGCACGAAGTGCCCACAAAGAGGCAATAGCAGTTTGGAAAACCACCTAAGGAGAGAGTTGTGGGAATTGGAAAATAAACTTCCAATTTTATAATTTGAGCATAGAATAGCTCTGACTAAATCAGTCTTATGATGATTAAAACTAAATACTATGTGTATCTGAAAGCTTCCCAAAAGACATAGGAGACCTGGGTTCTATCCCTGGGTGGGGAAGATCCCCTGGAGGAGGGCATGGCAACCCACTCCAGTTTTCTCGCCTGGAGAGTCCCATGGACAGAGGAGCTTGGAGGGCTACAGTCTGTAGGGTCACAAAGAGTTGGACAAGACTGAAGCGACTGAACATCCACCCATCTGAATGTTTCAGGCTACCTCTTCTACCCAAACCCAGTTCCATGCAACATCTTCACTTATGATCCAGAAACATCTCCTCAGCATCCTTCTTGTGTTATAATGGAATATGGTGCTTCTTGAAACCAAGGCTGACACAAGCCCTGATGGATGTCACTTGTCACTAGCAGAACTGAGCTCCCATTTAGCCCCTTCCTCCCATGTAGCCCCAGTTACCATGGGGCCACAGCACAGGTCTGCACTTTTCAAACTGGGAATCCTACTCTTGTTGTTTAATTAGGGCCAGAAGGCCACAGAATGAATATTCATGGATGTTAATTTTATTTGCAAATTTAGGGGAAATATTAAGTTTTGTGACAGTTTAATGCTCAAGCTGGTTTTAGAAAAGGCAGAGAAACCAGAGATCAAATTGCCAACGTCTGCTGGATCATCAAAAAAGCAAGAGAGTTCCAGAAAAACATCTATTTCTGCTTTATTGACTATGCCAAAGCCTTTGACTGTGTGGATCACAATAAACTGTGGAAAATTCTAAAAGCAATGGGAATTCCAGACCACCTGACCCACCTCTTGAGAAACTTACATGCAGGTCATGAAGCAACAGTTAGAACTGGACATGGAACAACAGACTGCTTCCAAATAGGAAAAGGAGTACGTCAAGGCTATATATTGCCACCCTGCTTATTTAACTTATACGCAGAGTACATCATGAGAAACGCTGGGCTGGAAGAAGCACAAGCTGGAATCAAGATTGCCGGGAGTAATATCAGTAACCTCAGATATGCAGATGACAGCCCACTTATGGCAGAAAGTGAAGAGGAACTGAAAAGCCTCTTGATGAAAGTGAAAAAGGAGAGTGAAGAAGTTGGCTTAAGGCTCAATATTCAGAAAACTAACATCATGACATCTGGTCCCATCACTTCATGGCAAATAGATGGGGAAACAGTGGAAGCAGTGTCAGACTTTACTTTTGGGGGCTCCAAAATCACTACAGATGGTGATTGCAGCCATGAAATTAAAAGACACTTACTCCTTGGAAGGACAGTTATGACCAACCTAGATAGCATATTAAAAAGCAGAGACATGACTTTGCCAGCAAAGGTCCATCTAGTCAAGGCTATGGTTTTTCCAGTGGTCATGTATGGATGTGAGAGCTGGACTGTGAAGAAAGCTGAGTGGGGAAAAATTGATGCGTTTGAACTGTGGTGTTGGAGAAGACTCTTGAGAGTCCCTTGGACTGCAAGGAGATCCAACTAGTCCATCCTAAACGAGATCAGTCCTGGGTGTTCATTGGAAGGACTGGTGCTGAAGCTGAAACTCCAATACTTTGGCCACCTGATGCGAAGAGTTGGCTCATTGGAAAAGACCCTGATGCTGGGAGGGATTGGGGGCAGGAGGAGAAGGGGACGACAGAGGATGAGATGGCTGGATGGCATCACCAACTCGATGGACATGGGTTTGGGTAGACTCCGGGAGTTTGTGATGGACAGGGAGGCCTGGTGTGCTGCGATTCATGGGGTCCCAAAGAGTCGGACATGACTGAGCAACTGAACTGAACTGAACAGTTTAAAATATATCCACATAAAGTGGACATATCCTAGAGTAGAATGCAAAAGCTGCATGCTTTGGGGGAAAAACAGTGACTGCAAGAAATGTCTCATGAGCTTCTGTTTTAGGTGATCTCATAGGCTCTGGGGCTGTGCCCTTGTTGTCTGTGCTGTAAAGGAGAAATGTCCCTAATCATTTCACCTGTCATGTACCTGGCACTGGATGGGCATTATCCTGCGGGAGGAGCTGTGACCCTGGGGGAGATAGAGGTGATTTTCCTGGACTGGAGTCAGACACCGTAGAGGAACACGACCGACAGTCAGCCAGCTACCGCAGCTAGAGCTATGAGCCTCAGTCCCGAATGTGGATCTCGGCGGTTCCCACGGGACCCAGCACATCAGGTGTCGTGGCTGCCTCCCGTGTCACCACTAACTACTCGATAGGATTACAGGACCCACTGTGGGTCTGATACGCAAATATACATAAGCTGTTTCCAGTGAGAACCATCTAGGGTCTTCAAGGGCTGCCAATGTGGATTAAATTTGGAAGCAAGTAAACACAGGGAAAGTCTTTTTCACACACCACCGAATAAGATCATTTTCCAAAATTACCATTCTCTTCCACTCCCTTCCTTTTCCCCTCAAACGAATTATTTCCATTTCAGAGTACCAGAATTTGCACTTAATGACTGAGATATTTGGGTGAGAAAAGCCTTTCCTCTCTTTATGAATGTATTCACCTGTGTAATATAAGAGGCATAAAATTGATCCTGCTGGTTAGAATTCATTATAATACCCTTTAGGGCTAAAAATGTCTCAACCAAACAATACTATTTCCTTTTTTTATAAAAGGCTATTTCATCAGTTTTCTTCCAGGAGAGAGAAAGGAGAAAAAAGTACTTGAAAATGCCTAAAATGTTTTATTTATGTAAAAGTCTAATATTTTAAGGTTAAAAGGATTTGGGGCTCTGTCTTTATTTTTTTAATTTGAAAAGTTCAAAAGCGTAATATTTAAAAAATCATCAAAGGACACTCAAGTGTGTGTTCAGGTGTAACTCACCCACCTGATGCTAAATGCCGGTGTGAGGGCTGTCTTTGTACAAGTATTGCCACTTCTACTCAACCTCATCACAACCCTGAGATAACTCTTTTCTCTTTTTCCTACCCACTTAGGAGACTAGGGCTGGGTAAGCAGGGGTGAACTTGGAGATATGTGACAAAGCAAACCCAAATATTAAAATACTAAGAAAGATAAAAAGAGGGTCTGAGATAAAAAAATGGTAATATACCATGAACTAAGAGGCAGGGAAAATTAACTTATATGCACTTGTCATCAGGAGAAAGGAAGGGGATGTGAGAGAGAAAAAGAATGAATGTTATAATCAGAACTTAAAAAAAGGAAAATCATCATCACGTTTATTTGGTGTTACTCAGGGTTTCAGGCAGATGCAGAAAGCAATCATTTTCAAAGAGACAACAGGACAAACAGATTTTGGAGAAAACACACATGAAAATAAAAACAATTATTGAAAGTAAGCTATTACATGGATTTTGACTTATATCTAATCTCCTACTTTTCACTCTTAAAATTTTAAAATCATCCTTAGGAACTAAAAAATATTGGCTTTTATTTAGCAACCTCAGTTCTTTGTTTCCAATTCCTAGAGAGAAATCACTAATACTACAGCTGGGATCTCCTTATTTATTGTCCCTTAAGGCCCAAGCAGGGACTAACATTTTAAGATACTCCCTCAGTCAGCAACTTCTGTGAGACAAATGAGACAGAAAAACAAAAACAGAACAACAAACTTAGGGTCTGTGTGAGTTTGTAGTGCGTCCACTTAGGTAACCTTGAACTGTGTTTCCCAGAGTTCCCAGAGTTCCCAGAGTTCCCTTTGTTGCGTCCTTCGAGGTCAGAGGGGAAGGCAGAGATGAAGACTCCGTGTTTGTGTGCGGGCAGGTGGCCGTGGAGTGTGCGTTGCGTAACAGCACACCCGTGCAGAGCCTATCTCCTGAGTCGCCTTGCTTCCTGGCTGGGGCTCCTCCAGCCAGAGGCCTGTCAGCCCTTCCTGTAGGGACACCCCAAGCATCTAAGTTGAAGCCTTCCAGGAATAAGCAACTGATGCGAGTTCCGGTCAGTCCTCACCACTCACCCTCACAGGTTCCAGTATGTCTTTGCTTCCCTGGCTTTGTCCTTGCTTTCTTTTCCCAGGTGCCTGCTCTTGAACAGTAGTTAGTTTCAAGCCTGCAAAGAATGAAGAGCTCTTTGGGGGGCCCTAACAATTGAAGTTTGGGAGACACAGGTTTGGGTGAAACTGTAAGTGTTCTGGGGAAAAGAAAAATTTGCAGGCTTATAAAGGCAAAAGCCACAAGGTTGTCAAAGTTGTCTTGCAAGGATTATGGTTGGCTCGATGACAAAAGGGAAATATTTTCCCTTAAGGAATAGGTAATCCTGAGTTATTTAGGGTAAGGATTTAATAAGGACCTTGAAATTCTGGAATTCTGTGCAGATGTTCTGGATTGCCTTTGTTAAGACAGTAAATGGTTGGAAGTTGAGACTATATCCAGGCTGAGACAGGCAGAAGCCCCACTTCGTTAGTGGCCTCTTGGCTCCATTTGAGAAAGGGCTCTTAGCTGTCCTGACTCCATTTCATCTTCTTTGCTCACTACTCGGTGGGTATCAGTGCTAAATATGCACACAGCAGCCTCTCACAGGTTGTCACTGGGTTTCACAACCGTTCAAGGTAAAATTCCTGAAATTTCCTTTCCTTTTCCATTTTACTTTTCAACTACAACAGTTTTTAAATGTCTGACTCAATCTTTACTGAGAAAGAATTTTGGACTGGAAGTGTTTCTTGGTAAATTGGTGACAAGAAAGTCTGAGGAAGAGGTATGTGCATAAACCTCACTAAGTGGACGAAGAATGTATGTAAGCTTGTTTCCAATGGAATGCTCACAAAAGAGCAAGGAGGATCTTCATAATCAAGTTGGTAAGGTGGCTTATCCTGTGGACATCAATCGGCCTATTTGCCTGGATACCCCATTCTTCCCATCAGTTCAGTTCAGTTGCTCAGTTGCATCCAACTCTTTGGGACCCCATGGACTGCAGCATTCCAGGCTTCCCTGTCCATCACCAGCTCCCGGAGCTTGCTCAGACTCATGTCCATTGAGTCAGTGATGCCATCCAACCTCGTCATCCTTTCTTCCCATAGGAGATCCATCTCATCTCATTCTTCCCATAGGCTCATGAAAAAAGTGGCTATGGTAGTAGGGATAGTCATGCCTTAGATGGCAAAATAATTTTCCCACTTACCAAGGTCAGGGACTGAATTCACTGCTAAGCTTCCAGTCTTCTAATAATAAATATCAACACTGAGCCGCAGCGAGAGTAGCATTCTCTGAGTAGATAAACCAGCCACGTGGCAGAAACTTGATTATATGGGGTTACTGCCATCATGGAAGGAGTGGCATTTTGCTGTCCTTGAGAGAGATTCTCTGGATATGGATTTCCCTTCTCTGCTCATCATGCTTCTGCCACCAATATTCCTGAACTTATGGAATGTCTTACTGTCATGGTATTTTCACACCATTGATTCTATTTGTGGCGTTCATGTAAAAGCCAATGACGGATAGCCATGTGCCCCTGATCATGAAATTCACTGGTCTTACTGTATTCCCCAAACTCTGAAGCTTATGGAAAACAAAACAACCTAATACAGTCAGGATGGCTAATGGTATATACTCTTTAGGAGTAAATATTTGAGTTCACCAAGCAAGGAACCAGAGCCAACTACAGTGCTTACTTAAAGCAATGGCAGTAAAGAATGGATAGTAGAAGAAGGTAATAAAAAATACTGGCTGTGACTATGCGACCAATTTCAGGAACATGAGAAGTTTGTGTAAATCTTGGTTGGGGCTTCATTTTTCTCAGATAGGCTTACTCACACATCTCTGATCAGCTGGCATTTTGGCTGGGACTTGAAGCTCTGCTCCGTGTAGTCATTCATCCTCCTACAAGCTGAGTTCACTGTGTTCTCACAGAAACAGCAGGATTCTAAGTTGAGCAGGAGAGAGACTAGAAGTATTATGATTTTAACCAGCCCAGATGCAGAGAAGGTAGGGGCAACCTAGTTTCAAGACAAAAGGTATAGATACAAGGAGGCACCTCTTTGTGGCTTTTAATGAAGCTAGTCCACCATGGAGGCTTTATAGTTTATGGAGGACACCAGAATGTGATAAATAGTGTTCTAGCAGAAAGTCTGAAAAATTTGTTAAAGCCTTAGCTCCTTAGGCCATACTTCACCTCCTTGGAACTCGCTTCATATTTCTTACTCTGTAACAGAGAATTCAAACAAGTTTTTCCAGTGTCACCTTTCCATCTCCAGTTTTAACACTTCATGGTATCTGATGTTTGATGGCATTTTCCTAATTACCTCTGGTAGTGGAAACAGGAAGCTTGGGGATATTTGAGGGTTTCCTATAATCTATATCAGCCTCCTCAGGGTTACCTCAAATAAATACATTACCTAAATAAATTTTCTATAGATTCTATGCAACTATAGTTTTAAAGACAAATCCTCTCATCCTTTCCCATTTACCTAATTTGAACAATATGAAGTTGCCAACTTTTAACCTTTTTGACCTGCAAAAATGGTGATGTCAGATAGCTGAATGCAGAAATTACTGAAAATTTTGATGTCCCCCCTTTAGCACAGTGTCCTGAAGGTGTCTCCTTGTGTTTAACACACCCTGAGACCTCTCATCTTCATATACATCTTTCAGATACAGTGCTCCTCATCCCTGGCTTACTTGGTGGGACAGCTCAGACATTTAGGAGATTGAAACATTTCCATTTTCAGAATGGAAAGGCAACAAGAGGGAGCTGGTAAGCAAAGAAGGCAATAAAGTCTCATTCTTCCTCCTGTGAAAATGTCAATGTCCCCTGGGGGTAGCCATTCATTTTATTCGTTAATCGTGTTTGAGCTATAGTAGAATAACAGTCTAATACTTAAGGCAGTTTAAGATGTAAATCTTCCTACTGAGTCGTTTCCATGTGTGAGCACCTTATAAAAATCTTCATTATTTTTAAATTGCATTTGTAATTATAATTTGCCTAGCACTTGGGAAGTGAAATAGATGAATGAGGATATGGGTGGAGGTAAATTCCAGGAGTAAGGTGGGAGTAATAGGAACGGGGAGGGTGTATTTTCTCTTCTTGTCTCCCTCCCCGCATCTTTCCTCACCCACCCACCACCACCACCACCCCCCATTAACTTTCTGTATGCTCTTCAGTAAAGAGAGACTGAGATCAAATATGTTATAAATCTGGTGATGTATACAAGCCAGTAGTATATATTTACAGTGCATCCTTGTAGAAATACACATTGGATCATAATGTATTTGAGCAAGGGAGGAGACTTAACAGTGTGTGGGTTGACCACAAAAGTCTCCTGATGCTTGATTTCTCTTAGGGTGCTCCCCCACAGTGTGAATAGCCACTTTAGTCCAATAGTCCATTCTGTTTGAGGCTTTTCTGATAATGAATAGTTTTCCCAAATGAGCCAAAATCTGCCTCCCTGACATTTTCATTCATTGGTCCTATTTTTCCTCATTAAAAGGCTATTCAGAAAAAAAATTTAATTTCAATTGCATAGCACAGAGTTAGGAATTGTAGTTTTGTCTGAGTGTAAATTGGAAAAGACTATATGCAAATATGTGCTATTATTATTGTTTCACATGAAAAAATCAAGTAATTGAAATCAACTTTCAAGTCAATGAATGGAATAATTTATTTAAAAATGACCTAAGCTTCTCTCTGTAATTAAATTCCTAATTTAGAGAAATATTACCCAAATGCTAGTCATTCATACTTAATTGAAAGTAATATTTTTAGAAGCATTTTCTAGAAATGTAAGTTGAATTTTACTTTTTCAAAGAGAAATTGAGGAATGAATATGTTTTATAAATAGAGCCATAATGTTCAATTAAATGTTAATCTAAATTATGTTTATTTTATGTAATTTATCTTATAAAATATGATCTATATACAACTATTTATAAATATTTTCCATTAGTAAAATTAAGCATTATGTAACTAAATAATTTTTAAACACTTTATTCTTTGTTATAAGTGGCTTATCAAATATGCTGTTCATATCTTCCTGTCAACCTGTAGTTTTGTACTAGGTAATATGCTAATCAAGAAAAGATTCATATAATGTATGAATGAATGATTTTATATGATTCTTCTTATTCTATATTATATTCTTCTGGAAGTTCATCTGAATATCAGCTAGTTTATTTTTGATGTTTTACCCCATTTGTCCTTATTTATCCATATAATCACACTACAGTGTTATTAGACCCAGTTTATGTGTCTGAAAACTGAGTGGTTATGTCAGAGAAAGACTAGATCATTAGCCCAAGACCATATAATCAGAGGCGGACTGAGCAAGGACTGTTTGACCCCATTCCACTCTGCCTTGAGTCCTACTCAAAGTCCAAACTGCTTACCTGGCTTTGGTTTCCAAGTCCTTCAGACAGGCTTCCTAGCAGCATCTATAGTGCTTTTTAAAACCCTTAAGGAGATGTTTGCATTGCTTTAGCTGACCCACGAATGAAAAATAGTTTCCATTCTTGGCCTTTGCAAATAAGCCTCATTCCTTTCCTTAGATGGGAAAGACCATTTAGAGCTTAGACCCCTACCCTACGGTCTGTTTGTGGAAGTGCCTTTGGCTGCTAATGACTACTCAGTGTCCTTACTCCCACCCCACTGCTGTTTTATTTCCCTCTCTACCCTCTTCTTTAGGAAAATACCTTGTGTGAATTAGGTCCTTCTGTTGCCTTTCTTTAGGTTCTTACCCAGTCTGCTGTGTTAAAGACTTTTAGCCTGCCCTGCCCTGTCCTTGCTCCAGAATGCCACCAGGGTAAGTTTTAAACTAATCAGGATAGTTCCTTTGCTTTTCCCACCCCCTGGAATAAGCTGTGTGTAACTTGCTATGTAAGATTTGCTTAGCACTAATATTGTTTAGCTAATCTGCTGGTTTTCGGCTACCTTCTCAGAACCATCTTCTCTGTGAAAGTCATTGCATGTATCTTCCACACTATCTATGCTGAACTCTGCCAAGGTTCCTGTATTAGTAATCGTATTAGTTTCCTGCACCTGCTGTAGCAAATTGCCACTGTTTCGGTGGCTTGAAATAACAGAAGTGTATTTGTTCACAGTTCTGGTGGCCAGAAATCCAAAATCAGTGCCCAGTGGCTGGGCAAAAATCAGCGCCACACTCTCTGGATGTAAGAATCTTTGCTTTGCCTTTTCCAGTATCAGGTGGCTGCCAGCATTTCTTGACTTGCAGCCACATCACTCGTCTCTCTGCCTCAATGGTCGCATTGCCTTCTCTTCTGTGTATATTGAATTTCCTTCTGATTTCCTCTTTTATAAAGATACTTGTGATTCCATTTAGGACCTACCTGATGGTCCAAGAGAATCTGAGCCACCACCCCCCACAAAGATCTATAACTTAATCCCATCCTGCAATATCTTTACCATATAACATTCATAGGTTCTGGGGATGAGGATGTAGGCATATCTTTGGGGGCCATCAATTAGCCTACTACAATTATCTATTTCTGGGTAGCATATTGTCCCCCAGTTTTAGAAGCTTAAAACAATATCATATATTACCTCATAGTTCCTGTGAACCAGGAATATGGGTGTCGCTTCGTTTGGGCCTCTGGCTCAGAGTCTCTCATGAGATGACATCCAGGCCAAGACTTAATTTGGAAAGACCTGCTTCCTGGTTGACCTACGTAGTTGTTTTAGTTTTCAGTTCCTGTGGGTGGCTGGACCACACAGCCTCAGTTCCTCCCTACATATTCCTCTTCTTAGACCACCTCACATCATAGCAGCTTGCTCCACCTGAGTGAGCAGGTAAGGGGGTAGGAGGGGCCCATCGAGAGAGCGCGAGCAAGAAAGAAGCCAGTCTTTTTACCCTAGTCATGGAATTTGAGTCCTGTCACTCTTTCCGTGCTCTGCTCATAAGGAGAAAGTCACTAGGTCCACCCTAGATCAAGGGAAGGGGGTTCCACAGGGGCAAGAACACTAGGAAGTCTGGTCAGAACCTGCCTGCCTCAGCTCTCCAGACACGGCGGGCCCCGTCACTCCTGTGCTTTCTCCTGACTCTTGTTCAAAGCTGTCTGCATGTAGAATTCTTCTGTCTGCTTCCACTCTGATTTCAAATACCATCTCTACAGTGAAGTGTATCCAAACAATATTTGGAATCCCGCAGTACTTCACTTGCACCTTGGTATCACCTGTGTCTGTGGACACACTGGGCTGGCCCCGGAAGCTGAGGGTTCCTGGAGGTCATGGGTGCGGCCATCTTTCTCCAGGGCTTTCTGTGTCTTCCTTGCAGTGAGCAGCGCTTATTAAATATTGTTCTGAATATTAGTTATTTTCACAACTGCATAATTCAGTGCTCATTTGATTGAAATACGATCACTGAATTTCATTATTCATAAGGAAAGTACACACACGCACTCACGTGACACACGTGCTGCACCAGAAGAGTTTCTCTGATTCTATGAGCCCTGATCAGAGAACAACTGTCGAATGTTAAAGGCAAGATTCCCTAGTGCACAGCTTTTCAATCTGATAGATAGAGGTTATTCTCCAAGCTCCAAACCTTTAAGTTGCCATGAGAATTCATCATCTACCAATAGTGTCCAATTGCAAAATAGCTCAAAACCCCACTGGGTAAGCAAACTGACACACAACATTCACGGACCGTGTGTTTCTATGTTTTGTTCATAGGAGATCTCCTCAGGCCTCACTTCATTCTAAGGCCTTTTACTCTTATTTTACAGGCAACATGACATAAGGGAAGTGATAGGGACAGAATGAAGGGATAAAATAGGTGATTAAATAGCTAATCCCACCAGGACATTGTAAGTATAAAATATGGGAGACCCCTATGAATTAATGATTCCTTGAGAAGGCAGGCTTGCTTAGCAACAAAACCATGCAACAGAAGCACAGGACGCCCCAAGACCAGAAAAGAAGGGTGGCAGGAGACCCACATCCTGCCCAGTGAGCTCAGGAAGTCAGTGATCCCTAGGACATGCTGTCTGCACATAAAAAACAACAATTTGTGGACCTAGCTTGACCAGGCAAGGACAAGAAAACTCCCCTGCCCAACCTGGAGGAGTAGCTACTGATGAAAGCATGACATCTATTTGAGAGAGACAAAGAAGGGCCTCTCCCCCTCCCCACTGTTCCTTTGATTATAAAACTGCAGCCCTGTAAGTTCCCAGGGCATGTGATTTCTCACCGGCCTGCTTGTAAACCTCACAAGTACGCTATTCTAATAAATCACTTATCTATCATTTTGCTCTTGCCAAATTCCTCTCTGCATTGAGACGTAAAGGAGTATGTATAGTACCAGAACTCTTCAGAGACCCCCTGAAATGACACCAGTCCGTTTCAGAAGGATCAGTAAGGTTCGGGAGTCCAGAGTCAAGGTGAGATTCAGCTCTGCCAGGAGTAAACTCCTGCAGTTTTGGTCACGTCCCCTGCCCTCTCTGGGCCTCAGTTTTCCCACAAAGGGTGTGTTCTGTATTAAGAGGAGGGAACATTTTCTGTAAATATTTTCATCGTCCTGGGCCATACAGCCTATATTACAACCATTCAGCTCTGGCATAGACAATATGTAACCAAACAAGCCCATCTGTGCTCTGGTCAGACTTTCTTTATAAAACAGGTGTTTGGCTAGATTTTCTCCTTGGGCCGTGCTTTGCTAGGTAACCCTGTACTCCAGGATCTGTCTGCACCTGCTCAACTCAGAAAATTGATGATTTAAAATTAGGTGGGATCTGGTAACTTTTCAGCAAGATATTAATAATGATACTGGCTTGAAACATGTTTGCTTTTGAACAGGAACCTGGCTTAGTTGCTAAGTCGTGTCCGATTCTTTGTGACCCCACAGACTGTAGCCTGCCAGGTCCCTCTGTCCGTGAGATTTCCCAGGCAAGAATACTGGAGTGGGTTGCCATTTCCTTCTCCAGGACAGGAATAACCTATACAATAACCTAACTCAAAGAGACACACTTCTACAGAGGAAGATCTCAGGCCTCAGGGTCGGGCAACAGGCAGCTAGCAGGGATATTTTTGATCCGGTGGTCTTCAGAGGGCCCTGAAATTATGCCTCATTGGAAGTTTCTTGGCCTATCTTTATGCAAGTTCAGTCCTGTTACTCAGAGGGAGTGAGTCTTGAGCGTTTGGGGTCCCCCTGAAGCCTTTCAGGGATGGCTTACTTGCCAGAACAGCTGAGAAGCCACAAGGCTAACAATGAGCCCTGTTGTTGGAACTGTACATAATGAACTGACCACAGCAGCTCCGCTCTATGGGGCCCCATACTGACTGCTATTCAGTTGTAAATATCCCCTTTCTGCTGCTGTTCTGGAGGGCAGAGAGCCTGTGGCTATATATTATGCTAAATATTCCCTGGAATCCAACCGCAGGAAGAGAAGACATTGCAGGTGGCAAAACCAACCCATTAACTCGCTGTTCATCTGTTTCTGTCTCCCCATAACTCAAGGTGCTGAGACAGCCCACGCCTTCCCTCTGAGACACACGGCTATTTTTATAGGTATGGAAGGCATATACATGTATAGGAATGTTTTGCTATTTGATTCCTTCAGTGGCACCTTCTCAAAGATAAGAGATGGACTTAGGTCATTTATTTTCCATGCCCCATTTTTGCTCTTTCACTTGTTCTTGTTTTGCTTTAACTGCTGCAGAGGCTTTCCCCTGAGAAGCTATTAAATAGCTGGGGAAGTATTTCAGAAATGCTTAAATTAATATTTATTTCGCATCTATTGCTGGTTGCTGGCACCAAGACCCCAGCTTGGGTTCTCGACTCATTATTGCATTAGCTCTTTTTCTAGATGTGATCCTTTCATTTTCTGGTTTCCTAGATTGATCCCTGGTTCTCTCCTGCTTTTCTGAGCTTTAGGATTCTGAGCTCTGAGCTGTGATTTGGCCCTCTGGGTCCTGACTCTCTCTGTATCCCTTCTCTGTGCTTGATCCCAGCCTCTTATGACTCCTGCTAAACCTTGGAAACTTTTCCTTGTTGGCTTAATATTAGAGAAAGCAGGACCGTTGTTCAAATGGTGAACCTATAGACCTTCAGGTCTTAAAAGAAGCCTAGAAATCGTTAATGCTATACCTAGCATTTTAAGACAGAAGTCAAGAGGCCCAGAGATGTTGCCTGAGGGGTGGAAGTCATTCAGATTCCACCCAGATGTGAGCCTTTCTCCTGCTCCGCACCACCCTCCACCCTGGGCAGCCACAGTTTCCAGTATATTTGGGAAAAGTGTGTGTGTTTCCTCCTGTCCTCTCATGACTTGGTTCTCACTTTAGGTTATCAAATGAGTGGCTCCCAGAAATTCTGGGGTCTTCAGGGGCATTGTTAACATCATGCCCCCCCATTGATTTAAGGATGTGTTCGTCGCACACCTGTCCCAAACACATATTCAGGCAGGATACAAGTGGCAATTTCTCAACACAGTGTGAGATAACGATTGAATGCAGCCATCGACATCCATTGGCAGGCAGGTTCTTTACCACTAACACCACCACCCAGAAGTCAAATCCACATCTCGATTCGATCCCTGGGTCAGGAAAATCCCCTGGAGGAGGGCATGGCAACCCATTCCAGTATTCTTGCCTGGAGAATCCCATGGACAGAGGAGCCTAGTGGGTTACAGTCCATAGGGTCGCAAAGAGTTGGACACTGAAGCAACTTAGCACAGAGCATGCATAGACAGCCATGCTGTTAAACAGCCTTTAGTTTTCCATCCTTAGAGAATTTCTCACTATCTTCTTTTCTACTAAGGTCTAGCCTACATGCATATCACTCAGAAATCTCCTTGTTTTGTTACTTGTTTGTTTGAATCCCTTCAAACCACCCCTTCTAAGGTTTCTTTCAAATGTCCTTAATCCCCATTCACTCACGCAGAGCAGTGTAGCTCTCCCTTTTCTTTCTTACACCAGGTAGCCCTTGGCCAAAGTCCAGATTCCACCCAGATGTCAGCCAGTCTCCTGCCCTCTAGCATAATCTCCCCTGGGCAGTCCATTCTGTTTCTAGTAAGTTTGGGGAAAAGGGTCAGTGTTTCCTCATGTCCTGAGTTCTTGATCCCATAGAAGCCTCGTCAAACCATTCTGATAAACCAGGCCATCTAACATAGAGAGGGCTGTCATGCCCTTAGTAAGTGAGGGAGCTTGTGAGTTTGGGTTGGCATTGTCCTCTTTCTCACTCTCTCACACCTATAAAACAGACAGAGAATTTAACTAGACTCAAAGTTCAAACTCCCTTCAGTTTGTGTGCCTTGAACATTTTTAATAAGCATGGGCATTGGCTTTGGGAGAGAGAAGAAAAGACTTCTTCTCTTATTTCCCCATAGTGAGAGTATAGACTATGTTATGTGATATATACTCAAGCATTCTTACATTTTCTTCTCCTTAAGTGCTTCTTCAACCTTTTTTTCTTCCCCCTGAGCAAAAAGCAAGTTAGGCACAGGACTCATGGGTCAGCTTAACTCATTTTCACTCGTAGCTGCAGCAAAGGCCCGCCCTGAGGAGCTCTGCTCTAGAGATAGAGTTGAGTTGGGAGCGCCTATTCTTGGACGCCAGTCCTTGCTTTGCAAGTAACTTAGCTGTGTGGCTTTAGTTAAATCATTTCACCTGTTTGGATTTCAGTTTCCTGAAGGAAAACATTGGCTGCAAGAAACAGAAAAAGAAGCCCCAGTAGTTTTTATCAAATTGAAGGTTATGCTCTCCTGTAGACAGGGATCTGAGGCAGCCTCTGCTGTGATTCTGGCAGCTTAGCAGCGCTAGGGTCAGTGACTGCAGTTCTCTTGTGTTCAGCCATGTCCAATCTTGGCTACCCCATGGACTATAGTGTAGCCTGCCAGGCTCTTCTGTCCATGGAAATTTCCAGGCAAGAACACTGGAGTGGGTTGTCATTCTGCAGGGGATCTTCCCGACCCAGGAATCGCACCCTCATCCCTTGTCTCTCCTGCATTGATAACGGATTCTTTACCACTGTGCCACATGGGAAGCCTTGCCTTATTGTCTCAGGATGTAAGTTGTAGCTCCAGACAGCTCTGCATTTAGGGCAGGAAGGAAAAGCGGGGGAGTGTGGAGAGGAAACAGCCCTCCTCTCCTGTTCCTTTCATCAGCAGAAGGAAAAGCCATCTCAGATGCTCCCAGCAGACTTTCCCTTCTTTGATAGAATCACATGAAAACCCCAGCTACAAGGGAGGCTGAGAAGTTATGCACTCGTTTGTTCCAGCCTCTGTGGTGAGAGGCAGGCAGAAGAAAGGTATGCTGCTTACCTATTGAGTTAGCCAGCCCAACAGTGTCCACCACACCTTCCTCGAATATAAAAGGCAAAGGTGATACTAGAAATGATCCCTGAGGCCTTTTTGATCTCCATCTGTGTGTGAGTCTCTGAATAGGGAGGAAGAATTCAGTATGTAGCATCACTTTTATGTGTACAACAGTTGCTGGGTTCTGTGTGAGTCTTTCCCCAGGAAAGCATCCTCTGATAGTCTATGTACAAGTTGAAGGAGGAGCTAGAAAGAAAGTTTGGAGTATAAATGACATGAAATCTCTCCAGGTTTCTCTGTACAGTAATACATTTCTCATATGGTAACACAGTATCACTCCCAGAAAGAAGCAGAGAAGGCAAGTATTCACAGATAGTGGTGATTCTGACAGTTCTAGGAAAGGAAAATGGAACAAAACACCTATTCAGATAGAAATATTCCCAATAGAGGTAATAACACACATATTGGTATTATATCAGGATTTTCAAATACGTTTTAAGATTTTAGAAAATTTACAAAATCAAGAGAAATGTATTTTCATTAAAAAATTATTTTTCAATCTTCACTCACATATCTCATTTTGCATGGTCACAGTCTTACATGGGCTTTCTTCATGGCTCAATAGGTAAAGAATCCGCTTGCCATGCAGGAGACACAGGAGATGTGGGTTCAATCCCTGGGTCAAGAAGAACCCCTGAAAAAGGGAAAATGGCAACCCACTCCAGTGTTCTTGTCTGAAAAATCCTATGGACAGAGGAGCCTGGCAGGCTACAGTCCTAAAGGTTGCAAAGAATCAGATACAACTGAGTGACTATGCATGCACAAGCGCAAGTCTTTGGTTCAGTTCAGTTGCTCAGTTGTGTCAGACTCTTTGCAACACCATGGACTGCAGCACACAAGGCTCCCTGTCCATCACCAACTCCCGGAGTTTAGTCAAACACATGTCCATTGAATCAGTGATGCCGTCCAACCATCTCATCCTCTGTTGTCCCCTTCTCCCGCCTTCAATCTTTCCCAGTATCAGGGTCTTTTCAAATGAGTCAGCTCTTAACATCAGCTGGCCAAAGTATTGGAGATTTTATTAGCTTCAGCATCAGTCCTTCCAATGAATATTCAGGACTGATTTTCTTTAGGATGGACTGGTTTGATATCCTTGCTGTCCAAAGGACTCTCAAGAGTCTTTTCCAACACCACAGTTCAAAATTATCAATTCTTCGGTGCTCAGCTTTCTTTATAGTCCAACTCTCACATCCATACATGACTACTGGAAAAACGATAGCTTTGACTAGATGAACATTTTTTGGCAAAGTAATGTCTCTGCTTTTTAATATGCTGTCTAGATTGGTCATAACTTTTCTTCCAAGGAGTAAGCATCTTTTAATTTCATGGCTGCAGTCACCATCTGCAGTGATTTGGGGAGCCCCCCAAAATAAAGTCTGACACTGTTTCCACTGTTTCCCCATCTATCTGCCATGAAGTGATGGGACAACATGCAATGATCTTAGTTTTCTGAATGTTGAGTTTTAAGCCAAATTTTTCTCTCTCCTACTTCACTTTCATCAAGAGGCTCTTTAGTTCCTCTTCACTTTCTGCCAGAAGAGTGGTGTCGTCTGGATACCTGAGGTTATTGTTATTTCTTCTGTCAATCTTGATTCCAGCTTGTGCTTCATCCATCCCAGCATTTATCATGATGTACTCTGCATATAAGTTAAAAAAAGAAGGGTGATAATATACAGCTTGATGTACTCCTTTCCCAATTTGGAACTAGTCTGTTGTTCCATGTCCAGTTCTAACTGTTGCTTCTTCACCTGCATACAGATTTCTCAGGAGGCAGGTCAGGTGGTCTGGTATTCCCATCTCTTGAAGAATTTTCCACAGTTTGTTGTGATCCACACAGTCAAAGGCTTTGGCATAGTCAATAAAGCAGAAGTAGTTTTTCCTTCTGGAACTCTTGCTTTTTTGATGGTCCAGTGGCTGTTGGCAATTTGATCTCTGATTCCTCTGGCTTTTCTAAATCCAGCTTGAACATCTGGAAATTCACTGTTCATGTTCTGTTGAAGCCTGGCTTAGAGAATTTTGAGAATTACTTTGCTAGTGTGTGAGATAAGTGCAATCGTGTCATAGTTTGAGCATTCTTTTGCATTGCCTTTCTTTGGGATTGGAATGAAAACTGACCTTTTCCAGTCCTGTGGCTACTGCTGAGTTTTCCAAATTTGCTGGCATATTGAGTGCAGCACTTCCATAGCATCATCTTTTAGGATTTGAAATAGCTCAACTGGAATTCCATCACTGCCACTAGCTTTGTTCGTAGTGATGCTTCCTGAGGCCCACTTGACTTCACATTCTAGGATGTCTGCAGAAGTCTTACATGCATACTAATTTGTGTCCTGATTTTTCCACTCAGCATAATCAGATTATACTATTATTTTATAGAAACTGTTGTAAGAGGAAATAGAGGAATGGGAATGACCATATGGAATTGTCAGGGGAGATGGAGACAGAGGGACAGGAGAATCCTTGTGTCTTGATGAGAAACGTGGATCCTTCACCAATGTGTCCCATTCTTTGTGTGATTACAAGTTGGGAACTAAGACAACAGAGTGAGCCACAGCTGCTGGGACAGTGGGATTCTCTCCAGGAATCCAAAATAAGTTCAACTCCCTCTTACCTCTTCTTAACCACTTGATGTAGGAAATAACTGACCCACTGAGCTTGCTTCCCTTTGGGATCAACAATTGCTTTTTGAAGAAAGCATCTTCATATACCAACTCTGGGTTTGCTTTAAATGTATCTTGAGAAAACAAACAAACAAAAAAGAAGCAGTGGGTCCTCTGATACCAGGATCACACACACAAAAGCCTACAAGAGCCAGACAGGGAACACAACGTGCAAACGTGCGTTTCCCTCAGTGAGAGATAACAGAGAACAGTAGACCAGAATTAACTGGCGGGTACCTAGACCTTCTCCTCTGATCTTCATGTGTTTAATAGAGTATAAACTTCTGGTGTTTGTGGTTCTTTTATGGTATACAGCAAGGGTCAGGAGCTTTAATTTTGACTGTAGGTTTTGCTCACAGACCCTTGTGCTTTGTCCTATATATGTTACTTTGTCAACTCTGCGCATTTCTCTACTTTGGGGCAGAGAATCACAGACATGTAGAAATGATAAGTTAAATTATTTCAGGAATCATTAATTCAGTTTGTCAATGAGGTTTGGTTTTCCTCCCTTTTGAGCACATACCTGGATTGCATTTTGAATTCTTGTGGTTGATTGGGACAATGTAACAAGTTTTTGCCAAATGGATTTTGAACCTAAGTGATGAGTATGCTTCAATGCCAAAGTGTCTAAGTGTATACAGTACATGTGGGAACTGTTAGAGCTTTCTTTTTCTCTGGTACAAGCAACTAGCCATGTTCAAGGTTGTTCCTTGTCCATTTGTCTATTCATATGCATGTATGGTAAGTCACCTCAATTGTGTCCGACTCTGTGCGACCCCATGGACTGCAGACCACTAGCCTCCTCTGCCCATAAGATTCTCCAGGCAAGAGTACTGGAGTGGGTTGCCATGCCTTCTTCCGGGAGAATCTTCTTGACCCAGTATCGAATCCGTATCTCTTATGTCTAACCTGCATTGGTAGGTGGGTTCTTTGTCACTACCGCCACCTGGGAAGCCCTCATCTATTCACAAGTAACTGCAAAGAGCAGCACCCTTGGGAAAACTCTGATTGATAATAGGAATGAAAATTTTGTTATTATGCCTTTTGGGTCTGGAGATTTACTGTCATCCAAAATTTAGTCTATCCAGACTGCAAAGACTTCTTCTCACCTGGAAAGAATTTGAGACCTTTTACCTCGGGATGTAAGGACAAACTAAAACAGTCAGGTGCATATTAGATAGTTAAAATATAGCATATAAATATAGATTTACTATATAGAAAGGCAACTGGACCTAGTTCTGCCTTCTATCACTGATGAGTTACATAACTTGTGGCCAATCACTTGATTATCCACTGGTCCCGTCAGTTCATTTAAGAAGGACAGAATACTGTCGCGTCTTTCCTTTTATTCATCCAGTTTTAAAGATTATGAGAGAGTTCTCGGCCAACCTCAGAAAGTGACCTTGAGTTTGAATCCATTGTCATTCTTACCCTTATTAAAGCTCAAATTGTCCCACATAGAAGTCTCTTTGAATTGACTTCTATACTTTTGGCATCACCCTGGAAACCTTTGATACATTTCCTTTTCTCTTTTATGTCAAAATATTCTGGGCCCAAACCAGGAATCAGCCATTTTTCCAGGAAGCTTCAGTTTCCTGTAATGAAAGATGAATTTTAGGATCAGAGTCTGAACTTGATAGTGATATACTAGTTTGGTCATGTTTTTCTAAATTTTCAAGGGACAGCAGGATGGGGAAATATGTAAGTATGACATGTTGTGAGTTTATACTGACATTTCCAATTCAAATTCAGGACCATGAGGTTTTTACTTAATTTCTCTGTTACTGTTGGGAAATATCTCCATAAATCTCTTGTGTTTCTGAAAATCTTGAGAGCAGGTATGTTGACCATCTTTGTTCTAGACTACCTTCTGAAGGATGTTTGTATAATGGGTAGGCCTGAAAGATAAAGATAATTTCTCCCTTCCAGGACAAAGGCTATAGTGTATCAGTCAGTGTTCTCTCATGAAGCAGAATCAATAGGATATCTATATATAGACAGATAGATAGATAGATAGATATAGATAGATATAGATATATCCCTAATAATTCTTAAATGCCTGCATTCTTAAATGCTAATAATGATCTGTGTCTTTCATACTGAAGGTCATTTTTTTTGTTGTTATAAAATTCTTGTCTCACATTGTCTTTCATTGTATGTCTACAATACATTACTCAGTATTCTTTTGGAGTAAACTGTTCAACTATCTGATAATTCAATTTTCTTTCCCTCTAAAGTAAAAAAAAACATTTTGCCTACAGAGCCAAAGATTTTCTTGTTCTTCAAAAGTCGAGGAAATTTAGTAGGCTATGTCTTGGTGACAGTTGATAGTCTTAGATATAGGTGTGCTCTTTGAATATTTTGTCTTTTTTTCATGTAATTATTTATGAACTTAAAGTTCTTAGTACCTGTTAGCTTTATATTTGTTTTCTTGAGAAAATGCTATTATTTATATGTAGAGCCTTCTTCACCTAACTTAAATATCCATTTCTCTCAAATTATTGTTGTGTAAATTTGCTTTTTACCTTCTATTTCTTTTAATGCAGAATTTATTGTGATCATTCTCTTGTTTCTCTTCTAGCTTAGTTTTATTTTCTGTAACATTTTCTTTTATTTCTACTTTTTGAATTTATACCTCATTTTTGAATTTTCTAATTGTGATTTGTGTTGTTCTTTATTAATTTTGTATGAATTTTTACAGGTTTTTTAATGCAGTTTTACACCTTCTTTGTTTGAACATGCTTTGATGATATTGTTTGCAGGAATATTATTCTGTTCCTTTTTTTTTTTCTGTTGCTCATTTTGCTTTCAAAGTAACTTTGCATGGAATTTGATCTCAAGCTTTTCTGATGCTCGTATTCATGACTTTGAGTTTTCTTGAAATTTTAAAAGTATTAATACATTCAAATTAGCTCTTCTTCAAAAAATGCCTTCTGTTGCTTTGTCGAAAGTTCGAAAATATGACGGTTGTCTCTCTGAGATTTCATGGTTCTGTTTTCCTCCTGCACTTTTACTTGGATCTTCTCGTTGCTTCCTCTGTCTGGCTCTGTGTCTTCCTTCCTCTCACAGTGGTTTATCCTCATGTGGGGCTCGTCAGTGTCATGAGTTCACAAGCGCTCAACCACCCCAGTCTCCTCAGTTCTTTCTTTCTTGTACTTACTACTATCAGAGTCCTTACAATCTCCCCTCAATGTTGAGTGAAGTCATTTTCCTTCCATGGAGCTGTTTCTTCTCACTCTCCGTTTCATCACAGAACCCGTTAGTTCCTTCCGCTTTCTCCCACATAGATGATGAGGTAGGTTTTGTGCCATCTTCCTTCTGTCCCTACGTGGGTTCTCAGGGATGCCTTGTCACCCGACTTTGTTGAAAATGTTGTACGTACGTTTTTTAGTTTTCCTCTCTAGTTTCTTTATTCTCATGCAGGGATTCCTAAAGAGCAGAGAATGTGTGACCAAAACAACCACCATCTTTGTGGAATTAATCTATCTTGTTTCATTAAAAAGAGCTGTTTAACAATGACCATTATGTAAATATCAAAGTGTAAAAGTGAAAAAGATGCTGTTCCCTATATTGAGGAATATTGTAAAATTGAGAAAGAGCTTTGAATGCTGAGGCATTTTTTCCCTTTTTTTAAATTTAAATTCATTTTGAAGTATAGTATATGTACAGAAAAGTTCATATTTCTTAATTATTCAACTCATTAATTTTCAGAAATTGAAAAACATGTGTAACCACTGTCTACATTAACTGCATTAGCTTTCCTTTTGTCCTTTCCTTTCAAACCCTCTGACCTACAACAGCATAAGAGTAATTACTCCCCTGATTTCTAACAGTATAGACTAGTTTTGCATGTTTTTTATTCATTATATGGATGGAATGATAACAATATGTACTTTTTAAGTCTATCTTTTGCTCAACATTATACTCGTTATGGTAATGATAATTGCTGTGAATAAATTTGTTCTCATTTCTATGTAACTATATCACAATTTCTTTGTTCTACTGATTATAAGCATTTATATATCCTGCTTTGGGACAATAATAAGTAGTGATGTTATTAACATTCTAGTACATATTCCTTGACAAATGAATGTATGCATCTTTCTTGGGTATATGCTTAACTTGGGATGGAATTGCTGAGTTGACAGTTGAACATCTATTCAGCTTCAGTAGATACTATTAAATTTTTTTCCTAAGACATGGTACTTCCAATTGAACTTTCACTTGGTACTATGAGTATGATCTGGGTAGGGAAAAGCTATAACCAACATTGCCTTTTAGGAAACTAGTTCTGGGATTTCTTTGTTAGAATAGATTGAAGGAAGGAAGCAACAGAAATTAAAACTAGTTTAAATATTATATAATAAAATAAAGGATTAGAATATAGTAAGTCCCCTACATATGACTTGGTTCTATTCCAAGAGCAGGTTTGTAATTCCACTTTGTTCCAAAGTCCAATAAAGTAAGTCTAGGTACCCAACTAACACAGTGGGCTATATACCAGTGCTTTTACGCTTGTTTCCAGATATCCATGGCTTGAAATAAAGGTGCTGTACCACTATCCTCTATGTAGTACTGTACAGTGTACAAAAGCACAGCTACTTGTAGCGGATGCACGTAAATGACAATGTACACCAGGCACATGAACCAACATGTGACTGGACATGCGCACGCACGTTCACGTCTTTGAAAGTTCACAACTGGAAGGTTCATATGTAGGGAACTTACTGTATGTCAGATGGAATAAAGGAGAGGTATGGATATGAGCCACTGCATGTTGGTATAATCTGCTAAACCTCTGCAAGATGGAAAAAAGTTATTACAGTTTGCATGGAAGTTTGGGTGGGAAGATGATGAATTCAGATATGCTGTGCTAATGCAGAAAAACCTCAGGGCCTACTTACATGCAACTCTATCTTTCTCCCTTATTTCCCATCCCTTCAGGTCCTGAACTGATCCCTCAGGCTTCCTGTAACGGTGTAAATTAACAAATAAAAGACTATATATTTTGTACACGTAACTAGGAATGCAGTGATTTCAGTAATATAGGGTCCCAGTAAAATAAAACACCCATTGAGAAAAGTCTGCAATTACTGCCCTCCACTTCACACAGCTGTATTATTTTTATTTTGTGTCACACACAAAAGTTCTTTAAAGCAGTTAATCGGGATTGACAGCTCCTGGGTTGCATCTCTTCCCTCTGAGGCAAGCAAGCCAACCCCCACTTCTTTGTGCCTAGCCTGTGCTAATCTACCCGGATCCCTGTGCTAACAGCCAAAAAACTCTAAATTGTCATGGCCTGGTTGCTGTGCTTTCCCCCAGTCTGTCCTCGCTTATGAATAGACAGAAAAAGTGTCCCTGATGGGCTGAGGAAGGGCGTAGGACAATGGCAAACTCTCCCCATCATGCAGAAGAGTTATTTTTGGGCAGAGCCTTCCTGTGCTCTACAGTTTTCTTCAGTCTTCAAGTACTGATGAAATTTGCATGTGAACAGACTCTTGGCCTTTTATGGGCCCATCTGTTCCTGCTGTTGATTTTTTACCTGGAGCCTTAATTATAAATGACTCTGGGCAGAAAAGCCTGTGATATCACTCCGGAGATCAGGGCTTCAGGTGGGATATAAGGTGCTGGAGCAGATGGGCATCATCTGTGCAAAGATCTTCATGTTTTGTCAGTATCCACTGCATAAGAGTGATGGTGAAAGGAAATACTGAAAACAGATGCAAGGAAAATAACTCCCAACTACACTGCTCTTTTCTTCTTCCTTTCCCAGCTTCAGTTCAGTTCAGTCGCTCAGTCATGTCCGACTCTGAGACCCCATGGGCCGCGGCATGCAAGACTTCCTTGTCCATCACCAACTCCCAGAGTTGACTCAAACTCATATCCATCGAGTCGGTGATGCCATCCAGCCAGCTCATCCTCTGTCGTCCCCTTCTCCTTCCACCTTGAATCTTGCTTAGCTTCAGGGTCTTTTCCAGTTAGTCAGTTTTTCGCAACAGGTGGCCAAAGTATTGGAGTTTCAGCTTCAGCATCAGTCCTTCCAATGAATATTCAGTACTGATTTCCTTTAGGATGGACTGGTTGGATCTCCTTGCAGTCTAAGGGACTCTCAAGAGTCTTCTCCAACACCACAATTCAAAAGTATCAATTCTTTGGTGCTCTGTTTTCTTTATAGTCCAACTGTCACCTCCATACATGACTACTGGAAAAACCTTAAGTTTGACTAGATTTAGCTTTCTCAGCTTACCACATGGCAACAACAGTATAGTGCCATGATTTGTAGGAATTAGAATCACACTTCTAGTAAGCCTGGTTTTCCATCCATCATAGTGAAATAGATACCCTCTTGCCTTATAGATTGACAGGAGACTCTGAATTCTGTGACATCAGATCCAGGAATAGCCAATGAAATATCTGAGAAACCACTCAGAGGAAGAGGCCATCACAAGATTTATATAGTCCAAATTTTTTTCCACAATATAAGCCAGTTAGTAATTCCTCCAGATTCAGTCCTACACCCATTTTATAATTCATGGGATCTTTATTAAAGGAGGCAGGAGAGGAATACTCTTTCTCTTCCTGGAGTGTAGGGAGTTTCAGCCGGTCAGCTGTCTAGGAAATTACCTGACTTATGTTCTCCTCATAGGTATGTGCTAAGAACACACAAAGTTTTTCATCAAAAGCAGAAACTAATACAGTGCTGTAAAACACTATATCCCAATTCAGAAAAAGATTAGGTACAAAGCCAAGATGCAAAACAGTGTAATGTGCTCCTGATTATGTTTTTAAAAAAAGAGGATAAATACATACACATACAAGATAAAAAGCATATCTACCAAATTGTAAAGAAAATGGGAAGGGTATAGAATGAGATACAAAGTTATAACCAAGATAGGAAGGAGATTAAGGATTCTAAGCCAGTCTCCAAACAGTAAAATATTCAACTTCTGGTTAAATCTATCACTTAGTCTTTAAATTTTTTTCCATGAAAATCTTTCTTTTATAACTATTCTATTGACTCTATTAGTTTGTAAGCCATTACTTGATAGAGTAGGTCAGTTTAGGCCAGAAAGCACTAACATGGGGCATATAATTCATGTAAGTGTCCTTTCTTAGTCTGATTAAGGGGGATCACGTTTTCATTTCCAAGGATAAAATCATAGGCAGTTCCCCGCCCCCCCATTATTTGAATGGAACATAATACAGTCAATTAGCTGCACAGAATATGGGTAGGTACAAGCAAAATTTATTGTCATCACTTGCCCTCCAGAGCGCCAGTGATAGGGGAGGAAAAACAGGATCCTTTGACAAAGAGGAGTTACCTTTTTTCCCACCCCAAGCAGGGTTTTGTGCTTATTCTAATGGCAGAAATGGGCAAGCAAATATAGCCAAACAACCTACAAGTTCTTCAGGGAACCTGGGTCTTCTATGGACCATGAGACGAGAAATAGCCAGTCAGTCAATTGTTCTCCACAATTGATAGAAAATCAACTTTGAAATCAGGCTAAGTGAGCAACTGTTACCTTTGGCTCTCCTGCAGGATGACTCCCAAGTCTTCTATTTTAGGGGACCAGTTGAATTTAGCCTCTTATTGGGGATGGTCAAGCTCAAGGCGAGGTTGCTTATCACACGAAGAGTTAATAGTTATGTTAGGGCTTCTCTGTCTTCCTGAGCAAAAATGTTCTTTTGAGACATTTGAAAAACCAGGCACACATTCCTATTTCAAATATAATGGAGTCTAAATTCAAACTGGTGTAATATTATCAAATTGCTTCAGATAGCTTTAAAGACTACTGACTTCCACTACTTATAAGGATCATCTCTTTGTTACTGAACTCAGGTCTGGCTGCTCACTACTCAGAAAATTATTACTGAAGGGACAAGTGCTGTTAGGAATGGAACAACTACTTTAATCAGAAGGCTGGCAATCTGGGAAGAAGGCATGCCTGTGTCTGAGAACCAACTCCGAAGATTCTACTTGACCATGAAAGTTTTTAAAGGGAAGAAGGGGAAGTATTCTTAGTTAATTACTGAGGTAGCAGATCAGATTCATCATCACCACCCACTGTGTTCAGACTTGTCAGTTCCTTGTGCTGTTTCTTTAGATGCCATCTGCTCACAGAGTTCAGTCAGGAGATTGCTGAAGGGGAGCCGGGGAAATATCTGGTCATCTGTTGATTACTTTTTCTCCATTTCTATTTCTATTTGTTTACTCTGAGGAAAGAACCAACAGGTTAGGCCAAGTATATGTGATCAAAAGATGTGAAAAGTATGCTTGGACTGGAGACGAGTAGATTATGGGGCTGCCTGGTTTAAAGTTAGTTGCAATATATTGGGTTGGCCAAAAGTTTCATTTGGGTTTTTTTGTAAGATGGCATGATCCGAATGAACTTTCTGGCCAACCCATAGCTTTGCTATGACAAGACAAATGGGGACTCCTGCAGAAAACTCTTTGCTGCAATAAGTTGCTTACAAATCTCTACCATCAGACATCATTCCATTTGTATGGGTTCATGGGCAAAGGTTCCTCTTCTGTAATTTCTTCATGCTGACATAGGAACCCTATTCTTAGAGTGGAAGATGTCGACATGGGTCTATAACATCTCTTTGCTGACAATTCTAATCGCCACTTGTATATATGGACAGAACAAGCTATAATCATTTTGATGCTTACAAAGGTACAGATTATTATGAACAATGGTGTTAATCCCATTCTCTTGAGGCCAGTTCTTGGAATTGTCCTAGCCATAAATTCAGTACTGCTCAAGATGGAGCAATTTATATCATGGCTGTAGTCTGATCATGATGCAATTAACATTTTTCTTCTGGTGGCAGAGTTTCTATAAAACAACTCAAGGCTATGCATAAGACACTGGAAGATTCTGGGACTCTCTTGTTCTAACTGTTAGTTGTTTGAACCTGTTCCTTTGTGACTCAGGGAGGCCTGGGATACCAGCTTTTCTACAAACAAGAGACAGGGGACATGGAAGGGGCCTTTGTATTTGGTGGGGGTTGAGGGACCCAGTGGGTTCTGCTCAGTTTCATCATGACTAAACATAAAACCTTTCATTGTAAAATGGCATTTGTTTAGGTAGTACCTAGATCCCAAGCAAGGAGGAGCTTATCTAAGGAATCTCTTACCAAGACAGGTCTCAATGTGAACCTACATGTACAGGTTTAGAAGGCAGACATATATCAGCAAACACAGGGAAAGAGGAGTCTTGTACATAGAAAGCCAGTGGGTAAGACAATCTTTGAGAAAGAGGTGATATCGATTTTTATTATGGTGGCAATGCCATTTCTTCATAAAAGCATTCAGAAGGCAATCAATAGGAAAAAGTCCTAAATACACAACTCAAGATCGTATTCACACAAAATGGAAGGAAGACAGAAAAGGAAATTGAGGTACACTAGCTGCTCAAAATTCTCCAAGCCAGGCTTCAGCAATATGTGAACCATGAACTTCCAGATGTTCAAGCTGGTTTTAGAAAACACAGAGGAACGAGAGATCAAATTGCCAACATCCACTGGATCATCGAAAAAGCAAGAGAGTTCCAGAAAAACATCTATTTCTGCTTTATTGACTATGCCAAAGCCTTTGACTGTGTGAATCACAATAAACTGTGGAAAATTCTGAAGGCAATGGGAATACCAGACCACCTGACCCGCCTCTTGAGAAACCTGTATGCAGGTCCGGAAGCAACAGTTAGAATTGGAAATGGAACAACAGACTGGTTCCAAATAGGAAAAGGAGTATGTCAAGGCTGTATATTGTCACCCTGCTTATTTAACTTATATGCAGAGTACATCATGAGAAAGACTGGGCTGGAAGAAGCACAAGCTGGAATGAAGATTGCCGGGAGAAATATCAATAACCTCAGATATACAGATGACACTACCCTTATGGCAGAAAGCGAAGAGGAACTAAAGAGCCTCTTGATGAAATTGAAGGAGGAGAGTGAAAAAGTTGGCTTAAAACTCAACATTCAGAAAACTAAAATCATTGCATGTGGTCCCATCACTTCATGGCAAATAGATGGGGAAACAGTGGAAACAGTGTCAGACTTTATTTTTGGAGGGGCTCCAAAATCACTGCAGATGGTGACTGCAGCCATGAAATTAAAAGACGCTTATTCCTTGGAAGGAAAGTTATGACCAACCTAGATAGCATATTAAAAAGCAGAGACATTACTCTGCCAGCAAAGGTCCGTCTAGTCAAGGCTATTTTTTCCAGTGGCCAGGTATGGATGTGAGAGTTGGACCATAAAGAAAGCTGAGTGCTGAAGAATTGATGCTTTTGAACTGTGGTGTTGGAGAAGACTCTTGAGAGTCCCTAGGACTCTAAGGAGATCCAACCAGTCCATCCTGAAGGAGATCAGTCCTGGGTGTTCATTGGAAGGACTGAGGCTGAAGCTGAAACTCCAGTACTTTGGCTGCCTCATGCAAAGATTTGACTCATTTGAAAAGACCCTGATGCTGGGAGGGATTGGGGGCAGGAGGAGAAGGGGACGGCAGAGGATGAGCTGGCTGGATAGCATTACCAACTTTATTGACATGAATTTGAGTAAACTCTGGGAGTTGGTGATGGACAGGGAGGCCTGGCGTGCTGCGATTCATGGGGTCACAAAGAGTCAGACATGACTGAGCAACTGAACTGAAACTGAACTAAGCTGATTTTCAAGTTTTTAAAACAAAGCCTGAGGGTAAAAAATTTATAAAGTCCCAGTAAACTGATATATACACAGATGAGATTGGTTTCCCACTGCCTGTCTTGGGTGAATTTTTCCTAAGACAAGAAATAGTTTCCCTTATGTCAACTAAAAGTAAGTCCACACCAGTGACCAATCATGGTTATAATGAGACCTTTCTCCTTTCTGGCTTTTATGCCCCCCTTAAGGTGTCAGGATAAAATAGGTGTCATTTTAGGCCAAGAGTCAGAAACAGTTGGTTGACAGGTTGAGTCTTTCTTTTTGCTAGGACTGTGCCTCAGAAAAATCCATAATTGGCAGCCTTGATTTAGAAGAAACATCTTTGATTTCTTTCCTATAAATCCTCTTACAAAGGATTGGCCCTAGTCATGATGTGTGAGATACTGTTATGATCATTTCATGGCAGTACTCCTACCTGGAGAATTCCGTGGACAGAAGAGTCTGGTAGGCTACAGTCAATGGGGTTGCAAAAGAGTCAGATACAACTGAGCAACTAACACAAAATCATTGCAGACAGTGACTACTGCCATAAAATTAAAAGATGCTTGCTCCTTGGAAGGAAAGCCATGGCAAACCGAGACAGCATATTAAATATAAGAGACATCACTTTGCTGACAGAGGTTCATATGGTCAAAGCTGTTGTTTTTCCTGTAGTCATGTACAGATGTGAGATTTGGACCATAAAGAAGGCTGAGTGCCAAATAATTAACGCTTTTGAATTGTGGTGCTGGAGAAGAGTCTCGAGAATCCCTTGGACTGCAAGGGGATCAAACGAGTGGAAATCAACCCTACATATTCATTGGAAGGACTGATGCTAAAGCTGAAGCCCCAGTACTTTGGCTGCTTGATGCTAAGAACCATCCCACTGGAAAATACCCTGATGCTGGGAAAGATCTGAAATCAAAAAGAGAAGGGGGTGGTGAAAGGTTGCTGGACAATTAGATGTGGGATTCTTGGCCTCCGGAGGAGACGAATTCAATCCCGGGCCAGAGACCAGGCTGGATCGCTCAGAGCTTTTGTGTAATCAAGTTTTATTAAAGTATAAAGGAGATAGAGAAAGCTTCTGACACAGGCATCAGAAGGGGGCAAAAGAGTACCCCCCTCCTAGTCTTTAGCTGTATGTTATATAGTCACTCACAATCTGTTACTGAAAAGAAAGGCATGTCATAAAATTTAGAATGGCACCAGATAATTCATCCCTGGCCATAAAACGATTGAGAAGGGCAGAATACCAACAAATAGTTTCGTTTACATAGATTAGGGGAAAAATACCTGAGTAAGTAATTTAGGCCGTTTGGCGTTTGGCGGAACCAACTTGAAGATAGAGTCTGGGGTTCATTAACATAGCTTAAGACAACATTTCCATATGAAAAAGAAATGTATTGGTTAACTCGAGGTTTGAGAGTAGTTAGCTTCAGGTGAGACCAGGTGTCATGGCCACACAGCATGTTGAGAGAAACCTCCTTTTAAATTTGTATACAGAAGGAAAGACATATCGCTGGTTTGTTTCTTCCTGCCACTTAAGAGAGATAAAAATGTCTGGCACCTGCAGCCTCTTTTTTCCATTTGGAGACCCCTGGCCTTCCTGCCTGTTACCCTCTCAGTGGCAGAGGACGAGATGATTGGATGGCATCCCTGACTAATGGACATGGATTTGGGCAAACTCTGGGAGATAATGAAGGACAGAGGATCATGGCATGCTGCATTCCATGGGGTCACAGAGTCAGACACAATTTAACGACTGAACATAAACAACACAAGTTGCTTTGCAATGTTATGTTAGTTTTTGCTATACAACAAAGTGAATCAACCCTAAGTATATGTATATCGAGTGTGTCTTGGACCACCCAGTCCCCAAATCCCACCCTCTAGGACATCACAGAGCACCAAGCTGAGCTGCCTTTGATGTACATCAGGTTCTCACTAGCTATCTGTCTTACACATGGCAGCTCACGTATGTCAGTTCCCATCTCTCAGTTCATCCCACCCCCTCCCCCGTGTCCATAGCCGCCTAACCAAATATTTTCATTACTTTTTGGTCAGGCATTTGAGTAGAAATCAAGATGCAGAGAAAAGTATTTCTCTTGGATATCTGCATAATAGTCTCAACCTAATATATCTGCCTCAGTAGTTGTATATGTTGAAAATAAGAGAGGATGTCCCGGAAACAACCTTAAGAGTTTGCTCATTTTACCCTTTTAATGGCCTTTATACATATGCTATGCATACTCAGGTTTCCTTTTGCAGAGTGGAAGGTTGCGCCAAAGCATTGCTTCACTGGCAAAGCTAACTTCATCCTTTTATGAGCATTCTTGACAGACTCACAAGATGATCTAAGACAACATGCTTACTCTCATTGAATTTTGCCTTCCATTTTCTATTAGATTCTCTAATTGGCTATTTATACCACTTCCAGACATTTGTGTACTGCCCCAGGATAAATAAATTTTAAAAAGTATAATATGAGTAGCCAGCCCACAATTAATGAAGGAGTCTCATTTATTTTGTCTTGAAGTTGGTTGTTAGGAATCTGAAATTTATTTTCTCCTAGAAAAATAAAGCATAGACAGGTTATTAATTTAGACTACCATATTTTATTTCTTTAGAGAATGTAGATGAATATTAAATCTATTTTTAAAGCCCTGTTTTCTCATTCACAAGCTACTTCTCTGTTGAACACATGTGCGTTTTCTAGTTTCACATACCATGCGCATACCTGTTCCCAGTATAATTTCTCCCCCTTGCACTGAATTAAAGTAGGGGGTAGGGGTCACCAGAGGTCCAAGTGGTAGCAGTGGCCAAAGCAGAGAAGGAAGGAGAGGAAGTCTCCATGCCAACCACAACTCAGCTGGGAGGACTCCTTCCCCAAGCCTTAAACATCTTTTGGGTGAAGGAATCTTTTCATGGGTGAAGAAATGAGGATTCTAAGTTTCCCAAAAAGAGCAGGAGTTAAGAAAACTCCAGCAGTCTCTTTTGTTCAGGTAAGACTACAGGAGCAGAAGTATTTGCATGAAAGAAAAGTTAATAACTGAGCATCATTGGTCATCTGATGATGTCCAAGTTCTGTGTCTTATTAGTTGTTTATCTGTAGCTCCTAACAGAACGCCAAGCAGACACTGGGGTTTTAGTAAATACTGAATTATCCCGGGAGATGATCCTTGGAAGGATAAAAGTAAGTGACTTTGGATAGGATCTAGCTAAAATAATCCTGCTTGAGTTTATATTTCACTCTCTAGAGGGTTGTGAGTTTCCAAACATTTGCAAGCGTTTACATACTGTGGTATACACAGAGCAGGGGTGGGCACTATTTCTGGAACAAATTCCTACCCCCACATGCTCAGGATCCAAAACAGCCATCCAGGAAATGATAGCAGAGGGGACAAGAGCCCGCGTTTCAGAATCAAATGGGAGCTTGATTTGCATGATCGTTCTGTGCCACATGGCCGAGTGTCTGTTTCCTCAAGCCCTCCATTTATTTATATTTAACAATGGAAATGCTGTTAGAAAAATTTATGGCCGCATTGGCTTATGGTGAAGGTTAAATGAGATATTGGATGCAAAAGTTGCCCAGTGCACAGTAAGCAGTTCATAAATGCTAGCTTACAAGATTTCTCACTTTGGGGAAATGTAATGTGATGGGAAAATGAGAGCCCTCCTACGGACCTGAGACCGGAGGCGCACCTGGGCCAGGAGTGACTTTCAGAGCTTGTCTGTCAGGTCTGAACTCCTGTACATGCCTGATCACAGCCATTCCGGCAGATCAGGAAGAGGGAGGGCGAGGTGTGAGCAGCGAGAGTCACATTTCCTCCTGTGGGTTTGTGTCGCCCGCCATGACTTCCACATCCATTGTGTTTGTGCTCCAGGCTGCTCTATTATTAGTTTCCACTGTTGGTTCTCCTCCAGCTGCGTGTTCATCAGGGTCCATTGCAGAATATCAATCTGTCCGCACATGGCACAAAAGCCGTGTGGCGGTCTATTAAAAATATCCCCAGTACCCTAGGCCTCTGACAGTCTCGACACTCAGCAGCCTCACTGCTTGGAAGACATTGTTCCAGAAGTTCCCAAGGTGTCCTTTGTTATTTGCCTCTATCAGTCCTATTTGGAACTTGTTGCTCTCAACTAATGAGCCCCACGGTGAGACCTTTGACAAAAAGGTTGTGTCTTTTGATGGTATTATTTGTTCCCTTAGCAGAAGGAAGTCAAGGTTGGGTACCTTTGATTTTGAGAGATGATCATTTCATTTGTCAAAATACACACAGGGATTGTCTTTCATTTCCTGCCTTCAAGTCAAGGTCCCCAAGTCAATATGTCATTACCTCACCTGTCACCTATAACGACAGCCTTTTATTAACTCTGGGGTTACACTGTCAGGGCATGAAAGTGCCTCATGCTTGCTTCTGATTCTCTTCCCACACCTCTAAATTTCTCCTTTATGAGTCCACATTTCACATGCTTTGTGTCTGCCATACTGTCTTATCCTCTCAACACCCAACCTTGGGAAAAAGTATGGGAAACTCATGTCCGTGAGGTGTGGAGCAGGTGTGACACTCTCAGGCTTCTTGCTTCCCTGGAGTGACTCATGTCCACACGGCACCCATCCTGGGTTGGCTGTGGAGTTTCTTCTCTTCAGGAGTGTTTGCTCCTATGATTCTTCACTCATCAATGTGCTTGTGAATTTCTCTTTCCCCTCCTTCCTGTCTTAACAGTCATCTGGAAGAACTGGACAAAAAGTAGCTGGTTAACACATGTTAACTGATCAAGCTGTGGCTGCTGAGAGTCAGTTGAATTGACAGAGAAGGAGAATAGAAGAAAAAAAAAGAGATGAACAGAAATGGGGTAGCAGATGAAAGTCAGCTGGAGGAAAAACAATAAAAATTTAACATGGGTGCTGTTATGGGCCAGGAATTTTTCTAGCCTCTTTTTATACCTAAGTTCACTTCATTCTTATATCAAACACTTGAAATGGATACGTGAATGGGAGGACTGTAGCATGTTTATAGTGAGTGTGGACTTTGGAGGCTGGTTGCCTGGGATCTAATCCTCACCCCTCTATTAATTAATTATGAGGCTTTGAGAAGTTACTTAACTCCTGTGTCTCAGCTTCCTTATTTACAAAATGAATCTAATAATACCTACTTTGTACAATTTTCCTAATAATTAGCTATGTTAATATATATAAGCTATATAGAACAGATCCTGCTATACAGTAAATGTCATTAAGAATTAGTTATTATATTAATAACTGTATTCTCACTTGTAGAGCCCGGCCAGGTCTCCAGTATTTGTCCTCCAAGGACAGTACACCCCTGCCTGTGGACAGTCATACAGCTTTGTCTAGGCAGAGATCCCTGAAGTTCCTGGCCAGCTGTCCTCCTAGTGACTTGCGGGGAACAGGGCACTCTCATCACACTCATCTCGTGCACCAGGAATGCCAGTAGCTTCTCACACTCTGTTCTATGGCAGATTTGGGCATATGTTTCAAGAGCATTTGAAGCTTTTACATATTATTACCATAAACTGTTAAATCCCTTCTGTAATGAGAAGCAAATTGGGAACTAATTAAATGTAATCTTTCTGGAAAAAAAAAATCCTGTTTGGGCTTTTCAGAGTGGGACAGACTCTATTTTATAATTTCTTTCTGAGAGTTCCCCACTTTCTATTTAGAACTCTTTCAATTATTTATTAGCTCAAGAAAGATACCCATGAACTGTCCCCTGGGCAGATGAACATACACTGAAATAAAGTACATTTTCTTATTAGAAGCTTTATCCATTCTGGTGCTCACCAGGCTACAGACTTCAGAGGAACTGGAAAGGATTCAGCCCATCTCTGAATTCCTGTGGTTCCTTGAATCATTAGCAAATTGTTCAGCCATTAGTTGAAAGCTGATTGCTCATAGGTCAAGATATCTAATTCTTAAATGTAAATTCACTGACGCTATAGACCACACTATGTGTATTTTCCTGTGGACTCATCCTTTATCTGACAAGCACATGAATTCCCCTTCAATCCCCATCTCATGAAAATACCTTGGTTACCATAGTTCTAGAGACCCATATGGCTTTGCCAGGATGGCCAACTGTCACTTTTTTAATCTCATCACACATGTGTTCCAGTTACATGAAACTTCTCTCCATCTTGAAGGTACTGGGAAAAGTCCTTCTACCACAGAAACTTTGCATGTACTATCCCCACTGTCTCCTTGCTCTTCTCATCATCACACTTTTCTCCCACCTAGTTAATGTCTATTCATCCTTCAGATACTTTGACTCCCCTTATGTGCCCTTCCCAGCTTTCCTCATTTCCACACTCATCCAAGTACAGTTCTTTGATATTAGCAATCAGTGAATATTTCCATTTCATTGAAAGTACTTCTTAATATTTATAATTAAAAGTTTTATTAATGCAGCTATTTGATTAATGTCATTCTCCTGAGTAGCTCCAAGTCTCCATTAGAGAAGGAACTGTTTTTGCTCATCATTGCATCTTCAGCTTTGGACATAGTATTTAGTGCAAAAGAATGTTGCAATAAATATTTTTGAGATTATTCATGCTCAACAAGGGTCTTGATCTTCAGTAGTTAAAGCTTTGGTTGTTATTACATTGGTAGATTCAGTAAAGTTTTCTAAACCAAGATTCAGCATAGGGTTTCTTGTAGTAGTTTCAAGTAGTTCCAGTCTAAACCTGTGTTCTGAATAGGTGTGTCTGGTAGGCAGTAGACAGGCTTGTAAAGGATAAAAGTCAGACTATAAGTCATTGCCTGGTAGGTCATTCTGGACTAGTGTTCTCACAAGCAGCAGTGTCAGGACAGGCTTGTATGAGTCAGGATAACAAATTAGAAACAGGATTATGGAGTCCTCAGGTTTGAACAGAAATGAAATCTATGTGACTGGCAAGAGATCTGGAATCCTGTTTAGTGAACTCATATTGATTGCAGAAGTTGATATGCTTGACACTATACTTGACATTATAAGAACAGGACATCTGTAGACAAATGATTCTGTTCCTTTTCTAGAGTCCTGGGGTAGGGGGAACATGATTAATTATGATGTGTTGTAGAAGATCCTCTGATAGAGATGCTGCAGGAAGACACCATTTCACAATCTGTGGCCTTTACAGAAGGCTTCTTGGAGGAGATGACACCTGAGCTGATCCTTGAAGAATGACCAGGAGTTAGGACATGAGTCTGTATAGTTAAACCTATGGTTTTCCTAGTAGTCATGTATGGATGTGAGAGCTGGACCATAAAGAAGGCTGAGCACAGGAGAATTGATTCTTTCAAAGTGTGATACTGCAGAAGACTCTTGAGAGTCCGTTGGACTGCAAGAAGATCAAACTAATCAATCCTAAAGGAAACCAACCCTGAATATTCACTGGAAGAACTGATGCTGAAGCTGAAGCTCTAATACTTTGGCCACCTCATGTGAAAGCCAACTCATGGGAAAAGACCCTGATGCTGGGAAAGATTGAAGGCAAAATGAGAAGGGGGTGGCAGAGGAAGAGATGGTTAGATAGCATCACCAAATCAATGGACATGAATCTGAGCAAACTCTGGGAGACAGTGGAGGAGCCTGGCATGCCATCATCCATGGGATTGCAAGCAATTGGACATGACTTAGAAACTGAACAACAACAAGGTAGGCGTGCAGAGTAGTAGTGAGGAGAGGAATAGTAGATATACTCCAGGTAATGAGCAGGACATGGGAAGGTCAAAGACGGAACAGTGCCCAGCATACTTGAGAAACTGGAAACCTCCCATGGATGACTAGATTGTGGAGGTAAAATAGGGCTGGGGAGTTTAAGAAGCCATAAGGCTGAGGTGAAGTCCGTGAACTTGATAGGGGTGAGAATTGAGAAGCCACTGGAGAATGACCAGAGACATCTGTGATCCAAGCTGTATAGAAAAGTGGCTTTGCCATTAGAGTGAGAAATGGGTGAAAGAGGTGTGGGCTGACAATGGAGAGGTTATTTGCAAAGCAGGAGCTTATGAAAGTGTGGTCATGACAGGACATAGGGGAGTGGCACTTGAATTTCCAGGAAGGAATTTCCAGAAATTTCGATACACTTAGGTGCATTGAAAGATAGAGTCAATAGAGGTTGGCCATACCAAATGTAGGCAGTGAAGTAGGAGAGGGTTTCTGACTTTGACAGTTTGATAAATGATGCTGCCGCTTACCAAGAGAGGTTCCATACGAGGGAAAACAGCTTTTGTTGTTTGGAGGTGGATAAAGTGGATAAATTTGTCTTAAAGTATATTAAAGGATGATGAGACTGCCTGCTGGCCCCAAATATCCATTTTCTCCCTTAAAAATTAAATGTCCATGTTTCCTGGAGGCTTTCTCAGCTTGCTTGCACCTGGGTGATGACCATTTAATTACGTTCTAGCCAGTGGGGTGTAAGCACATCTTTGGAAACTTCTTTCAACCAGTGTTCCCTCACTTCCTCGTTTCCTCAGTTATTCTGTTGAGAATGCAGCTGTGTGGGCTGGGATTCCAACAGCCATCTTAGACCATAAGACAGAAGCTGCATGTGGACGATGGTGAAGGGAGGAGATAAAGTGTCTTGAGACCCTGTTGATTGTAGCCTTTTCAGGCTTGGCTGCCAGTTTGGATACACCAGGCTGGATCAGTTAGCTTCTTTCACTAGCCATACCTATAGTCACCCAATGGCCTCATGAATAAAGTGACCATTCTGGGAGAGGTGGAGGCTATACCTGGGCTTAGCAGATGGACTTCTGCTTATCAAGATCGAGCTTATCCGGCTATGGCACTGCTGTCTATCAGCAGCAGAGATCAACACTGGGTTCCCAATATGGTACCCTTCCCAGGGGAGATCATCTAGCTATCTAGTAATGAGTTGTTTATACTGGGCCACCCCATCATGGAAAGGGCAGTGTTTTGTTCCTCCTGGAATAGATAATTACTCTGGATATGGATTTGCCTTCCTTGCTCACAATGCTTCTCTCAGAGGTAATATCCATGGATTTACAGAATGTCTTATAGTATTGTACACAGCATTGCTCCTCATCAGGTTGCTCACTTTATGGCAAGAGTGGGAATGGACCTTGCTAATGGAATTCAGTGGTCTTAACACATTTCTTTGGAGCTTCCCTGGTGGCTTAGATGGGGAAGAATCTGCCTGCAATACAGGAGACCCAGGTTCAATCCCTGGGTTTGGAAGATCGCCTGGAGAAGGGAATGACTAACCACTCCAATATTCTTTCATGGAGAAACCCATGGACAGACTCAACTTAGCAACTAGCACACACACACGCACACACACACACAGACATCATGATTCTTACCATCCTGAAGCAGCTTGTTTGCTAGAGTTCTGAAATAGCCTTTTGAAGACTCAGAATCAACAGAATATAGAATCTCTCTCTCTCTCTCGATTTCGTGGTCTCTCTCTGTGTCTCTCCACATCTATAGTGACCTTGGAGTTGTTTTACTCTTTTTGGATTCCCTTCATGGTTTTACCTCACCTCATTATTTGAGATGGACAGGCTACCCTCTGAGGTAGAGCAGGCAGCATACTGGTTAACGATTCCTCATCTAGAGCTGTCAAAGTGTCAAAGTGAAAGTTGTTCAGCCTGTTTGACTCTTTGCAACCCATGGACTGTAGCCTGCCAGGTTCCACTGTCCATGGAATGCTCCAGGCCAGAATACTGGAGTGGGTAGCCGTTCCCTTCTCCAGGGGATCTTCCCAACCCAGGGATCAAACCCAAGTCTCCAACATTGCAGGAAGATTCTTTACCATCTGAGCCGCCAGGGAAGCCCAAGAATACTGAAGTGGGCAGCCTATCCCTGCTCCAGGGCATCTTCGTGACCCAGGAATCAACCTGGGGTCTCCTGCATTGCAGGTGGATTCTTTACTAATTGAGCTACCAGGGAAGGCCTCTAGAGCAAGGATTGCCCAAATTTGGTGGATTCCAGATTCTCATATGTCCTTGAGTGGTTCAGGGCCCTTGAATGCATAGCCTTAGCAAGGGTGGTTATAGTATGATGACTTACTTTGGTCATTACAACTGTTCTCCACAGGTATGATTATGTTGTCAATGATATAATTCAAAGCCATTAAAAATACTTCTGCATAAAGAGTAGGTTTTATTATTAATTTTTTTCTCTGTATTAAGGGAAGTGGTGAAACATACTAGCTTTATATTCCAAGATTTTAAATCTAAGAGATATGAATGCATTATGACCTGTGTAACCTTAGGGAAATTACTTAACCTCCCTGGAGATGCAGTTTCATAATTTGTAAAATGGGGGTAAAAATACATTACATTCATTACCAGGCTGCTTAAAAGAGAAAATAAAGGATGTGCAGTATATAGTGCTTAGTAAACTGTAAGGGTATAGTAAATAACGGCTGTTATTGTTTTAGAAGTCAAACTACTGCCATGTGTGTGTCCAAATCTTTTTGATATTAAAAAGTTCATTCCCCAAAAGGAGGTGTCTCCACTGATCTCTGGGATTTTTCTCCAGGCCATGCCATCAATCTTTTCTACCCTTTGTTCAATACCTATAGGGAGAAGCTAATGTGTTTAACTCATCTGTGTTAATGGTTTAATTTGTTTCCCCTCCCAAGTAACCTTTGCCTTGTATCAGGGAGACTCTCGGGGCCTTAATGAAAATTGGTGACTAATGTGAGAACTGCAGGCAGCTGGTGGGGCCAGAGAACAAGATGCCCCCGGGTGAGGGGCTCATTTCCAGGGGAGCTGGACCAGGGGGCCTCGCTTAGCCTGCCCCTGGGTGAGGCTGGCCTTGTTCTGCAGAAGAATAAATCTGTAAAATCAATACCAGCTCCTGTTGTTTTCAAGTTTTACTCCTTGCCTTTAGGTGCAGACACACAATGGGCACTCAGTAAATATTGGTTGAATGCAGATGGGAGAAGAAGAGGGGCGTTGCAAGGGTGGGAATTGAGAGGCTCACCTCAAGAGGTCAAGGGTACACCTGGGAAAAGATGACTTGGAGCAGAGCGCTGACTCAGCATGATTTCCTGTCATTGTATTTCCTTTCACTTTTATCATTATTTCACTCCTTATTGGTTGACTCTTTATTTTTTTTGGTCTATGACAAAGAACACAGTAGTTTGAGCTAACCTCACCGGTCCAGAGTAAAAACTAAGACGGATCAATCATCAGTTAGCATTGCTAATTAACATAGTATCTGCCACTTAACTGATGGAATACTTGGCCATAGTTGAAAATAAAATGTTATAAAAGTAATTCTAGGTGTGACACTGCATTGTGGGGAAGGAAAGTACATTGCTTATTCCAGACTGTCCGGCACAGAGTCCAGGGCAACTGGTGTTCAGAGCACCTGAACTCCCCAGTGGGTTTTAGGAAAACATTTTTTTAAATTTATTTTTATTAGTTGGAGGCTAATTACTTTACAGTATTGTAGTGGTTTTTGTCATACATTGACATGAATCAGCCATGAAGTAAGCCAGAAAGATAAAGACCAATATAGGAAAACATTTTTAAAGGCAGAGTGACGGAGGGGTTTATTGACTATGCCAAAGCCTTTGACTCTGTTGATCACAACAAACTGTGGAAAATTCTGAAAGAGATAGGAATACCAGACCACCTGACCTGCCTCTTGAGAAACCTGTATGCAGGTCAGGAAGCAACAGTTAGAACTGGACATGGAACAACAGACTAGTTCCAAATAGGAAAAGAAGTATGTCAAGCCTGTATATTGTCACCCTGCTTGTTTAACTTACATGCCGAGTACATCATGAGAAATGCTGGGCTGGATGAAGCACAAGCTGGAACCAAGATTGCTGAGAGAAACATCACACACCACCCTTAGGGCAGAAAGTGAAGAAGAACTAAAGAGCCTCTTGATGAAAGGGAAAAAGGAGAGTGAAAAAGTTGGCTTAAAGCTCAACATTCAGAAAACTAAGATCATGGCATCTGGTCCCATCTCTTGATGGCAAATAGATGGAAAAAGAGTGGAAACAGTGGCAGACTTTATTTTTGGGGGCTCCAAAATCACTGCAGATGGTGACTGCAGCCATGACATAAAAAGACACTTACTCCTTCGGAAGAAAAGTTATGACCAACCTAGATAGCATATTAAAAAGCAGAGACATTTACTTTGCCAACAAATGTTCGTCTAGTCAAGGCTATGATTTTTCCAGTCGTCATGTATGGATGTGACAGTTGGACTATAAAGAAAGCTGAGTGCTGAAGAATTGATGCTTTTGAACTGTGGTGTTGGAGAAGACTCTTGAGAGTCCCTTGAACTTCAAGGAGATCCAACCAGTCCAAGTCCTAAAGGAAATCAGTCCTGAATGTTCATTGGAAGGACTGATGTTGAAGCTGAAACTCCAATACTTCGGCCACCTAATGCAAAGAGCTGACTCATTTGAAAAGACCCTAATGCTAGGAAAGATTGAAGGTGGGAGAAGGGGGCAACAGAGGATGAAATGGTTGGATGGCATCATCGACTCCATGGACATGAGTTTGAGTAAACTCTGGGAGTTGGTGATGGACAGGGAGGCCTGGTGTGCTGCAGTTCATGGGGTCACAAAAAGTTGGACACAGCTGAGTGACTGAACTGAACTGAACCGACAGAGGGGTATTCCAGGGTACCTGATCAGCTTGTGCACAATTCTCTGGTTCATTGATGGTGAGGTGCCAGTGTTGAGGGCAGTGTTAATGGTACCAATCCTTAAGCTCCAATAGTTCTGGGAGGCTTCATGCTCTTGGTCATCAAGTAGTTAACTTCTTCAATTTGATATGGGGTTTTAGCATCTGTAAAGCAACTCAGAAAGTCTGCATCTGATATTATTATCTAGTTACTTAAAAGAGGAGCTAAAGCAGAAACTATGGGGGAGGGGCCTGTCCTGGGAAGGTCTCATAGGTCCTGCTTAGTTACAATGTTACACATTAATTATTGGAAGAACTTTGCAGAAAAGTTTGTGTCCCATACATTTTAAACTTTGTTTCTCCCCAACTGGTGCTGAGAGCTATATGAAAGCATGATCACTGGCCCCACACTTTGGTGGCATGACCCCAGCTGAGTTGGCAGCATGGAGATTCAGACTCCTTCTGGAAGCCATTCCCAGACCATGACAAGCAGCTAATACTTAATTAAATGTGGCAGTGACTGTGAACCATATTAATAGAGCCAATAAACTTGAACCAGTTCAGCCTCCTCTTAGAGGTTCTGAAAAATGAATGCTCTGTCACAAGGGAGAGCCTGTTGCAAGAGAGACCAGTTGCAGTGGAAAGAGACAGTCATCTTAATTGAGATGTGATTAAAACATCTGATCTTTGGCAAATGTTATGAAAATGTAGAAATATGAACACACTACTGGACATTAGGAAGGGCCCTGAAACTTCAACCTTATTAGCTTCAGGACTAAGCTGCCCCTGAGGCCTTTGCTTCTTAAGTACCATATTTTTGAGCATCCCTGTGCTGCAGGGCTCAGATTTTAATATTTCTTTCTTGTTTTGGTCCTGCTCATTCCCTTTCTTGGTAATTTCACCCAGTTTCCTGCCTCTAAGTACTGTATCTACATTTAGACAGTGTCTACTCCCTGGAGGTTCAGAATCCCATGTCTAAGTATCTTTTCAGGATCTCCTACCGGATGTCACTCAAACTTAGCATCACTACACTGAACTCTGATTCTTGCTCTATAAACCTTTACTTGTCGGCTTCTCAGTTAATGACAACTTTATCTTTTCAGTTATTCATACCAAAAATATGAGCACCACTGTCTAAGACATCTAGCCATTGTTTGGTCACCAAGTCATGTCTGGCTCTTTTTTGGACCCCGTGGACTGTAGCCCGCCAGGCTCCTTCTGTCCATGAGGTTTCCCAGTCAAGAATACTGGAGTGGGTTGCCATTTCTTTCTCCAGGGGATCTTCCCAACCCAGGGGTCGAACCCTCGTCTCCTGCATTGGCAGGCAGATTCTCTACCTCTGTGCCACCACTAGGGAAGTCCAAGACATCATCCCACACTTCCAAAATTTATACAGAATGTGATTGCTCATTAACCCGCTTCAGAGTGACTTTCTTGGACATGGCCATCACCGTCCTTCACCTGATGGCCACAGAAAACTCCTCAAGGGCCTTCCTGCTGCTTCTGTGGTTCTCAGCACACCAGCCTCTAAAATGTAAATCATTTAGTGAAATGGAATATTTCCTGCCATATCAGTAAACAAGAATGTCAGAGCTCTCCTCAATTCCAGCCATCCAAAAGCAAGCTGGTGAGCCCTAAGGGAATTCACAGGGGAGAAGTGTAGCCGCTAACAGGCTGCATCAACTCCCTAAAGACAGGGGATGTAAAGACAGGATGCTGGCCCCAGAGAGTTGAGATGCATATGAAAGGAAAGATTTCAGTAAGTCCAGAGGCTTACATCTTCCTAGACCTAGAAGAGTGCTAAATTCCTTAGTTTGAGATAGCTGGTTTCCTTAATTGACAATAACCTTTGATGTTCAGACTCTCTGCCCTCTTTGCTGCAAACTTTTATGGAGCCTGATTCCTTCCCCTCCTCCTTGCCTCCTCTGAGTAGTTTTTCAGGGTTAGTTGAGATGCTGCCTCCTGGACTTGAAGTCCTAAAAGTTTCCCACTGAATAAAACACTCTCCACTTTCAGGTTGTGAATATAATTTGTTTTTTAGTCAACATAGGGTCTTGTCATTCTTCTGTTCAAACCTAGTTCACTCCTAGAAGCCAAAGGCGATGAAGTGGCCGAGAAGACTCTAGTGACCTGGCCTCACACCGTCAGACCACTCACACCCTTTCCCTGTCTCACTGCTGCAACGACCCTGGCTTCTTGAGGCTCGTGGTGTTGTAGCCACGTGTTCCAGGAAACAAACTCACTCAGAAGGACAGTGCAGATAGTGGAGTGCAGCTTATTACACTGACGGGCCCCAGACAGAGTCTCCTCTTAGCCAAGGACCCCGACCAGTTTTTGTGAAAACCTTAGATACCCTAAGTGTACGTGCACAAACCCACCTCCCAAAATTCCCTGAAACTAGTCTGAACAAAGGAAAAGAAAGATAACGTTCAGAGTTAACCCGTGGTTCATATGCCTTAAGCCTAGGTAGTTAACAGTGGACAATTATCAATAGGCCTGTGGTCATACCCCAATAAGCATGACAGAATGTATGGTTCTATTCGGTTACACAGATAATCAGGGTTTTCTTTTAGGTGACGGAAAGTCTAGGTATGAGGCCTGGGGCTCTTCCTTCTGGGGGCCTGGTTTTCCAGTTGGTCTGTCGTTTCCATAGATACTGGGCATAGAGCTCAGAGTCCACAGTCCCGCCCAAGATGGAGTCCTGCTTTCAAGGTGGAGCCTGTTCTGTCTGTTTCCTCCTTCAGTGGAACACACCAGGCCAGAGCCTTATGGCCTCCATCTCGATAACTTCCTTCCCTCCGAGTGTATCCTCAGGTCTTACCTCCTCAGGGACACTGTCCTGGCCATCCTGCAAAGCCACCCACTCAGCATCTCTCATCCATCTTACCCTGCTCCACTTCTTCTGCATTACCATAGCACTCCTGCTTGCTAGCATACAATATATCTACATACTAATCATGTTAATATTTTTATAGTTGCTGGTATACTATATTATTAGTAGCTTACTGTCTCATCCCCCCCCCCCCCCCAGTAGACTGTAAACACCACAGGGACGGGGATCTTGATCTTTTTCAATGGTATGCCCCATGAGCCTAGAAATTCATCTAGTTCTCAAAAGAACTAACTAACCTGTGAGACAGGTTCTACCATTTTTATAGATTAAAAAGAGAGAGAGAGAGAGAACAGTTAAATAGCTTGCCAAGATCAAAGTAGCAGAGATGGAATTCAAACTCAGATGGCCCACAGAGCTAGCACCCTTAACCGGGGTGCAGTGCCACCTCCTAGCACACAGACGGGCAAGGCAACCAGTGGAGAGGAGGACTGGGTGCCCCCTGCACCTGTGTGCTCACCCCAGGTTATTAACATCTGAGCTGATGCCAGTCTCACAGAGGAATGTTCCCGGATTCAAACTTAGTGCTTCCAAAAATAAGCCACTTATATATAGGAAGTATAATTAGGACTTTATGATTTTCCCAAGGAAATAGTCATATTCTCTCCCTTTTCTGTGTATTCTATCTGGCCCTTTGGAGAGCTCAATTCCTTTCACCAAAAGATATAGGATGCACTGGGCTATGATTCTGTGCTAATAAGAGACAGGAAGACCACAACAATATTTCCAAACACAATATTACAACAACACCTTGTTCTGAAGGTCAGGGTGATTTGCATAAGTAAGAATCTCCTGATTAGGTGGAAAAGCTATTCTTGAGGGAAGTCAGTACAAGTAGAGAGCTGGCTTCTATAATCTGGGTTCTGGAAGCTATTTATATACTGTGGTATATTTGAGAAGTAAAATCTATTAAGATTATAGCAGTTTTTACTATGCCTCCATCATCTCTGAGTATAGATCAATGCAGAAGAATTTTGCAGGTATGCAGTAGGCTGGGATGAGCCATTTTTGAGCCTATATTTCTGATAAGCCACATATTAATACCACAAGTGTGTTTCTGGACTCTTGCAAAGCCTTATATCTAGTCTCTTTGCTTTCCTTTGCCCAGGTCCTCTGGCACGCCGCCCCTAAAACTACCTTTCAAGAACATAGACTTTACTTTAAAACCCTCCATGAATTCTTTACCTCTCTATAGGGAGTATATACATTAATATGTGCCATTCAGTCAGTTAATCTGGGCAGACTCACTATTTCCTCTGCCCTACCCCACACTGGGCTTCCCTGGTGGCTTAGTGGTAAAGAATCTGCCTGGAATGCAGGAAACCAGGTTAGATCCCTGGGTCAGGAAGATCCCCCTGGAGAAGGGAATGTCTACCCACTTCAGTATTCTTGCCTGGAGAATTCCAAGAAGAGCCTTGTGGGGTATAGTCCATGGGGTTGCAACGAGTCCGACAGGACTGAGCAACTAACACTGTCACTTCCATATCCCCACTTTAGGTTCTGTTTCTGAATCACAGTGCATCCCCAAGAACCCCATCTATGGAACGTCCTTTTCTCCTCTGGCTCTGTCCAGCCAAGTTACACCTGACTTCTGAGAAGGAGCTGAAATGTTACCACTTACAGGAAGCCCTCCCAGCTACATCTCAGCCCTCACCAGCCCCAGCAAATGTTCAAACAGACACACAGATACATACTGTAGAAATAAGAGTATTCTGTACTTCCTCAGGCCTTTGTTCATACTTCAGGGAACGATGGTCTTGCTTTTGTTTGGGTGACTTCCCTTTGTTTTGCCTTGATTGGTAGAATCTCTGAAAATCTCGAAGAACTGAAAAATTCCTTTGGGTGCTTCTGGAGGGTTAGTGGGTTTCAGTGCGTCTAAACTACTCATAATGGGGACTGTTATATGAAAGGTGACTTGGGGGAGCACAGAAAATGTGAATGGAAAGATCTTTAGAGTCCATCTATGTATTAACACACACTCTTACTTACTGAGTTCAGCAAGCCTTTATGGAGCCGCATTTCTGTTGTGCATCGTGCAGGCCTGGAGCGGACCTGGTGCCCACCCGGCCTGCCACCTTCCCTCCTGGAGCCCAGGGCCCCGGAAACAGTGGTGCTGCCTTGATGGGTGGGCAGGCTGCAACCACACTGCGGCCTTTACTAGTTCTTTAGTTAGAAGATGAAATTCTTTGTGTTTTATTTACCTTGATCTCCTACGTTGACTTTAACAAATAGTCATTAATAAGAATGGTAACGACTTCTTTGCACATGGAGGTGATTAATAAACAGCTGATGATGGAAGGATAGAGGGAGAGAGAGATTGAGTTGGACAGAGGGAGGTCTCATGGTTACCAAACCATCTAAATCTTCTGGTCCTAACTAGAAAGAAATCATGGTCTTCTTCACATCAAAAGATGGTACTGCAAACTCTTGCAACACTGGCACCCAAACCAGTGTAAGAATAAAAATAAGACCAAAATGAAATAAACTAAAACCCCTTGCAAAGAGCTTAAGTATCCGAGGGAAGCATTCCCTGATGATTCCATCATCATTCTGATGATGTAATTGCTCAACCTGTTTAGCCCTTGTTGTTCAGTCGCTCAGTCGTGTGAGACTCTGCAACCCCATGGACTGCAGCACGCCAGGCTTCCCTGTCCTTTACCATCTCCCGGAGCTTGCTCAGACTCGTGTCCATCGAGTCAGTGATGCCCTCCAACCATCTCATCCTCTGTCGTCCCCTTCTCCTCCTGCTTTCAATCTTTTCCAGCATCAAGGTCTTTTCAAATGAGTCAGCTCTTCACATCAGGTGGCCAAAGTATTGGCATTTCAGCTTCAGCATCAGTCCTTCCAATGAATATTCAGGATTGCTTTCCTTTAGGATGGACTGTTTGAATCTCCCCCTACATGGGCCTTTTTCTTAAGCGACTTCAAAAACACATTCTCTTGGGGTTTGCATGCCTAGGAAGCTTTGGAGATTAGATGGAGGGAAACAGTACATTTAAGAGGACCATAATTGTCTCTCTTGCCTTTTTTCCCCCTTTCCTATGGGGCTCTAGAAACTTCAGGGTCTTATCTAATGCCAAGCAATGCGGGGGATAAAGACCTACTTGCGTCATAAAAATCCCACTGGAGTTGGCAGTGTTGAGAGCTGGAGGTGGGAAGGAAGAGGAAAAGCAGCTTGCAGTGTTGATTGAGACAACAAGCACACAGAGAAGACCCTGGAGGCTCTTCCAGCAAGCGCAGAGGGAGCTGAGCGGTGGGCCTGATTCAGAAGGATCAGAGCACCGCGGGAGCCTCTGCTGGGCTCTGCTCATTACAAACTCAACTGCCAGGGTTTGAGCGCAGCAAGCTCACCCCTCAGGCGCATGTGGTCTTTGCAGAGGACAAATGCGAATTCTCCTTCCTCTCCCTGGTGTTTCTTTACCTGTCCTCCAAGAACCCGGGGAAGGGGAAGATTATTGGAGATTGGGGAAATATTTTCCGCACTCTGTTTTATCCTGTTCTGTCTCAATCATCTCAATATTAAAAAAGTCGATTTAGAGGAAGGCTAGCATAAAGAAAAGAACAGCTAAGCTGCGAGGGCTGTTAAAATTTTAATTCGCTAACCCCTTTCTCCCCCTCTCTATTTATTATCTATTTTCAAGGCCATTCAAAAGGCTTCGCCTGGTAGCCAAACTAGGGGGAAAGCAGGAGCAAGTTCTTAGAAAAATTTTCTAGGAGGCAAGAATGAGATTAGCCAGGAAACATTTAGCATTGAAGGGAGACGTGCAAGTATTAGAAATGATGACGCGGTGGTCGCTGCAGACACAGCTCTCTGGCTACGCATCCTGGGGCTTTTATTCCTCTGACCCTGGCCGAGCCTCCCTGGCGGGACACCCCTCAAGATCTAGGCCCGTGAATGTGTACTGCCTGCTTCCAGAGCAGCAGCTTTTTTTTTCCACTTCTCCTGAGGCAGTGAATTTCACCTGTGCCCTCAGGTGATGGGATTTGTTGCTCTTCTTCCAAAAGCTTCAGGCTTTCCTTCTGGCGGGGGGTGGGGAGAACGGTCCAGCAGGGCCCTGCGCTTGCTCGCAGCCGGGCTCCTCCCTGCCCCTATGTCTCCCCAGCCACGAGCCTCCTCCATTCTAACCCCCAGCTCATCTTCCTACAAACACCTTAATTAAGTGGAGAAGGAGCCTGCGAAAGGGTACACATTCTCCTTGGGCCTCCGGCGACGAGTTTTACATTGTCACGCTGGCCCACGTTCAGCCTTTAGCAATTTGTTTAGACTTTTAGCTGATTTGTCCATCTGAGTATGTGGTGCCCAGTAGCATCTCTCCTCGGTGAACAGGTGTGTGCATTCTTCTTCTCCCTGGAGGGTCCTGTCTTCCCTTACAGTCTGGGTTACTTGTAGGTTTGTAACCTCAGCTTTCTGGTACAATCGAGACAGTTGTCAGCTTGCAAATTGTCTAGTGTGTCTGTATGTGTCTGTTAGTGTGGTCATAGATGGCCGCTGTTCTTTTCAGCTTTCTACATCCTACGAGGAAGATCTACATCCTACAGAGAAGACAGTCAACGGATGTGTTCACTGAACTCAGTTTCAAGGCTTCTGTTTTGAGGGGATGCTCTCAGATTGTGTTTCATCCAGCAGAGAGTGATTAGCGGGTGGCTTGGCCAGCAAGCCCATTGGTAGAGAAAGTAGAAACGTCTGAACTGATGATAAATGGTCTAAGGGGAAAACTTAAAATATTCTCAGGGCAGGCATTTGGGAGCAAGGTAACATTTCGTTGGTATTACTCCAGAGCCCAGAAGTAAAGGGTGGAGATTCCAGAGAAGCAGATTTCTGCTTAGTACAAGGTGAACGTGTTCTGAGTCGAGAGAGCTCTTAAAGCTGGATGGAGTGTGTTTTTGAGGTCATGATCTCGCCCTGTGACGATGAAAATGGTAGAGTTGAGTTTGTGTGAAAATTTGACAGAATATTTTTAAAGCTAGCTTTAGTGTTCAGCTAAGAGTTTGAAATAGATGAACTGTGGCATGCTTTAACCACTTATAGGGAATCAACTCCATTTCAGCCTCTCTTTAAAGTTCATTCTTAGTTCCGGAGTAAGAACCCACCAGCTTTAAATTCCTTGCTTATGTGGTTAAAGAAAGTTATGACTTTTAAAGACAAAGTATATGCACCACAGTCCTGAGCACTTGGCACAAAAAGCTGGGGTGTTTTTTGATGTGATTCAAAACAAGTATTACAAATCTTTGGTAGTGTTACGGGTGTTTTCTACTTGGACTGGAATCTTTATCAAAATGTTTAGAAGTAAATAGTAAAATTGAAGACAAGATAATGATGAGTTAGTCCAGCAAAAGTAACATAAATTTGTGCAAGAGTAACTTGAATGACTTTTTAGGGCTCAAATTAAAGAGATCCCAAAAGGTCAACATCATTTGGTTTTGAGGAGAGAAAAAGGGAGCAATTATATTAGCTGATGCTGTTCAGGTGTGAATGTATGCCTAACGCGAAACACAGGTGAAACATACATGGTTACTTGAAGAAGAAGGGAAGCTGCGGTATTCTGTGGTGTCTCAGTAAATCAGTAACTCACACTGAACACATCAGAACCAGGAAAATCCAGTTGGGAAGAGGAGACCGTCTGGAGACAGGCCTCATGAAAGCAGAGCTCCGGGTGGTGTCAGAGCAGGTGTGTGGCCTGTGGCTTTGGTTTTTGAAGTGGCGTGTTGTGTACCAACTCATGATTTCTGGGCAAAGAATGGAGGTGATTTGCTGGTAACTGTAGGTCTTCTATTTAGAAATCATGCTGTCGGAGCAAAATTAGGCTTCTGTGATAGTACATCTGGTTCCTGCCTCACATGTGTTCTATGTTGAAAGATGAAATAACAAAATACCTCTTCTTTAAAATGTCATGAAGAGGAAGGACACTTCAATCCAGGTCAGTATGTACACAGAGGCGTTGGTGGCACTGATGTAACGTAAGCAACACTTAGCTCCGACCTCTCATTTCCCATTTCTGTGCTTGTTCCTCTGTGTTCTCCTTTCATCCTCTCCATCAGAATCCTCTCTCCTTATGTGGCTCCTGGCGGTTCCTTGTTTACCATTTGGAAGTAGTGTTGGGTTTATAAAGACCAACTTGGCAGATTTATTAGCGCTGAGAAGGGGGATGAATGGCAGATCTTTAGAGGACATTACTGTACCTCCTCTAAGTCTGAAACAGCTTCTACTCAAAGCAGTGAACTTAATGTCTTGTCTTTACTTTGTTTCAAAGCGCAAAACCCAGCAGTGTGAATAACTAATGTGTACAATATCAAGGGAATTTGTTAATTTTTCTGCTACCCTTCTGTCCTGCATTTTGAGTGTCTCTCTGCTCTCCACACTTCCTCAAGAACAATTCCTAAAGAATCTCCAAAATGAAATTGGGGGAAGAAAATGAAAATTGATCTAGTTTGCTAATTTTACTGTATTTTTTTGAGTATATATAATTCACAATATTGTGCTAGTTTCAGGTGGCTAGCATAGTGATTCAGTATTTTTTTAAGATTATATTCTGTTATTATTGTAGGTTATTATGGGATAATAGGTATAATTCCTTGTATTATACAGTGTATCTTGTCACTTATTTATTTTACTCATAGTAGTTTGTTTCTTAATCCTAGCCATAAAAAGGAATGCATTTGAATCAGTTCTAATAAGGTGGATTAACCTAGAGTCTTTTATAAGAGTGAAGTAAGTCAGTAAGAGAAAGATAAATATCATATTCTAATGTATATATACGGAATCTAGAAAAATGGTACAGAAGAATTTATTTACAAGGGAGCAATGGAGAAACAGATGCAGAGATTAGACTTATGGACATGGGGAGAGATTAGGAGAGGGTGAGATGTATGGAAAGAGTAACATGGAAACTTCTATTACCACGTGTAAAATAGAGAGCCAAAGGGAATTTGCTCTATGGCTCAGGAAACTCAAGCAGGAACTCTGTATCACCCTATAGGGGTGGGATGGGGAGGGAGATGGGAGGGAGGTTCAAAAGGCAGGGTGAATATATGTATACCTATGACTGATTCATGTGGAGGTTTGACAGAAAACAAAATTCTGTTGAACAATTATCCTTCAATTAAAAAATAATTAACTAATTAATCCCATACCTTGACCTCACCCCTTCCCTTTGCCCCTTGGGTAACCCCCCTGGTAACTAGATTCTTGGCTATGTCTGTGAGTCAGTTTGTTTTGTGAATATGTTCATTGTATTTTTTAGATTCCATGTATGAGTGATAATCATGTAGTATTTGTCTTTTTCTGTCCAGCATGTTTCACTAAGCATAATATTCTCTAGGTCCATCCATGTTGCTGCAAATGGCAGCATTTCATTCTTTTTATGGCTGAATAATAATTCTTTTTGTGTATGTATCAAATCCTCTTAAGCGAATCATCTGTTGATGGCCACTTGCATTGCTTCCGTGTCTTGTCTGTTGAAAATATTGCTGCTATGGACTTTGGAGTGTATGCATCTTTTCGAATTAGTGTTCTCATTTTTTTTTTTTTTTGGTATATAACCCAGAATTGCTGGGTCATGTGGTAGTCCCATTTTTTTTAAAGGAATCTGCATACTATTTTGCCACCAACAGTATACATGGATTCCATTTTTGCACATCCTCTTAAACATTTGTTATTTAAAGACTTCTACAAAATTTTATTTTTAATTGGAGAATAATTGCTTTCCAATATTGTGTTAGTTTCTGTAGTACAGCATTGTGAATTGGCTCTAAGTGTACATGCATCTGCTCCCTCTTGAGCCTCCCTCGAACACCCATCTTCCCACCTCCCCCATCCCGCATCCTTCCACCCGTCTAGGTCATCACAGAGCACTAGGCTGAGCTCCCTGTATCATACGACAGCTTCCCACTGGGCTGCCTATTTTATAGAGGTAATGTATTTGTCTCAGTGTTACTCTCTCAGTTCATCCCACCTTCTCCTTCCCCTGCTGTGTCCACAAGCCTGTTCTCTATTCCTGCCCTACAAATAGGTTCATCAGTACCATTTTTCTAGATTCCAAATGGTATGTGTCAGTATATATTTCTTTTTCTGACTTCACTCTCTATAAACCAACAGGTTCTAGGTTCATTCACCTCAGTTCAACTGATTCATTCTCATCCCTTTTTTATGGCTTAGTAATAATCCATTGTGTTTATGTACCACCACTTCTTTATCCATTCATCTGTCAGCGGACATCCAGGCTGCTTCCCTGTCCTGTCTATTGTAAAGAGTATGCCAATGAACATTGGAGTACATGTGTCTCTTTGAATTGATGATTTTCTCAGTGTATATGCCCAGGAGTGGTATTGCTGAGTCATATGGTAGTTTTATTCCAAGTTTTTAGAAAAATCTGCATACTGTTCTCCATAGTGGCTGTATTGATTTACATTTTCACCAGAAGTGCAAGAGGGTTCCCTTTTCTCCACATCCTCTCCAGCTTTTATTGATTGTAGACTTTTTAACGATGGTCATTCTGACTGATGTGAGATGATACCTCATCACAGTTTTGATTTGCATTTCTCTAAAAGTGAGCAATGTTGAGAATCTTTTCATATGTTTATTGGCCATCTGTAAGGCTATTTATAGACTTTGATTGTAGCCGTTCTGACAGGTGTGAAGTGATGCCTCATTGTTTTATAGTTCTAGTGTATAGGTCCTTTACCTCCTTGGTTAAGTTTATTCCTGTGTGTGTTTTGGTATCTTTTTAAATAGGATTTAAAAAAATTCTGATTTCATTACTGGTGTATAGACATAAAACAGATCTGTGTTTATTAATCTTGTATTCTACTAACCTTGTGGAATTCATTAATTAATTCTAGTAGTTTTTGGCTGAAGGCTTTATTGTTCTCTATGTGTAGAGTATCATGTCATCTGCAAATAGTGACCGTTTTCTCTCTTTCCAATTTGGATACACTTTATTTTTTTCTGACTGACTGTTGTGGCTAGGACTTCCAATACCATTTTAGGGAGAAGTGGTGAGACAGGTCTTCCATGTTGTTTTTTTCTGAATTTAGCAGAAAGGCTTTCACATTTTCACCATTGAGTATCATGTTGGCTGTGTGTTGGTCATAAATGGCTTTTATTATGTTGAGATTTGTTCCCTCTGCTGCTAAGTCATTTCAGTCGTGTCCGACTCTGTGTGATCCCATAGATGGCAATCCACCAGGCTCCCCCGTCCCTGGGATTCTCCAGGCAAAAACACTGGAGTGTGGTTTACCATTTCCTTGTTCCCTCTAGACCCACTTTAATGAGAGTTTTTTGTTACAAATGGGTGCTGAATTTTATCAAGTGTTTTTTCTGCATCTATTGAGATGCTCATGTGGATTTTCTTTCCTTTTGTTAATGTGGTATATCACATTGATTGATTTGCCTATGTTGAGCCATGCTTGTGACCCTGGGATAAATCCATCTTGATCGTGATGATCCTTTTGATTTTTGTGGATTTGGTTTGCTACTATTTGTTAAGGATTTTTGCATCTGTATTTATTGAAGATACTGGCCTGTGATTTTCTTTTTTGCAGTGTTTTTGTTTTGTTTTGATATCAGGATAATAGTAACCTTGTAGAATGAATTTGGGGGTATTTCCTCCTCTTCAGTTATCTGGAATAGTTTGAGAAGGATTGATATAAGTTCTTATATATATATATATGTTTGGTAGAATTCTTCAGTGATGCTGTCCAGTCCTGGACTTTTATTTGCAGGGAGGGTTTGCTTTTTGTTTTACTTGCAGATTCTGTTTCACTTCTGGTGATTGGTCTGTTCAAATTCTTTATTCGGGACCCAGTCTTAGCAGGAGGTATATTTTTAAATTTTTTCCATTTTTTCTAGATTGTCAAGTTTGTCGCATAACTGTTCATAGTATTCTCTTATTTTTCTGTATCTTTGTGGTATTGGATTTTATTCTTCCTATGTCATTAACCTATTTTGTTTGAATCTTCTCTTTTTTCTGCTTGGTGAGCCTAGATAAAGATTTATTACTTTTGTTTATCTTTCAAAAAAGCCAGTTCTTTCATTAATTTTTTTCTACTTTTTATCTCTGTTTAGTTATTTCCTCTCAGATTTTTCTTTTTTTAGCCTACTTTGGGCTTTGTGTATTCTTTTTCTAAATCTTTCAGGTGCTAGAGTAGGGTGTTGGTTTGAGACTTTTCTTCTTTTTTTTTTTTAGGAAAGCCTGTATCACTGTGAGCTTTGCTTTTAGAACTGTTTTTTGTTGCATCCTGTAGATTTTAGAAAGTTGTGTTTTAATTTTTATATTTCTCCAAATGTTTTTAAATTTCCTCTTTGAGTTCATCTTTGACCCATTGGTATTTTAGTGGAAAGCTGTTTGGTCTCCACATATTTATTCTTTTTATCTTTCTTTGTGTAGTTGATTTCTAGTTTTGTACCACTGCAATCAGAAAAGATGTTTAATATATTCTATTCTCTTAATTTTTGTTGAGGCTTGTTTTATGGCAGCTCAGTATGTGATCTCTTCTGGAGAACATACCATGCATGCTTCAAATGAAGGTGTATTCTGCCCTTATAGATGTGCTAGCCTGTAGATATCAATTGAATCTAACTGGTCTATTCAGTCATTTAGGACTTCTGTTGCTTTGTTGATTTTCTTTCTGATGATCTGTTGACACATTGATGCCAGTGGGTGTTAAAGCCTCCTACTATTATATTACTGTCAATTTCTGCTTTATATCTGATAGTATTTGCTTTGCATATTCAAGTGTTTCTATATATACATATATATTATACCATCTTCTTATATTGATCCCTTTATCAGTATATAATGTCCTTATTTATCTTTTGCCATCGTCTTTGTTTTAAAGTCTGTTTTGTCTGATGTGGTCTTGCTACCTCTACTTTCTTGTCATTGCCACTTACATGAGATATCTTTTTCCATATTCTCAGTTTTAGTCTGTGTTTCTTTCACCCTGAAGTGAGTCTCTGGTAAGAAGCATATGGAAAGGTTTTGTTTTTTGTTGTTGTTCAATCAGGCACCCTGTGTCTTTTGATAGAAGCATTTAATCTCTTGGTATTTAAAGTAATTATTGATAGGTGTGAACTTATTGCCATTTTATTCCTTGTTTTCCGCTTGTTTTTGTAGTTACTTTTTGTTCATCTCATCATCTTTTTGTTTTTCCCATTGTAATATGATGATTTTTCTGTGAAATGCTTAAGTTTCTTTCATTTTTTGGGTATCTATTGTAGGTTTCTATTTGCAGTTACCATGGAGTTTATGTATTTTGACTTATATCTATTTGTTTTAAACTGGTGATTGTTTAAGTTCAAACACATTCTGAAAGATCTACAGTTTTGATTCTGCTCTCCCACATTTTGTTTTTTTGATGTCCTATTTTACATCTTCATACTTTTCCCTTTACTGTATACCATAGTTATTGTTGTTTTTATAATAAAAAAAATCTATATACTGGCCTATTTAAGTGATTTTATATTTGCCTTTCCCACTGGGATTTTCCCTTTCCTGTGAATATTTGCTGCTTTTCCAGTTAGAGAGGATCCTTCAATATTTTCTTCTATAGTAGTATTAGTATTGCTGAATTATTTTTTTTTTTTTTTTTGCTTGAGAAATTCTTTATCTCTTATATTCTAAATGATAATCTTCATGGGTAGAGTATCCAAGATTGTAATTTTCCCCTTTAGGGGTTTTTAAATATATCATGCCATTCCTCTCTGACATGCAAATTTTCTGCAGAGAAGTCAGCTGATAGTCTTATGTGGATTCCCTCATATGTGACTCTGTTTTTCTCTTGCTGCCTGTAGAAATTCTTTAACTTTTGCTATTTTGATTACAATTTGTCTTCATTTGTAGTTTATTTGAGTTCATCTTGTTTGGAACCCTCTGTGCTTTTAGATTTAGTAAGTTTTCAGCCAAAATTTCCTCAAATGCATTTTTGATCCCCTTTTCTTTTCCTTTTGGATTTCCTGTTATGTGTATGACCTATAAATCTCATATGTTCCTTTTAATTATTTGTCTTTCTGTCTGCTTTTTTGGGGCCTCATCACAGCTTTCAAGATCCTAATTTCCCAACAAGGCATTGAACCCAGGCCCCCTGCACTGGAAGTACGGCGTCCTAGCTATGGGACTGTCAGGGAATTCCTCTGTCTGATGTTCTGATGGGTGATTCGCATTATTTTATCTTCTTAGATCTCTTATGCATTATTCTGTGTCATTTAGTCAGCTATTCATGACTTCTAGAGTGCTTTTTATCTTAGAAATTGAGCTATGTATTTTTGATTGGGTCTTTTTTATAGTTCCTAGTTTTTTGTTAAAATGTTCTGTGTTTATATTGATATTCTCTCTTAATTCAGTTAGCATGTTTGTTACCAACTTTCAGAACTTCGGACCTGGAAGGCTGATTTTCTCTGTTTGATTTTATGTCTTTTCAGGGGTCCATTCTTGCTCTTTCAATTGGGAGTTATCCCTCTGCCTTTTCAATTTATTAAATTTATCTCTATAAATTTAGATGAAACAGTTATCTGTTGTGGTCTAGAAGGGGGGTTCTTACCGTAAAAGTGTTCCTATGTTGACTGTGTGTGCCGAATATTTTTGGCGTGAGGACTGGATTTAATGTGGATGTGAGCCACATCTTGCCCCAGTGTGTGCTGGCCATTGTTGCTTTGATGGGGATTTTGCCTGGTGTTGGAGGACCTGAGGCCTGCACAGGGTGTCAGATGGCACTTTCTCTCAGCTCAGTGGCAGTCATCACCTTGTTCAGAGTGGGGTCAGCTCACAAGGCTTCTTCAGCCTTTCTGCTCTCCCAGAAGTTCTCCCAGCACCAAAGGTGCACAGGCGATCAGGACTGAGACACACAATCACCCTGAGTCACTTTCCAGGGTGAGAGACTCTCCATGTGGTCTTTCTTGTCCTCTTAGACCCCTTTCAGGGGCACAAAGCTGGATTCAATGTTTCCCCCCGCACCACCCATCTTATCCAGTTACTGGAGAAGGAAACGGCAACCCACTCCAGTGTTCTTGTCTGGAGAATCCCATGGACAAAGGATCCTAACAGCCTCAGTTGAGTTCAGTTCAGTTGCTCAGTTGTGTCTGATTCTTTGCAACCCCATGGACTGCAGCATTCCAGGCTTCCCTGTCTGTCACCAGCTCCCAGAGCCTACTCAAACTCATGTCCATTGAGTTGGTGATGCCGTCCAACCATCTCATCCTCTGTCGACCCCGTCTCCTCCCGCCTTCAGTCTTTCCCAGCATCAGGGTCTTTTCCAGTGAATCAATTCTTCTCATCAAGTGGCCAAAGTATTGGAGTTTCAGCTTCAGCATCAATCCTTCCAATGAATATTAAGAACTGATTTCCTTTAGGATCCTGCCTGATGAGCTGTAGGATCACAAAGTGTTGAACATGACTTAATGACTGAGCATACACCCAGTTATATCCTTCTTGCAGTCTTGGTTGTAGAGGAGTTTTTCTGCCAATTTCCAGTTTTCTGTGAGAATTTTTATACATGTATGGTTTTTTTTATTGTGGTGGAAGTGAGCCTCATGTCCTCTACTCCACCATCTCATTCCCCCTTTTAGTTTGCTAAGTTTAGATTCCCTGGTTAGAGTTTTGATCGTGAAAGAATTTGAAGCTGCCAATCAAAATCAGATTAGTACAGTATAAATAACTTAGCGACTATGTTTCTTATTTCTACAACTTTTTGAAAATCAGAGTTTATATATGCCTACATTTTTAACAAAGAATGTTTTATTTAAACTCAGTCTAGCTTAATTTTTAATTATGTTTTTCTCATTATTTATTCGTTTAACAAGTCATTCACTGACTACCTACTATGTGTCAGGTACTGCATTAAATTTTGGGACACGTAGAAAGAGGGTAAAATACCATGTGTATTCTCACTCGGGCTCCACTATGCTAGGCACGGTGGAGATAGAGATGACTTAGATATAGTTCCTGCCTGCAAGAGTATGTATAGGCTATTATGAGAGAGAATGTAAGGAAATATAAGGGATCATTGGCTAAGTTCTGGCAATAATGTAACATTTATGACACACAGGAGACTGAGTTAAACCTATAGGATGAGACTGTCGACAGAAGAGAGAGCATTAGGTTATTGAAGTACAGTTGATGGGGCTGTGGATGTGATAGTATGTTGAATCCTGTGAGCATACACAGAGAAAAGTAAGCTAGTATTGAGTGCTCTTTATGTGATCTGCACAAATTCAAAAGGTACAGGACACACATGGGTGGTATAAGATATAGTCATTTTAATCTAAAGATTGCAACTTTGGGGTACCGAGAATAATGTACATGAAATAATTAGAAAACAATTACATGATACGAAGTGATTAGCTGCTAAATAGTGTGACTAATTCTAATGTGTTGTATGGTCTAGTAAGGAGACCAAGAAGGCTAAAGGGATCATGGTTGCTTTCATAGATGTGGTATAGGACCTTATGACATAGGAAACTAGTTGATTTGTAATGCTTTTACAAGTAATGGGTAAACTCAGAATATCAGATAGGTAAGATACTATACTCCATGAGCTTGTTTTATAATTCTTTTATCTGTATAAAATGTTTCTATGTGGTGCTCTTTTGAACATTTGCTAAAACTGAATTTTTGAAAGAATTAGCTTGTATTGTAGGTCAATGGTGGATTGACTCAACATAGGTCAGCCTTTTTAAGGATCAGAACCACTCTCTGCTTGGAGAGTACAGGAGAATACAGAAAGGTTTCTCATGGGAACATCTGAAAAAGATGCCAAGACGGGTAAATGCATTTAGACCCAGATATTGAGCATGGAGCACAAAGGTCAACAAGCATAGGGAAAGAGAGGTGTCCTCTCTCTTTGCATTTGCTAACACCCACAGTGTCACATCCTTCCTCTGAATCCCCATCTCTTTAGTGACCACGGCCACCCTATAAGTGTCTACTTCAATCACATGACAGGCAATTTTGAATTTTCGTAATTATCTGAGGATTAGCAGTGGAGTAGGCTTTGTTAGTTCCCAATTGAAGGCTCAATTTTAGAGCCATAATTGGAAAGATTTCCAGTAATTTGTGGCTCTTGCATTTAGTGGGAGGAGTAGAGGTAATTTTTGCTACTTTATTCCTTTGCTAGGTCTTTATAATCCACATTTGACAGGGGTATGAGATAATCTCTGAAAATGTGCATCTTGGACAAGGTTTTTCTTTGTGGCACCACTGCAGGGGAGGCTGGAAGTATCCTGTTCCGCTACTTGTTTACCTTCTCTGAGAATTAGCACTTTTCGTAGTATAGGACAGAGCCATTGTTGTGTCAGCATGAACTGGTGAAAGTAAGTTTTGTCCCAAATTAATCAGTCTATTTAGTTTTTAGTTTTTGATTGAGTTATTAAATAGTTGATGATTAACTCAGTATAAATGATCAAAAATAAATGATAAATTGTGCCTGTACTGTGGTGTGCCTTGTACAAACACTTGCAAAGGCACAGGTTTTGCTTTCTTCAGTTAAGATCAGAGCCAAATACTCTGACTGCCGCATACAAAACCAAGTGGGATAGAATCTTCCACTTCTATTGTATGGTAATAAGAATGCATTGATGCTGAAACAAACATATGGGATATGTATCTATTTGGGTAGATGCATGCATGATACAAAAAGCCAAGAGTCTTTGTTAAGTCAATGAAAGGTTAATCTAATTGCATACATTTATCAGTGAACTTTCATGTGACCAATATTCTTGTCTCTTTGGGAGACAAGGATAGAAAAAGATGATAACATATTTTTCCTATTTTCACTAATTTGCTTGTATGCCAGTTGGAGGTAGAATAGCAATAAGAAGAAAACTTTTTGTTTAGCAGTTTTAGACCTAAACCATTGAATGCTGAATAGAAAAATAACCAATGGCACAATTTATTAGTTTTCTGTAGAGCACTGGCTTTGTAAATCAGTGGGGCCTAAATTTTCGTCTTGATTCTGATATAATATCAAGCTGCCTTTTGTTTGTACATCTATAAAATGTAGAAGTTGGACTATATAGTAAATCTCCTGTCATGTAAAGTTTCTAAAACATCCTTCAGAGCTGTGCTGCTAGAGTTTAATGAGTATGTGCATTTTACTTGATGGAGAGATGAGCTTCATCACTGAATAAAATGGAGAAATAATTTGCTGTTAGTGAAAAACAGGGTCTAATGTGAACATAGTTTGAGGTAGAATTTGGGTTTATTATAATGTGTGACTGTTTTGCTTCTTTAATATTTAAAATTAAATATGTTGGGTGATAAACAATTTGTTATAAATGGTTAAGCAGTGATAGTGACCAGTAAATAGCACAATAGTCATCAAAGATTTGTTGTATTTCATTATTCTTTTATAAGCTTTATTTTTAAAATTCCCATTCACTTCATAATCATTTCAAGAATTTTTTTTTTTTACAAACTCTAGAATTCCACCAACCCAAAATACCTGACAACCACTATTATAGAGGATTTTAAGGTCTTTTTAAAGGTCTTGAATTTGATGATGATATATGTATCTCCTACAAATCAAAAATACCACTTCTATCCAACATATCCAGATTTCATTGCTAGAGTACCTACACTAAAGGAAGTATTTTAATATGAAGTGCTTCAAGAAGAAAGAGTATGATAAAAGATGGAAGTCTGAATCTAAAAAAGAAATAAACACACAGAAAATGGTAGCTATCAGGGTAAATATATTTTTTATTTAGTCTTTTAAAAAGTTAAAGCAAAAAAAAAAATCTAACAATGTGTTGTGATTTATAACAGATGTCCAAGTAAAATGTATGTATTTAGTAGTACAAAGTATACAATATACCTGATATACAGTATACTTTATACAATAGTACAAAGTTTTACAATATTTTAATATACCTGAAGTGGTATATTATTAATTGAAGGTAGACTTTGATGAGTTAAAAATGAATTTGTAAACCCTGGAACAAGCACTAAAAATTATTAATATGATTCCAATAGTGTAATCATTAGAAAAGGAAAAAAAGAAACTAGAATGCAAAATAAGTCAGAAAAATAGAAAAAGAAGGGGCAGATAGGACAAAGAGACAACTGGCAAACTCAAAAATTTAAATCCATATATTGATAATAATTAACTGTAAATAGCCAAAACCCTAATTAAAAGGCAAAGATTGTCAGATTAGATAGAAATGCAAGACAACTCTATACTATTTACCAATACCACACTGGTACATATACACTGTTAATATAAAGATAATTAAAAGTAAAAGAATAGGAAAAAAGATATACTTTGCAAATGCTAAACAACATGGAAATGTCTTTTAATATCACACAAAGTTGGCTTCAGAATAAGGAATATTATTAGGATCTTAAGAGGAGAAATATATAATGATAATGTTATCAATGTATCAAAAAGATGTAACTGTCCTAAATATGGAGGCATCTATAAAAATGTTTCAGAATATTTCAAAATACATCTGAAAAAATCTCAATAATAAATCCATAAGTATAGTTGTAATTTCAACACTGTCTTATTAGCTCATGAAACAAATGGAAAATCATTAAGAATATAAGACTTGAATAGTACTGTCAAACAGCTCTGATACATTACATTTATATGCTCTCCACACAATAGAATAATGTATCTTCTTTTCATATGCAGAGGGAACATTTACCAAGATAGACCACATTCTGGACCATAATGAAAATCTCGCCAATTAAAAATAAAATCCTAAATATATGTTTTATGTTTATAATGAAGTTAAAATACAAATCAGTAACAGAAGGATACTTGAACAATCTCTTTGGAAATTAAACACTATACTTCTTCCTAGCCCATATGTCAAAATAGACATAACAGGGTCTTGAATTGGATAAAAATGAAATGCAGGATACCAGAAATTATAGAATATGGCTAAAGCAATGCTTAGAGGAATATTTTTATGCTTATTAAAAATCTAGAAGTCTAAAGGTGCCACCTTAAGAAGCTAGAAAAAGTAAAGAGAGCAGAAAGAAGGAAATAGTACTCAGAAATCAATGACATTTTTAAGTGAGAGTTTTTAAACCAATGAAATAAAAAAACTTGTTCATGGAATTGATTAGATTGATGAACCACTAGCCAGACCAAAGAAGAAAAAAAGAAATCATTTACCAATACCGGGAATGGGAGAGAAAATAGTACAGATATCAAGGAGATATTATGAATAACTTTAAGGTCAATAAAAATCATGATGTAGATGAAATGGTCAAATTACTCTAAAGATACAAGTTACAAAGCTCATTACAAAAGTAGATAACATGACTTACTCTGTGTCTGCTATAGAAATGTAGTTAAAACTCTTGCCACAAGGTAAGGGTTCCTACTCTATTCATTTCTATTTAATATTTGCTGTAGTTTTTAGCCAGGGCAATAGGGTGAGGAAAAAACTAAGGAAGGCATGTGGAATAAGTGGAACTCTCAGATCCTTCTCGTTCAAATGCAAACTGACACAGCCACCTTAGAAAATTTTTTGCTGGTTCTTACAAATTTAATCATATATTTCTATGATACAGCAATCCCACTCCTAGCCAAGAGAAATCCAAACTAACATGCACATGAAACCTAGACGTGAATATGTGTAGTAATCTTACTTGTAGTTGCCCCAAATTAGAAGCAACTCAGTATCCATCAGTTGTGAAGGAATAGAAAATTATATTGTATTCATAGGATGGACTGCCCCTTGCTTCAGACTGCTTCAAGGATGTTAATACAAACAGCCTTTGAGCATAGAGGTTAAGTCTTCTTAAGCAAAAGCAGGAATGCTTATTATCTCATATAACGAAGATAATGTTTCCCTCCATGCTTATTACTCATTATAAAAGATTTTGGAATCTAAGCTCAGAGTCTCTCTCCTGTAACTTTACCCACAGTACAGGCAGGTATCCATCTGATGCGACCGCAACGCTATCCAGAACCTCACCCTGTTGAGTCCTGGAAACTCAGAAACCACGCACCGTGATCCTTTTGTCCTGTTCACGGGCGATAGCACAAGATTATTTAGCCACATATTCATTCTGCTGCTACTCAGTGCTTTTTCTCCTCCAGTTCTTCATGTAGGAATTCTTCATGTTGGGCTGCTTCCCTTTGGGTACCACATTCAGTTTTAAACGGATTTGCTCACTCTCCTTTGACTTAACATGCCTGGCTGTTTCCCAAAGACTCCGCTTCCTTTCTGTATTCTGTGGAGGAGACACTTTGCATTCCCATAACACATATACTGAGATCTGGGGATGACCTTGAAATTTAAGTTCCTTCGAAACTGATTTGTCTGTAGCCAATGTAATAATTCTTCCTCCTCTGTAACATACGCCACCCTGCTGGACCATTGATTATCTAGCAAGCTCCTGGTCATTTGAAAGCCCCTTAGTTTATGCTGTTGAAAACTCCAGTTGAAGCCAGCCTGCCTTTCTCCACATCACCTTCACTGCCAGCAGCTGTGGCAACCTTAATACTCACATTACTTCTGTAAATCCGTAAGTAGCTTGATCTTACCCGTTTGAGTTACATCCATCATGCTGCAGATGCATGGCCTCAATCTGGGCTTTATTTTGCCTGAAGAAATGCAGTACACTTGGATCATCTAAATATGTAATATGCTAGTATCCAAAGACCAAATTCTCCAAGATTTTCCCTTTTTATGCTTCTACTTTAACTATCCACCAGAGTTTTCCTGGTGGCTCTGATGATAAAGAATCTGCCTGCCATGCAGGAGACCCAGATTCTATCCCTGGGTCTGGAAGGTCTTCTGGAGAAGGGCACGACAACCCATCCAGTATTCTTGCCCAGAGAATTCCAGGGACAGAGGAGCTTGGGGGGCTACAGTCTGTGGGGTCGCAAAGAGTCGGACACGACTGAGCGACTAATTTTCACTTTCACAGAGATGCAGAGATCTTGTTGAAACAGTGCGTGGTTATACCTTATGTTTTTCCTCTTCTGGTGTAGCCTCAGGGTGTCTCTGGAACCATTCTTTGGATGGCCTGCTCCTCAGTGTCCTCTGGGTTACTGGACAGGAGAGTCTTCTCATTTCGCCTTATGATGCACTGCTATTATGTCACAGTAGCACGTGGCACATTTCATGTGTTTTCCTCCTCTCTTCTATAGGGATGTAGGCACAGCCAGACCTCGGGTTTTGTCCTTTTTTTTTTTTCCCCCAATGTAGTCCCAGAACCTGGAGTGGTTCAGGGACCATATGCATGACTGAACGAATACTTAGTAAATGAATTAAGAAGACTGTAGAAAGAAAGATCTCGGTTTATCCCAACCGTTATTAGTCTGTAGACAGAGGTGTCAACATGAGGTCAAGAAGACTCAAAGGTCTTTTCCTTAGGGGGGTGAGTGAACCTAGGGGAGGGTTATAAAGAAGAGTGATCAGCTCTGAATTCAATATATCAATCACAAGTATGTGATTGTGTCTCCTTGGCTTGCTCCTTGAGAAAATTGAAGCAGTTAATTGAAGGTAAGCGACATGATGAATTTCACCTATTCTGCCAGCTACAGAGTGCAGATTAGAAACCTGAGTCTTGTTGCAAATTTATTGCCTGGAGCCTTTAGCTAAACCACTGAACCTGAAAATGTTTTTTTTTCTCCCAGTACTATCATATTCCTAATTTGGAAAAAGAAGATAAACAAAAACATTTCTTTCAATCAGCACATAAACCCTCCTCCAGTTTCTGACCCTAAGCAAAACTTCTTTACCAGTGGGTCAATAATTAGAGAGGTGGGAGAAAGAGAACCAGATTTGAAATCAGAATTTTTCACTTTCTAGTGTGTAACTTTGGGCAACTCCCTCATTTTTCTCAAACTAATTTGTAAATATGAATGCAATTTTAATATGGAGTATAAATGTCAAAAGGCAGACAGCATAAGGAGAGAGATTAGAAAACTGAAAATTAGTTATACAAATATGAATTCTTTTGATATATTTGCCATTTAGTTAGCATTTTGTAAGGGTGAAAAGCAATATGTCACTGCAATGTAGTAATTGATTTTACAGGAGACTAAGAAATGTTGTCCTCTGATGTCACAATTGCTCTTTGTGTATGCATATGTAAATTCAGATGTGAATTTCAAAAGATAAGGAAATGAAAGTTTTTCTCCTGGGATTTGTAAATTTTCCTCTATTCACACTTAGCAGATTTGATATTCTGTCTTGCTTGTATTGGATGTGTCTGTTTACTGCCCTTCCTTTTCTGTTCTAATTAATGTATAATTATTTACAGAATAGAAACACTGTGACAAAAGTAAAAATATATTAACACTGTTTTCTTTTTAATTGCAGTATATTCAGCATGCAGCATTATGTTAGTTTCAGGCTTACAACATAGTGATTTGATATTTATATACATTAAAAATTGATGTCTAGTAATCATCTGTCACCATACAGTCCTATCACCATACAGTACATTAAAGTACTAACTATATTCCCTATTCTATACCTTACATCCTTGTAACTTATTTTGTAATGGAAAATTTGTATCTTTTAATTCCCTTCACTCATTCCCCCTTCTCTACCCCTGCCCCCAGCTCTGGGAACCACCAGTTTGTTGTTCTATCTTTGAATCTCTATTTTCTTTTTTTGTTTTTGTTTTTTTTTTAGGTTCCACATATAAACGGAGTCACATGGGATTAGTCATTTTCTGACTTTAATACCCTCTAGGTCCATTCATATTGAGGCAAATGGCAAAATTTCATTCCTTTTTATAGTTGAGTAATATTTCATTGTATCTGTGTGTGTGTATTTTTTTTTCTTTATCCATTCATCTATTGATTGAAACCTAGGTTACTTCCATATTTTGGCTATTGTAACTAATAGTGTGATGAACAGAAGATGTGCATACATTTTTTTAAATGAATGTTTTCACTTTCTTCAGATAAGTACCCTGAAGTAGACTTGCTAGATTGTCCTATTTTTTAGGTTTTCTTTAAGAAGTTTATTTTATATTGGAGTGTAGTTGATTAATAATGTTGCATTAATTTCAGGTCTACAGCAGAGTGATTCACTTATACATATACATATATCTTTTTGAATTCTTTTCCCGTTTAGGTTGTTAAATAATATTGAGCAGAATTCCCTGTGCTATGCTGTAGGTCCTTGTTGGTTATCTGTTTAAATATAGCAGTATGTACATGTTAATCCCAAAGTCCTTGGAAAAACCTCCCTACTTTTTCCATAGTACCTTCACCAATTTATATTCCCATCATTAGGATTCCCTTTTCTCTATATACTCTCCCACACTTACTATTTTTGCATTTCTCATAATAGTTGCTCTGATAGATGATCTCTCAATATGGTTTTGATTTGCATTTTCCTGATGATTAATGATGTTGAGCAACTTTTCATGTATCTGCTGGCCATCTATGTATCTTCCTTAGAAAAATGTCTGTTTAGGTCCTTTCTCCATTTTTTAATTGGTCAATTTTGTTCATAGTGAATTGCATGATTTCTTTATGTGAATTTGAAATCAATCCTTTAGGAGATACATGGTTTTATGGATATCCTGTCCTGATCAGTAGGTTATCTGTTCATTTTGCTGATGATTTCTTTTGCTGTGCAGAAGCTTTCAAGTTTGATGCAGTCACATTTATTTTTTCTTCTCTTTCCCTTGTCTGAGGGAAACATTCCAGAAAGCCATTGCTAAGACTGATGTGAAAGAATATGCTGTGTTTGTTTTCTTCTAGGAGTTTTTGTGTTCCAGGTCTTAGATTTAAGTCTTAAATCCATTTTATGTGAATAGTTGTGTAATGTGTTAAGTATTGGTCTAGTTTCCTTCTTTTGATTATAGATGTTCATCTTTCCCAACACAGTTCATTGAAGATACTATCCTTTCTCTATCCTTTGCTTTTTGTTGTAAATTTATTATCCATATATGTGTGGGTTTATTTATGGAATCTGAAAGTCTGTTAAATTGATCTATGTGTGTGTGTTTCTGTTAATACCATGTTACTTGATTTTACCTAGAGCTTTTTAGTATAATTTGAAATCATGGAGTGTGATACCTCTAACTTTTTTCTTTTTGCCCAAGATTGCTTTGGCTCTCTGGGTATTTTTTGGTTTGAAGCAAGTTTTAGAATTTTTTGGTTCTATTTCTGTGAAAAATGTTACTGAGATTTTGATAGTGAATGCATTGAATCTATAGATTGCTTTAGGTAACAGGGACTTTTTAACAGTATTAATTTTGCAATCCGTTGACACAGATCATCTTTCCATTTTTTTATATCTTTTTCTGTTTCTTTCAACAGTGTTTTCTTGTTTGTTAGTGTTCATTCACCTTCTTGGTTAAATTTTTCCTCTAATTTATTTTCATTGCAATTCTGTTTTTTCTTCATTGGATTGTTTTCTGAATCTTGTTCTACTAGTTTTTCGTTAGTGTATAGAAATGAAGCAGAGTTTTGCATGTTGATTTTGTATCCTACAACTTCATTTATTATTTCTGGTGGACTCTCTAGTGTTTTCTATACATAAAATTATGCCATTCATAGTGACAGTTTTGCTTTCTCCTTTCCAATCTGGATGCTTTTTACTTCTTTTTTTGCCTAATTTTCCCAGCTTGGATTTCTCACACTATGTTGAATAAAAGTGGTGAGAGTGAGCAACTTTCTTTCTCACCCTGGATTGCTTTTAGTTTTTCACCATTGAATATGATATTAGTTATGGGTTTGTCACATATGACCATTATTATGATGAGGTACAATTCATTGTATATTGAGTTTCTTTTCATAAATGGATTTTAAGCCTTGTTGAATGCTTTTTCTGCATCTATTAAGATGATCATAGGATTTTTAGTTAATTTGTTAATGTAGTGTGTCACATTGATTTATCTGTGGATGTTGAAGCATTCTTGCATACCCTGCAATAAAAATCATAGGGTCATGGTGTGTGATCCTTTTAATGTATTGTTGAATTAAGTTTGCTAATATTTTGCTGAGGATTTTTGCATCTATGTTTCTGAGAGATACCAGCCCATATCTTTCTTTTTTGTGTTGTCTTTGTTTAGTCTTGGTATCAGGGTCACGTTGTCCTTGTAAAATGGTATCAGGTAACACTGTCCTTGTAAAATAAGTTACAAAGTGTTCCCTCTTATTCAATTATTTGGAAAAGTTTAGGAAAGATATGTACTAACTTTTCTTTGAATGTTGGACAGAATTTACCTGTGAAGTCTGTCTGAAGACAGGCTTACCTGTGAAGTCGCAAGACTCTTGTTTTGGGGGAAATTTTTGATTCGTGTTTCAATTTCCTTACTATTGATTGATTCTGTTCAGATTTTCTGTTTCTTCATAATTCAGTCTTGGAAGAGTGGTATGATTCTAAGAATTTATTTCTTTTAGATTATTCAGTTTGGTGCATAGCTCTTCATAGTATTCTCTGAAAATACTTTGTATTTCTATGGTATTCATTGTGGTTTCTCTCATTTCATTAAGATACTACTTATCTGAGACTTCTCTATCTTTTTCTTACTGAATCTGGCTACGGGTTTGTCAGTTTTATTTGTTTTCTCACAAAACAAGCTAGGTTTGTGTGTGTGTGTGTGTGTGTGTGTTTAATCTCATATTGTCTTTGTAGTCTCTATTTCATGTATTTTCACTCTGATCTTTATTATTTCCTTCCTTCTATTGATTTTGGGGTTTGTTCTTCTTTTTCTAATTTCTTTGAGTATAAGTTTAGATTATTTATTTGAGATTTTATATGTTTGTTTCTTGAGTTATGCCTGTGTTGCTATGTATAATTGACCACTGAATAACATAGGTTTGAACTTTATAGGCCCACTTATTCACAGAGTTTTTTTTTTTTTTTTTTAATTGAGTACTATAGCACTACATGATCCACAGTTGGTCGAGTCTATGAATGTAGAACCATAGATATGATGGACCAACTGTAAAGTTGAACATGGATTTTAAACTACACTGGGGATTGGCACTTACTTTCTGCTTTTGCTTAATCCTATAGGTTTTCGTATGTCATGTTTTCATTTCACTTATCTTCAGCTTTAAAAAAAATTTCTTCTTTGATATCTTTATTGCTTCAGTAGTTCAGTAGCATGTTGTTCTGTCTTCACATATTTGTGACTTTTCCAACCTTTTTGAAGTTCTGTTTTTTTTGTTTTGTTTCATACCATTCTGATTAGAAAAGATGCTTTGTACGATTTTAGTCTTCTTAAATTTATTGCATATTATTTTGTGCTGCTGTATATAGTCTGTCCTCGAGAACAACCCACGTGCATGTGAGAAAAAAGGTTATTTTGCTGTGTTTGAATGGAATGTTTTATATGCATCTATTAAGTCCACCAGGTCTGATTTTTCATTTAAGTCAGTATTTTCTTGTTGGCTTTCTGTCTGGAAAATCTGTCCATTGATGTAAGTAGGGCGTTAAACTTCCCTACTATTACTATGCTGCTGTCAGTTTCTACCTTTATGAGTGTTAATAATTGCATTATATATTTTGACACACCTGGGTTAGGGGCATATATATTAATAACTTTTACATTTTCTTGTTGAATTGATCCTTTATTGGTATACAATATCCATTTTGGTCTCTTGTTACCATTTGTGGTTTGAAGTCTGTTTTATCTGCTATGAGTATCAGTACATCTATTTTCTTTTGACTGAAATATTCTTACAGTATCATTTTTCATCTCTTCACTTTCTTTTTTGTCTTTAGAGCCGAGTCTCTTGGAGAAAGCATGTGGTTGGTTTAATCCAACCAGTCACTATCTTTTGATTGGTGAAATCAGTCAATTTACATATAGGATATATATTGATAGATGGGAGCTTAGTATTGCCATTTTATCTTTGTTTTTTTGTTTGCTTCACATTTCCATTGTTTCTTTTTCCTTGTGTTGGTGATTTTGTATGATGTCTTTCTCATTTTCCTCTTTTTTATTTTTTATGTCTCTGCTCTAGATTTATGTTTTGTGGTTACCATGAGGATTTTGTAAAATGTCTCATAAATGAAATGGTCTTTTTTCTGCTGATGTCATTTTATCTTCATTTGCCTATAATAATTCTATCCTCTTCTTCTCCTTTTACATTTTTTGTTGTCACAAATCACCCCTTTAATGTTGTGAGTTTATTTCAAACTTGAACTAGATACTGTTAACTTTTTACTGTGTTTTTCTCCTTAATCTTTATGCTATACTTAACTGTTTAACAATATATCCTGATACAGAGCTGCATTTTCTGATTCTGCGTGTCTACTTATTATGTAACTCTAAGTTTTATGTACTTTTGTGTTTTCATTTCAGGTAGAAGTGCTCCTTTCAGGATTTCTTTTAAGGCTAGTCTGTTGGTGATTAACTCCCTCAACTTTTGATTGTCTCAGAAAGCCTTTGTTTTTCCTTCATATGTGAAACATAACTTTGCTGAACAGAGCATTCTTGGCTGAAAGTTTTCAATTTTTAATGTTTTGAGTATTTCATCCCACTTCTAGCTTGTAAGGTTTCTGCTAAGAAATCTCCTGATGATAGCATAATGGGATTTCCTTTGAACTTTACCATCTTTTCCCCCTTGGCTGCCTTTAAAACTCTTTGCTGTTGACTTCTGACAGTTTTAATATAATGTGTCTTGGAGAAGGTCTTTTTTTGTTGAGATGATTAGGTATATCTTAGCCTCATGGACTTGTCTCTCCATTTTCTTCTCCAGGTTTGGGAAATCCTCAGCTCTTACTTATTGAATAAAGTCTCCGATCCCCTCTCCCTCACTTCTCCTGAGATATCCATTATCCTTATGTTGCCCTTTCTACTGGAGTTGGATAGTTCTCATGAATTTCTTCACTTTTTATATCCTGTTTCTCTCTCCTCTGTCTATATAATTTCTATAATTCTATCTTGAGCTCACTAATTCTTTCTTCTATATGGCCTGCTCTATTTCCAATGCTTTCTAATGCCTTCTTCATCTCATTTACTGAGTTTGTCAGCTCCAGAATTTGTTTGGTTCTTCTTTAGACTTCTCATCTCTTTGGTGAAATTTCCCTTCTGTTCGTTAATTTCATTTCTGAGCTCATTTAACTGCTTTCCTAAGCCTTCTTATGGCTTATTGCATTTATTCATGACAACTATTTTGAATTCTCTTTCAATCAGATCACAATATTTTGTGACTATGCTTGATTTCTAAAGAATTGTCATTTTCTTATTGTGATAGCATGTTACTGTGTTTTTTCCTGGTGTTTTATGACTTGTTTCTCTGCTGACACATTTGAAATAGTGAACACCTTTCTTTAGGTAAACCTTTTATTATTTGATTCAACAATTCAACAGATTGGTAATCAGAACCATTTCTTCTGTTTTTCAGTAGGTGGCGGTATAGCACAAGTTTTAGTCTGCCTTGCCTGCGCTGCCTCTGGCTCCATGCAAGCATCAGTGCTTCCCCCCCTTCCTGGCCTCTGCCAGAGGGAGTGTCTCGCGCCCTCAGTCACTGCTTGTGGCTCTAGAACACTGGTGCCTTGGTACCGTCAGCGTTGCTGGTACCACCGCTGTGGCTATCGGGGACATCAAATGATGGACACCTCCGCTGCATCTGGAGGCCCTGGGGTCACAGGCACCGCCACTGTTGGGTGAGGTTAGGGGGAAGCTGGGGCTGCAGGTGTCTCTGCTAATTCTGGTGTTGCCCAGTTACCATGTGCCTCTCCACCTGGAGGGAGGAAGTCACAGGTTCCAGGGCTGCCGCTGCTGCTTGCATCCCGGTGGCCATGGATGCCGCTCCAGGAAGCTGGAGTTGGATGTGCTGTTTCCCCTGCTGTCCTGCGCTCTCTGGGCAGCTGGCTAAGCCACCATGGCGAGGGGGTGGGTATCACGGGCACCACCACTGCTGTTTCCCCAGTCCCCCCTCCTCTGTGTATTCTGGTCCACCCACCTCCAGGTGTACGGAGATGTGGATCTCTGTGGTGTCCTGGGGTGCTGGACAGAGGAACCTTTGTCGAGTTGTAGATGTTTTTACTGGTTATAGATTTGAATGGCAGAATTAAATGGAGTGTCTCTTGTGACTATGATACTGGTATTGCTCAATCCGTCCTATGTCTTTTGGTTAGAACATTTAGTTCATTTACATTTAAAGTAATTATTGATACACATATGCTTTCTACCATTTGTTAACCGTTTTCCCATTGTTTTTGGAGCTCTTGTCTGTTCCTTTCTTGTCTTGTTCTCTTGTGAGTTGATGAATTTCTTTAGTGTTACATTTTATTTCTTTTTTTTTTATCTGTCATAGGTTTTCATTTATGGTTGCCTTGAGGTTCACATATAACCTGTGTATATAAGTGTTTATTTTAAATTGATGGTTGCTTAAGTTCAAGTGCATTCCAGAGCACTACATATTTAGTCCCTCCCCACATTTTATGTTTTTGATGTCATATTTATTATTTTGCTGTCTTTGTGTTTTGTGTAACCTTTAACTACTTTGCTTATACTGCTTTTGTCTTTTACCCTTCATGCTAACTTTATAGGTGTTTGGTCCACTGCCTATACTGTATGCTTACCTTTATCATTGGGGAGTTTTTTCTTTTATATTCTTTTTGTGTGTTTCTAGTTATGGTCATTTGTTTTATATTGAAAGAAGTCCTTTCAACATTTCTCTTAAGGCTAGCTTAATGGTGATTAACTCCTATAGCTTTCACTTACCTGAGAAACTATCTTGCCCTCAATTTTGAATGCAAACCTTGCTGGCTAGAGTATTACATCTGTAAGTTTTTTTATTTTAGTGGTTTGAATATATTATGTCAATCCCGTTTGGCCTATAAAGATTCTGCTGAAAAATCAGCCGACTCTCCTAGTGGGAAAAGGGGTTCCCTTGTACTTAACTAGTTGTTTTCCTTTTCCTGATCTTAGGAATCTCTCTTTAACTTTTGGCATTTTAATTATAATGTGTCTTGGTGTTAGTCTCTTCAGGTTCATCTTTGTTGGAATTCTCTGTGCTTTCTGGACTTGGATGAATGTTTCCTTCATCAGGTTAAAGAGGCTTTCGGCCATTATTTCTTCAAACAGATTTTCTTTCTCTTTTTTCCTTTGTCCTCCTTATGGAATCTTTATAATGTGAATGTTAGTGTGCTTAATGTTGTCCTAGAGGTCTCTTAATCTAACTTTATCTTTAAAAATTCTTTTTTCTTTTTCCCTGTTCTGATTGGATGACTTCCAATATACTGTCTCCAGATTGCCAATCTATCCTTCTGCATTCTCTGTTTTTCTGCATACTCTTGATTCATTCTAGTGTATTTTTCATTTCAGTTATTATATTCTTCAGTTCTGATTGTTTTTTTTTTTTCCTCACTATTTTCTCTTTGGTGATGTTCTCACTAAGTTCTTCTGCTCTTTTAAGTTAGTGAGCACATTTTTCTGACTATCACCTTGAACGCTTTATCTTCTAAATTGCTTATGTTTGTTTAGTTCTTTTCTGAGGTCTTGTCTTGTTTTCTTGTTTGGAAGGTATTCCTTTGCCTCCTCATTTTGCCTCACTCACTGTGTTATTTATTTATTTACTTTTTCTGTGTATTCAGTATATCAGCTGTGTCTCAGTCTTGAGAGAGTGGTCTTACGATGAAGATGTCCTCTGGGGCCCAGGGGCACAACCCCCTTGGTCACCTGAGCCAGGCGTTCTAGTGAGCAGACTGCATGATGGGCAGATGGGCCATAATGGGCCATCTATGTAGATGGGCCAAAATGGCTGTGGTTGCACTGGTGAGTGAGGGTGACCCTCAGACCAACCGGCTGTGAGGCTTGGCTGTGACTCTTGCAGGCAGACTAGTGTGTAGTGCAACCCTCACCCAGAGCATGAGACCATTTATTGGGGTGTCACTGCTGGCCAAGGCCACCTGCTGGGCAGGGCGGGGCTGGATGTTTGGAGCAAGAGCTGCTTTGGAGAGGTGCTGTTGTCACTGTGGCGGCCCATAGGGTTAAAGAATAACAATATGATTTTTAAATTAATATTTTGAGTCTGCAATAGATGAGAAACGATCACTTTTAAGCATAGCATTCAGAAGGAGAAATTATATTTAGAGGATGAGTTGGCCAGCAAATAATAGTTGCAATGGTATATACTGTATTGGATTTAGAAAGATGAGCAGGAACCAGTTATGATATACAAGCTGGGTCTCAGACTTCTTATGAAAGTTGGGCCACATGATTCATGATGCTTTTCAACTTTGAAAAGTCTATGAATATGTTGTTTGGGAGAAAAGAGAATGAGAGGACATTCCTACAAGTAAAAAAAAATACAAGAGAAGTTCAAGGATGGGGTGGTTCAGTTCAGCTCAGTTGCTCAGTCATGTCTGACTCTTTGCGACTCCATAGGCTGCAGCATGCCAGGCTTCCCTGTTCATCACCAGCTCCCAGAGTTTACTCAAACTCATGTCCTTTGAGTCAATGATGCCATCCAAACATCTCATCCTCTGTCTTTCCCTTCTCCTCCTGTCTTCAATCTTTCCCAGCATCAGGGCCTTTTCCAATGAGTCATTTCTTCACATCAGGTGGCCAAAGTATCAGAGTTTCAGCCTCAGCATCAGTCCTTCCAATGAATATTCAGGACTGATTTCCTTTAGGATGGACTGACTGGATCTCCTTGCAGGCCAAGGGACTCTTAAGAGTCTTCTCCAACACCCCATTCAAAGGCATCAATTCTTCAGCACTCAGCTTTCTTCATAGTCCAACTCTCACATTCGTATATGACTACTGGAAAAGCCATAGCTTTGACTAGATGGACCTTTGTTGGCAAAGTAATGTAGTGATAGGATTATACTTTCCACAGTGGAATGGGTTTGGATAAGCTGTGTCTGTGCCAGCATTGTACAGTGTGTTTTATACAATATGGAAGATGAATCCTGGATATCCATTCTCCTCTTCTGTATTAGTAGATCCCTTATTTTGCTCAAGGTGTCCATGTGCTGAGTTACAGCATCATTTTCCTCAAACTGCTCTGGGTCCACAAGGGGCCAAATGTCCTGATGAGGCTAATGAAATATAAGTAGAAGCTGCTAGGTTAGGCTTTCCAGATGATTTTTTAAAAGAGAAAGACTCTGCAAATATCTATTTTGTTATTTTCCCCTGTGACATTTTGACTTTCTCCTTTTTTTAAGCCAGAACAATGAATCGAGGGTTGAAGTGAAAGAACCATCTTGATGTCATGGCAACAGAAGCCAACAACAAGGATGGTAGTGCAAGAACCCAGAAGGGCCCAGGATCAGAGGTAACATGCTTAACTATTTTGCTCTCCTAGTTGTCTATGTGAAGCAAATATATCTGTGTTTTTCGGTTTTGTTTTATTTTTTAGTATTTATGTATTTCGTTGTACCAGGTCTTGGTTGTGGCACGCGGGATCTTTGATCTTCGTCATGGCATGCCGGATTTTGATCTTTTTGCAGTGTGTGGGATCTAGTTCTAGTGATCAGGGATCAAACCAGGGTTCCCTGCATTGGAGTTTTAACCACTGGATCACTGGTGAAGTCTCAAATCTCTTTGTTTTAAACTACTGCAGTATAGTTTTCTCTTGGGTACGTCTGACCATAGTACTAACCAAACTCATAGTTTTGTATCATTTAATGGCCATAAAATGCCTTAAAGAGATTTCACATAGTTAAAATTGAAGTTCTGGGAGGTTGAACAGGTACGTAATATCATAGACCTGATGAAGTCATAGAGTTGGAACTTGGACTTTCAAATGGAGGTTGCTACAATTCATAGTACAGTTGATAGGTGAAGAGATGACTGTGCATGGCTAGAAGGCCCCGTTGAGAAGCCTCTCCACTTTTCCCAAGGAGGCTGTAGAGATTCAGGGCGGCAGAGAAGCTGGAGAACACCATTATCTTGTCTGATCCCTCTTCTGGCCTGAAAAGCCTGGCTAAAAAATGGCATCCCAGTTCTCAGAGCCAAGAGAAAAGGAAGTCACCTGGCTCAGAAAATAGGTCTGAGAAGGCATGTGCCTCTCTTTTCCCTGACCCTCGTCTTTGTCCGAAATGGGAATGGGCTGGAAATAGGGACTGGCCTCCCGTAGACATACAAGTACACTGAGCACCTAGGCAAAACTGAGTAAGATTAAGATTTGTAACTTTGCTAGTGAGTCTTGAAAAAATGAATCTGATTTGGACTAAAATTATACATATCAATACTTTAGGAGTCTGAAACAGATTGCTTTTCCAAGTGATTCTATACCATAGACTGAGGAGAAATATGATATCACCACTTCCACCTACACACATGAAAATAAAAACAGAAAATTAAGAAATAGTATGAGTTGTATGGGCCTTTAGTGATCTGTTTCAGAGAACCACAGTGTACAGATTCGAGATTGAGTATCAGTGAGGTGGGATGTGTGAGTGAGTTCTGAAAGCAGAGGAAGCGAGAAGAGGGGCGTGCTGACACGTCTGCTTGTTCCCATGCGCTCTCTTAACAGTCTGCAAAGCACATCGACGCTCGCCTTTTCCATAAGTCGTAAGTGTTCAGTAAATATGAGGGGCTTCCCTGAGAGCTCAGCTGGTAAAGAATCTCCTGCAATGCAGGAGATCCTGGTTCGATTCCTGGGTCAGGAAGATCCTGTGGCGAAGGGATAGGCTATTCACTCCAGTATTCTTGGGTTTCCCTGGTGGCTCAGTTGGTAAAGAATGTGCCTGCAATGTGGGAGATCTGGGTTCGATCCCTGAGTTGGGAAGATCCCGTGGAGGAGGGAAAGGCAACCCACTCCAGTATTCTTGCCTGGAGAAAGCCCATAGACAGAGGACCTGGGCAGGTCATAAAGAGCAGGGCATGACTGAGTGACTAAGCACACAGTAAATATAGAGGAAATTAATTGTGATGGATGCATAGATAGAGGTTCGTGAGTAATAAAGGTAGACAGATAGATACCTAACGAGTAATTATACACTGTTGTCCTGGTGTAATTATTAATATCCACTCCTTTTACTCTCAAAAGGGCATATATTGGACAGTAAATAATATGGTCACCAGTTGTAAGCATACACACAAAAGTGGACATCACTGAAGATTTTTTTCAAAGCATACATGGCAGAGTTGTGCAGCTCAGATCCCCTTTGAGAAGGGGCATGCTGTCCAGCTGTGCTGAATTTCAACTGACAAACTCTCTTTGTCAGGATCCTGCAGAGTTTGTGTCATGGTTTGAGAAGCTTTCAGTGACTGAGCAAGGCGTTTGTAGCTGAAGCCACAGCTTCTCAGGCCGGTCCTCATCAGTTACTCGGTATGATGATGGTACAAGGCACTCCCATCTGGCACGGGACTCCTCTGACAGACACGTTTTACCGCAGAGCTCCCTGTTGGTCTTTGTCAAGTGTGCATCGTGATCTACCAAATCTCCATCTGCTGCTAGTCCTTTTCCTGTCCTAGGAAATGTTCCCAGACAACCCAATCCCCTAATCTGCACATTTAACTTATATTCACTTATGGGCTGGAAATGTAGCAACATCAAACTATTTTAAAGAATACAAGTTCAGATCAGATGTCTAGTTATTAAATGTGATACAGTTTAAAGATCAAGGTAACATGTTCCATGGGCATCTAGCCATGGACCAGTGTGAAGAGTGGTGGACGGAGCACCTTTTCCAAGAGAAAAGATCACTTAGAACTTGAAATCTCTTTGCTAAGGGAAAACTACCCTTGAAATCCATGTTGCTCATGGTCTGACATGGACAGGAATTTTTCTTTCTTTCTTTCTTTTTCCTCTCTGCTTTGCTGCAGGAGAAAGGAAGTGAAGGCTTGAGCAGGGAATTTATAAGGGCAAATATAACCTTTGGTTTGATGCTCAGTAAGCTGACAGTTAAAGGTGTATCATGCTAGATAAATGTCAAAAGTCAAATAAAAGCCTCAATAAGCTGTCCAGAGGCTAAAATCCAGAACCCTGAAGCCATGAGAGGCGGATTAATCTTTAAAAACAAATTTTAACCCAAACTGAAACTGGCCAAGCTGAGTTAGAATGTTCTGATAAACTTGGGGTTTGAGGGGAGGGTGTGTGTGAAGAAAAGAAAGAGGAAACTAATCCAAGATGGAAAATACACCTCATTGTTCCACAATTTTTGTATTTATTTAGATCTTACTCTAAAAATAGTAGAGTGGAGCTAAATCCAATGACTATCACTGTGGGCTCTGCTGTGTCCACACTAAATTCCCATGTTGAAGTCCTTAAACCCTGGTACTTCAGACTCTGACTATATTTGAATAAGGCTCTTTAAAGCAGCAATTAAGTTAAACTGAGGTTGTTAGGAGGGATTCGAATTCAATAAGACCAGAGTCCTAATAGGAGGAGGGATCAGGACACAGACACAGGGAGGGCTGTGTGATGACACAGGGAAAAGACATCGGCCTCCAAACTCCGTGGCGACACAGGGATGGGGAGACCTTTGCAGGGGACCGCCTGCAGGTGGGAAGTCCAGTAAGGACTGTTTCCAGCAAGAATGAATTCCATGTAATACGGTACAACTGCAGTGCAGGAAGCTGGAGGAGCATTCACGTGGCCATCTGTCGCTGCTGTCCAGGTGCTCAGGCGTGTTCCATTCTTTGCGACCCCATGGACTCAGCACGCAGGCTTCTGTGTCCTTCAGAGCCTGCTCAGACTTATGTCCACTGAGACGGTGAAGCCATCCAACCGTCTCGTCCTCTGTTGTCCCCTTCTCTTGGTACTCTGTCATACCTTCTGTCCTCTTCTTTTTTCCCCTAGTCACCTTTGCCAGCCCCTAACTTAGAAGATGCATGGATAGTCTTTATGCTCATGATTAAAGTCAAAAATTCAACTGTGATGTAAATATTTCCTGAATACTACCAAGGGGTGATTTTTTTCCAAATGCCTATTTTGTTTAGTAGAGTACAGTCTTCAACTTATTACTTTCTTTGTTAGAATTAAATCTCTATAAAACGAAAACATTTCCTCATTTGGAAATGCTCATGAGGGCTTTGCTAGTCAATCTGAAAAAATAATCTGCTTAAATTTCTGGGGTCAGAAAATCTCTAAGAAAGGCTCTGTGGGTTTTTGTTCATACTAAAGAAAAAGCATGTGTGCTAAATTGATTCAGGGAGTCTTCAGATTACTCACCCATCATGTAGAATATTTAGGTGAAGTGAAGTGAAGTGAAGTCGCTCAGTCGTGTCCGACTCTTCGTGACCCCATGGACTGTAGCCTACCAGGCTCGGCTGTCCATGGGATTTTCTAGGCAAGAACACTGGAGTGGGTTGCCATTTCCTTCTCCAGGAGATCTTCCCAACCCAGAGATTGAACCCGGGTCTCCCACATTGTAGGCAGACACTTTACCTTCTGAGCCACCAGTGAAGTCCCAGGTAAAACATTTTAAGGACCAGGATTCCTTAAGAGGTTAGTAGAGTTTAAGAGCTCAACTCTCGATGAATTAACTCATCCCATAGTGGCAGCAGCACTTGACTTTTTTTATTATTATTATATTGGATTTCCTAGAAATGAGGCTCCATTGCAACCCACTATTCAGATTGGATAACAACAAATTATTTTGCCTTACCTCCTGATGTCACCTCCTGACATGCTTATGGAAGATTTTAAAAAACAGAACATGCTTTGGGATGCACTGGCCCACTCCCATGTGCTTTCTGGGCATATAGCATGATTTTCCTTTGCTTAAAGCACAAGAAAGGGCCTTCAGAATTCAAAGGCTCTTTCGCATCTATCATAGCGGACCTAGAGTCAAGAATAACTGGAGTTTCATATATCATAGAGTTAAAAGCCCCTCCAGAATGGTTTGGATGCTTGATAGTTCTGGAGATCTGAAATAAATAAGGGTTTCCTTTGCAACAGAAGCATTCTTCCATTGTTTTCTTTTCACCGCCTCCATCCTACGGTTTCAGCAGCACCCCCTCCTCTGCTCTGAGAAGAAGAAGGATTCTTCTCAGCCATAATTCTTCCTATTTCTTAGGCATGTGGCCTTAAAAAATAACTTATGACACATACCATTATGCTGATACCAGGTCAACAAGTCTATGTTTAAAGCATTTTTAATACTTATCTTAATTCTTGAGCTGTGTAGTAATATGTGGGATAAAATTAGTAGTGGATAAAAAGAGGGTAGCTTCTTTTTTTTTTTTTAAATTATTCATTTGGCTGCACTGGGTCTTTGTTGTGGCACTCTGGATCTTTGGTTGTGGCAGGCAGACTCTTAGTTGCAGCATGTGGGATCTGGTTCCCTGACCAGGGATCAAACCCAGGAGTCTTAGCAAGGAGCATGGAATCTTAGCCACTGGACCACCAGGGAAGTCCCACGGAGGGTAACTTCTTGGCCCAAATATTTTATACCCTAATTCTGTGGACACTGGCTACATATCCTCATCACCTGGAGTAGTTTCCCCAGGTCCCTCTCCCATCAAGCCTGATTAAATGATCTACAGTGGGGTTGACACCTTGATATTTTCATTTTTTCTGGATTATTTTTGTGTGAAACCAGGATAGAGAATGACTGGTAATTGGGGCAATAACGTATAGGCATCAGGATGAGTGTGTGCATATTTAAAAGTACCCCACTAAATAAGAATGAAACCTGTGCAGAGTTAATACATATGTAGTGAGTTGGCCAAAGTAAAAGAATCCATGTATAGAAATAGATCGAGCTTTTCACTCAGTCTTCCAGGAAACTGAAGCTTGGATAAATCTTTGCTGAATTTTGACTTCCTTGGGTTTGTTTGTTTTGTTTTATTTTTTTGTAGTTGTTGTTATTCTCGATGAGTTATTCTTGGAAGCATGACTGGTCTACTTAAAAGCATAGATCTTGTCTTAAAATTTCTCCCAGTTGGACTCCCCCATAAAATGTCTACATATTTCAGGTTTCCTCTGAAGGGAAGATCTCAAGCTGAGTTTTTAAAGAAGTGAGAAATATGGATGGAATTGCAGGTTGGGAAAATCCCATGTGAGTGGAATATGTGAAATGGGGGAAACAAGCGAAGAGGTGTTGGGAAGGAAGGACATGATAAACATGCCTCCTAGCCCCATGGAGGGACCTCTGCCAATGGCAGGATGAACCTGAGACCTAATGGTCTCATAATCTTTGGAGTGGGTTTTAGGTCATCTTTGAAAATAGTAGTCCAGTTGTCCATCTTTTGGGATGCTCCTTTAGTGATTCTACTTTACATGATGTATATCAGTTCAGTTCAGTCACTCAGTCATGTCCAACTCTATGCGACCCCATGAACTGAAGCACCCCAGGCCTCCCTGTCCATCACCAACTCCTGGAATCCACCCAAACCTATGTCCATTGAGTCGGTGATGCCATCCAACCATTTCATCCTCTGTTGTCCCCTTCTCCTCTTTCCCAGCATCAGGGTCTTTTCAAATGAGTCAGTTCTTCACATCAAGGGGCCAAAGTATTAGAGTTTCAGCTTCAGCATCAGTCCTTCCAATGAACACCCAGGACTGATCTCCTTTAGGATGGACTGGTTGAATCTCCTTGCAGTCCAAGGAACTCTCAAGAGTCTTCTCCAACACCACAGTTCAAAAGCATCAATTCTTCTGTATTCAGCTTTCTTTATAGTCTAAATCTCACATCCATACATGACCACTGGAAAAACCATAGCCTTGACTAGATGGAGCTTTGTTGGCAAAGTAATGTCTCTGCTTTTTAATATGCCATCTAGGTTGGTCATAACTTTTCCTTCCAAGGAGTAAGCGTCTTTTAATTTCATGGCTGCAGTCACCATCTGCAGTGATTTTGGAGCCCCCAGAAATAAAGTCAGCCACTGTTTCCACTGTTTCCCCATCTATTTCCCAAGAAGTGATGGGACCAGATGCCATGATCTTAGTTTTCTGAATGTTGAGCTTTAAGCCAACCTTTTCACTCTCTTCTTTCAATTTCATCAAGAGGCTCTTTAGTTCTTCTTCACTTTCTGCCATAAGTGGGCTGTCATCTGTATATCTGAGGTTATTGATATTTCTCCCAGCAATCTTGATTCTGGCTTGTGCTTCCTCCAGCCCAGCATTTCTCATGATGTACTCTGCATATAAGTTAAATAAGTAGGGTGACAATATACAGCCTTGACATACTCCTTTTCCTATTTGGAACCAGTCTGTTGTTCCATGTCCAGTTCTAACTGTTGCTTCTTTACCTGCATACAGATTTCTCAGGAGGCAGGTCAGGTGGTCTGGTATTCCCATCTCTTTGATGTATATATGATTTGTATAAGTCTAGGTTGTACCATAGTTAAGTTATAGTCCCACAAAATGTCATTTCATGAGAGAATTATGAGAGTCTCAGAATTTCCCTTAATTAAATTATTAGAAAGCTAAATTTTGCTCCTTATAATAAATTAGGAGAGCATAGAAAATTATAAGAATTGAATCATCTGCAATTCTATCACCTGAAATAATCATCTTGCATGTTTGGTGTTCTTTTGGGCCATTTTGGAAAGGCAGAACTTAGATTTCCTTTGCTATGTACCAGTCTCCTGATGATAGCAAACAATGAGGAACACAGCTGATCCTTTCTGTGTATGAATTGAATAAATGCAGAGAAATTGAGCTCAGTGATGTCAGACCCTTGGTGTCCACTTTGATCTCCACTTAGCTTTCAACTTCTGTGGTCTAGGTTTTATCTTCACCAGTAATTTGGTCCATGAAGCTTTGCTTACTTTCCCAGATCAAAGAGCAAAAAGAAAATAGTTTCTCAGTTCTGCTTAAGTTGAAGAAATGGCAAGGAACTTTCAGTTCGATCTAAGATGCTAGATCCATTGCCCCATCATGGTTTCTATCTCTAGAGTGGTCAGGTACAGTGTGTGTGTGTGCATGCACACATGTGCACGTGTGTGTGCAGTCAGCTGCGTGTGTCTGTATGTGTAAAGGCTCTCCTTACAAAGGAAAGAGCCAGTAAAGTCCACCATTACAGTAATCTAAAATTACAAAGCAGTTATCATTAGTTTGACATTATTGTCTTCTGCTTAACTTAAAATTTCTGGATTTATTTGGGAACTGAAATTTATAATGCAAATATTATGCATATATTGATAGATCATTTGCATCTGCAATATTGATAGCTTGGTTGAGAACCAGGACAGCTGTTACATAAATCTGGACGCCTTCTATTAACCCCAGTGTTTATGGGCAGAGTTTTCTGTTCTTTTGCCCCTTTCAGTCTCTCTCCAATCTGTCTTGAAGGAAATCTGCAGTACTGCATGCTGTCTGTTGGCTTGCAAGGACACCCAACACATTATTGGCTTCTTTTCTTCCAGAGAAGCAATTTATACTCCTCAATTTCTGTCTTATGTCCCAAGTATTATTTCTGGCTCAGGTGTCGTTTCTCAGGCTCAGTACTATTCACATTTTGGGTGGATAACTCTCGTCTGTGCAGGGGTATCCTGTGCAGTTTAGGAGTTCACCAACATTACCAGTCTCTGTTAATTATATGCCAGGTGCATCCCCAAGTTGTGACAACCAAAAATGTCCCCAGGCCTTGCCAGATGTCTCTCACGGGAGGACAGTTGCCCCTAGCTGAAAGTGACAAGTGATGTTGGCACACATGAGCTTTCTGTACTAACCATCTCAGGCAACACGTTTGCATCTGAGCTGGTGATTTAATCTCAAGTCCTTAACACTAGACTAGTGTTGCTCATTCATGCACACTGGAACCCTGGATTTACTAAAAGTCAGGAAGGTCCAAGCTCTTCTCCCGGAATTGGGTCTGGAATTAGGCCCAAAGCATTTTTTAACTCCCAAGGTGAGTTGAAAGTGCAGAGAGGGTTGAACATCCTCCTAGAATGTATGACCAAGGGCAGAGAGCTGCCCTGACGTTCCCTCATGTCATTAAGGTGGTAGGCTATTCAGAAAGCATCCTTAAGCAACTTCACAGATCTGGCTGGTCCTTCCCTGGTGCTTTCACAAAAGGATGTGCAATGTCATTTCGAGGTCACCCTCGAGATGTGTATTTACTTTTTTTCCTGGTAACTAGCAAATGTCATCTGGAATATGATTGGCTCAGGTTTTATTAAAATAGATAATGTGTTCTTCTAGGTAATTTCATTCTTGACAAGAATAAAGAGCATGTTTCAGACAAAACTAAACACATAAAATTTTAAATCAATTATTGCTTTAAATAGAAGGGAGAAACATAGCTTAAATAAAGGAAAATTCAGTAAATTCAATTTATACTGGTGTTTGTGTTATGTTTGTGTGTGAGCCTGTTGAATGTTTCATAGATCACAGACATCAGTTATTAGCACATTTTTACATAAAATTAGAGATAGTTTTCACTATGGGGTGCTCTAAAGAAGAGGATTAGAATTTGGAAAAGAAGACTAAGCAAGGACAATGTATCTCCTCATGAACTCATTGGACACCATTTTGATACACGGGGGCACTAATCAGTTCAGACAATTGGGATTTTTGTCTGCCCAGCATACTTTTACTTCTACCTCCTGGAAACTGGTATGTGGTTTCCTTTGGAACATACACCGTATTCCCCATGTTACTGTAGATGATCACACCCAGTGGTCTGTCCTTACCTTTTGTCAAAAGCATAGTGGTGTGAAATAAGCTGGGCTAATAATAAACTAATATGGGATCACCATCACCCACAAAGAGATGTGAGATACAGGTTGACAGTTAGAATCCTACCCTAGAATTTTCTGCCTTAGAGGATGAAAGATAACTCTCAATTCCCTCTTGGAACTTGAGCCAAAATATATATAAGCCTTATGAAATCCGCAACCACTCTTACTGGTATGTAGGGAATGCCTGTGTGAATTACAGAAAATGAGGCTAGCAGACATGAGATGCAAGAGTGAGTAATGGATCTTTTTAGACATATGTCAGATGACAAGCTGCCGCAAGGAATGTAATCCAATGAAGGAAAACTGCTTCACTGCAGCTTTGCAGATTCCATGTATATAGGTAGTATATCTGAATTTCAATTGTAAGAAGTGTCAGTGAAGAATTGTTTTTGTTTCCTGTTTGGTGGTTTCTGCCTATGTGAAAGAAAAGTAATTCAGACCAAAACCTCCTGAAAATTGTGAAATCGCTGCTATTTTGAATATTATATCTCTGTGTTGTGTCTACTTAAGTCCAAGGGAATCAGATATTTTGGATGTCAACACTAACACAAAGTAAGGAGGACTGTATTTTTTGTCATACCATATTTTAACATTGAGAATCATCATGTCATAGGACATGAATATTTGAATGACCCTTGAAGGCTGTCTTGTACTCTGGAGGAGGTACGCACATGTGCAGAGAAAAGCTGAGGTCAATGATATATCACTTCCTTCTAGTTAAAGTACTGAAGTTTGCAATGATCTGATTCATTTCTTACAGACTAGGAAAGATCCAGAGTTGAAATTTCAACCTCCTGTGACTAGTTGCCAGTTGGTCTCATATTCCTTACAAAGGGAGTCCTTGGCTGTTTACAAATCAAACGGAAGTGTATATTCAATCACAGAGACTCAGAAGAAAAGTAAGTTTCTCTTTGCAAATGGAGGCTTTTCTGGTGGCTCAGACAGTAAAGAATCTGCCTGCAATGCTGGAGACCCAGGTTTAGTCCCTGGATCAGGGAATGGCCTGGAGAAGGGAATGGCTACCCACTCCAATATTCTTGCCTGGAAAATCCCATGGACAAAGGAGCCTGGTGGGCTATAGTCCATGGGGTTGCAAAGAGTCAGATGTGACTGAACAACTAACATTTGGAAACAGGAGATCATAGCCACATGGAAGACCAGAGGCTTCGTAACAACACACTGGTAAGAGCTTAAGGTAGCCAGCTGCCGTGCTCCTAGCTTGGAACACCGCCCACCTTGAGTTCCTGTTTGAGGTCTCCAGCTTCAGATGGACAGTTTTCTTTCTGGGGTGCCCAGTATCCTGACTAGTGTAGTATATCCAAAGAAACATTTGCTGCTTTCTTCCTGTCTTTGCACTTGGGATTTCTGTTACTGAGAGATTACATGAAACCTATCTTTTGTATATATCACATAGCTGAATCAGTTTCTAGATATAAGCTCTGATCACTTTGCTTGTTAATTTGTGGAACTGTATGTCCTAATCCTGCTAACAATTAGAAAAAAATTCATATGAAAGAAAAAGTTTTAAATGTATCCAAACTCAGATAATTGGTCTGAAGGAATAAGGTAAAATGAAGGGTCTCAGTACTGTTGGCTTAAAATCTTCTGAGTCTCAATAATTCTTGTGTTCAAATTGAATGAATGGTTTATATTAGGAAGGGGAAAGTTTACAGTGGGTAGTGAAGCTTGTCAAAAGTCTTGGAAATGTGGTAAAAATGGTAAAGTGGGGCTTATTGGTATAAAGTTTTTGCATTAATAGCACTTTCAAATGTCACTGAAACAAATGATTTGTGTGAGCAGGATAAAACCATCTCGGGTGCCTCATTAAGACCAGCGCAGCACCTCCTCAGCTGAACTAAAAACCATTTTACCACCTATTTTATAGGTTCATTTAAATGATTTTCAACCTTTCAGGGAAATTGTTTTGCTTTAGAAAATGAGAAAGTCTGAAAACATTTCAATGAATCACTAGCAATCTTGGTTCAAAGTATCATACACATTTTTTATAAATAAAACATGTCTATAGGCAATTTGTATATATAACTATATATATAAATATATGTGTGCTATATTTGCATATATGTAAGTTTAATTAGCTTTACGGTGAAATTAAGGGAAAATAATAAAATATCATTACTTATGTAGAAGTGTCCTTCAGTTAGTGTTGTTTCAAACAAAATTAAGTATCTTCTTCAAGGTTTAAAGACCCCCATATTATTCAAATAGAATAATTGTTTCTCTCCCAACCAAAATGATTTGTATAATAGAAATTTCATTCATATTAGTCCTGTGTTTTGTCTCCTTTTCCTGAGTCAGTGGGACATCCAAAAGGAGAAAGTGAAAAATCACTGCCTCCAACCCCCTCCCAATACATAGATGCTCTCATGATAGAGACATGATACAAAGAACAGAAGGGAGAATCATCAGAGCCCTGAATAGGCAGGATGGGGAAGAAATCGGTTTGAAATCACTCCTTCTCTTGTACAAGTGTGTTGCTCCTTGGGAGTCACTGAAGTTGGGACCAAAGTATGTTTTCCTGTACTCTGTGCCTGGCTGAGTACACCTTGGGGCCATCCAGTGACTGAAAAAATAAGGCTAATTGATGCTGTCATCACCCGACTTTAGGATCTCAGCACATAGATCTCTACCAGTCATCTATATTGGAGATTTTGATCTCTAATGGTTTGTTTCTTTTATTTAAAAAACACCTGTATTCCCTATAGTGCTAGGAAAGTTTATAGATAAAATCTCAAATTATTTAGCCATATCCCCTGGAGAAGGAAATGGCAATGCACTCCAGTTCTCCTGCCTGGAAAATTCCATGGACTGAGGAGCCTGGTAGGCTACAGTCCATGGGGTCGCAAAGAGTTGGACACGACTGAGCGACTTCACTTTCAAGGTGCTTTGGGTTTGTGTTTTTCTATTTAATAAAAGGTAGAGGCTTTCAGAGCGGGGAATGTTAAATTTACATTGTATATGTTGACTCTCTTGGCACTATCAGAGGCTCTGTCTTTTATATTCTAGGATATAAGCTTTAAGAGCTACCTCGCTTGGGTCTACAGCTTGGCCATGCCAGGCCCTGGCATAGGATTTTACCTCTCTAAGCTTAAGTTTTCTCCTTTGTAAAATAAAGAGAATGTTAGTACCTATCTCAGAATTGGAGCAAACATTAAAGAGGATTATGGATGTAAGGTGTTAAGTGTTTTTCCTGGTAGTTATTGAGCACTCAAAAAAGTTCTTATGAAGATTACATAGACACCTTTGCTCTCCACTCCCTGACAATTCTCTGTACCCATTCTTATCTACTTTAAGATCCACTAAGACTAGCATTCCATTCATTATGTGTAAGAGAAGATAAGATAGTAGGCTTTATTTGGGCCTTCCCTGGTAGCTCAATGTAAAAAAATCTGCCTGCAATGCAGAAGACCAGGATTTGATCACTGGGTTGGGAAGATACCCTGGAGGAGAGCTGGTAACCCAATCCAGTACTCTTGCCCGGAGAATTCCATGGACAGAGGAGCCTCACAGGCTGCAGTCCATGGGGTCACAAAGCATTGGACATGACTGAAGTGACTAAGCAACAGCAGCAGGTTTTATTTAAAGATAATATTGAAATACCTGAAAACATGTGATGGTTAGTTCACCAATCAAGGGATTTGTAAAGATTTCCTACTTTTTCCCAGAACATCCTGTAACTACAATATCTGTATTCATAATTTAGTAATAGCTCCTTGTTAAATTATCTTTATATAATATCTTTGTTTATGATTTGAACTGAATGCTTGAGACAGCCACATGGCTGACATAGTATGTCTAGAAATTAATATGAATGGAGCTGAACTTGGCCATCCCAACGTGGTTATGTTTCTTAAAGCTGTTGAGTTGGAATTGCCACCAATGAGCCATACCACCTCCATCTTAAAGAGCTGTTTCTCTGGAAATTTCCCAGCCTCCTTCCCTGCTAAATAAATTACTAACGGGGGCGTTTCCTGGTAGTCCATTTGTTAGGACTTGGTGCTTTCTCTGCCCGTGGAGTTGGGTTCAATACCTGGTTGGGGAATTAGGATCCTGCAAGCTGTGTGGTGTGGCTGAAAAATAAAAAATATAAATGATGAAAGAAAGAAGGAGAGAAGGGAAGGAAGAAAGAAATTTGTACAAATGGAATGTACGCGCAAGGGATAGGTGTGATTTCCAGGATGAGCTGAGAAGTGGACAATTTCTCCCTTCTTTTCTCTGTCAACTAGATACAGAAGACCTGGGCTGAAAGGGTGCCAGTGTGCAAGATAAAAGAGGCTGTATCCTTGAATTGTTCTGTGGAAAGCTATCCACTGAGCAAGAATGCTTGCATTGGTGGGTTGTGTAGCAACGGATAAATTTCTCTTGTGCTGAGCCTATGAGATTTGTTTTTTTTTTTTTAACACCACTTCATGAATCTGTAACTAATACAAAGAGTAGTACAATTATCCCAATGACTTGCTGCTGTTTCATATATTTTCAGGCTTTTTTTCTTTTGAGATTTCCTATCAGAGTTCCTCATTGGCAAATGTTCTGGCTCAAGTTTTTTAGACACGACCAAAAGCCATTCTTGTCTTGATTTAGGAAATCTAGGTGTAGAAATTCTCAACATATTATTAGAAATAATGCTCATGTTTTTAACCCCAGAAAACAAGCCCCTTAATACTGTAACTTCTTAGTATTTTTAAAGCTTTACTGATTTATTTTGACTGTGCTGGATCTTTGTTACTGCATGAAGCTTTCTCTAGTTGCAGCGAGTGGGGGCTACTCTACAGCTGTGGGGCTCAGGCTTCTGATTTGCAGTGTTTTCTCGTTGTGGAACGCAGGCTCGAGGCACATAGGCTTCAGTAGTTCTATCACGCAGGCTCAGTAGTCATGGTGCTTGTGGAGTCTTCCTGGATCAGCAATCAAACACCATGTTCCCTGCATTGGCAGGCGGATTCCTAACCACGGGACCCCCAGAAGAGTTCTTCAGTATTTTAGTATGACAGAATCACACCAAGAGCCATATAACAGAGCTTCTTTGTATCATGTTGGAAAGTCTTACCCTGTTGAACCACACTCCTCTTCAGTAGACCTGGTTTCTTATTTTTAGCTCTACTTAATTTTTTTCTGAGGTATAATTCCAAAAAGCAAGAGGATGATGAACTGTGGGAGTAGTATAGACACATATTTTATAAAAGGCTTGAAATTCGTAAAAATAAGTGACAGGATACATGTTGCATGGTAAGTAAAATATCCATATGGCAATGTTATCCAACATCACATTTTGTTGCAATGCATGATGGTATTATTTCTTAGATATATCCAAATTATTCTCTGTAAAAATAGCTTTATTTAAAATTCCAAAACTATCTTTCAGTGAGCTAGCTCACATAATCGGATGAATAATATTGGGATATGGGATCATGTAATATTTATACCTACCAGCATGTTATCAGCAAGCCCAAAACAGCTGGAAAGCAAAGTTTAAAGGATTCCTGATATGACTGAATAGGTTTCTGGAGCAGGACTTGTTTGCAGTAAAATTGTGAGAAAAAAAAAATTATATCTTGCTCCTCCTTTCAAGTTTCTGCATTGCTACTGTCTTCTCCATGGTTCTCCTTAGCACTGCAGACCCTGAATCACAACTTGACCTTGTGTGTGGAGACCCATACAAATTTTTTTAAGACCCGTATCTATATAAAAAATTTGATTTTAAAATATAGTGTATATTCAAGATGAGCTTGGAGCATCTTGCAGTGGCAGCAAGTTAGAAAGTACATCAGCACGCCTGTCAGTATTTCCCAGTGTCCAGGTACCGTTTATTCAGGCTCAAGAAACATTCCTTCTTTTTCATCAATATCAAATGCACCATTCTTGACTAATTTCATCTTTTCCTCTGAGACAGAGTTAGTAATGATGTTTTTACCCATAGTGTTATGGCTTCTTAGAATCTGTTTTTATTGAAACACAGATTTCTTTGCCTTTGCAATTTCTGAGTACCATTTACTCATGAATGCATCATCCATTGTGCCACTTTTCAATACTGGCTTCTAATGACTCTTAAAAGTTGTTGAGGACAATCTCAAATAAAAGTCTTACAGAGTATCTTATAGATGAACAATTAATTTTCTAGACACGCTGATTTGATTTAAACTTTATAGTGTGGAAGTTGAAAGACACATCTTCTAGTCATGTCTTGCCTTGGACTCTCTAGGCTGTCATTACCATATCGTTAGGACATAATCACTTCCAATACTGACTGCACTTCTGCCTCCATGACCACTAGCGGGGGTGAAGAGTCAGTGGCCCCTTGGACAGAATGCAAAAGGTCTTCCCATTTGCCGAAGAAGTGTCCTTTCTTCACCCAGGGATGATTAAAGACCAGTTTAGGAAAGCAGAATGACACCATATTGGTCAAAGGCCAAAGAAGACGTAGATAGATTAAATGGGCCAGCTGATGTCAGGAAGCCTTAGTTTCAGAATCCCTCAGAGGAGATATGTGGCCATATATCCATTCCATGGCGTCTTCCTCAGTCATGGCAGAGAGTCTGTGGAGGAAATTGCTGGGACTTCCCTGGATGACTTTAAGTCCGTCGCGGCAGGGGAAGCTCTGTTGCCAAAAGGAAATCCCACCTGGGTTCCTGTGTGCTACTTCTCTCTCACGGCGCGCAGGCGTTGGGATCAGACGCAGCCCTGTGGCTGGAACATGGCGGCTGAGGGCCGGCCCTCTGAGTGGAACATGGCGGCTGGGGGCGCGCCCTGTGGATGGAACATGGCGGCTGGGGGCGCGCCCTGTGGGTGGAACATGGCGGCTGGGGGCGCGCCCTGTGGGTGGAACATGGCGGCTGGGGGCGCACCCTCTAGGAGGACCTGGGGGAGACCGTCTGCAGCCCGGAGTCCCGAGGTTGTTCGGCATACTGAGTGACAGCAGCTCCAGACTAGCGCGGTGGTGCCACTCTGGCAGCTCAGTCTCACATAACCTCCCAACATCACTCATCAGCCTGCTGGCACGAACGAGCAGCTCACCCTCCTAGGCTGGGACTCATCCCCAAGGCCCCTGGGATGAATGTAGGAGCACAGATCAGACCCAAGGGTCATGTAGAAGATTCCAGAGTTGGAGGGAGAGGACCAGAGGGACTTGTGAATGAGAAAAGTAGGGACTGAGTTGCTTCCAAGCCACTGGAAAAATAGAAATACGTGATTTCCACAAAGATGCTCCAAAATTTGAGACTGGGGACATGGGGCAGAGACTTCTGCTTGTCAGCGCTAAGAGCGACGCTGCTGGTCCTCAGTTTAAGAGATGGGAGGTGCACCCATGCTGACCCTAGACCTCCAGCTCCCACCAGAATAATGCAGGAGCAGATTGCAAAGCAGCATTCAAACTCCTTTTCTGCGCTGCTGTAGTGTTGGGGGTAGAAATGAAAAATGCTTTTGGCACTTAAAGAAAGTGTATCTATCCTTCATTCTATTCCTTCAGGTCCCCTGATATCTGATACCTAATTGGCAGAACTAACTCAGGCAAAGTTGTTAATCCTGATAATATCTTAATTCCAGATAATACACTTTTATTTAAGGAGATTTTTTTTTTAATGCCTGACACCAAGTTGTAACTCTGACTACACTTGTTGAAATGTGTAGATTGTGTAGATTCACAATTAACTGGCCACAGAGCATTGTTGAGCTCTAGCTGCTGATCAAGGATTATCATTTTAAATTTACCCTACTGAATACATTTAAAACCTCAACTAAGAGAAGCAATATTTATTTAGGACTTTGGGGGCTGGGGAAGAAGGAGAATGATCCATCTATTTTCCCCACTATTTCAACATCTAGCCATCAAACAGGTAATTAAGAAGCCATGAGCTTGGTTGCAATATTAATCCTGCCCCCTCCCCTCCCCTCCCCAATCTGCCAAATCCTGTGTTTGGGGTTGCTTTTCTTGACTTTCTGTTTTGTTATGGCCCCATCCATCTAACTTAAGAGAAAAGGATCCTGCTTAAACTTGACATGTTTTCTGAAAGTGTGTTTTTGATGATTTTCTTCATCAGAATACATACCTATGTGAGGAGTTGGAACAAGGGGAAAACACCAGTTTAATTTTTCTAAATAACTAGTTGACTTCTATGGGTAGAATATGGAGATCTATATATGTCTTCTTGGTTCCTGCTGGAGAACCCCTAGCCGTGTTAGAGGCTCATCTCCGAAGGAACTTCCCAGGCATCACACTGTTCCCTCCTTTTGACTTCAGTCATCTTATTTCTCAGGCCTTACATTCCTGTGTCATTTTGCTTCCTTATATCAACTTGAATCCTTCTGTGATATTTCCAGATTTGTAAGTTAACCTTGCATTCTTTTTGGAACAAGCCTAGCTATAAGTACTGAAGAAGTTGTAAACAGAGTGCTTTAGAGAGACTCTGTGTTGTGGAATGAGTGTGGGCTTTGAAGTGACATGGATTTGGATCAGCTATCAGATTTGTTTCTTGTGAGTTCTGTGACCTTCGTGTTTCTTACATTAATGTGACACCTTCCAGTGATGCCCTAACTGCGAATGAATCCCCTCCTTTTAGTCCCCAAGGCTGTCTTCTCTTTGGCTTTTCTGCCTATGTGTTGCTTTCCAGTACAGTTCTCTTATGCTGGCAAATGAGGTGAGGCAGTCTTAAATAATTTTCACCTAGAAATGAATACCAACAAGAAGAGTGATCTAGAGATCCAGGGAAGAGCTATATTCTCTAAGAAAAGTAGGACTGAGCTTCAAATTACCTTATTTAGATTATGGTAAAGTGTATATCCATGACTGAAGTGACTTAGCACACATACAGACAAAGTGTACATTTCTAAACCTTTAATTCTTTGTTCTGCAACAGAATGTCAAATCTGTCCTGCTTGATTTGCACTACCTATTTTAGTGGTTTCAATCAGAAACAGAAGACAAAGCACTTAATTTTTTTGACTACCATCAATATTTACCCCTGTTAATAAAAACAGAACTACTTCTCAGTGATACATCAAAGGGATAGTGTCTATCCTTGAAACAAACAAAACACATATCAGAGTCTAACAAGTCTCTTCTATCTAATGAATGAATTTACAGTTTCAAAGAAGAATAAACCTGTCAAAGGGAATTAAATGATATGTTGCACCAGGAATAACTTCTGCGTCTGGCATTTCTGTTAGGTTGTTAGTAAGAGGAAAATAGGACATGTGGACCTTGATAATAAACCTGTCTTTGATATTATTGTTAAGCCTGACTCCTGGAGATTAAAGTGGCAGGTAGTAAAATGTATCATGCCAACGTAAATGGGATATTTTTGTTCTATTTTAAGTTTCTCATGGAAAATGGTTTTGTGATGGGTCTTTGAACAGCACTTTATTTATAATCCTATTTGCAACTTGGAGAGATGTTACCTCAGAAGGCGAGTGAGCACACTGCTCTGGCTTTTGTGATTCTGCAAATGTCACTGCTGTCATTTGTCAAATCTGCCTGAAATCTGTCTTTTCAATAAGTAACATCTCCCACTCCTTTTGGGTGAAACTTTTCATTTTTTTTTTTTTCTCTCAGAGGGAGGAGTCTAAATAAAAAAAAAGAGAAAGATTTGAATTCTTCATTTTATAACAGGATTGAGAAATTAATTTCTATATATTAGAACTACTATATTTATTATTTGTTATTTCAATGCAGTGTAGTTAGAGAGTATTGTACTTCTTTTATGTTTTTGCCTTGGGATGGGGTAACATTTTATTACAATCATAAAATGGATTATATTTCTTTTTGCTTTGAAAAAAAAATCTCATGCAGGCAAAGTTGCCTTCTAAATGCCAGTGTGTGCATGCTCCATCATATCCGACTCTTTCTGAACCCAAGGACTGTAGCCCACCAGGCTCCTCTGTCCATGGGATTTTCCAGGCAAGAATGCTGGAGTGGGTTGCCATCTCCTCCTCCACCCAGTGCTAGCAGATGTTTACAAACTCCACCAGAGTTGATTCTTTCCCTTCCTGTTCATAAACCTTGGGAAATGCTTTTTTCCTCTTGCTCAATCTGCTAAAGTCCACATGATTGCACTTTCTTTCCAGGGGCTGGGAATTTGCAATCCCTGCGGTCGGTCTCCTGAGTGATCTGAGTGTCCTTTGGCCCCTGGCTTAACTTCTCTGCTTTTGGGTTGCATAGTCTGTGAGATGCAAACCGGACCTCCTCACATTCTGGGGGATGCTGTGAGGATTAATTACTGTTTGCAGTACACATGGAAGCTCGGGCTGCAAGATGCTTTATAAATTTGAAATACCACAAAGTTAATAACAGGCTTAGCCATGAGAAAGCTGCTAAACACAACCCTTCCCCTCTCTGGAGCTCAGTGACGTTTCTGACTGTCCCACTGATTCCATGGTGTCTCCCAGAGGGGCATTCTATACCTCTTCAACCTGGCTTCGCTTCTAACTTAATAAATGCGGCAAACCTGGAAAGCATGTACAGAATAAAGAAAGGATTTATTTATTTAAGTGATGCTCGTTCACCTGGAACATAATAGCAGCTGGATTCCTGCTGAATCAAGAATCTATTTGTTCCGGCAGATCAGCCAATGTTGTTTATCAATTTTCATTCCCACTAACAGAATTAGGCTCCCAAACCATTTCTAATCAGTTTTCTCGCCATCATTTTGGAGGCTTTCAATTGAACGCATATATTTAGCACGGTCATAGCCCATTACTTAACAGAGAAATGGTGGCTTCTTTGTATCCATCAGAGCCAAGCTTTCTAGGAAAGCATTCCCTACCCAAGATGTCAATTGATGTACAAATACCATCTATTTATTGCATATGGATCTTTGGAAAAGGCACATTTTAAACCAAGTGCTCTGCAGTTTCCTGGATATGATAGTCATGCAAAGGTTTTGTTTTAAGATGCCTTTATTATGAATTATTTTAGCCTAGTGATTAAACTTATGTCTTTGATAAAAATTCTTAATTATTATTTTAAAAGTTATCTCAAAGTCATTTCTTTTTGTATTATTTTTCTAATAATGAATTTAGGTTCTCTTAGAGTCAATCTGTGCCTTTTAACTTGTTTCTCACAGGGTCAAGGAGTCAATGACTTACAGTGTCATAGCTGGGCTTGGTGAGCAATGGGGCTTTCCAAGCCCAAGATGGACAATCAGCAGTTAGGCCTAAAGGAAAATAGAAATGTAGCCAGATCTTCACTTGTTGTTGTTCAGTTGCTCAGTCATGTCTGAGTCTTTGTAACCCCATGAACTACAGCATGCTAGGCTTTCCTATCCTTCACTGTCTCCTGGAGTTGCTCAAACTCATGTCCATTGAATCAGTAATGCCATCCAACCATCTAATCCTCTGTTGCCCCTTCTCCTCTTGCCCTCAGTCTTTCCTAGCACCAGGGTCTTTTCCAAGAAGTTGATTCTTCTCAGCAGGTGGCCAAAGTATTGGAGCTTCAGCTTCAGTCCTTCCAATGAATATTCAGGGTTGATTGCCAGTACTGACTGCCATTCTATAGAGAAGGCTGCAAGGGTAAAAGCCATGAAAATCTCTCTACAGGAGAGAGAGAGTAGCTTAACGAACATTGGTAAAAATTCAGATGGAGTCCAGTCTAGCAGTGAGGCCGGCATTCGGCAGAGAAGCAAGTCTGTAGGTGGCACAGGACAGACTCAGAAGTGCGCTCTGGTCCCATAATGACCACAGCTGCCATCTTTCTACTCTAATCTGTGTGTGAAAAGTACCATGGTGAATACCCTAACCTTACTAAACTAAGGTCAAATTCAAGGATAGGGACACTCTGCAGCAATCTCAACTCCACAAAACTAGTACGTGGAGGGGCTAAGAGCCCAACCCAAGTGGGCCAGCTCTGGAGGTGAGCGTTCTTCGTTACTGTGCCCTATGCTTCTTCCAGATTTCATGTTTAGAGCTAGACCACTTGGGTTGGACTCTTAGCCCCTCCACTTGCTAGTTTTGTAATCTTGAGATTACTATTAGGTGCAGACAAATACTGTTTGATTCCACTTATACATGATACCTAGAATAGTCAAATTCATAGAGTCAGAAAATATATATTGGTAGGGACTGGGGATGGGGGTAAGGGGTGGGGCGGGGGAATAGGGAGCTAGTGTTTAATGGGGACAGAAGTTCAGTTTGGGAAGGTAAAAAACTCCAGAAATGGAAAATAGTGAGAGTCACGCAGCAGTGTGAATGTACTATGAACTGTACAGTTCAGTGTGGTTAAGATGGTCTGTTTAATATTATGTGACTTTACTGCAATAATTTTTTTTTTTTTTAAAGAACATGTATTGTCGAATCACAACTCTGGGGTCTGTGTGACTTTGGACAACTTGCTTAGCTTCTCTGTACCTCACTTTCCTCATATATAAAAGGGAGACAATAGTAGCACCTTCTGCCTGAAGTTATTGAGAGGAGTAAGTGAAATAATGCATAGAAAACTTAAGAATTCTTGATACATAGTAAGCAATCAATAGTAGTTATTGCTAAATTACAAAGGAACTAAAAATGCAGAATAATCAAATGCTAGTGGACCAAACTAATTAAACAGGAATATAATCCTTGAGGTGTGTAGACTAGGAGAAGTGTGAAGAAATGCCAGTACATATACTTTGTTGTAGGTCTTGTGGGTATAAAATAAGCAACAATAACATGTTGGAGATCCTTTTGTTGGGCTTGTGTTGGGATTTGGGATGGTTTTATGGATTTCTCAATGGCAGAGTTCACACATTTATGTACTTTCTTCCTGATACTATAGTAAAATGAGATGGAATCTTCAAGTTAGATCAAACACACAGTAGAAATTAAACTAAGAGGGGGACTACTGGTGGATTAGAGATTTCATACATTTTCTAGATGATTCAAAGTAGATGAAACTGATAATAGAAGGTGATTAGAGCCACAGTAAAAGCCATGCTGTCCAATGAGGTAGCTAGCAGCCACATGTAGCTACTGAGTCCCTGAAGTGGAATGGGCCTGGATGGACCAGTGCCGTGGTGTGAAATACACACCAGATTTTGAAGATTGAGTGTGATAAAAAGGGATGTGAAATATCTCAATAATTTTTTTATACTCACTACATTTCAAAATAATTATTTTGGATATTTTAAGTAACAAAAATGTTACTAAAATTAATTTCTTCCTTTTAAACTTTTTAGTGTGGCTTCTACAAAATGTTAAATTATACAAAATCTTCTCATGTATAACTCTCATGGTATTTTTACTGGATAATTTTGCTCATGTCCAGATGTGCAGAAGGGTTTTGAAGATCCCCAAAGATCAATGATGTGAAGAAGAGCAAAGATGAGGTGTTCATAACTGGGTGGGGTGCAGGTTTGAGGTCTAGATAAAGCAAAGCTGGCCCTTTCTCTCCATCCTTCACTTCTCATCTCCATGCAAACAGGACAGCCAGAACTGCCAAGGATGGATCCTAGGGTTGGTGGTGAGACAGACTCTTATATTTTTTTTAAAAAAGGAAAAAAGTGGTGTCAGGACGCACTGGAGGAACTGGTGTAGGAAACACGGCTATAGGACCAAACCCTCCTCATCCTGATATTGAGAATGTAACCAGCATAAGTGCTACTTGACATCCCAGTCACCTCAGATCAAAATCTGCCAATTGACTGACTCTGCTGACATACACAGACATCCCCATCAGCTTTCCTAAAGTAAAGTGAAGTGAAGTTGCTCAGTCGTGTCCAACTGTTTGTGACCCCATGAACTGGGGCCTACCAGGATCCTCTATCCATGGGATTTTCCAGGCAAGAATACTGGAGTGGGTTGCCATTTCCTTCTCCAGGGGATCTTCCCGACCCAGGGATCAAACCTGAGTTTCCCACATTGTAGGCAGATGCTTTCCATCTGAGCCACCAATTTGCAGAGTCGGACACAACTGAGCAACTTACACTTTCAGCTTTCCTAAGAGATAATTGTTTAAAATATGATCAACAATCAAGGGTCACCAGATATTTGAAAGAAGTTTGCATCAAAGAAAGAGAAAGACTGAGACAGAGCAAAGTAACCCTGTAGGAAGCAGACATATCAGAGATCAAAAGAAAATGCATTAAAACAATGAAGGCAGTCTTAATTAGTATCCTCAAAGAGTTTTAAGAAGAGGTTAGAGCCATAAAACAGGAAGTAACTTTCTAAAAAATGAACAATTATATCTATTACAGTTACTTAAAATGTGACCATTGGGGGAAAAACTAGCAAAGGCTGCACAGAACTTCTGTGTATCACATCTGTAACATGAATCCATAATGATTTCAAAGTAAACAGGTTTAAAAAAAAGCCCAAATCCATTTGAAGTAAGAAAGACCTCCCCCAAATTGTACAAAAGTAGGTTTCAACATAAGGATAATCATAGGTTTGAAGATAGAGTTGAAAAAAATCAGATCAGGAAGTTGAAAGAAAAAGTCAAGAAACATGAAATACTTCCCTGGAAGAAGGGAATACTATTTTGTCAAACATTAAAGTGATTCAGTCTTAATAATGTAAGCATTGTTTATTGGTTGTCAAATTTTGGAGTTATTCCATGAACAAATCACAAATCAGAAAGTAAACTTTTCAAACACAAAGAGATAAAGTCACAGTGACTGTAATTATGAATTATGAATCTCTTATCTTTTCCAACCCATTCCAGTATTCTTGCCTGGAAAACCCAATGGACGGAGGAGCCTGGTCGGCTACAGTCCATGGGGTTGCAAAGAGTCAGACATGACTGAGCCACTTCACTTATTTTTCTTTTTTTTTATCTTTTCCTACAAATATGGAGTTTTACCAGCAGTCCTAGTTCTTGTTTGGTCTACTCACATTCTCTCTCTCTCTCTGACTCTCTTTTATTGTTTTTTATTTTATTTTGTTGGATTATAGTTGGTTTACAATGTTGTGTTAGTTTCAGGTGCATAGCAAAGTGAATCAGTTACACATACACATATATCCACTCTCTTCTTAGGTTCTTTTCCCGTATAGATCATTACAGAGTATCGAGTTCCCTGTGCTCTACAGTAGGTTCTTATTAGTTACCTGTTTTATATGTGCTAGTGTGTATATGTCAATCCTAAACTCCCGATTTACACCCTCCCCTCCCCTGGTGACCAAGGTTTGTTTTCTACACCTGTGACTCTACATCTGTTTTGTAAATATGTTCATTTGTACCCTGCTTTAAAATTCCACACATAAGTGATATCATGTGATATTTGTCTTTTTGCATCTGATTTACTTCACTCAGTATGATAATCTCTGGGTCCATCCATGTTGGGGCAAATGGCATCCTTTCGTTCTTTTTTATGGCTGAGTAATGTTCTGTTGTATGTATGTACCACATCTTCTTTATCCATTTCTTTCTAGACTCCTTCATTATTTCTCCTCCTCTTCATTCATTCTCAGATCCTCCATTTATCCATGTGGTAGTGAGACCTGAAGTTTTTGTCACAGCTACCCAAGGCTAACAACTTCTCAGAGATTACATCTGAGGTCTGGGGAAGTTGTGGGTGGCAGCATGGTAGAGGGCATGGAGGTACTTATTTCAGGTGGATTTCTGGTTTAATTTTTTCCTTTGACTTCATTGTATATATTTGCATCAAGCCATGCAGGCTAACTTTGAGTAAATAAATTGTCCAGGGTTTCCAGATCAAGTCAACAGTTTTACAGTGATATATGGGACCCAGGCTAAATCGAGACTTAGACTTGCCCTTTCATATCCTTTTTTCCTGAAGATTTTGTTTCTTTCTTTAAAGGAGGAGTGGTTAGCTCATGATTAAACATGAATATTTCTTGATCTCTGATCCAATAAAATAGTAGAATCCTTTGATAATGCTGCAGTTGCCCTCAGCCTACTCTCATCTCTATTCCTTGGGTAACTGATGCCTATAACACCTGATTTACAGCTTCTAGACCTGCTGCTGTTTATTGACCTGCCTGCCAGGAACTCTGTAAAACCCTACATGATTGGGAAGAGATGTTTATGTCTCATTGCCTGTTTTTATTCCATTGGGCAAGAGATGGAGTAATGCCAAGGAGATCTAGAGCTGAGGTAATCCAATTGGTGATGTGAAGGCAATTTGCAAGTTCTGTCATTAACATTATCAGAGGAATTCTCTGGTCTTTTAGAGTCAGGCTTAGAGCTTTAACAGACACCACCTTCCTCTCACTTCCTAATTCCAACCTAGTGGTTTAAAAAAGTCCCAAGTTTCTCAAAAGTCCAAATCTGTGCCCCCAGATGTAATACTTCCCAGTTTCAATGTCTTAGGAAATGCTTGGAGTGTGGGTGACTGTGTGGTCTAATTGTCTCATTTTACAGATGAGGAAGCTGAGTATGAGAAGGCCGTGTGCTTTCTACTGGTTTCTAAGGGCAGGCTTGTAGCTAGAATCCCCACCATCTGACTCTACTCTTGATATGTATCAAAATGGCAACACTTGTTCAAAAGGAGAAAAAAAAAAAAAGACTTAAAAATTAGCACTTCCTCAAAATCAGGAGAGACTACTTGTAATTCTAAAGAGAAAAAAAAAAAAATTCCAATCTTGTCTTCCTTTGTTTCACCAGATTGACCTCCAGTTTTTTTCACAATGAAAAGGGCTTCTTCATTGGTTCTCTTCTCTCTGTGGGGCAAAGGGCCTCTCCAGAGCCCACATTGTTTTCTCCAGCATTCTCATTTGTTTCAAATATGAAAATTTCCAGTGAGCACCCTAAAAAAATTCTTATTCAGAAGGTTGAACTCAAGATTTTTAAAATAATGTATTGCTAAATGATACTGATACTAGAGCCTGTAGAGTTATTTTGAGGGGCATTGCACTAGACAGTGAGTTTTATCAAGATCTAAATTTACCAAGTCTTATTCACATAGGACACAGTGATAACCACAATATTTTTACAAGTGAAGCAGTCATGTGGTCAGATGGGTGATTTGATAATGGGGCAGAATATTTTTTTATCTGGGATATATATTGACATACACATAACAGACTCTCAGTCAAAATTTATTGATAAAAGATTAGCTCCAGGCCTTAACAACCAAATGGAAAGCAGCATCTTGGTTCAGTCTATTGTCCCGAGTGAATGAAGTCTGGTTTATTGCAGGCTTTGAAATGTTGCCTCAACCTATTTCTGGAACTCCTTTCATTGGTCTCTTTCCATCTATCAGGCAGGTTATCAGTTCTGAAGGTTAGTCACTATATTGACAGGTTGATTTTTCTAATCCTGTAGAGATACAGAATGGGAAATATAATGGTTCTTCCATTTTTCTCTTCACATATGTAAGACAGAGGTATCATTCACAGCCCCATAGAGTGTGGAAAAGGGAGATGCAATGGAGCCCAAAACACTCGTGTATAAATTTCACTCCTGCCACCTAGTGATCGTGGGTATATCAGTTTCCTCTGTTAAAGTAAGTGCATTTTTCTTTAGGAGGTGGAAATAAGGCATTTACTGGTAACGTGCAGTGTTTGTGCACCAAATGTCAGTTTCATTCTCTTCTGTGTTGCAGAAGACAGTGTGTTCCATCAATGGTGAGTTGTACTGACCTTATAAGAGGGATCAGGTGTATGTGAATTCTAGAGCATTTCTTCAGTCACTGATCATTGTTCATCAGATTAGTATTTGGTCTCAGCACAAATGGAGTGGCGTAGTAGAAACATCTAGTGAAACAATTGATATCAGCAGAAGTGAATGTATTTTGGAGGCAGAACTAATAGGAATATCTATTGAGATTTGATGTGTTGATATGTAGGAGGAGGAGAACCAAGAATTAAAGACATATTTGTAGACTGAGCTGTTATGTGGGCATTGGAACCACACATAGTAAGACAGGAAAGCAGAGGGAACAAGAGTATTGGGGGTTGGGCATAAAACAGAACCAAGAGCTCTACCTTGGACAGGCCAGTTTTGAGATGCCCATTATACCATCAAATAAAGATGTCATTTGGTGGTTAGATATGTGCCTCTTAAGTCCAAGGGGACAGATCAGGGCTAGATATAAATGTTTCGATGAAGGATGGGACTGAAGAGAGCTTATATATGCGGGGTGATGGGGAGAGGAAGGCTTACTGCTGGACACCAGTTATTCCAGTGTTTGGCAGAGGAGTCATGGAAAAGGAACCAACATGGAAGACTGCTAAGGCAGGCCAGAGGTAGAATGAAAACAAAGGAACTCTCATGAAGAAAGTGTTTCAAGAAGTGAAGAACGGTCAATTTCAAGAGGATGTTGCACATGGCAGCACAGAGAACAAGGATAACTCAGACAAAAGCAGTTTCATCTGAATGATGGAAATAAAACACCATTTGGTGTTAGTTGAGGAGAGGAGAGAAAAGTGATTTTTTTGGTTAGAGGATCTTTTGTGTATAATATCTCAACATAAGCCCCAATATGAAATTAAGGTCAGTCTTATAAGTTTAGTAGTAAACTTTCTCAAACTCTACTTCCTGTAAAGTTAAAAGGCTGAGTCACAGGTTATAAATGTTTATGCCCTATATTCTCTCAAGTTTAACAAATAAGTAAAACCAGTTGTTTTAACTTTGGCCTAAGATCTTAGCAGCACAATTTTGACTTGATTGGCATGACAATGTCTTGAGCAGCCTTACATTCTGGTCAAAAGTCTCCATCTATGATGGTGGCTAAGTTGTTGCTGGGAGATAGCTGACCTTCCTATTGGCATTATAGAAAAGAATTGAGAAGATTCAAAGGGAGGGACAATGCTGAACTTCCACTTAGGAAGAGAAATAGAACCCAATTATGTGTGACCTTTCAGATCAGAGTCACATTCACACTGGGAGGTAAAAGAAGATTGAATTTATACAAATCAAGAGGCTTGCATGGTCAAGAAATTTTTTACCAGTCTCAGTGGCTATCATGTCAGTTTTTACATGCCTGTGAGTCTGATGAATGGTTGAATTTTTATTATTATTATTATTATGAAACAAGAGATGGAGAAAAAAAGTACATTTATCAGGCTGTGGTGGCTATCTGGGCTTCCCACTTGGCTCAGTGGTAAGGGATCATCTTCCTGGAGACACCAGAGACATGGGTTTGATCCGTGGGTCGGGAAGATCCCCTGGAGTAGGAAATGGCAACCCACTCCAGTATTCTTGCCTGGAAAATTCCATGAACAGAGGAGCCGGGTAAGCTACTGTCCATGGGGTCGGAAAGAGTCAGACACAGCTGTGTGTTTGACCTATACAAGTCAACTTCTTTTTCTACACAAGTGGCAATATACTACACAGACAATTCTACACAGGTTGAATTTTCCTTCTGATGGAAGCTGATAACTTATGATTGAGATTGAATATAGAACCGCTTATCTCTAATTCAGATGTTTAATCTATTTAATATGGCCAATACATAAAAGAAACTAATGCCTAATAAGACTCAGATAAAAAGCTCAAACCTTTTGTGTCTCCAGCCTTTCCTTCTTTATTGGCTTGGAATTTTAGAAAACGTCCTCCTGCTTTTAGCGTCAGTCATTTACAACAAGTTTCATTGCCTGAAGCATATATTGCATTTCTTGTCTCTATATTTTTGGTCATGTTGGCAATATGATGTAGACTTTCCGTGTCTCTCCTTTCTTTCAAATTTACTAAAACTTTCTTTATGATTTTGCATATAATCACTTTGTGTAAATATTCTACATTTGCTTGAAAATGATATATAATTTATAGTTTTAGGGTCTTAATGTGTGTGTGTATGTGTATGCATATATATGTAAGTGGATCAAGGGGTAAGGAATTTTCCTGCCAATGAAGGAGACATGGGTTTGATCCCTAGGTCAGGAAGATCCCCTGGAAAAGGAAATGGCAACCCATTCCAATATCCTTCTGTATTGTTAATAATTTGTATTGTCTTCAAGACAATTGAGATTGATGTTGATAGAGCTATATTAGACTTCTTGAAAAATGTTTGGTACACATATAATTTTAATCTTTTCAAATATCCATTGTCCTTATGTTATCAGTTATGATTTTTGCAATTTCACTAGACATGTTCACTTCAGTTCAGTTGCTCAGACGTGTCCAACTCTTTGTGACCCCATGGACTGCAGCACACAAGGCTTCCCTGTCCATCACCAACTCCTGGAGTTTACCCAAACTCACGTCCATCAAGTCAGTGATGCCATCCAACCATCTAATCCTCTGTTGTCCCCTTCTCCTCCTGCCTTCCATCATGCCCAGCATCAGGGTCTTTTCCAATGAGTCACTTCTTTGCATCAGATGGCCAAGATATTGGAGTTTCAGCTTTAGCATCAGTCCTCCCAATGAATATTCAGGACTGATTTCCTTTAGGATTGACTGGTTGAATCTCCTAGCAGTCCAAGGGACTCTCAAGAGCACAGTTCAAAATCATCAATTCTTTGGTCCTCAACTTTCTTTATAGTCCAACTCTTACATCCATACATGACTACTGGAAAAGCCATAGCTTTAACTAGAGGGACCTTTGTTGGCAAAGTAGTATCTCTGCTTTTTAATATGCTGTCTAGGTTGGTCATAGCTTTTCTTCTAATTTTAAGTCTCTTCTACTTTTAATTTCATGGCTGCAGTCATCATCTGCAGTGATTTTGGAGCCCCCAAAAATGAAGTCTTTCACTGTTTCCACTGTTTCCCCATCTATTTGCCATGAAGTGATGGGACTGCGTGCCATGATCTTAGTTTTCTGAATGTTGAGTTTTAAGCCAACTTTTTCACTCTCCTCTTTCACTTTCATCAAGAGGCTCATTAGTTCTTCACTTTCTGCCATAAGGGTGGTGTCATCTGCATATCCGAGGTTATTGCTGTTTCTCCCAGCAATCTTGATTCCAGCTTGTGCTTCATTCCAGCTTGTGACGCTTTTGTGGCATTTCTCATGATGTACTCTGCATATAAGTTAAATAAGCAGGGTGACAGTGTACAGCCTTATTGTACTCCTTTCCCAATTTGGAAATAGCCTGTTGTTCCATGTCCAGTTCTAACTGTTGCTTCCTGACCTGCATACAAATTTCTCAGGAGGCATATAAGGTGGTCTGGTATTCCCATCTCTTTAAGAATCTTCCATAGTTTGTTGTGATCCACACAGTCAAAGGTTTTAGTTCAGTTCAGTTGCTCAGTCGTGTCTGACTCTTTGCAACCCCATGAATCACAGCACGCCAGGCCTCCCTGTCCCTCACCAACTCCCGGAGTTTACTCAAACTCATGTCCATTGAGTCGGGTACACCATCCAGCTATCTCATCCTCTGTCGTCTCCTTCTCCTCCTGCCCCCAATCCCTCCCAGCATCAGGGTCTTTCTCAGTGAGTCAACTCTTTGCATCAGGTGGCCAAAGTATTGGAGTTTCAACTTCAGCATCAGTCCTTCCAGTGAACACCCAGGACTGATCTTCTTTAGGATGGACTGGTTGGATCTCCTTGCAGTCCAAGGGACTCTCAAGAGTCTTCTCCAACACCACAGTTCAAAAGCATCAATTTTTCGGTGCTCAGCTTTCTTCACGGAAGAACTCTCACATCCATACATGACCACTGGAAAAACCATAGCCTTGACTAGACAGACCTTTGTTGGCAAAGTAATGTCTCTGCTTTTTAATACGCTATCTAGGTTGGTCATAACTGTCCTTCCAAGGAGTAAGCGTCTTTTAATTTCATGGCTGCAGTCACCATCTGCAGTGATTTTGGAGCCCAAAAAAATAAAGTCTGACACTGTTTCCACTGTTTCCCCAAAGGCTTAGGTGTAGTCAATAAAGCAGAAATAGATATTTTTCTGGAACTCTCTTGCTTTCTCGATGATCCAATGGATGTTGGCAATTAGACTAGACATATTAACTTTTTACAGTGGGATCCTTGATATGTTTTGGGTCTCTTAATTCTGTTTCCTTGTCCTACATATCTCCTTTTATGCCAGTAACATGCTGTTTTGATAATTATACCTTTGTAGTATGGTTTGACATCAGGCAATATGATGACTCTGGCTTTCTTCCTCTTTCTTAGAATTTCTGTGGCTATTAAGTGTCTTGTGTTTCCATAAAATTTTTAGGATTTTTTTTTTCTATTTCCATAAAAAAAAGTCACTACAGATTTTATAGGGATTGCAGTGAGTATATTACTGGCTTTGGGTAGTGTGGACATTTTAACAATATTCTTTCAATGCGTAAACATGGTTGTCTTTCCCTTTGTATCTTTGTTAATTTCTATTTTTTTTTTAATTTTCAAATCTTTCTCTTTGTTTCTTTAGACTGCACCACATGTCTGTACCATCTTAATTCCCCAACCAGGGGTTGAACCCAGGCCATTGGCAGTGGAAGCACAGAGTCCTAACCTCCGGAGCACCAGGGAGTTCCCTCAGATCTCTTTGATGAGCCTGCATTACCACTCACACAGCTGCGGAAGCCCATGCTGGCTGCTGGGGCAGCTCTGGGGTTCTGGTGGGGGTTGCTGTGGGGTAAGGGACAGGAAGACTCTCAGGCGAGAACAGATGGAATGCCTCTGGGGCAAAGGCTACTGAAATACGCAGCAGTGTGCCACAGCTTTGCTGGCTTTCCTCCAGTTGCAAAATCTGCTGGATTCGTCTGCTGAGTAGGTCACTGTCAACCGTGATGATCCCACAATATGGCTGCTATTGGTAACCTTGCTTTTCTGACTTTTTTTTCATGCCAGCCCACTTTTGGCCTTTGTCATCAATTCATTAAAAATATTTTAGCTGAATTCTTTTTACCAGCATGAATGGCATCCTGAGGCACTGAACCCAAGCAAGCACTTCCTTGTGTTCCCTTTCTACTTGCATGTGCTCTTTCCTTAGATTTTTGGCTAGCAGGTTGCCCTGCAGTACCAGGTCTCTGATAGCTTTAAGCAAAGGTGTAAATTTGCTTTTATCCAGTGGGTTTTATTATTAAAAACAAGAGTGACACTCTTTTCCAGATTTCTAAGTAGTAAGCCAAAGTCAGAAGTCTCACCATTCTTGACAGTTTTGTTGTACATGGAATTCTATGATGGCAGTTAATTCATCTTAGTTCCTTGAAGATACAATTGTTTCTTTATAGTTTCCAAGATTATGCCTGAGAAATTAGCTGCCATTGTAACTGTTATTATTTGAGGTAATCTTTTCCCATTGGATGTTCTTTAACATCACTTCATTGCTTTTCACATTCTGCAGTTTCATTGTTGTGTGTGTATTTATAAATTTTATTTAGCCGGTGAAAATTTCAGTGATGTGTGTAGCATCAACTTGAAAAATTCTCATCCATTATCTTCTTTTTGGATATTACATCTTTTGCAATATTCAATTTTGCTGAAGACAGTATTGAAATATTGCCTATTCTCTTTGCTTTATAACTTTTCTTTTATAATTTCTTTTCGCATATTTTGAGGGATTTTTGTACCATATTTCAGTGGTTTCATTAGATTTAATGGTTAGTTCACATTTTCTCTTTTATTGCATCTAATTATTTTGTTTTTTAATATATTCCAGTAATTAGATGGAATTAGCGATATATAAATATAGATGCATAAATAGCTTGGGTTGAAATTTCATTACTCTACAGTGGATTTCCATGTGGGTCAGTCAGTCCAGTCAACTGTCTGCTAACCCAGAATTATTTTAAATTTCTAGTTTGTACTTTTGGAGGGCATATATGAAGTGTGCATTCTAGCCTCAAGCCTGCTTGCAGGCTTTTAATTGGGAATCCTCATGAGAATCTTCCCTCCATTTTTGTGCTATACTTCAAATAAAAACCACAAATGTTCCAGTATCCCATGAGGCACAGCATTTTTCTTCTATACACATTGAGTTTATTGTTATTTAGGGAAACCTTCTTTATGGAGGATTTTTTCTTTCAATGCAATCTTGCTTCTTACTAGGTTCACAGACTTGTGTACCCTCCATTCTTAATTACCCAAGCCTAACTTAAACCTCATGGCTCTAAAACATCATTGGTCAGGGAATAATTTCTGCTTCAGTTTCACTATCTTATATGGATTTGTTCTTTCCTTTTGTTTTTGTTTTGCTACTCTGATAGTCCCTTATTTTATCCATAGTTCATCCATGTGTCAAAAAATATATTTTTTAATGGGCTTGCCTGGTGGTCCAGTGGTTAAGACTCTGTCCACCGTAGGAGGCCATAGGTTCAATTCCTAGTTGGGAAACTAAAATCCTTCATGCCACATGGCATGGCCTATATATATGTATGTGTGTGTGAATATATACACACACACACACACACATTTGTTTTTATAAAATAATGATATATATGCATATATCCACACATACATACACATCATATATATTCAAAATTCTGCTCATTGTTTTAGGGCCCAGATGAAATACCACCCCTTCGGTGAGTTTCATTCTTTCACCTATAGTCAGAGTTGTTTTTTTCCTGCCTTCCAGGTAATATTTTTCATTTAAATTCATCTTTTGAAATTTTCTGCCTTACAGTCAAATTTGTGGTTTATATGTTAATATCCCCTTCTGGATAGACTGACTCTTAAAGGAAGGAAGCTATGTTTTAAGTCACCTTTCTCTTAGCCAAGAGAAAGGCATACATTATGTATTTAATATATGTATAATAAGTAAATAATTTGATGAATGAATTAATGAATAAAAGCATAGATTTGGCATTCGCAGATGAAATTCAGTTTAGGTGTTATATTGAGTTCCTAACAGGTCATGCTTGGTGCTAGGAGCTAAGTTAATTGAAATAAATGAAACAAATTTCTTAAAGAGAGGAATTACTCTTTAATTTTCCAAAATGTAGGTAGAGGCTTGGTAGATGCAGTATGTTTGATTTCTGTGGATAAAAAGAAAGTATAGATGCAACTGTGATCAATGAAACATTCATAATTAATCATAGAAGAGACAAGGGTTTGGGGGCAATAAGCTCATCATTCATGGGTTTATATCGTGCATGCCAGCCACACTCCTTCCCTGGGGAAGGGGATGGCTGCCCACTCCAGTGTTCTGGCCTAGAGAATTCCACGGACTGTACAGTCCATGGGCGGAGAAGGCAATGGCACCTGCCATTGTCCCACTGTACACATTGCCACATGTGCCATTGTCCCACTCTACACATTGCCACATTGTACCATTGTCCCACTCTACACATTGCCACATTGTGCCGTTGTCCCACTGTACACATTGCCACATTGTACCGTTGTCCCACTGTACACATTGCCACATTGTGCCATTGTCCCACTGTACACATTGCCACATTGTGCCGTTGTCCCACTGTACACATTGCCACATTGTACCGTTGTCCCACTGTACACATTGCCACATTGTACCGTTGTCCCACTGTACACATTGCCACATTGTGCCGTTGTCCCACTCTACACATTGCCACATTGTGCCATTGTCCCACTGTACACATTGCCACATTGTGCCATTGTCCCGCTCTACACATTGCCACATTGTGCCATTGTCCCGCTCTACACATTGCCACATTGTGCCATTACACCACTGTACACATTGCCACATTGTGCCATTGTCCCACTCTACACATTGCCACATTGTACCGTTGTCCCACTGTACACATTGCCACATTGTACCGTTGTCCCACTGTACACATTGCCACATTGTACCGTTGTCCCACTCTACACATTGCCACATTGTACCGTTGTCCCACTCTACACATTGTCACATTGTACCGTTGTCCCACTCTACACATTGCCACATTGTACCGTTGTCCCACTGTACACATTGCCACATTGTGCCATTGTCCCACTGTACACATTGCCACATTGTGCCGTTGTCCCACTGTACACATTGCCACATTGTGCCGTTGTCCCACTGTACACATTGCCACATTGTGCCGTTGTCCCACTGTACACATTGCCACATTGTGCCGTTGTCCCACTGTACACATTGCCACATTGTGCCGTTGTCCCACTGTACACATTGCCACATTGTGCCGTTGTCCCGCTCTACACATTGCCACATTGTGCCGTTGTCCCACTGTACACATTGCCACATTGTGCCGTTGTCCCGCTCTACACATTGCCACATTGTGCCGTTGTCCCACTGTACACATTGCCACATTGTGCCATTGTCCCACTGTACACATTGCCACATTGTACCGTTGTCCCACTGTACACATTGCCACATTGTACCGTTGTCCCACTGTACACATTGCCACATTGTACCGTTGTCCCACTGTACACATTGCCACATTGTGCCATTGTCCCACTGTACACATTGCCACATTGTGCCATTGTCCCACTGTACACATTGCCACATTGTGCCATTGTCCCACTGTACACATTGCCACATTGTACCGTTGTCCCACTGTACACATTGCCACATTGTGCCGTTGTCCCACTGTACACATTGCCACATTGTGCCATTGTCCCACTGTACACATTGCCACATTGTACCATTGTCCCGCTCTACACATTGCCACATTGTGCCATTGTCCCACTGTATACATTGCCACATTGTGCCATTGTCCCACTGTACACATTGCCACATTGTGCCATTGTCCCACTGTACACATTGCCACATTGTACCGTTGTCCCACTGTACACATTGCCACATTGTGCCGTTGCACCACTGTACACATTGCCACATTGTACCGTTGTCCCACTGTACACATTGCCACATTGTACCGTTGTCCCACTGTACACATTGCCACATTGGGCCATTGTCCCACTGTACACATTGCCACATTGTGCCGTTGTCCCACTGTACAGATTGCCACATTGTACCATTGCACCGCTGTACACATTGCCACATTGTGCCATTGTCCCACTGTATACATTGCCACATTGTACCGTTGTCCCACTGTATACATTGCCACATTGTGCCGTTGTCCCACTGTACACATTGCCACATTGTGCCGTTGTCCCACTGTACAGATTGCCACATTGTACCATTGCACCGTTGTACACATTGCCACATTGTACCATTGTCCCACTGTACACATTGCCACATTGTGCCATTTTCCCACTGTACACATTGCCACATTGTACCATTGCACCGCTGTACACATTGCCACATTGTACCATTGTCCCACTGTACACATTGCCACATTGTGCCGTTGTCCCACTGTACACATTGCCACATTGTACCATTGTACCACTGTACACATTGCCACATTGTACCATTGTACCACTCTATACATTGCCACATTGTACCATTGTACCACTCTACACATTGCCACATTGTACCGTTGTCCCACTCCAGTGCTCTTGCCTGGAAAATCCCATGAATGGAGGAGCCTGGCGGGCTGCAGTCCACGGGTTCACTACGAGTCAGATGCGACTGAGCGACTTCACTTTCACTTTCCACTTTCACACATTGGAGAAGGAAATGGCAACCCACTCCAGTGTTCTTGCCTGGAGAATCCCAGGGACGGGGGAGCCTGATGTGCTGCTGTCTATGGGTCACACAGAGTTGGACAGGACTGAAGTGACTTAGCAGCAGCAGCATAGTCCATGGGGTTGCAAAGAGTTGGACACAACTGAGCGACTTCCACTTCACTTCATACTGCTTCACTATTCATTATGGGTAGAAGACCTGATTCGATAGGGCAAAGATTCTGCTAGTCTGTGCACACAGCTGAGGGTGTGTATGATTTTACAAGCCAAGAAGAACTGTTGTATTACCCTAATCCAAGCATTTGTATAAATATATTTATGATTATGGAATGGATTATTTTTGGTTTATAAGAGCTATGCAGGAAATATCCTACTTTTTATACATAATGCACTTTTAAAACATGTGTGTCGAAGTTTATCGTATAAAGGCCAAATAATGACCTTACATATTTTAAGTTGAGGACCCAGGCACAGAGAGCTAAAACGTCCTCAGTTACTTAACACAGATCTCTATGATTTACCTCTAGAATTTCTAATATGTTCTTGTTTGTTATCTTCTATTCACAACTGAACAAACAGTTGACTGGCTTAAGCCCAATGAATGTCTTGTGGATTTACCTCTTTTGGCACTCAGAGTGATTTCCATCTTTGTCTCAACTATATTAGGTTTATGAGATCTATACTTCTCATATCAGCATTTTCATCTTCCATTTGTTTTTATAAAATAATGAAGACAGAAGGCAATAAAATATTCAAGACATACAAACACTGCTGTACAATTATGCTGCCAAAATTGTACCACAGTCAGAAACTCTATGTACTACCTGCATATTGCAGCTTATCAGCTATGCAGAGAGGGCCAAATTGAGCTTATAAAACCCAGTTAGGGCTGTTGGTGCAAACGAATGATTGTATGAAAGTAGAATGAACCAAAGTCAAGGAAAAGTGATAGCTAGAGTTATGACCTGTATGTGTCTTCTTTGACTTGTGTACATGAAGCACAGAGCAAGCCTTATATTTTTGGAGCCATGAATCTCTCTTAAGGAATATAGCAAAGATGATAACTCTGAGCATCTAGAAAGGAGAGTACTCAAAACTGCATGTCAACATTGATAAGGTGATAATATTAATAATAGTGTATCAATAATTTTGGCATCTAGGTGTTCATTTAAATATAATCTCTTTGTGTGTGTGTGTTTGATTTTTCATTTAAGATGGTTTAAAGAAATTTCAAGGGTAAGATAAGACTATCGCCCTCACCGACAAGAGAATTTTCTTTCCATTTTATTTAAGGAATTATATTCATGTTAGCATATCAGTCCATGTATCTATATTATATGCAATGGCTTTTCTTTGTGAGAGTCTAGGTGATATTAAGGTTCCAGTGGGAAGTTTGTCTTTCTAGTTCTTATATTCGCCTTTTTTGTTGCCATGTGACTTTCAGCTTTCTTATCTCTTTTCTGAGTAATCTGTTCTTGGAAAAGGATGTATGATTCACCACTGACACTTTGAGCTCAGGTCAGTGTGCATTTCTCCAAGGTAATTTTCTAGTTATTTATAATTACCAACTAAAAATATTAGAGGAGTTTTTGTTTTCAATAAGTAAGAGAGCAAACATTTGGAAAATTGGGAATAAGTTTGTTTATGCACGAGAGGAGATTCTTAGTCTCTTGATTTCACACCAAAGAAGTCACTTCTGAGTACCAGCAGCTACATGGACAGATGATCCTGGTCAGCTTTCTACTTTTCCTCCTTGTCCTGGCCTAAAACTTTCAGGACCCTGTGAAACGGTTTGAATACAGACTTAAGGGGAATGTATTCAGTCACCACTCTGTATAAATAATGCTGAGGAACTGTGTGGTCTTGTGCAGATTACTGGGCTATGAATCAAAGTACTTGGGAATCTCCAAACTGTTATCCATGTGGTTGTACCAACTTACATTCCCACCAGCATTGTAGGAGGGCTACCTTTCTCCATACCCTCTCCAACACTTACTCTTTGTAGACTTTTTGATAATGGCCATTCTGACTGGTGTGAGGTGGTATCTCATTGTAGTTTTGATTTGCATTTCTCTAATATTTAGTGACGTTGAGCAACTTTTCATGTACCTCTGGACTATCTGTATGTCTCCTTTAGAGAAATGTCTATTTAGGTTTTCTGTCCATTTTTTGGTTGGATTTCTTTCTTTTTCTTTATATTGAACTGAATGAGCTGTTTTTAAGCTTTGGAAATTAATCCTTTGTTGGTTGCATCATTTGAAAATATTTTCTCCCATTCTATTGGTTGTCTTTTCATTTTATTTATGTAGTATGAAGGTTCTTTAAGAAAATAAAAACAGAGCTACCGTATGATTCAGCAATACCACTTCTGGGCATATATCCAGAGAAAACCATAGTTCAAAATAATACATACACCCCAACGTTCATTGCAGTACTGTTTACAACAGCCAGACCTGGAAGCAACCTAAATGTCCATCAACAGTTGAATGGATAAAGAAGATGTGATACATATATACAATGGAATATTAATCAGCCATTAAAAGGAATGAAATAATGCCATTTGAAGAAACATGGATGGGCCCAGAGATTGTCATACTGAGTGAAGCAAGTCAGACAGAGGAAGATAACTGTATGTAGAATCTTACTTATTTTCAAAACAGAAACATACAAACTTAAGAGAAGGAACCTGGGTTACTGGCAGGAGGAGTCGTAGGGAGGAATAGTTAGGGAGCTTGGAATTGACATATCCACTCTGCTATATTCAAAATGACTAACCAACAAGGACCTTCTGTATAGCAGAAGGAACTGTACTCAATATTACGTAAGACCCAAATGGGAAAAGAATTTGGAAAAGAGTAGATGCAAGTATGTAACTGAATCACTTTGCTGTACATCTGAAATGAATGTTTTATATATTCCAATATAAAATAAAACATTTTTTAAAAGTGCTTGGATTGTAGCTCCTGTTCTGCCATTAAATTAGTATGATATTTGGAGCCAGTTACATTCCGTCTTTGTGCCTAAGTTTTCTCATGAGTAAACATAGAGTTGTTGTTCAGTCTCCAGGCCGTGTCCAGCTACTCATGACCCGGTGGACTGCAGCACGCCAGGCTTCCCTGAATACCTGGGACTAAATTAGTGCTGCTGCAACTTGGGGGCACAGGAGAATCCAGGAAGCTCTCTAAAAATATTAGTGCCTGAGCTCTGTTCCTGGGTATTCTGACTTACGTGTGTGAAGCGGAATCAGTGTGTTTTGGAAAAGTTCCTCAGGTGATTCTAATGTGTATCCAGTGCTGAGAACTGCTGGGCAAGGCGATCCCTGGAGTCTTGTCCAGGGAGAGAGTGCATCATAGGTGTTAAGGGGACAAGCATTGCAGGTAGATGGAGTTGAGTGTGAATCCCAGCTCTCTCACTTCCATCCTAAATACACTTGGGCAAGTTTTCACTTTAGGTCCCAGTTTCCCCATCTTTATAATAAAGATACATTTGCCTCATTGGATTGTATTAAGGATTGCATGTAATACTGGGTATTAAGTAAATAGCTCAGGACTCTGAACATAGTAGGCACTTAACACATGCTGATAGTAAAGAGAATGATTCCTGAGAATGATTCCTGTGATAAAGCTGATTATCCCCATGGTCCTCCCCACCAATAATCTTTTCCTGAGTGGAGTGTTGGTTCAAGAAGAGAAAATAGAATATTAAAACAAAATAAAGACCAGAAACAGCCCTGCTGAGTACCTCCAAACTTGGTGTATCCCATGACTGCATTTGATATTGCCAGGGGCTATGTAATAAATGGTGCTAGACTGACTGATTGCAAAAAGGAAAAATGACACAGACAAAACAAAAATCTTCTTTTGTTCTTAAAAGTAGGTTTCAGATGGATGAAAGACTTAAATATGACAAAGTCAAACTTGAACTATTTAAAATATTTATATTATATATAGTTATATAGTTATAGCTAATAGCTAACAATATCATAGTTATATTGGGATAGTCCATTAAAAAATGGAATAAAAATTTTCCATTAAAAAAATTGGGATGGAAAGAGTCTTTAAACACAAAAGATAAGTCTTAAGGGAAAGAATAAAAATACTGACTGCTTTGAAATTTAGTGTTTTATATTCCAAAAATACTAGAAATTTAGGATATTTATAATACATACAAGAAAGAAAACTGTATATCCCTATAACTTATTTATTTTATACGTAGTAGTTTGTACATCTTGACCCCTTGCCTTTTACTCCTTCCAACTCCCCACTGGTAACCGCTAGTTTAGTTTTATATCTGTGAATCTGTTTCTCTTTTGTTATATTCGTTTGCTTATGTTTTAGTGATAGTGTACAGTACTTGTCTTTAGCTGTCTGATTTATTTCACTAAGCATAATCCCCTTCTGGTCCATCTATGTTGTTGCAAGTGGAAAAAGTTCATTCTACTCTATGTGTGGGGGGGGTGGTGGGGGGTAGGTGGGTATTGTGGTTGTTCAGTCGCTCAGTCATGTCTGACTCTTTGCGGCCCCATGGACTGCAGCACGCCAGGTTTCCCTGTCCTTCACCATCTCCTGGAGCTTGCTCAAACTCATGTCCATTGAGTCAGTGATGCCAACCTACCATCTCGTCCTCTGTTGTACCCTTTTTCTCCTGCCTTTAATCTTTCCCAGCATCAGGGTCTTTTCTCATGAGTCGGCTCTTTGCATCAGGTATATATAGTTAATGCCACATCATTTCAGAATAACTGGGGCTTCCCAGGTGGCGCTAGTGGTAAAGAACCCGCCTGCCAAGGCAGGAGACATAAGAGATGTGGGTTCAATCTCTGGGTCGGGAAAATCCCCTGGAGAAGGAAATGGCAACCCACTCGAGGATTCTTGCCTGGAGAATCCCATGGGCAGAGGAGCCTGGTGGGCTACAGTCCCTGGGGTTGCAAAGAGTCAGATACGACTGAAAGCAGCTTATCACTAGCATCTTTGTCCATTCATCTGTTGATGGATGCTTAGATTGCTTCCATATCTAGTCTGTTGTAAATAATGCTGCTGTGAACTTCGGGATGTGTGTATCTTTCCAAATTATGATTTTCATTTTCTTTGGATTAAATGCCCAAGAGCAAAATTTCTGGGTCATACAATAGTTCCCTTTTTAGTTTTGTAAGAATCCTCCATCCTGTTCTGCACAGTTTTACTTTGTTATCAACATGTAGATAGTTACCTTTCTATCGGAAGGTGATGGTGAATGTGACTCTGAGAAGTGATATAATCGCCCATGATCATAGTGCTGGGTTGGGAGGCTGGCTGTGGGACTCCACAGACCAGGTTATTAACCACCACACTTTGGAAAGGTTGCAACTGCTTGAGTGTAAAACAAAAATATTTATTGTGTGAAGTCATCTTTTGTCATCAGTGTGGAAAACAAACTGAATACTGTGAGTTGTTTGTGTGGTGAGTCTCCAGTGGGGAGACTTAGTTGTGTTCAACTGTAGAGAGAAAAGCATAGTCAAACCTGGGGGCTTCTCACGCAAGCTCATGCCTGATTTTTCTGAGCCTCTTACAGCCTCTGAACTGCATGAATGTTCTTTAATCTCAATTCCATTACCTAGCCTCCTTTCTCTCCATTAAAAAAAAAAAAAAAAAAAAAGGTTTTCTTCATACATGCTGAAGACTAGGTTGTAAAACAGAGCAAAAAATTACTGTTGACCAGATCACAAAATCCTGTGCCTCGGTCTACAGGAAGTTGCACCTTTAACTCTTAAATCCATTAACCTGAGAAATATCACTTGTCCAGAAATTAAGGTAAAATAGTAGTAACTATGTAGTAAGAAAACTCAGTTTCTTTCTCTGGTATGGGAAGTACAGGTCAAGTAGATGAGTAGTCTAACTGATTTTACTCTGCTTTTCATGACCACATGGTTCATTTTGGGCCCCGTTCAACAAAGATCCATCTTTCAATGATCAGAATCACAATAATCGCTGGCATCCTGAACTAGTAACCTTGGAATTGTTCAACTGTTGTGAAGAGCAGACAACTCAGACCGCAACATCCGACATGTTGAGGAATAACCTCAATATCCCACCTAGATGACAGATGTAACTCGGTGTAGACAAGAGAAAATGTGGGAGCTTTAGCTCCTTCTTCACTGTACAAGGCCAGGGAACGTTTTCTGCATATTTCCTCGGGAACTGACGCTTCCAGCACCTACCACGTAATTTCCCTCAGCCTCCTGTTCCACTCAAGGGTTTTCCACTTGAGGAACCCTCCCCACACTGTTCCATGCTCTTTAACAGATAAGTGATACAGGGTGAAACTGACTTTAGTGATGGGTTTGCAAACAAAAACGTGGCTCGGACTGTACTGGACCTCAGAATACCTGGCTCTACCCGCCTTGCTCCCGCTTTTAGAGCCATCCTGTTTCAAGGACACACAGACAGTCGGCTCCACTAGGCGTGGTGGTCTCCTTGGGCTGCAGTATTCCAGGGCTCTGTCATTATCTAGCCCTGTCTTTGTAATTCAGAGAGGGACTGTTACCAGCCAGAAACTGCTCTCTGCCACCAGTTTTATCAGTAGTAAAGGCTGACATTTTGATCTCCGTCTGCTTGTTGCCTATGTTTTCTTTTTTTTTATTTTTATTTTTCAATTGGTCCTAAAATCAAGAGGAGGAGAAAGGGGAGAAATTTATTTGCCCCCTAAAATCTTGACACAGCATCGTTGGGGTGATACATGAGAAGGCAAAAAGAAAGAGAGGAGCAGCGCTGAAGCTACAGCCCAGTCCTGACCTCGGCTCCGTGGAGGGCTGTGGCTAGGAATGAAGCCAACAAAATTAAAGGAGGAAATTCATGTTGTTTTAAAATGGCTTATTAAAGGAAGTAATAGTAACAGGAAAATCAATAAAGCTCATGATGCAGAGTAAAAAGCAATGAAGTCTGGGGTAAAGACAGGCACTATTGTATTCAACAGAAGGAATCATGGGACTAATAACAATTATGTACTTTTTATTATAAAAACAAATAAAATGCTTCCATTGGAAGTTAGTGATCCCAATAACTTGGAGTGCTGGAGAATCATAACAAGCATTCACAGTGTTTTCTTAAAAGTCAGTTCAATGCTTGTGGTATATTATCAATATAAGTAAAATGATACCTGCTGAGAAGAGAAGTCACCCCAGAATTATAACGCCAATTATGTCTTCGGAAGCATGTAAACAGTTTTCTCTCCAGAGCATTGCTGAAAGGAGGATGGTTTGGTGTTTTTTTTTTTAATTGCTAGAGAGTCAAATCAGGACATTGGACAAAGCTCGTATTTTTCCTCCGAGGGCTGGAAAAGGAAGAACATACTGAAGAACTTCATCAAGGGTATCAGCATGGTAGGAGAATACAAAGCAATTCTATATGCACAAGACTAATCTTAACTCATACTTCCTACATCCAGCATGTGGTCCCCAAAGACATGGATCTGAGAAGGACACTGAGAGGGAACCATCATTACGTTGCCTGTTGCCAGCCACTCCTGGCTAAGGTTACTCTTTTTTTTTTTTTTGCTGTGTTTTTCTTTTTATCTTTTTAATGTCCTGGGAAAACTATAGATTCCATGGGACAGAACATTGCCCCTACTCTTCCTTTCCCCTTCCACTCTGCTCATCTATATCTCTTAGTTGACCCGAATTCCTTGATTGCATCAAACAAACTAAGCCTCCCTTTCTCTTTGGTTGCATGACTACAATTTATGCTTTGGGTACCATTCTTCAGACAGAACAAACCTTCAACACAAGCAAGAAATTGTTCTACCTTGGTATCCCAGATCAAAAGGCTGTACCTCATTTGATCTGACCCCACTGCAAAATGTGGTGCAGTGAAAAAGTCCTAAACCCTTTGCCATTTGTCAGTGAGCAGTAATCAAGGTCTTGGATGGTGAAGTCTCTAGAATGGATACCATTTTGCGGAGACTATGCGGAAAGATCTTGGCATCAAAAGCACCAAAGCCTGGCAGCATCAAGGGATAGGAGGGAGTGATGGAACACCAAGAGGAGGAGAAAGGTTCTCTTTGGAATTTTCTATGCCTCTGTGTCCTCTGCCTGAAATGGTACTTTCATTTTTTTCTTTCTCGTAGGTTCTTAGTCTTCACAATCCAACTTAAATGTTACGTCTCTAGGAGAGTCATCTTTATTGCCCTTTGTCCTCTGCCTTTCCCTGTCTTCCCTCAGCCCAGTCAAGGTAACAGCTACACCCTCTGAGCTGAGGTAGTGGCATGCACACATCCCTTTGCCGGCACGTGCCTCACACTGGGTTAAGGGATTCTGGGCATCTTTCTGTTATCCCTCCCCAGAGGGATAGCAGAGATCATGCCTTCCTTCTCTTTCTATTTTCAGAGATTGTTAAGAATCTAGTAGATATGCAATACAGGTAGGAATGAATGCCCTGATGAATGAATGAATGAACAATATTTTGCCTTGGGTCATTTGTGAAAAAAACTGCTATCTAATTAACTGGTATGATGAGTAATTCTACCAAATAATTTCCAGGAAACTTATTTCTAACAACCTTCCCATGTGCCCAAACCAAAATCTTGGGAATCATTGTATTTCTGTCTCCAACCCTTCCCCTTCCTGTCAATCTAACCCCCTTTCTGTTATAGCCGTGTCTTCCATCCCGACTGGTATTCTGCTTAGCAGCATGACTTGTCCACAGCTTATCCCAGCCCCTGCCCACCCCAGCACTCAGATGACTATTTCATACCAAGAGTAAAATGGATGTGGTTACGCAGGTAACTTTAGAACACACTTGTTAACTGTTAGAGGCACTCGATATATGGCAATAAGTTAAAATTATCTGAGATGTTAGGGATGTTTATGTAACAAATAGGAGAGAAGTGTGCATGTGAGCCCCTTATCCTTCATGATCACAGTGGAAACTCAAAAGCAGACTCCCCTGTGTAACTGAGGAAAACGTTTTACAAGATTAAAACATTCTAAGCGCCGTTACCTCTGACGATGACATTAAATAATTTCCCACAAGGAGTGGGAATAAAATGAGATCTAATAACAAGGGCCCATATGTGGTTGCACAATGGGAAGATGAAGGATGCAAACATTGCAGAAAGGATGGCCTTGATACACAGAGGTGCCATGCAGTTCACAAAATCCTGCATGGATGTAAGTTTCTGCCTGACACTTCAATAACACAAATATCTCATTGGAACTGGTTTTAGCTTATGTTTCCCCCCTGGCCTTTCTGTTTCTATTTCTTAGGGGAAGCAAATAACCTATTATCAACTCTTGATATATATATATAATGGTTTTAACTTGAGGTCCTGAAGCTGAGTTGTGGGAGCTGGTGAATAAGACAACATTTCTCTTCACATTCTGCTGTAAAAACATTCTTGGTATTTCTCTTATTCCCTATGCCTTAGAGAGATCAGTAGGGTGCTGAATTGCAGTCAAGATACAAATGTACTTGCAAACTTGGCATTGATTAATCTTGATATTTCCTGCAAGGTGAAAATGGAGGTGGTTTTTGCAGTACAGACTTGTCCATAAGAGTTTGACTCCTATCATCTCTGGTGGGTAGTCTAACTGGGTTTATAAGGTTGGATGAAGCTTGTTTGGGGAAAAATGAAAGGACCACAGAAGCTCGAGGGCAGCTGATGTTTATTTACCTATAACTCACTCTATTTCAAAAGACTCTTAAGCCACTGCCAGCTCTAAGACTACTTCACTGTTTTTGACATATAAATGGAAACATTATAGATCATAAATTTGGTACTTTCTCAATAACTTTTCTTGGAAGAAACTGGGTGTTATCATGTTTTCTTCCAAATTAAGTATGTCAGTTTAGTCTCTTTTCATCTTTGGTAATCCTCCATGCTATGTATCTTGTCCTTTGAATATAAGTTTATATTTTTCAAGAAATAGAGGACATCTTATAATCTTCATGGATGGAAACCATGATGTCTCCACCTTTGATAATTGTACCCTGAGCTCCTCACAAAGAAATTCCCAATGCCAAAGCATAGAAGAAGAGAATTCAGTTTTATCTTTAGTCTTATCCTCTACAATAAATGGATATTATAGGATTCACTGGGAAAATATTTGAATATACTATTGGAAAAGGGCTTCCCTGCTGACTCAGATGGTAGAGAATCGGCCTGCAATGCAGGAGACCCACGTTCAGTCCTTGGGTTGGGAAGATCCGCTGGAGAAAGGAATGGCAACCTGTTCCAGTATTCCTGCCTAGAGAATTCTATGGACAGAAGAGCCGAGCGGGCTACAGTCCATTGGGTTGCAAAGAGACATGCCTGAGCAACTAACACACGCACGCCAGTGGAAAGTGAAGAGTTTGAATCCTGTAGACTAGATGCAAAAGGAGCGCTTTTAAAATGTATTCTATGAGATAAGTCTAGTGCAGTACTGATAGCCTTCTACTGAGAAGTAATTAAAACAGCAAACGATTATATTCTAAGGAATTATTCTACAAGGCATATGTATGGAAAGTCTGAGTGAACATGCATGCATGGTGCTTGGTGAGAATGCCAAAATTTGCATTTTCTTCTTGAAGTTGCTCCATTAACAGTATCCATCAAAGTGTTCTTTTTGCTCGAAGTAACATCACACCCTGACATTGTGTGCACAGCGAGGAGAGAGGAATCTACTGCTTCTTCCTCAGTATTGGGGCCTCTCCGTTTTACCCCTCTAGCTGGAGGGTACAGCTGGGCTTCAGAGGAAGATTGGCTCTTGTTGAACTGCAGTAAGAGCTACCTGATTCTGAGCCGCCTGGGGCCAGGGCCCTGAGGCATGGCACCCGCCTGTCGGCACGGCATGTTTGCCTTGACTCTGCTTCCTATGGGTGACGTTCATCAATCCTCTTCTCCTCCCTGAAGGACCAACCCACTAAAATGAGGGGAGAAGGGAAAGGAGAGGTCTCTGGGGGTACACAAATCCCTCGGCAAAGCCCAAGGTTTTCTAAAACAAACGGGAATGTTTATGTTCAGTCTTACCAGAAGACAACACAGTTTTCACGTGTTAACTAGTTTGCATCATCAGGTGAGAGATTGGAGATGGTCAGAAGAGACTTGTCTTTTAAATCGCTTCCAGTCTCTGAGCCATGGGATGTGACTGAGTAAATGTGACCACAAACCAAAGACCGAGATGTGCCTTAACACACTCTTACTCCAAACCAGATGTGAATCTAGGAGTCAAAGCCCCAATCACGTTCTACCTCTGCCGCCGCTGAGAAACCCAGATGCCACACCAAGAAAGATCACTGCCCTGGGTGACAGCAGAGACCTCCGTGGCACCTCCGTGCAGAGGTTGGTAGGGGCGCAGTGTTCACAGTCTGTCTTCTGCTCCATAAACAAGGCGAGGTGTTTTATGCTAGCAGCAAAGTAATGATGCTAAGAGACTGAATGATTAAATGCCAGTCTGCCAGCCAGAGTACATTTGTTTTCTGCTTGAAAAAGCCACTTTCATTTTGTATGACAGCTTTCTTAACTGCAACATAGCTCAGAAAATGACAGAGAGCGAATGAGAATAAGTGATTGTAAAATGGCAAACAACTATTTGCTACTATTTGAACTACCATTAAACTGTTCATTCAATTTCTAGTCAGAAGCCATCACTCAGCTGTGGAACCACAATGTAGGCATTATTTATTTGGTGGCATTACAATGCCATCTAATCTTGGGGAAAATCTTAGAGGCAAAAATCAGAATATCCAAAAATTGCCTTGACATTTAGTGGCAAAATACAATGCTTCACTGTGGCTTTTTACTTCTCCATATTCTTTTTTTCTCATTGTTGCAACTGAAATACTTGAATTCCATTCTCATTCTAGTGTTTCATCCTCAATAATATGATTTTTTTCCCCCACTAGCTGTCTGTTAGTACCGGGCAGAGCTGAAGTTTCGTAAGATGTGCTTGGACTAGACTGGTTTCCATTGAATACCATGAATTTCTGTTGGGAAGAGGCACATTCATAGTTTGCAGGTTCTCTAAGAGAGTTGCTCTGCATCGAAGAACTAGGAGTCACCACAAAATAAGGGCAGCTACTAGATGCTCTGCATATTTTATGTTATTTAAACTTCTTGACAATCTTGATGGCTTCCGAGGTGTCTCAGTGATAAAGAATCTGCCTTCCAATGCAGGAGACAGAGGAGCCGTGGGTTCGATCCCTGAGTTGTGAAGATCTCCTGGAAAAGGAGGAAATGGCAACCCATTCCAGTATTCTTGCCTGGGAAATCCCATGGACAGTGGAGCCTGGCCGACTACAGTCGGTGGGCTCTTGAGGAGCTGGACAAACTCAGCGACTGAGCATACACGTACACAGCACAGCAATCGTAATGAAGTAGGTAGTTTGCTTTTGTTAGAAAGAAGTTGAGGCGTATCTACGTTTAATGATTTCCTAGAGAGTTAGAATTTGACCCCCTGATCCTAGGCCCATCCTGCCACAAGGCTTCTCAAAGGAAGCTCTTAGTGGTACAGCCTCTTCCATGGAAGGAAAGAGATTCAAATGTTCCAAGGGAGTCAGTTAGCACTTACTGTGTGTACACAGTTGTAAATCTGAAGTAGGGGGCAAGTAGTTTCCAGGCAACTGTGGCAGAGTTACACTTTCACACAGGAGTTAGTTTTTTGCTTGTGAATATGGGAAGATTCTATTTTCAGCAGTTTAAGGTTCCTGACCATGTAGAAAGCATCTGTTGGGGCATCTTCTAAGACGTCCTTCAGATCTGGAGTCACAGGCACTTGTCTGTCTGCCTGCTTGCTTACTTGTTTGCTTGTTTTTAATGTTAATTATTTTCCCCAACTTTTTATCCTCTAAAAATGTACTTGGGGTTTGATAAAAAACCATGTTAATTTGAAGTCAACTTTAGTGTGAGTGAACAGATCAAGTGATTTAATGTCATTTTATGTCTAAAAAGAATTGATCCTACAGTAAATGGCTATGAGTTCAGTTCAGTTCAGTCACTCAGTCGTCTCTGACTCTTTGCGACCCCATGAATCGCAGCACACCAGGCCTCCCTGTCCATCACCAACTCCCGGAGTTTACTCAAACTCATGCCCATCGAGTCAGTGACGCCATCCAGCCATCTCATCCTCTGTCGTCCCCTTCTCCTCCTGCCCCCAATCCCTCCCAGCATCAGGGTTTTTTCCAATGAGTCAACTCTTCGCATCAGGTGGCCAAAGTATTGGAGTTTCAACTTCAACATCAGTCCTTCCAATGAATACCCAGGACTGATCTCCTCTAGGAAGGACTGGTTGGATCTCCTTGCAGTCCAAGGGACTCTCAAGAGTCTTCTCCAACACCACAGTTCAAAAGCATCAATTTTTCGGTGCTCAGCTTTCTTCACGGAAGAACTCTCACATCCATACATGACCACTGGAAAAACCATAGCCTTGACTAGACTGACCTTTGTTGGCAAAGTAATTCTCTGCTTTTTAATATGCTATCTAGGTTGGTCATAACTTTCCTTCCAAGGAGTAAGCATCTTTTAATTTCATGGCTGCAATCACCATTTGCAGTGATTTTGGAGCCCTGAAAAATAAAGTCTGACACTGTTTCCACTGTTTCCCCATCTATTTGCCATGAAGTGATGGGACCAGATGCCATGATCTTAGTTTTCTGAATGTTGAGCTTTAAGCCAACTTTTTCACTCTCCTCTTTCCCTTTCATCAAGAGGCTTTTTAGTTCCTCTTCACTTTCTGCCATAAGGGTGGTGTCATCTGCATATCTGAGGTTATTGATATTTCTCCCACAATCTTGATTCCAGCTTGTGCTTCCTCCAGTCCAGCGTTTCTCATGATGTCCTCTGCATATAAGTTAAATAAGCAGGGTGACAATATATAGCCTTGACGTACTCCTTTCCCTATTTGGAACCAGTCTGTTGTTCCATGTGCAGTTCTAACTGTTGCTTCCTGACCTGCACATAGGTTTCTCAAGAGGCAGGTCAGGTGGTCTGGTATTCCCATCTCTTTCAGAATTTTCCAGTTTATTGTGATCCACACAGTGCACCTCATAAAGTGAAATGTTTGAGTATTTATAACACTGTTATAATGGTTCCTAAGGGTGTTAGTGAGAAGAGAAAATCTTTTTGGAGAATGTTTTGGCAATATGTATTAATAGCTCTACAATTTACTATTTTGGTCAAACAGTTTCACTTCTAAAAACTTACACTAAAGATGTAATCAAAAATGTATGTTAGGATTTTTTCTGGGACACTCATCAATGTGTTTTTAAAAGATACAAGAATTAATACATCTAATATGGGCATGAGTGCTCAGTTGTGTCCGACTCTTTGCAACCCCAGGGTCCTCTGTCCATGAGATTTTCCAGGTAGGAATACTGGAGTGGGTTGTCATTTTCTCCTTCAGAGGATCTTCCCAACCCAGGGATTGAACCTGTGTCTCTTGTGTCTCCTGCTTTGGCAGGTGGGTTCTTTACCATTGGCACCACCTGGGAATCCCAAGTCTAACATGGGGAAATAATAAAATCACTATTGATTATTTCTCCAAATAAATCTAAGAAAGAATACTGAAAGCTTTATTTAAAACATCGTTATAGAATGATATGTAATGCTTCAATAAATATTCACAACATATTGATAAATGTTTTTTAAAATATATTAAGCGCAATTATATTTGATGTAAGTATTATTCAATGTACATATGATATGTATATTTTGTGTATATCAAAAGGTATCAGTGATTTTTGACTGGGTTTTTTTTGATATGTTTTCTCTACAAATTTCTTATAGTATATAATAATGATTTTGTAATGAGGATATTTTAAATCCTATTAAAAGTTCTCAATTTAATATATACTTACACTTTCTAAATTATAGTAGGTTAATCACTTGATTTAACTAATGGAAATTTAGCATAGCCTTATTCAAAAATACAGCCTTCACAGACTTACAGAAAATATTTGCAAAGGACACATCTGATACAGGTCTGTTAGTCCAAAATGTGCATGGAACTCATAAACCTTAGCAATAAGAAAATGAACAACCTAATTCAATGAGCAAAGGACCTAAATAGACTTGTCACTAAAGAATATATACAGATGGCAAGGAAGCACAAGAAAGGTGTTCAACATCATATATCATTCAGTTCAGTCACTCAGTTGTGTCTGACTCTTTGTGGCCCCATGGATTGCAGCACACCAGGCCTCCCTGTCCATCACCAACTCCTGGAGTTTGCTTAAACTCATGTCCATTGAGTTGGCGATGCCATCCAACTGTCTCATCCTCTGTCGTCCCCTTCTTATGCCTTCAATCTTTCCCAGCATCAGGGTCTTTTTCCAATGAGTCAGTTCTTCACATCAGGTGGCCAAAGTATTGGATTTTCAGCTCTAGCATCAGTCCTTCCAATGAATATTCAGGACTGATCTCCTTTAGGATGGACTGGTTGAATCTCCTTGCAGCCCAAGGGATTCTCAAGAGTCTTCTCCAACACCACAGTTCAAAAGCATCAATTCTTTGGCACTCAGCTTTCTTTATAGTCCAACTTTCACATCCACACATGACTACTGGAAAAACCATAGCTTTGACTAGATGAATCTTTGCTGATATATCATTAGGGAACTACAAATTAGAAAAACAGAGAGAAACCAGATTGCCATTCGCTTGTCCAGGAGATCTTCCCGACCTAGGGATCAAACCTGGGTCTCCTGCATTTCAGGAAGATTCTTCACTGTCTGAGCCACCAGGAAAGCCCATATATACCTGTTAGAAAGTCAGAATTCTAGAACTGACAACAGCAAATGGTGGTGAGGATGTGGCACAATAGAGAGTCTCCTTCATTGCCAATGGGAATGCAGAATGTTTCAGCCACCTTGGAAGAGAGGTTGGCAGTTTTGTTTTGTTTTGTTTTTTTTAATAAAACTAAACATACTAGTGCCATGCAATCTACAGTAGTTCTCCTTGGTATTCACCTAAGTGAACTGAACCTTATCTGGACACAAAATCCTCCATGCTGGTGTTTATAACAATTTTATCCATAATTTTCCAGACCAGAAACCAACCAGCCTATACCTCAGTATGTGAGTGGTACATTCACACCATGAAATATTATCCAGTGATACAATGAAATGTGTTAAAAAGTTGTGAAAAGACATGGACAAACCCTCAGTACATATTACTAAATGAAAGAAGCCAATCTGAAAAGCCTACGTAGTGTGTGATTTCCTATATGACTTTCTGGAAAAGGCAAAACTATGGAGGCAGTGAAAAGATTCATGGTTTCCAGGGTCTAGAAGGGAAAACATGAATAAACCAACAAATGAATCAACAAAGTATAGGGGATATATAAGACAGTGGAGCTATTCTGTATGAAATTATCATGGAAGATACAAGTCATTATACATTCATTTTAACCCATAGAGTATACAACATCAGGAGTGAACCCTAATGAGACTTACTTTGGATGATGGTGATGTATCAGTGAAAGTTCCATTGTAAGAGATCTGTCATTCTTGTGTTGATAATGGCAGAGACTGTTCATGAGTGGGGACAGGGGTTGTATAGGAACTCCATGCTTTCTACTCAACTTCACTGTGAACCTGAAAATGCTCTAAAATAAACCTTATTAATAAAATCTGTAAAGCTTTAAATTTTCTATCCGTAGGAACTTACAACCAAAAGGAAAGAAAATACTGCTGATATTGTAGAGAGTTAGCAGACTGAATTTCTGAAAAATCTCTCTGTGGGTGTGTGAGGAGATCTATGAGTTAAAAGTGAAGTTGTAAGCATTATCTTTGACAGGCCACTTGGTAACTACTTCTGGCTTTGGCACAACTGCTCAGCTCTGTAGGGTGAAAGCAACCGTAGAAAAGATGTAAACAAATGTGTGTGGCTGTATTATCATGAAATATTATTGTCCAACACAGGTATTCTGCTAAGCCTTGATTTAGACAAGGGATGGGATATGGCTGGGAGAGCATGAAGTAGGTCTGTCCCAAGGCTTTGAAGGAGGGAGAGGAGATCGCTGTCAGGTGGGAGGGGGCTGGAAGGAGATATGGAGAAGGCAGTTTTTTCTTATTTTCTGGTATGGAAATAGAACAGTGCTTTTCTACAGTTCCTAGGGTCTCTGAACAGTTGTGTTAGGTTCAAAGAAATTGCAAAGAGGTATTATTCTTCCCTAATAGTACCTTCAGAAATACTATTTGTTTTCCAGGAACTAGCTAATCCCTCAAAGAAAAAAGCAGTGGTTGAAAATGGTAAGAGGTAACAAAACTATTCTGCTGCTGCCTCAGGGTCTTCTCAGAAGGCAACTTGCTTCCCAGAATTCAGCTACCTCAGTGTCTTTCACAGGAATAAGATCTGTAAGTAGACTTTTCTGTCTGAGAAATCATTACCTACATCAAAGCATTTCCTTTTACCAGAGAAAAGAGGAGATGGGCCAGAGTCGTGCCTAAAGAAAAGAAGAACGTATTTGAAATCAAAACTACAGCATATTATGTGGCACAGTTATATAAGCTTTGCTGTTACTGGATTGAAATTGACCTCAAAGTACTTATCCAGTTTATATTTCCCCAACTTTTTATAATTCTTTGTAGATGACCTGATAGAAAATCCCCTTCATAGGATTGTTATATTGGATGAGATGTAAGTTGTCTTGTTAAACCTCAGAAATGTGTGACTAAACAACTTCGGGAAGAATTCAGCATACATAATCATGGTAACCTTTGGCTGCATTCTTTTAGAAGTAGACATGAAAATGAACTGGCTTCTCATTTATATGTTTGAAGTTTATTTCCTTTTCCAGTTGTCTTACAGAATCAAGATATAAACCTAAAAAGATAAACATTAGAACAACAGAAATGTAAAAGAAAAAAGTATGCACACTATATTACACATACATATCCAAATGAAAAGACAGGTTTCAATAAATAGATTTAATTATGTCATTAAATGTAATCGTCAATATCCAAATGTGTCTACTACAGCAAAACTAGAATGACAATCTGAGATGAAGATTTATCTGAATGGTCTCTCTTCTAGTATTTCTATGTTTTTGTGTATGATGGCTATCCCATATTAATGAAAAATCAATAGAAAGTTGAACTCAGCCGGTTCGGCCGGACCCGGTCGTGAGCCCCTGATCAAGGACATTTTTAAGGCTGGGGACGCGTAGATGAGCTCTGTTCTGCTCGTGTACAGCAGAGGGTTTATTGTGGGATCAGTGGACTATATAGTCATGCGGTTCTGTCCTCAGAGCTCCGCCTGCCTAGCTACCCAACTCTGATTTGTAGAGTCAAGAGAGAAAAATCTCTCTGTATGGGAGTAAGCTCGCCTTTGTGGATTTCATAATCTTGACAAATACGGGAGACATAGGACTTTGAAAAGCTGTCAACATTCAGTATCATGATTAGAGTAGATCTGTGCCCTCTCCATCTGGCTCTATCAGCTCTCTCACCTCCTGCACTTACTGAGCGCCTCCGGTGTGTTGGTGTGCTGCTGGGTACACTCAGATGCACAAGCCAGGCTTTCCATGCCAAGTGAGACCCTCAACAGTCCCTGTGAGAATGGATCTGCTCCTTAGGTTTATAGTGTTGTCCTGTGCAGCAGGAGGCAAAGGGGAAATGATTCCTTACTATACCTGTTAATTCTGAGAATTCGAACTGTGGCATGAGGTGGTCCCATTTCTGTGTGTAGGTGGTGTCAGTTCAGTTCCTCAGTTGTGTCTGACTCTTTGCAACCCCATGGACTGCAGCACGCAAGGCTTCCCTATCCATCACCAACTCCCAGAGTTTACTCAAACTCATATCCATTGAGTTGGTGATGCCATCCAATCATCTCATCCTTTGTTGTCCCCGTTTCCTCCTGCCCTCAATCTTTCCCAGCATCAGGGTCTTTTCAAATGAGTCAGTTCTTCACATCGGGTGGCCAAAGTATTGGAGTTTCAGCTTTGGCATCAGTCCTTCCAATGAATATTCAGCACTGATTTCCTGTAGGATGGACTGGTTGGATCTCCTTGCAGTGCAAGTGACTCTCAAGAGTCTTCTCCAAAACTACAGTTCAAAAGCATCAATTCTTTGGCACTCAGCTTTCTTTGTAGTCCAACTCTCACATTCATACATGACTACTGGACAAGAGGGAACTAAGATGGCAGAGGAATAGGATGTGGATACCACTTTCTCCCCCACAAATTCATCGAAAGATCATTTGAACACTGAGCAAACTCCACAAAACAACTTCGGCTCGCTAGCAGAGGTCATCAGACCCAGAAAAGCAGCCCATTGTCTTCAAAAGGAGGTAGGACAAAATATAAAAGATAAAAAGAGAGACAACAGAGTTAGGGACGGAGATCCGTCCTGGGAAGGGAGTCTTAATAGAGGAAGTTTCCAAACACCAGGAAACCCTCTCACTGGCGGGTCTGGGGGAAGTTTTTGAATCTCGGAGGGCAACCTAACTGGGAGGGAAAATAAATAAAAGCCACATACATGACTACTGGAAAAGCAACAGCTTTGACTAGCCAGACTTTTGTCGGTAAAGTAATGTCTCTACTTTTTAATATGCTATTGGGGTTGGTCATAACTTTTCTTCCAAGGAGCAAATGTCTTTTAATTTCATGGCTGCAGTCACCATCTGCAGTGATTTGGAGCCTAAAAAACTATATTCTCTCACTGTTTCCATTGTTTCCCCATCTATTTCCCATGAAGTGATGGGACCAGATGCCATGATCTTAGTTTGCTGAATGTTGAGCTTTAAGCCACGTTTTTCACTCTCCTCTTTCCCTTTCATCAAGAGGCTCTTTAGTTCCTCTTCACTTTCTGCCACAAGGGTGGTGTCATCTGCATATTTGAGGTTATTGATATTTCTCCCAGCAATCTTGATTCCAGCTTGTGCTTCTTCCAGCCCAGCATTTTGCATGATGTACTCTGCGTATAAGTTAAATAAGCAGGGTGACAATATACAGCCTTGACATACTCCTTTTCCTATTTGGAACCAGTCTGTTGTTCCATGTCCAGTTCTAACTGTTGCTTCCTGACCTTCATACAGATTTCTCAGGAGGCAGGTCAGGCGGTCTGGTATTCCCATCTCTAAGAATTTTCCACAGTTTGTTGTGATCCACACAGTCAAAGGCTTTGGCACAGTCAATAAAGCAGAAGTAGATGTTTTTCTGGAACTGTCTTGCTTTTTCTATGATCAAATGGATGTTGGCAATTTGATCTCTGCTATCTCTGGCTTTTCTAAATCCAGCTTGAACATCTGGAAGTTCACGGTTCATGGACTGTTGAAGCCTGGCTTGTAGAATTTTGAGTATTACTTTGCTAGTGTGTGAGATGAGTACAATTGTGCAGTAGTTTGAACATTGTTTGGCATTGCCTTTCTTTGGGATTGGAATGAAAACTGACCTTTTCCTGTCCTGTGGCCACTGATATACCACTGTAGGTGATATACCACTGGTGAAAGAGGAAATATAATTTCATGAAAAAGTTTCAGTCCTACTCTGCTTGGTATTTTTCTTAATGAGAATAGAGTAGAATCAAAAGAGCACCTGTGCTTTAAAATAAAATGAAGGCTGCAACTTCATTAATCCATGTATATGTATATGTGTGTGTGTGTATATGTATATGTGCACGCATACATACATATATGCACATAGTACACATATGCACATAAATACCTATGGAGAGTTTAATGCTTTATGAAATGAAAAGGTTAATGTATGTCTATGTAAAGATACAATGCATATATTTTTATTGAGAAATGGATTAATGAAAGGATGAGTACCAAAATATTGATGATTATCTCACAAGTGTGGAACTTTAGGTGACATTTTCTTTCTGTGTTATTGGAGCGTTTTAAAGCAAGTATGTGCTTTTATGTAATTCAAGCTAAAACAAAGCTGATTTCATTGTGAAGAAGAAGGGTCTACATAACACTAAATCCCTGCGTTCCAGCTTCTTGCCAAAGAATACACACTCTGATTGCCTGCCATCAGAATTTTTTAAGTGCTCAGTCCAAAGAAGCACAACTTAACCATAATCATTCGAAGGACGTGCAGTTCATTCGCCCTGAGGTCTTGTGTTCAGCCTGAACAGCCCAGAGCTGTGTCCTTGGATTGTTTTGCCCTGTTTTCATCTTCCCTGGCCACATACCTCCACCAGTTGGCATTTTGACATTGCATTAAATGAAGCAAACATAGAAAATCTACTGAAAATCTAACTCACCCAAAGTCTACTATTAACCCATAAAGACACATAAAAGAACACTCTGACACAAAATTAGAAAATGTTTTTCTTTCCCATAGAATTAAGTATGGTCATGAACTCTGTGGATTTTGACATTGATAGCATTTCCTATTGTGCTTTGCCTGATAGGAATCTTTAGTGCGGATTTTGCAACCTAAGCTTAGTCACTATTCACTAATGTTTTGCAACCATTCCCCCCCGCCCCTCATTGTCTCCCAAAGGAGCTTTTTAAGGAATATTTGTTTCTAATCATCTAATTAGGCCCCCTTCCATGAAATTTTAAGACCACTAATAAACTGTGTATCTGTTCATGTACCATATAAATATATATATATTTGTGTTTTATACAGAAAAAGAGTAAGTTTCTTTTTACCTGCCAATAATTTCTTAAAGCCCTATTGAGAATGTGTGCTATATAGCAAATAATGGCCTGTGTATCCTTCTAGTCATATTCCTCTGTCTACACTTGTTATTTTGTTTAATTTTCCCTAGTTCTCTATATATATTTGTATGAAGAAGCATGTGTGCACACACACACAGTCAAATATACTTGGTGGAAGCATTTTTGTAAAGATAATTTGATATATCATTAGATATAAATTGAGAGACCATAATCAATGCTACCATAGGCAAACTTGGCACTGGAAATAAAGAGGTTCTTTACAGGCTAAGCTTTGATCATGATACTTATATGACCTAGGGAAAGAAGACAGTCCATCTTGAGTATGCTTGTGCATTTGAAAATATCAGCCATGAATGCCAGATGGAGGAAAACAGTGTAAACCAGAACATTGTAAGCAAAGTTTTTTCTGTCACAAGTGTTTCTTTGGAAAAATGCATCAATTTCCTTTAATTTCCTTTAATATATGCTCCTGCTCTACCAAGGCCCCCATACACACACACACACACACACACACACACACACATATATACATATACACACAAACACACACACACACATACACACAAAATGATATATATATATAAGTTTCTGTTCTAGTCCCCATATCTAACAGTTTTCATTACTCTTTTCTGGACCCTTTTGATCCTATCTATCTTGAAGGGGCACAACCTAAAGAACAAAGAGTCTCACAAATGAAAAGGCGAGCCGCCTTACAAAACATACTTCCTATTTTGGTGCAGCCAGACATACAGTGTACTAAACAGTGTTGAGGACAGATGTGCACATTCATTTCCAGGCCCAAGTGAACTGTCAGCCTTGCTGAAATTATTTAAAGCCTACATGTTTTATGTGGATTGTTGTTGGGGCCACCTTGCTAAAGTACAGGAATAAATGAATTCAAAATACATGGACAGGCCCAGATGACTTTTCAAAGCAAGATAGTATTGTCTTATTGTGGAAATGAACCCACAAAAAATATAACAGTTCAGGAGTTAACAATTTAGAAGTTAGGAGTTAACAGTTTAGAAGAGTTAACAATCTTGAAATGTTTAACATGGGAAAAAATTTTGTCAAAATTGATCTACTTAATAATTTTCAAATATCAAGAAATATGTATGTCCTAGTGGAGATGCATGCAACATCAAGAGGATTGAGATGGTTGAGAAAGGTCATCCTTGTTATAGAAAGTAAAACAAAAGCAAATTGCACTGCAATTTGTGTGATAGTGGCTTTCTTTCCTAATTGATTATGAAAGAAAACTTGAACTATTTTAATTTATTATATAGCTGCATAGCTTCATGAAAGGCACATAAAGTGTTTATGAGAATAAATGAGGGGAGATTGGAGAGCGGAATTTTAGGAGAGAAAGCACTCATTCACATTCGTAAGGACTGCAATGCTTATGAATGTTAGAATCATTTAGGTGATGGTTTAGGTTAAAACTAAAGAAAAACTCATTTATTTCATTCAGCAGTTATTTACGGAGCCTCTTCTAAGGGCCAAGCATTGCTCTAGGTATGTTTTTATATGAAGATTCCTGCTGTCATAGGGGTCATATGTTCACAGTCAAGTCACACTGATTCAGCTCTGGAGCCTGAAATCAAAGTGTCACAGGGCTGTTCCCGCTAAAGGCTCTAAGCGAGCCTCAGTTCCAGTCCTCTCCTAAATTTTTGGGGTTGCAGGAAGTCTTGGGCTTTCCTTGGCTTGTAGAAGCATCACTGATCTCTGCCTTCATTTTCACAGGCCTTCTCTGTGTCTTCTCATGGCCTTCCTCTCTGTTTCAAATCTCCCTTTCCATTCCCTTATAAGGAGACAGCAGTCATTGGGTCTAGGACCTACCTTAAACCCAGAATGATCTCATCTCAAGAGCCTTAAACTTTGCTACATCTGCAAAGATCCTATTTCCAAGTAAGCTCACAGTCAGGGTTAGGACTTAGATACATTTTTGGGGGGAGGCAGTGTAACCCCCTACCTTGATATTTTGTTCAGAAGAAAGGTGACTCCAGGTTTGTTTGGATATTGATTATGTCATGGAGCACTCAGATTCTTTCCATTCTTTTTTTCCCCTCACTGTCAATCTGGGGGTGCTGGTTTTGTGGTTGTCAGTCTTCAGGGTGGTTGCAGCTACTGAGAGTCAGATCGGCTGCATCAACATCTATAAGAAAGACAGCTCCTTCATTGCTTTGCTCCCTGAGCGCAAGGGCCTGTCTCTTTTCTTCACTGCAGTCCCCAGCACCCAGAGGAGTCGGTAGAACGTTGTAGTGTCAGCTAACACCAGTTGAATGAATTATTTGGTGAGGAGTTCATCACATGTTCATGCCTGCACCAAAGCATTATGGGAACAGGTGGGGGATTCTTTGAACAATCAACATTTCAAAGGCCAAGGATGGCTTAGTATGAAAGGGGCAAAAAGCCTTGCTGTTGTGCCAAAACATTATTCTAATTAGCAAGGAGAAAAGGGTAGTGTAAATGTTTATTGGACAAGTGATTTCAGTGTTTTAGAAAAGGGTGTGTCAGACAAGTTCTGGTATATGCTGAACTGAATTGTTTCAGGTCTCTGTCATAAAAATGTTAATGACATTTAAGAGGTTTAAGTCTTAGAGACACGGGCCATTTCTGAGAGACTTTCATCATCTAGCTATCAGAGGCTATCATCTAGCCTCCAGCCTGGATATGAATATAACCTAGCTTCTCATGACATTCTTGTGTGAAACCTTATGCCATATCATTAGCTTACACTATATGTTTATACACAAGCCATTTTCATAATGGAATCATAAACTAGTAATTTAATAAAGGTAATAAATTATTAAATGATTTAGCACATAGACAGGCCAATTCCGTCAAAACCATGGGGTCAGCATTTATGAGCAATCAAAACTAAGACCACAGTGCTTTTTTATATGAAGTATTTTAAGAAAAGAATAAATCCCCTCAAGTTTTTCTTGGTTTTCTCTTATCTAGTGTTGCATGATATGTTAATATAATGAAATGAGAGCATTTATTTTCTAAATTAGTACCTTTGGAGTCCATCCTGTTTTCTTTAGTATTCATGTCAAGAGAAATTAATTACAAAACAGCTGCTGTACAAAAATCTCTCAATATGTGTATGCATGCCCATATATGAATCTAATCGCCATTATTTTACATTGTGTATTATTTCTTTAGATAGATTTATTTAGACACTGGAAGACTTAACAGCTGCAAAAATGAAAGCTAACCATTGTATTCACTGTATCCAAGGGCTGCAGAAGGAAATGGGGTGTAAAATAAAACCTCTGTGCAGTTAGCAGGTCACCTTTTCAGGATTATTGATTGTTCCACTAAGTGGGCAATTAAAAATGAAAACAGAAGAACTGAATATCCAGGTGTAAACAGAAGCCTATTTGAAACTTTACAAAGCAAAGGCATTAAAACATCTATTGTTCATCATCTCCTTGAAGGGGAAATGGGATTCCGCAGCTTGCTACATTTAGCTCATCAGAATTTACAAATAATCACCACCCCTGAGAGAAAGTGACAGTAATAGGAGGAACTAGGACCATGTGTTCGAATCCATGTTGTGGGGCCGAATGGCTTCCATCCCAGACTTTTGTTTAAGAGACTGGCTTCTTGTTGTGTTGCAGCTGGCACAAAGAATTGATGTTGAAATTACACAATCCCTGGAGGATTAAAAAGACTGAGTCTCTAAATTAAACAGTAGGGGTGGAACTGGGGACTAATGAATTTAGAACAGGAAATGGTAACCATAGGAAAGATACACTGAACATGACCTGGGGATGCAGTTGAGACGTCAGACAGAATCATCTACATTTCCACAAAGAGTGTATGTACCTGGAATTAACCCACACTATTTCGTAAAGAACAAATGCTTCAAAAGAATCTGTGACAAGCTGGGGAAAACAGCAGATTTGGAAAAGAGTTTCCATCCTGTTCTATATGACAGAATATCAGAACCAGCTGTTATAGAATGAATGATGCCACAATTTGGTATGTGTCTAGATCCGTGTCAGGACACATACAGGGAGCATTTGTTCCCAACAGTGACCACGGCTCTGGGAGGATCTGGCTGAAAAATGCCATTAGTTATATTGCTTTTGTCTCACCTGAATAGCTAGGTCTTTTAGTATGTTTTTTGGAAGCACTTGTTACATTGCTTGGATGACAGTGAGTCACCTGGTTGGAACAAGTTTTTCCTGAACAGATGCCCTATGGAAAGCTTGTGGTAAAATGTTAGGTGAGGAATGAAGAAATAGACCAACATTCTTCAAACACGCCCTGAGCTCTTACTGTGAGCAAGGCTCTTGGCTAGATGCTGGGAGGGAAGGGTGAATTGGAATTAGAAAAAAGACAAAGTTTTTGGTTTCAAGAAAAATCCAGTGTAGAGGCTAAGATAGCTATCAAAGATTTTGTCTTTAGGAACTAGTTTTGAGCATCTACTCTATGTGCTAAGGAGTTGATGATCTGGCAGTATGGTTTCAAATTATGAATAAAAGGTTGACTAGAAGCTCTGAGGGAGGATGTTAAAGGGTAAGGTTGCCATTCAGTGGGTTACAGTGTAGGGAAGGATTTCATTAGTTGGGAGTGTGTGATGAGTATTTCAGGCAGCAGGGAAAGGTATGAGCAATGGCATGGAGATGCCGGTGCAGGGTTAAGTTCAGACAACCAATGGATTTTGGCTGAAGATTAAAGAATTTGGAAGGGAATACAAATAACAGGAAAACATGGAGGTCCGATCCTAAGTAATGAACTTAATTCTCTGTGTGTGTGATAGTTGCTCGGTTGTATCTGACTCTTTGTGACCCCATGGACTGTAGCCTGCCAGGTTCCTCTGTCCATGGAATTCTCCAAGCAAAAATACTGGAGTGGGGTAGATATTCTCTTCCCCAGGGGATCTTTTCACCCGAGGGATCAAACCCGAGTCTCTTGCGTTGCAGGCAGATTCTTTACCATCTGAGCCACCAGGGAAGCCCAAACTTAATTCTGGTAACAATGAAATATTTAAAGGTTAAAATCGAATAGGTTTCATTCTGGCCAAGTTGTGGGCTAGTTCATCCTTTGCACCAGAATGTTGACTCAAGTTGGTTCTAGAGATACAGTGTTGAAAAAGGCATGATGGAATTTAATTTAATATCCAGAGAGGGCAACATCAATAGCAGCTACACTGCAGCATAAGTATTTAATAATAACTCTTAGGATAATGTTGTGTATTAAGCCCTCTTTTTATACTTTTTTATACCTCTCACAGAGATTTTGGTCCACCTGGGTATTTTCTCTCTCTCTAGTCTACCTCTCACACAATAAAGGTTTTCACCATATGACTTATTCCACCACTTTTGCAAGGTGGCTGTTGCCCTATACCTTTATCCAACTACATGTAAAGGAACCAGGGAGAATTTCCTTCCCAAACTTCTTGCAAACGTCTCCTTATGCATTGATTTGGTGTTTTGCCCATGCTTTGGCTGCAAGAAAAGCAGATGACTTGTTTTATCAGCCCTTGTATTGGAAGCAGGCCCTACCAGCTAGGAAGAGGAGGCTTCCATGAGGACAAAAGCTGTTGAGTACATGACTAGCAGTCTGCCACAGTAAACCACAACAAAATTGTTATACTTAGTTTTTAAATGGTTTATTATGTTCATTTCTCAATGATGGTGCGGTCTTGATACTGCATGGTAGAAGCTTGAAAGGTGTATACATCATTTATAATACTTAGTTACCGTGATGGTAGCTGGAGATGATAAATATGATCTCTATTCTCCAAGTAAAAAATTGCCTCTAATTCTCAAATCATGGACAGATCACTTTTACCATTGTCATCATTGTAATCCTCATCGTTACTGTGAATTGTTCTCATAAAATAGTTTTCATTTAGTCCATGCTTATGCAGGATGTGGCATTATTTTTTTCTCTCAAAACTGTGGAAAGTAATGCTTTTGGAGAAATTGGGGTATTGGGAGGATAAATGAGCTCTTGCAGGTGTATCCCCTTGTATGTAATAGATGAAATCCTAAAAATACAAGTCTACATTGAAGTTTTGTAAATTGAATCAATTTAAAATATACTAGGAGAGGTTGGTATTTCAAGGAACATTGTAGTGAATCTATAATGCCAGGACTCCATTTAAGTTGCAGATATTCAGCTTCAAGTTCAGCAGTTTTCTAAACATTTTTTTTTTCCCGTGTTGGGCTGTTCTTAAATTGGTTATATGCTTTTTAGTTTTTTAGGAAAATTATTACAATCCAAGATTGTCTTTACTTCTAGGAACATAATATCTAGCTATTTCCATTCACATCTTAGAATTATTATCTTTATTATTCTTCATGTTTTCAGTTGAGTTTTATTTTAGACTAGCCATTTTGGAAGGTTCAAATAGTAAAATCTCAAAAATGGAAAAAAACTCAGGAATCGCACATAGTGGTCTATTGAAAATCTAGTTCAGCGAATGATTCAAGCTCAGCACACAAGCACATGGAAGCTTAGGAGAAGATAAAGCAGCTGGAGATGAAAGATGGAGGGTAGTAGTTCTTCCAGCTTGGTCCCTTCCTGGGTTCTGCCTCTTTTGGGAGGAGATGCTCATGTCAGCCCCTTGTACAGGCTCTGCAATCAGACCACATGATTCAAATCCTGGTGTTGCCAACCATGAGAGGTAGGCAAACTTGGTACTTGCTTATCTTCTCTGTATCCTAGTCTTATCAGGCTGTAAATCAATGGGTAATAATAGTCATGAGGTCAGTGTGTTGTGGAGGTGGTAAAAGTTAGGACCTTAGAAGGACCTGGAATGGTCCCTACCTGAAGCAGGCACTCAGGAAAGTTGGCTGTTAACATTATCCTCTATAAAGTGAAAGTTACTCAGTCATGTCTGACTCTTTGTGACCCCATGGACTATAAAGTCCATGGAATTCTCCAGGCCAAAATACTGGAGTGGGTAGCTGTTCCCTTCTCCAAGGGATCTTCCCAGCCCAGGGATCTGGTCTCCTGCATTGCAGGCAGATTCTTTACCAGCTGAGCCACCAGGGAAGCCCATCCTCTATAAAGTAGTCACAAAATACTGTGACGTGGAAGGACAACTTTAGAAATTTGCCTGTCTAATGCCAAACCCTCATTTTACCAATCTGTGAGCAGAGTCCTTGAGAAGGGGACTGATTTTCCTAATGTCAGGAAGGGAGGTGGTTCAGGCTATGGAGGCCTCTTAGGCTTACCCCACTGGGGCTTCACTCAACTCTAGAGGTTATTAGTACTTTTATTATAGGAACAAAAAGGCAACATGGGTCAAAGATCTGCTTAGGGTAGAGTTTCTCAAACTGGGCACTATTGACATTTTGATCCAGATAATTCTTCTTTTGGTAGAGGCTGGCATGTCACTGTAGGATGTCTAGCAGCATCCCTGCATGCCAGTAGCACGACAATGTCTTCAGACATTGCAGAATGTCGTTTGGGGGACAAAATCACACTTAGGTGAGAACTGCTTTGTTAGTGCAGGAGATCCTGCCAGGACCACTAATGAAGAGGCGCAGAGCCCCAGAGGGGCTGAGAGCCCACACAGTGGCTCCCAGGGAACTTTCCCGAGGCGCTGCTCGTGCTCCTGTGAGTGCACACGCCGCAGTCTGCCTCCAGCTCCCTGAAATAGCAATAGAAGGGCCACTCTGCGCTTAGTATGTGAACAATGTGCTTATGCAATAGCCACTCTCAGAATAATGTAGACTTCCTCACAAGGGGTTTGAATTTCAGACTCTGAATTTAAAAAAAACAAGTGATACAAGATTACCAATCTGAAGCCTACCCTTAGACCATGTGAGTGAGAACCTCTGACCTTTAGGAATCAAGCAGAGTGGACTTTATCTTCAAGCCTGTGCTGGTCCATTACTAGCCCCAGGCCCCTTCTTGAATCTGAGCCTCTATTCTCCCCTTACACCCTCTCTCTGCTTCTATCATGCATAGAAACCTCTTAGGTAAAGTCTATTTTATATTAAAAAGAGCTTCTTGGAGAGCACAAAGTCAATTTATGGGATATAACTATTGAAAAGGTAATGGATTGCTTTCCATCAAATATGCTGTTGTCTATACACTCCCAGGTATGCTGCAGCCTTAACACTTTTTATTAACACTATAAAATTAAAATTTTTATCAGTTCTGTAATTTTGGTGGCTCAGATGGTAAAGAATCTACCTGCAATGTGCAAGACCTGGGTTCGATCCCTGGGTTGGGAAAATCCCCTGGAGGATGGAATGGCTACCCACTCCAGTATTCTTGCTTGAAGAATTCCATGAACTGAGGAGCCTAGCAGGCTACAGTCTATGGGGTCACAAAGAGTTGGACATGACTGAGCGACTAACACTTTCACTGTAATTTTAACTTACAAAGCTTCTTCATGTGTAGTACAGTCTTTAACCCTTTCAGCAGTATTAAAGGGAAAATCAGTTGAAAGAGGATGAGTAATGATTTGAGATTACCACATCAGTAACTCACAGACCCTTACTTCAATTAGATCCTGTAGAGAAAATTTCATGTCCTTTTCACATTGCATTTTCTTTGAAATAAAGCTCCTGTGTTTGTTTGTTTGTTTGTTTTTCATCTGTATAGCCATTGTTCGTAACTTTTGGGAACTACCTTTGGAGACTGCCTTCAGAGCCTGTGGCAAGCTAGAAGCTACATCTAGGGAATGAGAACCATACCTGTCTCTCTAAAGCATGTATTCATCTACTTGGGAGAGTCAAGGTCAATTTTAGACAGAGTCTAGCTTTAACATCTCAGAAATAATTTAGGATATATTTACCAACTCAGATGTTTTTGATCAACCAGTAGACCACGCCTTACTAAGCCCCCATTTTGGAATATGTATAAAAAGATAATGTATATTGACAATATCAGAAAACTTTAGTACTGAAAATGATTTCCAAGCAGTGCTGAGTGGTCCAGTGCTAGATTCCCTTCCTAAAATTTCTTCTGAGACTTTAGAAACGTGTACCTGCCCAGACATCACCCCATGCAGGCCGTGCTTCCATCCATTTCAGGCAGAGCCCAGGAATCTGCATTTGTAACAAACACCCCAGATGGATCTGATGGGCAACCTGATTCTGGAGCCACTGATGTGGTCAGCTCCCTCATCTTATAACTGACCCTCCAGGGTCAGAGGAGGGTTCAGTTCCCGATGTCTAGACACCCAGGCTGGCTCCCCTTCTTCTGCCTCAAACTGCATATCCTCTAAGGAAATCATTCACCAGTCAGTGAGGCTTTATGGCAATCTGGTTGGCTTTGTGTGACTGCAACTCTGAAGCCATAACAGTTGAAATCAGTTAACAAAAATCTGAAGGTCTGGTCTGCCTCCCACTCTGACATCAGTTCTTTCTTAAGGCTGAGAACATGAAGAGCTCCCAAGCCAGAGGCTCTGCATGTATTGGCTTGGCCACTAAGTTTATTTGTGTTTATCCATAACGTATTATGGAATGAACTTTGTGGCCAACCCAGAAGTCCAACTACTAATACATTCTGCATTTCATATTTTTAAACCAACTTGACCTGTCAAACTAAAAACAATTTGGTGATTATCACAGTATCATTGTGGATTTTTCTATGTCACCACCTATTTCTAAAGTTTTCATTTTACAAAGCTCGAGACAATGTTAAAAGTCTCATGGCTATAAGACTTAGAAAATAATTCAGTAGAGTACACCGCCACGTGCTTTGGATCTGCATCTGATTCTGAAATGTTCACGGTGTGGCAGCGTCTTTGCCATCCTACATGGTAATTTGCCAGCGAGATCTTGGTGATGCATTCAGCCTCAGGTCCTGCATACCATTTCACAGCATCCTTTATGCACAGTAAATTCCACATTATATTTTTGAATGAGGGTGTCATTTTAAAAAGCACATCTCAGCTGTGTTAAGTAGGTATACCCTGAGCTACTAACAGTGCAGACCTGCTGGCAGAGTCGGGTTTCGGGCGGGGGGGGGGGGGCATCTCTCGGCCAAGAGGCTTTCCGTGTAGGGAAGGTGGCCGGACTTCGCTAACATGGCTCTTCAAAGTGAATTTCACATGCACTATTAAAATGATCATGACTATGGCCTTTAATACTTACTTCTAGTTTTTCTCCATCTGGCAGGGAAATAAATGCCATATTCTCCTGGAAACTGCCAGAGAATTTAAGTGGAGGCTCTTATCTTTTTTTTTTAAGAATGTCCCCACTAGCTCTCATCACAGTGAAATGTTTAGACAACATCATCAACAAACAAACAAACACACTGCTGCTGACCTTTTAGAAGGATGGAGCTTCTCCCATAAATTATGCAGTGTTTCTTTCACCTGTGCCTTGGCAGATGCTAGTCCTTCTGCCTGGAACATTCTGCCCCTTTCTTGCCACCTGCAGTCTACTATTAAGCCCCTTACACTCACACACACACACATTTTCTTTGTTCATCATTATGCATTGTTCAGGGGTTCCCTAACTTCCTTTCTTAGGGCGATGTGTCCTGACCTGGGGTCCAGTTCCAGTATCCTCCGCCTGTGACTCCTTAGAACCCAGCGAGGCCCGTCAGATAGTGCTCATCACATTGAATTGCACTTGTCTGTCTGTCTGTTCGCTTCACCCCCACGGCTGTAAGCTCTGTAAGGGCCCAGATCCCGTTCAAGCTGTTCATGAGCATAACCCCAAAACCACATGGACCCAAGCTGACTTTTTTCTGAGATAGTTATCTCTTATCACATATTCGAAGATACTAAGGGATATTTTTTTTCTATTGAAAGTGTTAGTCTCTCAGTTGTGTCTGACTCTTTGCAACCCCAAGGACTGTATGTGGCCCACCAGGCTCCTCCATCCATGGAATTCCCCAGGCAAGAATACTGGAGTGGGTCGCCATTCCCTTCTCCAGGGGATTGTCCCAACCCAGGAATCAAACCCTGGTTTCCTGTATTGTGGGAAGATTCTTTACTGTCTGACCCACCAGGGAAGCTCATTTTTTTTTTTCTATTACTTTATTGTAAATAATGAAGCACTTTTCAAAAAATAAAATTAGGTGTGTGCTGATCTCAATCAATGCCAGTTTTGTATGTTTAAACAGGTCACTAACATAATTAGGCATAATTAGGTGTGGCTTTTTTTTTGGAGTTGCTTTGAAAATAGCACCAGAGTTAGTAATTATTCCCGAGAATATGACCGCAAGATTGTAAGTATTTGAGATGATCATAAGCAAGCCTTTTAATAATCATTTTACTGAGAGCAATACCAAAAGCAGTTATGCTTTGAAGACACTGTTTCTGCAGTTATGGAGCGAATGGAAAAGTGAAATTGCCCTCACGCCATGCTGATGGCTACTTGTGGGCCCATTTGTAGATTCAAATGGCTGCGTCTCAGCTTGATAGAATGAGAACTGTGATGTGCTGTGAAAAATAGTGGTAAACGTGAGTGAAGATCGACTCCCGAGTCACATGCGTAGCCACTGATGATAAGGGTGCATGTGAAGAGTATAAGTACAATTGCTATAATGCAAAGGGGGAAAAGATTATTTCTAAGTGAATATATCATTCATCCTTCATGTCGCTCCAAATATGCTTGTGAGTCCGAAATAACAGATTATGTTAGTAGAACTTAGCTATTTTACTGACATCCCTAAAAGTTGTTTCTCATTCACGTTAGCCAAAAGAAAACCACAAAACCAAACATGGGAATGTTGTTATTGTAAATGTGGAAGGTGATTTTAGAGAAATAGCATCTATTTGGAGAACACACACAACTTTGCTATCTGTTGATTCAGTGAGCATTGGCCAATGGGTTTCCCTGGTGGCTCGGATGGTGAAGAATCCACCTGCGGTGCAGGAGACCTGGGTTCGATCCCTGGGTCAGGAAGATCCCCTGGAGGAGGGAATGGCTACCCATTCCAGTGTTCTTGCCTGGAGAATCCCGGGGACAGAGGAGACTAGCGGGCTACAGTCCATGGGGTCACAAGGAGTCGGACATGACTGAGCAACTAACACTTTCACACATTGGCCACTACAGGAAATAGGACTGTGATCTTTGCCTTCCAGATATGTGTGGTCGAGTATGGATTGACTCATATTTCCCAAAAAACTCAAGCCACATGTTAGTCAGAACCATAGCCATTGCTTTTTTCCTTACCCTATGTGTATCACATCCCTGCCCTTATTACCCAGGAACATGGGGAAAGGACATTTAGCCTTGGTACCCATGACTTCATTGGTTCCAAGAATACTCAAGCCAAACTGAGTAAGTCAAAAGGTTGAAATAGCTCGAGTAACTGGAAAGTCTGTTCCTATGACTGCTTTTTGCCTCAGTTTTTATCAGGGCTCTGCTTCCGTCCCCACCGGCTCTCTTCTCCCTCCATCCTCAGCCAGACCCCTCCTCACACTGAAGGAAAGGGGGCCACAAGCCCAGGCTTGAAGTCCTCGCAGCTCAAGTCCAAGGGGAACACAGGTCTGCTCTGCCCAGGGTCCCGTTACAATTTCTGTGCATCTCCTCCACTCCGGCGGATCACGGTCAGGTTGCTCCCACATCCACATGGCTGGGAATATACCCAGAGAGCATCCTGAGATGAGGATGAGGAAGGTTTTGCTCTTCAGAGAGGGATGGGGGTTCAGCTGTCCAAAGAAGGAGGCGTGCAGCAAAAGCAACAGATGCCCACTCCTTTTTTATATGCTTCTGATTATAATTATAGTCCATGTTAATTGTGTATCATTCAAAACAATGAAAAGGAAAAAAACAGTAGCACTCACAGCCTCATCTCTCAGGGAGCTCTGTGAATAACATTTTTCCTTGCTTCATCCTAATTTTGTCCTCATCTCATAATTTTTATTCAGCGGCAATCAGATATAGAGTCTTTGTTTTTACTTAAAATAATAAGAATTTTACCATACTGTGAGTAACCTTTTATAAACATTTTGGTGGTTGCATTAAAAAGCATGCCATTTTCTATAAGCACTTCCATTTTTCTTGTGTGGATCCACCCACCTGTACTGGATATCAGAGGTTGATCTCTGGCTTCCTGTCCTCCATCCAATTATTGAGGATGAGTTTGACCTCTTCATGACCTCTCCTTGGTAGCTCAGATGGAAAAGAATCTGCCTGCAATGCAGGAGACCTGGATTCAGTCCCTGGGTCAGGAAGAGCCCTGGAGAAGGGAATGGCAACCCACTAGGGTTTCCTTGGCTGGAGAATCCCATGCACAGAGGAGCGTGGTGGGCTACAGTCCATGGGGTGGCAAAGAGTTGGACACCAGTGAGCAACTAACACTTTCACTCAACCTCTGCGTATTTACTAAGACTGGACTGAGGCTGGGCCCAGCGGTCTAGTTTTGATGCCAGGAGACAGCTTGCTATGCTAGGGCTATTCTTTCTGACTTGGGCTATTGTTGATCCATTTCCTTTCTGCTGAGACAAGATGAAAAGGTGGCTGGGCTCCTGGATCTCAGATCATCAGACACTCTTCTTCCACAGCCACTGTGGACACTAGCAGAATGTTCATTCCTTCGAAACGTACACACTGAGCACTTGTTATGTGCCAGTCACTCTACCAGTGCTGAAGTTAATACTGGTGAGCCAAAGCCCGGGTCTCCATCCTGCTCACAGTCTTGTCAGAAAGATGGACATCGCATGCGTGCATGCGCTCAGTGACCTCAGTCATGTCCAGCTCTGTGTGGACTGTAGCCCGCCAGACTCTTCTGTTCATGGCATTCCCCAGGAAAGAATACTGGAGTGGGTTGCCATGCCCCTCTCCAGGGGATCTTCCTGATTCAGGGATCAAAACTGGGTCTCTTATGTCTTCTGCATTGGCAGGTGGGTTCTTTACCACTGGCATCACCTGGGAAGCCCAAGGTTGACATCAGTCAACATGAAATACAAAATGACCACTGTGGTAAGTTGAGTGAAGAAGAGGGGAATGGCCTGTGAGTGTCTGCCTTGACTAATGCCTCTGACTTGGGCATCTGATCTAATCAGGGGTGGACTTTTTGAGGAAGTAATGATTGAATTGAGATCTGAGGGACAAGTGAGAAAAAATGATGGGATAGAGAAGATAATTGGAGAACCCTGAAAAAATCTCCTGATCCCTTGACTTTCTGCCTTAACTATATATTCCTCTGGCACTTCTGTAAGAAAGGTGATCAGAGAATCCTACCCTGAGAAAATTACGTTTGAGAGGAGACCTAGAGAGTTCAGTGAGGACGCCCCCGGATATCTGAGGAGGACTGTCCCAGAGAGAGGAGGCAGTGCAAGAGCCCTGATGTCGGACAGTGCCCCTGTGTCCCAGGAGTGGCGGGAGGGCAGTGCCTAGAGCCCTGGACTCACTGAAGGGGCACCAGGGAGGCAGCGTCAGACAGTGGAGGGAAAGGGGAGGGTGGCTTCCTTGGGTCTTTTGAAGGAATTGGATTTGAGTGGGATGTAGAACCATGGAAAGGGTTGGAGTTGGGTGGCTTGATCTGACTTATATTTAAAAGAAACAGGAGGAGACATTACGTACAGTAAAAACTGCAAATGCAGTGATGCTCGGAGCATGTTTCTATTTTCATTTTACAGAGAGGAATTGGAGGCTCAGATTTAAACCTCACTAAAGTATTTTAGTGCCTCAATTTGACTTGAACTAAAGGGTAGCTGATCACTTTGTATCCAGCTGGAATACTATGTGTGTGGAGCTGGGTAGGGGTGGGGGGCAGGTATATTGATTGGAAATGTAGGACCAAACAGTACTTGAAATTTGGATTTTTTTAAAAAAAAACTTTTTCATGTAAGTTGTTATAAAATCTCATGACATTTTTTTTTAACCCCCCTATGGCATCATCCTTAAGTCTTATACCTTAGTTCATTGTATAGATATACTGTCTTCAGGTAACTCATCTCCTATTATTATTATTTTTTATATTAAAAACCTAAGAAAAATGTGCATCAAAAATGTTTCCATACTTTTCAGGGAAAAGGTCAACTATCCCAAGGAAAATATTTTAAAGCCTGTTTCCTTCTGCTGACAAGTTGATAGGTGAAAAGCTGCTTTAAAACTCTAATGCTGCATTGGCCTTTTTACTTTAAATTACTTAAAATCATGTCTAAAAAAAGTCACATTTTCACATTTTGTGAAATCAGCATGAAACTACTCCAAACTACTAATTGAGCAGAGTTGGAGATGCAGTCCATAGTTCATGATGAAAGACTATATTGTGTGTAGAAGTTAAAGTGCCTGTATTTCCATATGTTAGAGAAAAAAATCAATGGGAAAATGTTCTGTCCTCACCTTCCAAAAGATTAGATTTTAATGTTTTCATTGGCTTTGATGATGTTGACTTTATACATTGTTCAATTCTCCTTAATCCTGTTGCCCTTAGGAGTGTAATTTCTCCGCTGTTGTCTTTTCTATTACTTTCCCTGGATTTACAGGGTCAGCCTTTCTTTTCTGGCTTGTAAGCTTCCCTTGCCTCCTTCACCATCACACCTCAAAGAAGGGAACTTGTCCCCTTTTCCTTAAGAGTGCTCAGTGCTGTGGACTTGAGGGGCCCACGATGAATGAGAACAGACATCACAAGTTTTCTCAGGATCCAGGCCAGCAGTTGGTCCTTCTACAACACTTGACATGGCAGAATGAGAAACAGAAAATTATTCAATTAAACCTCTGTGGCTCACCACTGTAGCAACAAATAGGTTATTTCTGCAGCCGTTTTAGCAGCCTTAGGAGGAGAATTCCCTAAGTACAGAGAAACAGAGTTGTACCAAAGAAGCAATTTTTAAGAGTATTCAACTGCAAAAGCGACACTTTTCTACTTGCAAAAGAACTGGCTTTTGCTCTTGTCTGAGACAGAAGGAACATTCCTTTTCCATCTTGGAAACTGGTGAGTCTTTTTCCTCCATTGCTGTGTGTTATGATAGAAAAAACTATCCACGTTCCTGAAGATAACCTTGTAGAAGATGCTTGTGGAGATGGAGCCAGCTCTGCTGTCCCTATGGGCAGACATGTAGGGGCTGGAGACTGTGGGTTGGAAGGATGTGACGGACCTGCATCCCAGTCTCAGAGGCTCAGGCATCATGCGTTTTGAGCCAACCTCTCCCAGGGCTAGGGAGCTTCCCAGGTGGCGCTAATGGTAAAAATTCTGCCTGCAGTGCGGGAGACGCAAGGACGTGGGTTCAATCCCTGGGTCGAGAAGATCCCCTGAAGGAAGAAATGGTAACCCACTCCGGTATTCTTGCCTGGAGAATTCCGTGGATGGAGGAGCCTGGACTACAGTCCATGTGGTCATGCACTCCCAGAGCCAAGGGTAGAGTTCCTCATCAGTTCTTACAGCACAGGATCACGAGAACTTGTTCAGGTCACTCTCTTCTTGAGTTCCTTAACTAGGACTTTACGGGAATACATGAGATAACCAAAGATACAACCCGTGCCCAAGGAGGGCGCTCCCCTTCACAGACGAGAGGTAGCACCTGTCTCAGGAGCTGGCTCCTACGGCAGCCTTACCTCCTGGGACACAGCGGGGAGGCACACGCTGGCTGTCCATGGGTAGGGTCCCCTCAAGTTTGAGCTCTTGTACTTACTAACTCTGTGATGTTGGGCTGGCAGTTTTAAGTCACCTAGTTTTTGGCTCCTCATCTGCAAATGGGAAGAGCAGTACTTTACAAGGTTCTTATGAGGATTAAATGAGATAACATTTAAAGTTCCTGGCGTAAAGCCTGGCACATGAAAGGCATATAACTGATGCCTGCTTGCCCCTCTTCCAATCCGCAGGAAACCCAGCCGGTCTCCAGAGAGTCACGCACACAGTCTCATCCCCCCTCACTCCCCTGATGTGACCATACAAAGCCATTTTCTTAGTTTCTCTATTCAGGCTTTATAATATCTATTTGGATTTTAGTCACTTGTAATACCCAAATCATTAAATATATATTAAATATTATATTACTATATAATATAGCCTAGTAGTATAAATTAATATACGTTGGGCTTCCCAGCTGGCACTAGTAGTAAAGAGCCCTCTGACAGTGCGGGAGATGGAAGAGACCCAGGTTTGATCCCTGGGTCAGGGAGACCCCTTGGAGTAGGAAATGGCAACTCACTCCAGTATTCCAGGGCTTCTCTGGTGGCTCCGGGGTAAAGAACCTCCCTGCCAGTGGAGAAGACGTGGGTCCAATCCCTGGGTCAGGAAGATCCCCTGGAGAAGGAAATGGCAACCCACTTCAGTATTCTTGCCTGGGAAATCCCATGGACAGAGGATGCTGGCTGGCTATAGTCCATGGGGTCATGAAAGAGTCAGACACAATTTAGTGACTAAACAGCAATATATATTAATATAATATTAAATATATAAATACATGTATTTACTAAAACTCATACTAACTTTAATTCCAAAGTTAGTGGAAGGCACCCACGTTTATAGGATAAAAGAAGAAGAAGGTAATGTTAAAAATAAAAGAATGAGGGCGTACAATTTTGGATTGAAGCTCACTGTGAACAGGAAACCCCTGGATGTCCTGTTGGGTGCAGAGCAGAGTGGCACTTACCACCCTCGCTTGGATGTAGCAGTGTGTCCCATGTGGTATCACGTGACACTGGGCTTTTCCATGAATGCATCATACCATTTTCTCCTATCAAGCTTAATGTCAATTCACAGGCTTTCTTCTCCTGCTCAATTGAAATCAAATTCCTTCTTTCCAATCCTTTATTTACAAATTTGATTTTTTTTTTTGGGGGGAGGAGAATGGGAGTTAACTGAGTTTAGTCCTTTTTCATTTTTTAGATGAATTTCATTGTTCCATCCTGTTGATCATTTTGAGTTTTAAATTCATCCACAAATACATTAGTTATTCCTTCTAGTCCTGTGTTTCCAGTTAACTTGTTAGGCATGTTAATATTTCTATCTGAAGTGTTAATTAAAAGCATTTGTCGGGGGGGGGGGCACCCCACTGAAATCCAGATATGATTTGTCTGTGACATTTTCCAGCTGCTTCAGTCTGTAATAATTTATTCCAGGTGAACCCATGTTGGCTCCTAGTGATCTTACATCTTTTCTTGAGTATTTATAGATCATATATTTAATCGTTAATTGTCTCCTGCCTGGAACTGATTTCAATCTCACTTGCCTGTTATTAGAAATAACCATAGCCTTTTCATTTTTTCATGTAAATCCAGGAAACTTGACTATTTTCAGGCATAAATGCCTCTCCTAGTCTTTAAACATTAAAAAAAGTGACTCAGCCATGTCTTTTTTGCAAGTAATTTTTGTACTTTAGAAAATATTTAAAACTAGAAATTTTGGGTATTTTTAGCTTATAAGCCCTCTAGGGTTATTTCCTTGTTGGGGATTCTTCTTCTATTATGCCCTGACTCAAATTACCTTCTCCTATCGGGTTGATTTAATTTCTGTTTCCAGAACTTTACTCATCCATAATCTCCTCAAACTCTGTTCAGGTAATAGTCCCAACAGAGTCCTATTAATTCCAAGTCATCTCTGATCACCTCATTTCCCCCTTCATCTAAATTACTGCAACGACTTTTCTTTTTTAGTATTTTCATGCATAAAATTCAAAATTCTAGGCTGTAAAGTATGTTTATCTTCTTTATTTAGATTGAACATTGCTTGAAAACAAGAACTCTTCCTTGTCCTCATCCTGCTTTTTAACCACTAAGTTATCTTATTTGTGCAGTGGGTATTGAGAACAGTTTGCTGACTTAATACTAATAACAAAACCTTTTCATTGTCAGATCATCACATACCTGGAGTTAGATTTCTGATGGCCTCTGCCAGTCAAAAATGAGTTGCAAAGCTGTAACTGAATTAAAGTCATAAATTTCACGACGGGAGAATGTACTTTAAAAATCAATTGTTTTTAATTGGTTGAGTTGGGATTCTTTATGTTGTAAAAGGTAGACATCCTTCTTAACCTGAATTAAATAATGAAAGAATTAATGGTCTCCTGTAACTGAGAAATCCAAAGTCCAGGCTGGCGTCACACAAAATGACAATACAGTGTCACCAAGAATTCACTTTCTTTCTAGCTTTTCCCTCTTATTCAACAGTGTGAGCTTCATTCTCATGTTCTATATTATCTTCTTTCGCTGCTCTAACACATCACTACATAGTGTCTTAAAACAACATACATTTCTTATCCTGTGGTTCTGAAGGTCAAAGTTCTGTAAATGGATCTTATACTGCTGCAATGAAGGCATCCAAAGGGTTGTGATCCTCCTGGAAGTTCTAGGGGAGAATCCCTTTCTTGTTTTTCCAGTGTCTGAGACTACCTGTAGTCCAGGCAGACCTCTATACTGTAAGAGGATAAATTTGTGTTGCAAAAGTCCCTAAATTTTCCAAATGCATGTATACATACACATGCATACATATACACACATGCATGGTTTTATAAGGTTAAAGTCAAGGTATTAGTAGAGCTTTATTCCTTCTGCAGGATCTAGGACTGAATCTGGTTTTTGGCTTCTTCAGCCTTCAGAGGTTGCATTCCTTGGCCTGTGATCTGCTCCAGTGATGGCATTATTCTGCCCTGACCACCTGCTTCCCCCATCACATTTCCTTCTCTAACAATGATTTTATGCCTCACTCTTCTGTTTTCTCAGAACCCTCATGAATATATATGCTCATTAGAATAATCCAGGATAATCTCCCCAACTCATGATCCTTAATTTTGTCACATCTGAAAACAGTCACAGGGATAGGGATTAGGAATTTGGGCATCTTTGGAGGAGAGGAGGGAAATTATTCTACTACAGGTTCCTTATAGGGAGCTGGTGGAAGCACCAGATTTCTCCTAAAGCACCTCTGTTAAAGCATGTATGTACGTGTATGTATGTACACACACACAGACATATACATGTGTGTGTATGCTCAGTCACTCAGTTGTGTCTGACTCTTTGCAACACCATGGACTGTACCTGACAGGCTCCTCTGTCCATGGAGTTTCCCAGACAAGAATACTGGAGTGGGTTGCTATTTCCTACTCCAGGGAAATCTTCCTGACCCAGGGATTGTCCCTGAATTTCTTGCGTCTCCTGCATTGGCAGGTGGATTCTTTCACTGTGCCATGTGGGAAGCCCATACACACACACACACACATTGTTGAAGTATAGTTGATTTACAATGTTGTATTAGTTTCTAGTGTACAGCAAAGTGATTTGGTTATACGTGAAAGAAGTGAATTGAAGTGACAGTTGCTCAGTCATGTCCGGCTCTTTGCAACACCATGGACTATACAGTCCATGGAATTCTCCAGGCCAGAATACTGGAGTGGGTAGCCTTTCCCTTCTCCAGTGGATCTTCCCACCCAGGAATTGAACTTGGCTCTCCTGCATTGCAAGTGGATTCTTTACCAACTGAACTATCAGGGAAGCCATATATACATATTATTTTCATATTCTTTCCCATTGTTATTTGTTACAGGATAGTGAATCTAGTTCCCTATGCTATATAGTAGGACCATGTAGTTTGTACATTTTATGTATAGTAGTTTGTATCTGCATAAACTTCTTATTTATCCCTAACCCCCCTTTTCCTTAGGTAGCCATAAGTTTGTTTTCTATGTCTGTGGGACTGTTTTATGCTTCATAAATAAATTCATTTGTGCCATAGTTTAGATTTCACATATAAGCAATATCATATATTTGCGTTTTTCTTTCTGACTTACTTCACTTAGTATGATAATGTCTACGTGCATCCATGTTGCTGCAAATGGCATTATTTCATTTTTTATGGCTGAGTAGTATTCCACTGTGTGTGTGTGTGTGTGTGTGTGTGTGTGTGTCTCTCTCTCTCTCTCTCTCTCTATATATATATATATATATATATATATATATATATATATATATATATACCACATCTTCTTTATCCATTCTTCTGTCAGTGGACATTTATGTTGCTTCTATGTCTTGGATATTGTAAATAGTGCTACTGTGAAATAAGAGTGCATGCTCTTTTTGAGCAAAATCAAAAATCAAAATCTTTTTGAATTATGTAATAGTTTTCTCCAGATATAGGCCCACAAGTGGGGTTGCTAGATCATATGACAATCCTATTTTTAGTTTTTTAAGGAACCTCCATACTGTTTTCCATAGTGGCTGCACCAATTTACATTCCTACCAACAGCATAGAAGGATTCTTTATTTCTTCATATCCTCTCTAGCATTTGTTATTTGTAGACTTTTTATTTTCTTTTTTATTTTCTTCTTTTTACTGTTTTAATTGGAGGATAATTGCTTTACAATGTGGTGTTGGTTTCTGCTATACATACATCACCATGAATCAGTCCTAACATAGATTTAATGATGGCCACTCTGACTGGTGGATGGTAGTACCTTGTGGTAGTTTAGATTTGCATTTCTCTAATAACTAAAGCTTACATATTTTCATACACTAGAGGGAAGAGCGATTTCTTCTAGCATGTACCCCAGTGTGAGACAGAGAGCTTCTTATTCTGAAGCCTCAGAAATGACTCCTTTGCTCTTATTGGCTCAACTCTGAGTTTATAATCTTGATTACAAAGATAGGCTCCTCTGTAACACTAAAGGTACTATGGATCCACCTCCTCATATTTATAGCTGAGAATGTGGAGGAACAGCGAGATGTGAGACTGGTTACCAAAATATGAAAGAATGGATTCAGAGCAAAAAAAAAAATAACCACCAACAAACATCAGTTAAAATATATCCCTTCACCACATTCTATAAATTAGCCAAGGGAAATGACCGTATCTTATTTAAAGCTGTATATTCTATATAGCGGTCCATGGGGTCACAAAGAGCTGGACACAACTTGGCGACTAAACAACAATTCTGTATAGATATTACATAGCCCACATGTTTAATATAATAGTTAGTGTTCATCAATAAATGACTACATAGTGAATTGTTACACTGTCATGTTCACATGATCTGACCTGCAGTATCATTGAATTCATGGTCTATTATGTTCCATTGGACCAGATACTATTGGTTTGGCAAGTAAATTTCTAAAGCATGTTATAGAAAATGACTTAACATCAGGTCATGATATTGAGAGAAGAATAGGAATAGTCTAAGATTATTAGTGTTTTGAATTAAGGTTGGCCAATGAGTGTAGTTCCACAGTGTGAATCCTAGAAGGAATTATATATTTTTAATGTAATATATCCTCTAGGGCTAATCTTGGAAAATTAGCATTCCGGATGTCCCCCTCCTCAGACACACACACACACACACACACACACACAGGGTACATGCAGTTTGAAGAAATAGAAGTATTGATTAATTTCCCTTTAGAGCACAAAGTGTGTGTGGGTACCTGTATTTTAGTACTGGATTAAACCCAAGAAAGGGACCCTTAGCATCAAATGTCATAAAGACTATGTGAAGATGATTAATTACACTAAACTCTTCCCTGTGATGCACATTCCCCTCCTTTTACTGCTCCAGTCTGTGGTTTCCTTTTGTCCTGATAAGTGGGCCTCACGCTTATCAGGGCTTGTAAGTTGTAAGTGGGCCTCACACGCCTGAGAGAAGCAGTGAGAAGGTGCTGGGTTTCCCAAGTATAAATTTTCTGTGAATCAGAAAATATTGATGCTGTTTCTAAGAGAAGGTATCAAAATCAAGCTGGAGTCGTCTCTCTCAGAAAAAAAAGAGGGCCTATGGGCCAAGTGAGTACAAGCAACTGTCAGAAACACAACGGATAATTGTGAAACCAACTAAGTATATAGGAGGATGAGAATTTGATGATCTTTTTAGGAACTTATTGGTTGGTGGGCAGCTGATCTCTATGACTCAGGGTACGTGAGTCAAGGACTATAGCAAAGAGTAACTTTGTTACTCTTTGTTACACTATTTGTTCTGTTAGACTGAACAGTGTCAATTTAAAGGAATGTGAACACCATGGACCATTTTGGATCCTATCCTCCTTTGTGGACATTCTTGTACTGATGAAGGGAAGAGAGGACTTCATCACTCTTACAAAGAGATTGCAACTCTTTCCTCATACCATACTTTGTAGACCAGTGGTTCTTTCCATTGTTTCAGCAGAGGGCATGCTTGAATTCATTTTGTACATCTAATGAAAGCTAAAGATTCCCTCTTAAAGAAAAAAAGAGCATGAGAGCCGAAGTCAGTCATTTTTCATAAAATGTCAGGATGCTCATGAAATCCTTGAAACTTGTCAGCAGGGGTCCCTACTGGGGGTCCCTCCGTGGACCCAGTTAAGAATCCTTGTTCTTGACTCTGAGCTTTTATCTCCAGATAACTTATCCTCAGCTTAGGAAAGCTTTGAGTATTTTGAGAAACTTGGGGGTCAACAAAGAGTTCCATCCCATTCTACAGGACCCGATCATCTAAGTTATTTCTGGAGGTGTGATCTGGAAAGCACAGGTCCTTTTTCTTTTAACTTTTTCAAGACAGAAAGGGGCAGACATGGCTGATGATCTAGAAACACTGTTGTCAAGTTTTGGTATCATGGGACTTTTCCCGATTATTGTAACTTGTATTTTTCATTCTTGTATCCTGTATTCCTCTTTTTGAATAGATAGTCTGTTTTCTCCTCTTAGACACTAATGAATAGACAGCATAATGCAGTGTGGAATGGAAAGAAGAACCTGCAGCTAAATAGCTCCTTAAAAGACAGAGTTTCTACCCAAGTGGCACTTCTATTTATCATTTTTGTGACCGGGTTCATTCCTTTTAGGCCTTCCCTTGTGGCTCAGCTGGTAAAGAATCTGTCTGCAATGCGGGAGACATGGGTTTGATCCTTGGGTGGGGAAGGTCCCCTGGAGAAGGAAAAGGTAACCCACTCCAGTATTTTGGCCTAGAGAATTCCATGGATTGTACAGTCCATGGGGTCACAAAGAGTCAGACATGACTGAGCGACTTTCATTCCTTTTAAGTTCACTTATTCAGCAAAACGATATTGGCATGTGTGCTATTTCAAGTCATATGCTAGATCTGTCGGTTTCCCTGGTGGTTCAGACAGTAAAGAATCTGCCTGCAATGCAGGAGACCTGGGTTCGATCCCTGGTGGGAAGATCCCCTGGAGAAGGGAATGGCTACCCACTCCAGTATTGTTGCACAGAGAATTCCATGTACAGAGGAGTTTGGCCAGCTACAGTCCATGGGGTCATAAAGAGTTGGACACAACTGAGCGAATAACACTCTCACTTTTCCTGCTAGATCTGTGAGGGTGCAAAGTCCCTCTTCTCAAAAGAATTTGAGGTTCTGCAGTAGAGATAAAATTGCAAAGAAAGTCAGCTTAACACAATTGCCTGAAAGGGCTCCACTGATCACCCTTCCGAAATTTTGTGCTGTGTATATGTGTGTGTGTTTGCTTCATTTTATGACTCAGGGATTGGAGAAGTCTCTCTCTTATTATCCCAGACCTTCTCCTCATTACACAGACCATCATATTTATCATCCTGCTTTATAATTATCCACTTAATGCCACTCTCCCAACAGATCATGAACCCCTGGGGAATAGAAGCTGAGTCTTATTAAACTTCACTCTCTTATTTCCTGGAAGCTAACGGGGTACCTGGAACATGGTAAATGCTTAAAAATTGGTTGACTAAAGCATTGAATCCCCTCCCCAGAAGAGAGAACACAGGTGAAATAAGGCATCTTACGAAAAGAGGACCCTAGCTGCTTTGTCAGGAAAGAGCGGACTGGTATTTGTCCCTTGTGTGTCTGGACCTGTTTCTCCCTCCCCAGAAGGGAGTTGGATTAAGTGATTTTTTTCTCCAAGGAAACATTCTATTCTTGTGCGGGCAGAAAAGGAAGGAAACACTCTGCCCCCCGACTCAGCCTAAATACCTGCCTAGATTTTCCAGTCAAAAATGATATCCCAAAGATTGAATGTCAAAAGAGAGAGCCGCAAACGCTCCCCGCGCCCCCCGCCCCAACACTCAAGGTATTTGCCAGACCCATTGACAAAAGTGGCTTCCCACGCTTTGCCCACAGAGGGCATCCCTGCTCATTGATATGTAGACCCGGCGAATGCAGCTGCTGGAAGCCTCCTCCAACCGCTTTTCTTTTTTTTCCCCTCCAGCATCTCTCAGCCCCCACCCCCTTTCCCTTGGAATCTTTGCCTGATCCAGTTCGTTTCCCTCCGGTCTCCACATTTTCCCTTCCAGCCCTCCACTTCTTCGGATCAATGGATAGTACGTACGGCTCCAACTCCTAGCTCACTCATCTCCGGCGGACTCCCCAGTAACAAGTGAGCGCGCTCCATCCCGCAGCCCCGGCCTCTCGTCCCTGGGTCCCCTCCGCGCTTGGAGGAGAAGCAAGCGGCAGCCCCAGCTTTCGCGCAAGGATTCTGCTCTTCAACTGTACCCGGCGAGGACAGGGAACCAGCCCCAACCTTTGGATGCACAGCCCAGCCACAGGATCGCTTCGGTCTCCTCTTGGTCCCTTCTGGATATCCTGGGTATTGATGCTTCGCCAGCCCCGCGGAGAGCTGTCTTCGCTCCGCCGCCGGTTCCCTCTGTTTCCTTGAGTTAGTTTCCCGAGGTTTTACTGGGGCTTGAGATCTCTTGGACCCAATGGAACTTTTTGCTGCCTCTTTTTGCTGCTGATCCTGCCAGTGGACCAGGAAGAAGGCTTCGGAGGCAGAAGAGGCGCAGGGGAGGTGGAGGAGGACGACGACGAGGAGGAGGAAGAGGAAGCCGAAGGGGCTCGGCGCGCGCGCGCGTGTGTGTGGTGTGTGCATGTGTACACGCGTGTGTGAGTGCATGTGTGTGAGTGTTGCCGCTGCCCAGGACCCCCGGCCCCGAAGGTGTTGGCTGAAATATGGAGAATAGTCTTGGATGTGTCTGGGTACCCAAGCTGGCTTTTGTACTCTTCGGAGCTACCCTGCTCAGCGCACATCTCCAAGTCACCGGTGAGAGGTTCTTTCCTTTCTTCTCGTCGCCCCCGCCCCTCTCACCCCTCTCCTTCTCCCCATCTCCTTTGGCCCTAGTAGAATTGGGGCAGGGGGAGAACGGGCAAGATGCGGGACGCCCTCTCCGTCCCCCATTTCCTCATCGATGATAAAAGATGGAAAGACTTTTTTCCCCCTCTGGGAGCGGAGGATGTTGGCGGCTGGGGAAACGGGCGCCCCTTCGCTTTTTTTTTTTTTTTTTTTTTTTAACAAATTTGGTGTTTCTCGCATGCATCTCTGCTTTGGCAAATACTTGCGTCGGTTGGGAGAGCTGGAGGTCTGGGGCAGGGAGGAGGCAGATGATGGGGATGTCATTGAAAGGAACCGGGTTGAATCCTCCTCCTCGGAAAGCTACGAAGCAGGGGAATTGGAGCAATAAGACCAAGTGGAGGAGGTCCTGGAGAGGGGCTTGGAGGTGGGCTTGGAGTGTGTCTGTGCGGAATGTAGCTGGTGGGGCTGGGGTGTCTGTATGTCATTCCTGGCGCCTCCAGTTTGGATTTTTAGACTTACTGATTGAAAATCGAGAAAGGGCCAGCCGATGTGTTTTGGTACTTCGGAGGAGGGGTCGGTGGTTCCCGAAAGGGGTTGCCGAGTTGCCAGGAGGAAGGAGTCGTGTTGTGTTTCATTTTTTAACGGTGAATGCAGCTCTGGAGCTAAGTCTGCCCATATCTTCAGGTCACTTCCAAACTCCAAATGATTGATATTCCGAGAAACGAGCCCCCCTGGCCCTGGTCCTTGGCAAATGTAGTTTCTAATTAAAAATGGCAAAACTGTGTGGGGCCGGATTGGGTTAGAGCAGAAAGAGGCAACTAAGGGATGCTCAGGGCTGCGGCAGCCTCCTAGCTGGAGGAGCCTGGAGGTTTCGACGGCCGGGAGAAAATCATAATAAAAAAACCCCCAAATGACTCATTGTAATGGTCCCCTCATTTGGCCGGCCTCATCCCAAATGTAAACGGACACTGGGGTATAGGGAGTGGGCCCGGCGGGGAAGGAGCGGAGAGCAGCTGGCTGAGCATTCAACTCCCTTCGGAAACGACCTTTCCCCGAATCCCAAAGAAAAGGAGCCGCGGGCAGGGGCCAGGCATTGGGCGGGAGCTCCGCAGGCTGCCCCTTGGAAATGAACAGGGGACAGAATGGAAACTGTGTCCAAGCCCCTCTTCGTAGCCTGAAGCTGCGGCTTTCTTGTTCCTGCTAAGTGCTGCTGCGCGGCCAGGGTTGGGATCGCTGGTGGAGAAGGCGCCTCTCTGGTGGTTGCTAGGGATTCAGAGACAAACACCAGGCTGCCCAAGTCCGGACGCGGCTGCACGGAAGCCGGAATCTGCGCGTCCGCACCGACCGACACCTCACGGTCCTTTGGCCTGACAGCAAGCCCGCAGGAGCCTGCCAGAGCACTGTGTGTGTGTGTGTGTGTTCGCGCGCAGGGCACGCGTACCGGCGGTTTGTGCGCCCGGCCGCCGTCCTCGCTGGCTCCCTCCCTTTTCAGGTTGGCCGCCTCCTCCGGGCTCCTCTCTCCCAGAGCTTTGTCCTCGGCAATTACTCCCGCGGAAGGTGGGCGGGGAATATCCCGCAGTAAAGCGGTTATGAAAGGTGTCTCTAAAATTCCCTCCTGCTGCCCACAGACACTGGAGGAGCGCCGTCATTCGGGTCCAGAAGATTGCCTTGCACTCCCAGTTGGGGAGCCGGCCAAGGCGGAGAGCGGGGAAGTTCAGAGGGGCATGGTCGCTGGGTAGAAAGTCTACCCGAGCCAGGCCTGAAACCCGTGGGCTGAACGTACTGTATTAGACAAGGAAGGTGTGCAAAAGTGGATAACGATGTTTTGTCAGTTACACTGAAATATTTCAAAGCCGTTTCCCAAGTGTCTTTGGTGAAGAGTAGGGATAAATAAATGGAGATGGAGATACACACACACACACACACACACACACACACACACACACACACACACACTGAAATTAATTGACTATCCCCTTTCCACTTATTTATGCTTCTTATCTAGAAATTTAAGGCCAGATATTAACTCCTCAATGGAGAAGTCTATGATTGAAAAGGCAGACAAAAGTCTATATATAGGAGGGATGTGCCTGTGGACAGGCTTGTGGGTCTCAATCTGTCAGCTCCTCTGTGCTTCTAAATCCTTTTCTGTTATTTGCTGATGTGATGTAGTTTGCATGGGTCAGGAAAAGTGGATATGGTGCAGTCTTTAGGTATTGCTCCTTAATCTGTTCCTCCTCTTTCTGTTAGTAGCAGTGTCCCCTCTTCCAGGATGTGGCAGGGAACTGATGAGGAAGAAAGCGCAGTTCTCTCTGTGAAATGACCAGTAGGAGGTGCCCTTAATAAGGCCAAGTGTCTATTTACTGGCAGTGAAGTTCCCGTTCAGCCCGATGTTTCCACAGACTTTGTTGATGAGTGACAAAGGATTATGGAGAAGAGCACAATAGCACTTGGTATTTCCCCACTTCCAGGATAAAGTCAGGAGCCGCTCTAGAGTTTTGTGAAATTGTTAGGACGGAACCAAGGGCATCCCAGAGCAGTGTCCCCATGGAATGGGGACTTGATGCTGGAGGCAGAGGCTAGCAGCTCTGAGTTGACTTTTGTAAGATGCTAGCTTCTTATATGTTTGACTTGAGCCCCACGCAAGGGCACTAGGTAGAGTCCTAGAATCTCAGATGAAATGAAAAGTGTATGTAATGGATATTAATGAATGAAATAGCAAGTATACATGTTAATTGATTCTTTATGCATATATTTGGGGTACTTTCTATTGAAAAAAAAAATCAGTGTGCACTTGTGTTGTTGGGACCTGCTCTGCTGAGGCTCGCTGCCTCCCCTCCCCACCTCTTTCTCATCTCCCCCAGCCCACCCTGAGCAGATCCATGCCCCCATCTGGGGAGTGTGGCAGGACCTGAGGGTGCCTGGGCTGCCCACCCCTGGGTGAGTGCTGCGGTGTAAATCACCAGGGGCCCTTCACAGCATCCATTTCCCACAGAGCCCTCTGAGTTACGAAGAACGTGAAACAGCCTCCACGTGTGTTATATGTGAATATATTAGGCTTAGTGCATTTGCTTTAATGCTCTTAAGAGCTGGGCTGGCTTGAGCTGCTGATAGACTTTTTTTTACTGGGAAGAGATTTATAACTTCACAGTGTGTATGACTTATATTTATTCTTGGGCAAGTTAACCTCTCAGCAAATTTCCTTACTGTTCTCATTGACGAGGAAGAGCTTTAACCCTCTCTGCATTCCTCAGTGAATCCTCCTGCAAGTTTCCGCTGGAGTATGGGTTATCTACAGGCTGTAGTAGGATTTTCTCAGCCAGTGAGAAGCTTGACAGGAGATTTGAGGAGCTGAATTTGGGGGTGGAAGGGAATAGTTTTACTTGTTTCTGGAGAGGGAAAGGGTGACATGGTGTCTTCCAAGGGAACTCCTGCATTCTGCTTATCCTCAGAACCATCTTTTATGAGAGGAAAAGTTTCTTCCTCTCTGGCTCAGATTTCTTTTCATTCACCCAATAGTTTGAAATTCCTCACGCTCATGCGGTTTATTCCTAGAATGTTTGCTGCCGCACACAGAGGAATCATCCAGTACTCTCTTTCTGCACATAGAAGGGTCATCTAATACTACCTTTCTCTTTTGGAAACTAGCTCTAATTTAAATCTTGACTTCTCAACCCGAACACTTGTTATCTTTAGGTGATGTGGCATGTTTGCAGGTACCGCTGAATTTCTGATTACATTTAAAAGCAAATATTCTTTCTATTACTTGGAAAACTTGCCACTTTAAACTTTTCTTGCTGATTGCTTTTCCCTCATGCTTCTGCCAGCCAAAATAATTCTGTTAGGAGAGGATGCAGTGGTTTCTGGCTTTTTCTTGTATTAAAACCCAATCATACACATGCAAGAAGAGAGCACTTTAACCCTCCATGCTACCTCCTCAAATGTATGACTTTAGGGTGAATTGAGATAGTGCTAATTACACCAAGATGCTTCTGGAAATCAGTGTGATATTTATTGATGAGTGAACTTTTCTAGCCTCCCTGTAGATCTTCCCACTTTGCATGGATATGGCCCAAATGCCTCTCAGAAACTTGCGCTGACTTAGGGACACATTGCAGGCTGTTGGTATTTGTTACACAGCCACCAGCTCAAATGATCACTTTTTGATGGAGTACTCTACCTCACATGATAATCTCTCAGATGAAATATATAGGCAAATTTCGGGAAACCTTTGTTTTGCCTGAGTGAAAAGAATAATGACATAAGCCTGCCAAGGATTACTTGATTAATTAACTAAAGATAAAAAGTCACTTGGTTCTGGAAACGAACTATAATCCCTAAAGCGGAATGATAAATGCTATGCACAGTTTCAACTCATAAAATGTAACCGTAGAATCTTCTTTTTTCTCTGCTTTTTTTTTATTATGATTCTTGAGAAGAGGATTGAAGAGTTTCATGAGTTGTCACATTGTCACGTGCCTTAATGAATCGTAGCCGGGGATCTCACTAAATCTCACTGAAACACTCTGAAATAAGTAGCGAATGTGATGCCTGGTGCATTGTTCTGCAGCCTGCCAGTGGGCTGCCTGCTCCTCTCCAGCCTGTCTACAGAATCACAGCTCTGATTTCTGCACTCTGGAGCATCCACACTGCCTCCCTTGACACCATCCAGCAAAACCTTTCTCACTGTGACTCCAAGGTCTAATCCATAGGCACTGAGCTTAACATGCTGTATACTACACTTTGCAGGGTCATGGGGATTTGCCTTAAAATTAAACAAACTTTTAAGCATTTTCCATGAGTGTTTCTTTTCCGGAAAGTTAAAGACAGCTAAGTAGTACTCTTTCTATAGGAGACGAACTCATGACCTCTCAGCCAGTACCCCTGAAATTCCAGAACTCTTGGAGCATCAAGGAGAAGATGACATGGACCACTAGAGAAGGGTGGACTGTGTCAACCTCGGCACGCTATTTTTTTTTTTTTTCAAGAGGTTGTTACCTGGTTGGAATAATAAAACTTTTAATATACTTCGAAGTTACTACTTTTCAGAGATCAAATTACTTCCTAATGGTATTATAAAATCAGTAGTATGACATTGCCCCCAAAGCATTTAAGATTTTCCTTTCAAACAAGACTTCAAGTAAAGCAAATGTTAAACTAGACAATTAAAAAAAAAAAAAAAAGATGAGCAATCCAGATTATTTTCCCCATAGGCCAAATGAAAAAAAAAAATGTGCAAAATAAAATGACATGTTACATATACCAAGTAGGTGATAGTAAAAAATAAAATGCAAATTATTATACACTTTTATAATTACAGCACAAAGATAAATTACAGTAACATTTAGTATTCTACACTTTGCTTCCTCCTTCAGTAGATGGTTGATTCCTTCTATTTCTGTGCTTTAGAACTGTGCTAACACATGGAAATTCAGGTTGGCTGACTGATGATCAAAATTACTATAGTGCTTTAAAGTTCTTTGACAAATTTTAGCCTGAGGTTACAGAACCAGGTCTCTTTAACAAAACTGTTAAGTTAGTATTTTTTTTTTTTTTTGGTTGTTTAGAAATGCCTGAACTTATCAGTGGTATGGTTTAGAAATACATAATAATGTGTATGATTGAATATTCCTTGTTTTCTTCTATTGATGGTAATTCGCCAGTGGTTACACTAGTACGTGTTTCTTTTTATAAATAGTCTAAAACAACCATATTATTCACAGCTTTCACTTCTTGGGGGAAAAGTTCAACTAGAAAACACACAAATCATTTCATATGTATTGATCATATTTTTAAAGTTTATTGCTATGATCTGACCTGAGTAAGGAAATTTCTCTTATTTGCTAAATTCTATGAACCCAATGCCTATAACCTACCTATTATTTTTGTGATGTACTTTAGCTAAATATCACACATCCAAATTCTCTGACTTCTTCCCCACTCAGTCATTTCACAGTTTCAAGAGAGGAAGGACCTTTATATCAATTGTTGTTAATCTCATGGGACTCAACAGGGGTCTGCATTGCAATTTGGGATTTCACTCTTGTTTTTGCCCATTCTTTAAAGATTGGTTCTTTCCAGAAGACTTCTCTTGGGTGTACCTAGGACAAAAATGTGCCACTGAATTAACTGAATATCCCTGATACAATCTGATGAAAATACCAACTTGTTAGTGTATCATGATCAGATGAGACAGCTTATCAGTACCAACATGACTCTGGTTCTTATATTGGCCTTATATAAGAGAATGAAGGAATTAAGTGGTTAATATAAAGTTGCTTACCTTAATCTTCTTAGTAGCTGAAGTTTCTTGTTAAATACAGTATTTCCCAATTTTATTAATTTTCTAAATCTTTAAAAATGTTTATCCATTCTCTTAGCTGCCTTTTAAGAATGTAGAAAATAATTGAAACTGTCCTTAAGAGAACTCAGGCGTAACTGTGTCTCAGTTATTTTCGGATCTTATAGGGATGATTTCTGAAGATACTGCATTGTGCAAGACTGTTTGTTTTCCATCAAATGGTCATGGTCTGTTGCTTTGTTTTTCTAAGGCTTTTATTCCTGATTTGTAAAATGCATTTTATCTACTAATACTTGTTCACAATCAGCCGGAAGTTCTCGCTGTTTTAAGACTTCTTCAAAGAACTTTTTCTCTTTTCTACTTTCGGTTTGTTAAGAAATAGGGGACTGTTTGTGTGTCTAAAATAAAAGAAGAGAGCCCAAATCAAGACCTGGGCCCTTCATTATTTAATTTATTTTCACTAATGGGTTATAGCATTTCTGAAGTCTGGTATCACTTTAGATACCATTTTTCGTTATGCAACATAAATACTTTTCCTTTTTAAATGACAATGTGGAGTAGACCAATTCTACTTATATTACTAGTTTCAACATTGTATGATATAGTTGGGTTATGAGCTGTACTATATATATAGTGTCGGGTATAATTAGTCATAATGACATTGATCGTGATAACAATAATTATAGTGAAACAACCCCCATGTACCCACTGACATTTTCTTAATTTTCTTAATTTTGTGTTCATTAGTCCCTTGCCTTCTTTATAGTTTTGCCACATATGTTTGAATCCTTAACATATGATTTTTTTTTGCCTGTACTTGGCCATTGTAACATAAACGTAATGTATATATTCTTGGATTTACATTTTTGCTAAACAATAAATATTTGAGATTCATCTATGAGAATGCATGTTGCTGCATTTCAGTCACTTTCACTGCTGTATAATATTTCATGATGTTAATTGATCACACTTAATCCACTCTATCATTGATAAATTTCTGGGAAGTCAGTATTTTGCTATTGCCAATAATATGGCTATGAATTTTCTCGCACATGTACTGTGGAACAAGTTTGCCATCATGTCTAGAGTGCATATATTGCAGTGAAGTTGCTGAGTAATGCAAAGGGCATCTTTACTTTTAGGGACAATGACAAGTGGCATGCATTGAAACTCCCACCCGGAGCATAGGACAATTGTCTTTGTTTCATGTCTCTACTGATACTTGGTACTGCCACATGTTTTATTTGCCCTTATCTGCTGGATATGAATTAGCATTTCCTTGTGGTTTTAATTTGCATTTCCTTTTTTGTTAATAAGGTTGAGCATTTTTTCCCCATAAAATTATTGGCCATTAGTGATTTCAGCAAGATAATTCTATGATGCTATTTTTTCAACTAAGCAACAGTTTGCTTTGAGGCATCAATACTATTAATAGTTATTCTGTTTTTCCTACTAAGCAACGTTTGCTTTTAGGTATACATGCAGTTGATCATCTAGCTTTTAAGAGGTTATTGTCTGATACAGTATCATGCTTACCTTAGTCCAGACTTCCCCTAAACAGCTTTCCAGAATGAACACTAATTTTAAGCTGGAAGAGAGATCCTTAGTCACTGTAGAATTGTTGATTACCTAAAGTCACCCTTTCCTTGTCAGTATCCGGGTTTATCCTATTTATTATGTCTGTGCAGCATGTCACATACAGGAAAGCTGGATCCTGGGGTGCCAGGCTTAATTTGAGGAACCTTACAAATCCCCTGAATATGATGGAACCCAAAGATAATTGAATCACAGAGATACAATGATAGATACCAAGTAGGAGTTAAAAATCCTAATCTGACCATTTGAACCTGGGTATGTTTCCAATATGGTAAAATACACAAAATTTGTGTGGGCTTCACACAAAACCCATCCTTTCTCAGTGCCTATAAGCACGTCTCCTAATTTTGGGGGGAGGTTCCTAATTGTTTCACCCCTTCCCACAGGACCCACTAATGAAAGGCCCTGGATGGAATAAAGCCTTCGATGTGCCAGCAGTGGCTTCTCTGGGGTGCTGCCTCCGTGCTGACTCATTAGAGATGTGAGCCAGGGCTGAGACATCTAAGCGAACCCCCTGCGCTCAGAGTCCTCAATCCATTGTTCCCACATCTCTGCTCAGCCTCATGGGATCCCAGAAGAATATAAATTAGAGAGAAAATCTGCAAAGCTTTCCTTTTCATGTCTAATGTTTGGGCCACGCTGTTCCCTGCAGGACAATTTCCAGTTATTTTCTCTTCTGGTTTGAGAGATCTCCTGGGATGATTTGTTCACTGTTTCCCTTGGGAAACTTTGCAGCAGCATATCAGCTCTTGCTGCTAAAATTTCATTTTGTAGTTCGTCTTAGATGGTCCTGTTCTAAATATTCCTCCCGTGACTCCTGCCACCCAGCTCCTGGCTCCTGTCCCTCGGTGGTGTTCTGTGTCTTCTGCGCTGAAGTGTGTTAGAGGATTCTAGCCATAACTCATTCCTGCCTCCCCTCTGAATCCTCACTTAACCAGACCATAAATATTTAATTCATTTAATCTTCCTTCATACCCCTCCAGAAGCTTAATCATGTTTATTTTTCTTACCTGAACTCCCTCTAGTTTGTTTATATCATTCTGATAATCAAGGGCCCCGAATTTAATGTGCTCTTCTAGGTAAGCTCTTCCAAGTCATATATTAGAAAATACAGATTGAGCATAGTGTTTACCTTATGGTACAGTCATTCATAGGCACGCATTTTGCCTCTCAAAATTTGTGTTCTTGTTTTTCAGATAGGACTCTCAGTGCCTAACAAAATCATTGAGGTATTATAAGGATGAAATAAGATCATGAATTTTGCTCAAGGTAATACTTACTGAACATTTACTATGGGTTACAAAGAAACCCATAATTAAATGAAAGGTTAAATATGTCTCTGCCCTCCAAGGGCTTATCATCAAGAGAGGGTGATGGGCACAGACATAACTAAATAGGTTATAAGGCAGAAGGATGCACTCATTAAAAAAAGAAATGCAGATGAAGTGGGGTAGACTCTGAAAAGTCTCAACTACCATGTTTATTCATTATATCATTAATATATTAATACTGGCCAGATGGGGCAACAGAGCCAATTAATTCATCCTTGTATTGTTAGATTGACTGACCAAAACGAAACAAAAACAAAAAGAAGGGCATTTAAAAAGTTGTCAGTCTTGTTTAAACCAAGCTCCTATTTGCCAAGAATGAGGATATGGAGTTTTATTTGGCAGCCTGTTGCTATAAATATATCCCCAGACCTCCTTGACCCTTCCTTTCCTTATTTATTGAGTCTGTGGCAAGTATTGTGCTAAGAGGGTAATAGAACTTTGAACAGAGTGGGATGGAAATACTAAGTAATTAAATCCGTTAATAAATCCATCATTTTGAATGAGATAAGGCTTTGAAAGAGAGTATTACAGGAGAGTGACTCAGCAAATCAGAGAAGCCTTCCCTGAGAAAGTTGAGGTTGGCACCTGGAGAATAAGTGGATTTGGTTAAAGAGAGGATTGGGGGGAGAGGCAGGGGAGAAGATGCTGGCGAGAAGAGTGAGTGCAAAGGCTGTGTGGTTGATCTTTGGTAGCCTCGGCTTGCAACACCTTGAAGTGGCTTTTGGGTTCCCAGGAAGAGATTGAGGCTGGGTCATGGGCATTGAAAGGCCCAGATCCTGTCCATTAGACCAGTGGGCAGTGTCAAGGTCCTGGTTTTGCAGAAGAGAATTCCCATAAAGACAGGAAGTACTGAAACAAGTAAAGTGTTAAGAAGAGAAAGAGTGTAGTACGTGTGGTTAGACACATGAGTGGGCTCAGAGACAGTCACTGAGTCACGCCCTCGTGGCAGTTTGAACTACTTTCATGGAACATTTATTCTGGGTTTCCTTTGGCCAATCTTTTTGATTTGCCTGGTTCACCCTCCACATTTGGTTTATCTCAGGATCCTTCCATGTGTGTGCATGTACCTCTTAGCTGAGATGAGTTATATTGCAAAGGCCTGTGGGTAGAGCATCCCTTGACATCATTCCCTGTTGACATCCATGGAACTTTTCTGCGCATGTGTGGTCTAGGAGGTCTCTTGACTTCCAGAGTGAGAAATATGTCATCTGGGAGGGGCCCAGTCTCTTCCCTTATTTGTCCTGCTTTTCTAATCTTGGAGTTTCAGTCCACAGGGAATCAATTTCCAATTGCTTTACCCTGTGTTGGACAGCGGGGGCGGAGGAGGGGGGCAGGAATCTACCTCTTGCTTGACGGTGGGTGAAAGCATAGTGAATTCAAATACGAGTATAACCAGGATAGCTAAGCACAATAATGGCTTGGCTGAGGCTGGAGTATACCCTTGGATCCTTCCTTGAAGATTGTTGTTCAGTTGCTCAGTCATGTCCAACTCTCTGCAATGCCATGGACATATGTGCAGTATGTCAAGCTTCCCTGTCCTTGACCATCTCCCAGAGCTTGCTCAAACTCGTGTCCATTGAGTCGGTGATACCATCCAAACGTCTCTTCCTCTGTCCTCTTTTCCTCCTGCCTTCCATCTTTCCCAGCACCAGGGTCTTTTCCAGTGAGTCAGTTCTTCGCATCAGGTGACCAAAGTATTGGAGCTTCAGCCTCAACATCAGTCCTTCCAGTGAAGATTGAGGGTTGATTTCCTTTAGGATGGACTGGTTGGATCTCCTTGCAGTCCAAGGGACTCTCAAGAGTCTTCTCCAACACCACAGTTCAAAAGCACTAATTTGGTGCGCAGCCTTCTTTATGGTCCACCTCTCACACCCACACATGTCTACTGGAAAAACCATAGCTTTGACTATACAGACCTTTGTCAGCAAAGTAATGTCTCTGCTTAAAGATAGTAGCTAATAAATATTGGTTGAATGACTTGAAATGAATTCACAGAAAAGATGTTTTTCTAGTCTCAGCACAATCATTTAAACATTTAAGCATATTACCCGGGTAATCCTGGCCCTGATTTTCTTATTAGCTATCAGATGTGAATTTAAGAACCTGCTTATCCTATATGTTTAGAAATAACTTTTGAAGTTGTGTGGACACACTGTAAGGGAAGACAAAGCTGTGAGAAGTCTAAAGAGCTAGATAAATGCAAGTGATTATTAGTAAGCTTGTCAACAGGCTACTTCCACTTTGAAAGCTATCACTGAGCAAAGAGAAACAGAACTTCACCTTTTCTATTCAAGTAAGATTGGCATGAGGACATTTCTTTTTCCTGTGGCTTTCTTTGAAATGTGAGCCTCATAATGCTAGGTGAATTAAAAAAAAAAAAAAAAGCCAAACCTAATAGTTAAAAATCTCTGCAGATATTTTCTCAATATGTTCCTGTTATATACGTTTTCTCTCTGTTACTGTTTCTTAAAAAAGAAAAATGGATAAGTGTTCTCTTAGCTTTAAGTCACAGCTCATTCAGAAGTCACTGAGCTCGCAACATTTCCTCCACTGCTGCCAAGTTATAGGGTGTTGGTTGCACAACTCTCTGGGGTCTGGTCATGATGAGAGAGGTGTGGCACAGCTTGCAGGGATGGATGCCTTTCAGCAAGTGGGCTGGACCTTGAGTTCCCCATCCATAAGATGGAGACAAAATTCACTTTTCTTTCCTGTCTCTAAACTGGAGATAGTTGCACTCCAGGCATTAGATAAACCATATCCATTCCAATGCCTGACACTTAAGTGTTCTCTAAATGCTAACTATGTTTAGTATTATCCTAATTGGAGCTAGATTTATACTGGAATAGCCTACAAAGAGCAAATTTCACAAGCGTGGGTACGCCACTCTAGAACCCTCCTCATTTTCATTGTTGCAGTCCATTTTAAAGACTTAGGAATAAAATAAGATGTCAGACTCTCACCGTAGTTTTGAAACAAAGCATGTGCTTTGTTTAGTGAGTCATGGTTTTGTGGGCCATGGTCCAGGCCTTTGCTAGATTCACAGGCTAACAGATTCAGCTACATTAGACCTGACACGGTACGCTATTGATCAAACGTGACACCATATGACATCCTCCTGTGGATCCTTCATCCAAATTAACCTCCTCCGTTAACTCCTCTTTGGTTAGCCACATCCTTTTCCTGCAGACCCATTGATTCCAGCATCTACTCAGCATGAACGCCTGGAAGCTAGTACATGCTTGGTTAGTGTTCAGTGCCAGGTAAAATTTGTCCTGAGAATCTTTTCTCTGGAGGAGGAATTCTCACCTTGGTTGGGTATTAATGCCCAGCTCTATCCTGTGCAAATTAATTTAGAATCTCTGAGATGAGGCCCAGCACATGTAGTTATTAAACCTCCATAGACTGTTCCAAAGTGCAGCCAAGTTCGAGAACCAGTGTCCTAGGCCCTAGCCATTCAAAATGTGGTCCAAGGACCAGCAGCATTTGCATCTCCTGGGATCTTTTTAGGAAAGAAAGTGAGTCCAGACCCAGATTTACTGAATGAGAATCCCAGAGAACTGAGAAGCACTGTCCTCAGGGACTGAAAACCCGTGGGCAGAAGTGACCCTGGGCTCCACTTCTGTGTAGAAGTGTAGTCAGTGGGAAAAGACTCCATCCACACTCATTTTAGTCTTAGCCTGGAGCCACTTTGGAGAGCTTTACCTTTAGAAACTGGTCTTGCAATAGCGAACTGTGCCAACATCTGAGTCTTCTGGTGTGTAGTTTAGTGACTAATGTATTTCTTGCGGGCCTTGACGTGTTTCATCTTCCTTGAGATTAAAGCCCTTTGAAAAATGCTCTGAAAACACTCTTTGGGTGTTCCATCTGCCTTTCCTCTTCTAATCAATGGTCAAAGTAAGGAGGCACATTTTAAAAGGGTCTATGGGTTCTCATTCCATAGTTTCTCTTCTCTCCATCCCCTTGCTGCTTTAAAATTTCTCAGAGGCAGGCAAAAGGCAGGCACTTGAAAAGGACCCTGGGGCTTTGGGTCCTTCCCTACCCTCCTTCCTCTGCCTCCCTCTCAGGTCTGATGCTAAAAGCTCACTCGTGCTCAAAGTCAGACCCTGACCGCAACCTCACGCTGACTCTCGCCTTTTGATGGAGGACGGTCTTTGGGGCCTGAAACAGACTGAAAGCTCCTTTGCCTGGGCTTCTGTGGCAGGGGAGAAGGGGTGGTGCTGAGATTTCTGAAAAAGAGTGAAGCTTCACAGACAGAAAGCTCAGTGCAAGGTTTTGAAGCTTCTGCTCTGCGCGGCCTGGCGGAGAGAGGAGCGCTACCTGGCGTGTTGCATCAGACTGTACTAGAGGAGAACGTGGGGACTCACTGTGCAGACCCGATCTGCCTGAATGAAAATCACTCGTGATCCTCCTGGTGAGAGAAGTGTTCTGCTTCGCTCGTGAGCTGTAGGTCCTTTTCAGGTCCTGGAGAGAATGAGTAGGGTTTTTGTGAAAGGTTATCTAAGGCTGCTGGGTTGTGTTTTTTTTTTTTTCCCTCCCTGTAGAGTAAAATTCTATTTAAAGAGGGGTGAAACCGCCTCTCAGGGAAAAAAATGCATTTCATAGCCTATAGCTTTGGAGAGATAATATAATCAGTCTTCAAGGAAGAATTAAAGGAGGAGAGGGAGAACAAGCTTGTAGGTGGGGGAGTAGGACATAAAGAGGGGGGTAGGACATAAAGAGGGGGGTAGGCCTGCAGGAGAGCTTGATGGCTTGGTCCTCACAATGCAGCATTTAGGGGGCCACCCATTGGTAATCTTTGCCCGGCACTGAGAGGTTTTCCAGGAAGCAGGACTTTGAGTGCTAACAGTGGGACAGTCCAGGTAAACTGGAGTGTTGGTCACCCTAAATTAGGTGGGGTGGGAATGGGAATGGAGGAAAATTCTCATGGATTTTCAGGAGTGTCGTGGTACTTTGGACAACACACTGTTACCCAGATGGATGGATAATTGGGGGGAGGTAGCAAGGCCTATTAACAGAAGGTTGTTCCAACAGAGAAGTTGGTGCCCATTTGCTGGTTGGCAAAGAACTTGGACCTTGGCCATTGTATCTGGGTCATAGAAATCTATACCCTCTAAACCTGTGCTGTCATAAAATTTGATGTTCAAAACTGATTTTTTTTTTCAACTACCTGGCCCCCAAACTGTAAGAAACAGCTTGTTTTCAATATCAGGATATATTGGATATGATAGGATAATTTATTCAAGAAGCATGCCTAACACTTTTCTGTTTCATTGTGCCTCGTATAATGCTGGGGGCATATTGACTATTTAATAAATATTCATTAACTAATGTGGGGAAGGCAATGGCACCCCACTCCAGTGCTCTTGCCTGCAAAATCCCATGGATGGAGGAACCTAGTGGGCTGCAGTCCATGGGGTCACTAAGAGTCGGGCACGGCTGAGCGACTTCACTTTCACTTTTCCCTTTCATGCACTGGAGAAGGAAATGGCAACCCACTCCAGTGTTCTTGCCTGGAGAATCCCAGGGACTGGGGAGCCTGGTGGGCTGCCGTCTTTGGGGTCGCACAAAGTCGGACCCGACTGATGCGACTTAGCAGCAGCAGCAGGATTAACTAATTGATTTCCTTGTAATGGTTATTCTCAAGTTTGTACAGAATCTGAAGTTACTCTTATGCACAAGTCAACTTTTACTTAAGGATATGTTGCATTTTGTATGAGTACTCAGCTTTTTCTAGAGAAGTTTATTTTATTCTCCTTTTCCCTCTAGCCCTCTTTTTGCCTGTTTTTCTTTTTCTTTATGTGACACTCTTGATTAATTTTATTGGTGACATTCCAGACCTCTTGGGAAAAGTTCAAAATCAAGTAAGTCCTGCAAATACTAAAATGCAAATGTGTGAAATCTATAGAATTTTCTCTCTCTTTAAGCCCTGTTACTAATGCATCTAGGGCATTCATCAACTCACAGGTATGAAAATGGAATAAGATAAAATAGGTGTATAATTACTTCCTACAGAATAATACCGGGGATAGACTCTGTTTTCCTTAGGAGACGTATTCCTGAGGACTGGGATGAGTCAAAGAATTAAAATGCTATTTTTGTAGAAGTCAGTGGAAGCCAAGACAAGATGATGGATCCAAGAAGGGCATGCAGGATGAAAAGGTCAGTCCTCCGTGTGCTTCAGCGCCATCAGTCAAGCGGGAAAGGACCTCAGTGGTGGTTTGAGGCGACTGACTCCTTGTCCTAATGATGATACAGGGTTTCAGAGAGACCCTGTTAACTGAGCTCTCAAACCATGAATTTAAGAATGAGTGTCATTTATGCACACATGGAATTAAATCTTGACTCTGCTGTGATTTAACTCCATGACCTTCATTGTGATTCCCAGGATCCTCATCCCTAAAACTGAGAAAACCACAGCTGAATGGGTTAATTAAACAAGAAGAAATACATTAAAGTGTTATGGCAGTCCTTGGTACATAATAAGCACTAAGTTGTTTCCATTTTTATCTTTTCATTTAACAAATGTTTATTGAGACCATGTTTCAGTTATCATATTTGTTGACTCTAAGTTAGATGCAAAAAGCATCATACATGCTACTGCTGTTATGTAGAGTGAATAAAACACTTGGGGAAATAAAACCTAGGTAGGTTAAATATTGGAGAAAAAAGACAATCAGAGCTGTAAGATGACATATTATTAAGAACCAAATGCCTGAGAAGTGCAGATAGAGAAGAAGAAGTGAGGGAAATGCTGTCAGAAGGGCTTAATGAATAGGGAGGGATTGAGTCTGGTGGGCAGGTTGTTTGGGAAGAGAGAATTGTCCTATGTGGACATTTCTGTCCAGGTCCAGGCTCTGGAAGACAAGAGGAGAGAGGGTGAACACTTCACTGCCAAGAGTCGGCCACCTGCTGCCCATGTCCACCCCTTCCCATCTCCAGCAGTGGCTTCCACGTTCTCTAGCCTCTTCCCAAGCAGATCTGAGAGAGCCAAGGAGAAAAGGGGGAGAGGAACGGCAAGGTCACCTGAGAAGTGGCTTTGGCAGCACGGATAATTTAGAACGAAGAGGTTTTATCTGCAAGCCTCTTCCTGATCATTTTAGGGAGATCTCAGAAAGATAGATTGCCCCAGAGATGCCATCATGTACCACATTTTGAACTCTGAGATCTAGTAGCTGAGGAAGCTAATTTAGGCACCTGCATTGCTGGAATAAATCTGTGCTGGAAATTAATGTTTCCATCTTTCTCTTTTCAGGAGAGCTTCAAAACACATAGAAAACTTTGGTCCAGGATGCCAAAATCCTTTATTAATAATGTATGAAGGGTGTTAGCTAGCCCATAAAAGATTTTCTGTACATTTTACAGCCAAAGGGCATATAGCCCAGCACAGAATTTTCAGCTTTAATAGCCCTTTCTCTGTTCTTTCTTCCAAAATACTCAGTTATGTAAGGTTATGATAGTTAATAATTGATGATAGTTATGGTGATGATGATGTTGCTTTATGCTTATCTGATATTTTATATTTTCCCAATTTATATTATCTAAATTTCTCTCCCCATACATCTGAAATTTGGGCAAAAGAGCTAATCCTTCTTCCATGTTTTGTAAGTGAGGTTATATGAAGATTGGTGGTCCATTACTTGCTTAAGATTATTTAGACATTACTGGTTCTGTAAGAAAAATCCACATTTTCTGGCTTTTAATCCATTTACTCAGTAGTTATATCTGACACCTTTTAAAAGCAAGGGCAAAATACTAACAAATGAAACAAAAACACAAGGGCATTCCTCTTTTTTGGTTGTCCAAAAAATGACATCCAGTGTACTTAAAAAATGACACGTACTTAAAAAATGACATCTAGTGTACAAATCTGAGTTTCTAATAGCATTCTCCAGTAAAAGAAATAAGTGTTCCTTGGAGAAATGACTGATTCTAAGACTTAAGCTGGAAATATGTGAGATAAGCCTGGAGCATTTTACAGTGCCAGAAAATTCTTTTTTAGAAAAAGAAAAGAAAATGAAAAACACATGATGGTGGAGAATGTCAAAGGGACACAAGAGCTAATCGAAGGCTGTCAATGGCCAACACTGGAACAATTTGAGTAATACAATAGATCAGGTAACTTTGAATTATAACTCAAAATGTAAAGTACATATCCATGGGTCTATATGGCTATAAATAAATTACTAAATAAATACATGGACAAGAGACAAATTTCTTATGCAGAAGAGTTCTGAATATTTTGTATAGATAACTCACCCTCAGAGAAATGGGGTGTAATCCCTATTCTTTGCAGTGTAAGCTATGCATAGTGACTTCCTTTCAAAGAGCATAGGATGTGAGGGGAAGGGGAGAGTAACTTTAAACGGGGGACTTAACAGACGATCAGGGTCATCATTAGCAATGACAGATCATGGCGAGAGCAGGTTTCCCTGGAGGCTGTGATAACAATGCCTCTCCACTTCCCTGAGCTTGCTTTCCCAAACCCGGTATAATCATGCTGAGACAAACTCACTTGAGGAACATTCTGCAGCGTACTTGACCAGGCCTCCTCAAACTATCAAGATCGTCAAAGTAAGGACAATCTGAGGAACTGTTGGGGCAAATACAAGGGTATGGAGACCTGATGATGAAATGTAATATTCTGTCCTTTGTGGGATCTTGGAACAGAGAAAGGACTCTAGGTAAAAACTAAAGAAATCTGAATGATGTCTCAACTCTGCTTAATAATAATACATCAGTAGCGACTTGTTCATATTAGTAAATGTGCCATTTAATACTGGGTTGGCCAAAAAGTTCATTCGAGTTTATCTGTACATCTTTTGGAAAGAATGAACTTTTTGGCCAACTCAATATGTTACTAATGATAAGGGAAACTTAGTATGAGATATATAGCCACTTTCTGTACTATCTTCACAATTTTTCTGTAAATCTAAAGCAGTTCTAAAATTTATTTTAAAAATAATCCTCTTTTGTCAGAGTGGAATACCCGGCAGAGTACTTAATCCCAGTACTCATGTCTTCCTCTAAAACAAAGATGGTAGTTTCATTCTTATGTGGTTATTCTGAGATTATAGCTGATGCTTCTATAACCCTTATTATCCCTACAATTTTGTGCATATTTTAAAATGCAAATCACTGGGCTCTACATTGTACCACCTGAATGAGAGTCCTGAACAGACAGGTGAGACCGGGAAATAGCATTCTTATCACACATTCCAGGTGATACTTATGCACTCATAACTTTGAAAACCACTGTATTTTGCTGTACCTTCTCTTTAAAAATTAACCATGGTTAATTTTTACCGAGCCAGACTTTGGGCTCCAGGTTGTGATTTTGAGTCAGGTGTACTAGAACTTTCTAAATGGGAAAAGATACCCCACCTGCCTGTGCTTTAGTTTCCGAATCTGTAAAGTCAGAGAATACCACCTAATTTGGAGATTGTTTATGACAGTCTTTGAGAAAATGCATATAAATTATTTAGCATATTCCATGACATGCACTAAGTAAAAGGTTCCTAGTAAGTCTGTACTCGTATTAATGTGAGTCTGGATTAAGTAAGTGTACGTAATCTAGATCACCCCTCATTGTAACTAATGCTCCCCACTCTGTAAAACAGGCCTTCTGCCTTATGTGCTGTATTTTCAGACGTCCTGGGGGGAGTGTCATCAGTGAGTAGGCCGACTGTGCACCATCGTGTATCTGACAGTCTGGTGCGCCTGCTGGACTTCTCCCGTGTCATCTTCTATTTTCCATCTCCTGTCAGGCATCCTGCCTCCTCTCTCTGATGGCTGTTGTGCTTTGTGTAAAGCCATCCACGGTCTAGAATCTTGTGTCTGAGTGTTATGTGTGGTGTCAGGGTATCTCTACAGTCTCTTGCTCTCTGTTAAACTTGATCCAACTGCTTTAGTGTTTTGTTTCACAAAACCATTTCAGACAATAGTTCTTTTAATGTAACTTTTTTCTGCATATGATCCAGATTCAGTTGAAGGGCTGATTTGGGGACAGATGTCCGATGTCTTTATCTCCCTGTAGGTTTCGCCATTCTGCCTCCAGGTCACCAGTAGAACTTCTTCTTTGAGTTGTATTTAAATCTCCTCTATAAGTGAGCTACTGCAAAAAAATGTCTGAATTTTCAGATGATTGTACCATGGATAGTCTCAATGAGGCTGAGGCATATATAAAATACAAAAATGTAGAATAATAATGACTGCCAGTTTTATGAGACTCTGTGGTTTAAAGTGATATGACAGGTGTTGTGCATGAAATATTTATCACTCACCTGTCTCATTATTTAATAAAGGAATATTTTTTATTCTGATCAGCAGTATGCCAGCTGAAATACTGTTTCTCCGACTCCCTTGCAGCTAGGAGTATATATGTGACATAGTTCTGGGGGACTGGTGTAAAATGAAGAGACTTCTTGGAATTTCAGAGAAAGTTTGCTCTTCTGACCTCAGAATCAACCTCTTCCTCTTTGTTGCTTTCTCCTTTCTTTCTGGAAAGTGGCATTGAGGCCTCAAGTCTTAGCCATTCTGCATTACTTCACCTGGTGCAGACAATGAGAAGGAAATGAGAAGAAATTTGAGTTCACGATGAGTTTCTTGAGCAGCAGTACCTTCTTGGGACTTGCTCTTTATAAGATTTCCTATTAATGTAAGAAAAAGTACTTCTCCTTGGTTTTTTAATTTATTGAAGTATTTTTTATTTATTTATTGTTGTTCAGTCACTCAGTCACATCCACCTCTTGTTGTGAGTCGCTGGTCTGAAGCCCACCAGATTCCTATGTCCATGGGATTTCTCAGGCAAGAATACCAGTGTAGGTTTCCATTTCCTTCTCCATGGGATCTTTCTGACCCAGGGATCAAACTCATTGTCTTAATTCTGCTGAACAGCAAAGTGATTCAATTATACACACACACACACACACACACACACACACACACACACACTTATATAGATATATATAAAATACAGGAATATATACATATATATGTATAGTGATATATACATTATATTTATGTGTGTATACTCTTTTTCAGATTTTTTTTCCACTGTGCTTTATTATAGGATATTGAATATAGTTCCCTGTGCTATGCAGTAGGATATGTTTGGTTTGAAATCATTGTAATGTGGTTTCCATCACTTGCAGCCACGTTCAGTCCTAACTGTTGTATATTCCTGTATTAAATTATTTACTCTCACAGTAAAATAATGAGAGAGGACCTAATAGTATGCCCTTTTACAGGTGGAAAAAGTGAAATGCCATGATCTTAGCTAGTTTTCTTATGGCTCCATCCCAGTCAATTGCAGCCCTATGATTAAAGGCCTGGCTGTGAAACGCACATTCTTGAATTCGTGCTGTGATTCTTAGATAAATAGTGCATGCACACCCACTCACTCAGGCATGTCCGACTCTTTACAACCCCACAGGCTATCGCCTGCCAGGCTGCTCTGTCTATGGGGTTTCATAGGCAAGAATTCTGATGTGGGCTGCCATTTCCTCCTCAAAGGGCTCTTCTAGACTTTAGGATTGAGCCTGTGTCTCCTGCATCTCCTACACTGGCATGTGATCCTTTACCATTGAGTCACCTGGGAACCCCAGATAAATAGTAGATATTATTATCATTATGTTATTATTTTTATAATACTAATTTCTCCTCTCCAAATGGATGGTATTTTCCTATAAGCCATTTATTATTTAGACTCTTCTAGATTATTGAGTATCTAAATAAAAACTCAATTTTCTGTTAATCGTTTTCAAATGTCACAGTTTTCACTAACAAGTTATAAGACAGCTTCATGCACTTTAATTTCCTCTGAAAAGAAATCCACTGCCACCTTTATAAAAGACTAACATTCCAAGTACAGCTTTTGAATGCTAATGCCCTACCTTAACAACTGGGCTAAGCTCTGTAATTCACATGTGTTGTAATTTCTCTACCATTGTAGTGTAAGGGCATTTCACATAGTTTTGATATATCGTATAAATTAGGCCAACAAAGTGCTGTGCTATGTCTTCATTAAAATAGGAGCCGGTAATAATGCAACCATGTAGCGTGGTCTTGCAGCCTTTGAATTATGAACATTCAATAGCGTCTCCTTACTTGTGCTTAAGTTGGCATTTGTGAGCAGCATATAATCAATTAATCAATAACCCAATTTTCTGTTAAAGAGATGGTGCACCATTAAAAAAAAAAAAAAAACGGGGACCATTGTATGATTTTATGAAAAAGAGCCTTGTCAGCAAGGAAACTTGTTTGCAAAACACTGAAAGCCTTTATTTGGGAATGATGATTTTGCTTAACTAAGCCAAAAGCAAAATTGGATACAAATGTTCAGTTCCTGAACCATTTTGTTATTTTGCTGTGGCTAGGAAGAAAATCATCCATTTGGAATTGCTAGGAAGAATTCATTGTTTTCACTCATGATTAGATATGGGTAAGTGGATTCATCTGTGAAATGCAGAGTGAAAATAATCTAATCCTAAAAGTTGAAAGTTTAAAACTGATTGATTCTGTTCTGTTTCTTTCAAGTGGTGAATAGTATACACAGTTGCCCAATTTATCTCATGTAAGGTCACAGCAACACACAGTATTACTAATTGCATGACAGACCTGACAGCCATTTAGAGAAGACAGCCTGGCCCTTGTGAAATTTTATGGATATTTATATCCTTATTTTTATTATAATTTCTGCCTAAAAAGACATCTATGCTTATTGTGAAAATTCAGCTATTGTGGGAATATTTGAGTCACAAAGAGGAAACATCCTCATAATTCCATCCTTTTGGAATAAACTATTGTTCATTCATTTTGCTTGGTCTTGTCTTTTTCTTTTTCTACCCACCACACACAATCACTGTGAAACTTGGGAAAAGTTATGTTTCTTTTTGCCACACATTAAAATATTGAGGTCTGTTAAAATGTTGAACTATAGGTAAGTAGGTAAATCTGAAAACAACAATAAAACAAAACCCTCAAACATTTACTTTATCGTTTAGAGAACAAAAGACATGACCAAGATGAAAATGATCTCCACAAACAGAGTACCTTCCAAGAGACATAGCTCTTGACCAGCTGTGGCTGTCTTCTTTTTGCACAGAGGAAAAGAGTTACCTCCAAGGCCTCGGAAATGCCCAGTTATCCTCTAATACCCTTCTTCTCAGAGTGTGGCCTGTTGGCCCACAGCATTGGCATCAGCATCACATAGGAGCTTGTTAGAAATGCAGAAACTCAGCCTTCACCCCAGACCTGCTGATTCGGAATCCACATTTTCACAAAATCCCCCTTGGTGATGTGTGTGCTAGTCAGGGTTCTAGAAGTTCGAATTCTGGGATCCACCCTACTCAGATCTCTACCATATTCTCAGATCTGGGATTGCTCATGAATTAGCAGTGTTGTTTGAGAAGCAGCCAGTGCCAGTGCAGCTCTTTCATGTGACTTCCAAATCTGCACAAAGTGGTACTGAATGTTGAACTCATTAATCAGTGTCAAGTTCAGAAAAACTGTCCGAAGCCTGCCTTACTTCCAGCCTCTTCACTGATGTCACCCCACAAGCTTCCCACTTACTCCTCTAAAGTTCCAATGCACTCAGGCCCACAATGCATTAAAGAATTTTGCTTCCTATTCCCCTGTTTTTTTTTTTCTTTTTTTACTCATCAAGGGCAGTTTGGTATTAACCTGCTAATGTGTTCAAAGGCTCTCTGCAGTGTGACTATTAGCTGCATAAGGAAAAAGACCAAGAATATTTTTTTCTTTATTCCCTCAGTTAGTGCTTAATTATGATAATGATGATGTAATAGTGAAGAAAGCATGAACGATTGACGCTCTTCCCTGAGAGAGAGAGAGTGTGTGTGTGTGTGCTAAATTGCTTCATTCCTGTCCGAGTCTTTGCAATCCTATGGACTCCTGTTCCCCAGGCTTCTCTGTCCATGGGATTCTCCAGGCACGAATGGTGGTTTGCCATGCCCTCTTTCAGGGGATCTTCCCAACCTTGGGGTTGAACCTGCCTTTCTTATGCATCCTGCATTGGCAGGCATGTCTTTACCACTAGTGCCACCTGGGAAGCCTTGGGAATGTACGTGGAAGTAACAGTATTGAACTTTTCTGTTGTGATAACTTCACAATGACCTGCATTATGCCTAAGATCCCATCAGCTCTCAGCAGGCAGGAAAGCAAAGGCTAGTTTCCTTCTTATTTCTCCTCATGGTCATGGTACCATTAAATCTTCAGTGTCTCTAATTTGTATCAAATAGATCTTCAAATATCAGATTTCTTAACACATAGGCAGTCATTGGCCTCTTCCATGGCACCACCTTATCTTTGTCTTGTTTAAAATGAGCATTCCAGGGACCAATCAGAATTAAACTGAAAACATCCAATCTGAATAACTTGATGGTGAGAGATGATGAGAAGTAAGTTGAGAGATGTTAGAGAGAAATCTTACTTCATTAAATTGAACTTCAACAACATATTCTGTGTATCCAAACCCCTGTTCCTTTTTTGTTCACTAAGTTATCATCACTAATCCAGCATTTAAATGGATTAAAGTGAAGTGAAGTCGCTCAGTCGTGTCCGACTCTTTGTGACCCCATGGACTGTAGCCTACCAGGCTCCTCCATCCATGGGATTTTCCAGGCAAGAGTACTGGAGTGGACTGCCATTTCCTGCTCAGTACAAATGTTATCTGGGGCATTATAAATGCAGTGACTTTGAATAATAGATCATCCACAGCTTGAGAAGTGTGGTTTTGAGTTGGCACTTGTTTATCTACTTTTCAAGTGATCTTGAAACTTTTTCCTGTAGTGAAATCTGTGGGAAAGATGAGGTTAACAAAATTTTATCTCTGGTTTGTTGGGGACATATTGGGGAGGAGGGGAAATTATATCTCACCTTCTGTCATCCCACTGACTTGCCCTGTAAAGATGAATATCAAGGAGTAAAACTCAAAAGCACAGAATTTTCTTTTTAATAAATCAAAGCTGAGCTTCCTATAAATAATGCATTTGGGGGTATTTTTCATGGACTTGTCCACCTTCTAGAAGTTTCAGGCCTTGAATTCCTCTAAGCTTGTTATGTGGTGTGACTGTTCTGTGACAGCATCGCTTTCTTTCCATGAACAATGTAATTAAACTCTTGATTGAATGAAGAAACATGCCCTTGGCTGTGTATGGCATTTTGATTTTGAAAGCCTTCTCCTGGCTGAAGCAAATCACTTTCAGGATGGAAAGGTCAAGTGACATCTCAGAAGCCGGGACTATTAGACCCAGCCTCTGAGTAACTGTTTGCAAGGATGGTCACCCTGTTTGTAAAAGCCTGGCGATTCCTGAGAATGGGTGAATGATGGTGGTTAGTTGGGTTAACTCCATTTATCCAATCACTTCTGATTTCTGTGGATCCACATTTGGTGGCCATCTCTCCTACCAGGAGCTGGGAAGTCAGTGACCTTGATCAGCAGTTTCTTTCTTGAATTTATGCCAAGATCTCACATATCATGTCTCTGTACACCCTCATTTAAAGCATTGGCAGGTTCTCTGGTTAAAAATAGTATTAAGGGCACTGGTAGAAAGTTCCAGTTTACACTGAGTAAGCTTTCATAGATTCCTCAGATGGGGGTGAGGGAGAGGACATTTGAACTTCACAATGATTTTAGTTCTGTTTTCCTATTTCCTCTAACCGTCTAACAATCTATGGTTGAGTTTCTGTTTTGGGTACATGTTGACCCCGCAACCTAAGTATTAGAACCTAAAAGGAAAATGAAATTTCATAATTTTTTCAAAATTTGTGGGAAAAAAGCTGAGTCTTCCCTTATGATCCCTGGTATGGCCACGTTGGGAAGTAGAAACAGAATCTAACCAAACTTTTCTTTGTCTGTTTAGCCCCCTACGTTAAAAAGGAGCATTGACTTGCTTAGGTTCCTTTTTGGATGCTTCTCTGGGATTTCATTTGATGGTTTATGGTCCAATAGGAGACTCAGAGCTCATCATAAAGTCTGCATTCAGACCAGGTTCCGCTCAGACTAATTAATGGAATCATGCAATCAATTGGCTCTGTTTCTATTTCGAGGCCTCCTGTATTTTGAGATGAGAACATAGGAGTGGCAATCAGGTTCACAAGGGCACCCTTCAGAGTTCCTCATTTCTCCTGTCTCTTAGATTGCACAGCTCATAAAGAATACAGCACATTTTCCTTCCTTTAAAGATTCTTGGCACTTTTTTTTTTTTAGATACAAAAACTCCCTTGACCATTCAAGTGGTGTCTTCTTTGACTCAGAATAATGTATCACCAGGAATATTTGGCAGGCAAAGATGCGATTCAAGGGAAGTTCTAGAGCAAAAGATGTGGTAGCCCTTGAAGAAAGCCATGGGGCAAAAGAAGGAAAATTAGGTTCTACCAGTGGAATAAACAAATTTTTTAGTGTTCAGCCAGCAGGTACCAATATGGGTATTCAGATTTCTAGAACTTAAAATGTTTTTTTCACTGAAAAATATTTACTGCCCAGGACCTTCCAAAATGCCCTGTTCCCTCTGTTCTGATTGGCCAGTCAATTCCCAGAAAGTCTTGCTTCTAAGACACTAGGATTAGCTTTTCCCCCAATCACTTTGGAAAGCCAGATGAACCCTCCCCAGCCCCTGGGTCCCCTTGGTGCCCTCCAGCCTGCCAGCTAGACTGCCCAGCATGGCTCCCTGTATGCTGCTGACCTTGCAGCAACACTGGACTCCTTGAAATTGCAACACCCACATAGGTTGGTATTCCCTGAATGGCTGTCTCATGGATGTCAGTGGGAGCTTCAACTCTGACAGCAGAAGAGGCCAGTTGGAGGGCTGAGTCTCAGCTGCGTTTTTGGTCACTTTTTTGATACTATGCATCCTTTGACTTAATTACCTTTGTTCTGTGAACAGAATCCTGGCTGATCTTGTGACCTTAGGGGTGTTCCTAGAATAAGCTACATAATACACAATGATGTCTATAATGGATTTTATAACACTTATTATTTTTATCTCTTTTGCCAATGAAACAGTGTTCAGTGAATAAAGCTTTCAAAAAGATAAATGGGAAAAAATATAAATCACTCATTATCACATGACTCAGAGACTTATTGTGGGCATTTTGGTATTTATATATATATATATATGAAAAGTAAATTAATAATCTCATGTATACTTATATAGCTTTTAAAGTATTTAATAATCTGTTGTGAGCACAGTTTCAAGATTTGTAAGAGATGAGTGGGAACTTTAAAGTCAACTGTCCTGGCCAAGGGGAAAAAAATCCCTTTACATGACATCCCTCTCAAATATTCTCCATCTTTCTCCTTGGTATCTCAGATAACATGGGCTCATGGCTTATTATTCCTCTCCCTTCACCTTTAGATCATTAACTATTGTGGAAAGTTCTATTTTACTCTTGATCTAAAATCTTCTTTCCTACCCTTTACCCATAGATTTTGGGTTTTTTCCTTCTTAGCATACACAAGGGGGTGGAAGTGGCACAGAATTATAAGCAAAGAGTGTGACTGTTGTTGTAAAGCACTGTTTCCTGAAATGGTCCTGATTTAGCCTGTGGGGCATAGTTTGCTGACTGCTCTTCAAGGCTGTCAATCTCAGTCTCAGACCAATAATGTGGAATGCAAGGTATCACTTCATGGACTAGTTCTGCTTAGAATAGAGCTTCTTACAAACCTTTGCATGGCTTACATTTTGTACATTACCACACCATTTGTAGCATCCATAATGTGTGCTGTGTGGGGGCAGAAGGGAGAGATTTTGACTGTGATTAATCTACCATTTGACTTGTGGTTTTTCCACCTCTTAAACTTTTTGTTACCATATTGCTATTAATGACAAGGTGATGGGTTCTCCTTCTTGAAGGGTTCCTGGGAGATATCTCTCATCTCATCCCCTCTGGAGGCATATCCTGTATCCCTGTCGTCGTGTGGTCATGTTATTCACTCGTCTCTTCTGAGCAGAGCCAGTCTTCTCTTTTCCCTGGCTCCATACCCATGGTGCTGGCTCCGTCTTGGGCTGGCTTAGCAAATCCAGAGCTAAGTCTGGCTGCTTCTCCCGGCTCACAGCAGCGCTCTCTGGTGAACGTGGATCGGGTATGGCGAATTTGAAGAGGCCCTCTGAATCCAAACTGGCGAGAAGTTTGCACCGGGGAAAAGAACTGACGTCGGCGGCACACAGAAGAGAGGTGTGTGATGGTGTGATGTGGGCCCTACAGCTCTAAGCCCCGCGAGCGAGGCCCTCCATTCCGCTCGGAGCCGCAGATTGTTACAGGCTGGATAGTGGACATTTGTGGACTTGCTAATAAGTGAATGGGCTGTGGCAGTTCGGGCAACTTTGCGGTTCCCAGACTGTTTTTACTCTGAAAGACCCTGCTGTTTGAGGTTGAGTTTAATCTGCCCCTGACTGGAGGCAGAGAAAAGGAATTTATGACAACTTATGATGCTGCACTACCTGTGGCTAGTTTAAAGTATATGTACATAATGTATAATAAATATATAAACATATTTTACTTAAATATGTTCTAGGTGTGTGCATGCTCAGTCACTCAGTCGTGTCCAGCTCTTTGCAACTCCATGGACTGTTGCCTGCCAGGCTCCTTTGTCTATGGGATTTTCTAGGCAAGAATACTAGAGTGGGTTGCCATTTCCTCCTCCAGGGATCTTCCCAACTCAGGGATTGGATCTGCATCTCCTGCATTGGCAGGAGGATGCTTTACCATTCAGCCACCTGGGAATCCCATAAATATGTTATGTATCGTATATAAATGATGCATAAAAGCATATACCTTGAAGGAGTAGTCATGCGGTACAATCTATTTTGTTTCTAAAATTATGTGTCTTGAATTATTTGTCCCTATTGTTCTGTTCTATGTGAACATGCCTTTTATACTATAGGGCCCATGTTTTATTATACTCCCTTTGGAGTTGGCTAGTCATAGTTTTGGGGGCTGGAGGTCTGGGACATATGGATAGAGGGAAAGAAGATGAATGGACTTTTGATCTCAAAGCCTTGAGAAAATTGACAGTTTTAGTCTGTCTGTCTTTAGTTCACTGTGTGTCATTTTGTAGGAAATGTTGTTCTGTGGCACTTCCGTGCCTCACAAGAAGACTGAGAAAATGCTCTGTTATCTAATCAGAGTCTCTGAGACTTACATGTGGCCTCTGGCCAGGCCAGTGTTGGCAAATAACTTGTTTCCACTGTTTCGTATGTGGTGGATTGGGTTGCTGCAAAATATCTAACCACTGTGTTGTACATCTAAAACAAATATAGTGTTGTAAGTCAGCCATACTTCAATTGAAAGAAAGGAATTAAGCCCAAAGTCCCAATTCATCCCTCTACACCATGTTCTCCACCCAATATTCTGTAATAACCTATAAAGGAAAAGAGTTTGAAAGAGGATGGATGTACATATATGTATAACTGAATCACGGAGCTGATAACCTGAAACTAACACAAGATTGTAAATCAACTAGACTCCAATAAAAAATTGAAAAAGAATTCGACCACTTGTGGAGTGAGGAGGGTCTTTCTCTACTATTTCCACCTGTTTATTCTTTAGAAGTTGGAGTAGAAGAAAAGCTGTAGTCTGGTTCAGAATCCAGATGTCTCCGCAGACTTGTACATTGTGTTGCCCAAACATGATAACCCACAAAAAGATTACACTGTTAGTTTTGTTCATATTGAAAGGTGGACAAGAAAGGCAAGTAAAATAGTATTTGGAAAGTGCCCAGACAAGGGAACATTGTCATTCAGATGCAAGTTAATTCTTGTTGTCATTGTTGATGGACTTTCCTGGTGACTCAGATGGTAAGGAATCTGCCTCCAATTCAGGAGACCTGGATTCCATCCCTTGGTTGGGAAGATCTCCTGGAGAAGGGAATGGCTACCCACTCCAGTATTCTTGCCTGGGAAATCCCATGGACAGAGGAGCCTGGCAGGCTACAGTCTTGTTGCAAACCTGTCCTGGTGGAAAGGATCTGGTTCATCAAGACCCAGTTCTAAATGTATTTCTGACTGTTGATTTGTCATTGTTGAGATTAAGAATGACAAGTCTTTCCCTTAAGGTTACAAAGGCAATTCATGCAATTTCTTGACATGGAAAACTGGGGTGGAAATTCTTTGCCCTATTTAGAATGAATCTTTTGATCCCAGTGGGGGAGCGTTCCTTCTCCAAAAAGCATGAGAACACTGGAAGTATGTCAGGCGCTTTCTGATTCCGTGTGATCCCTCCTTCTGTTGTTCCTTGTTTAGTTCTGTTTTGTTTGCTTTGCAAATGGGCTATTATTCTTCAACTTGAGTTTTCCTAAGTAGTGTTCTATAGTTGGATTTTTCTCTTAGAAACTGCTCTTTGAAGCAGCAGTATCAGACAGAGATAATGGAATATAAAATGTTCTCCAGAGTTTTTTAGAAAGAGGAGTTCAGAAGTCAATGGAACATTTTACCTCAAATGTGAACTTTATTACCAACAGAAGTCTTCATCAGATGGTTGGCCACTTTCTCCCTGAATGCCATCTTGCTAGGTTCCTCAGGAAAACATTGGCAGTGTTGAAAGGACTATATTTTTGATGACTTAATATATTTCATCTGACAAGATTATCATGTCTTGAAACTGACATTTTTCTTTGAAACTGGCATTTTAACTTGTTAATTTTTTATGTCCCCAGCATTTAGAACAAGGCCTCAGTGCTAAGTAGTTTGTACACATGTGCTTAAATGAATAAAAGAATGAATGAGTAAAATCAGCAAAATGCCAAAGTAAGAATAGTGCGGCTGCCTCTAGATCACAGGTATTCAAAAAGTGCTACTTACATTTTATGGCTTTTATTAAATGCTCCAAAAATCTATTTTGTGAGATCTGTTTTTGAGGAAGAGCCTGGGACATCTCTTAAAATGTACTCTAATTTTTTTTTTTTAATGAGAAATTTAGTTGGTTGATGGTTGCTAAGTGCTTTGAGGAAGGAAAGTACTCTTTAATTGCTAATGGTTTCAGTTGTTGGCTGTTTCACGTTCTTAAATTCTAGGCATTGTTCAGCAGGCCAGGGAAGATGGCTTTCTAACTGACCCCTCTTCCTTGTCCCGCTTCTCTTTGGGCGAGTACAGAGACGTATGGAGCTCACCATTTCGCAAGTCTCTCCCTGTGCGCTGAGGGATGGCTGAATAGCCTTTGGACCTTTAGAGTTGATAGCAGCCACCACACACCTAGCTTAGACCTATTGTTTAGGAGCTAATTATATGCTATTGTATATACTTTATCCTATGGTAGTGAGCCTGAATATATGCTTGTGTATATAGAGGTTTGCATGCAGCAACACTTTTTGGCATTTATTAACGTGAGTGTATTTGCATGATTTAGTTGTGAATACATGTGCACATTAATATGAATATGCTTATTTCATCCACCCCCTTCCTGTCCCTGGTTCTCATCCCTTGGTTTAGACATCAAAGCGCTTTGACAATACAGAACCAGAAAAGCAGTGTGCTGCTGCACATGCACTGAATTTAATTTATATCATTCATGGCAGCTCTGGGATCACTTAGAGGATGGAATGACAAAGAGCTGAGATGATGAAAGAAGGAACAGCCATCAGAAACAATGTGTTTGTATGGAAAATGCAGCCCATTTTCCTAAAAACCTGAGCTTGACACCATTATGGTATTAGGGACATAGGAACCTCTGTTCCCACACTGAGTTTGATTGTGTTGACAATACACCTGTGGCTTATAATCAATGACCTAGCTCTCCAGCAGTGGAGGTTCACTTTTCACACAAAGAGAGAGAGAGATACAGAATTTTAAAAATGGAAACACAGCCAGAGGAAGAGAATCATGGGAGAAGATATGGGGATCCAGTGTCAGCTCAGAAGGTGGATTCAGGCAGCTTAGGAGCCAAGAATTTTTCTTTTTTCAAAAACTGCAAGTTACCCTTTCCTACCCCCTGCTGTGTATAACCTTTAACAAAAAGTCAGCAGCTGCAGTGAACTAACAATTGTATGACATCTAAAATAAATATGAGAATGTGTGATGTGGGCCTCAAGGATCCTATTTTCTGTGCTATTCTACTTTTGAGGGGGCTTTCACAAACAGAGCCTGGAGATCAGCAGGTTTTTTTTCCCGGCTGTGTCTTACCAACAATAGCCTGGCTTGGAAACAAAGAGATGATTATAGACAGCAACATGTGGACTGCCTCAGTGGAGCTGTTGGGCGCCAGTTTTATAGTTATGAACTTCTCCTGTGATATGTGTATCAACAATTAGATTTTGCTTCAGAACTCAAACTTCTATTACTCTCTTTTATCCTGTGCTTTTTAAGGAAGCACACCACATTGGATTTTATCATCTGAATAATGCCCTCAATTAGGTCCCTTCTCTAACCTTAGCTTTTACAAGTTATGTGATGCCAACACCCTGGTGTTACGCTTTCCCTCAAACATTCTTTTCTGTCTACCCAAATAGGCGACAGGCTTTGTGATTAGGAACCAGACACCTGGGATCGATGAGGCGTGTGTGTTTGCATCACATTTTCTAATTTGGATCATTCATTAGAAACTTGTAGAGTTTACGGAATAGAACTTAGGGAGAGTGAGGACCCATGTTCAAATGGATTTTTGGTTTCTAGTGAAGATATTTTTTTGTTGGGATTATCTTCCTTTTTCCTATTACAAGCTAAAAATTGTTGAACTCTTTCCTTTAAACCCCCAGAAGCTCCTCAAGAACAGAGATCACGTTCAGTTTATTTTCTATCCTATTTAGTATGTACGGCTATTTAGAATGGATTGGACACTTATGGCATGTTTACTTGAATAAATATAAATGCTCTGTCTATTCCTTCACCTTAATCAGGCATTATTAATGATAGGGGCAAGACACAGGGGAGAAGCTGAATATGTAAAGGGCTGGCATTAGAACAGCTCAGCTTGTTGTTTTGAAACCAAGAAAAGGAAATAGTTTGCCTGTAGTGTAAACAAACACAAGACAGAAAACAGACAGTAACACCACATCATCTCTGAACTAGCCTTAATCAGTTGCCTTGATTGAAGAGCCTAAGACTCTCTTGAACTCAGCAGTCTTGACTCAGACCCGGTGCTTTGATGTGATCTAAAAAGATGAATACATAAAGTGTCTTGTTACCTGAAATGCTCATTTTATGTGCCCTGTGGGCAGGTTTGTATGAGAGAAAGAAATTTAAGTCAGAAACAAATGTGTTTTACTCTTTTTCTTTCTCCTTCCCATATTGATTTATCAGTTTCTTGGGACACTGTCATTGTCTAAATGTCATGGCACCCTGGGAATTAACAGTCTGATACAAGGCTGAAGAGAAGGGTTGGGGCTTTTAGCTTTACTTTATCCCCTTTGTGGCTCCCTTTGAACAGAAGCAAGGAGATCAAACCAGTCAATCCTAAAGGAAATCAGTCCTGAATATTTACTGGAAGGACTGATACTGAAGCTCCAATACTTTGACCACCTGATGCAAAAAACTAACTCATTGGAAAAGACCCTGATCCTGGGAGAGATTGAAGACGGGAGGAGAAGGAGACGACAGAGGATGAGATGGTTGGATGGCATCACTGACTCAATGGACATGAGTTTGAGCACAGGTCTGGGAGTTGGTGATGGACAGGGAGGCCTGGTGTGCTGCAGTCCATGGTGTTGCAAAGAGTCGGACTGAACTGAACTGAATTTGGGCAGAAGTACGTGTTAGGACCTTGGTTAAAGTGAAATCCAGATTTTAAACTCTAGACAGCTGTCAGCTTTCCATAAATTAAGAATTACATGTCAGTGGCATAAGGACTGTGATCTCCTTACTATGAGAAGAACCTGGATATCAAAGCCAATCAAGAGAGGGGGTAAAGTACAAGCAGACTTAGAATTTAAGACACGTGAAACCATGACATACACACTAAAGATCTGTCCAAGGTTAAAGGAATTAGTAAAATCTGCTCCATAATTTTTTTATTAATAATATAGGAAAATAATGAAATGCCAGTCCTGGTTTAGCTCTTTTGAGACATTATTAATCATATCATATAATTAATCTTTATCATGCATTATGAAATTTCAAATAACTCATCAGAACAAGACTGTAAGAGCAACGTGTGGCTTGCTGCTAAGTGTTTAACACAACAGTATCATTTCTCAGTGGACCAACTGTGGAAAACCTGAAACTTCATGGGCATTCTCTGCCTAATTCGAAATATGAATTCAAGAAGTGGGTGTGTAGAAGTTTTGTCTCTTAGTTTTAAAGGAATTGGAGTGGTTAGACATCTATTAACCCAGCCTTTTTTGAACAATTTAGGGCAGTGCAGAGGGATCCAGTGGCTAAACCAAGTTGATTTGTGAGGCATTTGAGACACTGAGGAGTTACCTTTAAGTGTTCCTGGGGACACCAGATCAGATCCAAAACCCAACCTGCAGAAAACTTTATAAGTGTGACTGCTGCTGCTACTGCTAAGTCACTTCAGTCGTGTCCGACTCTGTGCGACCGCATAGACGTCAGCCCACCAGGCTCCCCCGTCCCTGGGATTCTCCAGGCAAGAACACTGGAGTGGGTTGCCATTTCCTTCTCCAATGCATGAAACGGAAAAGTGAAAATGAAGTCGTTCAGTCGTGTCCGACTGTTAGCGACCCCATGGACTGCAGCCTACCAGGCTCTTCCATCCATGGGATTTTCCAGGCAAGAGTACTGGAGTGGGGTGCCATTGCCTTCTCTGATGAGGGTGATTATTAGGTATTATTTCCATAAGAGAGATGGTAAAGGCTGTTAGTGCTATAGAATTTTCCAGAAAAGTCGAAGTGTCTTTGTTCTTTGGTGGCTATTAGTATGGAAATAGCACTGTATTTTAGTCCAGAAGATATACATCCTAGAGCCTGTTAAGCTGTTAGTTATGACCTTGGGCTAGTCATTCTTCCTTTTGAGTTTCTTTTTTTTCATCTCTAAGAAATGACTTGGAAGGAACTTGTAAATTGCCATAAGGTGCTTTACATAAAATAACTCTGGATTGCAAGTTGCAATCTACTGCCTTATCCTAGATTTATCATTTACTCAGAAGGAACATTCTGATTCTCAATTGGAAGAGCATTCTATGCAATGATACGTCAAAAAACTCTAATTTTAAAATGTAGAAAGTCACGTTCTGGCATTAAATATGAAAACTGAAACCAATCTGACTCATCAAGAATGTTGAGCTGCCCCAACATAGGCAAATTCTCTAAAATCCCAGTGGAGAAGGAAGGCGGGCTTGATTCCTTTGTCTCCCAAGATTTCTGTTGTACAGTCAAGAGTATGAAGGATGGGCTTGAATTTCTCTGTGTATGTGTATGTGTGTGCATGCTGTCAGCACTTTTACCCTAGGGAATACTCTGTGCTCAAAACAAACTATTTTCATTCCTGTAACATTCCCAACAGTTGTTGATGACCTCTGTGCTTTTGTCTTACATGATTTTTCCCCAAAGGAGATTTCCCTTTCTCATCTTTTACTCCAGCAGTCCCCAACGTTTTGGCTATCGGGACCAGTTTTGTGGAAGACAATATTTCTACAGACTAGGGTGGGGGAGATGGTTTCAGGATGATTGAAGTACATTACCTTTATTGTGCACTTTATTTCTATTATTATTGCATCAGCTATGCCTTAGGGCATCAGGCATTAGATCCCAGAGGTTGGGGACCCCCATTCCACTCCTTTCATTTGTTCATTCACTGACTTCCTCAGCAATGGTTTAGTTTTTATCTACTGTGGTTATCAGTCTAGGTACTTTGTATCCACCATCTCCATGAATTCTATATCTAGCTGTTCCCTTCAGTAGTCAGCACATATCTCAGATACATGCTCAGTTAATATTTATTAGAATAAATGAATTAGTAAGCAAAACTACATACAAAGGTGCAGATATGTAAAAGCTGAGGAGAGGAAGACACACTAGTCGGGTGAACGTGAAGTCCATGTAAAGCGGTCAAAGCAATGCCTGGCACATACTGATGGTTGAGACAGATCTGCAGGCAGCAGCCATATCCGGACCTGCCTAGCCTGCCTCCAGTTGTCCTCTGCAAGTATCGTTAGCAGAAGATAATTTTTGTCTTTAGGCTTCCCAGTGTTGAAAACTTACCAATGGAGGAAACAAAAGAGACCTGGGTTGGATCCCTGGGTTGGGAAGGTCCCCTAGAGGAGGAAATGGCAAGCCACTCCAGTATTCTTGCCTGAAAAACCCATGGACAGAGGAACCTGTGGGCTACAGCCCATGGGGTCGCCAAGACTTGGACACAACTGAACACACACACACACAGTCTCTGTCTTCAGGCGTAATGTCCTTCTGAGAAAACAGCTGTTACTGCAAAGCTCTTTGAGCAATTTTAGTTAAGGACATTTTATAAACAAGTGCTTAACTTCAGGGATTTTTTTCCTCCTTTCTCTAATTGGTCTAAATGTGAAATTAAATTAGCTGCTGATGAATAGTTCCTGTGCAGTTAAAATTATGCTTTATTTCCAGAAGAGAGGAACCAGCTAAAATTACTATCCTGAGCATTCAGAACTTTAATGGATCACTTAGAGAAATGCCTAGTTTGTCTTTTCTTAGTGACAAGAAAAATCCACATCAGCTTGTGATCTGAGATTTATGAGTCATCTACAGGTTAACCTGTGCTTAAGTTATTTTTCCTGTGAATCTCCAGGAATGACCATGAACTGCCACATTACTCTTTTGTTCATTCTTGGTTAAGAAAGCTCTTGAAAAAGCCAGAGCAATAATGGTCATTTAACAGCTGCTTTAGATATTGTTACCCTTTACCTTAAGCTACTGAAGCCTGACTCAAGCATTTCCCCTCCTTTACATAATAGTAATAGTTTGCTAATAGTAATGTTCACCTTCCTTTAAATAATAATAAGAGTGGAACCTCTGCCAATCCCTTGCTTTTTCTTATAGAAACTGCAGAAACAAAGTACTGCAAAACAATATGGCCATGTTCTTTTCTTTTCTGAGTTATCTGGAATTCCACACACCTTGATTGCAAAAATTCTGGCACCTGGAGATTTTCATAGTCTCTACAGAGTTTCATAGAGACACTTTGTGAAGTAAGTTTCACAAAGTATCATAATAAACATCAAATAAGAAATAGATTAAGGATGCCAGATGAATTCAGAAGGGTATCCATAAGCTGTTCTTGCTCACTGAGGAAGGTGAATGTATTTATGTTTATAATTATCCCCATGGAAATAGTTACCTAACTTTGGTCAGAAATTGAGAACACTCTAAAACATAGAAATCTAGCTCACAGAAGACCATATGAAAAGAAAAGAGTGTAAAGGATGGTTTATAATATATGTACTACTTTAATGATGTTATAAGATGGTCTTTCTTGAATTAATAGTCATTCCCTCTTCAAGGAGAATACTGAATTTTGCTTCCAATCGCCGGGGTCTACTCTTGTAGCAAAGCTAAAATGCATATACACAAAGCAGTTTATTTGGAGTCATAAAAGGTAATAACATTGCTGCAAGCATCACGTGGTCTCACTATTGTCATCACATACTGTATAGCAAACCTCTCGGGTGCCAGGGGAATGTGATGTTTCTATTAAATGTTTATTATTCATAGATTTTTTTTCAATAGCGTTTTGAATAAATGTCCATTTCCTAATGACTAATCAAGGTGTTGTAGATAGTCTTGAAGCTTTGTCATCTACAAGATCTGGTTTTAAACCCTGGCTTGCCAGCTTATTATCTGTGTGGTCTTAGTAATGTTTGTTTTAATCTGGGGACATTTGCCCATTGAAACTGTTTATAGTAGAAACTATTTAACGAATTTCACATTCTGTTGTTCGCTCTCATCTCTGCTGTCATGTTTGTTATGACTGTTTTCAACTATAATTATTATTATCAATAGCAGTAGTAGTGTTAGACTGTCGGTCATGTCCAACTCTTCACCATCCCATAGACTGTAGCCTGCCAGGCTCCTCTGTCTGTGGAATTCTCCAGGCAAAAATACTGGAGTGGGTTGTCCTTTCCTTCTCCAGGGGATCTTCCTGACCCAGGGATTGACCCCAGGTCTCTTGCATTGTAGGCAGATTCTTCAATATCTGAGCCACCAGGGAAGCCGTTATTAGCAATGATGGCCTTTTTGATTCACTTGCCAGTTGCGGAGTTCACTTTAGATTTGGAACTTCTGTGCATTCTTGTGAGGCCCAAATACTTGAGAGTCTCTTTAGCTTTGAGATCATTTATGGCCAGAAGCCTTGTCTGCATCATGTGTGTTTGGGTTCGTGTGTGGGAGTTGGGGTGGTGTAGGCTTGGGTACTGCTGAGAATCTTGGAAGGGACGTGCTGTAGTGAGGAGCAACGTTTCAGGACACAAGTCAGATGTGGTTCTCAGTCACCACCTGGGACAGAGGACTTCACCACTCTGAGATTTAGTTTTCCTTTCTGTGAAATGTGGATAATAACAGCATCTCCATCCTAGATCTGTGGATCGCAGTTGGCTATGAAATCCATGTGATTTGCACCATTTTTGGCAACAGCATACCCTTAGACCATTACTGCTTCTGTTCAAATAGAAAAGGAAATTGGGTATAGGTTGGGGAGATGTGCCAAGACCAACATTTTGAAGAGCACAGCAAAATGAGTCTCCTTGGGAACTCTCATCTCCATTTAGACTTCTTGAATAACCTTGAAGAAGGGGAATGGAAATGTGTATAAAAGTCTGAAGCTGCTTAGAAATCTGCTCCTTCATCTTGGAGCTCACTCCAAGGAGGTGAATCTCTGTCTGGTAGCCTTGGGCTTGAGACCTTCTTGAGGACCTTGAATTTTGTGATGATAGGAAGTACTCTATGAATAAAGTTTCTACTCTGAGATAAATGAAGTGTTGTTCAGAAACCATCTAGCAAATTTGTAGGAGAATATAAAGTTACTTTTTGCTGTGCTCTAAAGAGAGTTAAGCACCTAAGAATTGATGCTTTTGATCTGCAGTGTTGGAAAAGATTCTTGAGAGTCCCTTGGACTGCAGGGAGATCAAACCAGTCAATCCTAAAGGAAATCGGTCCTGAATATTCATTGGAAGGACTGATGCTGAAGCTGCAATACTTTGGCCACCTGATATGAAGAACTGACTCCTTACAAAAGACCCTGATGGTAGGAAAGATTGAAGGCATGAGGAGAAGGGGATGAAAAAGGATGAGATGGTTTGGATGGCATCCCTGATTCAATGACATGAGTTTGAGCAAGCTCTGGGAGTTGGCGATGGACAGGGAAGCCCGGCATGCTGCAGTCCATGGGGTCACAAAGAGTCAGACATGACTGATCGACTAAACTCAACTGATGCAATTAATTATATTTCAAGTTTGACAGTTCCTATTATATCATCTTGCTAATTTAACCAAGTGGCCTGTTTAAGTTGTGTGTGCATGCTGTCACTTCAGTGATGACCAACTCTTTGCAACCCTGTGGACCAAATGGAGCCTGCCAGGCTCCTCTGTCCATGGATTCCCCAGGCAAGAATACTAGAGTGGGTTGCCATGCTCTCCTCCAGGGGATCTTCGTAACCCAGGGATTGAACCTGCATCTCATGTCTCCTGCATTGGCAAATGGGTTCTTTACCACTAGCTCCTCCTGGGAAAAATGTGTCTTTAAATTGTATCTTACGGTAACCAGCACATAAGTAATTAGCAAAGAAAAAACTACTTGATTGTAAGAACCCACTAAAAACACATATCCCTCTATTCCACATTTTACAATTTTCAGCCATCAATGGTCATTGTAGATGGAGAGTTGGAGTCAGTAGAAGAAAACTGGCTTATAATCATAGGTTTTACATCTGTTTCATTGAATATCTTAAACAAATCTAGACATTCTGCAGACTCTCCTTGGACCTTGGTTTCCTTCCCTATAAAATGAAGATGTTGAGATGGTAAAGTGGAAGCAGTTTATCAGATCCATTTCAGATCTAAAGTTGTGTGAGTCTGTGATACATGTAGCTTCTCACATGCAGTGTATGAAATATTTCTACTTGTTCTTCCTTGCCTGGCTGTTGTATCATTGGGAGTCTGCTGCAGAGAAAAAATGGAAGATTTTTCCTCGAGTCTCTTTCAGCTTGGATAAAATAATATCAGTGCTTTTCAGACATACCAAGGCTGTTCAAACTTATATACCTGTTATCAGGGAACATATTTAGATCAATTTTAAAAAAAATCATGAAGAACAACTTGGCATTGTAACCTTTGCTAGCATGTCGAATACAAGATGTTAATTAAACAAGGAGGAAAGGAGGGGGCACTCATTATTGTTAAGTGGAATAATTAGTGGTGCTGAATTCATGTTAAAAGGCTTCATTAAGACAAGAAAATCAGATCATGTTTGAACTGCGATGATATCACTGTGAAATTATAAATTGCTTCTTTTACTCCAAGAATTTTTTTTTGAAGATATTTATTTATTTTTGGCTGCTCTGGGTCTTCATTGCTGCACACAGACTTTTTCTAGTTGCCGTGAGCAGAGGCTGTTCACTCGTTGTCATGTGCAAGCTTCGCATTGCAGTGGGCTCTCATTACACAGCAGACTCTAGGGTGCATGGGCTTCAGTAGTTGCAGCAAGCGGGCTCAGTAGTTGTGGCGCATGGACTTAGCTGCTCCGTGGCATGTGAAATCTTCCTGAAACAGAGATCGAACCCATGTCCCCTGCATTAGCAGACAGATTCTCAGCCACTGTACTACCCAGGAAGTACATAAATTGCTTCTTGAAGGCAGAACTTTGAAGCTACAGTAAATGAGAAAGTTTTGTTTTAAACAATTTGAATTTACTTAAGGGTCAGGTAACTGAGGGAGGCAGTGTGTAGCATTGTAGAAAGAATGATATTTCAGGATCTAAGGGTAGAATCTTGTTATGCTGAAATGAAACCTGACTAAGTAATGCACTGTATTGAAAGATAAAGTCTTTGGACAGCCAAGTATGATTATTTCACTGGGCACAGGGCATCCATTCAAGACCAAAGTGGTTCAAATTGCAGAGCAGGCGCTTAAGCAGCGTGGAAGAGCCTGGCCAATGAGCTGGGCCTCCTGTGCCTGTTTTAGGTCCTCAGTGCATGTCTGTTCCAGTCCTGCCCTTGCTGTGATGATGCAGCCGACTTCACACTCTGTCCCACCACTGACGGGGCTTCAGACCCGCATTAAGGTGCCGATGTCCCGACAGAACTCGGGTCGGTGTCAGCAGATCCTCAGTCCCCTTTGCTCCAGCTTCAAGGTCTGCGTTCCCTAGCCTGCTGTTTCTTGTTTCTGCTCTCTGTTCTGCCCTAGTCAGCTCATTCTCTGGTCTCCTGCTTACTATTTATTTTCCTGTGATGGGACGTTTCCAAACAAAATGTTTAGCCTTTGCAGGATTATACCTTAGGACTCTACAAGAAGAATCTGAGGATGGAGTTGAGAAACAAATAAGAATTCATTCTAAAGCCCTGCTCCCCCGTAAAGCTGTCTTCCCCATCCATGCTTTGAGGTCAGATTTTAGGGGAGACAAATAATGCTGTCTTTTACATCCTTCCGGAACCACAGGCCTGTGGGTGAGGATCTAAGATCGACTCACTAACACCCAAACCAACGGATCCCAATGCTGCCTGCTCACACACTTTTCATCTAACATGCGCTGAGTGGTTCTCTGTGTTTAGCATATTTTCCGATAGATTCATATTCAGAGATATACAAATGAGTAGGAGTTACTTTTTTGCTTTGTAGGCCACACAGTCAGTAGGTGAAAGAGATAAATAACAGACGCAATGATCTATGTGCTATAATAAAATTACTTAGAAAATACTGAGGAGCTCAGAATAGTGCAGTGACTTTCAAACTTCCTTTGCCTGTGACCCACATATAATTGAAGCAAAAGTTGAAAAAAGAAATATTTACCCTAGCTCCATGCAATGAATGAAATTTTCTGTTCTATCTCTGTTGCTCTTATACTTAAAGTTCATGCTATGAACCAATAAATTGATTTTATGACCCTCTAAAGGGTCACAGTCTACAGTTTAAAAGCCCTGGAAGGGAAGGGGGCAGGATTTTTTAACCCTTCCTGGGAAGAGGGCAGGAAGAATTTTGTAAGGATATATATTTCTTCTTTCCTCTTAAAGTAATAAATCTAACAATATAAACCATATAAATTGTAGAAACTAGAGAAAAATGATTGGCATTTAGGGGATGAGGCTGAAGTAGTAGATAAGCACCAAAATATCAAAAGCCTTAGTTATCAAGTTATACACATTCTGAACTTAATCTTTTAAGTGACAGAAAACTTTTAAAAAGCCTTAAGCGCAGGAAAGTGCCATAATCAGATTTCCATTTTAGAGAGAACATTCTGGTCAAATTTATAGAACAGATTTTACTGAGATAAAACTGGAGTCAGAGAGACAGTTTGAGGTTTGAGGACTATTTCAAGTATTTAGGTTAGGAAATTTTTAGATGTAAACCAGAATTCCGGTGTTAGAATGGTAATGGTGACAAATTAGCCAGCTGTTTTGGAGATAGCCATCAGTGGCCAATTTGACCTGAGAGATGATAGACATTAAGATATTGAAGATGGCGTGCAGAATTCTGTCTTAGGTCTGTGTGTAGATTGATGGTGACTTAGTGAAGATGGGGAACATGAGAGACAGAGTAAATTGAAGAGGAGGCAGGGATGAGATTCTGTTTTTATATAACATGCTGTATTTAGGTACCCATGTAGGAGGCAAGTCTAGAGTTGGAAATCAGGCACTTTGACTTCTTGACCTTTAATTTTCACTCTTTTTTAATGTTTGTCACTCACGACTATATCAGAATCATCTCATCTGTAAATAAAATTCTCCACAAATTGAATTTAAAATTTCCTGGAATATAGTGTCTTCATAGAGCTGTATCATAATTATAGCCATTTCCCTAGTTTTGCATGGTGTGTTCCCAGTTCTTTATTCTTATTTATCTATTCTAAGGAATGACTCACTCCTTAGAATAGATAAAATTTGTGAGTTAAAAGAATGAATATTGAAAGCTCATTGTAGATACCTGTGAATGGTTCTCCAGAAATGTAGCAGCCATTCACCATTTAGTCTAAGTTTATACAAGTACTAGTTCACCATCCAGTAGTGGGTATTATCTGAAACAGTCTGGTCAGGAATGTTATCATGTTTTAAATTGCATGCCTTTCATTATTACAGAGATTAATGCTTTTATATTCATTGTATGTTGTATATATTTATTAGACATCTGTAGTTCTGTGAATCATGTTATATACTTTGCCTATCTTTTTCTATATGTATCTTATTGTTTATCTCATTGAGTTTTACTTAGGTTTATTAGATGGCACTTAGTTTTATACTTTAATGGTATTATTTTTGCCAAATTGGCGTCAAATAGATTTTTTACTTTTCTGGCTAGCTGTTTATTTTTATTTATGCCATTTTGACATCCTGTGGTATACAGGAAGAGTCTAGAGGTTCTTCCAAGAGTAGTTAAAAATTATACAAAGCTATAACATAAATGAAGATCACAGAAGCTCTTCTTAAGGTCACTGATGATGGAAAGGAAGGAGGAGGTGGAGGCAGGGCGGGAGGGGAGGTTGAATGTTCAGAAATGACTACATAGGTCTGTTTTTAGAGTTACGTCTTCTTTCATGCCTACTTTTGGCATGCCTGATTCAGAAATTGACTCACAGAATTTCATTTGGAAAATTAGCAAAATGCAAGGCAATTGTAAAACAAAACTGAATGTATATATTCAGATCATCTACTCTGCCTTCAGAATTACTTTACTGCCTTTCCGTTTGACTGAGACTTTTTGCATTTCCCAAGGAAAAGAGTGGACTTCCCTTGTGATAATAAACAAGCAGTAGTAATGCGAAGAGAGACATCTACCCATGTTGACAATGACAGGAAGAACTCAGTTCATGGGTTTTCCAAATGATAAGTCTGTGGATAAGCTTTCAGCACAATGATTAAGCACAACTGAAGCTTGGAGTTCTTGAGAACCAGAAGATTTTGCAGAAGCTCAGATGTCTTCTAGGATGATAGGTAGTGTGTAGAACAAGGGAAAATTAAATGTAAATGATTCAGAACCAATCTCTTAAACTTTCCTGAAAATACAAATGTAGAGATAAAAGAAGAATACAGTTGGCTAGGTTTTCTGTGTTCTTGTCTTGAGAGAGGAGGTGTTACATGAGATGAAGGGCAAGTCTTCATTTTGAAATGATGCACTCTTAGAGCAGGTAGTTCATTCTCAGCTTCTGCAAAAGGTTCCATCCCAGGAATACAGTCACATGGCTTACAAAGAACCAGAGGATGAAGTGATTCTACATAATGCCTTATTAGTAGTAGCACTAACAGTATTTCCCTGGCCTATAAATTCTTGGAACTTAGAAACTTGAGCCTAAAGTTCAACTTGACTACTCACCAAACAAGTTAATGTCATCTTTTTCATGCTAATTCTAGTCATCCATAAGATTTTTATAATTGTACTTTGGTGCTTCAAGTGTTTACCCATTGGTATTCCTCTTTTTAAAGAGAATAATATTCACTCATTATTATTACTGCTATAAGAGCCATTTTATTAATAGGAAAGAATGTTTATTTGCTATACACTCTGTATCAGGGATCATGCTAAGCATGGTGTATAGATATAGATGTATATGTGTATAATATATATGCATATGCATTTATAGACCCATCTAGATATGTGGGTATATATATCTGTAGGTAGGTAGGTAGATAGATAGATATCCCAAAATATATATGTATATTCTTGTTTAATCCTCACCACAAATCTTGAGGTTGTTTCCAATGCCTGGTATATGGTCCAAACTCAGTATTATCTAACATTAAAGGTGCCATTTCACCATTTCAAAAATGAGAAAACAGAGGCCATCTCCCCGATGGCAGAAGGGCATACCCACCTAAGTTTGCTGAAAACAATTTTAGACTATCACCTCCCAGGTGAAAGATTATTGAACAACAGTGACAGTTATTAGAATATTTCCCATATTCAGAAATTCTGAATTCAATTCCAGTTCTAAGATCTTAGCAGAGATGTAGCTTTCATTTTTGCCCTCAGAAATGATTTTAAATGTAGACCCTGTGAGGGAAAGTCATTAGGGGTTTTGGTAATCCTCATATTAGTTTTTCTATCAGTAAATGATGTTATTTTTTTCCTGAGAAATGTTTCCCTAGTCACTTATTTTCATTTCTCTTCTGTTGGTCCAGTAGGCCTTTTGTGAACATAATGAGTTTTGAAAGAAACAGAGTGATATATTAATTAACCAAGGTAATTAGCTTGAAGAGCCTTGTTTTTTTCCAAAGCCCCGAGTGCATGCGTTATTTCTGGAGCTGTGCGTTGGGAGATCTTGTTTGAGATGGTTTAGGCAGAGGGAAAGGCAGCCACACACTACTTAGCAGGACAGGGAAGTCTTGGTTTTAAACATTATGGGGGTAATTGTTGGGAATTAGTTCCTTGGTGCCCAGTTTTGTGTCTTAGGCACAATTTCTGGTACATCCAAAATGCACACATAGCTTGTGCACGTTGAACGTCTGTCACTTACCACGTGGCAGGGTAACCAGCTGGCAAAACCCACCTTTCCCTGAAAGTGCACTGTCCCCATTGAAACTAATTCTCCTGCCTAGCACCTTTCACACGTACCATTTTGGCAATGGCCCTGGTTTTCGGTGTCATTCTTATAGCTAATTAAAAAGCATAGTTTAACTCCATAGTATGAATAGAATGCTAGATTCCTAATTAAAAATAGATATGCAACAAGCAACAAAGGTTTACTGTATAGCATAGGGAACTATAGTGAATACCTTCTAATAAACCTATGATGGAAAATAATTTCCAAAATAATACATGTGTATTTGTATAACTGAATCACCTAGGTATGCATCTGAAACATTGTAAATCTTCAGTTTTATATATATATATACATATAAAATTTATGTATTCAATAATATGTATATATACTTCAATTCTTGATATATGTATATATTATGCTTCAGTAATATATATATATATATTAAAAAAAAAAACATAGTTTAACCCCTTGAACAGAATGAAGCAGAAAGTAAAGAGTAACTGGGGCCAGAAATAGGTTGTTCTCTTTCATCAGTAGCAAATTATATCAAATTTCGCTGAAACTGTCTAGCCCATAATTTTAAATAGCCCTTTCAACTGAAATAGACGTATGAAGAAAGATTCTTACACCTCAAGAAGTATTGATAATTCTTTGGTGTCTGTTTAGTATCCTAAGTGTGGATTTAATGTTTTGCAACAGACATGACCCTGCCCATCATCAGTGTCCCTTCTAGGATAAGACTTGATGTTCAGTTCAGTTCAGTTCAGTCGCTCAGTCGTGTCTGACTGTTTGTGACCCCATGAATCGCAGCATACCAGGCCTCACTGTCCATCACCAACTCCTGGAGTTTACTCAAACTCACGTCCATCGAGTCGGTGATGCCATCCAGCCATCTCATCCTCTGTCATCCCCTTCTCCTAGACTTGATGTTACGAAACTGCAAATGAAATCACGAAGACAGGGAGGAAGGAATATCAGGGGAAGAGAGGCAGAAACATTTGGGGAGTTCCAGGAGACCACAAAGGGTTTCCAGGTGATCACATTCCCCAGCCTCTTCTAGCACAGCAAGGGTGCATTTCAGTTTTCACATATGTCAAAGCTGATGGAATCTCCCTCTGGAAAGCCTTGATATGTGTGTGAATATAACTATCATCAGTAGTGGCAACATCAAGGGGCAGAAGTTGCCTTAAGACCTTTTTAGTGGACGGAAGGCAAAGCCATTATGTTCTGGCCTTGTTCTTGGAGGTCACTGTGTACCTGTCTCTCTTGAACATTCTTTAGCCGTAGACAGGATCCTAGTAGGTTCAGTCCAAAAGGACTCTCTCTTTATTTTGCTTTACATATGAAAATAGTGTGTGTTGGTAAGAAATTAACTGATATATAGGTTTGCAAAGTAAAAAGTGAATGCTTTTATTAATTCCCCAACACTGATCATGGTCTGCAGCCCAGATTCCATCTTTGACAACCCTGGTGAATATTCTTCAGGTGGCAGTTAGAGTTTATATGAGAGGCTGCCCCTGGCATTGTGTAGAGTTCAGTGTGTATACATGGGCCTCCCAGCTTCGTTATGTATGGAAATCTATATTAACATCCATATCTATGGACTAAGGGGACTTTGGAGGCCCCTCTCGTAGGTCTGTCACCAACTTGTTCCATCACTTCTGGTTGATGTGTGTGTGTGTGTGTGTGTGTGTGTGTGTGTATTAGCTAATTAGGGCATCTGGGGAAGACAGCTTTTCATATGTTGAATGTGGACATGGGGAAAGGGGGTTTCTAACTCTAAAATTCTAGAAATGTACTGTGCATCTTCCCAGCAGTTGGTTGCTTTGCAGTCTCCCATCCATCCACCAGGGTGTTGGCACACAGTTCTAAAGATTCTGTGATCTCACAAGAAAGTTGATTTTTGACTCATTGTTTTGGTTCTGTCAAATTATTGTTTCCTGGTAGGAACTTGAACTTCAACTTTGGAAGCATTTTCTCTTACAAGTACTGCCTCTTTTGTCACTGAAATCCATGCTGTTTGTTGCATGGCCATTCCCAGTACCTTCAGAATGTATGGAAACTGACCTTTTGGTAAGAGCGTGTCAACGAAGCATTCATCTAAGCTGCCAAGATTCTGTCAGCATCCTGCAAGGTGACCTGAGAAGGAAGGGAGGATCTATCCTCTGGGCCTTTTTCCTTCAAGGATCTCATGCTCTGCTTTCAGCAGCCTTCCAAAGCATTCGTAAAACTAGGTAGCAGATGAAAGTGTTTTTGTGAACAAGATTTCCAAACATTTTCAGCTCTGTGTTCTTCAATGTGTGATCCATAGGGAAGAGTCAGTGCTGCTATGGGATACAAACCCAAATGCACTTGGGCAGGGATGTTTTCTACGTAGTGGAAATTCATCAAGGCTACTAGTTACCTGTAGCCAGACGTCATTTGGGAAGGAGGCCAGCCCTCTCTCCCAAGCTCTGTTATTTCCTGGGTGTTAGTTGCACACTCTCTGCTCTGAGTGTATAGAAGAGAATGTTTGGCTCCGCTCTGATTCCTCTGTTCTTAGAGGACTGCCCCATCCCTGATTGTGTGCACATGGGCAGCCCACCCGGAGAGTCCCTCTGTGTTTCCATTTTATCACGTTGATGAGTTGAGTCCATTTGTGCAGCGGTTTGTAACCAGAAGGCAGTTTTGCCTCCCCTGCCCCTGGGGGCACATGGTCATGTCTAGAGATATTTTTGGTTGTCGCACTTTGTAAGGTTTTATTGTGGAGTTGCCAGGAAAATGCAGGATGTTGTTGTTACAAAAATGAGTGATTTTTAATACAACCCAAATATTACATGAGAAATGTCATTTGCTGTTTATCTGAAATTTAACTGGTTAGTATGCATTTTTATTTGCTAAATCTAAAAACACTATGCCACTGCGATCCCATGGCTAGAGGCTAGGGGTGCTGCTACCTCCTACAGGGGTAGAAATGTATCCTACAGAGCAAAGGACACCAAAGATGTATTTGGCCCAAACTGTCAGTAATGATGAGGCTGAGGACCTCTGAAATATTGAAATATTTTATGTGATAACAGACTAAATCATCATGAAAAGATACAATGTGGAGTTCAGTAAGAAAATGAGTGACTTGTAAAAGAAATTGCTGATGTTGTGGGAGTTTAATTTGCTACTAGGGAACAGAGTAATTTGGCAGAACATAAATAGTAAGTCAAAATAAATTTTCTTGTTGAATCTCTAAATCTTGAGGATCTTCTGTGCTTCCTCCAAACCATTTGGTCTATTTCACAAGGATAGGCGTGTGTGTCTGTGTGTATGCACGCGTGTGCATGCTTCCTCCCTCAGTCATGTTTGACTCTCCATAGCCTGCCAGGCTCCTCTGTCCATGGAATTTTCCAGGTGAGAATACTTGAGTGAGTTGCCATTTCCTACTCCAGGGGCTCTTCCCAACCCAGGAATCAAACCAGCATCTCTTGTGTCTCCTGCATCGGCAAGTGGATTCTTTATCACTACTGCCGCCTGGGAAGCCCACAAGGACACGTACTCTCTACCTTTTATGAAAGTGTAGTGTACAGTGTATATCTAATTAGTGGTGATTGTGGATTAATTCAATGAAGGACAAAATTAACTCCCTTTCATTGAGGATTTATTAAGTGCTAAGCTCCGTGAAAACTGTTTCACACCTATTGCTTCCAGTCCAAACAAGGAAATTATGTCAGTTTTTCACGTGGAGAGACTGAGCCTCAAATTACAACATGCCCAAAGTCATAGCCCTAGCAAATGGCAGAGATGGGACTTGGTTCCCGGAGGCTTCCAAAACTTCTGTCTTTTCCCCGCCAGAACCAGAAAGTCCAGGCAGCAACCCTGTCTTTAAGAGGCAGAAACATTCTTCTCTCTGTGAGGTTCCTGTGTCAGATTTCCAAGTGGTTGGCTTTGCAGTAGACTTTTCTGCCATGAGTTTATTTCTGTGCCTTCCCAGTTTCCCGGTAATTGAACAGTGACTGCGGATCACTCTGGAGGTAGGTGGATCTATTTCTAAAACTCTACCTCCTGGGAGACACCCCCTAACTTCTCATGCTGCTTCTGTCGTTTTTCTGATGAGTACACCGGGGGGGTGGGGGGACAAGGGAGGAGCAGGTGTGACAGTGAAGGGCCCACGGGAGCCTGGCAGAGGCCAGCCCTGCCTCTAGGCACTCCAGTTTAGTGGTAATCCTTGGAACTATTTCCCCCCAAGGGATTTTAAGAGGAAGAAGTTTGCAAATTGTTTACTCAAAATTTGCAGATGAGATTTCCCAGACATCATTGGCTTTTGCTGGCGAGGGGACTGGTTTCTGTCCTTCGCGCCATCACATCTTCATCCCCTGCAGGGTCCCAGCTCGGCATCTGCTTGCTCCTCAGTATGTGGACGACTCGTGCCCTCTGAGGGTGATGGGAATGGGAGAAAAGCAGCACCGCTAAGCTGCTGCTGAGCGCCCGAGAGTCATCACGACTTGTCACATTAGGCAAAATATTAGATATTCTCTGTCTCTTTTTCCTGACTTGCCGAGGTCAGAAACTGTCGAGTTGCTTTCATTATTATACTTCTCTCAGCGGACTACAGTGTCCCACACACAGTGAACACTCAGTGTCCTAGCAATTAGAATTTATGCAGCCTGTGTTCTGGAAGTTTGTCTCCTCCTCTGATAGAAGTGTTACTACCCTATTGCTTTTCAGCCTGATACAACATTAAAACAATTTGTCTCACACACACACAGGCACACACACACAGACACACATGCACACACACAGACTTATATTTGAGCTTTCAGTCTTCTACATACATTGATGCTATTATTCTATATTCAAACCAGACTTTAAAGTCATTTCATTTTCCTATTGCAGATGACAGAACAAAAGCTTGGAGATATTCATTGACACATCCCAAGCTTCAGTAGTTGATGAGTGGCAGAATCAACTTGGATCTCGACCTCATTGCTAGAAAATTTTCTTCTGTGCAACACGGCCAATTGCTGGAGGTTTATAGAAAGTGAAAATTGAAAGTGTTAGTCGCCCAGTCATGTCCGACTCTTTGAGAGCCCATGGACTATAGCCCGCCAGGCTCCTCTGTCCATGGAATTATCCAGGCAAGAACATTGGAATGGGTTGCCATTCCCTTCTCCTGGGGACCTTCCTGACCTAGGGATTGATCCCGGGTCTCCTGCATTGCAGGCATATTCTTTACCATTTGCGTCACCAGGGAAGGACATTTATAAAGACCCTCCAATGTTCTTCATTATGATGGATCTCACTTTCCAAAATCAGGTTATATTTATTTTGAAGGGAAGCCAACAAACACACAGTTAGGCAATAAAGACAGATCAACATCTATATGCCTCCCACTGCTGACTGTGCATCTTTTAACTTAAAAATAGAGGTTGAACATATTGAAAGATAAGTTGGAGAAGCTATTTGACTAGAGGCAGGAGGTTTTCATTTGAGAATAAGTGACTCAACAGGGATCAGGAACTCAGAATTGCTTTTCCTTCTGAGATGGGAGACAAAGACATCTTTGTCCTGCTTTGACCATTGGTGGTCAATGATTATCATCATCTGGCCATTCAGAATGACTCTTAGATTCAAATATTGTCCCAGTTTGAAAGGACTAGAGGACAGCTTCTCTGATAGCTCAGTTGGTAAAGAATCCACCTGCAGGAGACCCTGGTTCGATCCCTGGGTTGGGAAGACCCCCTGGATAAGGGAAAGGCTACCTACTCCAGTATTCTGGCCTGGAGAATTCCATGGACTGTATAGTCCATGGGGTCGCAAAGAGTCAGACATGACTGAGCAACTTTCACTTCAGAGGACTGTAAAACATTTGGGTTATTTGCAGAAGACACTTCTCAAACTTCAGTGGGTACCATATGGTGATTGAATATATTACTATCATGATTAAGCAGCTCAGCTCTGTATGGGTTTCTCACTGGATCTGTTGGGGGTGGCATGACTAGAAATTGTCTGCTCCTGCTACCATACAGTCATGGTGCTTTGACACCATATTTTTGACAAGTGACTTACAGATGTATGGCTGGGGAAGGTGTTGGGGACTGCTCCCCTGGGACAGCTAATGTCAGACACAAATCCGTGTATCAGCTTGAAAGCTGCCAACATGGTGCTATGTGTCAACCATTCAACTCCCTGAGTTCTTGGCATAAACACCAATAAGTCAAAATCCAATCTGCTTTATGAGGTATACAGATTGCCTGCCTGTTGGAGGACACATGCTCATTCAGTTATGTGTGAATAAGGACATTCTTGGTCTATTAATTATGCCTCAGAATCAACCTGAAACTCTAGGTAAGTGGCTGGTAGAAGATGAATTAGATGGCTGATGGAATGAAGTAGAGTAATTGTCTTGGGGTTCTTGATATGTGATTTAATAATCTGAAATACAGTATCATTCAGCCTAATAACAGAAACTACTACATCTGTGCTGTCAGGGTGACAGTTGCGTGAGTCACTATCATGTTAAAAAAAGTAACTCAACCAATTAGGAAGCTTGGATGCTGCATCTCCACGTGTTGATGCTATTAACAGGATGGCTGCACATGAATTCTGATGGAAGCATTACAGTCAAGTTTAATAACTTATAGTCACAGATAGTGGCTGTAAGTAGTATACAGGGAGTGTGTGCGTAAGCCCAATACACATTCACTTTACACTCTGTGAAATTGATGGGAGAAGAAGAAAAGCTTAGTTCTAGTAGACAGCTGACTCTCTGTAATATGCCATCATTCCTTATTAGCATCAAGGATTTCAGAATTTTATTGTGTGGGGGGAAGTTTTTTACAGTACACCTGTTGATACCCCTGTCTGTGACACTGTGCCACACTTGTTGGAGGTACATTAATTTACTCAAATTCCATTTACTCAAATAGTGTGATGATATTTATTTATGTTTATAAAGACAAAAAATTATAAGATGGAAAAACCATAAAGTTGACTCACTTTTTTGTCTTCTGTAGGGCTGAAATCAAACTTTGCAGTATCAGTAGCATCTGATTCAGGTGTAAATATCTCAGGGGAAGAAAATCAGAACATCTGCCTTTTAGGCTTTTCTTGCAGTCTTACACAGTGATTGTAATGCTATTTGTGATGGAAGCTGTTTGGCTTTTATGCATTTCTCCATGGTAAAGCCAGGACCAGTCTAAGGCAGAACTGAGAAGTGATAATATCAGTCTCCTTTTCAATGTCTTTTCCCTCTCCTCATCCTCAGAACTCTTGTCAGAGCTTCTGCTTCGAGTTGGGATGTGTGGCAGGCACTAACCATAGGTCTACTGCCAACATCTTTGCATCACGGTTGAGGTTCTACTGTAAACCTCAATGATCTTGTCTATTAAGTGAGAAGGATGAAATGCCTATTTTTAATAGAGATTTGCTCTATCAGTCATTCTTAACCTGCACCACAAAGCAAGTTGAGTGCAGATGTAGTTTGAAGAAACACTTCAGATGCTTCTAAAAGGCACCTCTCCATCCTTGCCTGATACAAACCAGTGGTATTTAAGACTGTGGGTCCACCTGGGAATTTGTTAGAGTGCGATTTCTTGAATCAGCAACTTTGGAGGTGGAGCCCAAGGAATCCATTTCTTAAGCTGTGTATGACTTTCATTTCCGCGCACTGGGAAGTTTGATGATCATTGAACCAGCTCTGGACCAGGATTGTTGCCTCCTGACCACCTGAATCAGCACTGCCAGGGAGCGTCTCACAAGTGCAAATGTGTGGACCCTGGGCAAAACGTACTGAACTGGAATCTTTGGGGCTGAGGTCCAAAATCTATGTTTCAATAGGGTCCCCCCAAGTTCTGAAGTGTGTGAAACTTGGAGAAAACCATTGTTCTGGTGACTCGGACTCCCAGCCACAGACCAGTCACCTAGGTTCTAAGGTACATCCAGAATTGGGAGTCCTGGACTAGATTATCTTTAAAATCCCTTTTGGACTCAGGTTCCATGAGGTACACATCTCTGTGCTGTTTCCCTAAACATGCATTTTAACTTTCAATCCATAGAGTGCTTCTCAATCTACATCATGCTTGTTTTGTGCCACGTGGCCCTAGGTTTGCGGCTTATCCCGTGGTAGGTACCTCATTTATCCTCATTGGCTGCATCCAATGTCTTTTATAAGACTATGAGTTAAAAACAACAGATGCAGCTTGGAAAGCTCATTTCTAAGCCCAACTATCAGAAAGACTTAGCTCTGATAGATTTCTACTCCTGCATCCAGGCATCTGGACTTCATCTCTCTATGGATGTGTTTAACGACGCTAGCCTTGGGACTTCCCTGGTGGTCCAGTAGCTAAGACTCCAAGCTCCCAATGCTGGGGGCCTGGGTTCAATCTCTGGTCAGGGAACTAGATCCCACATGTTGCAACCAAAGATGCTGCATGCTGCTCCTGAAGATCCTGTGTGCCGCAACTAAGACCCGGAACAGCCAAGTAAACAAATATTTTAGAAAAAACAACACTAGCCTTCAGCTTTCCCTTACTCAGATATTCTTCGCAACAGATTTGGAATCATTCTACTTACCACTTCCAATAAAAAAAAAAAAAGCCCGGAGTCAATGGACAGTTGGCTTTTGGAAGCCGGGCCTTTAGGAATTATTTCCTGCAGCTTCCCAGGCCTTCATCTAATGATGAACACCTGTGCTAGCTAGGTCACATGGACCCTGTTTCCTGGCAAAGACTAGTTTTCAGGTAAACTCCAGGGGCCTTAATAGCACAGGTTTTGAACCTAAGGTTTAGGCTGGACCAAGTGACATCAGAGAGCAGCCATAATGAGCTGTTTCGAGTGAAGGTTTGTCTGAAAAATAGTTAATGAAAACCTTTGAGCTGCAGGGGTATCTGACAGATTGGCAACTCGCTTTGAGAAAGAGACCATCCTCCCTTCCAATTCCCAGACGCAGAGCCTGCGGCTAAGTCATCAGGAATAAAATAAACGGGGAAACAGGAGCGGCAAAGACAGCACCCTATAGCATCCGTCAACAGTGTGAGCCAAAGCTACTGATGCGGTTAAATAGACAACAATCGGTTGTTTGTTTTCTGTTTGCTGAGGTTGCCAACCGGAGCTTTCAGAGGTCTAACACCACAATTAAAAGCAGGCAGGTTCTGCGGGAACACAGGAAAATCCAAACCAAAACAGAATATTTCGTTTAGATAGAAATCTACTATTGGCTAGGAAAGGGGCATTTATTGTGCTGAAGACAATGATGCTATTATCCACCCAGCAATTATGGTCACAAAGCTGCTCAGATAGCCGTGGGCTGTTTGAATCAGAGAGAGAGGACCAAGGTTTTGCCTGCAGCATTGCTGGATGCGTGGACTTTGGATTTGACTGGTTTCATGGGCTGTGAGCTTTTGCTGGTATCGGCAGAGGAATAAGAGACTTTCATGCTGCTTCAGAGTGAAGAACATGTGTCCCAGGCTCCCTTCAGGAAAGCCACAGATTCTCAGGCCAGAAATGCATCATGAGAGCATTTGCCAAATGGAGTGGCTCAGTTACAAGGGCATAGGCTCTCCTAGCTATTTCTAAGCTGACAGAGGAGAGACAAAGTCCAGTGGAGAAGCCGGGCGATCTGAGACATCCTGGGGTTCTTACCGAGCAGTGTAAGCCAGTCCCGTTCTGGGCCTAGGATCTCCCTTCCTGTTATTCTGGCAAACCTAAACCAAAGTATTTCCCCCACATTCGGGGCATCCCATCTTTGCTGGGTCACAGCTCCTCCTGGCCTGTCATCTCCACTGATTGTACCTGGGTGTCTGCTTTTCTCTTTTCTGCTGACTCTGCTCCAGTCCAGAGCTCATTGTTCTCTCACACAGAATAGCTCATGTTTGTAAGGCTTGTTCCACAGATTTATGAGGTCAGGAAAAATCCCTGGATGGGCCACACCAAATGGATGGCATAGTAGATCGTACATACCTAGTGGTTGTATGTGTTAGTAGGTGACATCTAATCACCTACGAACCATGAGGCCAGCTTTCCCCATGTTCTGAGGAGAGGGTGGTGTCTCTTTAATAGGCCCAGGAATGATACCACTTCAAATGCAAGCACCAGTGCTGAGACTGGTGGATTGTATGATGCCAGGCAAACTGGGCACATTTTCTAAGATTCCTATTTAATAACCTTTAAAGCAAGAAAGTGAAGAAGAACTAAAGAGCCCCTTGATGAAAGTGAAAGAGGAGAGTGAAAATGTTGGCTTAAAGCTCAACATCAGAAAACTAAGATCATGGCATCTGGTCCCATCACTTCATGGCAGATAGATGGGGAGACAGTGGAAACACGGGCTGACTTTATTTTTCTGGGCTCCAAAATTACTGCAGATGTTGATTGCAGCAATGAAATTACAAGACGCTTACTCCTTGGAAGGAAAGTTATGACCAACTGAGACAACATATTAAAATGCAGAGACATTACTTTCACATCAAAGGTCCGTCTAGTCAAGGCTGTTTTTCGGTGGTCATGTATGGATGTGAGATTTGGACTATAAAGAAAGCTGAGCGGCAAAGAATTGATGTTTTTGAACTGTGGTGTTGGAGAAGATTCTTGAAAGTCCCTTGGACTGCAAGGAGATCCAACCAGGCCATCCGAAAGGAGATTAGTCCTGGTGTTCATTGGAAGGACTGATGCTGAAGCTGAAACTCCAATACTTTGGCCACCTGATGTGAAGAGCTGACTCAATGGGAAAGACCCTGATGCTGGGAAAGATTGAAGGCAGGAGGAGAAGGGGATGACAGAGGATGAGATGGTTGGATGTCATCATCAACTTGATGGGCATGGGTTTGGGTGGACTCCGGGAGTTGGTGATGGACAGGGAGGCCTGGTGTGCTGTGGTTCATGGGGTTGCAAAGAGTCGGACACGACTGAGCGACTGAACTGAACTAAAAGCAGGAAAGAAAATGAATGCTGCCCTACTCTACATGTTGCCTGATTTAGCTATGTCCTTGTGTTTGGGGCAATAAAATGTGACTGACTGTGCACTTCAGTTGTTGAGTTGCTTAGTGGTGCCCTACTCTTTTTTTTTTTTTTTTCCATTTATTTTTATTAGTTGGAGGCTAATTACTTTACATCATTACAGTAGTTTTTGTCATACATTGAAATGAATTAGCCATGGATTTACATGTATTCCCCATCCCAGTCCCCCCTCCCACCTCCCTCTCCACCCGATCCCTCTGGGTCTTCCCAGTGCACCAGGCCCAAGCACTTGTCTCATGCACCCAACCTGGGCTGGTGATCTGTTTCACCCTAGATAATATATATGTTTCAATGCTATTCTCTTGAAACATCCCACCCTCGCCTTCTCCCTTTTGCAACCCCACAGACTGTAGCCCATAGGGCTCCTCTGTCCATGGGATTTCCCAGGCAAGAATACTGGAGTGGGTTGCCATTTCCCTCTCCAGGGGATCTTCCCAACTCAGGGATTCAACCTGAGTCTCCTGCATTGGCATGCAGATTCTTTAATTGAGCCACCAGGAAAGCCCATTAACTTCAATCATTTCAGTTCAGTTCAGTCGCTCGGTTGTGTCTGACTCTTTGTGACCCCATGGACTGTAGCACGCCAGGCTTCCCTGTCCTTCACCAACTCTCAGAGCTTGCTCAAACTCATGTCCATTGAGTCGGTGATGCCATCCAACCATCTCATCCTGTCGTCACCTTCTCCTCCCATCTTCAATCTTCCCCAGCATCAGGGTCTTTCCCAAGGAGTCAGTTCTTCACATCAGGTTACCAAAGTATTGGAGTTTCAACTTCACCTTCAGTCCTTCCAATGAATATTCAGGACTGATTTTCTTTAGGATTGACTAATTTGATCTCCTTGCAGCCCAAGGGACTCTCAAGAGTCTTCTCCAACACCACAGTTCAAAAGCATCAATTCTTTGGCACTCAACTTTTTTTATATTCCAGCTCTCACATCCATATATGACTACTGGAAAAACCATAGCTCTGACTAGATGGACCTTTGTTGGCAAAGTAATGTCTCTGCTTTTTAATATGCTGTCTAGGTTGGTCATAGATTTTCTTTCAAGGAGCAAGCGTCTTTTAATTTCATGGCTGCAGTCATCATCTGCAGTGATTTCGGAGCCCCCCAAAAATAAAATCTCTCACTGTTTCCATTGTTTTCCCATCTATTTGCCATGAAGTAATACAATAAATAGCCTCAGATAAACCTGGCACCATCCCCTGAAAAGATATAGAACAAGTTCGCATATCAAGGGTACATGTTCTAAGTGTTCGAACAAAAACGAAAATCAGAAAAACTTCAACCATGTGACCTCTCCTAGTTCTCCTGACTGAAATTTATTGTAAGATGATGTTGATTCTCAGCATCTGGGTCTGCCAACTAGTTGCTCTAAACCTCTTCTTGACCCCTCTGTAGAGGAAGCCTAGAGGTTAACTCAGAAAGGGTATAGTTTCTAGAAGTTGAACTGAGCCAGCTGAAAAAAGTCCTGAGATGGTATCAGCATCTTTATTCATTGTTCAGAAAAAGCTCTCTGGTTCAATATTAATTCCTATAGCTCTTACAACTCCCTTTGGAATAAATATTTAATCAACAGAGCAGTTGCCTTTTTACTTCATTATGGAGAATTTTCAATAAAATAAAATAGTGTATTATAATGAATGACAAACACTGGTAAATTTTCATCTAAAATCAATAAGTTGAACCAAGGAATTGTTTTGTAACTTATGGGTCATCTCAATTTAATGAACAGTAACTAAAAACATATTATATAAATGCCTCGCATGCAAAAGGGATGCAGAGAAAAAGGCTAGTTATTGCCCCACTAGGCTTTATAATCCTTAAAGAGAGGGCTGCATTTTGTTATTTTTTCCTTGGCCAATGCCTGGAATGATACCAAGCAGGCAGTGAATATTCAGTGAATGCTTGCCAGGTTGAATGAATTAGTAAGTCGATGTGAAAAGAGTGTTTTCCTTTAGAGAAAAGGAGGCAGTACTTCCCTCATCATGGCTGCCTCTCAGCGGATGACCCTGACCACAATGGATTATAAATCATATAAATCCTTTCCTTTCCTTATGCTTACTACAGTGATTCTTCCGTTTGATCTTGTAGTAGGATTACCTGGTGAGTTTACAAAATATAGAGTCCTCAGCCCCACTTGCAGTGTTTCTGATTCAGTTGGTTGGTCTGAGGCGCCAAGGATTTGCATTTCAAAGTTTCCCAGGGGATCTGATGCTGCTATTTTGGATACTACAATTTGAGCATCATTGACTTACAGCATCTACCTGCACTGACCCTATGGCAGTTTCCATTTGCTCATCTACAGGTGGGCTTTCCAATGGCTTAGCAGATAAAAAAAATCCACCTGTGATGCAAGAGACATGGGTTCGATCCCTGGGTCAGGAAGATCCCTTGGAGAAGGAAATGGCAACCCACTCCAATATTTTTGTCTGAAAAAATCCCAGGGACAGAGTAGCCTGGTGGTGGTGGTGGTTGTCCAGTCACTCGGTTGTGTCTGACTCTTTGTGACCCCATGGACTGCAGCACACCAGGCTTTCCTGTCCTTCACCATCTCCCAGAACTTGCTCAAACTTACGTCCCTTGAGGCAGTGATGCCATCCAACCATCTCATCCTCTGTCGTCACCTTCTCCTCCCGCCCTCAATCTTTCCCAGCATCAGGGTCTTTTCCAATGAGTCAGCTCTTCTCATCAGGTGGCTGAAGTATTGGAGCTTCAGCCTCAGCACAAGTCCTTCCAATGAATATTCAGGATTGATTTCCTTTAGGGTTGACTGGTTGGATCTCCTTGCAGTCCAAGGGACTCTCAAGTATCTTCTCCAACATCACAGTTTGAAAGCATCAAAAAACCGAGTGGGCTAGCTAGTCGAAAAGGGTCACAAAGAGTCCGACAGGACTGAGCAACTCAGCACAAGCACATGGGCAGGTGAATTATCCCCTGGAGCACAGATCCTTACATGCAGAAAGCGCCTGACTTCATAAATGATTCCAGCTGGGCTGAGGGACTGTCTATCCATTGCTACTATGTGCCTTCATGGCTTTGGTGCATAGGGACCCATCACGTGTGAAGGGTAGTAATCCCTTTTTCCTGTGGGCTTTTTATTTTTTCTTCTCCCTTCATGTGATGAGGCATTGCCATTAGAGGCCTACCCGGACATAAGTAATTTATTTGGGAATCTGACTTTGGCCGTCCCCAGTGCTGCCCACATAGCTGTCGCTGTGTGTCTGACTCACTGACCGTTCACATGGGTGGCTGGCAGGTTAATGACCGCGCCTCCTGCTGGGAAAGCCTGCCAGTGGTGTGCATGCTCCACCTTTGCATGCCGTATTTTTGTTCCAATTAAGTCTCCCTGTCTCTGTTTGCTTTAGTTGCAAAATGTCTTATTAATTCTGGGTGACTCTAGATACAAATGATAATGCTGGCCGTGGACCTTCTATTCATCTTCTAAAAATGTGAAAAATAATCCTTTATTATGGAAACAGTGGATAGGGCAACCATGTATTTTGATTGGGTGGTTTTTTGCTTTTCAGTAATAGGACTGAGCTGTAAGTCTTCATCAACAGCTTCTCATCTGGCTTCCTTTCTCAACAAACAGTATGGATTGTAGAGTAGTATTGTTTTTTGTTGTTTATTTTTTTTATTGAATTATAGTTGATTTACAGTGTTGTGTTAATTTCAGCTATATAGTAAAGTGATTAAGTTATATGTGTGTGTGTGTGTGCACTCAAATTCCTTTTTGTATGTATATATATACACACACTCTTTTTGTATTCTTTTCTACTATGATTTATCATAGGATATTGAATGTAGTTCTCTGTTCTATACAGTTTGACCTTGTTGTTTATTCATCCTCTGTATACAGTAGTTTGCATCTGCTAATCCGAAACATCCAATCCATCCCTCTCCCACCCTCTTTCCCCCTTACTAACCACAAATCTTTTTCTCTTTGTGAGTCTCTCTATGAGTCTGTTTCTGATTCATCAATATGTTCATTTGTGTCATATGAGTTTTTTTAACTTTGGGGGTACAGACATGGGCAAGAGAATATGACTGAGCTAATTGATCTAGTTTTGTCAGTGGGGAAGATTACAACCTTAGACCCATTACCCACTTTCTCTTAGCAAAGTTTTTAAGCAGTCTTAGATGAGTCCTGTATTTGAAAGTTTTCATCCTGACATCTTGAGCTACTTAAATCTGCTGATCTTTTTTCTCCTTTGAAAATCTGATTTATTCTTCAAAGAAAAGTTTACTTCTCTCAAAACTATTGATGTCTCAGACAGTAAAGACTCTGCCTATAGTGCAGGAGACCTGGGTTCCATTCCTGGGTTGGGAAGATCCACTGGAGAAGGGAATGGTTAGACACTCCAGTGTTGTTGCCTGGAGATTCCCATGGACAGAGGACCCTGGCAGGCTATAGTCCGTGGGGTCGCAAAGAATCGGACATGACTGAGCGGCTAATGCTTCAGTGTCCATTGTGACCTCTCAGGTCTTACTATCTCAAGCGTATGTTTGGCCCTCTGTTACCTACTGCTGTGTGATGTCGTGTGTGTTGTTATTTAGCTTCTTGTATGTGTAATAATGCCACCTCAATTAGATGGCAAACTTACTCTTTCATCTTTTCTTTCAGAATGTAATTATCCTGCGTCTACTATGTAAAAGGCACCACAGTTGATGTTGGAAGAATACAAAGAAGCAAAATATGTGGTCTTGTATTCAGACTTTTCAGAAATTTACGATCCAGTGGTAGAGCCAAGCTGTACACACATTTCCGTCCACACAAATACCATAAAACAGTAACTTACATTCACAGCAGGACATCAATTGAGAGCGACATAGACAGTGCCTGTGTAAGTCTTTGTTGTTCCACTGGGCTTACACATTGTTTTATAAACAATAGACTCTAAATGCACATTTATTATCTTCATGTATATATAATGTATGTCTTATCTTATTCAACATGTTTATGCAATTTTCTTTTGGGAATGTAGGAGGTGGGCAGACCTATCATCATGAAGCCCAGCATAATTTTCTGTCTCCCTTCCTGCTTCTTCGTCAGACCACATCCTGTATGGTCCACTCATCATTCTCAAAGTGTGGTTTTCTTTTTTTGAGAATTACACCTGGCTCTTCTTGTCCGTTGAATCTTTGCTTCATCTTCAGGGCCCACCTCAAGTGTCAGACCCTCTGAGCAGCCTTCCTAAACATCTAGAAACAGAGATATCCATTCTCACTTTCCTGTGTTCTTGTAATCACTTTATATGATTACACTAATCATACTATTTTTCACTTTCAAGTAATTATAGGCAATTAAATATGGAAATTATATATATATATATAATTATATAGGCAATTATATATGTTATATATGTATGTGGCAGTTATATATATAATTATGGTAGTGGTGACTTAGTTACTAAGTCATGTCCAACTCTCTGTGACCCCATGGACTGTAGCCCACCAGGTTCCTCTGTCCATGGGGTTTCCCAGACAAAAATACTGGAGTAGATTGTCGTTTCCTTCTCAGCAGATCTTTCTGACCCAGGGATCAAACCCACGTCTCCTTCATTGCAGGCAGTCTCCTGGATTGCAGGTGGAATCTTTACCACTGACCCACCAGAGAAACCCTATATAATTATATAGACTGTTATATATGCATATGGCAATTTTATGTATATATATAATTATCAGACAATACTATATGTTGTCTCATTGAACTCTGAGTTCATTAAGGTTGAATAATCTGTCATTTGTATTAATATCTAGCATTTTGTCAAACAGTTTATCTAGCCCATAATTGACTAGCTCACTATCTTTGTGGAATGAATGTGTGAATTTATTTATTAAATAAATGTGTGAATAGACATCTAGCCTAAAAGCAATAAATAAGTAAATATTTGTTGGACAAACGAATGGGTAATAAATATGTACAACTCTGCCAAATGCCTTGCTATAGACTTTAGTCTGATCACATTTTCATATTTGCATTGGAAATATATTTGAAAGTATCCCATCAAGAGCAGTTCAGAGATCAGCTCAAATGTGTGAAATTCATCTCAAACCCAAATGCCTGCTTTTGTTTTGATGCTTTTCAACGTGAATAGAGAGCAGGTAACATCAATCCTGGTTCCAATTAGTAAGAGGAGCAAAGAATGTAAAATGTAGAACTGTAAGGTGCTAAAAATAGTGATCTGGAAATCAATAGTGTTGGCAGACACTGAGAAATGTGCATAACTTCTCTAGAACATTAAAAATTCTTTAACAAAATAACTTATGATTAGAGTTATGTTTTAGGGGAAAAATAGAGTCTGGTTAGTCAAAAATTAATAATGTGTCATAAGCTTGTTGGTCAAAGTAAATAATACAATGCAACTCAAAATTGGGTAAGTCCTGGTGGCTCTCGGAACTCATTAGAACTCATAAGAAAGGGTTATTAGTTGAAATTGGGAAAGATAATTAGAATATTATCTATATACCTTCCCAAAGGGTGTACTATTACTCTGACCATACTCTTGAATTTACAAGGCATGGGACATGGCAGAATCAAACTTCCCCAGAAAATTGCCCAACTAGTTACATTTCAACCTGGATCCCCTTGCTTTTGCAATCTCCAGAATAAAGATGGGGTAAACTTCACAGTATGACCACTTAAAGGCTCTGAACAAAGATGACGTTCATCAAGTCAAAGCTACTGACAATGTAGAAGGCCATTCTGGTGCCCTAAGGAAGTACCACCAGGCTGTAACGTCAAGATTTCTGGGAATCCCTGACTTACGTCACTTCATATCTAGCTGTCTTTAGAGGAAGAATTAGTGAAAATGGCCCCTGACTCTGCATTTGTCTTGTAAAGATTTTTCTCAGGTCCATTAATGCATATGACTTGGTAGTGATAATTTGAGGCATCAATTCTGAATGCTACTCTAAGTCCTAGGGCAGTGAATTATGCCTGTGTACCAGGAAAAGAGTACGATTTCTCCTATTAAAACTTTACTATATTCAACTTTAAGAAGGCTCAACAAAACCGGTCCAGGCTGAAGAGTTTCCAAAAGAGGATACAGCTTTTCTGTCATAAATTATTTTGCCAACTCTATGAAAGCATACAGTTGTTTCCTTTTCAGTCACTTTCCTGATCAATTCTGTTTCATTTATAGAGTGAAATCTCTTTTCAGGCAGGAAATTTTTGTAACACGATAATTATAGGACATAAAATTTGACTTCAAATGGTTGACTTACAGCTGTCTTCTGGAACGCAAGTGCCGTCCTTGTCAAGGGTTGCCCATCCAGTTCAGGGCATGTGGACACACCACATGCCCAGACTCACTGGGTATTACTTTAGAAATCATTTCCGCTTTGGAGTTTTGTTCTTTGGTATTAACTAACTAATTTACATTAATGGTATACATGGCAGAGTTTACCTTGGAGGTAGGAATGGGTAACAACTTACCTTCTGAACATTTTAGGGAAATTTGGAACTGTGCGTCTGGCCTGGTTGGTTTTGGGTGATCAGAATATTCCATTTTATAGGCTGGAATGCATTTGAGCAAGTTATGCATAGACATTTACCAGCTCCTGAAGCTCCATTTGCCAATTGATTTTCCCCATTGTATTTGTTCTCTTTGTTGAACTTTCTCTTCTCTCTTTAAGCACCCCAGAGAAGTACACATCAAGCTGTGACTTGAAAATTTCAAGGAATTATTATTCCACCTCCTCTTTTAAGAGCTAGCTGCAGTCTCAAATCTTCCACCTAAAAGGTTTTTTCTTTATACCCTGTCTTTCTTTTATAAAATAAGCTGATTTCTTCATCTCGTCTTTTACATTTTGAGATGTGTAACTAATGAGACTAGTTTCCCTATCTCCTTTTTTTCCACAGTCCTTTATATATGATACTTATGGACTAGAATCTTTATTAATTAGTTCATGTTTATAAAGAGTTTACAAGAAAGAATTTTGTGATAATAGGGGGAGCACAGAAAATTTGGGGCTTCTGGTAGGAGGAGAACTAATGAATATTAATCCTGAATGTTTACAGAGTGCCTTTTGTCTTCCAAGTGGTTGAAAGAATTAATTATAATTCTATAGGATTATGATGAAAACAGTACAGTCAGTGTCTAAGTGTGCCTGAGCGGACATAGAAGCTCAGTTACTGGTTACAGACTACACTGATGCTGTTATCTTGTTCAGAGAACGTGACATCAGATGGTGTCATCAAATGGAAGGATTTGGTGAAGGAAACAGACACACTTGAAGGTATGTGGCCATTACTTGGGATACAGCTATGCATCGTGGGTAACTGTCTCCCTCTGAAGCAGGCAGAGCCGAGAGAAAGCTGGCCAGCTCTGATGCTTTTTCCCTTCATTCTAGTTGTTTCACGTTTTTCACTGTTTCTGTCATTTGGAGGGCAGCCCACCCTGGAGCTTCTGGAGGGTCTAGGATCACATTCAAGAGTGTTGAGTATCATCTCAATTATGTTCTAATTCACCCTTTTTTTCGGGTATATTTTAAACATCTCTCTTAAATTGATCAGTATACATGGGGCACTTTTTCCGGAGGAGACGGGATCTTATTTATTCTTCCCAGCTCGCCTCATTTCCCCCTACATTCTTCATAATTATTCACTAGACTCGAGAAGACTAATGAGAAGCAAATGAAACAGAATTCTTGAGGAAAGACCAGCTAAGGAGGGAGGCAGAAAGCAAGGCCTTTGTGTTTCTTTGTGATATTCAAAACATAACCATTCCCTAAATAATGCATTTACTGCTAATTCAGTAACATAGTTCACACTTGAGAAGAGCCTCCTTGACAACACTTGATGTCCATGTTTGTGCTGTTAAAACAGGCCTCCTTTAATGTATATTTGATGACTGGTGTGTGCACGGAGGGCCGAGGCATTATTTGGAATTCTCTGTGTCATTAGACGTTCCGTGGTCCTTTCAGTTCAGTTCAGTTCAGTTGCTCAGTCACGTCCAACTCCTTGCGACCCCATGAATCGCAGTACGCCAGGCCTGCCTGTCCATCACCAGCTCCCGAACGTGGTCCTTTAGTCATGGGCAATTAGTAAGCATTGACCCTCACTGTGATTTACATTGTATTTCATGGGCTGCAAATAGCATTTTCTGTAAGAACAAAAGTGTTTTCTAACAGGCCAGGTCCTCTGAGTAGAGAGAAGATTCTCCTTGATTTTGAGGGCTGGGGTGAGATTCTTGAAGACAGAAGTACAATGATGCATGAACTTGTCAGGCGAAAAATATGGTGCCAACTTATTATTTCCCTGTGATCTGAGGATATCATTTATCATGTATTAAGGAGGGCGATGACTATTTTCATCATGTAGAGTGTTAATAAATTGAAAACACACAGACATCATTAGGCAACTCATCCTTCCATGGGTCAGGCTGACTGTGTTTTGTTGAAGAGGATGGGTTGGTACTGTGAAAAACAGTCATCCTCAGGGAACAGGGAGTATTAGACACTTAACCTGAGAGAGGACATGAGAGTTTAAGTGATGTATCTTGACCATATCCCTCTTTCCACCCAAAGTGAACATGCTTTGGTAATGCTAAACATTTTGAGATCATATTTGCTTAACTGTGAAATTGGAAAAGAGTCTTTCCTAGAGCATATGCAGAAAACCTGTGTTGTTCTATTACTCTCGCCGTAATGCAAAGATAAAAAGAAGAGTGACTCTCCCTGACCCTTAAAGTGGTTTAAAAAAAAAAAAAAAGATTCCTGCTTTACCACTTGCTGTCCAGATGGCAGTTATCAACTTCCCTCAGTGCTGCTGAGAGTGATATAGCTGACTGGTTGATGGTCTGCAGATTCTTAACCTAGCTTGCTTTGAACTTTTACATTCTCTGCGTCCTTCTGATGGAAATAAATATGTAAGCATGATAAAGGTGGTAGATAGCCCTGTAGCTTTCTACTCGTTGTCTCCTTTACAACTTGTATGTTTGTAAACATCATATGGTATCTTGTAAACTTAGATCAAAATTTTAAAAATGTTTTAGAGTTTGAGACCATTAATGACAGTGGCCTTGTGTAGAAATCTACCTAGGTAGATTCATTGCAATTTAAAACAGTCTAACAATTATTATTTTATTAAATGAACTACTTGGTGATTCTGTGTGTGGTTGCACTTTCTGCCAAAATTTCCTCTTACTTTGAAAGGGATACCTTAATTGAGAATCGCCTCCATCCTTGAAAAAATCACGTTGTATTTTTCTTGATTTCTCCTACTAGATTGCTAACCTTGATTACTGTGGTTCTATCTAAATATCACTCGCCATAGCTTTTTTTTTTAGGAACTTTTGGTGATGTAAGTGCTACTGATGAGAATGGTGGTTTATTAGTAGTAATCAGTTCTTTTTCTGTGTTATTGCTGTCATTAATTGGGATTGGGACTGACCTGTCTGACTCTTTCCTGCAGTCAATGTTTTTTATGGACAAGAGTCGAGAGAAGCTTTATACATTAACTTTGAAAATTAAAAGGTTTTCTGGGATAAACATGAGATAGTTCTACTAGAAACATAGCAAAATAAAGAATGAGAGTGAGATGGCATGATGCGAACCTGAGAAGAGATAAATGTACCACAGGTATGTTATTAGTTGTCCAGATCAAAGAGGAATATTTGTCTTTAAGACTCAAGTCAAATGCACCAAGAAGCTGATCGTACTTCGATTACTTCCTTGATGTTGATTTTCTGAGTATCTCCAAACATTCATGTCCTCATTCGTAAGAACTTACTAAGGGAGAAATGTTCTTTAATGATTTCAAATTTGTACATTCTCTTAAAGTTAGGTTGAACAAAGAACTCTTCAGGACCTAAACTCCTTGTTTTTTTCTGTTCTGTCATCTTTACCATTTATTTATACAATACATGACCAGTATACAGCTTGTGGAAGGAATGGATGAATAAATGAATGAATGGTTAGGTATGAAGGCAAGCATTTCAAAATTCTATCCAAAGTAAAAAATGCAGATTTCTAGAAAAGATATTTCTTTTTTCTAATCTAGTAGTGTATTCTCTTTTCAGCTTCTCTCTTCAGAGCTTTTATACCAAATTTACTAGTACCTACATTTCTGTGGAGGCCATAGTCAGAAAGCAATAAAGCAAATTTTAAAAGAAAATCATTTTAGTGTAATTTTTCTCTTGCTTTATTCTGTTCAACTCTAGCTTCTGGATTTGCGTACTCTCAGTGTGGTTAAGATTTAAATCCAATAGACTCATTTAGGCAAAAGTTGTATACCCTTGTAAATCTCTGTCTTTGGGGGGAAATAAATGTTAATAAAACTTCTGTCTTACAAAAATATATTGTTTGTCTCCAAGGCTTATAAAAAGTACTTAAACCACTTAGGATTTATTATAAATTACATAGTCACAAACCACATATGACTTTATAAATAATATGCAAATATATCATGCATATAGTTTAGGTCTGTGTGCCAAAAAATTAGACATTTTAAAAACATCTGAGATTATATTTAATGTCAGTTTATATTGATAAGTAGTTAGAAGATACTTTAATTTGTATTTTTAAAAATTTTTACCATAGTAAAAGTCTTTAAAAGGGAAATTAGGTTTTGACTTTTCTTAGGGAACATCTCTAAAAACAATTGCAGAAATCAGGGTGCATAAAGAATTATGAATTGAAATTTTGAATTTTATACTAGAAATATGAGATGTCTTTTTATGAGCCCCTCTCAGCAATGAGAATTTCAAATATGGACCATAAAACAACTGGAGCCTTCAAATTAATTTATATACAATTACTCCCCAGGTTCTGAGACACTCAGTTTGGCTAGAAAAGTTGACTGCACAGTGATGCTGTTTGGATGTGTAATTTGTTATTTAATATCTCTTCTGAAGCATCAGGCATCCACAGTTTCCAGAGAACTCTGGATTTACTATGTCATGTGATTCTAGTAAAAATATAGTTTCATATCCAAATCCTTCCTCAGGGTAACTGATCATTGTATCAAGAATTGGATTTCCTTTTATTTCCCAAACTATTGTAAATTTTGTACTAACTTTGTAAAATGTTCTGTAAGGAGCCCCTTCCATTTGAACTGTCCAAGTTCTCTTTAAAGGGTTCAGTTCAGTTGCTCAGTCGTGTCCGACTCTTTGCAACCCCATGAACCACAGCACGCCAGGTCTCCCTGTCCATCACCAACTCCAGGAGTTTACCCAAACTCATGTCCCTTGAGTCAGTGATGCCATCCAACCTTTAAAGGGTAGACACAATTATTCTGGGGAGTTTGAGAGCTCTTATTTGTTTTCATTGGGTTGTGTTATAATGCTCTCGTAAACTTTATGAGAGAGATCTAAAAACAGCTCATCTTTGTTCATTAAGGTCAAATGAATGTCTTGGGATCTAGCCCCAAAGACAATTCTGAGTTCTCATTGGCACAAAGCATTTCTTATTACAGAGAGAAATGTTTTGGTTCATTATTTCAGGAAAGGGTGCCAGAAAGAAACAGTTGATTTAAAATAGCAGTTCACACATTTCCTGGGCTGTTGGAATGTGTTGTACATTTCATTTGCCTTGCACGGCCTCATCTATAGAATATAGCTATAGAAGAGGAAACACACACATTGGCAAGCAATAATATAGTGCATGTAGTTTCAAGTGGTGAGACTATTCAAGGGAAATGATTCTATTGTGAATAAGAGTGGTCTATAGACAATGCTAATCAGCCAAAATTATCACAGTAACTTGTGTATATATAAACCTTTACACGTTTGTAAAATATCAATTAGAACTGTATGAAATTGATATTCAGCTTTTTTTTTTTTCTTGACTTGCAAAACTGGAATTTCATGTAGTTCAGTCTAACACTTCCACATTTATTATTCCTCTTTGAAAGGCCACCTGCCATGGTCGGAAGCACATTGGATTTAGAGTCATCGGCTTGGGTTCATGTCCCAACAATGTCACCTGTGTGCTGGGTGACCTTTACAAATCCTTCAGAGATTGAACAGTGACATGCGGGAACAAAGAGAAATCTAATTCATAAGATATTTAGCACTGTTTTGACTAATAGTTACTAGATAGCCTTTTCCACAGTCATATGAAGGCAAGCAGTCTTATAATACATACAAAAGGCTAACAAACAATTGACATATGAATAATTATGAATACTGTTTGTGATCACCAATAGGACATTGTCAGGTTGGAAGGGCAGGCACCGTTATCCTCATTGTATAGTTGGAGAAAATGAAACAGAAATTCAGTAAAAGTGGCTTAGATGATTCAGTGACTCAGAAATAGAGTCTGAGTCTCTAGATGCTGTTGCCCTTTTAAGGGTACCATCTGATGACTGTCTCTGTGTTAGGTGGCTAGACATTCTTCTCTGATGGATTATAGAAGAGTTACTGAGACATCTCAGTTAGTCAAAAAGCCCAGTTCTGTAACAATGCAACTTTGCCTTGTAAAGACATCAAGATGTGGGCTACCTGAAAACTGTTCCTTTCAAACACTGGAAGAAATAAAGATGAATGTCAGCAGGATAGATAAATAAGCTGGTTCATCTAGGCAACAGAGTGTTATTCAGCACTAAAAAGAGATGAGCTGTCAATCCATGAAGGCATGGAGGAAACTGAGATGCATATGACTAAGTGAAAGAAGCCAGTCTAAAAATGCTACATACCCTGTGAGTCCAACTGTATTACATTCTGGAAAAGATAAAACCGGAGACAGTAAAAGGATTAATGATGGCCAGGAGCTGGGGTAGGGATGAAAAGGCAGAGCGCAGAAGATTTTTAAGGTGGTGAAACTGCTCTATATGGTACTATAATGGTAGGTACATGTCGTCTGGGGGCTTTCCTCTTGGATCAATGGTAAACAATCTGGCTGCATGTACAGGAGAGGCAGGTTTGACTCCTGGTCCAGGAACATCCTCTGGAGAGGGAAATGACCACCCACTCCAGTATCCTTGCCTGGGAAACCCCTGGACAGGGGAGCCGGCAGGCTGCAGTCCATGGGGTTGCAAAGAGTTGGACATGACTTAGTGACTGAACAGCAGTGGCAACATGTCATTATAAATTTGTTCAAACCCAGAGAATGCTCAGCCTTGAGAGTGAACCCTAAGGTAAACTCTGGGCTTTGGGTGACAATGATGTTTCAGTGTAGGTTCATCAGTTACAACAAGTATGCCACTGTTGTGGGGAATGTTGATAATGAAGGAAGATGTTATGAGTGGGGAGAAGAGAAATATGAGACATACCTGTACCCTTCACTCAATTTTGCTATGAGCCTAAAAGTTCTCTTCATGATAAAATCAATTAAAAATGAAAATGCTATTGAAAGTTTGAGGCTTTTTCCACGTAAGTAAAGCCTTCAACATTGCAGTCACAAGAGCCACCTTGAAGGGTAGTTGCTGTCATTCCTATTCCTCTCTGACTATGAAATAGACTCAAAGAGTCTGGAAGTTACCTTCCTTGAAGGCCCAGGGATGGGAGTGGAACAGCTTAGAGGAAAGCCCATCCATCCTGTTCAAAAGTCTGTGCTTCTACTCCTTAAGACATTATTCATCCTGGACTTCAAAAAGCTCATAATGCTAGATGGTTGACTTGAGCAATCAAAATACATACACACAAAAGAGAATCGTATTCTGCAGTTACAAATAAGGCAGATGAGCAAGATCGACGCTGAACATGGTGAAATTCAGTGTGTAATATTGCATGATAGAGCAATTGTGGAGTTGGATAGAGAATGCCATACAATTTTCTTGTAGGCAGCTTTCAGAAAATGTCTCAGCTTTAATCTAACTATACTTCAAGCCCCCTGAACCTATTTAAATTGTATTTTGACTACTGCTAGGCTATTTTCTAAAAGTATAAAGCCTGTTTATTTTGGGATTTCTATATGACCCCTCCCATGCCTACCTACTTGCAAGTTTCCTTTATATTCTGAGCATAAAATTTCCTTTATAAATTTGTGAAGCTATTCCAATTTGCATGCAATGCTCAAGCATATCATCAGGATTGCTTTAAGGGAATTCCTGTGGATCTCTTTGGAATGAATTCCCACTTTTGTTCACTTTTACTGTTTCTCCATGCCAGGATTGTGAAAGAACACGGTACCTCTCAGGAGGTCTCGATATGCTATTATTGTTGTTTAGTCTCTAAGTAGTGTCTGACTCTTGCAGTCCCAGTGACTGTAGCCTGCCAGGCTCCTCTGTCTATGGGATTTCCCAGGCAAGAATACTGGAGTGGGTTGCCGTTTCCTTCCGCAGGGTGTCTTCATGACCCAGGCATCAAACACACGTCTCCTGCATCTCCTGCATTGCAAGTGGATTCTTTACCACTGAGCCCCCAGGGAAGCCCCTCCATAATGCTACCTCTTCTTTATTTTCAAGTTATGGGTCCTATGTTGAAGATGTCTTGGTCCAGCTCTGGCATGGATAGAGGATGTTAGACCTTGCATGAAATAAACGCAAGTTACTCTGAAACTCTCAATACCTGGGGCAACTAGGACTCTCTGGACCCAAGAGTAGAACCTTGCCTAGTTTCCCATTCTTGTTAATGGGAAGATGTTCCCAAGGCCTTTAGACATTTTCCCTTAGTGAGAATTCATTCAAGGAGAGGTCTGCCTGCTGACTTGAGGCTGCCTCTGGCCATGTTCATTAGCTATGGGAATTTTCTTTCTACCGTTGATGACGAATGTGAAAGTACTTAATATTGTGCATCCGGCATCTGACTGCCTCATGCTGAATCCAGATTCCTCCACATGTTGGCTAAACAGCCACAGGCTACTTTCTGCACACCTGTGTCTCCATCTGTAACTTGGAGATACTAGCCTACCTACTTGATAGGAATTTCTGAAACTAAATGAATTCAGAGATGAAAAATGCTTACAACATTGAGCCTATTTGTCCAACCTAGTTGACTAACTGTTCACAATTGAACACTTATTCTGTAGCTGCATCAACCCCTAAATAGTCATGCATTCAGCCTCAGCTCAGGGTGTCCTCTTAGCTTGTAATTCCCTCCTCCACCTCCACCTATTGAAGGCTTACTCATATTTCGAGAGTCAACTCAACTACCACTTCTGCCTTGAAGTACTTCCTTTTCTGTGCACCTCAAGCTCTTTTACTATAATGGCACTTATACTCTAATGTATTGTATAGTGGCACTTATGTATACCTAAGTAGGCATATAAATGTATATAATTCCACCTGTATGTGTCTAAGTAAGTATGTATGGGTGTGTGTGTCTGTGTGTGTGTGTTATGACTGTGTGTTTGTGTAGGTGTGTGTATTGATTCATATACTAATTTATTTAGCAGTCATTCATTACATGCCTATCAAGCGCAGTTCATCCTGTTAAACAGGGAATACAAGATACATAGCCCCTGACCTCAAGAATCAAGCAGTATACAAGGAAGACTTTTTTTTCTAAAGAGGCAATATATGCTCTGATAAATGTTGAAATAATTTGGATGAGATACAAGGAGCTTCTATTATTGTATATACACACATATAAATGTGTATATTTATAGAGACATATATATTTGCAAATATGCAACTGAAATTTGAGGAAAAGCCATCTTTCTAAGATCATTTTCAGAAATAAATTTTATTTCAGAACCAGTCACAGAAGTAGGCTTTAAATAATGTATCAGGGAGTCATTTTTACATATTCTAACAGAACCAAGCACTGTGCCCCAAGGTTTTCACCCCTGAGTACTACATGCTTCACAATTTAAATTTGCTGGCTTTCTCATTCTGATGGCATCTCCAGCTTTCTGGCTCCCTCCTAAACTTTTCAGACTCCTTAGATATGCTCTGTTGACTGAAAATATTCTCTATAACCATTACCATGGTGTTTCTTCAGCGGAATCTTTTCATTCTTTTGCATTTGGTAGATAATCACTTCATGTCCCCAGTGTGTCCTAGAATACAACTTGTCAAATGTAATTTTAGAAGACCTGATCTATCCAAGTTTAACAAAACAGAATGGCATTGTTACAATGTATTTATGCATAGATGATTAAACGTATACTTTTTGAGTAAGCTCTGTAATAGACTGATTTTACCGATGCTGCATTATTTGACACTTACCATCTCCTTTGCCTTCAGTAGGTCTTGGCAGGAAAGTTGAGTTTGTTTAAGGTTTCATAACTTCTTTTTCATGAAAGATCATCACCTTTGATTCTCTGCTTTAAAATGGTATATCTACATTACCCAGATGATTTAGTATGGAAACTGGACAAAGAACTGAAAACCATTCACTAAAGAGCTTACTCTTTAAAAAGTATGCAAACCTCATAGTTGTAAGAGGTTATTTCTAGCCTGACTCTTTATATTAAAAAAAAAAAAGCCAACAATTATTTTAGTGCAAACTGAATCTTTTATGTTTTTTGTAGCCATGTCTAAATGATTGACATTAATTGATATAAATAGCATGCATGATATGATTATATTCTATAAAATTACTTTGTTCTTTCTCTTTCTATTTATCATCTGTTCTGATTGTAAATATGAGTGGAGAGATTTATTTTTGTCAAATGACAATAGAAACTATTTTTTGGTATTAGCATATGGGTAGTTATTTTAGATATCTACTTGACCCTCTATTCTGATAGTTCTTTTATATATATCAAATGTTATTTTTGTTTGTTTATTCTAACAGAATTTAGTCTGTTGTAGATCCATTTGGAGTCTGTACTTAATTTGCCTCAAAGGAAATAAAAAATGCTCCTGTATAACTTACTAATGTAGACTAGAGGCATAGCTTTAACACTTGTAGCATCTGGTTTTGATGCAATCCTGCAGAATGTATTTGCGAGTTTCAGTGTATTTTCTCTTCAGAACATCACTCTGTTACATTACATTCATATAAAATGTGCTGGATATTTATGTACAGACATGCATAGTGTTTGGGAGGAAGATGCTCCTCAAATAGAATGATTTGTCTTTACACACACATGTATATCTGTGCTTAAAAATAGCCATTTGTGTTTATCACATACCTTTCATCTGTTAGATACTTGAAGATACAATTTCCTCCTTTTTCAATCCTTTCACCTGACTGGAAATGGATTTGAAATGAGACTTTAATAGGACTTTTCTTTTCCTTGACTCAAAGCATTCCCTTTCTTTTAGCCATTTTTATTCCCCATTCCATTGACTTGCTGGTCAGTGAGCGCAGAATTCTCTTTACCTTCCTGTCTCTCAAATGGCCAGAGCAGGTGGGTCAGCCAGTCTCTGTCTTCCAAGTCCAGCAGAATTCTCCTTCCATTATCTTTAGTGGGAGAACAGAGCAATGAATGAACTGCACAGGTAGCTGTGAAAAACAAGAACAGACTTATTCCCCCGGCATTTCCAATGAAATCACAAGTCTCCCACAAGGTGGAGGCTAATTTGCATGTTGTGGCCACAGGAACCTGCATGACTTACAGGCCTTTGGGGAATTCTGTCTTCGTTTTTATTAACTTTAATTATAGGAGCACTATAAAATTTTCTCATTCTGTGTTGCGTGAAAAATGCAGAAGTTAATTGTTCCTGACATTTAATTGGTTTATGCTTCTCTCTAACAAAATCTTGGGCTGCAAGAGACGGGAAACTAGTTGGCATGTTTCTGTGATTGCTGAGGATTATATACTAAGAAATTAGTCTTTTTTGTTAGTTCTAAGCAAATGCAGTTAGTTCTAAGCAAATGACAAATGCAGAGAGAAATAAAATCTGTGCATCTACATCCTACATATGCTAAAATACTGACAAGGGCTTCCCCAAATGCTTTGTCTGACTTTGCCAGGATTGCTGTGGTTTTCCCATCATCATTGTCCAAGTTTAAAAATGACATATTTTTATACATTTGAGGATGTGTCTGGTTGTTTACAGCCCTGTAACAAGCCATCTGGACCCTTCATAACCTCTTCATACATTTTTTCAAATATATGAAAAAAAAATCTGGCATAAAGAAGCGTAAGGTGCTTGGCCGTTCCCAATTATAATATGTGATGGCTTGAGGAAGTTGGATTTCAGCGTGGTGCACTGCCTTTGATTTTAGGAGTGGTGAGATAATCTGGAAAGCATCCATCTACTGTGAGGTGTTCTGGGCTTCAAGGGAGAAGATGATCAGCAAACTGATGCTAATTTACATTTGACACACAAGTATGGAGCATGTACCATATGCAGGACAAAGTGCCAAACAGGGGGTGTGCCAGGGTGAAGGTGGCAGTCTCCTGGCCATCACAGAGTTTGTGATCTAGACGGAGGGATGTCCTTGGAAATGGTAACTCAGCGCAAGGCACACTGGTGAGTGCATGAACTTGAGGGAAGACAGGGACAGAGGACTGAGAACTTCCAGAGAGAAGCGTTCAGGGACCTTGTATCCTCTGGCCACCTTGGGAGACAGAATTGCACCAGCAGAATGGGGTCAGCTCTCAGAAGTGGAGAACCTGGCATGAAAACAAACATCTTTGTCTGCATCTTCTATCCTTAGCTCTTCCCTTCCAGATTTTACAGGACCCCAGGAAACTGATGAAGGAAATTGTTGAGGCAGTTTGGGTACTGGTTGGAAGAGAATTTCCAGACCCCAGAGCATTTTGGAAGGGAGTGAGTTTATTAGGAACAAAGAGCAGAGATACTGTGGGCACTGCGGGTGCAGTGGGCTGACCTCCTGAGAGTCGACAGTTTTTACGGGTTAGTAGCCCAAGACAAAGAACATTCCTGCTGGAAGGTTGGCATTAGGTGATTGGTTAGGGCATGATGGAGTGACTACTGAAGTTGGCATCTTTGCCTAATTTGGAGTCAGGAAGCCTGTGAGTGATGATGGGTAGTAGTGGGGAGTTGGCAGTGTTACAAAGGAAGTCAGTCAGCTATGGAGGTGACCTTAATTCTGGGCTCTGCTTCTGTGGCCTTGGGGCAGGACTCAATGGAAATTATGAACCAACCCAAAAGGTTAGATGCTGTTCTTTTGTCCACTTGTCCCAGGTTGTTTAAAAACAAACAAATGGTCAGCAGCTGAGCACACTTGTCCAAGTCTATTTCATTTATTTTATTTATTAAGTACTCCTCGAATTAGCAATCATAACCCTGCAAAGTGAAGGAAGAAGAGAAAAACCCTAAATCTGTTACTTAGAAAAAACCCTAAATTCGTCTGCCATTCGTTACTTAGAAAGCACGGAAAGGCCCGTTCTCCTCAGAAAGTAGTTTTTCTCCATTTGTACCTTGTGGGAATCATTAGATCTCATAAGTAAAACAAATAATACATCCTGGAATGCAGTGCTTCAGGCAGAGATGGTAGAGATGATTACACCAGTCCAAGTCCTGTCTCTGGGGCCGGAGCAGGCTGGCTGGCCCCTCACTTGACTTAGAAAGAGCAAAGGTTTGGCTGGCTGAGTAGAACAAGGAGAAACATGGACAGTTATCCAGGAGGCCATTTCCAAATGGAGTGATGATGCCTGAAACAGGAGGCAGGTCCTGGTTTTGGTCCGGTTAGTGAGGACAGGAGGCTGAGCCAAAGCATCAGGAGGAGATGTCTAGAGATGTCAGCTAGATCAGGCATCATGGTCTAGAGGTGGGAGTCACGAGGAACAGCACAGAGCAAGGCCCAGAACTGGCACGTGACCGAGGAAACCAGGTCCCCAGAGGCCAGGCGGAGCCCTGGGACATTACTCTGCAGTCCTCCAGGCTGTGCTTGTCACGGGGTGTGGGCTTTTTACAGATAACAGCACCAGGCAGGCAACAGCATCCTTAGTCTTAAACAGTTTAGGATCTAGATGAACATTTCTTAGAATATGGTCCATGGTGCCACTGCATTAGAATACCAAGCTGCTTGTTAAGAGTGCCTATCTCCAGGTCTGACCATCTACCTTGAAATGTTGGACCACCTTCCTGGATGAATCTTAAGGATTCCCCAAGTTTGAATCTCTCATTTATAGATCATCTGATGAATGCATGATAATCAGTGACCCAGATAGGGTCAGAGCTGGGACATAAGAAATGATTGGATCAGAAAGTGCTTCAGTAGGAATTCAAGAGAAACCAGGAAGAATTTGAGCTGAAGAGATCAGAGCACAGTTTGAAAGATGTGAAGGATTTTAGTCAGGGAAGAAGTAAGAACATTCTTGATGGGAGAAAAGGCCTAAATGAAGATGCTTAGGGAAAGTACCCATGGCTTAATGGAGAATGCCATGAACTTTGAAGTTGTAATCTCACTCTAGCAATTTGTATGCCCTTTGACAACCATCTGAATCCCCATTTGCTCATTTGGAAAATGGGGCTGATAAGAGCTATTTCCAAGGTTGTCATAAGGATTAAATGTAACTTGAAAACCATTTAGCTCTTAGTACTCAATATTTGTAATTTCCCCCATACCCAGGGCTAATATTCAGTGAATCTATGTTTCACCATGGCATAGTTTTACTTGCCTGCATTTGAAAAGCAAAGTATCAGTGATTCCCTAAAGGTAAGGCTCAGCATGCCAAGACAAAGTGGATACAAATTAGGCTTGAAGAAGATTGGGGCAAGGAGGGAGGGGGTTGAAATCTCGTATGAGCAGAATAAGGATGACATGCTTAAAGACTCTGATTAAGATCAGTTCATAGTCAGTGCTGCAGACTTGCAAGCCCAGAGCTCAGGACCCTGATGTTGCCACACTTAACAAGTTGTGTTTTCATCATTTTGATTAGTGACTCTCTACAGTCCAAGGGAGAGGCCTCTGATGTTAGTGCTATGATGTGATCTAAGAGGGAAAAAAACATAATAGTTATTCAAACAGTGCTGTTTGTGTATTTTAAATTCCATGCTCTTGTAGGCTACCCCAGTTTTCTTTTTTTTTTTTTTTTTTTTCAGTTTAAATGCTGATGCAGATCCCCTATTAGAGAGGAAGGGAGAAAGCAGGCATTCCCTTCAGGAACAGTGTAGTAGAGTATTCTAAGTGCCTGGATGTACAAAGTGGGAAAAGGGGCTGACGACGCATGGTTGTCCTGTTGGGGATGCACATGGAGGCGAAGGGGAGTGTGGGAGGCGTGGGGCGGTTTTCCTTCCTGTTCATAACAAGCCCTGAAGAGTGACTCTTGCATGCCTTTTCCTTTGGAGGTTCCCTCCCTACAAGTGAGAACAGGGGAGGTTCGCAGAGTCCCAGGGCCCTCGGCCCCAACTACCAGCCACAAGGCTGCTGCCTCCAGCTCAGCCTTGTACGACTTTTGTGTTTTGTCTTGAGGGCTGGTGTCTTTTTTTTGGCAGAGAGCATGGCATCCACTGAGTGTCTCTGGAACAACCTTGACAGAGGGAAGGGAATCAGTGGGTCTTGGCAGTTGGGGCTTTATTGAATTTGCCTTGAAGAGTTACCGAGTAGTTCTGGCAGAAGAAGCATTCTTGATGAATCCCCCGGATTGATGATCACATGTGTTTGCCAAGAACAGGAGAGGGAGATCAACAGAGTGATCAGGTTTTCTGTTTAACCTTGCGGTGCTCCTTTCTTCGACTCTAACCTGCCCCATGTTCTCCCCCTGCCAACTTCTTGTCTTGACCTCACACTAACCCCCATTGTCCAGGGACCCAAGGGTGTCCCATGAGACCCTGCCATCCATAGTAGGGCCAAGTGTTCAAGACCATTCTGAAATACCTTCTCCCCCACAAATCTTAACAAATTTGTCTCATCACAACTTTTTTTTTTAATTACAAAAAACTTTGGAAAACAGCAAAATAGAAAAACCTTCATCAACATATTTATGACACTCTTATTTCCATTTTCATTTTTCTTTGCAAGATGAAACGGAAGTAAGAAATAAACAAAAATAAGAAAGACTGAATGAATGAATGTATAGACTGACCCAAATGACAAACACATATTTGCTATCATCTCCTTGAGGTCTAACTAAGTGATGGATTGGCTAATCTGAGAAAAAAAAAAAAATCACAGCATGATGGCTGACAATATCTTAATGTATTTCTCTAAAAGATGAAGAAATGATGCAGAGTCTTGTGATAATGTCCTATTATGTAGCGATAGTCTGCCTGTTGTTGGAACTTCTCTCCTTGATAATGCATCAGAGCTGTCTCCTCGGTGGTGTTGGTTTCAATGTCCAGAACATGACCCAGAGTGGCGACCGTCCCCTTTGCTCTCTGACCTCCTCTTCACACTTCATCTGGAAGATGGTGCTTGGGAAGGCTGTGAATAGTCCTGCAGGAGTGATAGAGGTCCAGCCTGAAATGAGGGTTCTGGTCAGAGTCTCGCATAGGATGGCACAGAGGTTCTCAGCAGAGGCATAATCCAGACAAGTGCTGTGTGCAAATGGAGGAGAACAGCTGGGGCCTGGGTAGAAGAGAGAGAGGCGGAGGGCTGAGTTAATGCCTAGAGCAGTGTGGATATCCCGCAGGGTGAAATAAGTGAGGAGGACCCAGGAATCCAGGGCAGTGAGCGGGTACAGGAGACACGAGCTTGAGGACAGTCAGTCTGCAGCCAGTTCCAGACCAGAGTGCTTTCTAGTTGTCTCCTTAGCCCCTGTCAGGGGTGCTTGCCCAGGTGGTAACAGGTCCTTACATTTGTGGGTTAGGTAGGACAGAGGTGAGCTTCCTACTGACATTAATTTCTTAACAAACGGAGTCAGAAAAGTAAAAGTTTATCTTGATTCTATAACTCCCTTCTTTTGGTCACCTGATTCATTCCTTCACTTATTCCATTAGGAAATATATATGTGATATGTACCACATGCCAACTCTGTATGAGATCCTATGCAGAAAGTGGAGGTTGGGGGGATAAATGATACAGTCCTGCCTATAAGTGGTTAACAGTCCTTCATGATAAAAGGTAAAAACATGCCCAGATAACCTTTACAGGGCATCAAGGCTGTGTGCACAGCCTTATGCTGAAACTCAATGCTGGGTGAGCCCATCCAATGAAGAGATGTCTTCAGACATCTGGGGACTTCTCATAGGGTGATGGGGCTAAAGCCTGGACTCTGACAGAGCGGAAGGAATACTGGTAGATCTGAGCCGTGAGTCACAGAGCATTTGGACATGTTCTATGCCTTGTATGTATGCCTGGCTCCTCCTGCCTTGTATAGAAAGTACATCCATCCAGACCTTTAAACACCCAGTGTATGAACACAGAGATAAAATGGCTCAGATTAAGTTTACAGGACTCTTTCTGTTTCATATTTTTGAAATAGGAACTAAGAAAAAAAAAAAGAAATCCATTTCGTCTGTGGACAGAGGAAATGAGAAAAGAAATTCTAGATTGAAAAAAAATGACAATTAGTTTCTGTTCATACATATGTCCCATGGATTGCTTTCAAATCAAACCGCTGAAACCTGTCTTCAGCTGTTGTAGTTTATAGCACTGATGAGCAAGAGATGCTTTTAAAGGGGAAACAAAAATAATGCACAGCAGGAAGTTAAAGAGAAATGTATTTTGGGACTGAAACACGTTTCTTGAGCATACTTAAATTGAGACTTTCTTTTTTAACCTATAAAAATAAGATAACTTTATGAAGACAGTAATGCATTGTGAGTTAAAAATAACCCTCTGGTACTGCTGTGAATGGCGAGAATTTTCTTCTTGTCTTAGAGGACCCTTTTTCCTTCAAGACTTGTTTCTTGCCCTTACTTTCTGTAGGGTTCAGGATGTGAGAGTTCAGTAGGTTCTTGTTCTGAGCCCCTTTATGTATATGTTGATGAACTTCCATTGTTGTTTGGTCACTCAGTCATATCTGACTCTCTGCAACCCCAGGGACTGCAGCACACCAGGCCTCCCTGTCCCTCACCATCTTCCAGATGCTCAAACTCATGTCCATCGAGTCGGTGATGCCATCTAACCATCTCATCCTCTGCCGTCCCCTTCTCTTCCTGCCTTCAATCGTGCCCAGCATCAGGATCTTTTCCACTGAGTCAGCTCTTTGCATCATGTGGCCAAGATATTGGAGCTTCAGCTTCAGCATGTGTACTTCCAGTGAATATTCAGGGTTGATTTCCTTTGGGATGGACTAGTTTGATCTCCTTGCAGTTTAATAAATATTTGTGGCCTACACACATACAGTGTAGTGATTACAGTTCACTGTCTCCATCACCACGTAGTTTCCTTTTCCCCCAATATCAACCATTGCCCTGGGTGTTGGGCTAAAGCGCTCACATTTATTACCTTAGTGGAGCTCTTTTCTTACATGGTTTAATACTCACACAGAAGCACTCAGTTCCGTTTCTCAGATTCACTTGAGAGATCTGGGACTAAGATTTGAGCTTAAAGTGTGGTTTTTAAGCAGCTTTCACAGAGCAGCTTGTGTCATCCTGACCATAGCATTTACATTCCACGGTGTTGGTAAGAAGCCACGTTCTCCAGCCCATCATGCAAACCTCACGCTTTTCCCATGACAGGAGAACAGAGAAGAGAGAACCCAGCTTCCTTCTCAAGCTTGCAGTAGTGCCAGGATTTTTTTTTTCCCACTTATTTCAACTTGACAGATTGAGTGAAAGCTGCATCTCAATTGAGGTCTTTGACAATCTTCCTTTCCCCACTTGTAAACTTAGACACAGGTCATGGCTGAAGGACCAGTAGGTGCAGAGAGCATATTTAGACTGAAGTGCAGACTGATGAGCAGCAAAAGGATCAGTTTTTCTGACCAAGAAGGAGTCTGTTTTCCAGGAAATAAATCCCCAAAGGAGAGTGAATAGCTTTCCAAATAAATCAATAACCACACCAGCAACCAACAACAAAAAATCCACAAGGCAAATATCTGTTTAATAAACTTGATAATGTCTAACATCCACTGATAATTCTGAAAAGGAAATCTTTGATGATCTGTTTTATTTAGTCTCTTTAGAAGGTCTGTGTTACCAACATGTGAATAGATGGAGATCTGTAAGTAGCTTGGTTCTTGTGCTATTTTATAGTTTTAAATGACTTTTGGAATATAGAATTACTTATCTGCTTTTAGAGAAACTGAATTTGTAGATGAAGAACTAGCCCTGACCATAGCAACAAAAGGGGCCATTGATATTAATTGAGGTTTATTGAGCACTTACTATATGCCAGGTACCATTTTCAATTCTTGACATGAGTTATCTCACATAATCTTGACAGAAATCATATGATGTAGATGCTATTTTTACTCACATTCTAATGATTAGGGAAACTGGGTTCAGAAATGACAAAAATAATATGTTGAAGATCATATAGTAAGTTAATAATGCAGTTGGTGCTATTATCCAGATCTAAGTTCTTACCCTTTCGCTAAGTACTTACAACTGCAAGAGCAATTAGAGTTGATCTAAAAAATTCACCTCCTCATTCTAATTAAGAGGCAATTAAAGCCAAAAGAGCTGCAGTGATTTGTCCAAGGTCACATGGCTACCTAGTGAGAGATGCAGGATGAGAACTTAGACTGGCTTGTGCCTCTTAAGGTCAATATATCCCTTTCTTGTATACTGTGTTCAGGGTTATTTCTCCCTATTTACTTTTTGTTCATTTTTGAGGACATTAATTTTTCAGAGAAAGAAAGAAAGGGAGGGAAAAGCGAAGACAGCAAGAGGGGGTGGAAGGAGAGAGGAAGGAAAGGAAAGGGCGAGGAAGAAAGGAAGGAAGAAGCAGAGGAAGGGAGAGGGGGAGGGAGGCAGAGAGGGACGGGGACGGGAGGGGAGGGAGAGAAGTTAGGAGGGAGGGAGAAAGAAAGGCAAAGTCCAGATTCAATCAATTATGAAAGTGAAATGTTGGCTTTACCTGGTGGAGGGCCTGAGTCTGAGTCCTCAGCAGAGCTTCACGGGGAGCCAGAGGATGTGTGGCTGCAAATTTTGAAGAGAAATACACTTTGGTTTGGTTCTGAGATCCCCTGCCCTGGGCCTGGTTCCTCTTGTGAGGAACAGTGTTTACGCTTACTCACTAGTTCTCATAGCCAGCTGCTTATATTGCAACACGATCACTCCGTTTTTCTTCATCCTTTCATAGCTCAGTGCCATTTATTCTTCTTAGAAATTAGACAGCATTTTTTTTTTTCACATTTCCTGTAGCACTCAAAGTATTATCTCACACAAAGTAGCATTATTCCCATCTGATATTGAACCCGGAGGCCAAGGCTCCACCAAACCAGCTCTGGTTCATCCGAGTCATGTCTCAAGGACCCAGTTGTCTGGGCTACTTTGCACACGTCTCCGTTCCCCTTGGCCAGGCATTTTGAATACCAACGTCCTTTATCATTCTTTTTTAAAAATCTACTTGCATTTTTCTTTCATCCTTTCTCCCCACATCCTCTTCCTCTTTGTTCTACATCCACCAAAATGGCTTCACTGCATATTTATCAGCTAATTTCTTTCTCTGCGAATATCCGTTGGTGTCCTGCTTCATGGCTGCATGGTGAGCAGAATTGAGTTTAATTCAACTACTTTCTACAGACCTATGCTTTGACTGTTTTATGTGATGATTTCAGAGAAAGTGTCAGTAGTTAGTGCAGGAAAAGCTGAAAAAATAATTTCTGTTTTCGCACCATAGTAAGGTTAGCTGAAAATATAACAAAGGTACTTATCATTGTTACCCAGTCATTAAGCCATGTCTGACTCTTTGTGACCCCATGGACTGAAGCACGCCAGGCTTCCTTATCTTTTAGTATTTCCCAGAGTTTGCTCAGACTCATGTCCACTGATTTAATATACCATCCAACCATCTCATTCTCTGTTGCCCCCTTCTCCTCCTGCCTTCAATCTTTCTCTGCATCAGAGTCTTTTCCAGTGAGTTGGCTCTTTGCATCAGATGTCCAAAAGTATTGGAGCTGCAGTTTTTGCATCAGTCCTTCCAATGAATATTCAGGATTAGTTTCCTTAGGATTTACTGGTTTGATCTCCTTACAGTCTACGGGACTCTCAAGAGTCTTCTCCAACCCTACAGTTTGGAAGCATCACTTCGGTGCTCAGCGTTCTTTATGATCCAGCTCTCACATCTGTATGTGACTACTGGGAAAACCATAGTTTTGACCATATGGACCTTTGTTGGAAAAGTGAAAATACAACAGAGGTGTTTATCATAATTTGGAGGAAAATTCAACTTTACAATATACATAGAAAGAATGGACTCAGGAAGAATCAACAGGAGATGCCCTTGACTCAGAGAAGATATGTGTTTTAATATGGAGGATTGAAGCCCAACAACAGTAAACTGCACACCTGTTTTTGAGAGTTTAATGGATGATTTAATCAAATGTGCTTTTAATTGAGCTGTTTCCCGAGGTAAATTATTATTGTCATCATTAGCATTATTGTTATCAAACTATGGCAGAGTATAAACTTGGTACTAGCCTTTTTGTGGGAGACAGAGAAATCTGTGATAATTAATTATAATTTTAAAAAATCTTTATTTCACTGAAATAAAGCACCAGACAAACAAACTAACAAAGGGCTCTTGCTCTTCAATTAGCAGGTATGTTATTAATCCAACTACGTTTTCTTTAACCCCTGGAAAAAATTTGGGCATGCAAAGCATGTCATTCAACAATGGGGATGTAATGCAGTGGTTAGTAAAGCTACACATATTAGCATAGTAGAAGCAATAGATAACCTTTGAAATACTCTGCAGAATTTTCATGATTTAGAATGGCAAATTCTGCAAATAGATGCATACTTTTGTCCAGTTTCTTCCTGCCATTATTACCAACTCCTATTGTCTTTTTGGTCCTCTCATTCTGTTATCTAAACATTGCCATGCCTTTTCACAATTTTTATACAACATGTATAAACATTATAGGACACAATGAGTGACTGATTCTTACTTGTGCCCCATCAATAAAAGGCTCATTTGTTGAATGCCTGATAAGCACTTGGCATTGTGCTCAGAGTTTTATACACACTAGTTCATTTAATCTAGTCATCAACTCCTGTGGAAGGTGTTAGTATCTCTATTTTTCAGTGGAGAAACTGAGAATCAGACAGGTTAAATAAAGCCTCACAAACACCCAGCTGATAATTGACAACACTGGGATTCACACCAGAGTATTTGTGAATTTGAAGCTGGTCTTCTCTTTACCAGTTTACATGACCCTTTGAAGTTTTTAAGACACATTTGCTGCTTTTCAGGATGCTAAATTGCTCTAAAAGTTTGATATTCGAGTTTTCATAACCTATGAATGAGTTTTCACCATCAGAGGTTTTTTTTTTTACTTTATTTTGTTTAGCTATGTGAACACTTTTCACATGATCAAATGAATTTACCACTGGTCTCTTTGACTATATTATTTATGTGTCTGAAATCCACGTTATCAACCTAAGGCTCCTCTGATGTGTTTTGATCAGCTAAGTCTAATCTAAATCACAAAATAGCCATGTTTTTAAATCTTTAATTCGGTAATACTGTCATTCCAGCAGGATAACACACATCCAGACAGAGCCCCATTCTGACAAATTTTGATTTAATTCTATCCAGCTCATTGCTGCATTTATTACCAGTCGCTGCTGTAGATATGCTACAACATATATTACTTTGGGGAATCCAGAAGTAATTAAAACCTGGTTCCTGCTCTTTAGAAGCGTATGGAGTAGAAGCAAAAGTAGACAGTGCTCATCCAAATCAAGAAAGGAATAGGGTACATAGGCTAGAAAGAAGGAATGGCTTTTGAGCTTGGCATGGGAGGATTTATTGAACATGAAAGGGGTATAAGGTATTCAAGAATGTTTATACTGAAGGAAAGAGAGCGGTCTGTTCAGAGCCTAAAGGAGATCATTGTGGAGCATAAAGTGTTTATAAACTATACGGGAGCAAGAGTTATACATGAAAAGGTCCGAACTGAGACCAACCTGAGCCTTGAGAGCTTTTTGAGCCACCAAGAGAAGCCAGATCTTAGGGAAGTTTGAAGCATGTAAGTAATGGGAACCCATCTTTTAGAAACATAATGCTGACATCTCAGTGAAAGGAAAGTGAAAACGGAGAGAAACTGATGATGGGAGATTATTCAGGGAGTTTCCGCCATGGTCCCTGTGGGTGAGGATGTATTTCTGGACTAAAGTGACAGTGATGAGGGAGATAAAAATGTATGGATGAGCATTTTATAAAAAACGTAGATAAAGCAAGGGTCTACTGTATAGCACAGGGAACTATATTCAACATCATATGACAAACCACAATGGAAAAACAAATGAAAAGAATATATTATATTGTGTGTGTGTGTGTGTGTGTGTATGTATATATATATATATATATATATATATCTGAATCACTTTGCTGTTATAGCAGAAACTAACAAAATATTGTAAATCAACTATAGTTCAATAGAATAGTTGCCATGCCTTAAAAAGTCTATTTATACATTTGAAACATACTAATATTTTTTTTAAAAAGTAGAGTGAAAAATATCTTGGCCAGTTTGATGTGAGGTGTGGGGAGAAGGAAGAATCCATTGTGACTCCAGGGTTGTTGTCTAAGGCAGCCAAGTAACTGGTGATTCTGTTTGCTGAGAAAGAGAAAGCTTTGGACCGACAGTGAGCCTGGTAGATGATGAATGTGGTTGGAAGCCTTGGGATGGAGGTAGGACTCTGTGGAGGATGACAGTAAAACTCTTCATTAATTCTCATCTCTAATGCATAATGCAAACGGCAAAGGGGAATTGTGCAAAACCTCTGTGAAATAAGCCAGTCTATAGAGCTTCCCAGTTACAAGATTTCCAATAGGGAGTTTTCAGTTAGAAACACAATTGTTCAAGAAGAAATAAAACAATGCTGAAAGAATTCATGCAGTGAATTTAGTGATGGGGAAAACAGTCAAATAATACATCTTTTAACTAAGACAGTTGCAGGTTGCAGCTGATAGCATAACTGTTTTCATTGGACTCTTTAGAACACCTTCTGCAAGAGATGCTGGTTTGATCCCTGGGTTGGGAAGATCCCCTAGAGTAGGAAATGGCAACCCACTACAGTATTCCTGCCTGAAAAATTCCGTGGATGGGGGGCCTGGCGGGCAGCAGTCCATGGGGTCACAAGGAGTCAGGCACAACTGAATGACAGAGCACACACACGCACACACAATTTCTTAGGTGCCTTCTACTGTCCAACTCATGAGATGGTTGGATGGCATCACCAACTCAATGGACATGAGCTTGAGCAAGCTCCAGGAGTTGGTGATGGACAGGGATGCCTGGTGTGCTGCAGTCCATGGGTTCGCAAATAGTCAGACATGATTGAGTGACTGAACTGAACTGAATTGTCCAACCCTTTAAAGCTTACAGTTTCTTTATTCATATGTCTTGATCAGAATAAGTGGTTTAGGTTCATCCCACAAAAATGGTGGGAGTCAGCCCATCACTTATGGATACGTACTGAATGAAGTTCATCTTAGGAAGATACTTTGATCTACCAGCATCAGAGAACTTGTTAGAAATGCTAATTCTAGGACCCCAATCCAAACCTACTGAATCAGAAATCTGATGCAGTTATGCTGGGAAATGAAATCTGAAATCAGAAATGCTGGCGGTGGGATCCAGGCAACCTGGATTCTTAGAAGTCCTCCAGAGGATTTTAATGCCTGTTATAGTTTGTGTATCACTGTTCTGGACTCAAAGGCAAAAATTGATGAAAAGAAATCTGTGAAGAGAAACCAAAAAAGAGAGGGGGAGAGAACTTCCTGGGCATGAACATTTTCTGGGGTCTCCAACAGGTAAATCTCTCTCTTTCAGTTTTCCACTGAACAGATATTTGTTGAGAATCCAATTAGTGCCACTGGGGACTGAACAAAGTGTAGCATATTCACCAGGGGAAAAAACCCTGTGTTTTATTCTGTGTGTCTAAATTTAAAAATATATGTGTGTGTGTGTGTGTGTATATATATATATATAGTTCATTTCACAGCTGAATCAGTATTCAGCTGTGTTGTGGTTTCAGAAAATTAGAGGGGCTTGATTGATGATGGCTCAAAGGTTAGTTGAAATCCTTGCTGTGCCCTCCTCCAGGGAGTGGGCTGAGAGGGAGTGACTTTCTCATCCTGACCACGAATCCTGAATTTCTGAGCCACAGCAGTCTTCATGAGACACTGCCTTTCTTCACTGCACTGAATGACCACCCATGAAATATCTCACCAGTGAGGTCCATGTGACAGAAGTATCAAGCCCCATTTATTTCATCCTCACTGCCCGATTCCGCTGAACGAGAGATAGCTTTCTGTCCCTCTATCCATCTCACTTCATGGTCCCTTGGAACTCAGCTGGAGAAATCATCCCTCAGACTCTTGACATCCTTGAAACCCAGGTGCATTTCAGTCAAGCGCCGAAAATGTCAGAACTGCCTCTGCGATTCCTTTCTCCTATTTTATCTCGAGCACAGCCCTTGTTGCACTGTTTACCCCTTTGATCTTCTCTCCTGACAGCATTTTTTTTTTTTTTTTTTTTTGGTTCTGTCCAAGCTTTGAAAACATGGCCACTCCTTTTCGTTGTCGCTCGTCGCCAGCTGCCTGGGCCGCATTGGCCACTGCTTATCTCCAAGGTGTTCTGTGTGTCTAGGTGTTTTCTTAACAATGCATCATGCTCACAATCAAGGGCAGACAGGCTCAGGGCTGGCTACCTAAGCTGGAGGTTTAGCCTGCTGACTTGGGTCTCCTTTGATGTATGAGGACGTCTGTGGCTCAGCGGCAGATTTTGAGCATCTCTGATGTGCTCGCCTTATTCTGATTCGATGGGCAGCATGTGCCTTTTATACTCAAGAGGAACCAAATGAAGAAACATCCCTCTTGCTTCTCACATCTAATTTTTGCCTAAGTGCCCTCTGATGCTATTAGTGTAAAGGAGTGGTTCTTTTGACAATGGATAATATAATTTCACTAAAGGAAAACAAATAATATCACTCAGGATGAATGTAGTCATTCATGAGGTCTTAGCCAGCTTTTTATCTCTCCCCTTTGCCTCGTGTTATATTTGCATAAATGGTTCTTTAATGTGAGGAGAATTGGCTTAAGATAAAAACAAGTCAGATTCTGAAAGAGGCTTAATGCTCAATAATCACTTACGGATGTTATGATTACATACCCTATTAATCTGTTTTTTAAAGCTACATAGTCAAAACCAAGTACTATGAGTGGATTTGTTTCAAAGCCTGCAGGAGACAGGAGTGCTGTGTGAAGTCACCTGTGGGTTGCACCAGCCCAGAAGTCTGCCGACCTGGAGAGGCCGGAGGGAAGTCGACAAAGGGCACTTCAGATGCCCTGACTGTCTGTCTTCCAGTTCCCTCTGCTCTGTAATATCTGGCCACTAGTAGCACTTTAGTCCTGTCACTTGGCAAATAAATAAAAACTCAAAAGGATTTGAAGTGAATCACAAAGGTCTATCTGTATGAATTTGTTTCCTCACCTTTCATGGTGAGGCAGTTGATTGAACCTCTTCTTGGTTAATGAGGTTTATGAATATGACGGTTTTATTCTTTTTTAATAATCTCAAATTTATTTAACCAGATATTTGAAAGATGTATATCTACAGACATTTATAGAAAATCTATTTAAGTTACTTTGTGTTCTGTAATACTTTTTTTTTTTTTTTTTGCTGCCCTGGGTCTTAATTGCTGTGTGGGCTTTCTCTAGGTGCAGCCGCTGCTGCTGCTAAGTCACTTCAGTCGTGTCCGACTCTGTGCGACCCCATAGACGGCAGCCCACCAGGCTCCACCGTCCCTGGGATTCTCCAGGCAAGAACACTGGAGTGGGGTGCCATTTCCTTCTCCAGTGCGTGAAAGTGAAAAGTGAAAGTGAAGTCGCGCAGTCGTGTCTGACTCTTAGCGACCCCATGGACTGCAGCCCACCAGGCTCCTCCATCCATGGGATTTTCCAGGCAAGAGTCCTGGAGTGGGGTGCCATTGCCTTCTCCCCAGATGCAGCAGGTGGGGGCACTCTTTGTTGTGGTGCTTGGGCTTCTGGCTGCGGTGGCTTCTTGTGTTGCGGAGCGTGGGCTGTAGGAACGTGGCTACAGTAGTTGTGGCATGCGGGCTTAGTTGCTCTGGGGTATGTGGGATCTTTCAAGACCAGGGATTGAACTCATGTCCCCTGCATTGGCAGGTAGGGTCTTAACACTGGACCATCAGGGAAGTCCAGTGTTCAGTAGTATTTTTAAATAAAGTTCTCTGGCCTTCATTGAAACCCTTGGGAAGGAGGGAGGGAGTTTTAATTGCAGAATCATGTTTGAATATAGTAGCAATTTCTTATGTGTCTGTGGTGTGCCTGTTGATTTCATGTGCATTCACTCATTTGAATCTCATTTGGGTTAAAAGGTCAGGGAAGTTATTATTAGCCCCATATAACAGATGAGCTCATGGAGACTTGGAGATTGTGGATGCTACAACTGCGTTTGACCTAATTCGGTGCTATTTACAGCATATCAAGTTCAATTTTGCATCGCTTACTGTGCACAATTTGGTAAAGAAATTCTTTCACAGATGCATTAAATATTGCTTATCCATCACAACAGAAAACCGTAAGGAGAACCCTGCATGAATTATAACATATTAGGAATGTGTTTTGTGATAGTTGATAAAAAAGTAAAGCTATATAAATTGTAGTATGGTTATGGCTGATCAAGAGATTGTTTTTAACCTGTTCTGTATGTGTAACTCTAGACTTCTTTTCCTAAGTCTGATCAATAATTAACACTCTTGCACTTGGTCAGTCCTATTTTGTCCCCTTCACAACAGCAAATCAAGTAGATTTCTTTCATGTTTTAGAATAGAGCCTTTGATAATGGTTATATGGTGAGACTTAATTGTTTGGTTCCCCGTGATCCCTGGGCATGACAGCTGAACCTGCATACGTCAGTCAGAATACTGCAGTGCTAAAGGAGTCATGTCTGAAGGTTCAAGGGATACAAATGAGATGAGAAGCATACATTCCTAGTAAAATGTGAGATGTATGGCTGTTTTAATTATTGATTAGCAGACTTTCTCTCAGAATCAGAGAATCTCAGAAAATCCTTAGAAGGAATTGAGTGGTTATGGAATCTATCTTCTGATCAATACATAAAATCCTTTATTTCTCTACGTAAGCCTCTAGCCTAAGCTTGCTAGATAGCTAGACTTAGGTATACTATATTTTTTGGCTGTGTGGCTTGTAGAATCTTTAATTCCCTGGCCAGGAATTGAGCCCAGAGCCATGGAAGCACCATGTCCTAACCACGGGGCAGCCCGGGAGTTCCCTGACTTAGATATACTTTAGACTCCTGGCTCTCAAATGAGAGTAATCTCCCCCACCCTGCCCCGAATCATCGGGCAGTGCCTAGACAGTTTTGGTTGTCACAACAGGGCATGCTAGTAAGTAAAGGTCAGAGATGCTGCTGAACTACCCACAGTGCACAGGAAGCCACACACACACACCCTCCACCCCCACAATCTAAGAATTATCTGGTCCAAAAATGTCCAGAGCATGCAAGGTTTAGAAACCTTGATATAGATGAAATAAGTTGCTACAGTTACTCATAAAGTTCAACGCCGGGCAAAACCATGTTTTGAGGAAACACACCAATTAAACAGTGGTGATGTGCTACATTAAACTATTTTAGATGATTAAATCCGTTCTCCAATTCAGTTTAGGCTTGTGTGCATATGTGACAGTATTAATAAACCAACAGATTTCAAAATTTTTCTGACAGAAGCCTTTTAAAAAGGGGAAATACTTTAGAAGCCTTGTAACCTTTTGGTAGGGCTTCCCCAGTGGCCCAGATGGTAAAGAATCTGCCTGCAATGAGGGATTTTATCCCTGGGTGGATTCCTGGGTTTTATCCCTGGGTGGAAAGATCCGCTGGAAAAGGGAATGGCTACCCACTCCAGTATTCTTGCCTAGAGAATTCCATGGACAGAGGAGCCAGGTGGGCTACAGTCCATGGGGTCAGGAACAGGCGGACAAGACTGAGCGACTAACAGACACGCTAATACCTTTTGTTACTATTTGCCTCTTACTAAATGTATTGTAAACATTTTTCTCTAAAAGTAACAGCAAGATGTCCAGCGTTTTCTTGTTACCACCTTAAGAATCAGACTCCTGGTCACTGCCCTGCCCCCCGCCCCAGCCCCCTTCTCTCTGGGGAGCCTCCCTGATTCCGCAATGACAGCCCCTTCCTCTGAGTTTGATAGTGTTTTCTACCCTGGGCCTTAGCGTATATTCCTGATACCAGTAAATCTATGCCTGTGTATATGTGTCCTCCTCCATCAATCAGTTCACTTCTATTTTTAGCTTTCTCCCCAGAAAATCATAGTGCCTTGTGACGACTAGGAGATGGCATCTTCTTGAACTCTTTGCAGACTTGAGGTTGTCTCTGTGGCATTGCTAGCTTCTTCCCACGTGTGCAGTCGTTTGCTGGCCCCACGAGGCCCGTGAGAACGCAGGTGCCTTTTCAATCCCGTCTCTAATCTCTTCGCCTTCTTGCCTGGCTAACCTGTCAGGCCGTTGCCATTTATAATATTTCTCCTTCAGCAGTTTTCCCTGCTACCTTGCTGATTGCTTTTCTGCACCAAGAAATTCCCAGCCCAATGTACCAGTGTGAGTGTGTGTGAGCATGTGTGTGTGTGTATGTGTGTGTGTATGTGTGTGTGAGCGTGTGTAACTGTGTGTGTCTGAGTGTGTGTGTATGTGTGTGAGTGTGTGTGTGCGTGTGAGTGTATACGTGTATGCGTGTGTGTGTGTGTGTGTGTGAGAGAGAGAGTAAAATAGCTCTGTCTCCCTCCGTGCCTTCGCGTGGACCCCCACGTGGCATTTTCCTACTTCTGAGCCGGCTTTGTTCTCAGGCGGGGCGGGCAATGAGGTTAGAGTCTCCGCCCGGCCTGGCGGCGAGCGTGGCCTCCTCGGCCGCCCCCGCGGACGGACGGGCCCACCCGGCCTCCCGTGGCTCAGCCCCGCTCGGGCGCGGCTCACCGCGCAGCCCCGCCGCTGTGTCGCCGCGCAGCCCCGCTCGGCCCGCGCCGCTCGGGCCTGGGTCTCCTCAGCCCCTGCAGAGCCCAGCGGCTCCCCGTTTATCAGCGGCCACCGCAGTCCACTGCCCAGCCTGCTCTCCCTGGACACCGGCTCAGCTGCCAGGCTCTGAGATGGATGCCTGCCGTGTCCACGGTTGGCTATCTCCTGGCCCCGGTGGGCATGTTTGCCAAGAGGAGCATCGCTCTTGCGGCCCGTGTGGGGCAGGAAGCTCCATTATAGACTCCAGGGCAATCTTCCGCCTCCTCCCTGCAGCAGCCTGTCTGTGGCAGTGAGGGAGCTGTCGCCCAGGGGGAGTTCTCGGGAAATTTCTGCCTCCAATAAAAGACTCACTTCCCACAGCAGAGCCAGGTGGGCCTTGACAAAGCCAGAATGACCCATGGCAGCCATCCTCCCCAAGAGGGTTTTGTCAGTTCCCTTCCTCTTCCTCTTCAGCCCAGAGTTCTTTCTGGAAACTCTGGGGTGTCCATCACACATGGATCATGCCACCCACTCAGATCTTACTTCTAACACATCTATTCTGATTTTTCCCTACACACTCCCAGGGGAGAAAATGCCATGAAAGTTTTCCTAATGCCTATGCAGGAATGTCACAAAGCTCTTCTGGACTAAAGTGAGGAGGAAAGGGTTGGTGGAAATCTACAAGTCTTATGTGTGAACTTGTGTATTTGTTTGTTTGTTTGTTTTGATGTGGACCATTCTTCAAGCCTTTTTTGAATTTGTTAGAATATTGCTTCTGCTTTATGTTTTGGTTTTTGGCCGTGAGGCCTCTGGGATCTTCACTCCCTGATCAGGGATTGAACTCATACCCCCTGCGCTAGAAGGCAGAATCTCAACCACAGGACCTCCAGAAAAGCCCCTGTGTGAGTATTTTTGTAGAGTCTTCTGCAGAGCCCATTCCCACATTTATTAACTTAAAGCAGTAGTTCTCGTAATATGCATTCTAATACAACCTGAGAAGTGAACGCGGTGTTAGATGAATCCTTCTAGACTTTTGGTGAACTGAAGAGCCGGGATATCACAGGACTTCTGCACAGAGCCCTACATTCTTGCTCCTGGATGTGTTGCCCGTGGCTTGAAGCATCAGCTTTGCCAGGGAGTTTGTTGCAGGGGCGGTCTAGGGACCTCCTCCAGATCTACCAATAAGAATCTCCATTGCAGCAAGATTCCCAGGTTCTCTCTGTGCACGTTAAAGGGTGAGACTCTGTTCTTTCTGTTACTGTGGTTAATCTTCAGAACAATCTTCTGAGGTGCTTATTTATTCCCATTTTACAGATGGAAAAGTGAAAGTGAAGTCGCTCAGTCGTGTCCGACTTTGCGACCCCGTGGACTGTAGCCCACCAGGCTTCTCCGTCCATGGGATTCTCCAGGCAAGAATACTGGAGTGGGTTGCCACTTTCTTCTCCAGGGGATCTTCCTGACCCAGGGATCGAACCCATGTCTCCCACATTGCAGGCAGATGCTTAAACCTCTGAGCCACCAGGGGGGAAGCCCCACAGATGGAAAAGCTGATGCCAAATGAGGATGAGATTTGCGTACTGTCCCTGGAAATTGAATTCTTTCTCTACAAAGACCACATTTTCACTAGGTACCATGACTGGATAGGTATTGATGATGAAGTCAACATATTTTTCTTTTGAGGACAGTTTTAAATATTAGGAAAGTAAAGGTTCTTGTCCCTTTGAGTTGTCAAATTGTCCAATGGGAAAAAAATGTTAATGGGAGATAAGGCTCTTAAAGGCTCGACTGAGTGGAGGCGTGCAGGTGTATAGATACAGTACACCAACCCCCAAAATGGGTGGGCCAGGTTGGTTTATAGCCACATGACAGAAGGAGAGCACACAGGGCCACTCAACAGACTGGCAGTCCAGAGACGGTCACAGCAAGATAAATTATGTGCTAAGGTGGCGATTGCGGTGGCCGTTCCTCAAGGTAGTAGCTGGAAATAAGCTGGAACAGATGGAGCCAGAAATAGTGAAAAGGTTGTGGGACAGCTGCGGAGGAGAGACAGAGCAACAGTTTGAAAATGAGCCCCTGGAAGGCTAAAGATATGGACACACCCTCTGCACATAGGATTTTATAGGGCTTTTATACCCTATCTCTAACTAGAGGTTTATCATTGTGAAAAGAAGAAAATTAATCCATGAGATATATTTTCAAATCCTATTTTGGTTGGCATCTCACAGGAGATTGGTTTATATGTTTTATTTTCTGCTATCCCAATTATTTCTTAGGACAGTTTTGACCACTGCGTCCAGGACTGTCTTAAACCAAAATGACCATCCACCTATGGTCAAGAAGAGTGCTTAAATTAAGAACCTTTTCTTCCCCTTCCCATTTCAGTTGTAACAATATTACAACCCTCTGGGAATTCACTCAGTTGAAAAGGTCATCTATTTGAATTTTCATTTGTTCAGCTGTAAATGAATATTTAGACGTCAAATTCTAAACTAGACTGCTTCTCATTCTTTTTTGCAAATATTATTATTAAGAGCCAGTAGAAATGGGAAGCTTTTAGGTAGATGGTGACACATATATAGACTCACTCATTAGATGCCACTGGTGTGACTGCAGTTAACCCTCCCTAGTTTGGAAAAAACAGATTCCAGAGGCTGGAGTTTCTTTATGATTTGTCTACTCACTTTCCCACTTGCCCGCTCCAGAGACACAGTTTCCCCGGCTCCACTGAGTTCTTGACATGCACAGAGTGGCTGACGGGCAGTGCCACTTGGAGATGTGCGGAAATGACATTGAACACCGTGGATTTGTGCCACTCCGGTTGGTCTCTTGGTCCTCATCAAGAGAGTCCTAAAGTAACATTTCTCTATGTGGTGTTGCAACGGATGGTATTTGGGGGTTACTAAGAGTGTTTTTAAAAAGATAGTTGCCATTCTGATGGCCCACCTGGAACCATGAAATGGAAGCTTATTAAATTTTCACATTAACTCAGTATCCTTAGTTGAGAGACTATCTTCTCTTTGGGAAAATCGGCAAGATTTAGTCATATGGCTCACAACACTCTACACTGATTGCTCCAGACAAAAGTTTTAAACTAATGTGAAAATGGAGCCTTTTAAAAGTTATATTTGGGCACTGGTATAAACCAAGAACTCTTGAAAAAAATCAATCCTCTAAGTAGATTGAGGAAGAAATTAAAGTGCATATTCTTCACACCTAAATAGAATGAGGCGACAATGATAAAGCCATGCTGTGTATTTGCTTAGCACTTCACATTTCCAAATGGCACCACTATTTCATTATCATATCGTGTGCTCCACCTCTAAGCTTTGCAGACAGTCTACTGCTAAAATGCCATAAAATGTATTATGCAGCAAATGGGTTATGGTTTAGGTAAATTTAGGTAAATTGCTCATGGTCTTGACTGAACAGCAGTGAACCCAGGGGACCCATCATTTCCACCCTTCAGAAACTAGGAAGACTTGGAAAGATCAATTGAAGAGGTGTGAACAGTGGCTAAACACTTTTCCTCTTTTTTTTTTCCCCCAGCAAAAAGAATAATAAATTGTCTTACTACTGACTGAGCTCCTATTGCTCCTGCAAAGTGTGGGAGCCAGATGGGAGAGGAAAATTAGGTTAAAAAAATTAATATACATTTTCTTTCAGGTTTAGTTAAGGGTATGCATCAGAGAAAGCACATGTAAACATGCCACTCTCTTTAATATTTTGGCAGAGCGGTGATAAATATATTTGTATAATCTAATCACAGGACAGATTGTAGGTGGGCTTTTATTACAATGATTAAATAATAGAGATGCAGAGTACATATCAATAAGAAAAGTCAAACTCAAAAGGGAGGAAATATGTCACCCAGAATTTAGGAACGCATTAGTTTAACTTTGAGCATGGTACTTAGTCCCTAATCTCACCTGTTTTCTTTCCTCTAGCTCAAATATATGTGAGAGTGAAAAATGGCCTTATTTCAGGTGAGGCATATGGGCCATTATTGGCCATGCCTCTGTGTTCATAGTTCCCTCATCAGTAATTCCTGGGATAAGACAGAGTTCCTGTTAAAAGGCCCTGTAGGGTCTCAGGTGGAGTTGGGGTTTGGGTGTTGACATTTAAGATAACAAGGTCTGTGGAAGTTTTAAGACAGATGAATCCAGATTCTATAGCAGACTTCTGAGAGATATGACGTAGGATAGGATTTGTCAACAAAGAACTTCTGTCATCTCTGCCTGCCTAGAAACTGGCAGAGCTCTCAGTAAATGTTTTTGTATTAAATAAACAGTCTTTCAGTTATAAATGAATGAACAGATTAATAAATGAAAGAGTATAAAGAAAAGACTGGGGGTTATATATTTTCCTGGGAAAGAAGGGGCAGTATGCAGTTTAGTAGGGAGATTAAGGCATGAACATGGATTTAAGAGGACAGTGGGACCAAAGGTATAAGTACCCCCCTTTTCTCTTTCACGTTACTGTTGCTGGTCATGCTGAGAGCACAGTCCTCAGTACAGAAAGTCCCCTCCATGCAAATACAAGCCTTCGAGTTGCAGACTTTCAGAGATGTGAACATAAGCGCCAGCGCCGGGGTGCCGGCTGTTGTGCTGTATTCCCCTTCTTTCCAAGATACTGTAGGAATGAAAATGTTTATTTTTTGTTTGTTTTCATGTATGTATTACTTGTGTGAAAAATATTGTGAAACTATTATAGTACCGTACCGTATAGCCGATCGTGTTAGTTGGGTACCCAGGCTAACTTTGTTGGACTTAACTACGAACAAATTGAACTTTTGAACACACTCTCAGAGCTCGTTTCTTATGTAGGTGACTCACTGTAGACCCCAATTTGAACCACACACCTCTTCTATCTCCCTGCCTTTCATCAGGGCTAGTTACAAAGGATAGAATCTTCAAGAGAATTCCTTCTGACTAGATACACCCTCTCACTTTAAACATCTCTCCCGGGAAAGCCCTTTTTCTTACCTGCTTCAGAGTGAGAATCCATAAGGCTAGTTCTTAGAAGCTTGGGGAGAGTCTCTTGTGGATTTTCTTTCTTTTTATCATTTTTTTTCCTTTTTGTTTTTAATAAGTAAGGTCAGTATTTATAGTGCTGCTTCATCCATTCATTTCAGGCCCGTGAAAAGGGCTGTTTGCCTGCCCATTGAGTGTGAATTATAGGGTTGACATTTAATGGAGCGGCTTCCTTTGCTCATTGCCCTCCACAATTGAGAGATGAGTTGGAAGAGAGGGAAACTGCATCCTAAATGTCTCACACGATGGGGACGTACCATTTTGATTTGCTTTTATTTTTTAAGTGTGAAGTTTGGAAAAAATGGCATGTGGTATATTGACATTATTCTAAATTGCACTGTTAGGAGAACATTAAGTTTTTCATTTCACACTTTCTGAGTTTTAAGCACCATTGCTATATGGGGAAATCAGTCATTTTTCTGATGATTCATGCACAGATCTGTACCAATCAGGATGAGCCATAATTATGCCAGGGTTCTTCTTTCACAGAAGCTCGTTGAGGGCACAGGAAAAGGGAAGCTAAAGAAGAACCATCCTGTTAAGTGCTCTGTGTCAAGTCACAAACTATAAAGTTACATGTAGTTTTATAGTATAATGGAAATCTACTTTGAAGGTATTAGTATTGTCATAAACCACAGATAACCAATACAGTCATCTGGGGATCACTTTATAAGGACCTAATGGCAAATCTGTGGGCACATTTATCTTTCTCAAGTTTGCCTTGAGGCTGTAGATGTAAGAAAATCATCAATAGCATCTTCCTATGGTTAATTTCTGGAGAAGGCAATGGCACCCCACTCCAATACTCTTGCCTGGAAAATCCCATGGACAGAGGAGCCTGGTAGGCTGCAGTCAATGGGGTCGCTAAGTGTCGGACACGACTGAGCAACTTCCCTTTCACTTTTCACTTTCATGCATTGGAGAAGGAAATGGCAACTCACTCCAGTGTTCTTGCCTGGAGAATCCCAAGGACGGGGGAGCCTGGTGGGCTGCTGTCTATGGGGTTGCACAGAATCGGACACGACTGAAGCGACTCAGCAGCAGCAACAGTAGCATCATGGTTAATTTCCTATGAAAATCATCAAGAGTTTGGAATCACTGATTTTTTTTTTTAATCACCGACTTCAAGAGGAGCTCTAAAGTCTTAAGAGATGTTCATTTCTCTAAGACTATTTATTCTAGGAAACAGGAATCCATACAGCATGATGGTGAATCAGGAAGAGAATAACAGGAGGCCCACAAAAAAATATGATGTGTGACTGAGATATTAAAAGTGAGAAATATTTGTATCAATTTGCCTGTGTAGCAGAGTACTGTGTCTGTGTTTTATTTGTCGATGCTTGTCAGGGTGTGCTTCCCTCCAGGACTATGAAATGTTCTTATGCATCTGCTCTTACTTATTTTATTTTTACTTTAATTTTTATCTGGAGTCCATTGCTTTAAATCCTACTACCATTCAAAAAATCTTCTAAGACACAATTATTTCTTCTTGACAGTCTTCTGCCTTTTCCCCCCCCCTATTCAATGAGCTTACTGTTGAATTTTTAAACACCAGCATTTTCATCTCCTTTGGCTTGACATGGTCATTTTGGGAAATTTGAATACCATAGAGGTATTTTCTAACTTGGTTTGATTTGATCAGTGCCCTTCTTTAACCTTAAAGGCACAAAAGAAAGCGTTCCAAGCACCTTAAGGGAATGCGGCAAGTCGCAGGAAACAAAAGTTCAAGATGGGTCGGGTCCCACAAAGGAAAATTAAATGTATTATTCTCACACAACAAGGTTAGCAAATCATCCGCAAACCTCAGCCACTCTTTCCTTCTTTTTACTCTAATGAGTTTAGTGTGCCGTAATGATGGTACAGGCTTCATCAGAATTCTGCCAATGAAGGCGAATTTTCAAACTCCGTTTGCAAATGAGATCTGCACCATAAACCGTAGTCATCCATCACAGAGAAGTAGCTTGTGCCTGATAAAAGACTGTTTGGGCAGAGTCAATCAAATGAACGTTATTAGAGCTTGGTATTACACTGTCCTTAAGGTGATGGAGAAGGCATGTAATACAGTTATGGAATGTGATTTTTTTATGCCACTCTCCCTTTTGGATGACTAAACTGTGTTCTAACAGAAATGTCTCTGAGTCATACTCATAATTTTTGTTTAAAAAAAGAGAAACCTATTTTTTTTTAATCTGTCAAGAACAGTTAGAACTGTGTAGGGTTTTCATGATATAGCTAACACTACAAAGAAATGGTGTTCTAGCTAAAATTACAAGGCATAATTGTTGGTTATTAGTGAAAAGTACGCTGAGCACTTGTGCTAACTAAATGAAGACAGATGAGAAATGAAGCTTTTATTGTAGCTTGGCCATGATTAAAGATCCTAATGATAACAATAAGCTTTTGAGCTGGTAAGGTCTTTAGATACCCTCTCATTTAGTGGTTTTTTAACTCTGATTTAGTGTTAGAGTCCACGTATCAACCACTTATTATATGGCATCAGGATATTAAAAAAAAAAATCAGAGTTCAAGAGTCCTCATTTAGATACAGGTAGGAGTCCTTCTCCAGAGCAGGCAATGGCACCCCACTCCAGTGCTCTTGCCTGGAAAATCCCATGGATGGAGGAGCCTGGTGGGCTGCAGTCCATGGGGTCGCTAAGAGTCGGACACAACTGAGTGACTTCCCTTTCACTTTTCACTTTCATGCATTGGAGGAGGAAATGGCACCCCACTCCAGTGGTCTTGCCTGGAGAATCCCAGGGACGGGGGAGCCTGGTGGGCTGCCGTCTATGGGGTCGCACAGAGTCGGACACGACTGAAGCGACTTAGCAGCAGCAACAGGAGTCCTTCTCAGCTTTCCTTAACTCTTCTATCTGCCTTCTTCGATGGCACCCCTGAAACTTTGAAACGTGCTGATCCAGCCCATTTTTCAGAGATTAAAAACACTACTGTCCAAAAGTATTAATTTTGAATAAGGCTGCAGAACTTATTGGTGGCAAAGCAGATATAAAGATTCAGAAATCTGTTCTTTTACATACATACTTTCCCCACTCCCACTGTGCAGGGCTCCCCAGTTTACATTGTTCTGCATTGAGGCCAAAATGCAAGTGCTTGCAGGGGCCAGGCAATAACCAAGAAGAAAGCAGTTGGTGGGCTGGGAAGCTCACGCCCCACATAAGGAGCATAGCTATTACACAGTTTCAGGTGATACTTGTCCTGAGGAAACTAGAGCCCAGGATTCCTTGACTTTTTATTAAACAAAAATTGGAAAATCAAAACTCTAATGTAATAATTATGACTTTATACCTTAATTTAATGGTACTAATAATCAAAAACTACTATACAGGTGTGCTTCCCAGGTGGCACTAGTGGTAAAGAACTTTTCTGCTAATACAGGAGAGACAGGAGACGTGGGTTCAATCCCTGGGTCAGGAAGATCCCCTGGAGGAGGAAATGACAACCCTCTCCAGTATTCCTGCCTGGAGAATCCCATGGAGAGAGAAGCCTGACGGGCTGCAGTTCACGGGGTCACAGAGAGTCAGACACAACTGAAGTGACTTAGCACGTATGCATTCGGGGGTACAAAACAGTTACAATCCAAATTCATCTGATATCGCCAGTCGCTGTCCATAATTATGTGTTCATTGTCGTGGTAATGTGTTTATCAGGGACACTAAATATTAAATCACCTTTCAGATTAGTTTCATGATGTTCATACCTTTATGTGCAGTCCTTAGCAAGCCATCATTAATGTATACAGCAAAAATTAATTGAGGATCTGTTATACTAGTAGTAGCAGCAGTCTCTTTTACATGAAAAGCTCATATTCTGACTTTCTAGGGCTCATATTCTCACGAGGGGAGCTGAGTACACAAGAGATATTGCAGGAAGTTGAAAAGAGATAATAGAGATGTACCTGTGGTGTGGTGGGACCACCCCCCCAAAAAATAGACATGTATAGCGCTGCTCAGAAAAGATTTTCCTAGGCAGCCATAAAGAAGGCAGAAGAATTTACTCGACAGGCAAGAAAAAACAGAATTCATATTAAAAAAAAGGGATTGAGGAAAACTCATGTCATGATCAAGGAACTGCAAGTAATTTGGCATAACTCGAGGACTGGGAGAATGGAGAGAGTAAAGATGCAAGAGATTAGGCTGGAAATGTAGTAACAGCTAGTCCATGAGAGGGTTTCATGTCTGTACGGATTTTATTGTGTAACTAATGGGGGACACTATTGAAGAATTATAACAAAGGTGAAGGCATCACGGTTTTATTCCAGAATGGTGACTCAAACGACTCATGTGAATTGGGAGGGAGGGAGACAGGTGGAGGGATAAGTATTGAAATATTCCAGGGTTGTTTCTTTTTAATATTCATTTATTTGTCTGCATCAGTTTGTAGTTATAACATGTGGGATCTTTGATCTCCATTGAAGCATGCAGAATCACTGGCTGTGGCATGCGTACTTTAACTTAGAGATATGGGATCTAGTTCCCTGGCCTGGGATTGAACCTAGGTCCCTTGGATTGGAGTATGGAGACTTAGCCACTGAACCACCAAGGAAGTCCTGAATTATTCCAGGTGCTAATTGACAACGGCAGCAAAGGTGGTAAGGTTGGAAGGGTGGAGGGGAGGGGTTTGCCAGATGGAGATTCACAGGCTCTGGCTGCTGATTGGCTGAAAGAGAGGAAAAGGAAGCACTGAGGAGACACACGCAGGTTTCCGGCCGGGGAGGCGGAATAATTGTGGCCCCAGGAGAGGACTCAGGAGTGGAGTTCCTGACCTCGGCCTAGAGGGGCCTGCGGAGTGAGGCTGCCTGCTCCAGGTCTGAGGGGGCCGCTGGTCCACCACATATCCAGTCACTGGTGTGAGAGTTCACCACCAAACTGAGATATTTTCCTAATTTCTTCCAGCATGTTTTCCAAATTAAACTAAAATATGACTTTGACGATCTAAACATCATTATTATAAATGAAAAAAAAAAAAAAACAAAAACTAATCTTCCTAGAAATAGCTCAGTCATTGGCAGACTTTTAAACCAAGAAGCTTAGAATCAACTGGATTATATTTTGTAGCGTAACACATTTTAATGCTAAAAACAAACAATAGCAAAACCAATAAATGCCTACCAAACCCGACCAATAGTATTTCTCAGCTGATTTAACAAGCGCTGAGCTAGAAGATCAAGAGAAAAGCAAACAGGAATCTTTTTATTTTTTTCTTATGAACCCAAATTGAACATGCTTGGCACTTGATTTTGCATTTGAATATGGAATAACTGACTTTATTCATACCAGCAGGGAGAAATTGAAAGGTATTTTTTCTCCTGCTCTGGCTTAGAGTAGTGTTCAACCCAGTCACTTGTGTTGTTTTAAAATGTAATATTTTCCTTCTCCGAAGTGTTTTCTGAGTAATCATCTCAAATACTCATTGAAACCCTTCAGTTAGATAACTCGACTCTGTGGCAACATGATCTAAGAGAGAGCTGTTGACCACCTACGTTTTAAAATGCCTGAATGTTAAGTATGGTTAAGAGCAAACATAATTTCTCTAGTCAATAATCCAACAATTGTGAACTCACAGTGGATCACTGAATAATTGGAAAATAATGTGTTCTGTGAGGTCTGTGGATATTTTAGGGACAGGATACTTTTTTCTCTCTTCTTTTTTTTTTTTTTTTCTAACAGTAAATGAATTTAGTTGGGGAGGGACATGCAAGGCAGAGATAAGTGTCAGAGCTGTTGCATAGTCATAATCAGGATATTATTAGGGGTGGGGAATGAGAGCAAGATAAACAAAACAAACAAAAACCAAAAAGCAAACTGATAACTAAAATTCAATCTCCAAATAATACTTCCTTTCAAGAGAATTTATGGTTCTTGGTAACTCACAAGTAGCAGCCCCCTCCATCACATAAGAATAACAATAGCAACTAATAATAGTAACCATTTTCAATGAATGCAGTGGTGACATCAGCCTCTGACTTAAAATGTAGGTTTGGGAGCAGCAGGGATATTATTAGTGATACTCGATTTTCCAAGATTATCCGTAAAGAATCCTACAGCTGTACTTACTCACCTCTTTTCATAGCATTATTATGTAGACACATATACTGAGAAAAACACTGTAACGAAATTTGAGAAACTGTAATTCTTTGTAAATACACCCGCTTTATATATTCACATATATTGTATGCTCTTCAAATGCAAATGTTAAATGTTGTTTATCTGTTACTTCTCTACTTTTGCCTCTGTGTGTATATCCTTAAGGTAATAATGTGTTCAGATGTTCAGTTTCTCTAATATGAGAATGGTTTTTGAATATGTGAGTGGGGAATGTTGCAGTGAAATGAAGGGACAGAAGAGACTCAGAAAAAGTGATGCTTTGCTTGGGAATTGAGATTCTGAGTAGCCTTTGAGATACTTATCTAGGACTCCTGATGGCCTAGTATCTGGCCCCTAGTTTGGGAAGCTAGCAGCTCTATTGGGGGAGGGTCATGGTTAAGAGATGATAATTCTTAAATATCCTGCATTAGAAGCATATAGAATCTAGAGCATGTAACTTCTCAGCGCTTTTGTAACTTCATATCTGTTTTACTGCTATTCAACAGCCTCAGTGCTTCATCTTAACCTGAATTAAAAAGGGACAATGATAATAAATTTGGTAGGATGTGCGTATGCTGCTTATGTACCACCTGTGGGATCCTGCAAGTCTACAATGTCAGGTAACCTGATAGAAGCTTCACCATCTTTCTTCTTTTTCTGACTTCAATAACTCCATCAGCTACCTCTTTGAATCATATAAGGATTCTTCACTAGCTTTGGCCTTATATTTTATTGACCTTGTACATAAATGCACGTGAATTGCTGCTTTTATTGTTTTGCTGATAATTCTGCTGGGCAAGTTTTGTGGGACTCGATATCATGGGTATGACACTTTCATTCTACTGTCTATGGCTAAGTTGTGTTCCTGTGACATGGGCAATCTCATCTGGCATTCTCCATCTTGCCACTATCTTTTGGTATCGATGCTGTTGTGACAACTTATATGTAGATGTCATGGAATCATCCACCTTTCTACGTATTGCGTTGGCTAAGATGGAAAAGGGGGCCAGAGCAAACTCACCAGACCCATTGAGATTCTTTCTGTACATGCTCATTTGTGTCCCACTCTTTGCGACCCTTTGGACTGCAGCCCACCAAGCTCCTATGTCCATGGGATTTATCAGGCAAGACTACTGGAATCGGTAGTCCCCTTCTCCAGGGGATCTTCCCAGCCCAGAGATCGAATCCGTGTCTCTTGTGTCTCCTGCATTGGCAGACGGATTCTTTACCACTGTGTCACCTGAGATTCCTTATCTCCTTAGCAGTTCATTTAGAGATAAGTTGAGCAGAATCTTGTATCCAGTTTTAAATTGTGGGGTTATATTAGATTCAGGATAATGCCCAGAGAGACATTTGAATGTAATTGGTGGATTTTTGTGGTATAGTCTCAGGAGCACTCTTTGCCAAGTTCCATCCTCAGTTCTATCTGAGTAGTTCTGAGACCGTTATGCTGTTCATAGTAACAGCCTCAGAACAGTTTGGAAGCAGTTCACGTCTCCATATTAATAAGGATCTCAAAGACTCCAGTCCTCCCATGAAAACAAAATATTTCTGACAAATGGAAGAAACACAAAGGACACTTGACTGTGCCTAGGGATTTCAGAAGAAGCAAAAATGACTCTTTTATAATAAAGCTCACCTCCATCCTGGAACATAATGCTCTTACTCTTCTAGCCCTTTGATGATGTTAACATCATCCCCACAGTGCCAGTGCTAAAGATGGTGAGGATATCCAAGCAGTGTAAGATCGCTTTTGCCTTCAAGAGATCTAGGCATAAAGTTAGAAATCCGTATATAAATACAGAGGCCTCCCAGGTGGTAACAAATCTGCCTGCCAACGCAGGAGATGCAAGAGACACCGTTTCAAAACCCGAGTCAGGAAGATCTCCTGGAGTAGGAGATGGCAACCCCCTCCAGTATTCTTGCCTGGAAAATTCCGTGGACAAAGGAGGTTGGCAGGCTAGAGTCCATGGGTCCATGTAGCTTGGCAGGTAGCTTGTAGCTACAGTCCATGAGCTTGGCAGGCTACAGACGTGACTGAGCACACACATAAATTCAAGGCAGCATGTATTAAGTGTCAGTGATTCTGCGGTGGGAGATAGTTACTGTGTGGGTTGAGAGGCACAGGACATCAGTGTATGCCAGGTGGCTGGAGTGGGCTTCACAGAGGAAGGAGCGATCCATCTGGACCCATAAGGCTGGGTTGGCTCAACTTTACCAGAATGGAGACCGTTGGAGGCTGGGGACTGATATGTTCATCCAAACTTGAAAGTAGAATATGCTTTGTTTGGTGGAAAGAGAGTGCACTTTTATATAGGGTAGAATGATCATAAAGCTGATAGTTTTTAATGACCGGCTAAGAATTTTGAATTCCATTCAAGAGAGATCGAAGCCATGGAAAACTTTTGAAAACTTTGGGGAGGAAGGTTTTCTAAGGTTTATCTACCCAGAGCTGATGGACATGGATAGGTGAGTGGAGGGGTGGGGGGTGGGGGGAGAAGGGAAGACCGCATTTCATTAGAGATGAGGCATTTCATTAGAGGTTTGTAAATGAGATCCAGAGTATTCACATCAGAATGGGGGCAGAAGAGAGGAGCAGACATGATCCTTATATGTTGTTTCTGCTTAGTGGAAATATTTTAGTATTAAAAGGTGAGACATCATTTTGCTGACAAAGGTCCGTACAGTTAAAGCTATGGTTTTTCCAGTAGTCATGTATGGATGTGAGAGTAGCTGGGTGAGTGCTAAGAGGGCTGAATGCTGGAAAATTGATACTTTCAAACTGTGGTGCTAGAGAAGTCAATTCTAAAGGAAATAACTCTGAATATTCATTGGAACAACTGGTGCTGAAGCTTAAGCTCCAATACTTTGACCACCTGATGCGAAGAACTGACTCATTAGAAAAGACCCTGATACTGGGAAAGATTGAAAGCCCAAGGAGAAGGGGATGGCAGAAGATGAGATGGTTAGATAGCATCACTAACTCAAAGGGCATGAATTTGAGCAAACTCTCGGAGATAGTGGAGGGCAGAAGAGTCTAGTGTGCTGCAATCCATGGGGTCACAAAGAGTCAGACAACAACAGCAACGACTTAGTGGAACAGGTCAACCTGAATGGTGTGGGTGATTATTTGGGCTGTGTAATGTCCATATATCTAGTTGTTTCTGCAGTTTGGCAAATGTACTGAAATGAATTTGAAGAATGGCTTCATGGGAAGTAAAATGGAGAAGTTGTTTGCTAGTTTATTTTTTTAATTTATTTATTTTTAATTGAAAGATAATTGCTCTACAGTATTGCATTGGTTTCTAGCAAACATCAGCATGAATCAGCCGTGGTTTGCCCATGTCCCCTTCTTGAACATTCCCATTTCACCTCTCTAGAGTGTTACTGAGTCCTGGTTAGAGTTCCTTAAGTCAGACAGCAAATTCCCATTGGATATCTACTTTACATATGATAGTGTATGTTTCCATGTTACTCTCTCCATACCTCGTACCCTTTCCTTCTCCCCCAACCCCTAGCTGTGTCCATAAATCTCTTCTCAATGACTGTGGCTCCATTGCTGCTCTGCAAATAGGGTCATCAATACCTTCTTTCTAGATTCCATATATGTGTGTTAGTTATATATGATAATTATTTTTCTCTTTCTGACTTAACTTCACTCTGTATAATAGGCTCTAATTTCATCCACCTTATTAAAGTATGAAAGCATTGTGTCCAATTTTTGTGACCCCCATGGATTATATAGCCCACCAGGCTCCTCTGTTCATGGAATTTTCCAGGCAAGAATACTGGAGTGGGTAGCCATTCCTTTCTCCAGGGGATCTTCCTAACTCAGGGATTGAACCTGGATCTCCTGCACTGCAGACAGATTCTTTTCCATCTGAGCTACCGGGGAAGGACTGGCTCAAATGCATTCCTTTTTATGGCTGAGTAATATTCCATTGTCTATATGTACCACAGCTTCTATTTTTGCTTATTTCTTTCCTTAGATTGGTAGCTGTCATCTCAAAGCCATTTGCAAATTAGACAAATCTGTGGAATCTATTCTAGAAAAAAGAATACATAATTGTAACTGAGATTATGTATTCAAATTTAGGAATTTATGGAAACTTTCATGGATGCTAACTTAAGTTTCCAGAGCAATGTTTCCTTAATTATTTCATATAGATAAATTCTGAATTATAGTTAAAAATCCCGGGTAGGAGTGATAACTCTCTAGCATTTGCTCCTGGTTTGGAGGGAAGGGAAATAGCAATGAAAAGATATACTAAGGCTGCTGAAGCTTTAAGGGAAAAAAGTCAGGAATGAACTTTTTATTCCACTATAGCCTTATTTGGGACCTTACTCTGATAAATCTAACATATTAAAGTAACATGACTTTACATGAAGAATTACTATTCAGCTGGAGAAAGAAAATATTATGGAAGGCAGAACAGTTTCAGAAACAAGGTTGTGTCAAACAGATTTGGGTAGAATAGAGCTGCCTTCGGTCCATGTAATTTTCCTAAGTGCTAGTTCAAGAGGGTTGGCCAACAGCCATGTTATTTCATCATTTTTAGGTATGACAGCTAGGGAGTTACCAAGATGTGATTAAACTTGCTTCTGTGAATGACAGAGAGGCTGAAAGCCTGCTCAAGAATAATTGCTACTTTTATCAATAATGTAGTTACAGTCCTTTGTAATCATACCCTTTCAACTTGTTCACTAAATGCTTATTGAGCATCTACTATGTGCTCATGTTACTGAATAAATGAAGGGTTCCTCTGTGGCCACTTACAAAATTATTACTCACAAATAATAGAGAAGAAGGGACCTTCAATTAAATTTGAAAGTTGTACTTAGGCCGGAGATGAATGGAACATGGGGGTACCTGGTTTAAATGTTAGTTAAAACCTAGCTTTGCTAAAATGACAAGAGAAGTGGCTTCCGGCTGAGGTGGTTTCCTGTAAAGAGCTGCTTATGCCAGATATTGACCTGTAGTCCTGGGGACCGTCTACCTGGTTTTCCCTGGAAGGCCCAGACTTATACCTAATGACCCTGTTAACTATTCACAATGCCACTTTGATTCTCAAAAGTGTTCTGGTTTGAACTCAGACTGTTTGGGGAAATGTCACCTTAGGCAGAATCTACTCGATCTGGCCATGTGTGCTTTACTAAAACTGTCCAAACTACTCCATGGCTGCCTGCAATATTCTGAATATAATGTAAGCCTCACAGGGATGCGTATCATTTCTGTTTTGTTCACAAATACATCCTCTGAGCCTTTCTTAATTTTGGAACTTAATAGGTACTTAATAAATATGTACTATAAAAGAGTGAATCTTCTAACACAGTTTCACCATTTGAGAAAAGTATTGCTATTATAGTCATCTAGAAGATTGAGAACAGCCCATGCTCATGAAGGCAGAGCAGATTAAATTTGAAAAGGATCAACAGGAAGCCAAAAATTTATTTTAATAGTTCAGGCAAATTACTTGGTTATCCGATTGCCTTTTAGAAATGTGAGCTGACTATGTTTATTTCACTTTTGAAAACCATTTTTAAGTAAATAAAATACAAAGATGGTAACATGTTTTCCTTGGTTATTAACAATTTGAATGGCAGCATCTACTATTGAAATAACTATGTAAAATGTTAGCATTTTGCTGCAGGAATGTGGTGAGGCAAGGATCAAGTATCTGTGACTAAGGGAATTGGTGAGAAGTTGCTAAGAACAGTGCCAGACCAAAGCATGTCTCCTCTTCCCTTCCTGCTTCCTGCTCATCATGAGTCTACTGTATCTAGGCATCATATTTTGAGGAGATGACCTAGGGTATATCAGCCATATTCTTATTTTACCCTGAAATCCATCAAACTTGGTTATCTTATTTTCCAGGATCCAAAAGATCAGAAGCAGGAAGTTAGGAAGAAAGCTGTTAGAGGCAGGCAGATTTATGGTAATGTGAGAGATTGAAACACTCAAAAAGAAGGCTAGGAATTCAAAAAGCATCATTTCTGAGGCCATTTGGGGAAGAGATAAAGAGCCTTGCATGCCCAGAAAGGATCCGTGTGTTACAGCATCTCACAGTCGTTGTCAGTAATGATGGCCCTGAGCCATCAGGAGAAGGGTAAAGTGGGTTTACTGTGCTCTGTTCAATAGAGGACATAGTTTATCATCCATTTCAGTGACACTGGTGTTTTACTGGGATTCTTTTGGTTACAAATAATAGAGAGTTTAGTCCTAAACACATACTGGGAGAAAAGTGTGTGTGTGTGTGTGTGCGTGTGCGTGCACGTGCATGTGTGTGTGTGTGCTGTGGCATGTTGCAGTGTGTGTGCTCACCTGGGGATTAGATATTGCAAGTAAAAGAGTAAAAGTGATCAGGACATCTCTTGCAGTCACTTGACTTAGCCTGTGGGCTGGCCACTGACTCTCTCTTTTGTTATTCCCTGCTATCTTTTTTAAAATATAAAGTTGTTGCAGAAAGGGGATCCCTTCCAGGGTCCAAGAGTGGACTCTTGTCTAACCCTTGGAGATGAAATGTGTAAGCAGATACATGCGCTGACAAAGCGAAAGATTTCACAGCCACAGGGCCTCTGGGCAGAGCACAGCCGGTACTGCTGCGCCGTATCTCAGGGGTTATGGCAACGGGGTTAGCTCTCCAGGTTGTCTCTGGCCAGTCACTTTGCTTGTTTGCTGTATTTGGTCTGACCCTAGGTCATTTCTGGTAGCGCACACATCTGCGGCCAAGATGGACTCCATTGTGAGCGTTTCTGGGAGGTTGGCAGGACGTATTATGGGCTGGTGTCTCCTCTCTCCTTTTTGGCCTCTCCCAAGTTTTCCCAGTTAGTTTTCAGTGATAGCACCATATTCCTCATAGGAAAATCCTGTTGGGAGATAACTCGTGTGAGTAATTATTACCATGCCTGGCCAAAGTGGTCAGTTTTGGCTACTAGTTCCTTAGCCCTACCTCTGTTTCTTTCTGATTGTGATCCGTCGTCATTTGGGTCTATCATTACCCCTTTTAGACTGTCCTCTCAAGGATTCCTTTCCTTTCAAATTTCTGCTTCTTATTCTCTCAGGGCTTTTCTAATGAAATTCCAAGAAGGAGAGACAAATTTTCCAGTTAATCTTTTCACACCGGCTGTGTTATGGTTTGCTGATTACTCCGTGATTTGCCTGCCCTGAAATCAACTGCCTGTTCATATTCCAGTTTGCATATAGGAGGAGTTAGTGGATTTGGTTATCTGGTCTAATTCTAGTAATCCACTAAGCGAAGCTGCAGAGAAGCTGGCTTCACATGAACTCCGTTAAAGGTGTGGTGAATACCTGAACAGGCCCAAAAATAGATCAGTGTCCCAAAATTTCGAAATTTAGCACAGTGAGGTTCAGTAATTTGGAAAATTTGCTTTAGCTGGAAATACATCCCATTAATATTACACAAATAAAACCCTACTCTCTGTATACTTCAGGCAAGTTATATTAATAACTTTAATATGCATTGTGGCTTGTATCCTGTTACTAATCTTTTTCCTCTAAATATTTGAAAGTAACTTCTTCATTCTTCTAGCCCTGTCTTGTTCAATCATAAGCATGCTGCCAGAATCCTCTTTCATGCTAAGAGGTGGATGTGATTGATTGATCATTGTCCTTACCATTTCCTTTTCTGCTCCTAATTTCTCACCAAGATTCATCTAAACCGGGGAAGATGCATTTACATCTGTGGAGGGGGGTCCCTGTTTCAGGAATGGATGAATGTGAGCTACTGGTGCTGGCAGTATTAGAATTAAAAAAAAAAAATTGTAATAAAGTGCTCAGAACTGTGATTCATGTCATACACATCCAAAGAATTATACTAGCAGTATTGCACACTGAGGCACAGATCTCCTGTTGTATATTTGCAACACATAGTTATTATGCACCACATGCTCAAAATATTCTGGCTCAGAGCACCACCAAAGCTGGGCCAGGAAAATTACAAGTTAACTTTAAAAAAAACTGTTATTTTTGAAATTATTATTTAAACTAAAATCTCCTGAAGTCACAATATGGAGAGATCAAAATGTTGGTTTTGACTTTTATATGAAAGCGAGGGTGAGGACAGAGGATGCTATAGTTTTGTCAGTTCTCAGGAACTCGTGTTGGCTGATATTCATTGAATGTTGGCCCATGTGCTGTGCTCTGAACATCTCAAACATATTTGCTAATCTTAATGCTCACAACAAACCTTAGGTATGAATGACCCCATTTTGCAGTGAGAAAACTTTGACCCACAGAGGTTAAGTTTTCTAGGATCACAGAATTATTAAGTTTGGAATTTGGGATTTCAAATTTAGCCATTCTTACCTCTTCCAGTAAAAGTCTTGATTTGTGCCTGGGCCTGGGTTTTCCCCTGGAGAAGGAAATGGCAACCCACTCCAGTAATCTTGCCTGGAGAGTTCCACGGACAGAGGAGCCTGGCGGGCTACAGTCCATGGTGTTGCAAAGAGTCAAGCATGACTGAGCAGCTATCACTGGGTTTCCCAGATTGTGCAGCGGTAAAGAATCTGCCTGCCAATGCAAGAGATACGGGTTGGGAAGATCCCCTGGAGGAAGAAATGGCAACCCACTCCAGTATTCTTCCCTGGGAAATCCCGTGGATGGAGAAGCCTGGTGGGCTAAAGTCCATGGGGTCACAAAAGAGTCAGACATGACTGAGCAACTAAAAGCAATAACAGCTTGCTGTAACAGGTAATTAAAGCCCACTGGCCAGGGCTGGTTCATTTAGAATCCCCCAGTTCTCGTCAAGCTTCATCATTTTATACATTTATATATTTAAAAGGTAGAAACCATTTCTCATGGAGACAAAAATGTGTCCTTCCCGTTCTTTAGCTGATCAGAGTCAGATTTGCTTGGGACTTGGGAAGAAAAAGAGAGGAGGAACCTTAGAAATTCTTAGTAGTAGATTTTGAGTAAAGACCCAGTGTCTCCGAAGAGAGTTATCCATGGCCTTTGAATGACCAGGGAGGAAACCAATAGATGAAGAGGATGAAGGGGAATTGGCAAAGAGAGCTCCATTGAAATGTGAGAGAAGTAATAGGTTGAAAATTATAAGACCCTGCATTTGAAAAATAAAACAAAAATAAAAGAAATTCATTTATAATTTTTGTTCAATCCATGTTAATAATCCAACAAAGTGAGCATAAATGTCATAGTAGGAGTTAATAAAGGAATTTTAACTTTACTGTGTACATTAAATTCTTAATGAAGAGTTTAATGGCTAGCTACAACAACAAGAAGAAACTGGATGAATAAAATAGGATGAAACACACTTGGAAACAATAGTGCTAATGCAAAATGAATCATTTGAATAGTCTAGTGGTATTTTTAGTTCATGGAGGAATTGTATGCCGTGGTTCTCTGACTAATGTCAGCAACCCTTGCTGTTACAGTGGGAATACAGACAATAAACTATGGAAATGCTTTTTCACTTCATGGCTATTGGAAATATTGTTGTCAGAGTTAGTGTCCAGGTCCTTAAAAATGCTGGAAATGAAATTAACCTTTATAGCTAAATGTTTGTTAATGCTTCAATTGAAAGGCAGGCTGAAGAGTCAATAGCATTCTCATAAAGGATCAAAGTAATTACCAATAAATGCAAGCAATAACATAACAAATAAACATATTTTAGACAAGGTGAGGGTCAAGCTTCCTCTTTTGTGTTAATACAATAAGTTGATGAACTGTATAGTGACCATGGTCAATAGAAATGGAATTAACAATGTAATTATTTCTGCTAGTGACCACAAAATAAAAATAGTATATAGCAGAATGAGAGATAAAAATTTGACTCATTGCCAGAATATTCTCTGATATTATAAAATTAATCTTAGGCATCTCATTGTGGGTCATAGAGTGCTTGTGAGCTTAGTCGTTCAGTTGTATCCGACCCTGTGGCTCTGTGGACTGTAGCCTGCCAGGCTCCTCCGTCCATGGGATTTTTAAGGTAAGAATACTGGAGTGGGAAGCCATTTTATCCTCCAGGGAATCTTGGGTCATATAGTACATATACGTTTTTGCTTTACTTAATAAAGTTATCCTGAGATGACTTTGTGAGCACTGAGACATAGGTTTTCCTCAGAGTGAACTTTATCTTTTGGTTTTTGTGGGCTCCAATGCATCAAACTATCTAGAAAATAATTTTTTCATAAACCACGACAAAATTTACTAATGATGTTTTAAAAGTTCTTCAGCTCCAAAATACTGTACCTGTGAAAAAGTCGACATAAGAAAAAATTTCTGGGATTCCGCCTATACTGTGTTTTTCTAAGCTTTTCAGCTGCTACTCTAAGGAGATGTTTTCCCTCTGTAACTGAACTAGTCAGGGAACTGCTATGTGCACACGCCATGTGTCAAGTATCTTTCTTAACTCCAGAGTCACGACGGACTTGGAATGGTTGAACATGGATGATTAGTTTATTTACTGCTCATGAGTCAGTGACAAGAGAATAAGGGATTTCTGCTCACTTGTTCTATAGCCACTTCTTCTCTTTCAGGATGCTACAAATCACTTCATCCCTATAAGTACCATTGCTTCCTTAGTTGAGGGCTTCCCTTGTGGCTCAGCTGGTAAAGAATCCGCCTGCCATGCGGGAGACCTGAGTTTGATTCCTGGGTTGGGGAGATCCCCTGGAGAAGGGAAAGGCTGCCCACTCCAGTATTCTGGCCTGGAGACTTCCATGGACTGTATAGTCCATGGGGTTGCAGAGTCGGACACGAGTGACTTTCACTTTCTCCTTAGTTGACTGTCCATGTTTTAGGGCTGTGTGCTTTCCAAGTTGGGAATAAGTTCAAGCTGAAGTTTTTGGTTTTGTGGGGGGGAGTGGGGCGGGCAGGGAGGGCTGTGTTGGGACTTAGTTTCAGGTCACGTGGTCTTTCTTTGAGGTGTGTGGGCATCTCTTTCGTTTCAGCTCCTGGGCTCTGTAGTTGTGACTTACCAGCTTAGTTGCCCCAAGGCATGTGGGATCTTAATTTCCGACAGGGATTGAACCCACATCCCCTGCCTTGAAAGGTGGTTTCTTAACCACTGAGCCACCAGGAAGTCCCTTCAAGCTGAATGTGAGGTGACTAGATGAGAGGGGGAAAAAAAAAATCAGGTTTTTTTTTTTTTTTTTTTTTATGACAGTCACAAAATGAGAGGTTAGAGGAAAATATTCTTGTATGTGAAGTTCAGTCAGTAATTAGCAACACTTTAAATTCAGTTTCTGTACTTTCTCAAAATAAGAGGGGGTTAAAAGCATAAAGTAAAGGTGCAATCTGTTTCTGAGACATTAAGATTTCTGTGTAGTTTAAAAGCTGCTGGCCATTTTGTTCAATTACTCTGGTCTGCAGAAATGCATGCTTAATTAATAAAGCCAGGCCATAATCATTTATCTTGTAATGAACACCTTTTATGGATAGTCACTAATGAAGATCAGACTTCGCCTTTGTAGTTGTACCCATCTCGTGGTGCAGGGGAGCCTGCATCATGATGATTGAGGGACAGGTAGATACCATGTGCTACATCATTTGGAATTGTCATTACGTATCCATGTTATCAAGTATGTCACACCAAGGTTTATTAATGGTGTACTTATCAAATATTCATTGTATGGCACTAACATTTAAAGAATGTGTTCTACCAAGCCTAATGGATCTGTGCTTTGACTGCCTGGGTTATTTAGTGAATTAATTCCAGGGAACAATTTGAAATACTGAAATCTGAGCTGATACAATATGTCATGGTCTGCAACAGCTTAGCTACCATCTTCTTTGTGGAGAGTTATATGCTGTGTTGATAGCGGAGAGATGGCAGATATACTGTGACAGGCAGTGGGTGGCATGTACCCGTGACCACATACACACCAACGCGTGTGGATTCATTGTACACACACACGTGCATAGTACTGGCCTCCAAACTGGGCCACCATCTGATATGTAGGTAAACATGCTAGGTTTGTTTTTAGATCAAGTCTTATGTCTAAAAGTATATGAGGTGAGGCTTCCCTGGTGGCTCAGTGGTAAAGAATCTGCCTGCCAGTGTAGAAAACATGGGTTCCATCTCTGACCCAGGAAGGTCCTGGATCAGGGGTTGAACATGGCACAGAGCAACCGAGCCTATGTGCCACGACTGCTGAGCCTGTGCTCTGGAGCCTGGGAGCCACAACTCGAGATCCCACATGCTGAAACTACTGAAACCCGCGCACCCTAGAACCTGGGCTCCGCAGTGAGAGGAGCCAAAGCGATGAGAAGCTCGCACGCTGCAACACAGCGTAGCCTCCACTTGTTTGCCGTGACTAGAGAAAAGACGGAGCAGCAACGGAGACCCAGCCCAGACAAAAATAAATAAGTAGTTTAAATGTTTTGGAAAATTGCCTTAGAGGATTCAGATCAGTAGCTTCAATCAGGATCTCTGTGTAAGTTATAATGATGTTCTGTAATCTTGTCCTGTTGAATCTTTATCGTTGCAGCATAAAATAGAATTGTCACTCTGTTCCAGGTTTCCTGTTGAAAACAGATTTCCAGCTTCTAATTATTTAAATATATTGTATGTGTTCATTTTTGGAAGCAATATTTACCTTAAGATGAAGCTTCAGATACTTCTGAAGGATCTATCCTTAGAACTCGGTTTACATGGGTGACCTATTATATTCTAGTAGTATTAGAAATTGTTAATTTTATCATAATAATGATCATCAGCAGTAATAACTGCATCATCCTGCATTTATCATTCATCTCAAATAGATACCCAGGTGGACATTAGTGAATATTGCAGGTTTTCTGTTGCTATCATGTGAAATATGGGGGCTCATTATTGTCTAAGATAGTAATGATGCTGTTTTCCCAGCACATATTTGAGATCTAGTGAAGATTATTCAAAGGGCCAGATATTTTCCTGGTAACTTTGTTAGTGTCCTGACTTAATTATGTATTAGGTGAAAAGTTTAAACTATACAGTAGTAAATCTACCTAATGATATTGAGGTTTAAAAACTAATCAGACTTTCAACATTAAAAAGTCCCAATGCATGATGTTATTTTGAACTTAATATACTGTTAGAAAGATAAGCATTTAAGCAAAGTGGAGAAAATTGAAAAGTTACCTGGAGTTGATGGTGCTGTTTGATGACATATCTCTGTATCTGGGCTTCCCTGATAGCTCTGTTGGTAAAGAATCTGCCTGCAGCGCAGGGGACCCCGGTTCGATTCCTGGGTTGGCAAGATCTCCTGGAGAAGGGAAAGTATTCTGGCCTGTAGAATTCCATGGACTGTATAGTCCATGGGGTCACAATTCACTCATCTCTACATATATATGTTAAATGCAGAAAATACACACACACACCCACACACACACCCCGTGATAAATTTCATAGACTCTCAGACCTTAACCTGACTCACAGACTAGCAGATGTCACCTCTTATTTTACAGGTGAGCTGCTTAAATACATGAAAGTGACCATCCTTAACTCACAAAGGTGGGGTTAGAATCCTGTTTTCTAATGCGGAGTCTGAGGTCTTTCTGATGTACAACACTACCTCCCAGGAGGAGTATTCTTAGCAAGAATTTATCTTGCATTTTCATTTTTACACTTTTTTTTCCCCCTCACAAAACAGGATTTCCTCTCTGATTTGTATTGAAGTGAATAGAATCTCTATTATCCTGCACTTTATGGAAATGCAACACATGAAGGGCTTTTTGTACCAGCTTTTCATTTCTGGTTCTCTTTGTCACAAAAGACTCTTCACTTTTGTAGTTGAAATCATTTGTAATTATGAATTGTGCTTTTAAAAATTCATCAATGAAATCTTTGATTTAAAAATGAGGTGCCAGAAGAAAGGCAGCAGAGGAAAGACTGGAATTTAATGCAATAGAATAGTTACAGAAAAATCACAAAGGGGAAGCTTCTCCCCTAGAGTCACATCTTATAAGGCAGCAGGAAAAATGAAGCCACAGCATTCAGTTGTATTTTGGAATTGTTATCCAATGTTATTTGGTATAGCAGTACACAGAAATTATCTTTGTGCCATATTGTAAATATTTGTGATAAATAAACCCACTGTACACAATTTAGAGATAATGGGCACGTGGGGTCACCAACAGAAAAACACAGATATTTAAATACTCAAACCTGTTTTATTTTTTATTGTCTTTAATCCTGATCTACTGCACAGGTGTTTTATTTCAGGATAAGAAGTGAATAAATAACTGTGGACTTTGATAAATTCACTCCTTTGTTCATAATCATCAGTTAATTATAGCTCACATACGATGCTTCAGTAACTCAGAGTCAAATATAATCCTACTCGTTTTGTTATATTATCATTATATTACTTGAAATATATATTATGATAATCATAGCTGTTATATACACACACACACACACACACACACACACACACACATGTATGAAGTGAAAGTTGCAGTCGTCTCTAACTCTTTGCAACCCCATGGACTATGCAGTCCATGGAATTCTCCAGGCCAGAATAGTGGAGTGGGTAGCCATTCCTTTCTCCAGGGGATCTTCCCAACCCAGGTATCAAACCCCGGTCTTTCTGCATTGCAGGTGGATTCTTTACCAGCTGAGCCACCAGGGAAGCCCATACACATGTATAACTAACTATTATTATAAATTCAGTCCCCAGGAAAGTGTCACTGGGAACTCCTAGCTGTCCCCTCAAAGATCTCGCCCATCCCCAGTCTCTACTGTTTAAAAATAGTGGGGAGAGAGGGAGACAGAACGAGGAAGAGGGAGGGAGGGAGTGAAGGAAGGATGCAGAATTAACTCAGGACCACATTGTTTATCTTGGCTGTAAAAGTTTGAGAGACCAGAAGTTTGGTCTCTTCACTCCTGCTGCAGCCTTTGGTTGCTGCTCATGGTGTCACTGATAGAGCCAAGTCCTGCGTCTTCACGCAGCAGCCGATTCTGGTGCCCTTGGTTGGTCCAGATGTGGCCAAGCCATGGAACTCTCCACGGCAAACCCACCTTCTGCTTCACACCCCGTATTAGCTGAGATCCCCCCTCCAGTTACCGCTGAGACTGCTCCCTTGGCACCTGCACAATCAGTCCTGTCCAAACAAGAGACTGCTCCCTTGGCACCTGCACAATCAGTCCTGTCCAAACAACAGTTTCTCCAGTCTTTTCATTGAGCAAGGCTCACTCACCTAGAGCCTTCAGTAAAGGTCACCCTTGACTGAACCTATGAACCTCTAGCCTTTTTACTGAGCAAGTGTCACTAACCCAATAACCTTCAAATATGTGATATTTGGGGATCAAAGACCTTTCCTGACAGCATGTCTTAGGTAAGGTGTCCTGTGTGCTAGTCTGTGCTCATCAAAGCTTGCATTTCCTTCTTCCCAGAATCCTTAGACTTCTTATGAAAATAGATCCTCCTTATCTCTGGTGATGGACACGAAATACCAGAGCTACAGAAAATGTCTGTGAGATCCTCTCTTATACCTTTTTCTTGTTCTGTCTCTTCTGCGGTGCCTAACATGGGTCCCTTCTTGACCCAAATTTACATAATTTCTGAATATGGCATTAATGATTCAGAATAAAGGAAATATACTTTGATGGAATGTGGCAGTTCTACTCTTTGATATCAGAGGCATGGAAGAAAATTTTAGATTACCTCTCCTCAGTGGTTTAGGCCTTCCTAGGTGGTGCTAATGGGAAAGAACCACCTGCCAGGGTTGGAAGTGTAAGAGACGCAGGTTTGATCCCTGGGTTGGGAAAACCCGCTGCAGTAGCAAACGACAGCCTACTCCAGTATTCTTGCCTGGAGAATCCCGTAGACAGAGGAGCCTGGTGGGCTGCGGTCCATGTGATCACAAACAATCGGACACGACAGAAGAGGCTTAGCACAGGGCAGCACTCAGTGGTTTATCTCTTCTGTAAAAGGCATCTTGTAACATGCACTTTTTTTTTTTCAGTTTCTTGTTAAGGAACTTAAAATATTTTAGATTTATATTAGCCAGTATGCTGTTTTAAATACTCTCATTCCTGAAAAGGAAGAGGGAGTATTAAAAAAAAAAAAAACATTTAATTGTCTTTTTTATTATTGCTTTTGGCTAGAATAATTATGTTATGTGAGCCTTAAAAATGAAAAGGGAAGTTAAGCCCTAACAACTCCTGCTATCCTGGGCCTTGTGATTTGCAGCAATGAATATGGTTTAAACTCCCAACCTCAAATCATCCCATAAATTAGTTCTAATCTTTTCTTACCCTGTGGTTATAAAAGGTCTGTAGTATCAAAACCTCCTGTCACCTTCTACTCATTGAATTCTCTGATCCCTCTCACATCATCAGCTTACCCTTTCTACTAGGTCATTCTCATCACCACCCAGCCTGCTGGTATTTTCCCAGGCTAATAAAATCAAAACCATCCTCTTGTGATCCCACTTTTCTATCTAGATATTGCCCTACTATTTTGCTCCTCTGAAAACCAAAACTTCTTGAAGAAGCTTTTTGAAAAAAGTGTTATTTGTTGGGGGGAGGATAAATTAAGATACTGATATTGAAACATGCACACTACTGTATATAAAATGGGCTTCCCTGGTGGCTCAGTGGAAAAGAATCTACCTGCAAGTTCAGGAGATACAGGAGAAATGGGTTCAATCCCCGGGTTGCGAAGTTCCCCTATAGAAGGAAATGGCAACCCACTCCAGGATTCTTAGCTGGGAAATCCCGTGGACAGAAGAGCCTGGTGGGCTACAGTCCATGGAATTGCAGACTTGGAAATGACTTAACAGCTAAAGAGCAACAACAGATATCTAAAATAGATAATCAGCAAGGACCTACAGCATAGCACATGGAACTCTAGGCAATATTTAACCTAGAAGGGAAAGAAAATCTGAAAAGGTACACACACACACACACACACACACACACATATGAATCATTTTGCTATACACCCAAAACTAACACAGCATTGTAAATAGACTATAAGTCAATCAAAAAGAAAATTTAGAAAATATGATTTCTCACTCCTTTTCCCTTTTTTTTTTCCTTCAAGCCAATAGAATTTGCTCCATTCTTTGTGTCAAAGCTGTTGGTAGTCAGGTCTCCAAGGGTCTCCATATGGCCGAGCCCAGTTCTGACTTTGGCTGCTGATGGCGCTCTTGCCTTTCTGGTCTCTAAACACTGAAGCACCTCAGAATTCAGCCTTGGGTCTCTTCTCCAGCCGCATTTACTGTTTGAAGGATCTTATCCAGTGTCCTGACTTTAAGAATCTTCAGATATCCATCTTATCTCTATCTCAGAACTCTCCTCTCTAAACTCTTTTTCCCATCAGCCCATGTGTACATCAAATGGACATGTCAATCTGAACTTGTCCAGAACCGAATACATAACCTCATTATTTCTCCAATCACTCTTCCTGATGTCTCCATTGAATTAGTGAAAACTTTTGTCTGTTTTTTTTAATCAGAAAAAGTATTTTATTTTTCAAATACATAATGGATTTTTTACCCTCTTTTATCTTTTTATTAAGATTAAATACATATAATTTCATCTTTTCTCAAATTAATGACAATGGTGTAATTGTGATTATCTTTTAGCAACCAAAGTATTTCCAGAGGTTTGAACTTGATATGAGAAAAACACTGTATCAAGTCCATTGTACCTGATTTGGTGCTGAGGTTGACCTGGTGTAATGGTTTGCTCCAGGACCCAGAGGCTACTGTAAGCTTGAAAGCAAAGTGAAGCGCTTAGGTTGACCTTGGCTGATTAAGAATCCTCTGGATGGGGGTGAGGGGTGCCTGTTTCTGTTTTGCACAGGGCGGCTCGTCCTCAGGCTAAACTGGAATATCTGGGAACAGTGTGTGTGTGTGTGTGTGTATGTGTGAGTTGCTCAATCATGCCTGACTCTTCACAATCTCATGGACTGTAGCCCACCAGGCTCCTCTGTCCATGGGATTCTCTGGGCAAAAATACTGGAGTGGGTTGCCATTTCCTTCTCTAAACTCTTGTCCTTTTGATTGCTTAGGTCAAAATCTTGGTGTCATTCCTGACTCATCTGCTTTTTTTTCCCCCACACACATGTCTAATCCATCTGCACATTCTATTGACTGTACCTTCAATGTGTACATAGAATTTAACTACCTTTCACTCCTTGTACTAGTCCATGTCATCATCATCTCTTAACAAATTTATGGTAGTTACCTCCTAATTTGTCTCTTGACTTTTACTTTGGCTGACAACAGTCATTTTAAAATAGAGCAGAGCAGCCAGTGTCCCTCTGTTAACCAGTAAGGGGGAGGGGGGCTCCTATCATTTCCCCATTCAAAACCCTCTGATAGCGTCTCCCGGCTCAGAGCAAACACCAAAGCTCTTCCAGTACCCTAAGGATGCTCTGCGATCTCTCATCCTGCTTTATCTCTGAATCCGTATCCCTGAATTCTCACCCTGGCCCGCCCTATTCCTAATGCACTGATCTAATTTCACCCCCAGCCACCATGCTCACTTTCTTTGGCCTGTGGTCCTTCTTCCCTTGCTACTGCAGGATAGTGCGGTTCCTCATCTCTTTTAGGTCTTTGCTCAAATGAAACCTTTTTTGTGACCCTGTCCCTGACAAAAACTACCATCCTCCTGTACATCTCTATGCCCTTTCCCTGATTTTTCTTCATAGGTTTGATACCACGTGACGTACCATGTATCTTTAATGTGTTGTTGTTTATTACCTGTTTCCCTCCTCTGAAATGTAGGCACTATTGTCATAGGGGTTTATGTAAATATGGTTTGTTACTTGCTGTCTCCCAAGGGCCTGGAATAGTTACAGAAACAGAGTAAACGTTCCAAAATCATTTATTGAATGAATGAATGAATGAGTAATAGATGTCCTCTCCACTTCAGCCTCTCCTGGCCATTTCTGGCTCTGACCACAGCCCTGCAGAGCCCCCTGGCCTCCTGCCTTCTCCCATGCCTGGTGGTGAAGCCATGGATTCTCAGGAAGCCCAGCTGCTGGGTCTGCTGTGCTCTCTGCCTTCTGTGTTCTCAACACACAATGATCATAACCGTAAAGATCCTCACAACAGTTACCAAATTCACCGAATGCCAACTCTGTCCTAGGTGTTACACTAGACTTTGTACATAACATCAGTTCTAACGTAATCCTTACAACCCAGGAACAGGTCTGTGGGGCTTGATTCTCTGCTCCTATGATTCTTTCTGGTGTTAGACTTTGATCTATTGAGTCCTATTTTCCCTGGTAGCTTCCAGTCCAAGCCACGGTGTTCTCTCCTGCTGACTTTCAGAACTAATAAGCCCTTTTCTGTGACACTGACCACCTCCTGGGAGTGGGTCAGGACCAGAGATAAGGAACCAAGTAGAAGATCAAGGCTGGTTCAGTTCAGTTCAGTCACTCAGTCATGTCCGACTCTTTGCAACCCCATGGACTGAAGCATGCCAGACCTCCCTATCCATTGCCAACTCCCAGAGCTTGCTCAGACTCATGTCCATTGACTTGGTGATGCCATCCAACCATCTCATCCTCTGTCGTCCGCTTCTCCTCCTTCAATCTTTCCCAGCATCAGGGTCTTTTCAAATGAGTCAGTTCTTTGCATCAGGTGGCCAAAGTTGGTTGAGGGCTAATTTTCTTAGGGATATCAGCAGAATAATCATGTTGAATACTTGCCGTGATTTAGGGACTGTACTGAGAACTCTATCATTATCTCATTTAGATGCTTAGATTCTCCCCATTTGACCAGGGAACAGAATGAGTCTTAAAAGTTTTCGGCAACTGGTCTGAGGTCTCACTACTAACTACTGGATACTGGGTGTAGGATTTAGATCTTGGTAAATGAAACTCAGAGCTCTTGATCGTAACAGGTGGCTTTTGCTGGAGGTATATCTGCAGGCAAATTAATTGGATTAGCATTTTTCAGGTGCATACACTGTTCCAGGCACTGTACTAAGGGTAAGGACATCATCTGAGAAGCAGGAGGAGAGATTCTTTCTGCATTAAACCTTGCAGCTAGAGCAGGTGGAAAATATTAAGTAATCATAAACAAAGACTGAAATTTTTACACCAATATATACATGGGTCACTGAATACTTTTGGAAGCGTGCCTTCCCACCATTTTGTATATAATCTTTATAATTTCCCTTCAGAAGAGGCCCATCAGACTCTGATTGTGGGCCCTCTTCAGCCCTTAGAGCTTAATTTTCTTGGAAATGATTACTATTTCACTGGTAACTTACTATTCTTATGCGCATGTGTTTTGTCTGCTTAAGAATGCTATATCATCTGCCTGTAGAGGTTTTCTATTTATTCAGTGATTATTTCCCTAAGATTCTTACTTTTCTTTCTTTCAAACAGAATGTTCTCAATATATGCTCACTGAACACATCCTACGTAAGGAGACACTTTTTTCTATACACTCCTTTTGAACGAGAAGATGAAAGTACCAGTGGGTAGAGAATTTATCAAAAGCCATGTAGCTGGGCATGGAATTAGAACACTCAAACATCTGAGTTTAGTATCTAAAATGTGTGCTTTAGTCCCCTGCGTCCTTAAGAAAGATATTCAGATGTCAGCAGTAGATAAATTGTAATAGAAGAGATGTAACTAAGCTCTCTGTGTGAAGAACTGGGTCTTATAGAATTAAGCAAGCATATTCATTAGGCACTGAGAATTGGACAGTTGCCCATCAAATCTTCACTGAGCTTGGAAAAATGACACGAAGTAGAGATTTTTAATTTGCAAGTATCTATTTGACACATTCCACAGGTGAAAATGTTGGTTTCCCCGCATCCGCAGGGGGCTCAGATGTGTCCTGACAGTTCTGAGGCTCAGAACACAAACCATCACTTTCAACTCAGGTTGGAAAGCGTTGACAGTGAGAAACCAGAGGGGGTTTCTCTGTAGGCAGCTGGCACTGCCTGCTTTGTTTTCTTGCTTTATTTCTTCCCATGGAAATTATATTTCTTATACCTAAGTTTACTTTTTAAAGTGGCTTTTTTCCAGAGCAACAGAAATCCTGCCTGTGCCCCAGCTGAGTTTTTGAGAGACAGTGTGACTGAGTTGGGCTTCCCTGGTGGGTCAGACAGTTAAAAAAAAAAAAAAAAAAAAAAAACCTGCCTGCGATGCAGGAGACCCAGGTTTGATCCCTGGATCGGGAAGATGCCCTGGAGAAGAGAATGTCAACCCACTCCGGTGTTCTTGCCTGGAGAATCCCATGGACAGGGGAGCCTGGAGGGCTATGGTCCACAGGATCGCAAAGAATCTGGCACGACTGAAGCAACTCAGCATGCATGCTTGCACATGACTGAGTTAATATTGCTCCTTTCTTAATCACATCAGAGGGATATACAGAAATATGGAGGCTTTTAAAAGAGATTCTTTTTGTGTTAATGTGATAGCCAAGGATTGTTCTTTCAGACTAAGGTGACCAGCTGTCCCAGAGCTCAAACTGGGGAAATACAGGGCACTGCCAGAGAAGCTAGCTGTCCCCGTTAGGTCACTCTACCAAACTTTGGAGTCACTGCAGTCTACTAATTAGGAGGGACCCTCACCTGTTCAGTAGGTCCCACAAATTAATAAATGGTTACAACTAGTCTGCTTTTGATGATACATTTTCCAACAATTAGTGGTGAGGTAGCGGTTCCTAAAGATGAGAGGAACTGATTTAGGCAACTCCCAGCCAAGGATCACACATCTTTTGCTGACTTTTTTCTCCCTTTCTTCCGGCCTGTAAACTCCCCTTTCATGTTTTCAAGCAAAGGGCTGTTTCTCGGCAGGTGCACAAGGGCAGTCTGTGGCCCTTTATTTCCTGAGTCTCATGGCCATTAGAGGTACAATGGCCACCTCCTGTCGCTGGGCTGCCTCAAGTTTTATGCCCTCAGGGACGCCCGCATCATAGCTGATCTGGAAAGAGGCTCAGACCCCTTATCCTGACAAAGGAGCATCTGGTGCAGGTCTTTTGCTGAAGTGGTTCTTTTCAGTCTTTTAAATCACCAGCCCCATTGTTCAAGGTATTTCTTGGGAAAGGGCATGTGTACACTCTGTTTGTTTAGTTAATGTAGAAAACGTCTTGCCTTGGGGTCTGTCACCTCAAGACTGATCACAATGGCAAATAACAACCCCATCACCAACTTAAATTTATCTATTTTAATTTGATTTTTATTTTGTATTGGAGTATAGTGATTCACAATTGTGTTAGTTTCAGGCATGCAGCTGAGTGATACAGTTGTTCACACACATATATCCATTCATTTTCAGATTCTTTTCCTATATAGGTTGTTAGAGAATATTGAGTAGAGTTCCCTCTGCTATATAGCAGGTTCTTGTTGATTACTTATCTTACATGTAATTTTATGTGTAACGTCTGTTCAAAACTCCTAATTTATCCTCTCCCCCACACCCCACATTTCCCCTTTGGTAACCATATATTTGCTTTCGAAGTCTGTGTGTCTTAAATTGATACAGCTCTTCCTGCCTTTCCATGTTTGGGGCAGGACAGTATTTCTCTTAATTCTAGTGGGCCCACAGGGGAAACAGCTGATTATATGCATTTTATAATTGATAAAGCATGCTTGCCTTTTCAGGGTGAACTGGGCTTTGATAAAAATGAATTCAAAGCTTGTTGATAAATTGCATTACTAGAAATAGTTATTGAATTATCTTTTCTCATATTTTATAGTCAAGTAGTTTCATAGTTAAACTCAATAAAACCAACTTTCACAAAACTAGGTGCATAACTTACTGCAAGCTTATCTCCCAGCTCCAGGCCTTGTATCGAGCAGCATGCTTTCAAGATATTTCATCTAGCCCTATTTCATGCTGAAATAGGGGTGTGCAGTGGGAAACCAAGAAGACACTAAGTAACATGTCCATGGTTGATCTAACATACCAATAATAGGGCTTCTTAATGGACACAGTAAAAATTCACATAAAATTGTAATGCAATTTGAAAAACTTCAGAGAACATTTAACCTTATGAAGTCTTTACTACCCACTCTGTTTCTTAGATGTTTGGGGATATTTGTTGAGAAGATGCTTCAGGGAAGCAGTTTCAGAATCCTTGGTTCTAGTCCATTTTAGCCTCTTGTACGTGGATGCACATTCTGTACCTTTCAAAAGATTTGTGGACCTTGATTGGTACTTATCTTGATTGTAATTGCAATATTGGCAATTCTACTTAAATAGCAAAATTCATTGATGACATTTCTTATAATTTAGGCTGAAATGAAACTACATTTAGTCTTCTGTAGGTTTCAAATTAGAACACCCTATACAGTGAGTCTTCTGAGTTTCCACAATAAAAAGAAAATGTATCTCATGGTTGCTGAATGCTTACTCTCTATCAGACACTTTGCTAAGCACTTTATGTACATTTCTTAAAAGTGCTGTGAATTGCCTTCATTACTGTCTTCATTTGGAAGATGAGAAAACAGAGGCTCGAACACTAGAATCAACTTGCCCAAGAAGACACAGGTGGTACAGAGCAGGGCTGTCCTTGCAGGCCCATGTAGCCTGAGCTGTGGTCCATGTCCTCAGTTACTTGTTGCTGGAGTATTTCAAGAACAGTTCCTATAAAGAAGATGCTGGACGATGAGTTCTACTGCTTTGATGCAAATTTTACATACATAGATATTCATCATAAATCAATGGAGAAACATGGTTACACTCATTCATTTCATGGAGATTTTGTGCCCAACCATAAGCCAGGCTCTGTGGATGCAGATATCAGTGAGGCTAGTTCTCGTCTGTGGAGAAGCTCGCACTCTGGTGGAGGAGGAGACAGGCTTATAAATAAAATATGAAAGAATCAAATCGTGACAAGATGAAAAAATATGAGCCACAGGAAAGGTGGACAGAGAATACAGCCCAGGAATATGTTACCACACAGACTTAGAATTCATATGGGGCATTGAGATAATGTAGTGACCATAAAAAATGTCCCTCAAAAGAGCTGAATATAATGAAGGACAAGGAGGAGCAGAGATGAGGATAAAGATGGAATAAATCTCAAGTGAGTCTTTCAGGCTTACAGGATAATTTTACTGGACTCATTGGAAGCATTTAATTGCCAGTTCTTACTAGGTTCTGAAATCGATTTCATTGGCCAACCTCATCCCATGCCTTCAAGCAAAACTTCCAAGTTAATGGTAGCATTTGTTTCTCATTAATTTCTGTGGTTTTCTTAATGGCCAATTTGAAGGCTTATTAATAGTTAATATGTTTAGCATTATAAGCAATATCATTAACAAAACAGATGCAAAATTACTACCGCAAACAATGATTGCTGTGGTAAAGAGCCAAGGGACTTAAATAGTGGGAGAGTTGGACTGAGTGAACCCTCAGAGGGCCAGCGATGTCCTTCCAATTGTCTTAGTGTCCCATGATTGCAGACTGCACATCTATTTCAAAACTCACTGATGTTACTATATTAAACTTAAGGTTTTTTTAAGACATAATTTAAAAAGGTAAGGGTTTGTTTAACTGCTCCTCTCCTTTCTTGAGGACCAGACCTGCAGTCACTACAGTTCAGTTCAGTCGTTCAGTGGTGTCAACTCTTTTCAAACCCACGAACCGCAGCACACCAGGCCTCCCTGTCCATCACCAACTCCCAGAGTTTACTCAAACTCATGTCCATCGAGTCGGTGATGCCATCCAGCCATCTCATCCTCTGTCATCCCCTTCTCCTCCTGCCCCCAACCCCTCCCAGCATCAGGGTCTTTTCCAATGAATCAACACTTCACATGAGGTGGCCAAAGTACTGGAGTTTCAGCTTCAGCATCAGTCCTTCCAATGAACATCCAGGACTGATCTCCTTTAGGATGGACTGGTTGGATCTCCTTGCAGTCCAAGGGACTCTCAAGAGTCTTCTCCAACATCACAGTTCAAAAGCATCAATTTTTTGGTGCTCAGCTTTCTTCACAGTCTAACTCTCACATCCATACATGACCACTGCAAAAATCATAGCCTTGACTAGACGGACGTTTGTTGGCCAAGTAATGTCTCTGCTTTTTAATATGCTGTCTGGGTTGGTCATAACTTTTCTTCCAAGGAGTGAGCGTCTTTTATTTTATTTATTTATTTATTTTTGTTTCAAAGCCACTGATAAAGCAACCTATATTTTGATGATCATTATAGGTGGGTGGTGGGTCCATGGGGGTCACTGTACTTTCATATATATTTGAACATTTGTATGTTTACATATGTCTGAGCATAAGAAAAAGTGAAAAATTTTGAGTTCTTATACAAAAATATAGGACAATGTGGCTCATACCATTATGATTTGTATATAATCCACGTTACTAGCAAAACTACTTAATGTTGCCTTAAAATATTACAATAAGGAGAAAAATGCAAACGGATGAATTCTAAAAAATTCCACACATCCGCTAGTAGCTACAATTTCCAAATTCAAGTTAAAAGGCAAACATTTTAAAAGGAGGGCATTGAAAACATACATTTTGCAAGGGATCACCTACAAGGTTAAGAATTCCAAGTTTTCAGCATTCTCAGAACTCAAGTCTCAAAAATCCTGCTGATCACTCCATTTTCCACATACTTTTCTATGACCTCATTACTCATATATTCAACAGACTGAGTATCTACTAAGTGCTTGACTCCATGTATACAATGGTGAAGACACAGCCTTGCCTTTCTGCACTGGATATTCCAGATATGGTAAAAGGCCATTACAGAAAAATGACTTGTTTCTAAGGATGGCTGTGTGTATAAACTTGAATTCTAAAGATAAGTTCAAAGAATTGGGGTCATCATGAGACAGTAGATACCTTTGATGCTACTGTTCTAAATTTTTAATGCTTGGAAATGCCACCATTTTAAAACTCTGGATAAAGAAATAGAATTGACACAGAGGAGCTACGGGCTACCCCTGACGTTTTGACCAGAAGTAAACAAAAGTTCAAAGCTTTAAATCCTTTCTATTAAACACCCAAGAGCTTCTCCCCTCTTACACCTAAAGTCACTTATTTTACTATCAATAAACCTTTGGAAACAGCCATGGAATACATTACCCTGTGTGGTGGAAAACATCCCTAGATAATATCTGAATGCCTTTAAATGATTCACTAAGTCTGACCATCCTAAATGTTATCAGCTGCTTGGTTTCCCCAAAGGCCTTCCCACCAAACACAGCTTCAGCTCATCGTATGTCACTTTAGGACAAGGTCATTTCATATTCGGATTTTTCAACTATCGCACACTAAGAGTAGTTCTCTTTCTGTAATCTCAAATCTACTAAAATAGAAAGTAGACACCACAATTGCAAAATCCTTCATGCTTAAAGGCTAGTGTATTCAGTTCCTTTCCATGCAAAACTTAATGAGGTATCTTATATGCTTGCGATGTCTTTTCCAAATCAAGTGTGGGGCAACCTTTGAAGATCCACTTGGCGTTGTCATCTTGTCCTATGTTCTGCTAAGTATCTTACACAGAAAGGAATGTACTTGCTGACCTACAGATTAGTCCCGGGGGAGTGTGCTAGGTAAGTGCTAAAGTCTACGGTCTCTTCCATTGCCGTCAAGCTCACAGAGGGGCCGTTCCCAATTTGAATCAACAGATGCCTACAGAAGCCACTCAGATACGCCATGGCAGGGAGGAGGAAGAGGAGGAGGAGTCTGCTGTCCTAGGGTGGAGGGAAGAGGCTGCTGGTTGGCAAAAAGCTAGGACTAATGGTGGTGAAGTCATCCCCTCTAGGACGCCATGCCCAGCAGAAAGCCTCCGAAAAAGCCACCAGTCACTAGAACGTTCTTCTTCACAAACAACACCACCTCCTCTGCTTTGCTCTTGACCTCTGTAGGTATCTGGTTGCTCTTGCGGATCTTCAGCTGTTCTTTGGCCTTCTTCATGTCTTTCTCTACACGCTGCCAGTCCACTTTGATGTAGCCAGTATGGTTTGCAAGCTGAAGCAGAAAAAATCCACCTCCCACAGCCGTTGCAGCCAGTTTTCCAACCTTCTGGAATATGAAACCCGTGCACCATCCAGTGACACCTCCAATTAACAGCTGGGTTGCCACACTATACTTTTCGGCTGAAGGCCCAGATTCTTGCCCAAACAGCGTGCGCCACCATGACTGCTTTTTAGCAAGTTCTGCAAGGTCCAGTGACTCAAACTTTCCCTCAAAGTTTCCTTGACTGGCGGCGGCCATTTCTGCGAGCTCGTCTCGCGATGACACCCGCGGGGCTTCGCCGCGGGAGGACGCAGACTGGCGCGCCACCGTCTGCGCGAGCTGGCTTCCGGTACGTGGGGTAGATGTTTCCATTCCCACGGCGGCGGCGGAAGAGGCCAGGCGGGGCGCGAGCTGTCCCCTCCCCTTCTCGGCGCACCGGAGTGTCACAAAACCCCGGGGGGCCCGCTACAAGCGCCGTGGCCCCGCCCCTGGCGGGCCAGGCCGCGCGTGCGCAGAAAAGCCTCTCGCGGCCGCGCTGGCTCCCCACTTCCGGAGTAAGCGTCTTTTAATTTCATGGCTGCAATCACCATCTGCAGTGATTTTGGAGCGCCAAAAAATAAAGTCTGACACCGTTTCCACTGTTTCCCCATGTATTTCCCATGAAGTGATGGGACCAGATGCCATGATCTTAGTTTTCTGAATGTTGAACTTTAAGCCAAATTTTTCACCCTCCTCTTTCACTTTCATCAAGAAGCGTTTTAGTTCCTCTTCACTTTCTGCCATAAGGGTGCTGTCATCTGCATATCGGAGGTTATTAATATTTCTCCCAGCAATCTTGATTCCAGCTTGTGCTTCTTCCAGCGCAGCACATGATGTACGTTCTCATGATGTACTCTGCATATAAGTTAAATAAGCAGGGTGACAATATACAGCCTTAATGTACTTCTTTTCCTATTTGGAACCAGTCTGTTGTTCCATGTCTAGTTCTAACTGTTGCTTCCTGACCTGCATACAGGTTTCTCAAGAGGCAGGTCAGGTGGTCTGGTATTCCCATCTCTTTCAGAATTTTCCACAGTTTATTGTGATCCACGCAGTCAAAGGCTTTGGCATAGTCAATAAAGCAGAAATAGATGTTTTTCTGGAATTCTCTTGCTTTTTTGATGATCCAGTGGATGTTGGCAATTTGATCTCTGGTTCCTCTGCCTTTCTAAAACCAGCTTGAACATCTGGAAATTCACAGTTCACGTATTGCTGAAGCCTGGCATGGAGAATTTTGAGTATTACTTTACTAGCGTGTGAGATGAGTGCAATTGTGTGGTAGTTTGAGCATTCTTTGGGATTGCCTTTCTTTGGGATTGGAATGAAAACGGACCTTTTCCAGTCCTGTGGCCACTGCTGAGTTTTCCAAATTTGCTGGCATATTGAGTGCAGCACTTTCACAGCATCATCTTTCAGGATTTGAAATAGCTCAACTGGAATTCCATCACCTCCACTAACTTTGTTCATAGTGATGCTTTCTAAGGCCCACTTGACTTCACATTCCAGGATATCTGGCTCTAGGTGAGTGATTACACCATCGTGATTATCTGGGTCATGAAGATCTTTTTTGTACAGTTCTTCTGTGTATTCTTGCCACCTCTTCTTAATATCATCTGCTTCTGTTAGGTCCATACTGTTTCTGTCCTTTATCGAACCCATCTTTGCATGAAATGTCCCCTTGATATCTCTAATTTTATTGAAGAGATCTCTAGTCTTTCCCATTCTGTTGTTTTCCTCTATTTCTTTGCATTGATCACTGAAGAAGGCTTTTTTATCTCTCCTGCTATTCTTTGGAACTCTGTATTCAAATGGGAATATCTTTCCTTTTCTCCTTTGCTTTTCACTTCTCTTCTTTTCACAGCTATTTGTAAGGCCTCCTCAGACAGCCCTTTTGCCTTTTTGTATTTCTTTTCCATGAGGATGGTATTGATCCCTGTCTCCTGTACAATGTCACGAACCTCCATCCATAGTTCATCAGGCACTCTGTCTATCAGATCTAGTCCCTTAAATCTATTTCTCACTTCCACTGTATAGTCATAAGGGATTTGATTTAGGTCATACCTGAGTAGTCTAGTGGTTTCCCCTACTTTCTTCAATTTAAGTCTGAATTTGGCAATAAGGAGTTCATGATCTGAGCCACAGTCAGCTCCCGGTCTTGTTTTTGCTGACTGTATAAAGCTTCTTCATCTTTGGCTGCAAAGAATATAATCAATCTGATTTCGGTGTTGACCATCTGGTGATGTCCATGTGTAGAGTCTTCTCTTGTGTTGTTGGAAGAGGCTGTTTGCTATGACCAGTGCGTTCTCTTGGCAAAACTCTATTAGCCTTTGCCCTGCTTCATTCCGTACTCCAGGGCCAGATTTGCCTGTCACTCCAGGTGTTTCTTGACTTCCTACTTTTGCATTCCAGTCCCCTACAATGAAAAGGACATCTTTTTTGGGTGTTAGTTCTAAAAGATCCTGTAGGTCTTCATAAAACCATTGAACTTCAGCTTCTTCTGTGTTAGTGGTTGGGGCATAGGCTTGGATTACCGTGATATTGAATGGTTTGCCTTGGAAAGGAACAGAGATCATTCTGTCGTTCTTGAGATTGCATCCAAGTACTGCATTTCGGACTCTCTTGTTGACCATGATGGCTACTGCATTTCTTCTAAGGGATTCCTGCCCACAGGAGTAGATATAATGGTCATCTGAGTTAAATTCACCCATTCCAGTCCATTTTAGTTCGCTGATTCCTAGAATGTTGACATTCACTCTTGCCATCTCCTGTCTGACCACTTCCAATTTGCCTTGATTCATTGACCTAACATTCCAGGTTCCTATGCAATATTGCTCTTTACAGCATCGGACCTTGCTTCTATCACCAGTCACATCCACAACTGGGTCTTGTTTTTGCTTTGGCTCCATCCCTTCATCCTTTCTGGAGTTATTTCTCCACTGATCTCCTGTAGCATTTTTGGTACCTACCGACCTGGGGAGTTCCTCTTTCAGTATCCTATCATTTTGCCTTTTCATACTGTTCATGAGGTTCTCAAGGCAAGAATACTGAAGTGGTTTGCCATTCCCTTCTCCAGTGGACCACATTTTGCCAGACCTCTCCACCATGACCCGTCCATCTTGGGTGGCCCCACACGGCATGGCTTAGTTTCATTGAGTTAGACAAGGCTGTGGTCCTGTGATCAGATTGGCTAGCTGTCTGTGATTATGGTCTCAGTGTGTCTGCCCTCTGATGCCCTCTCGCAACACCTACCGTCTTACTTGGGTTTCTCTCGCCCTGGATGTGGGGTATCTCTTCACGGCTGCTCCAGCAAAGCGCAGCCGCTGCTCCTTACCTTGGAGGAAGGGTGTCTTCTCAGGGCCGCCCCTCCTGTTCAAGGTCAGGCCGAAGCAGTCACTACAGGTAGTCTATTATTATGCATAGTTATTTTTTTGTTGTTTTTTAAACTTTTGGCCACATAGCACAGCATGTGGAATCTTAGTTCCCCTCCAGGGATTGAACCTGAGCTTCCTGAATTGGAAGCATGAAGTCTCAACTGCTGGACTGCCAGGGAAGTCCCATTCTTATGCTTAACTGTTGACCACCTACATTGTTTATAAACTGACAGCAAATTAAACTCCTAATGTATGCCAACTTTAGATTTTTATTTATCACTGAAAAAAAAATTAAAGATATTGCTGTTAGCCAATAGTTTGATTTAGACAACTTTGCATGTGGAAAAATGTTTATTCAGTTCTGTGAATATTAAGACATGCTTATTTTACAAGAATGAGTGGGAAACTGGAGGTCGATACTCACACCAGTGGTAAGATATAAAAGTCTCATACACTTTGATAATTACAGAAGAAATTAGATTTGACAAAAATGATGAATGTTAGCTTTAATTGGATGTTCATCTGACTTAGGTCAGTATGGTAGTCATCCCTTGGAGAAAAGAATGGCAACTCACTCCAGTATTCTTGCCTGGAGAATCCCATGGACAGAGGAGCCTGGTGGGCTACAGTCCCTGGGCTTGCGAAAGAGTCAGAAACGATTGAGCGACTAAGCACACACGTGATAACCAAGCCATGCTGACTACTGTGGCAAAAAAAATCTCAGCAGTGTAATCAGTGTAGTAGAGGTTCTCAGGTGCTCACGTTACAGCCGAATCGGAAGCTGTGGGTAGCTCTCTATTCCATACGGTGATATTTCTTCTTGTGGCCCTGCATATCTGAAGCCTCACAGTCTCCATCAGATCTCCTGCCTCCATCTGGCAGATGAGGGGTGAAGAACAGGTGGAGATCACATAGGAGAATTTGGGGGGAAGGGCTGGTGTGGCACATATCACTTTTACAGACATTCTTTGAACAGATCGCAGTCATGTGGCCCCAGGGAGTCACAGATGTGCCTGACCCTGTGCTCTGAACAGAAAGGAAAAGGGACATGGCACTCCTCGGTCACAGTTGCTCAGATGTGTGTTTGATTGTGAAGAAACCGAAAAAGATGGAGTACCCCGTAAATACTGTCCGAAGTTTAAAAATTGTCCATCAGAAGCAAATAGAGCCTAGGATTTGATGATTTGTGGCACTTTAGGAATAGAACTGATCCTCCAATCACCATTGCCTTGCTCTGATTTATGTCCAGAGGTCTCTAATCTTTTTGGTATCAGGGACCAGTTTTATGGAAGACAGTTTTTCCAAAGACCTGGGAGGGGATGGTTTGGGGATGATTCGAACACATTATATTTATTGTACATTTTATTTCTAATCTAATGCCACCACTGATCTGACAGGAAGGGCCAGTCCATGGCCCAGACATTGGGGACCCCTGGATTATAGGCTGCTGTGGGCTTATGGAAATGGGAATAAAAATAGATATCTAGTTAGATTGCAAGTAGCCTCCCCTTCCCTCATAGCTCATTTGGTAAAGAATCTTCCTGCAATGCAGGAGACCTGGGTTTGATTCCTGGGTCAGGGAAGATCCCCTGGAGAAGGGAATGGCAACCCACTCCAGTATTCTTGCCTGGAGAATCCCATGAACAGAGGAACCTGGCAGGCTACAGTCCATGGGGTCGCAAGAGCTGGACACGACTTAGCCACTAAAGCACAGCCTCCCGTTCTGCAGGCATTGGGTTCTAAAGAATTTAGAGGAGAAATATAAATTGTGAGTATTTTTCCTACAAGTCTTTGAATGTCCCTGACAAACCTAACTTTCTGTCTGATATTCTAGACTTTTCTATCTGATGTCAAATCTCTGGTAACAGCAAAGAAGGGTTCTGTATCTTTTAATTTAGTCAATATATCTTGGGATTGACCAAGGCAGTCATGTTGGAGTAACACCTACAGAGAGGCAGGAGGGGAAATTCCAAATTCCAGGATAGAAGAGATTTCACTGGAGGGATTTCCAAGCAAGTGGGAGACTTCCAAATGATTAAGTCAGGAAGCCCAGCGATTTCCCACACAAGTGTCCCTCTGTGTTGGCTAAATCTCCACACACAACGTAAGCACTCCCCAGTGGGAGACGAAATATCATATTCCCTGACAGCTTTAAAGCAGTACCAAGCTACGAATCGGCTGTTGGTCCTGTTATCACACTCATTGTCTCTAGAATTAAATGCTGATCTCCTGAAGGGCAGGGATCTAACCTTCAAATCTAATTTTGTGTCACAAACACAGTACAAGTTAAAGAACTGCCCACTTATGGTAACAAATAGGCAGGCTCTGCCATAAGACACTTAAAAAGAAGAATCTGGCCTCCAACACTGACCTCCTGGTGCAGAGTCGATCCTCAGTCTTTTCCTCAAGCAGTGGGTTATGTGGGTTCTACTCTCTTAACCCTGAAAATAGAATCAACTCCCTTTGCTGACTGCTTTCTTCTTTGCCAAGTAAAAGAGAACATGTTGGCCTTTTTTCATCAGCATTTGTTGTTAGTGAGTGTTATCATTTATGCTTCAGGATCAATCATGATTAGACTCAATAAATCATCTGTGAAAGACTGCATTCTATTGACCTAGGCAAATCCAGACAAAAACAACAGAAATTATTCTTCAGCAGCCTCTAGCTCAGGATTATGGTATAAACTTGAAACCTATTTCTAAGCTCAATATCTTGCAAGAGGAAGGAATTGTATGGAGCTAAATGGAAGGAAACCCACAGTAAATATCTATCAGAATGATGGCCGAGGAGATAGGTTCTTCTCATAGGTGTTTCTAAGCCCTGCAATCAGGTGAGCTCTCCAAAGTCTTTTTTAAAAAAATATATATCATGGAAAGGACTCATGAAAAATTGGTATTCTCAAAAGTTTTGGAATACTTTGGGTGACCTTGCTGAACCTTGAATTTTCATTATTGTTTCTCTCATATGGAAATGTTTGCAGCTCTGTCTTATGTGAAGGGCAGAGAAATGAAAAGAAATGTGCGATAATGAAGTCCGTTTTCATTGCAGAAGAGTGACCTCATTGCTTTCTGAGACAGCAGAGAGGGAGGGCAGGGTCTCCTGCAGACCTTCTGGAGGTTGCCCCATCACATGGAATTGCTGGACCAGAAGAAGGTTACACAGATATCCCAAAGTGTTTTTGTTTTTGTTTTCTTAACTACGTTGTCAGTCACACAATTGCCTGAATTCATGCTATGTCTGGAAGAAATTTTGTAAAAGAAGATACTTCTGCGCAAGGTGTGATAGTTCTTTACAGCAGCCTTCTCCAGCATTTTTGGCACCAGGGACCAGTTTCATGGAAGACGTTTTTTTCCCATGGACTGGGGAAAGGGATGGGGCGGTGGTTTCCAGATGACTCAAACACGTAACATTTCTTGTGCACTTTATTTCTACTATTATTACATCAGTTCCACCTCAGACTGTCGGGCTTTAGACCCCTGAAGTTAGGGACCCCTGCTTTACAGGATGCCTTTTATCCTGTGGTAAAATAGAGGTATACCAGCAAATTCTTTTTACCCTCACGCACAGGACTCTCTGCTGTGCTATTCCCCTGCCCTAGGGGGCTTCCCGGCTCGTCCCTGGGGGCTCAGATGGTAAAGAGTCCGCCTGCAGTGTGGGAGACCTGGGTTCGACCCCTGGGTTGGAAAGATCCCCTGGAGAAGGGAATGGCCACCCACTCCAGTGTTCTTGCCTGGAGAATCCCATGAGCAGAGGAGCCTGGCGGGTGAGGTCCCAAAGAGTCTGACACAACCGAGCAACTGACACTTTCGCTTTCAGCGGGTTCCCCTGTGGCTCAGTGGTAAAGAACCTGCCTGCCAGTGCAGGACACGGGGGTTCCATCCCTGCGTCTGGAAGATGCCTTGGAGAAGGAAATGACAAGGTACTGCACTGATATTGCCTGGAAAATCCCATGGACAGAGGAGCCTGGTGGGCTACACTCCCAGGGTCGCTAAGAGACAGGACTGAAGCATCTGAGCATGCACCCGCACACATAAGCAGGGAACTGGGGTCTCCAGGCCATCCTAGCTTCCCCTCCTTTCAGGCCCACTGTCTGCACCTACCTGACTTCTCCTCTAGGGGGCGCCATTTCCCACTCCTCTTTAATCCCATCAGACTGATTCCTCTTAATTCCTTTCCTTTGAGTGATCTGCTTGGCTGACCAAGCAAATTTGTTGAACTGTGTAATGGTGTAGACTTACCCTTTCTATTTATTTCACCATCACTTACTGCATACCTACTTTGCGCTGGCCTCTAGGGAGCTGTAAATGAATAAGGTCTGATTTGCTTCTAAAAGGCACACAATGGTCTAGATCTTAATATGTTCTATTTCTCTGTAAACAGATTTGTGTCGGAAAGGACTACAGAGGGCCTTAAGCCAAAGGAACAAAAAACATTTAGCTGTCGTGAGGTATCACCTCACACCAGTCTGAAAGGCCATCATCAAAAAGTCAACAAACAATAAATGTTGGAGAGGGTATGGGGAAAAGGAGATCTTCCTATACTGTTAGAAGGAATGTAAAGTGGTACAGTCACTATGGAGAGCAGTATGGAGGTTCCTTAACAAATTAAAACTAGAACTACCATATGACCCAGCAATCCCACTCCTGGGCATATATCCAGAGAAAACCATAATCTGAAAAGATGCATGCACCCCAGTGTTCATGGCAGCACTATCTATAATAGGCAAGACCTGAAAGCAAGCTAAAGCCCACCTACTATTCTCAAGAAGATGTGCTGTGTATGTGTGACAGAATATTGCTTAGCCGTAAAAAGGAATGAAATAATGCTGTTTGTAGCAACTTGGATGGACCTAGAGATTATCATGCTGGGTAAAGTAAGTAAGACAAAGACAAATATCATATGATGTCACTCACATGTGGAATCTTATTTTTTAAATGATGCAAATGAAATTATTTACAAAGCAGAAAGAGACATACAGATATGGAAAACAAACATGGTTACCAAAGGGTAAATCTGGGTTAAGGGAGGGATAAATCAGGTGCTTGGGATGAACATGCAGACTCCACTATAGACAGATAAGCAAGAAGGACACATGGATTAGCACAGGCAAGTCCACTCAGTGTTCTGTGATAACCTACAAGAGAAAAGAATCTACTAAAGAATAAATATATTCATTTGTGTAACTGAACCACTTTGCTGTACCACCTAAACTAACACATCATTGTAAATCAGCTCCACTCCAGTAAAATGAAAAACTCTGAAAAGTTAGCATTTCAGGCATAGCTAATAGGGCCATCTTTTTGCTTGGGATCTAGAGGAATACAGATGGTTGGGGAACTCATCCAAAACTATAGTGTGACTGTAAATGTGATAGCCCACAACCCAGCCTCTATGGACTCAAGTTTTAGCTATTTGTTCATAGTATCACTTAGGGATGGGAGGGAAGGCGTAATTGACAATACACGCTTTCTGTGCTTGCCTGCTAAAATAGCCACCGTATAGTAGCATGTGTTGAAGAGCCTCTGGGGGTGTTCCAGTCATCTGTGGCCTTCCCTCACACGTTATATCCCTGGAGATGCGTGGAATTCAGTTTTCGGTGTTGCTGATTCAGTGGACTGAGTTTGGTGGATGTGCTGGTGGAGGGAAATTCAAAGGCCAGCACTGAAATCTACTTTTGGCTTCAGATGCTGTTGTCCTGCTGCCAAATGAGTGTATCATTTTCATGAATCACTGTCTTTATTCTTGAAGAGAGAAGAAAGTTCTTCTGGGTAAGCTGACAGTAACTATCATGAGGGTGACCTCAGTGTTTTTGGCCCAGGTTCAGGCTTGCAGCCCATCTTCACAGAGGATTGTAGCACTTTTAATTCAGGACGGTATTTGACAAACCCCAGATGCATATAGGAAGGAGGCAGTCAAGCGTGGAGGATGCTGGGCTCGCAACTGGTCCAGGAGGAGGAAGACAGCAAAACCCCCTGGACCGGATAAGTTGCTCACCTCTAAGCCCCGCCCCCTGCCCTGGACCCTGTCTTTCACAGTGATGCCAGTCACGCCTGTCCACTTTAGGAAAGCTTATGCCTCAAACCATAAAGCCGTATATGGAACTGTTTCTTTTGGAAAGTTCGTTACTAATGAGCAAAGTTTTGGAAAAAATCAAGTTGTTTTCAAAGTCTCCCAGTGTTGGAAATGCAGTTCCCTAGATGGTCCTGTTGTTTTTAGAAGCTGCTTTCCGCTTTGAGCTTAGGGGCTCGTGGTTCAGTGGAAAGGATGCTTCTGGGCTTATGGAATATGTGGGCTCCAGCCGCGCTGCCAGGATTATGGTTGTCAGAAGCCCCCAGCCCTTCGTGCCTGGCTCTCAGCTCACCTTTTAGAGGAAGACTGGGGCAGCCTGGACTTCCATGGTTTGCTTTTTAATTAAATAATTTTTATTTTATATTGAAGTATAATTGATTTATAATGGTGTGTTAGTTTCAGGTATATAGCAGAGTTTTGTTTTACACACTCACACATATATTTATACATATACATACATAATATCCAATTCAGATTCTTTTACCATATAGGTTATTACAAAGTACTGAGCAGAGTTCCTTGTGCTAAACAGTATGTCCTTGTTCATTATGTTTTATACACAGTTCTGTGTATATGTTAATCCCAACCTCCTAATTTACCTGCCCCCTACCTTCCCCCCCAATAAGTTTTCTAAGTCTGTGAGTCTGTTTCATTTAACATACTACATCACCTTCCTCCATGTTTAACTTGAAGTCACTTATCTTCATCTAGGGCCTCTGTTTACTTTCTCAATGGAGTCTTTCTGGCCAGAGACTCAATTGGTCCTATAAATTAACTTGGAAATAGTGAGCGAGGAGGATCCACCAAATCACCATCTACTTTCTTCTGATGTATTTCTCAGGTCCGGCAAAGAGCCTGATTTCAGCTGACAGGTCACATTTTGTTTTAAATCAATGGATATGGTCTTGCTAAAAACTTTGCTGTCTCCAAGGTGCTTTAGGATTAATCCTGTTGAACCCTTTATGGGAACAACTTAAGCAGAAGAAAATCTCTTCAACATTTTGTCCTTAAATTCTAATAGGCTTATCAGAGAAAAGCAATTCTTACAACATTACCATACTGGTGTAGAGAGATAAGGGGGTATAAGAAGAAGGTGGACACTGTGGTCAAGAGGACAGGAGATTTTAAGACTTATCAAGAGAAGAATACAGGGAAAAGTCCAGGATTCCAGACGAACCAAGTTTTCAGGCATCCTCTCTGCCTTCTCCATGTGTGCTGATTTCAAGCCTGTTGGAAACATCAGTTTAAAAGTTTAGTTTGAGATAGTAATGAATTTAAATGTCAGGCCCTAGGGTCTCTTGATCTTGGCTTCAGTCTTGGTGACAAAAGCAAACCCTTCCGTCCCCCACTGAACTCACTGAAGCTGTGTAGAGTTGCAGAATTTCATAGGTCAGGAAGTGGAGGTCCAGAGATGTGAAGTCAGTTGTCCATGACCCCACAACTTGCTAGAAAGACCCAGGAAACAACTCAGATCTCTACCCCTCCAGCTGGTTCTTCCCTTCAATGCTCTCTAGGCTCAGAGAGCCCAGGCAATGACTTTCAAATTAGGTTTTGGAGGACAATGGAGTGGGGTCTCCAGACTGGTTTTCTTTACTCTGTTGCTTAATGGGCTTCACCATTTGGTCTTTAATATTCTCATTTCCTGAATTGGTGCTTACTAAAGTTTGTGGTGTTTGTTCAGTCGTGTCTGACTCTTTGTGACCCCATGGACTGCAGCACACCAGCCTTTCCTGTCCTTCACCAACTCCCATAGCTTGCTCAAACTCATGTCCATTGAATCGGTGATGCCATCCAGCCATCTCATCCTCTGTCGTCCCCTTCTCCTCCTGCCCTCAAGCTTTCCCAGCATCAGGGTCTTTTCCAATGAGTGGGCTCTTTGTGTCAGGAGGGCAAAATATTGGGGCTTCAGTTTTAGTAAATTGTGCCTCTGCTATTGATATTCTTTAGGCTTTCTCTAATTTGAATAAGAACCTATAGATAAGTTCTGAGGGAACTGAACTCAGCTTTAAGCATGCTGCTGCCAGCTCCCCACCCCCTAGTAAAATGTGAAGAAGCTGATGTTGAATCACAGGCATTCTGGCTGGCAACCCAGGAAATGCTTGATCTGCCTGCAGTTTACTTTCTCTGTATCTAGAGATAGATAATACTTAAGCAATTTTATGGGGATGTTTTAAGGCCTTTCTACTGACTTCCAGATGGAAAATAGAATGCGTTCTAGACACATTCAAATTCAGTAGTAAAGCATCAGGGTAAAGCTAATATGAAAATAACCGTTTGCAAGAAAATGAACACAAAGCTCCCACAGTGGCAGAAAATAATGTGTGCAAGGTGGATAATAAATAATACCATTAAACCCTTGTATCATTCCCGCTTTCTGTCAAGGTAAAAGACTCGATATTTATAGCTGGGCCTGTAATTACTTTTGTGCTTGAAACAGGAAAAAATTGGGTTGGTGAAGCAGGAAGGTGTGAGCCAAGTGTTTTGGTGTTTTGTTTTTTTTTCTCCCTGTGGAGGTGGAGGTAGAGATGGAATGAGGTTTCATTTTCCTGAAAATAGAAGGGAGTTCTTATTGCCTCTTCTTTCTACCTGCCTCCCAAGAAAGGAAGAGTTGTTCAATTTCAGTCATTAGGAAAGATTCTTGGGCTTTCCAAGCTATGTGGTAAGGAGATTATAGAAGAGGGTGTGGATAAAAGAGGGGGGGGGTGGTTAGAATTAAGGAAAGGTTTGTAGAACAAAGGACTTATGTTAATTAAAGATAATAATTCTAAATTTCCCCAGTGTCTTTCTGTCTAGCAGACAGATTGTTGTTTAGTCGCTAAGTCATGTGTGACTCTTTTCTGACCCCATGGACTGTAACCCACCAGGCTCCTCTGTCCATGGAATTTTCCAGGCAAGAATACTGGGGTTGGGTGCCCTTTCCTTCTCCAGGTATCGTCCTGACCCAGGGATCGAACCAGCATCTGCAGCACTGGCTAGCAGATTGTCTACCACTGAGCCACCGGGGAAGCCTCAGCCAGATAGATTACTTGCAACTATTAGAGCTCGGATCTTAATTTCAATCAGGGTTCTGCCCCCGTCAGTCCCATCCCCACCCTACTCTGCCTTCTATGATCATCCATATTTTAAATAAAATCATTGGACTTAATTTTCGCAGGAAGGCTTGTTCTCTTCCAGATAGCAATTGCATGCACGCTTTCGAAAGAACTTTGATACTGTCTTGAAAGATCTGAATCCTTAAACAACCAACCGAAGGAAAGCTCTAGAGATACATACAAGCCAGCCGTCTCACCAAAGTCAGCTTTCTTACCTACAGCACAATCTCAGTGAAAATCAAAATCGTCCTCTGTGAGTTTCAAGGCTAAAAATGAGATGCTTGTAGCTTCCCCACCTGAGAGCTTCAACCATAGTTTATATTCCATAAATGTAGATACATTGTCTCTTTTCCCTTTTGTTCTTTTTCTTTCCTTTCTGACAGAAACCATTTGAAGTTTTGTTTCAAATCAGCTGGTTTGTCTGCATAATGAACCTCAGATTGAGACTCGCGATTGTTTTAGGGGGAGTGTGTGTGTGCGCGCGCTCACACATTTGCGTGTCTTCCTGTTGATGTTTAATTAAGCTGATGTGAACTGCTCTCTGAGCCAAAGGCAGTGGTTTTTCCTTTACTCATTTAATGTTGCACAGATAGTGTGAGCCTCTCATTTGTATAATCTGTCATGTAATACCATTGCCTTTTAAGCATGCTGGCTTAGTCAAAAGCATTCATTTAGATGGGGATAAAAATTTAATTACACCCTTTGACCTTTACACATCTGTTGGAGATGATGTAGTGTCTTGGGGAGACGGCATTAAATGAGCAATGTTTCCATCCTAGTTCTGGCTCTGCTTGTAACTGGCTGGGTGACTTTGGATAAGCCACTTCCCCTAAAATCCAATGTAGGTTAACTGCAAAAAAAACCTCACAGTAGAATTTTATTTCCCAATCAAGTATAAGTTAAATTCTGGTGGTACGATGGGCTACGTAGAACTTATAACCTAAGCGTGAGAATCATGTAAATGTCACTTATGAGTGCCTTGGGGAAAACAGTAGAGAACAAACTAAAAGTATGATAGGATGAAGTTTTGCTTCTGTCTTTTAGTTGTATGTGATAAAAGCCCAATTTTAACAAGTATAACAAAAATAGTGGACTTATGAGCCAACCATTTCCATGGCAGTGGTCATAACACAAAGCCATGGAAAGAATTACCAGCATCGTGGCCTCAGAACTTGGTAGATCTGGCATTTGTGATGCTAGGATTTTCCTTCTTTGGTGCCCCCTGCAGTTTGGATTCATCCTGTCTCATGATGTGAGTCAGTTGCTCAGTCGAGTCCGACTCTTTGCAACCCCATGGACTGTTGTCTGCCAGGCTCCTCTTATGACGAGTCAGCATGTTCCACCAGCTAGTACTGGTGGCTGATGCCTCTTCGTGGCTGATGCCGCTTGTTTTAATGCATCTTAAATCTTCATTTTCTGAAAAGGAATTGACTTGATGTTGGAGCCTCCCAAATCTTGAGAAGGGGTTGGATTCCGGTCTGGTTAGATGTGTGGCCCTATAGCCATGGACAGAGTCACCCTGTAGTAATATAAAGGATGTGGGAGGGTTAGCATCTGTTTTGCACATTCATATTACCAACTTCTCGACTGGATGTCAGAGCTTCCTAGTATCCCATTATTGAGCCCTAGCAGGAAGTGTCTTATACTATGAACATTATCTTTCTTCGTGTCTTAGATGAAATATGCCTTTTCCTTTGTCCTGAATCCTCAGATTCAAGTTTTCTGCTAGGCTAATCTGATAAATTAATCCCTGCTGAGGGATTTTTGGTTAATCATGACTTAAGGAGCTAATACTCTCATGGGTGTATTCTCACAGAAGCCTGCAACATCTTTAATTGTAGGAGGAATATTCAGTTTTTACCAAACACATAGCACATGCAAAGAAAGCAGTGTGCTAGAAAATGTGCATCTTGCACAGGCATTTGAGGTATGGCTTGTTGGTGTGGGAAGGAAGCTTGTTGGCCCTGGTGTGAGATTGCTAACACTAGGCATTATCTTTAGGAAAGCTAGTTGACTTCTTTACCTCAGTTTCTCCCTTTGAAAGTGGCGGGTATCATAGTAACTACCTCATAGGGCTGTTGACGAAAGTTAAGCAACTTGTATGCAAATGTGTGTGATGTTTAGCACAGTATCAGACTCCCTGTAAAGGTCCAGTGATTCTACCTTTTAAATGCTAAAACATATATAGATTATCTTTGCTTAAGAGGATGGATTTCATTTGCCTACTCAACCCATATTTCTTGAGTAAGCTCTTCTTTTACTGCTTATGTTAGGAAAGTCATCTACCACCAAACAGCCGCTTCATCATTTTGGAGAATCTAAGCACCCTGTGATCATTTTATTCTTTGTCCTTTGGCGTTTTGTTTTGTTTGTTTGTTTTATACTGTGTGCCTCGTGGAGATCTTAGTTCCTTGACCAGGGACTGGGGATGAAACCTGTGCCCCCTGCGGTGGAAATATGGAGTCCTAACCACTGGGCCACCAGGGAATCCCCTGTCCCTTGGTCTGGAAATTTCTCCTACAGCTTGTAGTTTATTTAGATATGATTTGGGGAATGTCCCTGGACAATGAAATCTATGCAGCTACCTGTAGATCTTCACTGCGCTCCTGTCTGCCTGCCTTCTTGTTCTCTCTCTTCACTCCCCGCGTCCCCCCACCCCACCATGCTGAGTCTTGTTTCAGGTGGTGGTCTCTTCTTCACACACCAATTCCAAAATTATGGTTGTTAGCTAATCCATTCGAGTGCAGTTTGAGTACAAATGCAGGCAAAATTTCCTGTTAAATTTTATATTCTATCAACATAGCTAAAAAATATATATGTATATCAATAGAGAAAATGAAGACCTCCAAACCTAAAGTGAATCTCTGAAGACCACTTTCTGTCTTGGGTTCTGAGCTCTGCTTTAACCATACTAAAGGAAACTGTTTCATAAACTGTTTTTGTTCTCAGATCTGAGTTATTTCTTAATTGGTACCAAATCCTATGCTTATAACAGAGTCCATCAATCATAAAGGATGCTAACATAAATGGAGCCCTAGGTCTATGCTACATATTCCATATAGTTCTCTTCACAGCATAGTCAGATGTGTTAATAACCCTAAGACTCAGAGCAGTCAAAAACTTTCCCCCTGAAAAAAAGAATTTTTTCTGAAGTCACATAGGCAGTGAGTATGCAAACTGAGATTTGGACCCAGATTCCAGTGTTAGTTGCTTAGTCGTGTCTGACTCTTTGTGACCCACAGACTGTAGCCTGCCAGCCTCCTCTGTCCATGGAATTTTCCAGGCAAGAATACTGGAGTGGGTTGCCATTTCCTTCTCCAGGGGATCTTCCCAACCCAGGGGTCGAACCCGGGTCTCCCACATTACAGGCAGATTTTTCATGGTCTGAGCCACAAGGGGAGCCCCAGATTAGCCTAAATCTAAGGGACTTGGTCTGTCTGTTCTGCTGCCCTCATTCAAGATGGTATCAGCCTAATATTCCAGAAAAAAAGCAAGCATTTCTAATTTATTAAATAGAGACAAACATATGACTACTTCAGTTATCCACCTATTCTAATTCATTTGCTTAAGATGAAGATTCTTCTCCTGTTTCTTGAGCTTATTAAAGTGAGACAAGGAATATAGCTGTAAATGACCAGCACACGTTGCTTGATCGCTTGAGACATTTTCTTCAGGGAAGATCTTATGAAGTTCAAGCTCTTGTGTCAGTAAGCAAACCTATTCCTCAATAATGCAATGTTGCAGAGCAGTCCCCAAAGGTTGATGGTCCCGATGGATCTCTTCCTGCCATTTTCTATAGAATAATGACGATACTAGCACCAGTATGATGATGAGCTTTTTGTGAGAAAAAAAGTCATTAATATATTTGTAGAGCAATTAGAACAGTGCCTTGTTCCTGATAAGCACTCATAAAGTATTAAATATGCCAATTATTAGAAATACAAGGAGGTCTCATGAATGTCCTTGCTGAATTTACCCTTTGGCAGCCATAAATCTAAAGGGTCTGCCATTTCTGAAGCTGTAATAATTTTATTTGGCTTTCTGCATTGTCAACCAAATTAGCCAATTCACTGTAGTATTCAGGGCTTGGATATACCCCAAAGCATGCTTTTTTCAAAATCTTGTTTCTAGACCTAGACATCATTTTCATACACCTATTTTGAGTAGGTCAAATATTTAAGAAAATCTCTTTAAAATTACTAAGAGCAATTTATTCCTCTTTCAAAATTTTCTATCACAATGTATCATGGTAGAGGCTAAATTAAAAATCTATTACCTTTAATGAGTGTGTCCTTGAATATCTCATCTACTCATTTCATGTAGAATGGAGATAATTTTCGTAAGTAAGCTCAGGCACAGCTAAAGAAAGCAAACACACTTATTGAGGTTTAAATATTTTGCTTCATTTTCATGCAAATTAATTTCTTCAAATTCTTAAACTTTCTTAGGCTTACACAGGTGTTGGTTCAATCTATGGGAATGAAGACTTGACACAAAAAATGCACATATTCTAAGATATGTGCCAGTCTGGTGCTTTGGGGCAAGGCTGTTTTCTCAAGAATTTCCCGTTTCCCCTTCTTTGGGCATGCACACATTTGACCCCCTTCTGCCTGTCATAAGTAGTTTTGGGACTGTGTTTTCCAGCTTATATCACTTGATGCCTGGTGCTACCATGAGTGGTTAGACCAAGTTTTTACCTGAACAGGGAAACTTCTATCCCTGCTATGACTATATTCCTACACATCTCTACCCCAGACTAACTCTGATTCCGAAGCAAAATAAACTCCCCAAAATGTCAGAGTAGTGGCTTTCAGCTTCTGGCTGTCTCTAGTGGTTATGTTTTTAAACCAACATTAAGTTTATACATCATTTTCAAACTCTTTCAGTTGTATAAGGTTTGGCAAAACATATGCCCAGCACCCCTCCCACATTTTCTTTTATAAGAAGTGTTGAGATTAAAGCAGGAACTCTGCTTCCAAATCTGACTCAATTTAGGTTCTCAATCTGGCTCTGATACTAATGTGTAACCATGTAGCCTCAGTGACTGTATCAGTAGAATGGGGATAAATAGTACACTCACCACAAGACTGGGAGAAGGAAATGGCAGCCCACTCCAGTGTTCTTGCCTGGAGAATCCCAGGGACAGAGGAGCCTGGTGGGCTGCCGTCTCTGGGGTCGCAGAGGGTCGGACTCGACTGAAGCGACTTAGCAGCAGCAGCCCCACAAGATTATGCTGAAGGAAAAAGTGAGTGCAGCACCTAAAACAAGATCTGAAGTGTAGTACGTCCTAGGTGAGTAATATTAACACTTTCATTTTAATTAGATTTATTATATTAAATACTAGATCTTTTACTAAATTATTTCCACAAGTATTGCTCTTCGTCAAAGGAAGATGTTTAGATGATTGTTAATATTTTAACATTTACTGTCATATCACGAATTAACATACCTGCATTGCTATTTATTCATTTTTCAGTTTTCGGGATTCAGTTTTATGGAAGATAAGGATTTGGCATTTGGCTCATCCTCTACCTTTGTCCTGTCACACTCAGCCTCCCTTGCATACAAAGCCACTCTTACTTTCAGACAGCCACGCTCACAAAGCCACACTTACTTTCATTTTTAACCCTCCCAATATGTAGCTAGATTGTAATTTTCTTTAGATGGGTATTATTATCTACCCTATTGTGACCTAGTAAATCTTACTTATCTTTCCATTTCAAACTTTCATTTACTTAATGATATCTGTACCGGCCACTAACTCAACCCATACTATATGCCAATTGTCGAAATCTCCTTTTAAAATATTGAGTCAGCCAAAAAGGTTGCTTGGGTTTACAGGAAAACCTGAACAGACCTTTTGGCTTACCTGATGTTATTGATACCTAGAAACCTTCAGTTATCATCGTCTTCTGGAAAAAGCTTCTTCCAGAGCCATTCTCTACTGATAGCACAGTTATCTTTCTGGGATCCCCCTTCACTTCCATCCTGATGATCCTCTGCCTCTTTGCTGTGTCAGAGCTACCATTTCCTCATCTCTTTGTATTTGTGTCCTAGGGTTACTCTAAAAACTCATCACAAATGTAGTGATTGAAAACAAGGGGAATTTATTCCCGTTCAGTTCTGGAGGCCAGGCTTCCCAAGTCAAGGTCTTGGCATGATGCTGCTACCCCCAGGGGTCCAGGGCCATCCTCCCTTGCCTCTCGTGGCTTCTGGTGCCTGCGGGTGTGTTTTGCCTCGGTTATCTTGCAACTCTGGTCTACTGCCCTCTACACGTGGCCATGTCCCGGGTGTCTCAGCCAAATCTGCCTCTGCCTTTCTCATAGGAGGATGGCCTCATCTCAATAGCTTTAACTTAATTATGTCTACAAAGACCCTTTATTCAAATCAAGGTGCATTCACAGGTTCTGGGAGGATCTATCATGCAGGTGGCCACCATTCAACCCACTATACCCTTGTCTTCCTGTCTCTTGGCAGGTCGTCCAGTCTGGAAAATCATGCCCTCAGTTCTGGAAATGTCCCTGATTTATTTATCTATTTTTAATGAATTCCTGTCCTGCATCAGTCACTTTCTGGAACTCCTAATGTTTGAATGTTGAACTTCTAGTGTGTTTTATTTTTTTCAATGTTCTTCTGTATTCTCACCCATTTTATATGTTTTAACCTTTGTGCATTGCTTCCTAGGAGGTCTTTCTCTCACATCTATTTCTGCAATCGTATATTTTTCATATCCAAGAGCTCTTTTCTGTTCTGTGAATGTTCCATCTTTGCAGTTTTATATTTTTGTTCAATGGAGGCAATTTCTTCTCATGTCTCTGACAATATAGATATTTGTCTTACATGTATTTTTTTTCTTAACAGTTTTCCCCCTAAATCAGTTCTCTTTCCTCTGGATTCTTTTACTTTGCTTTTATTATTGGGTTGGTCAAAAAGTTCATTTGGATTTTTCCATCAGATATGATGAAAACATCTTATGGACCACATTCCATAACATCTTACAGAAAAAACCAAGTGAACTTGTTTGGCCAACCCAATGTTTCACACTAGTGATTTTCCTTAAATGGGGATCAGGAATAAAGAAAAGTAACCAACTTTACAACCATATGCCTTCTCATAACTTACTTTTCCTTCATTCTGTTTAAAACTGAATTCTGTTCCCCTGGCTTGGAAGTAATAATTATCAAGACTGTCCTCTGCCGTCTTCTCCTGCTTGGGGTTTGGTTGATCTTTGCCCCTGTCTTTCTTAGGCTCAGAGCAGAGAGGTCTCTGCTTTTGGTTGGTCATAGCTCCTCCTGGCATTATTTTTTGTTTTCCTGTAATCTGTTTTGCCTGAGAGGAGTGATAGAACCTCAACACCCTCTCTAGGAAGATCTCAAGTAGTCTTAGCCTGTTCCCAGGCAGCATTCCTTCGTCAGCTTCTGCTCTGGTGTAATTTAGTGGAAACGTCAACGTCACAGTAGTCAGAATACATGGAAACTGGCCAGATTCTATTACCAACAGCCCTTAAGGTCAGAGGCCAAATTTTCTTGTTCCCATCACCCCCCCCAAATTAACTGGTTTTGGTGATGTCATAAGTTCTTTTTTTCCACTGACCTTCTGTGATATTATATGATGCTTATGTTATTCTGGCCTTTGAGACTTGTTAGCATGAAGATCCCACATGATGACGACTGATCTGTCCCATTACTGAAGCCAGTAACAGTCTCTCTTGTAACATGACATGCCGTTTTTGTTTTTTTTTTTGTTTTTTTTCCCCGTGGTTCTGGAACCAGACTGTATGGTGCTGAGCAGTCTTGACAGTCAGCTTAAATTAATAAAGAAATATGGTAACTGACAGGGGGTCCCACACTGAAGGCGCTGAGAAGATTGCAATAGTTCCAGCGGTGTGGAAATGGTTCTTAACTTTTTTTAAAACCATGGAATACCGCAGCAGGCGGATGCTTATAGATTAATAATCACTTTGCAACGCTGTGGGAGAGCAGTTATCCGTCACTGCAATATGGACGGCATTGCCAGAGAGCATTTTAGGAGGTTTGAATGCAGAATGCACTGAGACGGCAGCAGGAAAAGAGTTATTTCTCCCGACCTATGAGATGTATTTTAGTCTAGCAGATAAATTGTATCATTAGACGTTTTTATGCACTGTCTGGCTGTGTATTGGCGCTGATAGCTTTTACCCACCCCCGGCCCCATTACGAGGTGCTGTAGCACAAATGGTAACTCTTATTGAGGCTCAGCAGACTTGAGGGGGACAGTGGGAAATGAGCAGAAGCTCTTCCTACTGAAGCATTTGCACCCCCAAAGAGGAAAGAGTGCTTTGGTAGTTCTGGCTTACTAGTAAAGGAGAAATATATAATGACATCGAAATTTGGAAAACAACAGTACATTATTATGAGTATTTCATTTGGTATAGTTTATTATAGTGCAATGAAAATTCCAGAATACATCAAGGCATACCAAATAATTAGAGTTCAAAGAGCAACAAACAATTTTTTGAAGTTTTATTGAATTTTTTTTTACAATATTGCTTCTGCTTTATGTTTTGGTGTTTTGGCTGCAAGGCACATGGGGTCTTAGCTCCCCAACCAGGGAGCGAACCTACACCCCCTGTATTGGAAGGTGAAGTCTTAACCACACGACCACGGGGAAGTCCCCAGAGAATATTTAAATGGAAGAATAGGAATGTAGTTAAACATGCGAAACAAACTTTTTTCCAAACGAAAAATGATAGTTCAACAATGACTATGATTTACAAAATTAATAAAAAATAGGATGGATAATTTTTCTTTGAAAATAGATTTTATATTACAAAGTAATATAATTTGGGGATATAAAATGCAAGCACACAAGAACAGAAGAAAAAAAACAACACTAGTACTACTATTCCGTCCTTTCCCAGATGGGAATGATTTTCCAACCTATTTTACAAGGTGGTAGATAATGGTCTACACTAAGCTTCCCTGGTGGCTTAGTGGTAAAGAATCTGCCTGCCAATGCAGGAGACATGGGTTCGATCCCTGGGTCAGGAAGATCCCCTGAATGAAAGAACTAGCAACCTACTCCAGTATTTTTGCCTGGGAAATTCCGTGGGCAGAGGAGCCTGATGGGGTACAGTCCATGGGGTCGAAGAGTCAGACACGACTTAGTGACTAAACAATAACAAAGATAATGGCTGAGAGCAGTGTTTCTCAAACTTTAGTGGGCATCAGAATCACCTGGAGGGTTTGTTAAATGCAAATGGGAGACACACCAGGGTCTGTGATTTAGGAGGCCTGTGTGGGGTCCCATTTCTAATAAACTCCAACAGATGCCGATACAAGCAGTATACAGGTCAGTGATGTGAGTAGCAAGGATAGAATTCAGAGTTATGGATTCCTAAAGGTGGACCTCATGCCTTCATGTAGCCCTTCAATGATTCTGTCACATAGAAAACAGTTGATCTGTACCAATTAATCAAATGGATTTGTATGACTTCCTGGAACACACTGCGTGATAGCAAAGAGACAATCACCGAAGCCGCCTGTTTCCCCTTTAATCACCACAGATGGGAAATCTAGTTACGCGACCATGGGAACCAGGAAGAATGTGCTCAGGCCTGGAGAATGTGTCCCTGGCTCATTTTCTTTCATTACCATGTTTTACTCATCAGAAACATAGAGTATGGACCACAAATCTGTGAGCCTTATATCTGTTAATTATTGACTAGAGGAAGGCTTTATGGCAAATGGTGGGTTTCAGCTCTAATAAATAATGGGGTTGGTTCTGCCCAATGACAGATGTGTGTAATTCTCATTAAAGTCAGTGGCAGTTACACAAGAGCATCAAAGCAAAACGGTGTCTTTTACAGAATGTTCTGATTTGGTAAATTACTCACTCTCTCTCAAATAGAAGAGACATATGCTATTGTTCTCTGTGGGGAACAGGGAAAACTCTTTTAGGCAGGATGCAGTTTCATATTTCAGACTTAGAATGCACAACTCGGAGACCACATGAAATGCTTTCACCCAGAAACCTTTAAACAGACAGGAGTTAATAACTGTACTGAAGATGCTTCCAGAACCATGCTTTGGATGGGGAGAGTTAGTGGGTAACTGGATTGAATATCTGCTTATCTCTGGATTTTCTGAATATCAGGTGAATCCAGTAGTCGTTGCTGAACTGTAACAATAGTCACTGTCTCATCACTATGAGTAACTAAGAAATCTAAAAAGACTTTTTTCATCACTGTAAAAGATAGCATAGATGCAGCTAGAAAGGCTGATGGGTGATAAATATTCTTCCCTGGTGGCTCAGACTATAAAGAATCTACCTGCAATGTGGGAGACCTCAGTTTGATCCCTGGGTCAGGAAAATCCCCTGGAGAAGGAAATGGCAACCCACTCCAGCATTCTTACCTGGAGAATCCCATGGACAGAGGAGCCTGGTAGGCTACAGTCCGTGGGGTTGCAAAGAGTCGGACACGACTGAGCAACTAACACTTTCACTTTCACTTGGACGCTCTTAAACTGAGTTCTCATCCTCAATTTATCATGGGGACTGTCTGTACTTCTAAAGTGCTTCAGTTACCAACCGCATCTATAAAACTGAGAGAATACTTTCTGCCCAGTCTGTCTCCCTGGGACGCTGTGATCAATAAGAGTGAAAGCATGTTGAAATGATAAAAAGCGCTAAATTAATTAGAAGAATAAACATTAGAGGAAGCATGCAAATACCCACTCTAATGGCCCTTAGACAATTACATAAACCTACACTCCCTGACCACCAGGAGAGTCAGCATATGAATCTCCTTTGAGATATAGTTAGTCTTTTGGATCCGGAGAAGATCTTCCCTAGCATCACATATTTAATCACCAAAGATGATGGCACAGTTTGGTTACCATGTGTATTTGACCAACTGTCCCTCTCTCAGCCAAATGTTTCTTTAATTCTTAATCAGCATTGTATCCTTGGTTTCAGTAGAAGGGGGTAGAGCTCTAAAAGGAAAGAAACAAAAAGGCAATTTTGTGTATCTTCTTTGTTAGTTCTACCACCCTTCTCACTTTTCTCAGAATTATTCCTCATTTCTTGAGACTCTCCTTTAGTTAACTATGTTTCTTCAGATGCTCCGGTACTATAATCATCCACAGTTTCTAACAAAAAATTTAGCCAGATATAGCCAATTAAATACAACTTAATTTAAAAGTAAACCTCAAACTTCCGTGAAACATGTAGAAACAAAGAGAAGGGGAAACAAAGTCAATGTTTTTTTCTCTTTCATCCAGTATTAATATGAAAAAGCATATTAATACATACTCTCCAAAGGGGAACATGTGATGGGGAAACAGGTTGGAGGATGCTTAATGTGGTCAACGCTGGTATTGATGTAGGATAACCTATAGGGAGAAACGAGAGAGGAAAATGCATCCATGAAACCAGATTTGACTGCTGCCTCACCTGTTTCTGTAGAAGTCTTCGTGTGGATGGCACCGAACTGGCACAAACTACTGTTAAATCTGTGGGATACTCCAAACGTACTCGAGAATGCGGTACAAGTCCTATCCTAGAGACACTGAAGCTTCATTATTATTCGAATGCAAGTTTGGAGCTCCAGGGAAGCCACTTGCCACTTAACTGCTGTTTCTAGGCAGGAGGCAGGTATAAGACTGCTTTCTCGAAGCAGGGGGCTTGGGGGTCAAAGAAGTTCACTGTGCTCCCGGCATACCCCCAATGTGGAAAGGGTGTCTGCGGGGTATATGGTATTAGAGCTTTGGCTCATCTCAGGGGAGCTTTGGAAAAGAGGAATTCGTGACAAGACGTTAAAAAGCCACCGCCTCCTCCTCCTTCCTCTTCCTAGTCCTTGTCCTTCTATCCTTCCTTCCTCCTGTCTCCTCTCCTCCCCGCTCCCCTTCCTACCGCCCCCTTCCTCTCCTGCTCCCCGTCCTCCTCTGCTCTCCCCACTCTTCCTCCTCGTGCTCCTCTTCCTTTTTATTTTAGAGCTCTGAACCTCGCGGTGTCATGATTAAACTTCTCTGATAGTACACTGACACTACCCCCCACCACCTCCCCACCCTCACCAACCTTAACCCTTGTACAGTATTTTTCAAATATTCATGGACCCATGACTCCCTGGTTAAATTGCTCACTCTGATTCCATAAGTCTGAGATGGAGATTCTTCATTCAAACAAGCTCCCAGATGATGATGGTGCTGCTGGTTGAAGGAAGGCCTCTATGACTTTAGGAAAAGTATGGGAGTTTAGATTGCTACCAAACCTCTTAGCTCAATCTGGAAAGCTCAGAAAGATTTAAATGGGAAGAGCCATATTCTGATTGGATATCACTTTTCTACAAATATTCTTATGCATTGTACAGCCCTTGCATAATTAAGTAAGGTTTTGATACTAAATGTATAAGATAGGGAAAATAAAACTAAATACATGAAGGAAGATAGAAATAAACATTGCTTGGTGAGACCTCAGAAATGTGAGGAGTAAATCTGTCATTTGAATGAGAAGAACTGATTCTCAACAGCCTGCATCTTGGAGAAGGGACACAGTCTTTCCTGGCCTTGATCCTTCTCACTGCTGGCAGGAGAGCTCTGCCTTTTTAGCTGTTATATTCACAGTGGATACTTTTGTTAATAGGTCCCACATGGTTGCAGATCTAAAGGATGCTGCCCCCAGCAACATGGATGAAACTAGAAATTGTCATGCTAGTGAAGAAAGTCAGAGGAGATGTATCGTATGACATTGCTTATATGCAAAATCTAAAAAAGAAATGATACAAATGAGCTTGCAAAACAGAAACAGACTCACAGACTTAGAGAACAAACTTATGGTTGCTGGGGGTGGGGGGATGGGAGGAAGGGATCGTTAGGGAGTTTGGGGTCGGTATTTAAAATAGATAACCAACAAGGCCCCAGCGCACAGCCCCGGGAACTCCGCTCAGTGTTGTGGCAGCCGGGATGGGAGGGGGTTTGGGGGAGAATGGGTATATGAATATATATGGCTGAGTCCCTCTGCTGTTCGCCTGGAACCATCACGGCAATGTTAATTGGCTATATGCCAATACAAAGTAAAAAGTTAAAAACATAGCGAATGTTACCCCCTGTCCAAGTAAAAATCAAGGTCATCATCACTCTGTGAGACAGGGCAAATGCAGGATAGAGGCTTCACCCTGGAGTGAAATCCTTTCCTCTGGATTTCTTGGGTTGACGAGTCTGAGGCCCGACCCTGCTTGTCATCCTGGTGTGACCTCGTCCAGCCCATTATCCCTCACGACATTTGCTGTTGTACAGTCAGCGCGAAGCATGGATGGTCTCTTTTTACAAACATTTATTACAAGCACCATAAACATTTTGACACAATCTTCTTCTTTTATAAGTTTTCTGTAAATATAATTAGAGCAGATATAAATCAAGATGATGGCGGTCCTTCTCCAGTCTTTTGATGTTCCCAGGAGTGCTGTTGGGCTCTTTAATTGCTTCCTAATGTAAAAATATCATTGTTAGGAAAGCATAAATCATGGCAATTTTGCCCCACTAGAGGCTAAAAGCAGCACAAGATGTGGTCATTAAGATATACTAATAGATCTGGCAGTTTCTATAATAGGAGCTTTTAACAAGGTAGAAATAATGACATGCTACAGTGAAACAAGAGAGAAAATAATGAAGTTTTTTTTCATGCAAAAGAGATCACCTACTTGAAAAGCATTAGCCAGTTAACAGTAAGAGTTTTATTTCCCTTTTTCTTTTTTTTTTTTCGTTTCCCCCCCCTACTCACACGGTAGCTTGTGAAATATTGGGCTGACCAGAAAGTTTGTTTTGGTTTTCCTATAAGGTGTCAGGGAAAAAGCTGAAGAACTTCTGACTGGCTCAGTACAACTCTGGATTAAGAATAGCTCCACACCTTGTGAGAACCAGCAGGGTCTTTAGTTTGGCACTTAATTCCTTTGCCTTCATGGCCAGAAAACTGAGAGTGAGACAGATAAAACAGCTGGTCTTAGCTAGTCGGGAGCAGAGCTGTAGCTCCAGACCAGGTATCTGCTTCCAGGTAAGTGGCTCTTTACATTTAGCTAGCCTAGTCATTCACCAAAGATTCTCAAAAAATTTTAAATGATTAACATTGTTATTTAATATCTCCTTCCCTTTTCCCTGATGTCTGACTTCCGTATTTATTTTTAAGACTTGATCAGAGTTGGACATCACTGATAGTGTTTATTTGGCATAGCAGGAAAATATTTGATTTTGGATACTGAGGAGGAAGATCCCATGCCCCCTTTTGAAGGACAGAGAAAAGGTTGTGTTCCCATACCAATACCCATGCTTCCTCATGGCTTCTAAAGTTAAAAGAGGGCTCTGTGTTAAACTGGAGTTGTGTCTTTCCAACCTGATGTTTAGGAGCTCTATGCAGGGGGAAAAAAAAAGCAATTTCCCCCTTGATGCAGATTTAAATTCAATTAGTATTAATTAGAATTATATATACACACAGGAGGTGGGCCACACTGCAGAGGCAAACAACTTCAGTTGTATTTACATGGAGTCTTTCATCAAAGGTTCTCAGAATATTTTCAGGCTATGAAATTTCCTTTCTTATTTTACAAATGTCTTTTTCTCTTTTATTTATTCATTAGTGGAACACCTTATCTTAACACCTAAGCATTAACATAGGTTAAGGCTCTAAGCTAGGTAATAAAGATAGAAGGTGATCATGACCTACTTTTTATTTTTCCAATGGAATTGGTATTCTGGTGGAGGAGAAATACAAAAGTCAGATATGCAGACAAATATGTATATGATTGCAAATTGGGCTGTGATCCATGGAAGGACATGCAGGTGCTGAGAGAGAACAGGTTTTGGTATATTATAGAGTGATCAGAGTACTTCAGATATAGAGAAGAATATTTTTAAAAGGTCACGAGTTAAAGACAAGGTCAGCCTGTTGGGAAAGAGAACGTGTAAATGGTGAAATTGGAGTACAGATGGTGAGGGACTCAGAGGCACAGGATGAGGTGAAGAATTGGGCAGGGAGCTGACCACATATGCCAGGATGAGGAGTTTGAACTTTTGACTTAACCAAAATAAAAAGTTAGTTGTTAAAGGATTTTAAGCAAAGCTAGGCTTGTGATTGTTGTAACTTTAGATTTCTCCCTTACAGTGTTGGTTATGTGAATCTGTGTTATGTGATCAAATGGCCTAGCACTGTATACATTCTTTATGCCATTGTTAATTTCCTGGTTTTGGTATTCACTATAGTCATGCAAGACACAACTGTTGGGGGAAATGGGTTGAAGGGTACGTGAGGACTTCTCTGTACTATGTTTGCAGTTTCCTGTAAATCTGCCATTATTTCAAAATTAAAAGTTTTAAATACTGTTCTGCAGATACATGCAGAGAATGTATTATCATGAGCTCAAGCAGAGACCACTGGGAGGCCATTTCAGTTGTGCTGGTGAGAGAGGTGGAACATTCGATGTGAGGAGTTGGAGAAAGAGAAACTCAAGAATACTCAGGATTTTTGCTTCAGCAGATGGCTGGATTTACAGCCGCTGTCTGGATTTAAATTGCTGATGTGTATTGGTTTGCGGATGGCTGGGGAAGAATAGAATAGTGGAGGCTCTGATGTTTGGGGTGTATATGAGACATTTAAATGACCATACTTACCTGGAGCTCAAAGAAGTAGTTTGGGAGGTGATGTAAGCTTGACAGTTGACAGGATATGTTGAGAGAAAAAAAGAAGTCTGCCTCAGACCATGCCTTAGGGAGATCCAGTGATTAGAAGTCAAGAGAAAGCAGCATCCAGTGACATAGGATGAAAATCAGGAGAGAATAGTGGTATTTAAACCAAAGGAGGAAATTATTATTTCACAAATGAAGGAGTGAAAGGTTAAGTGGGGAATTAGTGTTCATTAGATTTGACAGTATATCATCGTGATTATTTTGACCAGAGAAGCTTGGGCTAATGGAGTTGGTGAGCATTAGGAGAAGATATTAAATAGACAACCCTTGAGAAGGGAATCAAGAAATGCAGCCATAGCAGTGGGCAGATGTAGCATCACAGAAGTTGCTTTATGGAAATCAGAACATTTATAAATATTGGTGGAAGCGGTCAGAGTGAGTGCAAGACTGATGATGCAGGAGAGAGGAGAGTCTCCCAAGGTCTTTGGGAAAAGATGGTTCAGGCTGTCGGTATCTCCCTATATGAGAGCATGATCTTAGAGGCAGGGATGGCAGGAAGAGAGGAGAAGAGATAGGACTCTGCAGGTAGCTCTGAGTTTTATTTGTAAAAAGATGGAAACATTCAAAATGCATTAATTCGTTTTTCTCACTGGAGTGTGACAGGAGCTATGAGACCAATAGGAAGTAATATGGGGAAGCTTTAATATGGAGGTGGGGGAGTGGATGTAATATTTTATCATCATGACTAAGAAACTGATGCTGCTACTGCAGAGTCATGTTGCCAGACAGCGTGTGAACATTTTCTCCAGAAATGTTCAACTCCTCAGGGAAGACACATGAAAGACACATGATAGAGTACACAGCTAGGGCGGGGCTTTGGCCAGACATGTGCTTCTGCAAAAGAAGAGAGGCGCAAGCAGGCAGTGGCGTTTGCGAAGTCATCCTCATGTTACCCTGTCAGTCGTGACCATCATAGACACCTGGGGCACGAGTGGAAGGACAGTGTTGAGAAAGAGGTTGGGGAGATGGATTCATTTGCTGATCATGTCATGGCAGTTCTAGATCATGCAGAGGAAGGACCTGGAAGGGAGAGGAGGGAGAGGGAGGTAGATAAATATATCAGATTAAAAGATAAGGTAAGCAATAAAGCAAATACTTTGGCCAAAGCAATACTTTGGCCACCTGATGTGAAGAGCTGACTCATTTGAAAAGATCCTGACGCTGGGAAAGATTGAGGGCAGGGGGAAAAGGGGACAACAGAAGATGAGATGGCTGGATGGCATCACTGACTTGATGGACATGAGTTTGGGTAAACTCTGGGAGCTGGTGATGGACAGAGAGGCCTGGTGTGCTATGTGGTCCATTGGGTCGCAAAGAGTCGGACACGACTGAATGACTGAACTGAGCTGAACTGAAGAAATAAAGAATGACCGAGGAAGTTTGATCCTGGCAGTGAAGTTTATAAAAACAACCATCCCCCAGGGTGTTTTGATCATGATATCTGATGGTTTCAAAACTCTAATTTTCCTCTAAGCTCATGTAAGTATAAGATGCCAGCCTGGAAATCAGGAGAAAGAATCATTCTGGAATTGCCATCACACCTGGCAAGCTTACCTGTCCTCCTTTAAGAAACCATTATGATCTTTATTTAGCTAGGTGATTTACTTTTTTTTGTTTCAAATAGGCAGCAATAATATACAAAAGATAAGAAACATTAAACCTACAAGGAAATAGGAAACTGGATATTTTTTTCTATAATGTGCTCATATTCCTGAAATTGCTTTAAAAAGAAATCTGGAAATTTTGATGTTATGATCTTACCAGTTAATTTGGTGATATTGGCATGCTATGTCTTTTTCTGTTTCTAAAATTTGTAGATTTATATGTCTTTAATGTTTAACCAGTCTGATATTCTTAATTGTTTAATTTGGGGAATGTTTAGTCCATTGGAACTTGATTAGTGACATATTGGGTTTCTATCTATTATCCTTTGTCTATGTTGGTCATAGTGATTTCAGTATTCTTCTCACTTCTTTCATGCCTTTGTAAAATTAATCATTTTATAACCATTCCATTTTCACTCTAACAACTTGTTATATATTCACTTGCTATTTTGTATAGTGGATAACCTAGAGATATTAACATTTGCCTTTGATTTATTACAATCAAATTCAAATTATTCCTGTCACTAATGGTAGTACCTTTGAATAATTTAGCTGTATTTACCTCTTCCTGGTTTTCTGATTTCTGTTATGAATTTTAGTTCTAAATACATTCAAAGCTCATAGGACATTAATTCTCATTAAAATATAGTTATCTACATATTTACTCCTTGTTTTCGTCTGGTGTTTCTTTGTTTCTTTCTGGGTAAGTAACTCCCTTTAAAGTTTTCTTTGGTGCAGGTTAGCCAGTGATAAACTCAGTTTTTGTTTTTTTTGAAAATGTTTTTATTTTGTGGGTTTATTTATTTATTTTTGAAGCATATTTTTTTCAGGGTGTAGAATTCTAGACTAGCTGTTACTTTCTTTGACTTGTATTATTTCTGTTGAGAGGTCAGTTTTAAGTTTATTGTTCTTCCTTTTGGGGAAATACCTGTTTTTTCTCTCTCTCTCTCTTTTTAATGTTTTTCTTGGTGTTTGGCTTTTGACAATTTGGTTATGATATGGCTAATTTTGTGTTCTGTGTGTGTTGGTGGCATCTTGCTTGGAGTTCATTGAGATTCTTCAATTTGAGAATTAATATCCTTAATCAGTTTAGAAATTTCCTATTGATTATGTCTTCAAATACTGCTTGTGCCTAATTTTTTCTCTTGATAGTATGCCAGTTACTTACATGTTTTATATATATATATATATATATATATATATATATATAAAGTGTGTGTGTGTATATACACATGCATAGCATCTACATCTTTTATTCACTTTTCCATGTTTTCATTTAAAAATAAATTGCTGAAGTTTTTTTATGAACTTATTTTACTATCGTTATTTTACATAATGTCTAACTGCTGATAAACTCATCTTTTAAGTTCTTAATATTAGTTATTATGTTTTAGAGTTTTGACAATTTCATTGGATTCTTTTAATAAATTCCAGTATTCTAATGAAAGTTTTCATTCTTTGCATCTTTCTTTTTTTATTAAACTTGTTCATTTTATTTTCTTGAACTTCTAATTAAAACACCTAGCTCCTGTGGGTCTATTTCTATTGTCCTTTTAAAATGTTAGTTATATTATCTTATATCTTGTCATATAATTTTTGGTTGAATGCTCAATACTGTATTATAAAAAATTTAGCATTCAGCTTCTGTTATCTTCATGCCCAGAGATTTGCTCATTTCTCTACTAGCAAGATAAAAGTTGGGGCTGATCAATTTAACCCAACAAGAGACTGAACCGTTTCAAATTTGTTTGCAGTTTTTCCTATTTGTTTCTGTTCTTGGGATGCAGTCCTTCAATGGTTTTAACGAAGAGCCTGGTGTGATGACTTGGGCCCCTTCCCGGTTCCCCAGTGAGTTTCATACTCTATTCATTGTCTTCTCAGCAGGCAAGAACTGCCAAAAAAAAAATCCATTTTTCTCTTTAGTTACTTCATAATTAACTTTTTACTCTTCTCTAGGACTTCAAAATCTGGCATATGTCTTAAGAAAACTGACATTGTTTAGATTTGCTTTTCCTCTTTTTTGTAGGAACCTGAATGTTCAAGTCTCCATTTTTATCTTTGAAAGACCACAAAGAAAGTTCTACTGGTTTCTCTGTTCCCCTCTATAGGTCTCTGCCCAGACAGAACTTGGTTTCTTAGGTTCTTTTCAGACACCAAGAATTGACAAAAGCCCCAGGGAAAAAGCTTTTGTAGAATATCAACTAACTGTTGTAAAGTTCTCATTTCTCTGAAATCTTGACTCCTTTAGTTCTCATCGCTTCAGCAAAAATCTAATACCTTTAAAGCAATTTTTTTCCTTTTGTTTTTATTAGTTGGAAGCTAATTACTTTACAATATTGTAGTAGTTCCTGCCATACATGACATGAACCAGCCGTGGATTTACATGTGTCCCCATCCCGGTCCCCCCTCCTGCCTCCCTCCCCATCCCATCCCTCTGGGTCTTCCCAGTGCACCAGCCCTGATCATCCGTCCCATGCATCCAGCCTGGGCTGGTGATCTGTTTCACCTTTGAGAAATTCCATCTTTTCCAGTCTATCTTTGCAGGAACTAGTTTGCCATGTGCTTAGTCGCTCAGTCGTGTCTGACTCTTTGTGACTCCAGGGACTGTAACCCACCAGCCTTCTCTGTCCATGGGATTTCCCAGGCAAGAATACTGGAATGGGCTGCCACTTCCTCCTCCAGGGGATCTTCTGGACCCAGGGACGTCTCCTGCATTGCAGGTGGATTCTTCACCCCTGAGCCATTGGGGAAGACCCTATGCAATGGTTATGTAATTTTAAAAAATCTAGTTTGCCACAGGCTATTCCATATTGCCTACAGAGGCAGGCATTTCAAAACAATGTCATTTAACAAAATAAATCATCCCAAGAGATTTTTTTTCCCTTCAAGAGAATGGGCTTGAGAAATTTTAAAGGCTTTGGATGCTAGGTTTCTTTGCAGTCTGGAATTTCATGATGCATTTTTCTAGACAATATTGCTGCCCAGCAAGAGCAGTGAATCTGGGATCAGGAAATTCTAGCTCTGGCTGAGTGGCTGTACTATCTGTATAGCCTTAAGCATCTCACTTTGACTTTCTATAAAATGGGGAGAAAGAAACCCACTCCTTATGTTTGTAGGTGGGATTAAAGGATAATATATTTATCAATCAGTTACTTTTATTATGCTAAATGTTATACATGTATATATAATAGCATTGTATATATTATATATATATATAAGTATATATATAATTTCATTTTAATATGCTGTGTACCATAGTGAATAGTAAGGATCCAGTAAGGGACAGATGGTTGTTATTTATCTTGATTATAACCCAGGCTCTATTTTGGCTTCTGGTGAAATCACTGAGTACCCTTGGTCTTGTTCCATATTATTTGCCCTTTTAACTACAGGATGTGGATAATGTAAATATAGTCCAGAAATGATTTGTTTACCTTATGACACTAATATAGTTTGTGCTGGATTTGGCAATCAAAAGTGTATAAATCAGCAAACCCCACAGATATGTAAAGCCTAATCATTTACAACTTTGGTACTCAGAACAATGTAGACACATGCAGTGTATTTTCCATATATTTTTCAAAATAGCACAGCTAGTTTTTTGTGTGGGCTGAATAGGCACTTTAATGTGAAAATAAAGAGGTGCTTTATGTGAAAATATCAGAAAGTTGCTAGGGCTCCATCCTTAAAATGCCAGGTTTTCCTTTTTGGTTCCAGTGACATCTTGGGCTCTTGCCTGAGGAATTTACACCCAGGAACTAGCACATGTGTGGTTCACAGGTTTGGAAGCCTGGAGCCTAGGTCTCAGCAGCTCCTGGGGTGGTGTTTGCAACTTTATTTCCTGGCCCTGTATATCTGATTTGATGACATCTGTTAAGGAGACAGTGAAGGGAAGATGTGCATAGGAAATCTTAGTGCATACAGGCTGCATATCAATGAGCTGAGGCTGCTGTTACTTTACTATTTATTTTGTGGCCTTTGGGGCTTTGACAGGCAATACCCAATCTGTTTCTCATCGGTTTAAATCTCAATATTTACTTTTAGATGTTTTACTGTAAAAGCTTTAAAAAAAAAAAGGTTATAGCTTGTTCATGTCTTACAGAGTTGGCCTCTTGCACATCTCCACAAAAGATTTTGGTATGACATATAAAGGAAATATGTTTGTATTTCCTTTGCAAAGAGTCATTTTACATTAATGAAAAAAAAATGATCAAGAGGAGCAGCATAAAAATGAAAAAAAAAAAATGAACTTAACATAAGCTACAAATCTCAGTTTTGACGTCTTTTACTTCTAACAGTGGCTTCCAGTGGCCAGCACACAAACCAGAGATTGCCTTTATGTTGTTGTTCTAACAGTCCCTGTTAGGGTCTGATTTTTAAATTTTAGGTTGAATTCAAAGATAATTCTGTGAGTGGTGGGTGCTGATTACCCAGTTATCCAGATCATTAAGAAAGATGTTCTTCTAATGAAAAACTGACATCTTAGATGAAATAGATCTTGACCTTCCTAATCAAGTGATGGTTCATATATAATAAGACCAGCATCACCTGGAGCTTGTGAGAAATGCAAACACTCAATCTGCAGCCCATATACGCTGACTCCTAATCCGAAGTTTAACAAGGTCCCCAGGTGGACGTATGCACAATAAAATTAAGTCATGGATCTAGACCGAGGGCTGACAATCTTTCCCATAAAGGGTCAGATAGTAAATATTTTAATGTTCCAGGCCAGTCTTTGTCACAGCTACTCAACTGTGCTGTTAACACATGAAAGAAGCCACAGAGAGTGCATGAAAGAAGAAGTGTGACTGTGCCCCAGTAAAACTTTATCTGTGGACATTGGAATAGGAATTGGATGTAATTTTCACATGTCACAAAGTGTTATTTTGCTGTTTTGTTTTTTTTTTAAACCATTTGAAAATGTAGAAACCATTGTTGGCTCACTGGCCATACAGGAGGAGGTGGCAGACTGGATCTGATTCGCTGTCCCCTGAGCATACTGGATGGCGCTCGTGGTAAAGAACTCGCCTGCTAATGCAGGAGACGAAAGAGTCACAGGTTCGATCCCCGAGCTGGGAAGATTCCCTTTAGAAGGGCGTGGCAACCCATTCCAGTGTTCTTGCCTGGAGAATCCTATGGATTCTGTAGCCTGGGGGGCTACAGTCCCTGGAGTCGCAGACAGTCGGGCATGACTGAAGTGACTTAGCACACATCTGAGCATACTGGGGGATATTGTTTGCTTTACTTCTGTAAGGATGCTAGCTGCCCTCAGCACCCATCTGAGTTTGCTCAGGTTGGCATGGAAGCATGCCTGGACCCGAGGGCTTAACCAAAGAAATTTCCTTCTTTACAATTCTGCCGACGCGAAGTCCGAGATGGAGGTCTGTCAGGGTGTGCTTCTGGCTTGCAGACAGCTTCCTCCTCCCTGTGTCCTCAATGGTGGGAGAGAGCGAGCCTTTTGGTGTCTTTTCTCATGAGAATATTACCTACAGCTGATTCATGTTGATATTTGGCAGAAACCAGCACAATTCTGTACAATTATTATTCACTTAAAAAAATAAATTTAAACTTTAAAAAAAAGTTCATTAATCTTATTGAATCTACCCTTAAGACTTCACTTGGCCTTAATTCTTGTCCACAGACCCTACCTCCAGATACAGGCACATTGAGGCATGCAGCTTCAACATGAATTTTGTGGGATGCTGTTGAGACCGTGGCAGTGACCAGCATACTTTTCTCTCTCTGATATCTTCTCCCATTACATCACCCAAATCATCTCTGTCATCTGGGATGTCCCGTTGTCCTTGTCAGCTGTATCTCTCCTTTGCTGCTTAAACCAAGTCTTATTTATTTATGATAGTACATCCTATTTCTTCAACAAAATTGCAGGGTCTTGGAACTCAGACAGTGCTGATCAAGAATCCAAAGTTCAAATAAATTTAAATTACTCAGTTGAGCTGACTAGTTACTGATTGCCAACTAGAAAGGACCCAGCCTGATCTTTCTCATTTTTGAGTCTCTCAGTTGGCTAAGTGATTTCAGATTCCCCAAGCGTACTTTTGGTCTATTTCCTCATCTTTTCCACGGGGGAAGAGTTGTGAAGATACATCTGTCTTCTCAATGGTGGGATTAATGGTTATTCATCAGAGGCTCGTTTTGAAGAATAAGTGCTCTAGGATCTGGCACATAGAATGGACTTGGGCACTGGAGACCTGGCCTATATCAACCTTACTGTTTCCCCTTCTTTCCTGCTGCAGTAAGATGAACTAGTCCATTTTCTGGTCTTCAGATGAAGTGAGTGTTCTTCCTCCACTTCCCTACTCCTCCCCCATCAGATACCTGTTTGGCAGCCATCATTCACCCAAGATCCTTGCTTAACAGAGACCTTTCACTGCACTTTATTTACCATTAATGTTTCAACATTGTCAACTATCAATTTTAAATATTCGGTCACAGTGAGTTGATTCTCCAAGGAACCATTCTGTGTTGTTCCCTGCTGTATATTTTCTAGTGTTTTGCCCAGTCCCTTTTTAATGACTCCCAAGACAGAACTTCCCTCACTTGCTTTGGAAATGTTTGTATTAGTGGCTCCTGGTGCAGACAGATGGGGACTCGGGTAGGGGCCTCATAAATCATTCTCAAGTGTTATCTATGTCACAATCACAATTCAAAGCCTGAGGAGAGAGTGAATGACTTAGGAATCAACCCTGTATATTATCTCATCTGCTTTCCTGCCTTTCTGCTGCGATTGACATGAATTAACAACTTTCCCTGCTTCACTCTTCCATCTACTCTTCTACTCCCTCCATATTTCTAGCTGGAGCAGGGGTCCCTGATTAACATAATTGTGGCTAGTTTTTCTGCTCACACCAAGTAGAAATTCAGGTGACAGGGCACAAGTGTTCCTGACGTGTTAGGGACATTGACCACAAAACAACTACACCCTACATTTCCTGCTCAAGATAAGCTCTTGTAATATGCATGCAAGCAACGCAGCATCGAGCCAGGCTGCAAGGATGCATGTAGAGGACTCATGAATGGGAGATGAAGACTCTGAACAGAAACACTCTGAGCAGAAGCGTTTAGCATCCAGAAGCAGTGATCACTTAGGGAGGAATTCGCCCCTTGGTGTTTCCTTCATTCTCGATTTGTCAATATGTAAAGTAGCAATGCTGCAGAATTTAATTTGGAATAAGTAAAAATGAAACAAATTACAGCCACTGTAATGCTCGTTGTGGGCAGCATGGGACAAGCTTCCTTTGTTGTGCAATTATTTTGATGCTAGTAACTGCTTCGTTAGCTTCCAGATTGGTTTTTTTGCTCTTTTCTCTGATCTTGTCTTCCCATGCAGAAACTTCAGATGAGTACAGTTTTCTAGTAAAAATTAACTTGTGTCATTTAAAATAATCATACATGAACTTGAATTACATTTAATACTAGAGCTCTGGAATGCTATTTCAAAATCTTATTATTTAGAGAATGTTTTTAATTCATCTGCAGTGAGAGAAAGTAAGAATACTCCCCAGTTGTATAATCTTGAGCAAGTGACTTAGATCCTCAATTTCCTCAGCTCCAAGATGGGGATAAAACCTTGATCCCCCTAGGGAATTGAAGTCATTAGGGAATGTATACAAAACCCTTGTAATTGAAATATGCACATATTAGATGATCAGTCCTTTCTGATTGGTGTCCTTTTTATTTTGACTATTCGGAGTAGGAGCTTTGTAACATGTGATTTATGGTGAGGGGCTGGGGGCTTTGGGCAATGACCATATTATCAGCCATGTCCATGCGACCAAACCCCATGAAAAAGCTCTGGACACCAAGGCTCAGGTGAACTTTCCTGGTGGGCAGTACTCCATGCCTGTTGCACATTGTTCCAAGAGAGGCCAAGTTCTGGCTCCACGACTGCTAGGAGAAGACAGCTGGAACTTCCCGCCAGGTGTTCCCTGGAATTTGCCTTATGTGCTTTTCCTTTTGTTGATTTTAGTCTACATCTTCCACTGTAATAAACAGTGATTGTGAATATAAAAAACCAAAAGTAGCAGCATTAAAATTATAGCAACGCCCACTTGTTCTGATATGTCATGGAGTCCACCAAATAACTGTGTAACATAGAGAGGAAGGGGGGGAAGTGTGATCTCTTAGTGAGAGCATCTTTAGTTGAAATCTTTGTATGTTGGTAATTTTGTACTAGAGATACTTCCTCAATTCCCATGCAGCCCAGTGCATGGGTTTGCACATTATTGCTGAAATGATAAGCAGCAGCACTCTTTATTCCTGAAGACTCTCAGCACACTTTTATTAAAGATGGAGTGGGTATCTTCAAAGAATTGGAGTATAGTAAATTGTGCAACAAATGGCATGCCAGAATCAATTTACTCCAGTCCCCCAAGCACAATCACTTTCTCTTTACCCGTCTCCAGCATGAGCCTCTAAGCAAACCTTATATGCATGTATCACACACAACTGAGTGCCTTTATGTCGTCTCTCTTAAGCAGAAGTTTATGCCACAAAAGGTAATGTAAAAAAAGAGAAGAGCTATCAAATGGAATTTTAGTCTTCTGAATTGCTATTTGGGAAAGGGAGAACAGATGGAGTCGTGGAGGATCAATGGCGATTGCAACTGACTTCTTAACAGATGAAGACAGTGAGTCACAGAGAGTGGAAGTCATGTGCTCAAGAATTTCACTTGAGAATGGAGGGGCCAGATTTTAAACCCACATTTATCATCTCTGGGTCCCCTTTTATCTCATCTATAATATGTTTTTATCAAAATTTCTTGGTGGGTATTTCTCCTTATTAGTTGTGCTTAAGGTAATGTTATGGGCTTCCCTGGTAGCTCAGTAAAGAATCCGCCTAGAATGCAGCAGACCTGGGTTCGATCCCTGGGTTGGGAAGATCCCTTGGAAGAGGGCATGGCAACCCTCTCCAGTATTCTGGCCTGGAGAATCCCCATGGACAGAGGAGCCTGGTTGGCTACAGACCATGGGATCACAAAGAATCAGACATGACTGCGCAAATAGACACACAGGTAATATTATAATTCTAGTACACATGATGGAAAACAGACTAACTTGTATTTATCTGTTAGGAGCCAGTTGCATCATACATGGTATCCATTTGTCATTTTAAAGTTTTATTTTTACTTATTTATTTGGCTGCTCTGGGTCTTAGTGGAGGCATGTGATATCCTCGATCTTTATTGCATTATATAGAATTTGCTTAATAATTGTTGTGGCATGTGGAATTTCTAGTCACAGTATGCAGACTCTTAGTTGCAGCTTGTGGGATCTAGTTCTTCTATCAGGGATTAAACACAGGCCCCTTGAGTTAGAACCATGGAGTTTTAGCAACTGGACAATCAGGGAAGTCCCTCTCTTTGTCTTTCGGCAGCCCAAATTACCTTGACTATATGGATGGAACAATTAAAGATGTGAATCTTGTCTTTCCAAGATTCACAGTCTGTAAATGATGGACAGGCATTAAAAGTTGCTGGCACATACACTGATTCTTAGAGCCAAAGTGAATGGCTCAACAGTTCTAAATGGGAAGAACTCTGAGAGCCTGACTCTGTTCTACATTTTCTTGTATGTTTAGAAGATTTAGCACTTCAGGAGCTTGATTTTCATACATGATATTGTGTAAAGGTTTATTTTATGACAATCCAGTGGATAACTTGGTTCTGAGACTTTTTGTTTTGGCAAGTTAGAGTTAAATTGTAATCTGGAAGAGGAATATCAGAATAAATGAAGAAGGGGAAAATGCTTAGTTCCCCCTTGTAGGAATGAGTATTGGCTGTATCTCAAAGAATATGAGTTATAAATAAGAACATCTAAACTGCTTTTATTTCCTTGGTATGAATGTTCATCACCACCATTCTTTCCCATAGACCTGTGCATCCTGAAATTTCCTTGATTATAAACACAATTTTAAAAATCTGTGCTAATACAACATTGTAGGACAATTATACTTCAGTAAAATATATATATATGTATATAAAATATGATTTTCCAAGTGTGCACTTTTTGAGGAGAAAGAATGGGAAATATCCTTGCCTGTTAGGAATTTTCTGATTTAGATTTTCTTATTGTTAGAGGATAATATGATGATAGAATATACTGGGCCATTGCACATCTAGAATTGATCCTTCCATCCATTATACAGGAGTAAAGGATGCCGGCATCATTCTTGTAGAAATAGCAGTGCTGCAAATAGCCAATTCATTGTTGGTTCCAATTTGGAAGCTGACAAATACTTGCTTTATTGCCCTGCCACATGCAAAGTCTATCTTTCTGCCTACACAGCACAAGTCAGTAACCTACATAATTCTTCCGGGATATTCTAAAAGCCCCAAGGCAGGAGTTCATACTGTATATATTTGGCATACAGAATCGGATGTGGAAGTGAATTCATTGACATCTAGGGAGAATTTCTAAATATTTCAAAACAATTATTTTTGCAGTTCCTCCTATTTGCATTCATTAGTTCGTGCAGTCCTGCTAATGTTTGCCTTTGTCATGCATTTGTCATACATGTACCATTTGGCATTCTGATTTAGCAAAACAAACTACCATATTTAGCTGCTTTGCCTTTTAGAGGGGTTTATTTTACCTGAAGAGGCTGAAAAGTGAAAGTGATAGCCCCTCAATTGTGTCCAATTCTTTCTGACCCCTTGGACAGTAGCCCTCCAGGCTCCTCTGTGCATGGGATTCTCTGGGCAGGAATACTGGAGGGGATTGCCATTTCCTTCTGCAGGGGATCTTCCTGACCCAGGGACCAAGTCTGGATCTCCCACACTGCAGGATGATTCTTTACCGTCTGAGGCACCAGGGAAGCTGAAGAAGCTGCAAGACCAAATCAATCAGGGAGGCTTTTTATTTGCCCAAGTATTTCACCTTTTTAAATAAAAATATCAACAATCATGGTGACATCTTAACATCTGTTTGATACCAAAGTAAAATACTCTATTCATAAGATTAAAAAAAAAAGAAGAAGGAGAAATTAAAGGTTGGCCAACTGAGTGATTTGTCCTCTAAAGTGGAACACTTTCCAGGGTGAATGGTCATCACAATGCACTTGGCTTAGGCAAAATGGGTTCAGGGTCGTCCTTACAGATGTGTTATATTGCTGATCTATGCAAGCTTGAAAAGTAGGCTAAGCAAGGTGTCTTTGTTGTGCTAAACCTCAATCACCTCTGGATTCAAACATCCACGAGAGCAGAAACAGGCTTCAACATATATTAGAAAAGCATATATTTGTCCTTGGAGTCCATGGACCTGAGTTCAGTTTATTTCATATCCCAGTGGAGCTTTAAGAGGGAAGTCTCTACCTGCTCTCCATCTGTTCTTGGTTTCTCTTATCCTCCCTGCTGACACCTACGGTGACTATGGGCCCATCTGAACTTAACCACCCCATCCATGCTTCTTTCAATTGCAGAGTCCCCCATTTTAATCAAGAGGACCCTCTTGGTTCAGCTATGCTTGTGTCTCATTGATGTCCCTTACAGGCACTGGACTAAAGCATTTGGCTGCTTTCCTGAGCCCTGTGGGGTATTCAGGTTTCTTGTGGAAGCTGTGTTAGATGGGTCTGCCTAGACACTCTTTACGGGTCACTCCATTGAGCCCTTCCGTGCTGAGGGGTATGGGGAGCTTTTCAGAGATGTGAATGATTCATGTGGGAAGCCACATAAAAACACCCTCTACTCTCAGATTTCTAAATGTAAACGGAGAGTCTCTACCCCTGTGATCCTGCCACCCCCTCAGTCTCAGAGGTCTAATTTCTTGTTCTCCTCTTTCTGACTCTTTCCCTGCCCACCCACCTCTAGTTCAGAGGCTCTTTGCCTACTGTATGCAGGGGCAGGATGGGGGTGCTGGTGACTGCTGGCAGCCTGGATCATTTATTCTTCTCATATTCTGCGCTTTAGTCTGGACCAAGCTCTTCCACTCCACCCAGTAAAAGCCAAGAATTTTACAATTGTATTCTTTGATTCTACGTTGAGCCCTGTGGAGCCCTTGAATCTAGTAGCCTGGATGGGAGATCGAAGCAGAGTAAGAGGGTCGGTATGGCTGGATAGCGGGGAGCCCCTGGGGACCAGCGACTGGCAAGTATTTCATTGTAGGACCCCATCCGCACTCTGAATTCCTAGAGGGAGCAGGAAGTGATCTGTTCACCTTTTATGACTCCTGTACCCAGCATGTGGAGGACTATGCAGAATGGGCAATAAACAGGGAAATTAAACTGGAAGTGAAGCCCAAAGCCACTGCGGTCTTTCCTCACAGTCATTCTGGCTTGCTTGGGGTCCCTGGCCCCCATTAAGCCCTTGCTTGGGCTGAGTTAGTTTCATGAATTCACCGTCTGTTGGGAGATGTGGGGCGAAGTGAACTGAAGAGTCGGCAGGAGTGGACATCTCATAACCATGAAGAGTTTCTATGTAGAGGGCATCACCACCCTCCCTCTTGCCCCTTCCTCCTCAGCATCTCCCCATTCTCCTACATTTTCCACCCGAGCCCCTGTTGCCTTAGATAAGAGCAGCCTCCTTCTCCAGCTCTCTATCTAAATCCTACTGTCTATTGCAGTCTTGACAATTCCAGGCTTGAAAAAGCAGCAACATCCATCCTGATGTATACCATGGGCTCCTTATAAATAACTATTGAATATTTGCCTTAATTTTTTTTGCATATTTCCATAATATTTGAAATGATCCCAGAAATGCTCAGAATGACACATTCCTAAATTTTTTTCAGGATAGGGTATAGGAAGGGTATTAGGATAATACTTGTTCTTCTGTTTGTTTTGCAACTAGGTATTTTGATTCTAATTATAGTTTGATGGATATTGTTTTGCATAATTCTAGATAAGGTAACATATCTTTAAGACTAAGTAACAGATCTAAAATTTGGAAATCTGCTGCAATAGAATGCCTTTGTAATGTCCACATTTCAATATAAAAGCCTTTGTTTAGTGCATAAGATTTATAATCTATTAAATTGTTTTTAACTATTTGAGGCTGACCTGTAGAACACACACACCTACATAAATATGATTCATGTTACAATAGGGTTTAACTGTGCAGACTATAGTAATAAATAAAAGTTACAAAGCTCTTAAAATGCTTGCTCTTACAATTACTTTGCATTATGATCATTGCCTTTGTGGTAGATTCTGGCTATAGGTTCTCAGGACAAATAAAGCAATATCTATTGTTTAATATTAAATTATTAAGCTGAAGGTGTTTGTCTACAGTACTCCTATGTTAGTCACTATGATTAATGTTATGTTATTTTTTTCTTTAAAAATCTGCATTTAAGTCTATAAACCTCCTCTCTCTCTCAAAATAGATGATATCTTTCTTACTGAGGCATAGATATTCAGCATTAGTACTAATGAAACCATTAACTGTTACTGCTGGTCGTAGATATAATTATTTCTCCATTTCAGGAAGTTTTTTGAAGGATGATTATTAATACTATAAAATACATGGAAATTTAAAGTGACAGTTGTTACAGGTATATCATTGATGTTTTAGATAATTGCATTTAGAGTTCCAATTGGTGATGGATTGCATTGATTAAAGAGAAAGAGGTGGACATAAAAAGAACTCCTAAAAGTGAGCTATTGAATTAATCTAGAGATAATATATTGCAGGATACAAAAGGGACACAAAATAGTTAAAAAAAATATATATACACCATGGCTGTTTGCTGACTTGAGATAAGATGCTTATCTTTTATAGTCTAATAGGAATCACATATCTTTTCCTAGGAGTCTTATTCTCTGTTGGGCTTTGTTTGACTTCCTCTTATTTTTATTACTATTAAAGTGAGCCAATCAGCTTGAACTAATTAGTTTTTGTCAAATGAATTAAAGTTTGGTGAATGGCACTGATATGCTGTTTTCCTAGTCATTTCAAATTTCTCAGAGTCAAATATACTGATGAGGTACTAGTAAATATATTAGTGTAGGAAGGATTGTCCTGAAGACTGGTGTAAAAAAACTTTTGCCCATGAACATATTAAGCATTTGCATTCTTCATGTGTCTAGACTACGTATAGATAAGATATTGAATAGTAAAATGGCTAATGCAGAATCAGAGGTACATAGTTAGTCCTGTAAAAATCTTCTAGTGAGACAGTGGTTTCTCTTGCTCTACTCAATACTTAGCCTGTCCGTTGCCAACTTAGTGGCAATAGGAAATAAATTATTCTGTCTCTTATGTTCACAGCAAGGGGGTGCAAAAAATGAAACCAGTTCCGAAATCATGCCTTTTGTCTATTATGTCCCTAGGTAGATACTTGTTCTCTCATGTGGATCAAAGTCTGCTGAGGTTCTAGAGGTGATGGAATCCTCCAGCATCTTTTTGTATCAAATATATATATATATATATTTGGAAAATAAAAATAATGGTTTCACTGTAACTTAAGTCAGTATTTTAAACTGACCTTCTTAGGATAGAGAAGAAAGATACCTGGTTCCCTGTTGTGTTTGGTTTTCTTTAAACAATGTTCACCTACCAGCAGTTTGTGTTAAATTGTTCTTATTTCAGTGTAGTTGAAAATGTATTGGGTAAAATAGAATCATCTTTATACATTTAATCACTAATATTAATCTACCCATGTCTCCTCTTACACCTTATTATTCTCTGAGAAGATTCAGAAGTGCAGTCTATTGGAAGAAAAAAAAAATCTTTCTTGAGATACATACAATTTTAGATTATATCTTTATACTAAGAAAAGTTGGGCCACACTTACAACCTTCTTTTCATATTTGATTGCCAACACAAATAAAAGGTAGGAAAAGGACTAGAGAATGTCCAGAGACCTTTAAGTGGTTGGGGATATAAAGTGATTTCATAAGTAAATTGACTTTTAAAGATTAAGGATTTGTATTCAGGAACTGTGAAGACATAGAGGTGATATAATCAAACAACTTTGAAAGCATTCATAAAGAGGGGAAAATTTTACCTAATCATAGAATACTAGTGTAGAAGATTTATCCTTGAAGTTTGAAATGAAAACTTTTCTAGCAAATAAGATGCTGCTTTACACAGTAAACCATGAAATGCTCAAACATGCTACTTAAGCAGCGATACAGTCCAGGTCTGTCTTTTGCAAGATAGTTGCCACTGGTCATATGTGGCTTTTGAGCACTTGATATGTGACCAGTTAGTAACTGAGAAACTAATCTTTCATTTTGTTTAGTTTTAGTTCTTTTTAATCTAATTTAGTTTACCTTGAATCTGGCTCCTCTGGTGGCTCAGATGGTCAAACATCTGCCTGCAATGCAGGAAACCTGGGTTTGATCCCAGGGTTTGGAAGATTCTCTGGAGAAGGAAATGGCAACCCACTCCAGTACTCTTGCCTGGAAAATTCCATGGACGAAGGAGCCTGGTGGGCTACAGTCCATGCGGTCACAAAGAGTCGGACAGAACTGAGCGACTTCACTTCTTTCACTTTCACCTTGAATCTGATGACCTCGTTGAGGGGACCAGCATTATGAGAATCTATGCAATAGATTTGGGACTTAGAACTCACTATTCCAACTATGAAGGGTTCCACTGTTTTGGTTCCTTAGCCTTAACCTTGTGTAGCTGCGCCTGCCGTTCCTGTGGTCCAGTTCTCCCTCCTGAACTTCTTCACGAGATGTCACTTTTTCACTAATGGACTTATCTCACCTCAGTACCACTAACACATTTAGCCATTACTTTCTGGCTTCCTTCCTCTTTCACCTAATCATGTGATTATATATTGACAGAAGGGTTTTTCAAAACCCTGGACCCCTACTTTTAATGTCTTGTCTAGTGATGTACTTTCTTTGCTGATTTAATGAGTTTTCAGGCCATGATGAAACATTTTTGGTTTTTAAATCATAATGAAATATGTAATGAATACATAATGGGAATTAAGTAGTCATGTTTTTGTATTAGATTTTTATTTTTAATGGTGTCATGCACTCAGAATTTCTTGTTATATTTATCAGTTTCCTACTATGTGCCAGATAAAATTATAGGCACTGTAAATTCAGTGATGAATATCACAGTCAGAAGCCCTGTCCTTTTGGAGTGTCCATTCTAATCAAGGATACAGGTAATAAGCATGAAAAATGCTACAAAAATAGTAATGCAATGGAAAAGGGTAGAGGTTGACAGTGATTATTACTGTTTTTTGAATGAGGGGGTCTGAGATGACCTCTTTTATGTACGATACCTAGAGAAAAACAGAACAGTTCTCAGGATGAGGAGGGGAAAAAAGAAGAAAACTTAAAACTCTGAAATAATATTTTGGTTCATTCAAGAAATAGCAGGAAGGCCTGTGTAGCCAGAGTGGAATTAAGAAATGAAGAGGGTAGATAGAAATGGAAAAGGAGCAAAGAATGGAAAATAGAGTGGAAAAATGCTTATGGATCTGATAGGAATTTTCTACTGGTCTTCTAAAGATAATGAAAAGCTGTTGCTAGATTTGGGCAGTAGAGTAACCTGCTCTGACTACTCTCGCTGCCGTGGGTTGAAAAAATGTAGATAGAACAAGATGGAAACAGGAAAATCAGTTAATTGTAGTTCATCAGCTCTTGTAGTTATCCAAAGAATACCTGATGGCAGCGTGGAAAGAGTGGAGAAGGCAATGGCACCCACCCCAGTGCTCTCGCCTGGAAAATCCCATGGACAAAGGAGCCTGGTGGGCTGCAGTCCACGGGGTCGCTAAGAGTCAGACACTGAGCAACTTCACTTTCACTTTTCACTTTCATGCATTGGAGAAGGAAATGGCAACCCACTCCAGTGTTCTTGCCTGGAGAATCCCAGGGACGGCGGAGCCTGGTGGGCTGCCGTCTATGGGGTCGCACAGAGTCGGACACGACTGAAGCGACTCAGCAGCAGCAGCAGCTTGGAAAGAAAGGGATAATGGAAAGTTCATTTTTTTTTTTTTCCCCTCTAGGAATGTTCATCATACTGATATCTTCTTGTGTGTTTGGGAATGTGGTTTCCTAGACCCTGTAATGCATCTTTCTGGGTTTTCATCCTGGCTCTGTCACTTTATTAGCAGCATGATCTTGGACCTAAAACGATCTCCCTGTGATTCAGTTTCCTCCTACTTCAAGTGGAGTTAATAGTAATATCTACCTCAAGGGGATGTATAAATTCATACCTGTGTAAAGTTTTCTAATTGTTCCTGGGGCTTATATTAAGCACCATACCATTATATTGTAATTTTTTATTTTCCAGTTAAACCTATGAGATGAATATTTCTCCACTGGAAAGTAGATATGATTTAAAATTATATTTTACAACTAAATTTGTTTCGTGGATGAAGAACATGATCAACCATTAATGAGTCACAACTCAAGTCAGGGACTTCTGGCTCTAAAACTGGGGCTTCTTCCTCCTAACTCTGCGACGTTCTGGTTGTTGGGCTGAACTCAAGGTCATTCATGGGGCCCCGTGCTCCTCAGGTCCCTGTCAACTCCTCAGTTCTACAAATGTCCAGTGGAAGTCCCTTGATGTTCTTTCATTTTACTTAATAGGAAAGTGACACAGGAGGAGGTCAGGATGGCAGAAGTTAACCTAAAGGACACATGTAGTTTTTTGGTGTTTTTTTTTCCCCCACAATGTTTTGCCTTAAAATCTATGGTGGTTACTTGTTCCTATTGCTCTATTTCTTTCTGGGTTTCTCAGACTAACTGCTGACTTCCACGAGATAGTTCAGACTTTAAAACATTTTTTTAATCTCTTGAGTAAAATTTCCTCAGAGTAGAACTCTCTTTGCAAAAATGTAGGCTTTCAGTTTATCATCAGTAAATTTAATGTGTGTACCCAAATATGCACATATACTTGTATACAAATCTGTAATTCAAAAAACACAGCTTCATATATGTCTGTTTATATATTTGAGGTCCTATCTTGGGATTTTGTTAGATTAAGGATTGCTTGCAGCCGGGTTTTTCAGTTTGAGCATTACTGATATTTGGGGCCTTATAATGCTTTCTTACAGAGTAACGTTTTGTGCATTTTAAGATGTGTCACAGCATCCCAAGTGTCTACCCACTAGACGCCTGCAGAATATATAGCTCTGTGTTGTGACAGCCACAAATTGTCTCTAGACATTGCCCTATGTTCCCTGTGGAAGATGAAAACTGTTACCCGTTGAAAACCACTAGTTTGGAGACTTGGAAATATGATTTGTTTTATTTTTATGCATGAGGATATTGATTTGTTTCATTAAAATGTGAGTTGTATACCTTTTTAAAGTCTGTTGCTTCTTATTATTAAATGAGTATGCTATCAACTCAGTATAATTTTCCATATGCCTCTCAGATTTTCATGGCATGAGAAGAGAAATACAAACGTAATTGGTTCATTATCATTCAGATGGAATGTAAGAAGAACAAAGCTAAACAAAATAAGTCATTTAATCAAAAATAAGTAGAAATGTTGAGGAGGGCATGGCAACCCACTCCAGAATCCTTGCCTGGAGAATCCTCATGGGCAGAGGAGCCTGGTGGGCTGGAGTCTACGGGGTGACAAGAGTCGGACACAACTGAGCGACTCAGCGCAACATGGCAAGTAGAAATGTTGCTGTATCTCGAGTTTAAACTTCAGTGACCCGAAGCCCCATCAGTGAAGATGCCTGAACATAAACCCCAGTCTGTGTCTCTTTATTTTCCATGTGCTAATATATTATAAACCTTTACAGCAAATATAGAATCTATGCCAGAAAAGAGAAAAGAACATTTCCATTTTGCAACTCACTGTATAAAAACAGGGTTACCCTGAATCCCAAACCAAACAAATACAGGGAATGAAAAAAGAGGAAATTGAGACTAATATTGCTTATGAAGTAACACACAAAAATACTCAGTCAGAACAGTGTGATTTTTGCAGAAGGATAGATAGACAGAACAATGAAACAGGATAGAAGACCCGGAAATAAATACGTAAATTGGACAGGACTGAAGCGACCTAGTGCACAGACACACACACACACACACACACACACACACACACACACAGGTACACTCAACCAGCAAAATCATTTCAATGGGCAAAATAGAGCCTTTATAACTAACGGTGCTTGAGGAGTTATGCATCCATGGAGGGGGTAAAAAGAACTTGTTTGTTATTTAGTTGCTCAGTTGTGTTTAACTCTTTGCAGCCTCATGGACTGTAGCCCTCTAGGCTCCTCTATCCATGGGGTTTCCCAGGCAAGAATACTGGAGTGGGTAGCCATTCCCCCATTCTCCAGGGGATCTTCCCAACCCAGGGATCAAAGCCTGGTCTCCTATATTGCAGGCAGATTCTTTTCTATCTGAGTTACCAGGGAAGCCCACCTAAACTTTACATCTTATACAGAAAAAAACTCAAAATAGATCGTACACTTACATATAAATTATAAAACTACAAAAAAAATGTTTAAATAGAACATCTCTAGGATCTAAAAATAGGCAAAGGATTCTTAAACACTAAAAGAATACTTTATAAAAGGGGGGAAAAAAACTGAGACATTTGATTGCTTCAAAATTTAAAGCTTTTCCTCTATTTAAGGCCCTGTGAAGAGGTTGAAAAGACAAGCTACAGAATGCGAGAAAATATTTTCAAGCTGCAGCTTTTAAAAAGAGATTTGGAACATAGAAGAAGCTCAAAATTAACACAATGAAATAATCAGTTAGAGAATGGGCAAATGACGTGAGCAGACTTTTCACTGAAGAGGATAGACACATGGCAAATTAAGCACACAAAAAGATGCTCAATGTCATCAGCCATTAAGGAAATGCAAGTTGAAACCACAGTGTTGTATCACTGCACACCTATCAGAATGGTTCTAATAGGAAAATAGTGACAACCCCAAAAGCTGATGAGGATTTAGAGAAATTTCATTTCTTGGACATTGCTGGTGGGAATGTAAAATGTTACGGCCCCTCTGACTGTAACTTTCATATATCTACAACCCAAGAATGCACTGCTATGCATTTATCCCAGAGGAATGAAAGCTCACGTTCCAAGAAAAACCTGTACAATAGTCATCATAGCAGGTTTATTTCTAGTAGACAAATCTTTAAACAGCCCAAGCATCATTCGACAAATGACCCCTAAATCCAGTTACCAGTTAATTAAGATATGCCTAGAAATGAATATTATACTATCATATACTGAGTACCCAATAGTGCCAATATGTGCTCATTAGCTCAAATTTATCCCCCTCCTTTTTTTTTTAAATTAAATGTTTTTTGGTGTATTACATATAGACAAAAAATTACATGTATCATGAATGAAGAGCTTGATGAAGTTTCAAAAGGAACACACTGGTAGAGACTTCCCTAGCAGTCCAGTGGTTAAAAGTCTGTGCTTCTAATGAAGGGGTATAGGTTTGATTCCTGGTCAGGGAACTAAGATCCCACGTGCCACATGGTGTGACCAAAAGATTAAAATAATAATAAAGTAAAGCATATCACACTGATATTCAGTTCAGTTCAGTCACTCAGTTGTGTCCGACTCTTTGCTACCCCATGAATCGCAGCATGCCAGGAAAATATGAATATTAAAAGAAGAACACACCGATGTAAGCAGCCCCCAAATCAAAAGATGTAGAATGTTACTGGCATGTGTGGGACTTCACTGTGCCTCCTTTCCTAACTTCATTCCATGGAGAGCCACTTTCTTGACTTATAACATAAATTACCTTTCTACCTGGGGACTTGATACCAGTGGAATTCTACAGCATATGCTCTTTCATGTCCACTTCACCCGTGCTGCTGACTGTGGTTGTCATTCATTCATTCTCATTGCTGCAGAGTATTCTTTTTAATTATTCTACCACAATGTATGCTTCATCCAGCCCAGAAACGCTGGGCTGGATGAAGCACAAGCTAGAATCAAGATTGCCAGGAGAAATATCAGTAAACTCCGATATGCAGATGACACCACCCTTATGGCAGAAAGTGAAGAAGAACTAAAGAGCCTCTTGATGAAAGTGAAAGAGGAGAGTGAAAAAGTTGGGTTAAAGCTCGACATTCAGAGAACTAAGATCATGGCATCCAGTCCCATCACTTCATGGCAAATAGATGGGGAAACAGTGGCTGACTTTATATTTTAGGCTCCAAAATCACTGCAGATGGTAACTGTCACCTTGAAATTAAAAGATGCTTACTCCTTGGAAGGAAAGTTATGACCAACCTAGACAGCATATTAAAAAAGAGAGACATTACTTTGCCAACAAAGGTCCATCTAGTCAAAGCTATGGTTTTTCCAGTGGTCATGTATGGATGTGACAGTTGGACTATAAAGAAAACAGAGCAGTGAAGAATTAATACTTTTGAACTGTGGTGTTGGAAAAGACTCTTGAGAGTCCCTTGGACTGCATGGAGATCCAACCAGTCCATCCTAAAGAGATCAGTCTGAGTGTTCATTGGAAGGACTGACACTGAAGTTGAAACTCCAATACTTTGGCCACCTCATGTGAAGAGCTGACTCATTTGACAAGACCCTGATGCTGAGAAAGATTGAGGGCAGGAGGAGAAGGGGATGTCAGAGAATGAGATGATTGGATGGCATCACCGACTGAATGGACATGGGTTTGGGTGGACTCTGGGAGTTGGTGATGGACAGGGAGGCCTGGTGTGCTGCAGTTCATGGGGTCACAGAGTCAGACACGACTGAGCGACTGAACTGAACTGAACCACAATGTATTGTTGATGAGCCATTTTTTCCTTCACTTGTTGGTTTTCATGAGTCATGAGACTGTGGACACTCTTGTATTCCCCGCCTTCTGTTCTCATTCCAGACTGTGATGTTGCTTTTCCTCCAAGTATGATGCTCATTGCCCTAATACATTCTTGGTTCTTCAGAAAAAGAAAAAAAAATGGTCCTAGAAATAGAAAGCCATCTGTATAGCAATACAAATAATGATTGACCATCTTCAGGGTTTGTGTCCATGGGCTAGGAATACAGGAGCCTGAGAGAGCTTGGGGCATAGTGTCCAACCCCTGAGCCTATGGTATCACAGATCAGAGCATTGCCCTGTCCTGGGAGTGGACAGGGCCTGCTTCCCAGGTAAAAAATGGAACCCAGAGTCTGAACCGTGAGAGCTATCTTATAAGGAAGGGTAGTGCTTTCCAGGCAAGAGAAATGTGATTTTGGCATGGAATGGAAATATCAGCAACTTGGGTTAAGCAGCTTTGTGGAAGAGAAATAATCCATTACTCCTGGTGCAGTTTGCTTTTAGATTCTCCATTTGAAAGGAGGGGAGACATGAGAATCCCACTGGAATCCTCCTGCCTTAGTGTATCTTAAGAAACAAAACTAAATTGCACTAGGCTCAGAAAAAGGTGTGAATATAGGAGGAGTAACTGGATATAGGTGAACAGGGCACAGCATGAGAAATATGTGTGTGTGTGTTTCTCCTTGGATGAATTTATATATACTCTCGTTTTTTTTTCTTTTGCTCTTGTGTGTCTGTGCATGCCTGCAAAATGTACAGTTCTGGCAATTATTAAAAACATTCCTTACTCATAAACTGAAAATGTTTGACAACAGAGCTAAGAGAGAGAAAAACAACTGTTGGGTCTCTACAGTGTATTTCTCTTGTAGCTGCTTTCAAGAAAATATCTGCCTGCCCCTGCCCAGCAGCTCCTAGTTCCTTCCTGCCTTGCCTTCTCTCAAGCAGATTAATCACCTGTCTCAGCATTTGAGGTACTGATTAGGTTGTGACCCTGAAGGGAGGCCAGGGAATTCTACCCTTGCCCCCTGAGTCAAAACAGTTCAGTTGGTGGATGGAAACCCGTTTTGCTAATTATGTTTTTTTGGTAACAGATGAAAATATGTGGAAAGGTTTCCTCCATGGATGATTAGACCTTTCTGAATGACAAGTTTCCTATTTATGAGCTCCACATGCCTTTGAAAAATGCACTTGTGTGGGAGAGTGCAAACGTGTTTTTTCCAGATTAGGGAGCCGACCTTGTGTTGTTAGCCAGTGACTTTCTGAAACTCAGGCTGCAGTTTGCCCAGGTTTCTGCTTCTTGAGCCTGGGTTTTGCTCCTGAAGTGAGGCCTTGCATGCCCTAAGGGACAAGCTTCTTTGTTAAATGTGAACTCCAGTGTCGTGAGCATATTTTTATTTGTATTAATTTGTCAAAAAGACATTGATGGCAGGAGTCAGAGCTCCAGGGATTGGATGCTTATGTGCAGATTTTGCTGATACAGGAGAATAACAGATACTGTATCTTAAAAGACACATTCAATAGCTTAATCATTTCCACTAAGCTTTACTGTGCTAGGATGTCTGAGTCAGTTGTTAGTGAGACTCAGGGCATGGAGTGGGGTGGGGGCAGGGGAGGAACAGACAAGGCAAAGTCTTAAGAAGAAGGGAGGGTGGGGTTCGGTTATATCTTCTTTGTGAGGACTCTTTTAGCTTTACTTCAGGTTCATTGCAAGTTTATCGAGAGGAGCCCTGGTGGGTTCCACCTTGGCTGTGATCAAGCCTGACTGAATAATGTAGAAGTGAGGCTGGAGGTAACGGGAGGGCTGACATCTGGCTAATTGCCATTCCAGTTGGGGCTGCCTGACGATTGAGTGGAAATTGCTTGAATATGAAGAACTTTCAGTGAACCGTGATGGACAGAAGTGTCTGAACAAAGAGATGACAGGAGAGCTGGGTGGGAGGATGGGAAGGAAAACCCCTTCTCACTTTTTCCTCTGGTTACATGTATATCAGTCGTAAAGGTTACTGATTGAGTGTCAAGGGGTTCAAAAAGAAAACAGAATAATGGCAGAGGCAGAGGAGTTGGCCAGGCTGGGAGGAGCTGTGTTAAATTGTCTTAGCTCTGACTTCATCCAAAGCCTACCTAAGCACTGGTCACCTCTGGGGTCCTTCCCAGGCAAGTGCCCCCAAGCTGGTCAGGTCCCAGGCCTTTCAAAGCATAACCCCACCCCATGCCACCTTCCACTGTTATAGCTCTGTGACCTCCTAAAGCACCAAGGCCTGAGAGGTGATTTCTGAATCATCAAGAGGTTTTCCAGGACTGGTCACTTTAGGGACCCACCCACTCTACCCTTCAACGTGTGTGGTGGCTACTATAGCCAATAAATCTATGTACATTTACTTCAAAAACATTTCCTCCTCATCCTAGCCCATTCTGCCAGCAGAAACTTCTCAAGTAACACACAAGCATTTCATTGTGGCTGTATGGAAACCAGAGGAGGTGACTAAACGGAGCAATACTTACAGTAGGGTTTGCTGGAGATTTCTGAGTCGGTGGCTAATGCCCCTGGAGAAGAAAGGTGTGGGTTGGCCAGACTTTATGAAACCCTCACATCTCCCCTGATGTGGGGAGGTAGCTTGCTGGCCAATCCAGTTCCTTTTATGCATGATTTTGCTCCTGTTATCATTGTGGTCTTACAGGTTTGGTTCAAAATACTTTTTATCCTATTTCTATGATTTTTTTTTTTTTTTTTTGGACTATAGGCAGTGATTTCTTTCACTTAGAATTTCCTAGTAATTTTTAGGGTTAGGCAATCAAAATACGTTTTCATTTTATAACATCCTTGTTAAAGTGTCTTACAATAATGTTTTGTTTTGTTTACTTTAGTTCATATTGTTCTCATGTATAAGACTTACATTGCTGTGGTTGAAATCTGTGAACAAACTATTTAGCCTTAAATGCAGTTTTTAAAATGTCTGTTGTTTTATCTTATAAGTGAATTTCTGGTTCTGTTTGTGTATCCACCTAAAGGGGACTGTTTAAGAAAAAAATACTGTATTTTATCTCTTTCAATTGCTAGTATATTTCAGACCAAGAGTTCTTTTGAGGTACTTGGTTTTGTCTAGACGACAGTCTCCTTGTTATGTTCCTTACTTTGCTTGTGTACATTGAGACTGTGAGACTCAAGTTTGGTATAAAATTTAAAAGTATACTTGATTTATAAGTATTTTTCTTTGAGACTTAAAATATACACAAAATGTATATTTTGTGGTCAATATACATTTATAAAATAAACTGTGTTTTAACTTGGGAAAGGAAGGTATACTGGATTCTGGGTTAATTTTAAGGAAGTGACCATGATTTTAAAACTAAATTCTAGGGAAGTTACCATGATTTCAAAACTGGAAAAGGTGAATGGTTTGCCCCATGGATTGTTTATTAATAAACCACAGTTTTATATGTTAGGTAGAGATGACATAAAACTTCACACAGGTTAGTACTGAGCTCCAGTTTCTCATCCTTATATTGCTTTCCCAGGGGCAGCAAATTGCAGAATTGAGGTGGTCCTCAATAAATATTTGTTAGAGGAATTAATGAATAAATGAATAATTTAAGCAAAAGCTATCTGTCAAGCCTAAAAAAGACATTCCAGTCCCCAATCTTATTTAGTACATATTCTCAGCAAGCTTACTTTGTAAAGAGCAGTAAAATACAAATTTCCAAATTTTTAAAGAGCTGATAGCTTTGTTGGGAAACTAAGAAAACTATGATGAAATGGCTGAAGAATTATAAAGCAATACTCAAGACTATGATACAGTGTTGAGTTTCCTAGGGATAACTACATGGTCAAGAGAAAATTACCTAGCAATATTCAGATGGCAGTATCAGCATTTGCATAGTCCTACCATTTCTACAGGGCTTCCCCGGTGGCTCAGTGGTAAATAACCTGCCTGCAATGCAGGAGACACGGGTTTGATCCCTAGGTGGGGAGGATCCCCTGGAGAAGGGCATGGCAACCCACTTCAGTATTCTTGCCTAGAGAATTCCATGGATAGAGGAGTCTCGTGGGCTACAGTCCATAGGGTTGCAAGAGTCAGACACAGCTGAAATGACTGAGCGTGCACTATTCTACAACATTATTTTTATTTTGTTCATAAATGTTCACAGGTCTTTGCCTAGGTATAGATGCCATGGTTGTGATGGAAATGCCAAGTTTAAACAGTACAATAAAGAGATATCTCCTGAGCTCTCTAATTTCCTAGGTGCAATGCCTATGTGTTGCCCAAGGATTGTACCCAATTCCCTGGTAAAGCACCCACCTAAATCTGACCACAGTCTCTTCAAAAGCCATCTCTTTTACTTTCTACCAGTTGAGATTGCCAAATAAAATACAAGATGTTCAGCTAAATTTGGGTAAATAATAAATAATTTTAATATCAGGAAATACTACAGTATAATATTTGGAACACACATGATAAATAATTTGTAATTTGTCTGAAATTTGAATTTGACTGGTCACCTCAGATTTGTATTGATTAAATCTGGGAATCATACACCACGTCCATCTCAGTTGCCACTTTATCATTGTGTGTAATTTCACTCACCTTTTAGAAGACAGGAGTATAACTGGAAAAAAAATAATTGCTATACTCAGATATAAATGTCTGGTAGCTAGATTGATGGTCATTAAATTAAGTATATTCATTAAAAGAGGAATTTGTTTTTCCAGAGTATCAGTCTTCTGAAGGTAAATTTTTATAGAGATATTTTACAGTGTTCCACCTCAAGAAAGTATTAGTACCTTCTTCTCCTAAGTAAATAGCCAAGATGAAGTAGTTAAGTTGATATTCCTTGTTGAATCCCATATGTAAAAATATTAATAGTATTCCCACAACCACGAGGGTGAATTACTTGGCCATTTTGTATCATAATTTCTTTATTTGTAAATTGAAGATTATAGCAGGACCTATATCAGAGATTTGATATGAGGATTGAATAAGCTAATGTATTTCACTACTGAAAGTAGGACCTGGCCCACCATAAGCATGTGTTAGCCATGGCCATCAACTGTTTATTCTGGTGACAGTGGTGCAGACTGATCATTTGTTCTCTCTTATTTACTTTGGGTTTCCAGAAATGTGGAGTAAGAACACTGGATTGAGAGTAAGAAGTAATGGATTTTAGTCCCAGATCCCCTACTGGTTTTTAGGTGACCTTGAGTAAACCTGAGTTTCTCATTTACCAATTCTGCATGGTTAAACCTCAACTTTATAATATATACGTGAGAAGCATCTGAGTAACTTGGAGGAGGGTGTAGATTTCTAGTCTTCTCATCTGATGTCTTGATTCTGGAAGTCTGGGAACAGACTAGGAAGAAGATGATTTTTTAATAAGCTCACAAGTAAATCAGATGCGGGTGGTCCATGGACAATATGGACTAGATGACCTCCCAATTCCTTCCCATTAAGTAGCTAAATGTAGTCAACTGTGTTTCACGGTAATTAATAAAATCCTTTATCTAGATCCAGCATGTCTTATACATGTCCTACAAAATGCACAAAAACTCTTTTCAAAAGCTATATTAACTCTGAATTGTGAATGCCTCTGGTTACTTGCTTATTGAGCAACTTAATCTAGAAAGGTTCTTTCATGAATTTTCATCAATTTTTCAACAAAGCTCTGTTGCAAATGGTGAATTATGCATCAGCATATGTTCATGCTAATTTATATACTGGTGACAGATTTTTGGCATGGGATCAATAATCAACAATTATATTTTTTAAAGTTTATTAATAACATCAAGGAATTTTAATTATCATTTAGATAGCAATATATCATTTGAACTCAATAGAGAGTAAATTTTGCAGTTATCAAATATCTTCACACTTGTTCAGGAACAGTAAATGAATCTGAAACTAACAAGATAAATATCTCCTGCTCTTTTCAATTAATAGTTTTTACAGCCTTGGTGGATTGTCTTATGTCAATGTCTTGTCATCAGATGGAAATGCAGGGTATGATTATGCCAACTTTCAATAATATCCAGACAGTTATGGTCCGCCCTAGTTGTCATGAAATAAGGCAAAAAATACAATTTTGACTAGGTCTTTTCTAAAGATTTAATACACTTTTTACTTTATTTCTTTCTGCATATTCTTCAAAGTTAAAAATTTCCTATAAAGAAGTAAAAATAATCCTGTAAGTTTTATTAGTAAGTTTCTGTCTCTCCAGTATACTATTATTTAAACATATTGGTTTTTAAATAAACCTTGTTTGGGGAAGTCTTGGTATAGACAAATTCTAATTTCTAATGAGACAAGCAAATTAAAGGATGGTAATTAATATGATTCAAAGATTTTTGTGCATCGGTGGTGGTTTAGTCGCTAAGTTGTGTCTGACTCTTGCAATCCCATGGACTCTAGCCTGTCATGCTTCTCTGTCTATGGAATTCTCTAGGTAAGAATACTGGAGTAGGTTGCCATTTCTTTCTCCAGGGGATCTTCCCGACCCAGGAATCAAGCTTGGGTCTTATGCATTGCAGGCAGATTCTTTACCAACTGAGCCATTTTTGTGCATTAAACTTTTTAAAAAATCTACAGTTAAAAAAAAAAGCCAATCCCTGGAAGAAGCCCCTTCCCTATTATACTTAAATGTGATTTGTCTCAAATAATTATATGCCAGGATTTTGGAAGGGCATTGTTATGTAATTGGAGGTCACACTTTTTTATACACAGCAAGAATTTTATCACTCACCGTTACTCTTTGTAGAGAGACATCAGCTCCCACATCTGACAATTATATTCCAGATATGGTTGAAGAAAATAAAATTAGTAAGACTGAATCAATTATATGCCCACTTTATTCCTTTGGTGACAATCAGCAGAACCAAAGAAAGTTCATGAGCTTTGATGATGCCTAATTTACTTCCATATTAACATATTTGCATATACCCTTTGCTGGGGGTGCATAAGTGGAAAAGAAAAGAGCACATTTTAAAATTAGATTTTTAATACCAGATAACACATTCTGGGCTTCCCTGGTGGCTCAGACGTAAAGGATCTGCCTGCCATGTGGGAGACCTGGGTTTGATCCCTGGTTGGGAACATCCCCTGGAGGAGGGCATGGCAACCCACTCCAGTATTCTTGCCTAAAGAATCCCCATGGACTGAAGAGCCTGGCGGGCTGCAGTCCACGGGGTCAGAGTCAGACACGACTGAGCGACCAAGCACAGCACAGCATAGGGGTGCGGACGTGGGAAAGAAAGGAGCACATTTTAAAATTAGATTGTTACTACCAGATCGCATATTCTGGTAGAAGACTGAGGCAGCTTATTCCTATGGTCATGATAGGGGTTTTAGATTTTTCTGGTCATGATGTTGTTGTTTAGACGCTAAGTTTTAGTGTCCGACTCTTTTGTGACCTCATGGACTATAGCTGCCAGCCTCTTTTGTCGATGGGATTTGCCAGGCAGGAATACTGGAGTGGGTTATTATTTCTTTCTCCAGGGGATCTTCTCAATCTGGGTATTGAAACCACATCTCCTGCACTGGCAGGTGGATTCTTTACAGCTAGTCACCTGGGAAGCCCTTTGTGATCACAGAAGGGACCTAATTTTGGATAGCTAAGAAAGTGAGTGAGTCAAAGTTGCTCAGTTGTGTCCAACTCTGAGACCCCATGGACTACACTGTTGTCCATGGAATTCTCCAGGCTGGAATACTGCCTTTCCCTTCTCCAGGGCATCTTCCCAACCCAGGGATGGAATCCAGGTCTCCCACACTGCAGGCAGATTCTCTACCAGATGAGCCACAGGGAACTGATTTTAAATCTTGGTTCTTCCAGTTTTTAGATTTGTCAAATTATTTGATTTCTCTGAGCCTTTACTTATCATATTTGAAATAAAGATTGCAATACTGTCTTTACTAGGCTGTTATAAGAATAAAATTAAATTATCTTTATAAATGCTTGAAACAGTATCTGGCATTTAGGAGGTTAATATGTATTTCCTTCTACTCTGATGTAATAAAGATGCCCCTGCTGTACTGTACTGATTTGAGACCAAAGTTTTCTGTCTTTCCTGTCTACCCACGTGACATTTAGTCGGTTTGATATCATTCCCCATATGTTGGTAGCTTGCTTTGAATTGTTTGGTAAATGTGTATGATCATTCAGACTAGCCTGGCAGAAACTGGAGTCTCTTCCAAACTTATCTTCTACCCTTTGCATGGTCTCTTTTTCCACTTCTATCCTTTTACAACTTTCTGTTGCAGTCTGTTGATAGACTATGGTCTATTGGCCAAATCTAGCCTCTCACTTGTTTTTGTAAATAAAGTTTCGTTGAGACACAGCCAAGCCCATTTATTTACATAGTGTCTTTGAATGCTTTTGCACTTTTTAAAGAGTAGAGTATTTGTGATACTTCATGGCCCACAAAGCCTAAATCATTTAGGATTTTGCCATGTTAAAAAACATGTGTAGACCTTTGGTCTATTGCCTAATAAAAAAGAGCTAGATTTTAAAAAATTAGCTAATTAGGAATTAAATGCTTGTTGATAAATAGATGCAGAATGAATGAAAATAGAAATAAGCTGATAATTATCATAGACAAATTTCTTAACTCTGCTGCTAAGAATGGGGATAATGAGGACAGAGAAACAGTATCATTATCACCAAGGCGAAGTAGAAGAGAAAGATAGAGGTCATAGGAGATGCCTTCTGCCATTAACTGCTGTTGGGCCTTACTTGAATTATGCTGTCTCTGTGAATCTCAGTTTTCTTACATGTGAAATTAAAATGTTAATTTCTGCTCAACCTAACATCCTAGAATCCTGTTGCATGAACTTACGGTATAACTTTTATTTTGTTTATGTAATAGTGATCTCAATGAGCACACTCTATCTCAAGACAGAATTCAGGATGTATTCACTCTTCCTTTTAAAGATTTTAGGCGAAGTGATGTCCTTAGGGGAGAACCAGGCGTGAGTTACGTAGGATGTAGGAGACGTCATCAGAAAGCATGTGAGGATGTAGCAAAGCTTGTTTGACATGAAACAGTTTCTGGGGCCTGGTGGAGAGAAAGAAGCAAAAGTGAAGGTCAGAGAAGAGAACGGAGAGAGCTTGAAGAGAGTGGAGCTAAGAGGAGAAACTGATGGCCAGTGGACTTGCACTGGGGATCTTAGGTATGATGAATCTAGGGGGGCCAGAGTTTCCAGGACAGGGGGTGGTAGCGCCCCCTGGTGTGTGGGAGACCCGATACTGCATGTGGCTTCAGGGTAGAGAACCTAATGGTTGCTCAACCACATTTCAGACCACACCGATCTTCAGGAGGCCCCTAGGTCCAGTGAAATGGGTGCTGACCTAGAATTTAGAAGACCTGGGTTTGATGTCAGACTCTTTGATCTTGTGTCACTATGTGCAAGCCTCAGTGAAAATTTGTTTCCTAAACTTCCCAGGGCAATTCAAAGAGTTTCATGAAGTAGTGTGCCTTAGTGTGTTTTAGAAGCTGTTCAGATATAAATGAATATTATGATTTTATTGAGTATGACATCTTGAATAACCACAAAAGAGCATGGACTTCTGGTGTATTTCCAGAAGAGTTCATAGATTGATGCCTATACATGCATACATGCACTCTCTCTGCCTCTCTCATACACTCATAAAAACACATGCACTTACTTCATAGGTTTCCATTTTTAGGTAGTGTAGAAATAGAGACACAATAAAATTCCCTCTGTGTGTTAGTCTCATAGGCATTGTTTTCTAATCATTAAGTTACAGATCTCTCTGGAAATCTGTGATGTTTAACTATCCGAAGTCATACATCAATATCTTCTCTACCCAGAGGAAAAGAAAGCTATTTATAAAACAGAACCCTTTTTAATTATTGTTGGACATGTATAATCTCCTTCTGATATTTGTGTGATCTAGGGCTTTTACTGGGTTCTCTCTACCTGGATTAATGAAGTACTGTTTTACACATGGAGAAGGAAATGGCAACCCACTACAGTATTCTTGCCTGGGAAATCCCTTGAACAGAGGAACCTGGCGGGCTACAGTCCATGGGGTTACAAAAGAGTCAGACACGGCTTAGCAACTAAACAAGTGTTACACGGGCTTCTGTTCTCCATTTGATGAAGGGAACAATCACTAAGAGGTGATTTCATGTTTGGATAGTGGTGTTGGTGGCTGGTGGTTTAGTTGCTAAGTCGTGTCCATTTCCTTCTCCAGGGAATCTTACCAACCCAGGAATCGAACCTGGGTCTCCTGTGTTGCAGGCAGATTCTTTACCAATTGAGCTATGAGGGAAGCTATTTGGAGGGTAGGATACTAGTTTTAGAGCAATTTATTCCTTTTTTCGACTCTACAGTAATTGATATCTGCATGCTACATGCAGTCTGCTGGGGAATATGATGAGAAGAAAACAGTCATTCTTTAAATAAAGGAATTTTCTGTAGGAATACACAAAATGTTGAATCTTTTGTTATAATAAATGTGTAAGTTAGTGATTCCACTGATGAACGGTTAGTTGGAAATGTTTTATTAGTCATGACTTATGGATGACAAGTTTGAATAACTATTAAGCTTAATTGCACTTAAATGATGAATTTTTCCCCCAATTGTTTATCTTCAGGGCAAGGATGAAAGTGAATATGTTAGAAAAATTCAGAGTACAGTATTTGCTAAATGAGCTTATTAATGTTTACATATGTAACAATTTAGGGCATCAATTCATATGTGTTAGAAGGGGTGATCATTTCATCTTAGTCTGCAGAAAATCCCACTCAACCCATTGCCATTTTACTTTTGGATAAAAACAGTACACAGCTGTTCAGTTTCAACCACAAGTTCAGGTTTTTGTAAGGTCAGTTTTGTTCTAGTTGTGACTGATAAAATATTTTCAAGAAAATGAAATTACTATACCTATTTGGCTTGTAGTGGGGCACTAGATCAAGAGCATCCAGGCTATTCCAGTTCTGGGAAGGGAAGGCAACATGTCTGATTCCCAGGAGCTCTGTCTTATTTCCACAGAATGATTTTCTGGGAAGCCCATGTTACCTTTAATACAAAGGGTTAGTATAGCAGATCTACCTGCATTTGCAAAGCAAAAATAAAACCACCATGTCTCTATATTCTGAAAGCTTGTTGCTCCTTATTATAACTAAAGATGTTGTTGAACTTTATTAAAGACTTTATAGAATATGGCACAAGTGGTTTAAAATTCTCAGATCCGAACACTGGTATAATGAGTTGATCATGGGTTAGGCTGTCCTCTTTCATGGGTGAAATATCTCTCTCCTCTTGTTTTCCTTGTAACTAACTCATTAGTCCCTCATTAAACACATTGCACACATAGTTACATTTAAAGAAAAAAAAAAGAGAAAAAAATAAATAGTTTAGTTGCTCAGTCCTGTCTCTTTGCTACCCCATGGACTGTAGCCCACCAGGCTCCTTGGTCCATGGGATTTCCCAGACTAGTGGAGTGGGTTGCCATTTTTTTCTCCAGAATGTATTCCTGAACCAGGAATTGAACCTGCATCTCCTTCACTGAGAGGTGGAGTCTTTTACCACTGACCCACCAGGGAAGCCTCTCTATCTCTCTTTCTTTATGTATATATGAAGCACCAGATGGTTTTCTATTGTTAGAAACTGAGATTTACTCTGGTATTCTAAGAAACTGGAGATGTTTTACAAAGATATGAATGAGAATAAGGAAGTCAGAAATGGTGATGATGTATCTTGGTTTTATGGAGAATCTAGAAAAATCTGCACCACCTGGTTTCAAGAAAGAACACGTACAGTGGGCCAGATGCTTGCCAGTGTCTGTGTGCATTCAAGCTGCTATAGCAAATTACCTTAGACCTCTGGGTTTAACAGGAGAAATTTATTTCTCAGTTTTGGAGGTTGGAAGTCTGAGACCAGCATGCCATCACACTTCTGGTCTGGTGAGAACCCTCTTCTGGATTGCAGATGACTGACTTCTCCTTGTGTCCTCACATGGTAGAAAGAGAGAAAGGAACTCTCTCGTGTCTTTTTCATATAAGGGCACTAATCCATTTAACGAGGGTCACACCCTCATAGCAGAACTACCTCCCAAAGTCCCCAGCTCCTAATGCATCACATTTAGGGTTGGAATTTCAACACAGAATTTGGGGGGTGGGGGGCTTCCCAGGTGGATCAGTGGTAAATAATCTGCCTACAATGTAGAAGACCTGGGTTCAATCTGTAGGTTGGGAAGATCCTGTGGAGGAGGAAATGGCAACCCACTCCAGTATTCTTGCCTGGGAAATCCCATGGACAGAGGAACCTTGGCAGGCTACATTCCAAGGAGTCACAAAGAGTCAGACATGACTTAGTGAGCAAACAATAACACTCTCAGAATTCCCTCCCAAATGCCCCAACTCCTAATTCCACATTTGGAGTTTGGATTTCAGCACAGAATTTGTTGGGGGGGACATTAACATTCAGTTTCAAAGAGACCAGAGCCTGGCTCAGGAAGTGGAAATCAGTAACCAGACATGGATCCTTTTCATGGTCCATCAGTTCTAGTGACCTGTTTATCACATTGCTTCTCAAGACTCAGGGTCTGCTGATCCCCACTGTAGGGTTTCAGTGTTAAAGACATCCCATAATGCTCCACACCTTTGCTCCTCCGCTTGTGCTGGAATTAACTTTTTTCTCTGAGCTTTGTCCACTTGTGGTTTTTGCTTACTCATAGCTTCTGGCACACCTCATTCTCCTTATTTTGTTAAATCAATTGGTAGTTCAACTTCATGTTTCTGCAAAAATTTTCTGAGACAAAAAATAAGATTGGTGTAGTTGATCACCAACATTCCATTTAGGGCAACTTTTCACCAGTAGGCTGCTGGTCCTTGTAGAGATGGATCCCATGCCTATGTTAATTAATCAGTCATTGCCAAGCTGATACGAATGATAAACTCTGCCCACTCAACGCCATTCTGTACAGAAGCAGCTGAGGGCATTCTGAGGCTCAGCCTTTCACCACAATGGCTTTTCTCAGTTGACTGTGACAATGAAAAATGTGCCAGTATTCCAGTGCTCATCTTTGTGCCTGGTTACCAAGAGAATAAAACATTTATCTTCCTAAATTATACTATTATCCATACCCATATACCCGTATATTGCTCAGTCATGTCCGACTCTTTGCGACCCTGTGGGCTGTAGCCCACCAGGCTCCTCCATCCATGGGATTCTCCAGGCAAGAGTACTGGAGTGGGTTGCCATTTCCTCCTCCAGGGGATCTTCCCGACCCAGGGATCAAACTTAGGTCTCCTGCATTGCAGGCAGACGCTTTAAGCTCTGAGCCACCAGGGAAGCCTAAATTGTACTATTAGTAGTAGCAAATAGTAAGTATCCACAGAAAATAATGTAGAGAATTGGGACTGGTCCTCTCATCTATGGGGAAAAAGCAATTACATTCTTATTATTGCTGGAATTAAAAAAAAATCTATTTACAACAGTGCCATAATGCTATTGACTCAAGTTCCTCCAGATTTCTTTAGTCCACTTGGTATCACCTGTTCCTCAGAGTCTCTGACTCTCATCTGTTAAACTCACTCATGCCAATGACTTGCAGATATAAGAATTATTTCTTATCATATACATTCTGCCTCGAAGAAAAGGCATCCACCTCTAGCATCCTCCTTATCTACCAAAGTCACCTTGTGGATACAATGATGATACTATCGGCTCCAGGCTGACTTCTTGTGCTGTGATTCAGAGAAAGGAACATATCTACCTCTTAACCCATTTACCTTTCTGAAAAAATACCATGGTTAATCCTCCTCTCCAATCAAATGGAAAATTTCAGTAAATTTATGTAACAAAGCAATCTCTACTAGAAAGCTATAGTTAGATAAAAACTTTGAATGTAACTAAAACTCACTAAAACAGTTTAGTGAAATAAGAATATGTATGGTGTTGTAGTATATATTATATACTAGAATATAAAAATAACATATTTTAAAACAGCCTATCTACAAATATCTTCATGTACATTGTTAAATTTCATCCTTGCATCAGTTCTGTTAAGTGGACAGGAGAAGGGTCTTTGTCTTTGAAGAGAGAGACATTTTATACACACACACACGCGCACACACACACACACACACACACACACACACACCATATACACTAGTGACATACTTTGGATGTGGACTTGCATGTGGCCACGAGTAGTTAAAGTGATTTGTTCAAGTTCACCAGCAAGAAAATCAGTAAGGTGGAGTGAAAGAATATGAGCATTTGAGTGAGTCTGTTTCTGGGTTTACATCCTAGTTCTACTAGATTCGAGATCATTTATTTAAAAATGAAAATGTTTAGTAACATTTTAAAGTCAGTTTCAGTTTTGTCAAATGCAAATGAGGATTGTTGCAGAGTTGTTATGAAAACAGAGTGAGCTAATGCATATAAAACGTTTGTTGAATGGCATTGAGGAAGTGCGCGTTAAGGTAGAGCTAGGATTATGATCAGTAGTCTTTCTATTCCATCATTCTTCAAGAATTAAGAATATCATCTTCCAAGAGAAAAGGGATGAACTTACAAAATTTGGAAAAGGTACATCTTGACTGTCTTTGTCCCAAACCAGGTGCTGAGTATCTAAAAGCCTTAGTCCTAGAAGAATCCTCAGTCACGCAGGATGCAGTGGTCCCTCGCTTTCCCAGTGGACGCAGAATACTGAGAGGAGAAGTCCTGCACGCTCGTGCTTAGACGTGTAACATAGACAGTAAAAACCCAGGGCTGCTCACTACACGGACACAGAAAACATTCATCTCCAGAAGAGAGAGAAGCTACTAGAAATCCCTAAAAAACAGTTTAAAAAAATGCTGAAGTTCTTTTCGACAACACTTGCACCTCCCTGCTGAAAATCAGTCATCTCTAGCTTGAATTAAAAAAAAAAATAAGATAGTTAAACTGATTTAAATATATTTTAAAATAAGGCAATATATTCATTACATTTGGTTTGGATGTGGCATTTAAAAATATCAAACTTATTTCCCTAGAGAGGTGTTTAATCTTTCATACTACCTTCCATCCTAGAAATAGACAATTGAAATATGTTTCTCTCTCTGATCTATAGCCTGTGAAGCCCTGATGTTTAATGAGTAGCCCCCCCCCTTTTTTTTTGCATGAAGTCTTCTTGGCTTGTGAAAATTACTCAGCATTCCTATTTTAGAATATTTCAGCCACCTCCCTTGACACCCATACTTCTACCTCCGTTTTGTAATTTGTCCTGCTTTACTGTTATCTCTTGTCATCTCCTCTGAATACCTTGGCTCAGCAGTAAAGAATCAGCCTGCCAATGTAGGCGACATGGGTCCAGTCCCTGAGATGGGAATATCCCCTATAGAAGGAAATGGCAACCCACTCTGGTATTCTTGCCTGAAAAATCCCATGGACAGAGGAGCCTAGTGGGCTGCAGACTCTGGGGTCACTAAAGAATCAGACACGATGTGGCCACTCAACAACAGCAAACCTCCTAAGGTGCTCTGAAACAATCCAGCATGGTCCATGTTTTATGCTCGGTCTTAAAAAAAAAAAAAAAAAGGAATAAAGAAAGTCAGAAATTGAATGCCCCAAAGCACTCCACCACCTTGGGCCACTCTTACTTTTCTGTGATTCAGCCTCATTTCCATCACTACCTCCTCCCTTCCACCTTCCGCACTGCAAAGGTACAGATTGTCCTGCGGTCTTTCAGAGACACAGTTGCTCTTACAGCTATCCACAAACCTGCAGATAGAGCTGAGTGGCCTCTGTGCTAATGCACATTTTGGGGAGAATATGTGCAGAAACTAATCTGAATTCAACAGTGATTCCTAGCCTCTGGGCTTTCCTGGTGGCTCAGCTGGTAAAGAAGCTGCCTGCAATGTGGGAGACCTGAGTTCCATCCCTGGGTTGGCAAGATCCCCTGGAGAAGGGAAAGGCTACCCACTCCAGTATTCTGGCCTGGGGAATTGCATGGACTGTATAGTCCATGAGGTTGCAGAGAGGCAGACACAGGCTGAGCGACTTTCACTTTCACTTTCCCCAGCCTCTAGATCAGGGGTCCCCAACTCCCCAGGGACTGGGCCACACAGCAGGAGGTGAGCAGCAGGTGAGCCAGCCAAGCTTCATCAGTATTTGTAGGCACTCCCCATTGCTGGCATTGCCACCTAAGCTCTGCCTCCTCAGATCAGCAGGGGTTTAAGGCAATGGCACCCCACCCCAGTACTCTTGCCTGGAAAATCCCATGGATGGAGGAGCCTGGTAGGCTGCAGTCCATGGGGTCTCGAAGGGTCGGACACGACTGAGCGACTTCACTTTCACTTTTCACTTTCATGCATTGGAGAAGAAAATGGCAACCCACTCCAGTGTTCTTGCCTGGAGAATCCCAGGGATGGGGTTGCACAGAGTTGGACACGACTGAGTGACTTCACTTTCACTTTTCACTTTCACGCATTGGAGAAGAAAATGGCAACCCACTCCAGTGTTCTTGCCTGGAGAATCCCAGGGATGGGGTTGCACAGAGTTGGACACCACTGAAGTGACCTAGCAGTAGCAGTAGCAGTAGATTCTCATAGGAACCCTAACCATACTGTGAACTGCGCATGTGAGGGATCTAAGTTGCAGGCTCTTCTCCAGAGTCATCCTGAAACTATCCCTTACCCTTAGTTGATGGAAAAATTGTCTTCCACAAAAGCAGTCCCTGGTGCCAAAAAGGTTGGGGACCATTGCTCTAGATTCTTCTATTCTAGGAAGAAAAGACTTACGCTGATCTTAGGTAAATGGTCATAAAAGCATGCTGGCCATATGCATTATGCATCATGATGAGTAAAGGGATTTCACACCAAAGCTCTGTTAATTCTCTTGAGCATTCCTTAATTTTTGTCTAATTTGTGGAAATTGAATAGATTACAGTTTCATTTAGATAAGTTCTAGGACTTGAATCATTGTTGCAAATTGTTGTGTATAGTGAATGTTCAAAACGCAGAATGATATTAAGATGACTGTGGGTTGGTACGATCTTTCAGCACAGAGTAATGGCTTTTCGTAAGGTGTATTCTGGGAGCTGCGTTTTCTGTTCAGGTGCTACTCAGTGAGGAAGATGCAGCTGAGAAATGTGTATCAGCATTGTTTGAACGCAGTGTGTATGGGAAGCCCCTTTTTACAAATGAGCAATTCAGTGGAGGTTAAGAAAAGGAGCTTCTGGCCGGAGGAGTGGTAGGAGAGAGAAGGCAGGTGTGCATAAACTCTGTCCTATCCTTTTTTTTCCCCCAATGGCCACATTTTCAAACTTGGAGACCAACTGTCAAAGGTGGATAAAATATAATTCACATGACATGAAATTCACCCTTCTAAAAGTGTACTGTTCCCTGGTTTTTAGTGCATCCACACAGCTCTGTGGCCATTACTACCACACAGTTGCAGAACATTTTCATCAGAGAAACACCATACATGTTAGCAGCCATACCCTTTCCCACCCACTCTCTAGCCCCTCTTCCACCAGGGTGCTTTATGTCTGTATGGATTTGCCTTCTCTGGATGCTTCATATAAATAAGATCATACCATAACTGGCCTTTAAAAAATGTACATAGATGTTTTGTCGAGATGATTATAAAATCATATGCCTTTGTAAGAAATAATACATGAAGGTCTTGTCTATCCTTAACGCAGTCCCTCCCAGTGGTGACATCTTACATCATGGAAGTATAATATCTTAACCAGGGCTTGATACCAGCCACTAGTTTTATGCAGGTTTCCCCATTTTACTTGTAATCATTTGTGTGTGTGCCTGTGCATATGCAAGTATACCATTCTAAGCAATTTTGTTATATGTGTAGGTGTGTGAGTCTACCACCGAAGTCAAGATTCAGGAGATGCTAGCACCATAGGGATCCTTGCATTCTCACAATGCCCTGTAACGCTGTCCTCGGTGACTGCAAATCTGTTCTCTGTTTCTGAAATATTGTCATTTCAAAAATGGTATGCAAATGGACTGAAATAGTTCTTAACCTTTTGGGGTTGACTTTGTCTGCTTAACCTAATTCCCTGGAGATCATTAGGTCATTGCACGCATCAGTAGTCTGGTCCTTCTTAGTGCTGCATCGTATTCCAGGGAAATGTGGCAGTTTGTTTAACCATTTACCCACTGGGCTTTTGAGTTTTTGGCTATTGTGAATCAAACAACTGTGAACATTCTTTATAGGTTTTTGCATGGATATAAGTTTTCATTTCTCTGGGATAAATGTCCAAGGGTGTAATTTCCAGGTAGTACCGTAATTGAATTTTTTTATAAGAAAAATTTTATAAGAAATTTTTTATAAGAAAATGTCAATAAAATGTTTTATGAGAAAATGTTTTCCAGTATGGGTGTACTATGTTAAATTCCCATCAGCAATATATGAGCGATGCCATTTCTCTGCATCCTGGCCAGCATTTGGTGCTGTCACTGTTTTTTCTTTTTCTTTTTCTAGCTATTTTGATAGATATGTAGTGAATATGTGGCTTTTGTGACTGGTTTATTTCACCTAGCACAGTATAAGGTTTATCTAAATTAGACCTTATATTAGTATTTTATTCCTTTTATTGCTGAATTTGATTCCTTTATTCTATTGTGTGGGTATCCATGTGTGAACTAATGGAAGACTATGTTAGAAAGTAGTCCAATATTAGGAAAATAGTAAGGAAAATGCTTTCTGAATCTATTCATATTAAAATTATCTTTAAAATATGGCCTCTATATTTTAAAGCACAGACACTGTATTATTACATAAATTTTATGTAGTCTTTCAAACAAAATTTCATAAAAAACATGTGATCCAAGTCCTGGTGGGTAAACTGAAAACTCAAATATTTAATCAAGTTTATAGAAAAAAATAATATATCTATCAGGAAGACTTATTTCACTTCACTAAGTCAATCTTGAAAATAAAAATTTAATGCCTCCAGTTCACTACAAACCCAGACTATGCCTCCCTGTCTGCCATTAGATTAATTCACACACTTGGCCTGCTTGGCTTCATGAGAAATACGAGTTTGCCAGACTTGACTTACTATTTAAGTCATCTTACAGATAAAGAAATTATGATTCATTCATTCACTGTAAAAATATTTGTTGAGAGCCTAATATGCATTGGGCCTGCAATAGATGCTGTGATTCAGAAAGGCTAATTAACTCAGTCAAGGTCAGCAGTTTAGTAAAAGCAATGATTATGTACTCCATTGCATATTGAGAGTAAAATTTCACCTTTAATACTTATTTTCTCTGGATTCCAATTAAAGTAATCCAGAGAAATAATTTGGACTTAAGGTATTTCACTGGTGATCTTCACTGTTCTTTTTTTAACAAAAGTGAATTAGCAGGAATTATTTTCAAAACATATTGGTGTTGTTCAGTTGCTCAGTCATGTCCAACTCTTTGCAACCCCATGAACTGCAGCATGCCAGGTTTCCCCGTCCTTCACCAACTTTCAGAGCTTGCTCAAACTCATGTCCACTGAGTCGGTGATGCCATCCAACCATCTCGTCCTCTGTTGTCCCCTTCTCCTCCTGCCTTCCATCTTTCCCAGCATCAGGTTTTTTTTCTAATGACTCACCTTTTCTTATCAGGTGGCCAAAGTATTAGAGCTTCAGCTTCAGCATCAGCCCTTCCAATGAATATTCAAGATTGATTTTCTTTAGGATTGATGGGTTTGATCTCCTTGCAGTCCAAGGGACTCTCAAGAGTCTCCTCCAACACCACAGTTCAAAAGCATCAATTCATCAGTGCTTAGCCTCCTTCATGGTCCAACTCTCACATCCATACATGACTAAAGGAAAAACCATAGTTTTGATTATTCAGACGTTTGTCGGCAAAGTGATGTCTTTGCTTTTTAGTATGCTGTCTGTCAGGTTTGTCATAGCTTTTCTTCCAAGGAGCAAGAGTCTTTTAATTTCATGGCTGCAGTCATCATCTGCAGTGATTTTGAAGCACAAGAAAATAAAGTCTGTCACTGTTTGCATTGTTTCCCCATCTATTTGCCATGAAGTGATGGGACCAGATGCCATGATCTTAGTTTTTTGAATGTTGAGTTTTATAGGATATATTTAATTAAGTAGATATTATATTTTGAAACATAATATCTACTTAGTCAAATATTTTCTATTTTTAACTTTGTTGGCAAATATTAAATCAAGTTTCTAGGTAAAGAATCCAGTAGCTGAGCCACCTGGTGTGTCCACTCTCCACCATTGTAAGTTTTGTCCAACCTCATTATGTGTAGCTGAAATACAGAAACTGAACATACTATATCATTAAGTCACTAATAAACTTAAGTCACTCCTTTACCACTTTTCCCCATCCCCATGTCAATGAGTAATTTATCTGGAGAAGCAATATGCATAAGTTGCCTTTGAGAAGGAGAGACATGGCATTATCAGTCACTGCATAGACGGGTTATAGCCAGCTCCATCATGGGAGAGAGCAGATGATTACAATCAATAATCAATCAAAGAACTAGTGACAGTAATCATACATCACCTGCTACTGTGAAAGCTTCACACAAAGCTTAATATTGCAAGATCCGATTTCTGGTTCGTCTAGGTGCTTTGCCATTGTCCTGAACTTGCTCTTGGCAGAACAAGCCTGCCACCCCTGCTTACGTGCCCCTGGTTTTGGAATGTTTAGCAATAGTCAAGCAGAATCAAATGAGAGAGAAGAAAACCACCATTGTTTCTGTCCTTGGATAATTTCTTATGACTCACTTTGTGCACCACTAAGGCCATATCAGGTATAGCACTGCAATACATTTCTAATTAATCAAGCAGATGCATTTTGTGAAATTGTTGCCAGAAATTATATAACTAGATGTCAAAGTCATGTCCAGTAAAATATACTGTCCAATAAAAGGCACAGTGTGTATAAAACCATAATTAATTTGGGAAAATTGTCTGGGAGGTTTATTGGAAAGTGATTGCTGTTTATAAACACTAAAACAATTCTTCAAGTAAAAGCAATATAAACAATACAAAAGCTTTTCTATTTAAAATGGAAGGAAAATATTCTGGAAAAATTGGTGCCTGGTGATTTTCTTGAAATTCAATCATTCCACAAACCCTTGCTAAGCTGCCACTGTTCACAGGACAGCATAGGTCTTAGGCCTTCAGGACCGAAATATTTGATTCACGAGAAAATAAAAGTAGATTGCTTAGGGCTGTAGGAGTTTATGCAAGTGCTTGGGGGTCACAGAGGAAGATATATAAAGGACTGGGGTGTTGTGGATCCTCTATGAGAAGGTGGCTTTTAAGCTGAGAATGGAGAAAGAGTGGGGAAAAGTCATTCCAAACACAAAATCAGGCAGGCAGTGAGATAGGATAAAGGACAAAAAAAAATGTGGCATTTTCAAGTACCAGTGTGAAGATGTGTGTGGTTGAAAGTGAAGGTAGGTAGAGACATAGGACTTGGTTGTAAGAAGAATGGTACGTGAGAAAGATAAGGAAATGGAGAAACAGGGATATTGGAGCTAGATATCGGATATTGTCAAGATGGGGAGAGAATAGACCAACTTGGACCTTCGAGAAGCTCTCTGACCTTAAGAGTGGAAGAAAGACAGAAATGGGAAGCTAGGGGCAGGGAGACTAAGGAGCAGGCTCTTTCTCCTTTACTCACTAATTTTCTCAGCACAGCTTTTTAACTTCCTAAGAAAAAGCAAACCAAAGAAAGAAAAGACAACAACAACAACAACAGAACCAAACAAAAGCAGAAAAAACAAAGCTTCCTAGAAACGTGGTCTTACTAAGGACTCTGTCTTACAGAACTCAGGGGTATGTTTTTAAATTGGGAACAAGATACTATTGTCCTAATACAAGAAATTTTCAGTAAAGCTCAGTGTCAATCATATTAAAACTCGAATGTTCCTTGAAAAAAGGAAGCCTCCATTCCAGGTCTCTGATAGCTCTCCCAGTCCTAGTGAAGGTACAGGAAAAAGTTGCTGTGTGTGATTTAATCACACGGCTTATCTTTTTCAAAATAAGTTTGGAAATATGTCAAACTCTATCCCTCCCCTAGGATATGTCCTGTTTCTTTCAAACTAGAATGCCTTTTTTTCTTTTTGTTCATGGCTGATTTTGCTTCTGTTTCAAGGATCATGTCAATGTTCTGTAAAAGAATCTTAATTGCCAAGAAGACTCAGAGATATTTTCACAGAAAAGCTTGGAGTTTTCCAAAAGATCTCTTCTTTAAACTTCCGTATTGCTGACAGTCAGGCCCTCTCTAAGAACCAGGTTTGATATTATTTTCTTCATGTAAGGTTGAGACTGAATGCAGTGTCCTTCTGATTTTAATCATCCTTAAGGACGTAGAAACTGTCAATAAGAGAGGGCAGGGAGGCTGGTTTTTTGAGTGTGGGGTTATTGGATTTGATTCTTTTTATATTAAAGTTTAATTGAAGCTCTGGTTTTTCTTCATCCGCGTTTTCCTCCAAGTCATTATCTTATCATGAGACAACCATCTTCAGTTCAGAGGCCAAGCACCAACAGGAAACAATACGTCCCTGAGCTTGTGCTTAAGGAAATACATAAATATATGCAGTAATAAGTACATACATGGCTAAATGATATTTTTTCCTTATGGTATATTTAGACTTGGATTGCAAAACATAAACAAGGAACTGTTGGGTAGAATTTTGAAATTATTAGCTTTCATAGGTTCTAAAATTAGGCTGTGGTGGGGTGGGTTTTTGGAAATTAGCTTTCTCAAAATGATGTTTCCCATTCAGTGTTGAAAAGCAAACACAGTGACTGTTGAGGCTGCTGCCTGGAGGCAAATACATAGTTAGCTGAAGTCTTCTTCCTGGATATAAATATCTGCCGGGGTTTCTAACTTGGAAGCTTAAAATTACGGTCTAGAGGAGGCAGCTATGGTCCACAGCATGGGAACGTTTTTGGATCTCCTAGAGTCATCTTGTCTGCGCAGATATTACAGGGCTGGAAAAAAAGGAGGTAGCACAGAGAGAAGAAAGGTGTTGGTTCCTAGAGACACCAGCCTGTGCCTTTCACTGTCTGTCAATGCAGCGCGTGTATGTCACCCGTGAAAAACTTAGATTATGCCCCATGCTACTTGGCCAGAGTCGGTCAGCGGTGTTGCCATGTTGGTGCCCCCTTCCCCTTACAAACCCATTTTGCATCCCGGATGAAGTACAGCTCTTACCTCCGAGTACTAGAATTTTTTTTTTTTTTTGTCTTCTGCCATTTCCTGCAGGATCACACTTCTTTCTTTCCAGATGTCCACACCTTCACCCTGCTCCTCAGGCGCTGGCTGTGGCCGCCTGACTGAGCTTCCTACCCTGGATCCAATCTGTTCGTGAAACATCACCAGGAGGATCTTCCTAAAACAGAACTAAACATTTCATCCCAGCATTCAAACCACTGTTGGATTTGGCCATGCTCCCTGCACCCCCAACATGGCAGCAAGCTCCCACGGCCACGTCGCAGCCTGTGCTCGAGTCTGCTCACTCAGCTGCCTCCCCCGCTTGCTTCCAGCTACCCTCGCGCCAGTGAGGCCCTGGAATCCGATGAGCTCCTGACTTCTGGAAGCCCCCTGCCTTGTCACACAAGCGGGCCAACCTCATCTGTTTTTTCTCATTTGTTATACAGTTTTCAAAGCTTATCTGTGGTGATATCCTCTCTTTTCCTCAACACCGCTTTAAAAGAAAAAAAAGAAAAAACTTGAACCCTCATCACTGTTAAGTGCCCTGAACACCTCATAATTGTTGCTATTCAGCTGCTAAGTTGTGCCCAGCTCTGAACCCCGTGGACTGCAGCACACCAGTCTTCCCTGTCCTTCGCTGTCTCCGGGAGTTTGCTCCAATTCCTGTCCATTGAGTTTGTGTGTTACTTTTAGAAAACAAAAGGGAAATACACCTACAAGTGCTTCCCTGCCCTTCACTATCTCCAGGAGTTTGCTGAAATTCATGTCCATTGAGTTGGTGTATTACTTTTACAAAACAAAAAGGAAATACACCTATGTGTGTGTGTGTGTGTGTGTATCTTCACCAACACCTGTGAAATCTTTCTTGATGTAACCTTTTCAAACTGAGTTTCTTCTCTTCTTTGGCTATATTTTGTCTCTATTATCATTATTATTTTGCCATATAGTAAATCCCACCTTGTGCTTTGGTTGGTTTTTGTCTGTCTCTTTCCATCCCTCCTTTCCCTGGGCTAGAAGAAGCTTCTGGATACTGAGTCTTCCCCATCTTTGTATGTTGAGTAGCTCTTATGGAAGCTTTGCCAGACTCACACCACTCCAGAGAGGAGGCTTTCCTTAACTACACAGTGTCTTACTTAATATAATTCCTTCGCCTGTATTTTGGGCTTTGTTGGTGTCTCAGATGATAAAGAATCTGCCTGCAGTGCAGGAGACCCAGGTTCGATCCCTGGGTCAGGAAGTTCCCCTGGAGAAGGGCATGGTGACCCACTCCAGTATTCTTGCCTGGAAAGCCCCATGGACAGAGAAGCCTGGTGGGCTACAGTCCATGGGGTCGCCAAGAGTGACTAAGACTCACTTGCTTTCAGCTGAAGCTTCTTATAAACATGTCTTTTCTTTTAACGTGGGTTAAAAGCTTCTTCATAGCAGTGAATATCTGTTCTCCTTTTGCTTCTTTCAGCAGAGCCTAAAGGATCAGACACAGTAGGTTTTTAATAGTGTATTAAATGAGCCAATTAATGACACATGGTAGGTGACAAGGCCTCAGCGCTAAAGCTGATGGTTGGCCTGGAGTTGACAGACGTGTGTAAAAAATTAAAATCAGCTTCTTTTTCTTTCCAGATGGAAAGGAATTTGATGCCGACAAGTAAATATGAATCAGCAGTTTGGGTTTGGAGTGTTAGAACATGAGCTGCTATTGGGATTCTTCAAGCATCATCTCTGATTTAGTATATATTTTGAGTCCCTTCTTTACTACAAGATTTTGTGGGGCTTAATTTAAACAGTAGTGAACTCGGAGCTATGGATAAAGATTTTAAGAATTAATGGATCCCTGGGACAAGTTTCAGAGTTCCTGAAGGCACTATTCTCTCTAAAGGTACAAGCAGAAGTGTAAGGTAAATCCATGAAAAATAAGCTTGATTCAAAATCCTGATATATCTAGGTAAAGGTCAATGGGAAACCCTGGTAGTTACAGTTGAACTGGAATTCCCAGAGGCTGTGTTCACTTTTTTCTGTTTTTTCTTGTAGGACGTTTTGTCATTATCTCAATATAGTGGAAAGGTTCCCATATTACAGTTCAATTTTTTGTTCATCTTCTTAGTGTACATGCTAAGAGGTTAAAGTCTCTTTAGATTTTAAAATGATTTCATTCCTTTTTACTTGGCATTACTTTGGCTCCTTTTTTAAAGGTCTTTCAATTTTAGTGGCACCAAGGCATTTGGTCTTAAGTTTAGCAACTGTACTTTCAGGAAAAGAGTTATTTGCAACAGTTGGATATGTTTAACTGTTCTGTTAGCAGAGGGAAATAGATGTATTGGGGACTAAAACATACAGTTATATCACAGTGAGTTGGTAATAAAGGATTTAAAGAATACTAAAAGAACATCCTTTATCTTAAGTTTTAAGAGTTAAAACTTAAGAAAAAGTTAAAACTTTTTAAGAAAGTTTTAAGAGTTAATTATTTATGGAAGGCTACCTCCTTACTGAAATGTTATCTCTGCCAGGATAAGGATGCTGTCATATTTAATGTCTGTCTTCTTTCAGAGCCTCATACACAGGGCCTCATTCAGTTGAATTCAATTTATACTGATGGTAGAATGGATTCTAAAACAAATAATAGTAACTCACAAAATAAATGCGCATGATAAAAACTGTGAAGAGATAAAGGAAACTTAAGAAGCTATGATTCCTACTATCTCACCATCTGAGAAGGTGGACATACATTTAGTAATTATGAAACCAGCCCAGGCAGTATGCAATGAAAGGCTTGGAGAAAATTGTGGACTATAGTAGTTGTGAAGACCTTTGTGGCTGAGATAGAACTTTAATTAAAACTTGAAGGTAACAAGTGTAAAATTTGACTTAGCAAAATGAAAGAGGAAAATAGTTTCAGAAAGAAGAAAGGAATAAGGGAAACTATATAGATTAAGGGACAGCCTGGATATGGGGGAAATTTAGAGAGAAAGCCATTGTGATAGAGAATAACTGTTTAAAGCTGAAGAGCACTAAAAGATAAGGTTCTCTGGATGTTAAACCTGGGAAATTTGAATACCTACACTAGATAAACATAACCCGAATGTGCCAAGTTTCATCTGTCTAGGCATCTCATGTTTAAGTGTGATTAGAGGTAAATTTCTCATTTATGTTATCCTTTGGAAATTATCTGGGACATAATAGAGTCATTTTATTCTGTACCTGATGTGATAACACTTTCTATAAATAAGAGAGAAGCCAGGATTGAAGTGTGTGTGTGTGTGTGTGTGTGTGTGTGTGTGTGTGTGTGTGGACCTCTGCATAACCCAGATGACTGGGCTGACCAGACATTTGAAGAGAAAAAGCCTGAAAGTATTTGGGGAAAGAGACTCCTAGCAGAATTTCAGTGCTTTTGATTTGGAAAGTGAAGTAAACACAGAGAAAAATAAAGGTGGAAAAAAGCAGGATGATGGTCCTAAAGTTTGGATAGTGTTTCAACTATGTAAGGATTGTAGAGATGAGTTTATCTTCTGGAGGGAAGAGTTTGGGTCCCAGTGTTTTCAAGTACAGACCATTGGAAGCAAAGGCAAGTGGAGGTGTGGTTGGGGAGGTGTTAAACAGGTGTTGACACCTTCTCCTTGATTTGAAACAATGCTGCACATCCTCTGACTTTCAGTTTCCTCCTGCATGCACAAAACGAGGCTTTTGACCCAATCATCCTAGGACCCCTCATTTCAGTTCAGTTCAGTCGCTCAGTCGTGTCTGACTCTTTGTGACTCCATGAATCGCAGCACGCCAGGCCTCCCTGTCCATCACCAACTCCCGGAGTTTACTCAAACTCATGGCCATCGAGTCGGTGATGCCATCCAGCCATCTCATCCCCTGTTGCCCCCTCCTCCTCCTGCCCCCAATCCCTCCCAGCATCAGGGTCTTTTCCAATGACTCAACTCTTTGCATGAGGTGGCCAAAGTACTGGAGTTTCAGCTTCAGCATCAGTCCTTCCAATGAACACCCAGGACTGATCTCCTTTAGGATGGACTGGTTGGATCTCCTTGCAGTCCAAGGGACTCTCAAGAGTCTTCTCCAACACCGAAGTTCAAAAGCATCAATTTTTCGGTGCTCAGCTTTCTTCACAGTCCAACTCTCGCATTCATACATGACCACTGGAAAAACCATAGCCTTGACCAGATGGACCTTTGTTGGCAAAGTTATGTCTCTGCTTTTTAATTTGCTATCTAGGTTGGTCATAACTTTCCTTCCAAGGAGTAAGCTTCTTTTAATTTCATGGCTGCAATCACCATCCTCAGTGATTTTGGAGCCCCCCCCAAAAAAAAAAAACTCTGACACTGTTTCCCCATCTATTTCCTATGAGGTTATGGGACCAGATGCCATGATCTTAGTTTTCTGAATGTTAAGCTTTAAGCCAACTTTTTCACTCTCACCTTTCACTTTCATCAAGAGGCTTTTTAGTTCCTCTTCACACTCTGCCATAAGGATGGTGTCATCTGCACATCTGAGGTTATTGATATTTCTCCTGGCAATCTTGATTCCAGCATGTGCTTCTTCCAGCCCAGAGTTTCTCATGATGTACTCTGCATATAAGTTAAATAAGCAGGGTGACAATATACAGCTTTGATGTACTCCTTTTCCTATTTGGAACCAGTCTGTTGTTCCATGTCCAGTTCTAACTGTTGCTTCCTGATCTGCATACAGGTTTCTCAAGAGGCAGGTCAGGTGGTCTGGTATTCTCATCTCTTTCAGAATTTTCCACAGTTTATTGTGATCCACACAGTCAAAGGCTTTGGCATAGTCAATAAAGCAGAAATAGATGTTTTTCTGGAACTCTCTTGCTTTTTCGATGATCCACTAAATGTTACAAATTGAATTGCTTTATTAGATTCATGTTATTCAGCTTTTGTTCTTTGTTTTAAATGTGTTTGTCTCTTATCCATGATGAAATTGTCCTGGGATTCAGAAAACACTGGTTGAATTGTTGTCTCTGCTGATGTCTCTCATGTTTTTAATAAGAACACAATTATTATTTGAAAGATGGATGGTAGTAGGAGAGGAGGTGCCTACTTTATCAGGTTAAAGAAGGGTAGGCAAACTCAAAGTTGAATTCAGGGCTTCCAAAAAGCCTGTGGCCATCATGTTGTGTTCTTAAAATAAAAATGAGATTAGTGGAAGATGGGGATGCTTATGTGACCTTCATACGGTTGACTTCAGAAGCTTTGCAATTGGCCAAAAACTTCAGTTTTAAATAAAAATAAAAGATGTATTTTTCATAGTCACCAAGAATTTTATCAGCATATTCAATAACTAAACAAAGTCTTTGGCCAACCCAATATTTAGGCTCAATAAGCTTCTTTTCAATAATCATATATATACATATTCCTAAATTATTTCCATCAAGAAAAATATTCTTGATTATATTACTCTTTCAGCCTATCACCTTTTCCCCTTTCTCAGAATATGAGTGTGTGTGTGTTTGTGTGTGTGAGTTTGTGTGGCATGCTGATGGCCACAAATGAAGAGAAACATTGGTATAAAAGTGTGACTGAGCACCAACTTAGACCCCTTAGACTTTATATCTAGAAAACATCTCCTGACCACTGGAAATTATTCATTCATATGTGAACTCTGCTCTGTAATTTGTTATTCACCACTTGCTTGGGTTTTTTTTAAAAATTACACTATCACTTATTTAAAGAAATCTAAACTAGTGTCACGTATCTGTCATCAATCAGAATGTCTCTGAAGATTTTAGTCAGATTTTTTGTGTTGCTTTTATAAAGGAAACTTTGGTGCTTTTTTTTTTTTGCATTGATTATCTGTCAAGAGTTTGGCACCAGTTCGAGTTTTTGTGGTCCCTGAAAAGACCTTTCCTTTTCATGCTTGTGTTTTGTAAGCTGCTGACTGGCCTGTCCTATGGGGAGGTGAAGGCCACCTTGCCAGGAAAAGTATTTGTCAAGGAGCCAGTCCATACTGAAAATCATTGAGTGGTGGTCTTAGAGAATCAGGGAAAAATTTGGAGCTGATGGTATTTTCGTCTAGAAAGTAATTAGGCAGTAGAAAGCTGGTAGCGACAACCCACTCTTGAATAGCATTTCATTGTCCTAAACATCTCTCCAAAGGCTTTATCTCATTTGGTCTACATTGTCACTTAGGGAGCCAATTAGAGCAGATCACACTGTCTCTCCTTTATGGTTGAGAGTATGGTGACGCAGTGACTTGAGGAGGCTAACCCAGATAACATGGGTTATCTTTTCATTTGTTATAATCTTATCCTTACTCTTCAAATAAGGATATACTAGGACCTATATTGCTATGGACAAATAGCTCCTGAAGTAAAAATGTTACAAGATGTGTAGTTTTTACTGTGGAATAATCCAGTTCTTATTTTAGATGCTACCTCTGAATTTGAAATAAAAACAAAAATCTGAAAAATATTTAATTCAGTAGCATTCACTCAAAAGTTTTGAAAGAATAAATAAGTTTAAATGTTTAACAAGGGCATGTTTAGAGTACATGATCCACATGTACTTTAAAGTTTGAATAATTTAAACAGTTGAATTAAATGTCAGCAGAAGTAATTTAAATTAAACCACAGAACCAAAAGTATCTAACTGTAAAGATGGAAAATAACATAATGCTGTGACATTTCTGTTTTAAAATATTATCAAACATTTCAATAGACTGAGGGGGGAAGAGGTTATATTTTGAAACCTTAGTTTAAAAGGCCAAAGAGAATTGAGGAATATCCAGAAGAAGAATTTTAGATTTAATAAGGGGGGTGGGCATGCCATGAATGTTTATGTTGGGAAAATAATAAAGGCAAATCAGAAATACCTGATGTTTTGCCTGAGAGAGTTGGGCTTAACCTACCCTCTACTTCCATAAATTTAACCTAGAGTTTCAGAAGAGAAAGAAAGACAGATTTCTCTTTCATATGAGAGGTGATAGTTTATTGGTCAGATCTAATTTTCATGTTAAGTAGAGGATGGACAGAATGTTTCATTTTAGTGTTATCCAATAGAAATGCCAATGTGAGCAGAGTGGTGGATGTTTTAAGATTTCTAGTAGCCATGTTAAAGAAAGTCTTAGAAACAGATGACATGGCTTGTATCACTATTCTTTCAAAAGAGCATATTCAAAATATTATCATTTCAACATAAAATCAATATAAAATAGTGATAGATTTTACGTGATTTTTTTTTCCTACTAGGTCTTCAAAATCAAGGGTGTATTTTATACTTACAGCTCGTCTCAGTTTGGACCAGCAACATTTCAAGTCCTTTTCAGTAACCATTTTTGCCTAGTCCCTGCTGTATTGGACAGTATGTCCTTAGAGTAACCAAACATAATAACTGACCTTGAAGTGCCTCAGTTCAAAGAAGTGTTTTTATTTGAGTGGTGTGAAGGCAGACTGGATAGCATTTCCCAAGCAAAGGCACCTTTGAGACCATGGCACAGATGTAGGCTGATGGGGCAGTTGCTTAGTCCTGGGGCCTGTGGAGGAGAGAGGAGAAGAAGTGGATCACAGATCACTGTTAGCCCATACAGCACCTTTATGTGAATTATAAAATGAAACCCCCCTGAGGCTTCCCAGGTGGCTCAATGGGTAAAGAATCTGCCTGCCAATGCAGGAGATGCAGGAGACTTGGGTTTGACCCCTGCATCAGGAAGATCCCCTGGAGGAGGAAATGGCAACCCACTCCAATATCCTTGCCTGGGGACCCCCATGGACAGAGGAGCCTGGCGGGCTACAGTCCATAGCGTCACAAAGTATCAGGCATGAGTGAAGTGCTGAACACACTGGACTGATAAAACACAGAAAAGGAGCAAATCACCCATATCCTACTCCAGGGCAGCATCTTGAGTAGAATGCAGAGCTGGAGGTCAGCCCACCCTCGCCCCTTGGGCTGGGAGCTCTCCCGAGGCACTTCTTGGCCACGGCATCCCCATGGGCTGCCTGGGAGCCAGTTTCTACAGGGACTTCAGACTGCGGTCTTCAACAGTGATTCATGAACTCTTATAGGTCACAGATCACACTCACAATTTGATGAACACCATGAGCCTCTTATCAAGGAAACATCATCAAAGATTCAAAGTGTGGCAGTAGTTCATATAGTGCGTTTGAAAGCACGGGCACTTTTGAGGCTGCGGACATGTGGCTAATAAACCTGGCCACAGTGGTAGTAGTCCATATTTCTCATGAAGGTCTTCTTGTTTCAGGGGCAAGGAGGGCCAGAAAATAGGACAGGCACAAACCTGCTTGTCTTTCCTCCACCTAAAATAGGCTTCATGGGTGTGAACTGAAAGTTACCTTTGTTCTTTGTGTGTTTTGCCAAGTCATTATTTTCTCTCTGAACCACTGGGGGATTTTTCTGCTGCTGTCACTGGCTCCCCCAAGTTCTCACCTTGTTGTGTTGGGGGAAGAGCACCTGGTGATGACTAAATTGAACCACTTAATGTTTTGACACTGGCCAGGGAAGGTGCAGGTCATTTGGTCTGTGTTTTTTTTTTTTTTTTGTCATCCCCGTTTGCATTTCCTCCCAGTGTTTTTCTTATAGTGTCACAAGACACTCCTCCCCTGCCACCTGCTTCCTGTTGTGATAAATGTTCGTGATCACAGAGGTCACATCTTATATCAAGAACAATTGACTTGGCATCCTGGGTCTCCAGTTCACTCCCCCAGGCCATGCGCTCCTGTGTACCTCTCCACCTGTCAAAGTTTGAGAACAGTGAGCAGAAAGAAAACTTGTAAGGTTTTAGTTCCCTGAGTAGTAAGTCTGTAGAATCATCTCGTCCTGAATATATATATATATGCGTGTGTGTGTGTATTATAGTATGTGTACATATTTATATGTGTGTGTTTGTATATGTGTGTATCTAGATATTCATACACATGCATCCTACATACATGTTTTCACTCAAAATTTTTTTTACTTTTTGTTTTTCTAGTTTCTGTTATATATTGGAGTATAGTTGATTTGCAATGTTGTGTTAGTTTCAGGTGTGAAGCAAAGTTTTTCAATTATACATATTTTTAAATTCTTTTCTCATTTTGGTTATTACAGAATGTCATTTATATGTGGAATCTAAAAACAAAAGGATACAAATGAACTTATAAAATAGAAACAAACTCACAGATTTAGAAAACAAATTTATGGTTGGGTAAGTGAGTGGTAGTCGCTCAGTCATGTCTGACTGTTTGCAATCCCATGAGCTGTAGCCACACTAGGCTCCTCTGTCCATGGAATTCTCCAGTCAAGAATACTGCAGTGGGTAGCCACTCCCTTCTCCGGGGGATCTTCCCGACCCAGGGATTGAACCGGTTCTCCTGCACTGCAGATAGATCATAACCATCTGAGCCACCTGGAAAGCCCAGGTTTACGGTTACCGAAGGGGAAAAATGGGGAGTTGGGGGTACACATGCACACTACTGCATATTAAATAGATAACAGCAGGGACCTACTGAATAGCACAGAAACTCTAAATTTTACCCTTCGAAAAAGCAACATTTCCCCTTAGATTGGCTGAACTTTTTCTAGATAACTTAAGATCTTGACAACAGGTAACTGGTTTCTTTTCTGCCTGAGTTCTAACCATCATAATCACCCATTAAACTTAATGAGGGTTGGGTTATTGAAAGTGATGCTATGCTGTGTTGTATCTTTTCAATTCCTCCTGCAGCTTTGGTTGGAGACAGAACTATAAAGAACTGTTCTTTAAAACCTAGCAGTTCAGAGATGTGTGATAAATGAAGAAGAAAAGAGGGAAAAAACATTCTCAGAAACCAACAGTACATCCAATTTGCAAGGATGAGGAGATGCTCAGTTAGATTGTGGAAGCAAGGACCTCTTCCCTTTAGTCATTTTTATGCCTTGAAGAGGAGTTGCTTTGGGGGATTTAGTTTATCAGGGTCTGTGAGATAGTGAATCAGACTCTGAAGCCTCTCCCTGGGGATTGTAGGGAATTAGAGCCCCGGAGGCCTTTCTGGAGATTACCTGTGAAAGTTAAAGGAGGTATCCAGAGGCATGGAGGCAACAGGAAGTGCTAAAGGGCCCAGGCCTTTAGCTTGGTGCTACTTGGTAGCTTAGTGCTACTCAGAGGTTGGCAAATGGATCCGTGTGCTTGGTCACTTCCATGCCCATGAACCAAAGATACTGTGACTTTTCTGAGATGTGATTGGCATATAGCATTATACTGGTTTCAGGTATTCAACATAGTGATTCATTGCATGTGAATATTGGAAAATGATCACCACATGAAGTCCAGTTGGCATCCATCACCACACACAGTTACAGACTTTTTTTCTTGTGACAAGAAATTTTAAGGTCTACTCTCTTAACTTTTAAATGTATAGTACAGTATTACTAAATATATTACAGTATTTACATATATAATACAGTATGATATATAATACAGTATTTCTAACAGTATTATTAATCACAGTAATGTACATTACATCCTAGGACTTAAGTAACTTTTGACCGTCTTCACCTATGTCATCCACCCCTTACTGCCTCCCTATGGCAACCGCCAATTTGTTCTCTGTAGCTGTATAAACTCAGTTTTTGTGTATTTCTGTTGTAGATTCCATGTACAAGTGAGGTCATATAGTATTTGTCTTTCTCTCTCCGGGTTATTTCACTTAGCAAATTGCTCTCAAGGTCAGCCAGTGTTGTTGCAAGTGGCAGGAGTGCCATTTATATTGCTGAATAATTCATTTTATCACATCATCTTTGTCCATTTATCAGACTGTGGGCACTTAGGTTGTTCCATGTCTTAGCTATGGTAAATAATGCCACAGTGAATGAGGGGGTGTAGATACATTTTCAAATTAGCAGTTTTGATTCTTGCAAAATTTGTCTGAAGTAGATTTAACTCAAAAGTGGAATTGCTGGGTTGTATGGTGTGTGTGAGTGTTAATCGCTTCGTCGTGTCCGACTCTTTGCAACCCCAAGGATTATAGCTTGCCAGACTCCTCTGTCCATGGGATTCTCCAGGCAAGAACACTGGAGTGGGTATCCATGTCCTTCTCCAGGGGATCTTCCTGACCCAGGGATTGAACCCAGGTCTCCTGTGTGGCAGGCAGATTCTATATCATCTAAGCTATAGGGAAGTCAATTCTACTTTAACGTGACTTCTTTTTTTTTAATGATGCTGACAGCTTCAAACTACTTCAGTTTCCTCTGGTGACCTCCTAGTATTTTTGTTATGGAACAAACAACATAAAAGTTTTAGTATCATCATTAGGAAGATTGGTCCATTGAACAGTAAGCATTGAAGAAAATAGTTCCCTTGTACCTACATAATGGTACAAAGTTATTTATACAGAGGGCTTGGAAGTTACCACAATTGTTAATATAAGGATCATCCTTGGGGAAGAGAAATTTTCTGATTTCTCCTCTATGTATAGCTTCATAGAAATGTTATTAACATCTTGAGACCAAGGGTCATATATTTTCCAGTGTTGTATCTTATTAGTTAACTCTCATGTACCCACTTACAAATGAATTGAATATAGTTGAATTCAGGATAGAAAATAGTAAATTTTTACTAAACCATCTCCACTCATTAAACACTCTAACTTCAATGACCACTCATACCAAAACTTTCCCAATTTTATATTATGTCCAAGGCCATTGGGGATAAAGAAATAAACATCACCATGTGCCGGTCATTTGTGTTGAGAGCATTGCTTATTTAGTATGTCTATATGTGGAATACTGTATTTGTTCCTACGAAGGATTTCTAAGAAAGCACAAAGAAATATTTTCTACCTTCTCGAGCTTGGTTTGGAGTTGGAAGGACTTTCAAAATGCACTTTTGCAAATGTAGAAATTGAGACCCAGAAAAGATAAGTGACTTCTTCTTAATAAACAAAGACAAACTATCAATAAATCAAACAAAGTAGCAAAAACAACAGACAACTGTAAACAGTAAAACAGAGATCAGGATCCAGGTACCTTGAGATCTTGCCCAGAGCGCTATAATATCATTATTATTTATGATAATGCTTTTCAGTTGACACTCGGACTGTCGCTTGACTAGTTCTGAGACTCTTTGAACCTATAAAGCACATAGCAACTTCATGGAGCTTAAAGAAAGAAAGCCAAACAAAAATTCTTTCTACCAGATTGCTCACAACAGATCTTATTTAATAAAGAAATATTAGGCACTTTGGGAGATACAAATACAAAGATAAATTCTGCCCTCAGGATGTTGACAGTCAAGGTGAACAAAGCCAGTTATATAGACAACTGTATAAACCATAAGATAACTTGTTTAGACTTTTGGAAGAAGGGATACTTACTCATAGTTGGAAGCCTTCTAAGGCTTCCTAGGGAAAGTTTATAAGATCCATTGGGCATTGTGGTATTTAGTTTTGCAGAAATAAAGAGAAGGTCATTTTAAGATGAAGGAATGATATGATAAAGATAAGAAAGCAGAGGTATTGAAGACATCTATGGGGGGAACATAAATTAGGTTTACTAGGACAATAGTTGACAATATTTTTTTGGGTAAAGGGATAGATAGTAAATATTATAGAAGGTTATACCTTCTCTGACACAACTACTCAAATCTGCCATGTAGCACAAAATCAGCCATAGAAAACTCATAAATTAATTTAAGTGGCCATCTTCCAATTAAACTTTATCTACAGCAATAAGCAGTAGGCTAGATTTGACCTGATGGTAGGCTGTAGTTTGCTAATCCCTGGACTTCATTATAGAGAGAGGGAACAGAAGAAGTAGGTTGGAGAGAAGATGGGATCAGGATATCTAGAGCCTTCTACTAGCTATTCTGGTTTTGACCTCTTACTTGTTAACACAGACTTCCTTTTTTAGAGGTTTTTTTTTTTTTTTTTTTTACCAAATTTCCAACTTGTTGGCTTTAAAAAAAAAAATAGGTCATAGACTTATTTAAATTCATTTATTTTTAATGGAAGGATAATTGCTTCATAGAATTGTTGTTTTCTGCCAAATATCAACATGAATCAGCCATAGGTATAGATATGTCCCCTTCCTCTTGCACCTCCCTCCCATCTTCCTCCTTATCCCACCCCTCTAGGTTGATACTGACCCCCTGTTTGAGTGCCCTAAACCATACAGCAATCTCCTATTGGCTGTCTGTTTTACATATGGTAATGTAAGTTCCCACATTACTCTCTCCACACATCTCACCCTCTCGTTCCTCCCCACCCCAGTGTCCATAAGTCTGTTCTCTACGTCTGTTTCTCTGTTGCTGCCCTGAAAATAAATTATTTGGTACCATCTTTCTAGATACCATATATATGCATTAGTATATGATATTTATCTTTTTCTTTCTGACTTACTTCACTTTGTATAATAGGCTCTAGGTTCATCCACCTTACTAGAACTGACTCAAATGTGTTCCTTTTTATGGCTGAGTAATATTCCATTGTATACATGTTCCATTGCTTCCATGTCCTCGATTTTGTAAACAGTGCTGCAGTGAACATTGGGGTACATGTGTCTTTTTCAATTTTGATTTTTTTCAAAATTGATTTGATTTCCTCAGAAGTTTTGATTTCAGTTTCCTCAGGGTATGTGCCTAGTAGTGGGATTGCTGGGTCATATGGTGGTTTTATTCCTTTTTTTTTTTTTTAAAGGAAACTCCATACCATCTTCCACAGTGGCTTTATCAATTTACATTCCCACCAACAGTGCAAGAGGGTTCCCTTTTCTCCACACCCTCTCCAGCGTTTATTGTTTCTTGACTTTTTGATGATGGCCATTCTGACCAGTGTGAGGTGATATCTCATTGTGGTTGTGATTTGCATTTCTCTAACAATGAGTGATGTAGAGCATCTTTTCATGTGTTTGTTAGCCATCTCTATGTCTTCTTTGGAGAAATGTCTGTTTAGGTCTTTATCCCATTTTTTGATTGGGTTGTTTGTTTTTCTGGTATTGAGTTTTATGAACTGCTTGTAAATTTTGGAGATTAGTCCTTTGTCAGTTATTTCATTTGCTCTTATTTTATCCCATTCTGAGGGTTGTCTTTTCACCTTGTTTACTGTTCCCTTTGCTGCGAAAAAGTTTTTAAGTTTATTTAGGTCCCACTTGCTTATTTTTGTTTTTATTTCCATTACTTTAGGAGGTGTGTCATAGAGGACATTGCTTTGATTTATGTCATCGAGTGTTCTGCTTCTGTTTTCCTCTAAGAGTTTTATAGTTTCTGGTCTTACATTTAGGTCTTTAATCCATTTTGAGTTTATCCTTGTGTATGGTGTTAGGAAGTGTTCTAATTTCACTGTTTTACACATAGCTGTCCAGTTTCCCAGCACCATTTATTGAAGAGGCTGTCTTTGCTCCATTGTGTATTCTTGACTCCTTTGTCACAAATAAGCTGCCCATAGGTGCGTGGGTTTCTCTCTGGGTTCTCTATCTTGTTCCTTTGGTCTATATTTCTGTTTCTGTGCCAGTGCTGCCTTGATGACTGTAGCTTTGTATCACAGTCTGAAGTCAGGAAGGGTGATTCCTCCAGCTCCATTCTTCTTTCTCAAGACTGCTTTGGCTATTTGGGGTCTTTTGTGTTTCCATATGAACTTTGAAATTTTTTATTCTAGTTCTGTGAAAAATGCCATTGGTAATTTGATAGGGATCTCATTGAATCTGTAGATTGCATCTAGTAGTATAGTCGTTTTCACAGTATTGATTCTTCCTGCCCAGGAACATGGAGTATCTCTCCATCTGTTTATGTCATCTGTGATTTCTTTCATTAGTGCCTTATAATTTTCCATATACAGTTCTTTTGTCTCCTGAGGTAGGCTTACTCCTGGATATTTTATTCTTTTTGTTGCAATGGTGAATGAGATTGATTCCTTAATTTCTCCAATTTTTCATTGTTAGTATATAGGAATCCAAGTGATTTTTATGTATTGATTTTCTGTTCTGTGACTTTGCTAAATTCAGCGATTAGCTCTAGTAATTTTCTGATATTATTTTTAGAGTTTTCTACATATAGTGTCATGTCATCTGCAAACAGTGAGAGTTTTACTTATTTTCTGACCTGAATTCCTTTTATTTCTTTTTCTTCTCTGATCACCATAGCTAGGACTTCCAAAACTACGCTGAATAATAGTGGTGACAGTGGACACCCTTGTCTTATTCCTGATCTTAGAGGGGATGCTTTCAGCTTTTTACCACTGAGAATAATGTTTGCTGTGGGCTCATCATATATGGCCTTTACTATGCTGAGGTCAGTTTCTTCTGGGCCCATTTTTTGAAGTTTTTTTTTTTTTTTTTTTTTTGTCATAAGTGGCTGCTGAATTTTGCCAAAAGCTTTTTCTACATCTATTGAGATGATCATATGGTTTTTATCTTTCAATTTGTTAATATGGTGTATCACATTGATTGATTTGCATATATTGAAGAATTCTTGCTTCCCTAAAATAAACCTAACTTGATCATGGTGTATGAGCTTTTTAATGTGTTGTTGAATTCTGTTTGTTAGAATTTTGCTGAGGAGTTTTGCATGTATTTTTATCAGTATTATTGTCTTGTGATTTTCTTTTTTGGGGTTTCTCTTTGCCTGATTTTGTTATCAGGATGATGGTGGCCTCATAGAATGAGTTTGGAAATGTTCCTTCCTCTGCAAATTTTTGAACGAGTTTTAGAAGGATTGGCATTAGCTCTTCTCTAAATGTTTGATAGAATTCACCATCTATGAAGCGATCTGGCCATGGGCTTTTGTTTTTTGGGAGATTTTCATCACAGTTTTTATTTCAGTGCTTGTGATTGGGTTGTTCATAATTTCTGTTTCTCCTGGTTCAGTCTTGGAAGACTGAACTTTTCTAAAAATCTGTCCATTTCTTCCAGATTGTTCATTTTATTGCCATATAGTTGCTCATAATAGTCTCTTATAATATTTTGTATTTTTGCACTGTCTATTGTAACCTCTCCCTTTTCATTTCTGATTTTGTTGATTTGATTCTTCTTTGTTTTTTTCTGGATGAGTCTGGCTAAAGGTTTGTCAATTTTATTTATCTTCTCAAAGAACCCAACTTGTTGCCTTTTTTAACTTTTTTGCCTTTTTTAATTATGTTGCCATAATCTGTTCACAAGATTATGCAGATGACACTTTTAAACCTATGCTTATCATAGCCCAAGAGTCCAGATAATATTTGTGAGACAACTTGACCCAGGGATTTAATGTCAATAGTGTGTGCTTCCATCCAATGTATTAGTGTGAGACTAGTCAGCTACCTTGGTTTGCTGAAAACTGAGGGGTTTTCCACCATACAGGACTTTCATTGCTAAAACCAGGACAACTACTGGGCAAACCAGGGTGGTTGGTCAACCTTATTAGTGAATATTGGCATGTCAACTGGGAAGCAAGTGCCCACCTCAGTCCTAGATGGTTATACGTCCACTGAGAGTAAGAAATTGCTAATGTAGTTGTTGTTTCACAGAAGTCACTATTGCAAAGAGAGAGATGAACTGTGTAAAGTGGTTTTGAGTTCCAAGACTGGGTGAGTGGGATGCAGTGAATGCTGAGTGCATCCACCAGTGAAACCACTCAGAATCCTCAGCCTCGGACAACCTTTGGGTGGGGTCTTGCACAGCACTTCAGCAAAGACTTTCATACTCAAGTGTGAACATGTACACATGCTCACACACTTCACTCATGCCCAACTCTCTGCAACCCTATGGACTGTAGCCCGCCAGGCTCCTCTGTCCATGGGATTCTGCAGGCAAGAATACTGGAGTGGGTTGCAGCATACCCACATCTCTAATGTCTTCTACATTGGCAGGAGTGTTCTTTACCACTGGAGCTTATATTATATAGAAATTTCACATCTGTGGATAAGATGTGAATCATTTGATCAGCATGTGTCCAGTTATGTCTCTTGTTCTATAAGCTTACTTCTATGGGATACTGAAAAAAGTAAGTTTAAATATGACACCTCTAGAAAATTTTGAGGTACATTCCTCATTGATTTGGATCTGGTTGTCCCTGCCATACATTCTTTGTGGCCATATTTCTTTATGTTTAAGAGAAAATCACTGTTGGGGTGCTGAAATATGGTTAAACAAAGCAAAGATATTAAACACGACAATACACAGAGATTTCCAGTTTGGGACTCTGGAGGTACTTCTTTGTGGTCCTTACAAACTTGAATCATCAGAAGTGGAAACTGACTTAGTCTTTGATGCTCCTGATGGAATTTGTAGAGACTATATAGATGAAAATGAATTCCAGCCATGTTATGTTCTGTCAACTCTAGCATTTAGTATCTCCTTTCTGACATAACAAGTGTCACCTTCTGCGCCCTGGAGACAGAGGACATTCTGGTTTCGTTGCATTCCATTTACATAATATTTTCTCTCGATCTTCAGCCAGCTCATCTGTCAGAAGCAGGAGTTTCTGTCTTATGTATCACCTTTGCCTGCCTGTCTAAGCACTCATCTCAAGCCCAGAGCTGTTTTGCTCAGAGCATCTTTCCTTCTTCTGCCTCCTTGTCTCTCTACCTGTTTTCTAAAGACCCAACAAAGGGAGTCCTTATAACTTGTCTTCCACACAGTGAATCCATGTTCACTTTCCTGCTTATCCTTCTTGCCTCATCCTTTCAACTCCTAGTAAGGAGAATTATAGAATGTTAAAGTAGCAAGCTAAATAATCACATCATAGGACATTTTCCTATTTTATTTTATTTTTATTATTATTATTTTTTTCATTTATTTCTACTAGTTGGAGGCTAATCACTTTACAACATTGTCATACATTGACATGAATCAGCCATGGATTTACATGTATTCCCATCCCGATCCCCCCTCCCACCTCCCTCTCTACCCGATCCCTCTGGGTCTTCCCAGTGCACCAGGCCCGAGCACTTGTCTCATGCATCCAACCTGGGCTGGTGATCTGTTTCACCATAGATAATACATATGTTTCGATGCTGTTCTTGACATTTTCCTATTTTAAAGCTGATTTCGCCTTTGGGTAATAACTCCCATTTTGCCAAAAATTCTTATTAACTAAGAGTTGCGTTTCTTATCATACCTGCCATTATCTTAAGTAAAATAGAAACTGTGGCTTTCATGACTGATATTTGTATATTCTCATCTGTCCAGGCACCATGCTTATTTCTTGACTTTGATTGTCTCATTTAATCTTCATAATAACCACACCTGTCGTGTACTTTTAAAATACCCATTTCACAGTAAAACTCAGATGCAAGGAGTTCACATATGCTACCCAGAGTCATAAAGCTCAGAGCAGGCCTGGGATTTGAGACCAGGCAAGCTAGTCCAGGCTTCCACACTGTGTGATCCCCCATTGTAAATGGCGCTGCTCTGGGACCTGCTCACTGAGATTCCCCAGAGCCCTGCAACAGTTGCTATGAATGTCACTTCTTATCGACCATCTGCAAAAGAGATTAAAGCATGAGCCTGGAAAAAAAAAAAAAAAGGGGGCTCCTCTTGAACTTATTAATAGTACAAATGAAATAATTGCCTGAGTAATCCTAATGTGTGCTTTAGACGTGAATGAGTCCATACTGATATAAATCAGTAATTAAATAAATGAGGGAGAAGAAACAAATATCCCTTAATGAAAAATATTAAATAATTTCTGTAGATTATATGTTCCTCCTTCAACAAGTGGAACATAACTCAACCCTCCTTACATTTTGGCTGTGCACAGCAGTTTACTTCCAAAGAGTGGAGTATGGAAATGGGAGGAAAAGAGTAACTTTATAGCAGAGGAAAAAACAATATACTGCTGAAGTCAGATGATGAAGGCAGGCATCATCAATGATAAGTCCTGTTAATAGTATGTACCCTTCACATGAAGTGATGAGAGTAGCACTTAAATGGTCTTCCTCCCCCAAACTGATAATTCCAGCCTAATCATGAGAAAAATATCAAACAAACCTCGATTGAGGATAATTCTCTAAGATACCTGACTAGTGTTCCTAAATACTGCCCAGTTCATCAAAAATAAAACAACAAAAATCTGAGAAACTCTCTCAGTCACAAGGAGCCTAAAAAGTCATGGATTAAATGTAGTGTGTTATTCTGAATAGGTCCTGGAACAGAGAAAGGGATATTAGATAAAATTAAAGGAAATCTGAATAAAGTATGGACTTTGTTTACTATTAATAATAAGGTATCAATAGCAGTTCATATGCTGTGATCAATGTACACACTAATGTAAGATGTTAAGAGTGGGCTAACTAGTTGTGAGTTACATGGGGGATACGCTGTGCTTACTTTATTATTATTATGTAAATCTAAAGCTATCCTAAAACAAAAAGATTATTTTTTAAAAGGTGGATAATAAAAATAACCTAGAATAGGAGGCACATATGTAGAAGTGAAGAGCAAAGACTTCTGTGTTTTTGTGACTAAAATTTTTCTACTTTCCAAATTCAGAAATAATCCTGCTGCATATAGCATGAAACAAGGTCAAAGAAAAGAGTGTTATGAAATTGTTGAACAGAGAGAGAAAGTGGTCAGCGGCAAAAGTACCAGAACCACACACCAGTGATGGAGGTCATGACAGAATAGGCATAATGGGGACTTAGCGGACATGTTCTCTTAATTGAAATGTCAGTTCTGTTGGGGACGATCTATGTAGGAGAGCTCAGAACAGAAAAAAAAAAAAAGTAGGAAGATGGCTTCCTGCTTCGGAAATATTAATAGTGTTAGTGTACTTCAGCTGGTCAAGGAAATGGATAGGAGAGGATACAGAAAAGGAAGAAGAACAAGGAAAACCTTATCGAAGTTCTGCCATCCATTATACTATTGATATGATTATGTTTGAGGAAATGCCTAAACTTTGGCTCATAAAGTGGTACTATCAAAAATACAGGCTTTAACAGATAAGTTCTCCCTTTTCCAAGACAATGATCTAGTTAAGAGGGAGGAAGATGTTCTAACTACATTTTTAATAGTAGAACTACTGATGTTTACAGACTCACTTTCAATAGTGAATGAGCTATTCACATTTGTAAAGTAATAAATTAGAAGAGTTTTTGAAAGATCATAGATCTCCCATCACATTACCAACTCTCACCTGTCCACTACACACTTGCACTGTGTCACACATATTAATATTCCTAACCGAGGAGCTACTGAAGGAGATTCAACACTATGCTTTGGTGACCTAACCTGGTGCTCAGCTATCCCAGTAGGCTGTGTATTCTATTCCAAATGCTTAAGCTTTCACATACAGTCTTTATCTTCATCTTACTGTACTAAGCTATGTACCTTGGAGCCTTGGGAACTTTGGTTTTGACGTACGGAGTATTGATTTATGTCAGGGAAAGAGAAGATGAGAATGATTTTTTCCTGGGCTTTCAGATACCAAGGCCCAGGTGTGCAGGGAAATAAGTCACTTCAGCAAAGAACATCAAGTTAGAAACCAGCGTATTGAGCTGTAGAGCGTGTAGAGATAGAGCGATTATAGACAGTGGTGATGGAGAGGTAGATTCATAAAATAGGTAGGTGTATGCGCTGAAGGTCAAAGTTGGGTAGACTGTACTTTCAGTGCTAGGAGAATGGAGGCTCCCAGACGTTAGAAGGGCAAAGCCAAGTAGCCAAAGAATCATTTAAGGCCACTTGAAGGACCTTTGTGTCCATCAGGAAAAGGAATGGATATAATCAGAAACTTCATACATGATTCCTACTGTCTTTCAAAACCATCATTCAGATGCAGGTTTCCAGAGTCAGAGATGAGAGTGGGTGGAAAGGTTAGAGAGATGGGGAATGCCACAGGATAATCTTAGGGTAAGAAAAACATGGTAATAAAAAGATTTTTTAAATCCATAGTTAAGCTATTTATTAACAAAAACAAAACAGAAATGTTTACTTTTCAAGCCACAGGTCACAGCTCATTTTTAACGCCCTCAGAGAAACAAAAGCATCTAGCAAGATTTCGTAAAACTATGTAGGCTTCCCAGGTGGTTCCGTAGGTAAAGAGTCTGCCTACAATGCAGGAGACTGACTGCAATGCAGGAGACTGGGGTTCAGTCCCTGAGTTGGGAAGATCCCCTGGAGAAAGAAATGGCCACCCATTCCAATATTCTTGTCTGGAAAATCCCATGGACAGAGGAGCCCAGTGGTTCAGTCCATGCGGCCGCAAAGAGTTAGGCAATGAGTGACTAAACCGCTACTACTATAGAGGTATTTACCTCATTGCCTGGAAGTTTTTTCTAAATGTTACTAATGCAATGAAGAGTTAAAGCAGTTAACTAACTACTGTAAAGCCCCCCAAAATCCTCATTTATTTCAGCAATTAAGGTAATTCTTTGACCTGAAATATCCAGAGAAACATTTTAAAATATTCAGAGAAACATCTTAATTCTTCAATCTACAAGTGTCAATGTAGGCTGAATGTAAGTAAATAGAAAATAAGCTAGAAGGGAAAACCAAAAGTATATTTCTCACCCTTTTTAATTGTTATATAATGTACATAAGAAATATAATTTATACACCAGTTTTTAAAAAATATACTGTTTATTTGTATTGCAGAATTTAAGTAGAAAAAGATTATATGCAGTTCTATAAGTTAAAGGTTAAAGCCTTATTAGGTTTGTGTTTCAAGAAGAGATGTCTTTTTAAAATCAGCATTAAGATTGGCATACTTAGTTCATTCCAAAAGGGTGAAAATAATTGGATAGTGTAGCGATAAATGACCCAAATTTGAGTTGGAGGTTTTGCAAAAGTTCTCAGGTCACTTCTGGTCAGAGCGAGAAGAGAGGCACAGCTGCTGCCAGCAGCAGATGGCCTCATCCTGAAGGCGGCGGAGAGCTCTCCTGTCCTGCTTTTGGCTCTTCTGCCAGGACCGGAATGTCTTGGGCTTGACCGTGGTGAAAGGAGCGTATGTGAAGGAGCGGAGACTGCAGGGTGAGTTTTGAAGCCGCCCTGGATGAAGTCAAGTTGGCCTGACTCGGTGACACACAGCCACTGGTCCCTGAGGTCAGTGACCTGCTGTCACACACGACTCACTGTTCAATGCACAGTTAGCACGCACCTCTAAGAGACAGATGCTGTGTTAATTTCTGAGAACACAAAGATAAGTGAGTGAGAAGCCCCGCCTTCACCGTGTGAGTGTGCGCTCTGGGACGGAAGCCAGGAATGGGCAACAATAATGACAGTGTACGGAGGGGGATTACAGATGCTCAGAGCGGTTCTGGAGGAGGGTGACGGCGGATTGACAGAAAGGACGTGTTTGTGCTCATTAAGGATGAATAGGAGTTTTCCATCTGGACTGGATGAGAAAGGCATTTCAGGGCAAAACAATATATATGCAAAGGCATAGAACAACAGTATATAACAGACATAATGTATGTTATGTGGTGCCAGCTTACGTCACATGGTGCCATCTATCAGAGCAATAAGGACCACAGGACTTGGGGAAAATGGCTCTAGATTCAATTCTCTATCCACACTTACCAGTTACTTCATCTGAGGGAGTTATTTTACTTTGAATTTCCATTTTGTTACCTGTAAAACTGGGTCATAAGGGAGGCTAGCTCAAGGGGTTGTTGTGTTAAGTGGTCAAGAAGTGTTATTAAGTGTAAGATATTATTTACAGGATTGCTTAGATATTGTTGGGGCTTCCCTCATAGCTCAGTTGATAAAGAATCTGCCTGCAATATGGGAAACCTGGGTTCATTCCCTGGGTTGGGAAGATTCCCTGGAGAAGGGAAAAGCTACCCACTCCAGTATTCTGTCCTGGAGAATTCCAAAGACTCTAAAGTCCTTGGAGTCGCAAAGAGTCGGACACGACTGAATGACTTTCACTGGATATTGTTGGGGCTTCCCAGGAAGGCTCAGTGGTAAAGAATCTGCCTGTCAGTGCAGGGAAAGCGGGTTCAATCCCTGGGTCAAGATGATCCTCTGTAGTAGGAGATGATGACCCACTCCAGCATTCTTGCCTGGAGAATCCCATGGACAAGATAGCTGGTAGGCTACTGTCCATGGGGTCGCAGAGAGTCAGGCATGACTGAGCATGCATAGGTATTGTAAGGTCACGAAGTAGAAATGGCCTCTAGTGAAAAGAACTAGGGCAGATAAGAGCTAGAAGAAAAGATGACTAATGGGTTAATAATTGAAGGAATGCCCTAAGGATTTGGACTAGTGAGACCTTGTTGATGGTGAGAGACAAGCTAAAATGACATGCTACAGGTGCCCCGTCTAACCTATTCACATTTTAATCAGAAATTTGTAAGTGGCACTGCATTTGAGGGGCTGTGATGAGTGGGGTGCTATTTTCTAGCATCCAACTGATGTTGATTGGCTAGCTGAAACAAATTCCTTATATCTGACAACATGAAATTTCTATTTGAGCATGAAGGATATAAAGTTCTGAGTTTGCAGTGACAGGATGCAAAAAGATCTCTATTGTCAAGACTGTAGAAAAAATACAAGGTTGGGGGTTTGAAGAGCTTTTAGGCTTGCTGTTGGTCAGCAGTAACAGAGGGCTAATGTAATTTGGATTTCCTCAGTAAAGGGGAGGCATGCTTAGGATGGTAGATATGATGGTCTTATTGTTCTCTGTTTTGGCTACAGTGTATTTCCCTTGTTGATCTCTGAAAGAAGTTTATAGACAAATTAATCTGACTCACAGGATTACTATGAAGATGGTAAAGGAATTCAGTCATCTCCTTTAAAAATGAAGTGTAGATAAGTTCTTAAAAGGAGACGACTAGGGGGACATAGTTTTTACATTTATACATGTGAAGAGTGGTCATGAGGAAAAGGAACTAAATTTATTGGGGTGGAATCTGAGGGTAGACCTAGGATGAATGAATGGAAGATAAAAAGCAATTTAGGCTTGGCATCAATATGTCTAATGAGTTCAGAAGATGAAAGGTGATGTAGTTAGCTAACAGTGAAGGCTTCTAAGCCTGGTCCAGTTGTACTAGGCAAAGATGATGGAAGAGATTATTGTCAGGAGAGAGCTGAGCAGGATGCTCTTTAAAATTTTGTCTAAATCCACAAATCTCTGTAAAAATTAATAAGATTTAATAAAGAATGGTAAGCTTAAAGAGCCAAGTGAAGCCATTTTGGAAGAGAACTGAAAGTTAGTCTAAGGATGTTTGGATTCATGTAAACCTGAAGGAGGACCAACAATGTTTGAAAAGGACATCCACAGTAACAACATGCTGCAACAAATTCCAAGCAGAAGTTGCGGTCTATTTCAGTGTATCATTTGTTAACTATCTGGAAGAATTGAGAGCATGCACACCGAAGTCAGGACTTGTTTTCTTAGTGAATACAGAAATATAGGCAGAAAGCAGTAAACATTTATTTTTCCTTGGGGCTGTCAAGAGAGCCCTGTATGCTGGAAGAATAAACTAGACAATCTATTTACTTTTCATTTGCACTGTCTACATTTCTATAGTAACGGAAATAATATGTTGCAGACTGAGAGCGTGATGTTTTTGATCCCAGCTTTTAATGGTATGCACAGGAAGCCAAGGTACTCAAGTTAGCTTTTCAGTAGAGGTTTTACTTGGTAATTTGACTCTAAGGAGACTTTGATTTTTTAAAAATATATTATCATTTAGTTATATCAAACTAAAGGGTAGCATCTGGTTTTGATTCATTTAACCTTTATGGGAAAGAACAAGTCATTACTTAAAGAGTGTCTTATCGCCTATTATTTCTTGTATTTTTAGAAATCATTTATTCCTCTTCAAATCGTGCTGTAATTATTCATTAATAATTCTTCTTGATGTCTCTGGAGTCATTCCATTACCCACAGTCATTATGCATCATTTCGTCAATGTTTGCTATGATATTGAGGTATCTATGGCTCATTGAGTCATTACATCCATTGGTATATATCCTTTGAGTGAAAAATATCCAGTTTATTCTGAATCAAGTTTCACTGAAATATTTTCCAGAAATTTAAGAAGGTGCTTTTATGTCTAAGAAGAAGAGTACAGATATAATCCCTATATACTAACTCCTGGATATCTCTCATGGAAATCTTGGCATTGATTGGAGAATTCTATTTTTGTTACTGGGCTAATGACCCAGAGGAGATTTGTTAATCATCTCCTGGGCCCCAAATTGTAACAGAAAGCAACACTGCATGGAATGACTGTCATTAACTGTTTTATCCATGTAATGGTACATGCTTATTTGCTCATTTGTGTCTGACTCTGCCAACCCATGGACTGTAGCCCGCCAGGCTCCTCTGTCCATGGGATTTTCCAGGCAAGAACACTGGAAGAGGTTGTCATTTCCTCCTCCAGGGGATCTTCCTGACCCAGGAACCAGACCCATGTTTCCTGTGTCTCCTACATCACAAGTGGATTCTTGATGGCTGAGCCATCATGGAAGCCCATTTAATGGTAGTTTGTCGTAGATCAGCTTCATTATGGTTGGGCACAATAGCCTTTAGTGGGAAGACCTAGAAAATTTAAAAAAGAGTATTTCCTCTGAGTAACAGCATTCTGCATTTTAAGTAACCACTATCTGTTCAAATAGGAAGACTGGCACTGTGTGGGGGATGAAATGTTTAGCATGGTCAGGCTAAGGTATATTTTTCAAGTTTAGAATCAGCTCAAACTTTTACATCCGATATTACTTAGTTTGAGTATTTTCTCCCTAGAGGTTAAAATAATCTAATAATGAATTAAGCACCTTCTAAATATTTATATTTTCCCCATTTCATAGAAAATACAAAGTATAAAATTCCTACAGGCAGTTCTACTGTATGAAGGCAGTTTATAAAACAGTTGTGTCACATCACAAAAGATTCTTTTGTTATGAAAGGATGGAGCTCAGGGTTTCTTTAAATCTGGGCCTCCATTATGCATTTAAAACATCAGTTAAATTATCCAAACCTTCAAGAATAAATTTGCTATGTAAAGTGACATATACTTATCTTATTTGTGAACTTCAGTGTAATAAGTTATTCAGTACTTGATTGACCCAAGTCTGGCAAGAAGCCAGAAGTGTGAAAGTCCGGAACTTGCAATTCTTGAAACTATTGTACAGCATTATGTTTGTTTCCTTAAGAACATTTATGACTATTGTTTTGAAAGAATAATAATAATGTTGATACAATATTTTCAAAAGTATAAAGTTTACATGTTGATAGTTATATAGAAACACTAGACATGTTTCTAATGAAAAATATACTGATTCATTAAACAAATATTTATTAAATGCATGTTATTTGAGCTGCAAACAGCCTCAGGTATTTCAGTCTCCTATTTGATAGATGCAAAAACTGAGAACAAGAGAAGTGATATGGATTGCCCAAAGTCAAGTAATAAAAATGCAGAAATAGGAGTAATGGTCTCAGCCTTCCCACCGCTCTGTACAAGCTTCTTATGTTAATTCACTTTGTTGTTTAGAGAGATTGCTTTAAAAATATTGTTCTGTCTCCATCAACTTATTGAAGATAGATTCCTATAAAAAAGGCATTCCCTCTCTCCTTTCGTATGCCATAAAGGACAGCTATAAGGCCTAGCATGCACTACTGACACAAATATACAAAAGAATAAAAATCTAATTAAGTGATCAAAAATGAAAACCAAGATGCCAAGTTAAGGAATAGTGTAAATAATATGAGGTAAATGTAACTGTAATAGAAGTACTTGTTTCTGATTCTCTCACTCACTATTTATTTAGGGTACAAATGCCATGTTCTTAGAAAAAAAGAAAACCCCACATTTGCTTTGTTTTGCCGTCCAAGTAAACTTCAGAAAACTCCCAGAGCTTTCCAAATAAATCTCAGATATCTCCCTGTGTTGTAGGGGAGCGCACGCGAGTAAGGGAGAGAGAAAGAAGAACTTATTATTTACGAAGCTCATCAGACTGGCATAAGAGGAACTGTATTTTAACTTCTTAATTCATTATTTCCTATGAGTTAGTATTTCACAGAAAAGTAAACTATAAACAGAATCTTCATAAGATTAGGAAGACATGGCTTGAGGGTTTTCTATATAAGTTCATAGCTCATTATTACATGAATACTTCAGCAAGGTCATTTGAATAATAAAGAAAAATTTCAAAACAGTAATTGTTTATTGGATTAAGCCAGGGATCAGCAAATTTTCTCCATAAGGGACCAGATAGTAAATAATATATATTTCTGCTTTGGGGACATATGGTTAATTTGGTTACTACTCAACTCTGCCCCTATAATGGGAAAGCAGCCATTGAAATAAATGAATGGTGGTGCAACAATATAATTTTATTTATGGACACTGAAATTTGAATTCTGTATGATTTTATGTGTCATGAAATACTGTTCTTCTGATTTTTTTCAACCATTAAAATAAGTAAAAAACATTCTAAGCTGACTATCATGTGATTTGCCTTGGGGTCATCATTTGCTGACCCTGCTTAAACTGAATATCCTTGTTATAGGGATTTAGGGAACTACTACTATGACCTCTTTAATAAACAAGTAAACCTGCACATGAGCTAGTGAGCTACTCCCAAACTGATACTGCATCTGTCTACTGTGGAATAGGAAAAAAAAATGAAATGAAAAGATAAGCAACCATAAATGCTCCTTGACCTTTATCTTTGAATAGTCATAGCTTTTCTTATAAATCTGTATACCTATGCTCAATGCTATCATCTTTTTCTTTTTAAGATAAAGTATTACTTTATGTCACTTTCTTTGAAATTCATCACACACATTTGTGCATGTGTCTTTTGTTTGGATATGAAATGCAGGATAATGAGCACAATAGGGCGTTAGTTGCTTGAAACTTGAAATATTAGCTTGTTTCCTTAAATACACTAATATCAGCATTTTACAAAAATATCAAATGGCTTAACAGAAAGAATGATTCAGATACTGTTTTTGTTGAATAGATATTTGTATCAGTTTTTCTATATAAATCATCTCTGCGTGATGCTAAACATTTAGATTTTCGGAAACATATGGAAGGTTCAACATTTTGCTTTATGTCCAGATGTCTGGTGTTATGTAAACCTTTGATATATAAGAAAAGAACATGCTGAGCTGTCTTCATCCAAAGTTTTTATGAATTCCTTAACTATCCATTAAAATGATTACTTACAAACTTAAGATATCTGGAAATTTAGTTAAAGCTATTTTGTAGACATCAATACCTAAGTAAGATTTACAGTATGTGTGTACATAAAGGTAGACCTGTTTGTTACTTATACTTAAGTTTATACACACACATATATTGTCCATGGGGTCATATATTATAATCAGTTCAGTTCAGTCACTCAGTCATGTCCAGCTCTTTGCGACCCCATGGACTGCAGCACTCAGGCCTCCCTGTCCATCACCAACTCCTGGAGTTTACTCAAACTCATGTTCATTGAGTCAATGATGCCATCCAAGAATCTCATCCTCTGTCATCCCCTTCTCTTTCTGCCTTCAATCTTTCCCAACATCAGGGTCTTTTCAAATGAGTCAGTTCTTTGCATCAGGTGGCCAAAGTATTGGAGTTTCAGCTTCAACATCAGTCCTTCCAATGAACACCCAGGACTGATCTCCTTCAGGATTCACTGGTTTGATCTCCTTGCAGTCCAAGGGACTCTCAAGAGTCTTCTCCAACACCACAGTTCAAAAGCATCAATTCTTCGGAGCTCAGCTTTCTTTATGGTCCAACTCTCACATCTGTACATGACTACTGGAAAAAAAAAAAAGCACGTATACACAGACACACACATATACATATATACACACATAAACACATATATATGTTGTTGTTGTTTAGTTACTCAGCTGTGTCTGATTCTTGTGACCCCCATGAACTCTGGTCTACCAGGCTCCTCTGTCCATGGTATTTCTTAGGCAAGAATACTGGAGTCGGTTGCCATTTCCTTCTCCAGGGGGTCTTCGTGACCCAGGGATCAAACATATCTCCTGCACTGCAGGCAGATTCTTGACCACTGAGCCGCTTGGGAAGCCTGTATTTGTGTGTGTGTATGTTTCATATATAAACATTTTGTGAGTGTACCTCAGACTGCCAATATGTAAACACTAAGTAAGTGGAAATTTACTTTTTGAGTCAGTAGCCATTGTGAGTGTTTCAGTACTGTTGCCTGTTCTAACAGTCAATCCAGAGATATCTGTTTTTAAAAAAAAAAGGCTCCTCCTCAGAGCTGTGATGGAATTTTATGGTGATATTCACTGGGGGGGTGGGGTGGGGTGGGGTGGGTTTTACATTAAATGAGAAAACGTGTGTGACTAGTCCTTTCTAAATTGAAAAGTGCTCTACAAATATTAGCAGATATCTGCTTAACTTCCCTTAAGCCACTGGATTCATTTTTCTCCATCTTATTTCAGAAGCTATTTCTAAGTCAGGAGATGAATGTTTTCATCACTTATTTCCCTTCAGTAGGCTATGAATGCATTATGGTTTTTTAAATTATTATTTTGCAGTTGTTAATGATGAATGGACAGGAATGCCTGACATGCTGCAGTTCATGGGGTCTCAAAGAGTTGGGCACGACTGAGCAACTGAACTGAACTGACCCCTAGCCCTCCATTAAAACACATGCAGAAGGTGTAGACATCAAAGCAAGTAAAATTTCTCAGGAGGGAACCTCGATGTGGCAAAATGAAATTTGTGAATGAGTTTGAATTCTATCCTGGACCTTCCTTGGAGGGGAACAGTTTGGGAAAGTGTCATCTGAATAGAAATTGTTTAAAATGGATAATTTAAAACATTCTCCTAAATAGTCTCTTCTTAAAGCAACAGACATGAGTTTTATGTGGAGAAAAATGTGCACTGCTATCAAGGCCTGAACCAGCTTTGTCGACAACTAACAGTAGGCAAACCATTTCCTGGGCCCTAGATTCCTCACTTTATATATAAAGGGGGTGTTAGTTTATTCGCTCTGTCGCGTCCAATATTTTGTGACTCGTGGACTATAGACCACCAGGCTCTTCTGTCCATGGAATTCTCCAGGCAAGAATACTGGAGTGGGTTGCCATTCCATTCTCCTGGGGATCTTCTCCACCCAGGGATCAAACTGGGGTCTCCTGCATTGCAGGTGGATTCTTTACTGTCTGAGCCACCAGGAATTACAGACATAAATACTGCCAATTCATCCAGTTGTTCATCCCTATATGAATATAAGTTCAGAGAAAATCAAATCTTTAACTCATGTTATCACAACTCCCAAGTATAGAAATACATACTCTGTCTTTAAAACTTAATTGGTACTGGAGACAGTTTGCCAAGTTCCTGTTCAAGCTTTCCATGCAGGTACAAGGGAGGAGTGTGTTTAAATATTAGTATCATCCCTTGGTGTCTCATATCACCAGTAGTACATTTAAAACACTCTTAAACAGCTATACATTGGTAAGGATGGGAAAGCTGACCGTGGAGATAAAGTTTTAAGACCTTAGGAACCCTGAAGTTTAACGTCAGTCATTCCCTGGTGAACATGCCTCGGATAGGGTACCGATACGTCTCTATGTGTGAGTATAAGTAAAAGGGCCACTTCTCGTTAAACAGGGCACGAACAGCTTCTCTGTATGCATCGAAAATTACTGAGTTTGATTAATCTCTATATCTATACTCAACCCTTTGTTTAAAATACCCTCCTCCAAAAACTGCATTAGCACTTCCCCAATCTTTCCTTTCAGTAGGTTCTGTTTAGCGCATCTCAGTGGGACCTCTGTTAATCATTCGATCAAATCCTGCAGCGCCACCAGTCAGTAGGGTTCTGTGCCGAAATCAGAGAGCACCCCATTGCTTTGGTCAATGGACGTCCAGCAGCAAAGCTTTGGGAGCTCGTATAGGAGAACAGATCAGGGTTTTGATGCAACATATTCCTTATACTTTAAAAAAAAATCAAAAACAAAAAACAGTTATGGATCTGATCATTGCATTTCTTGGCAGTTTTCATCCAGTTCATTCTGTTGCACTGTTTTGTTTTTTTGTGTGTGTGACCTCCTTGAAATTAAAGGCATTTATCCATTTTATACACACACACACACACACACACACACACATAATTTCAGTAGAAACCAAGTTATACTTAGTTATATCACACTGCTTGTGGAAGGGAAAGAAAGAAGAAAGTGTTAGTCACTCAGTTGTGTCCGACTCTTTGAGACCCCATGGACTGTAGCCCACTAGACTCCTCTGTCCATGGGATTTCCAAGGCAAGAATACAGGAGTGGGTTACCATTTCCTTCTCCACATCTTCCCCACCCAGGAATCAAACCTAGGTCTCCTGCATTGTAGGCAGCTTCTTTACCATCTGAGCTACCAGGGAAGCCTTGTGGAAGGGAAGCAGGTTGGAATTCAGCAAAAATGCAGGTGTCTAGAGAACACAGCTCCGTGCTCTGTGATGGCATAGAGGGCTGTGTTGGGAGGGAGGTTCTAGAGGGAGGGGGTATATGTATGCTGAGAGCTGATTCACGTTGTACAGTGGAATCCAAATACAATGTGGTAAAGCAGTTATGTTCCAATTAAAAAATAAATAAAACAGGAGCAACTTCAAAAAAAAAAAAAAGAATAGAAAATGCAGGGTTCATAACTGGGCAGGAAGGAGTTCTTGGCTGGGAGGAGCCTAGATCAGTTGAACAGATAATCCATCTTGTTTCAGAGAGGCTGCAGTCTAAGACTTCTCCTTTAAACTGGACTTAACTGAAGTCTACATGCTTTTAAACATCTCTCAGAATTGCATTTATATCTTCTCAAAACAGAAAAAAATGTTCTGTTGACATTTATTTTCTATTTGAAAAAAAAAAAAAAGACATTTCTATTTGAGGATGGTCAGAAATTCTACTGTGGTGATGGAAGCTTATTGTGAAGCTTAATCAGGATACAGCATTTAAGAGACTGAAGAAGGCCCACACAACAGGCCCAGAGTCCCAGGAAATAGCAGCAAAGAGAATATGCAGCTATGACCTCCCAGTGCAGAGAGGAGTCAATTGGGATAAAACCTGACTTGGGTTTGTCAGGTATATCAAAAAGCATAAAAAAGGATAAAGTTACAAACAAACAGTAAAATAAAACTGCTAGAATACCTAAATCAATGTAATAGCATAATAGGACAAGGCATGGGATTTTTCAGGCATTTGAATCCAGGAGTTACGTTTTATAATGATGTTAGCTTAAGAATATTAACTTTAGTAAAACACTCAGGACAGTAAGGCCTAAGTACTGATTGCTATTGTAATTAAAATGGCCTTATGAAATGTTTTTCAACTTTGTTTTAACTCAAAATGGTAATTTCATACAGTGCAATCTAATATTATGTAAAAGAGACGAGAGAATTTTTTTATTGAAGAATAGTTGACTTATAATGTTGTGTTACTTTCCGTATATAGCAAAGTAATTCAGATACATACATACATACATACGTGTGTGTGTGTGTGTGTGTGTGTGTATACACACACATTTATGTATATATACACATATATATGGGCTTCCCTGGTGGCTCAAAGGGTAAAGCATCTGCTTGTGATGCGGGAGACCCAGGTTCGATCCCTGGGTCAGGAAGATCCCCTGGAGAAGGAAATGGCAACCCACTCCAGTCTTCTTGCCTGGAGAATCCCATGGACAGAGGAGCCTGGCAGGCTTTAGTCCACAGGGTTGCAAAGAGTCGGACACGACTGAGCGACCTCACTTACACAGACACACACATATATATATATATATATTCATTCTTATACCAGTCCTTTTCCATTGTAGGTTATTATAAGATATTGAATATAGTTCCCTGTGTTATACAGTAGGTCCTTCCTGTTTATATATTTTATACAAAATAGCATATATCTGTTCATCACAGGCTCCCTTCCCCTCCCTTTCCTCTTTGGTAACCATAAGTTTGTTTTCTATGTCTGTGAGACACTTTCTGCTTTATAAGTAAGTTCATTTGTATCATAGTTTAGATTCCACATATAAATGGTATCATGATATTTATCTGTCAGTGTCTCAGTTACTCCACTTAGCATAATACCCTCCAAGTCCATCCATGGTGTTGCAAATGGCATTAGTTTCTTCTCTTTCATGGCTGAATAGTATTCCACTGTGTCTGTGTGTGTCACATCTTATTGATCTGTTCATCTGTCAATGGACATTTAGTTTACTTTCATGTCTTGGCTGTTGTAAATAGTGCTGCTATGAACATTGGGATTCATGTATCTTTTCCAATCACAGCTTTCCCTGGATATATGCCTGGAGTGACATTGCAGAATCATAATGGCTCTGTTTTTAGATCTCTAAGGAACCTCCCTACTGCTTTTCACAGTGGCTGCACCAAGTTACATTTCCACCAACAGTATAGGGAGTCCTCTTTTCTCCACACCCTCTCCAGCATCTATTATTTGTATTCTCCTTCATGCTGGCCATTCGGACTGGTGTGAGAATGTATTGCATTTCCCCAATAATTAGTAACGCTGATCATGTTTTCATGTGCCTGTTAACCATCTGCATGTAGAAGAGTAGAGATGGTTTTACCCATCCTTTTAAAATTTAGAAATATCTACCGACAAATATTCTTTATTAATTTAATATAGCCATTCAAATGTGTCACATGAATAAGTGTATTTTTATCTATTAATAGAACTATTCCGCTAGGTAACATTTTTAAGCTGTTATTTTAAGTGCTGCCTTGTGTTTAATTGGTGAAACTGGAGGAAACGCCATTTTTTGGTGGGGAGAGAGCAGGCCTTGGTTCTGCCAGGACTCACATCTGGGCTCCGTTACTCACCAGCTTGGTGAATAGAGATGCAGGCCCTACTCCACTTGTGTGTGCCTCAGGTTACTCATATTTAAATAGAGACAAGGGAGTCCCAATCCTGGGATGGAACAATCCTTTATGTTAATTGTGGGGGTGCTTATAGAAATCTATACATGTGATAAAATGTCACATAGAACTATACGTACACATGCATGCATAGAAAAATCCTGCATAATAATAATACATAGAAAAATTTTGGTAAAATATTACATAGAAAAAATGCCTCGGAAAATTTGGTGAGTCAAGTCTGTAGTTTAGTTACTCATGTTGTGCAAGTGTCATTTTCTTGGTTTTGATCATTTTTTTAAAATTTAGGTAGTGATAATTCTTTAGGCTCCTAGTACAGGGTAGGGGGTATTCTGAGTGATGGGTCTATAAGACCTGCCTGTGCTATTTTTGCAGCTTCTTGTGAGTCTGTCTTTCAAAATTAAAAAAAAAAAAAGAAATACACACTCATTGTATGAGCCAGCAATGCCGCTCTTAGGTGTTTCCCTTGAAAAACTGAAAACACATGCTCACGCCAAACATGACTGTTTTTAACTATTCTGATCATAATCGCCCCAAACTAGAAACAGCCCAGATGTCCTTGGACAAGTGAGCAAACTGTGATACACCCATGTGGTGTAATACCCCTCAGTAACAAAAAAGAAAGAAACTATTGATATCAGGAGCATCAACCAAGAAGCAAAAAATAGTTTAAAAAATGATAGTCTCTGAAAATAAGACTATATATACATGTAAAGTTCTTAGAAGAGGGACTGATTCATAGCAAGTACTTTGTAAGTATCCGCTGTTATTATTTCTCCCCCCACCCCCAAAAAAAATATCTCTGTCTTCCAGAATAATGATAAAGTTCCCATTTTCTCCTAACTTGAACAAATTAGTGACTATTTATAATTCTGTATTTCATGTGTTTACTATATATCACTGTGTGCATTAGCTTATACGCACATGTACGTAGTTCTCATTGAGATGTGTGTGTGTGTATATATATATATATATATATATATATATATGCAATGCATGGGTGAAGTTTGAAGATTCAGCACCAAACAAGAAAAATGTATCTGTGAGGCTTCAATTTTGGAAGATTTTCAAATGCCCAAAGTTAAGCTTTTCAAATAAATGTTTGAAATGCCAAGTTAATTAGGATTGAAGGAAATTGAACTTATTGTGGAATTGTCTTTTATGTTATAAATACTGTGATCTATAAATATATATACACACATACACATATATATGTATGTTGCTGATGTTGAGATACAGTATTAACATTTAGCATATGTGCTGACTGTGCTAAGTTGGGCTTTTATGATGAAGTTGTTATATTTTGAAGAACATGCTTTGAATCATTTATAAGTCTGTGTAATAACAAGCCATATCATAGCAGGATTTACTGGTCTTTTATTGCCACCTACACAGTCAGCTAGTACTGATTCATCAATCTCTACTGTGTGTGAAGTGCTGAGCTGGATCAAAGAGGAACAGGACGCGTTTAGAACAGGCTCAGAAGTAAGAGCTGTTGTTTAGTCGCTAAGTCGGGTCTGACTCTCTTGCGACCCCAGGGACTGTAGCCAGCCAGGCTTCTCTGACCGTGGGATTTCCCAGGCAACAATACTGCAGTGGGTTGCCATTTCCTCCTCCAGGGGATCTTTCCTACCCAGGGATTGAACTTTCGTCTCCTGCTTGGCAGGCATATTCTTTACTACTGAACCACCAGGGAAGCTTGGAGTAAGAGATCCCTGGATTCAAATCCTAACACTGTAACTTGCTAGGTCTGTGTATTTGTATAAATTATCCAATTCAGCTAATCATTTCTTCCCTTGCATAATAAGCACAGTACAAATTATCAACCTCTTAGAGTTACTGTGAGGTAAAGGGTTTGTCACAGGATCAGATATATATAAACTGCTCAGTAAATGGTAGCTGTCATTATTATTAGGTATATTATAATTATTTGGGGGGTTAATGACTTAGAGATTTAATGGGAAAGAAATACGAGGTGACAAAATTACATACTCTATGCTTCCATATAGAAACTGTTGAAGGGAAGTATCAAGTATATTCTAAGATACTTGCATTAAACTTCTTTGGCAACGTGGAACTTCGTCTTGGTCAACAAGTACGTGTAGGTCTGTGACTGACAAACTGTGGGAAGGAGTGGGTGTTTATTTAGTGTACTAAATCATGACGCTGTTTAAAGGAAAGCAATATGAACAGAAATGTGATCAACAGAAGATAAGAGAGTGGGGATGTGGTAGAGTCGATGAACAGGGAGCTAAGCTAGATTGGCATTAACTACTTATGTTAAGTTGTCCAGTTCATAAAAAATGCTAGCTATGAAATAAATAAAGGCAACATGTATGCCTGTCATTGCTGTACCAATACACATGGATGAAATATAAATTCTATCATATATATATATATATATATATATGACAGACAAACATATATGTATATGTAAACACACATGTATGCCATATTTATTATAAAAATCAAAGTGACTTGGCTTACTTATAGAGCACATTGTAATGTTTATAATCTTGAAGTTGTGAGTGCAAAGAAGAAAAATAAAATGGAGAGAGGACACTGAATTAGAAGTCAAAAGACTAAGATTCTAGTAGCTAGTACCAGTGAACTAGTTAGTCTCTTATTTAAGGTATTATATAGAATCTTAGTATTTTGACTTCTAACATACACACACACACACACACACACACACACACACACACACCCTTGAGAAGGGAATAGGTACTCACTCCAGTACTCTTGCCTGGAGAATTCCATGGACAGAGGAACCTAGTGGGCTACTGTCCATGGGGTCTCAAAGATCCAGACACAACTAAGTGACTAACACACACACACACACACACACACATATTCACAATAATATATGCACAATAATATACACACATGTGCATTCATATATATTTAAATGTATATAAAGCCACATGTACGCACATGTCTCTTTGTCGATGACGACAGTTCTAGGAGCATTTTGCTAAATTCAACTAAGTGTTATATGTTGGCCATTGCTAGCTTAATGTTATTTGTTACTCATATTTAAATAATTTAAACCACAAGCTCTGCAGAACTAGCGAACCTCTAATGGTTTGGCAGATTTCTCGAAGCAGCCATAATTACACACATTCTGTCTATTGGATTGTCTGCTTTGGCTTCTTGATGGCTTAAAAACAAATTAAATGGCACTTAAATCAAAATTCCCATCAGTGTGCTATATATGCTTCCATGTAGGAAACAGGTGTTTCTCCCATTAGTATAGACATATATAGTGGAAACAAAGGAAATGTATAGTTTAAAATATCAATTTGCTTTGAAGCATTTCTGTGGTTTGTTGGTTTTGCATAAAACTTTCATGTTCAACAAGCTCTAAATAGATCATTTCTTTGTATTTCAAGGGGAAATGATTTTAAACTTATTGATTCCTTTTAGTAAAGTTGTTCCTGGGTTCATTAGAAATAATGCTGCAATAACCATTGTTTTTACAAGTACCAGCAGCTAAAACAAACCTGTTAGCATGATTTTTGCATCTGTAGGAAGCATATCGATCTCATATTACACTGTTGAACACTGGATTAGAAATGTGGGCACCAGTAGCAGTTCATTCTCACAGAAATCACTGAAGTCACTGAGATAGGTCTCCTTAGTCTGATATAATATGTGACCCAGAATCGACATTTCCTAAAGATTCTGTGGGCTTCCCAGGTGGCTCAGTGGGTAAGGAATCTACCTGCAATACAGGAGATGCAGTAGACATGGGGTTTGATCCCTGGGTTGGGAAAAATCCCCTGGAGGAGGGCATGGCAACCCACTCCATTATTCTTAAACCTGGAGACTCCCATGGACAGAGGAGCCTGGCGGCCTACAATCCTTAGGGTTGCAAAGAGTCAGACATGACCGAAGCAACTGAGCACACATGCAGATATTCTGTAGATGTGGACATGTGTGTGTGAGAGAGAGAGAGAGAATTATTTTGCTGAATGCCTATTCTCTACTCTGTTGCTTTCTTTACTGTAGAGTTCAGTAAGGTGATCATCAAAGTGGTGTACAATACCATCATTGTATTAAGTTGTTATTAGAGAACAAGTCTACTTAAATATTTTCCAGTTGGCTGTGTTATGTTGAGCAGTTTTAGCCTGCTTTAGAGGTTGTCGTTTGATCGGTGGGATAAGATCTATATAAGCAGATAATTTAGTAAGTCAGATTCTTTCGTACTTGTGTTGACTTCTGACTTTGTTTTTATAGATAATGCTTAGTTGGAAGGTACAGGAATAAAGATTATCTTAAGTAAAAAAACAAAATAGACTTTATTTACAGGACACTAGGATTGATTCCTTTTAGTAAAGTTGTTCCTGGGTTCATTAGGAAGAATGCTGAAATACTGACAAATTTTTCCTCTATCTGAAGAACAGACCGCACTTTGCTAGAAACATGACTCAGTCCCCTCCTTCTGCCCCCACCCCCACGCCAAACTCCAGCATGTGAAGTCTCAGTTGAAAATTCAGAGTGTTCAGGAGGGAGAATCTGATAGAGATAGAGAAGGAGTAGTGAGAGCTGTCAGATGTATGAGAGTGGCTTATGTATTGAAGGGATTACCTTGTATGTTGCAGATCATTTTCAAAGTAAAGGACATGCATCTCGATGCTCATGTCGGTCATGGTCACCTGTTCGTAGACAAGTGGCCCCATTCTCCCTCTCATTCCCGTGATTCTTTTCCAGGCCTTCTTAAGAAATTCACTTGAGAGCCTCTGAGCCCCTTACTCACTCTGCAACATTTCAGCATTTGATAAACTTGGAACTGATCCCCCATGAGAAGCCCCTGACTCTTGAGCTTCTCTTTCCTATAAGTGGTCCGAAATACATCAGTGCCTTCCTTTTGTGGCCATAAGTACAAAACAGATGGACAGTGTTTTCACTACAAAACAGGTAGTGAAGGTGGTCGGCCAGATCCATATGAGGGACCTGGCTTCAAGTTGGGGAAGTTACTCTGCTGGGAGCACCCTTGGGTGCTGGGTTGGTTCTGGTCTTTCTGTATTTGGGAGCTTTAATGACTGTATCAGTTTATCCACAGTTACAACATATTTGTTGTTGTTCAGTCATTCAGTCATGTCTGACTCTTTGCAACCACTTGGACTGAAGCATGCCAGGATTCCCTGTCATTCACCATGTCCTAGAGCTTGCTCAAGCTTATGTCCATTGAGTTGGTGATGCCATCCAACCATCTCATCCTCTGTCGTCCCCTTCTCCTCCTGCCTTCAATCTTTCCCAGCATCAGGGTCTTTTCAAATGAGTCAGTTCTGTGCATCAGGTGGTCAAAGTATTGGAGTTTCAGCTTCAGCAGCAGTCCTTCCAATAAATATTCAGGACTGATTTCCTTTAGGATGGACTGTTTGGAATCTCCTTGTTGTCCAAGGTACCCTCAAGAGTCTTCTGCAGTACCACAGTTCAAAAGCATCAATTCTTGTGCGTTCAGCCCTCTTCATGGTCCAGTTCTCACACTCATACATGACTACTGGAAAAACCATAGCTTTGACTAGATGGCCCTTTGTTGGCAAAGTAATGTCTCTGCTTTTTAATATGCTGTCTAGGTTGGTCACAGCTTTTCTTCCAAGGAGCAAGCGTCTTTTAATTTCATGGCTGCAGTCACCATCTGCAGTGATTTTTGGAGTCCCCCAAAATAAGGTCTTTTACTGTTTCCATTGTTTCCCCATCTATGTGCCATGAAGTGATGGGACTGGATGCCACAATCTTAGTTTTCTGAATGTTGAGTTTGTAAGCCAACTTTTTCACTCTCCTCTTTCACGTTCATCAAGAGGCTCTTTAGTTCTTCTTTGCTTTCTGCCCTAAGAGTGATGTTATCTGTATATCTGAGATGTCAAAATTATTAATATTTCTCCCGACAGTCTTGATTCCAGCTTGTGCTTCATCCAGCCTGGCATTTCGCATGATGTGCTCTGCATATAAGTTAAACAGGGTGACAAGCCTTGACATACTCCTTTCCCAATTTGGAACCATTCCTGTTGTCCCATGTCTGGTTCAAACTGTTGCTTCTTGACCTGGATACAGGTTTTTGCAGGAGACAGTTAAGCTGGTCTGGTATTCCCATCTTTTTAAGAATCTTCCACAGTTTATTGTGATCCACACAGTCAAAGGCTTTAGCATAGTCAATGACGCCGAAATAGATGTTTTTCTGGACTTCTCTTGCTTTTTCTACTATCCAGTTGATGTTGGCAATTTGATCTCTGGTTCTTTTGCATTTTCTAAATCCAGCTTGATCATTTGGTAGTTCTAGGTTCATGTACTGTTGAAGACTGGTTTGGAGAATTTTGAGCATTACTTTGCTAGCATGTGAAGTGAGGGCAATTGTAGTTTGAACATTCTTAGTAGTCTGAACATTCTTTGGCATTGCCCTTCTCTGGGATTGGAATGAAAACTGATCTTTTCCAGTCCTGTATCACTGCTGAGTCTTCCAAATTTGCTGGCATATTGAGTGCAGCACTTTCACAGCAGCATCTTTTAGGATTTGAAATAGCTCAACTGGAATTCCATCACCTCCACTAGCTTTGTTTGTAGTGATACTTTGGAAGGCCCACTTGACCTCACACCCCAGGATGTCTGGCTCTAGGTGAGTGATCACACCATCATGATTATCTGGGTCATGAAGATCTTTTTTGTATAGTTTTTCTGTGTATTCTTGCCACTTCTTCTTATTATCTTCTGCTTTTTGTTAGGTCCATACAGTTTCTGTCCTTTATTGTGCCATCTTGGCATGAAATATTCTCTTGGTATCTCTAATTTTCTCAGATCTCTAGTCTTTCCCATTCTATTGTTTTCCTCTATTTCGTTGCATTATTCACCTAGGAAGGCTTTATTATCTCTCCTTGATATCTTTTGGAACTCTGCATTCAGATGGGCATTTTTTCTTCCTTTTCTCCTTTGTCTCTCACTTCTCTTCTATATGTTACAATGTATATAGCAGTTATATACAGATTCTGTAGGATCAAGTTGTCTAAAGGATATAGTGACCTGCATCCAGTGGTTTTCTCAAGTAGTCAATCCAATGACCAGATCAAAACTCACAAAGAACATATAGGCTACATAGAAAGCACTATGATTAAAGGGGATCATAGGAAGTGTTTTGGAAGGCCTTAACATTTCTAACCCCATGAAAAAAAATCAATTTTTGAACATCAGCTTATGTGTATCCTGTGGAGAAAACTCCATAGAAATATTTTGGGCTTTCTAGGCTTTTACATTATAAATAGACCACCTGGGCCAAGTGGCAATAAACAGTGACATTAAACCAAAGCACAGGTGGGCAGCCAGCTATAAATATCACCCATATGGAAAGATACCCTGTGGGAATTGGTGCATTATGGAATCAGAGAAGAGGAAAAGGCAGAATCGCTGGTCTTAAGCATTTCATTGCCTGTCTCATTTTTCACCACTCTCCTTTTCCAACTCTGTCTAATCGAGATTTCAAGGCAGCTGGGGCCTGTCTTTACCTGATTCCTGAGGTCTGAGCCGTTGACAGCCAAAGCGTGTTCCCTGACAGAATTCTGCCTCCTGGCAGTGTAGACAGAGACTCTGGGGACACATGGTGTCAGAGCTTCCAAACCTCCTGTAGTTAAGGGGCCTGCAGTCCAGGGCTTGGAGCGGTGTGATTACCCGTGGGGCTTTGCTTTAAAGGGGGGCAGGGGCACCCGGGCCCACTCCGTGTGGCTGCCTCTGCACCACCTCCAGCTCCCCGGGGACCTGAAGCCTTGGCAGGCCAAGACTTGTGAGCATTTAGAAAGGTCACGGGAAGAGCAAGCTTGCTTTTCGAGCGTGGTATAGATGGGGAGGTGGGGGACTCCTTACGTTAGGAATAATTGAATGTGGAGAATAATCCTTATTCCCCTGGGGTACATTTTAATAATGCAGGTGACTGATCCACTTAATGTCTGCCTGATTTGAACTGTGCATCGCTTGGCTTTTCATTAATAATGAATCCACAGGTAAACAAATGCTTCACATTAAATGCCTCTTTAAAGTGTTTAGCGTCTGCTGCCAGGAAACCTATTAAGCCCTATGGTTTAGGAAAGGTGAAATTGAACAGAAACTGTGTGTGATACCAAGTAAGCATCTTTTGACCAGTGTCTTGTGATTGGGAAGTTCATGTATACCCCTATGCTGAATACTGGGGAAAATTCCAAATAATGCTTATTCTCTTAGTAATAAGATAATAAATATAAAGAGAATATGTAACATGTATTATTAATAGCACAACTTACTATTAACAATAACTATAAATATTTAAAATTATACTTAAATATTGGTCTAAAAATTCTAAAGGCATGATATTACATAGTTTGTCCCCTGTATATAGTGAATTAAGGGGCAGGAAGGAGAGTTTGCATCTTTTTCCTCAGCCTTTGAGTTGAATTAATCACCCACAGGCTTATTTCTTCTAAAGTGAAACTGACTTTGCAAATAGGTTTTGAGGATTTAAAAATAAACTGGATTTACTTAATAGGTGTATTCTAATTACGTTCTCACAACTAAGTTAAAGAACAATGTCACTCAGCAAATTGTGTGAGAGTATCATAAAATCAGAAACTTAGCTCTTAATATTTTTTTTAGAATTTTATTCTCTTTTTATCCTTTTTGCTTGTGCCCTCTTCTTTTTCAAAGGCTGAATTAACCTCTGGTGGGATCATTTGCTGTCTCATTCTATTTAATTTGCTGGCCTGGCCCAACTACTCTTAACATCTCAGATCAGAGTATTTTCTAAATTAAAAAAAAAAAAAAAAAAGCCCTGAAGATTATCTTGTCCCTGATCCTCCTTTTAAATGGATGAAGAATTTTTTTAACTCAATTAAGTGATTTACACCAGCTCAGGCTAAGTGTCAGAGTTTGTTGGTTCCAGATTTTCAGATTCCCGTTCCCAGATCTTTCCCTCCTAAGGTGACCACCTTATCCCAGTTTGCCAGGGGTCTTTTCACTTTTAGCACTGGGGTTACCAAGTTCCAGGATGCACCTTTATTCCAGGGCAACCAAAATGAATGGTTTCCCTTCCACCATGCTTCTTGTACTGGATTTTGTGTTCTCTCCTTAGTCTCCTTTCTGCTTCTGGTCTCTCTAACTTCCTTGTCCTGCTATTAAATAACTTGCAAAACCAGAAAGTTTATTCATAGACCTAATACACATCTCTGCAAGCCTCTACCTCATCCTCCTTTGCATTCTTCAAATTGTACCCATCATTCATCCATTTGTTCATTTAAGAGAAGCCTTAAATGCATGTTCATCATTTTTAAATCACTTCATCAAATTATTTTTGAATAATGTATGTTGTTTGCATGCCTTGCAGTTTTTCTATCCTCTGTGAAAGATTGGGTCTTTCTTTTATTCACCACTATTTTGACTAACTATAACAAGGAATGTGTGAATATGCCAGTTTTTAACTCAAGTTTGTGAGTGCGGGTATATATAAAAGTGCGTACTTTGGTATTGGTGACAAAACAACATTGGATATGAAAGAATTCATAACAGCTGTGAGAATTCTATACCACCATCAATATTAGCAATATTTCTTTCCAGCAACATACTTTTTCCTTAAGGCCACTGAGGTATAAGATTATAACCTTCTTCATAAAGCTGTTAGATAGAGCTATGGAATAGTCTTTGAGAATCAACTGTAGACAAGTCTAGAATTTGGGAAGTGGATTATAAAAGTGGACTGATTTCAGTGTAAGAAGTAATTGACCTGAAATAAATTCAGCCTGTTAAGTCAGTGCAATCATAGATTTAATGTGGTTTAAAACTGTAAAACTTCTATAGTTTTATAGTTTTAAGCTGTGAAAGTAAGGAATTAATTCCTCTAAACAACTTTGTTCCCTTTTTTGTTGGCCATGATTCACTGTTTTGAAGTCACTCATTTCGTCTCTTTATGTCAACACGGTATATTCAAGTTTTGTTGTCTAATGCACTGGGTAGTAACAAACAGAATACGCTAAATATGAGGGCAACATTCATTAACTTTTCGTATATGAATAGACTTCCATGAAAATAAAGTGTCTTTTTATCAGTTTATAGAAATGCATACTACTAGACCCTTTGAATACAGGTAGATCAATAACCTCAGATATGCAGATGACACCACCCTTATGGCAGAAAGTGAAGAGGAACTAAAAAGCCTCTTGATGAAAGTGAAAGGTGAGAGTGAAAAAGTTGGCTTAAAGCTTAACAGTCAGAAAACTAAGATCATGGCATCTGGTCCCATCACCTCAAGGGAAATAGATGGGGAGACAGTGGAAACAGTGTCAGCCTTTATTTTGGGGGACTCCAAAATAACTGCAGATGGTGACTGCAGCCATGAAATTAAAAGATGCTTACTCCTTGGAAGGAAAGTTATGACCAACCTATACAGCATATTAAAAAGTAGAGAGACATTACTTTGCCAACAAAAGTCCGTCTAGTCAAGGCTATGGTTTTTCCCGTGGTCATGTATGGATGTGAGATTTGGACTGTGAAGAAAGCTGAGCACCGAAAAATTGATGCTTCTGAACTATGGTGTTGGAGAAGACTCTTGAGGGTCCCTTGGACTGCAAGGAGATTCAACCAGTCCATCCTAAAGGGGCTCAGTCCTGGGTGTTCATTGGAAGGACTGATGCTGAAGCTGAAACTCCAGTACTTTGGCCACATCGTGCGAAGAGCTGACTCATTGGAAGAGACCCTGATGCTGGGAGGGATTGGGGGCAGGAGGAGAAGAGGATGACAGAGGATGAGATGGCTGGATGGCATCGCCGACTCGATGGGCATGGGTTTGGGTAGACTCCGGGAGTTGGTGATGGACAGGGAGGCCTGGCGTGCTACGATTCATGGGGTTGCAAAGAGTCGGACACGACTGAGCGACTGAACTGAACTGAACTGAACTGAGACTATACTCACTGTGTGTGTGAACTTGAGCAAAGTTATTTAAGCTCTCTGAGGCCTCAGATTTCTGGACTCTGCTCTGGGACTAAGAATAGTACCTGCCTGATCAGGTTACCATTATCAGTTAAGGGTCATAACTTGTCCAGACACCTGGGATTGCAGCCCATTCCTATGAGGCGTTAGTACTTTTCACCATTGCTAATATCATAAAGGTAGGTGGCTTAAGGGTCTACTGAGTTCTGCCTTTCTGAACCAATTCTCTTTGGGTCCATTTTACCAGAAACGTCTCCTGTCTATATTGATCCTATAGAAATCAAGAATTTGGGGCCTTTTGCATTACTAAATTATTGTGGTGCACCTGCAGAAAGTATGCTTGCAATGAAGAGGCAAACCCAAAGAATACAGAGAATATGTGCTTATGGCTCAGGCACGTAGTGTTACTTTCACAAAGGACAGCTGATTCAAGGATACTTACAACTCAACTTGGTGTATCCATGTGTTCATAAAGGTTCTGGCAATAAAATGTCCTATTTTGTGCTCAATTCCAAATGTATTTGTGTATCACCTGCAGTTTTCTTACTTTTTCCTAAGATGCGTTACAGACCTGGCAACCAATAAATATGATTTCCTACTGTTCTTTGACCATTTGAGTTTCTTAGTTGTTTTTTTTCTATCCCTGTAGAAAACGCATGCTTGTAATGTGACTTTTTTAGAAGTATGGAGATAATAATAGTAAGTGCCTTAAAGAAAAGAGCAAAATTATTTATATTGCATAGTAATTCACGAGCATTACCTCATTTGATCCTTACAACTACTCTGTCAAATAGAATTTTGCATATTGGTTATGGTTTTAAATGTATTTTAGAAATACAGGGACAAAGTTTAATACACTCTTTTCCCTTGGTAAGTAAGTCATGTCATTGAGGAAATTTGTTAAGGTAGCAGTAGCAATGACAGAGAGAGTATTTCTAAAAATAAACATGTGTTTAATATAGTTAAATTAGACATTCATGTTTCCCATCCAGATGGGTGAACTGAGTAAACTTCCCCCTAACTTCTTCACCACGAGGTGGGGATGGTCTTACAGTATGCAGTTTGCAGACTTACCTAGCCTTCTGTGGGTCTCAAACTTCTGTGGCCTGAGTTTCAAAAACAGCAGTCATCCATCTTCATGGCAGACAAAGTCTGTGGAAGAGAAATTTTAAACAATTAGTTCCTGCTTCCTGGAAGTCATTATTGAATATCGCTGCACAGAAGAAGTGGCGAATCTCTGCAATCCAATAATAAAGTGTGAAATCTGGAATGACTCTGGATAAGAGGCAGCTATCTTCAGTCTGGAAGTTTCCCCAACCCTCTGTCCCTGATAAGGCGGCTGAAGTATAAATGGAGCTGTGTGACATTTTCTTTTCCCTTGTGAGCTGGAGCATTTATGCAGAATACTTTTAAAGAGCTCACCAATGCAAAATCCTTCCAGGCTTGGAAATAGAGTGCTGCCAAGCTGCCAGATCCCAGTGTGAACTCCCTCCTGCTTTATAGTACCACACTACTTCTCCCTTCATTCTTAGAGAAAATAGTGTGGCTTTGTGTGTCTTTATAGCCATGCTTTGTCCTTCCTCATACTTCTCTCACTCAGCTTTGTATATGTGAGTTCCTTCCAGATTTTATGTCTACTGATGTTTCTTTTTTCTTCCTATGCAATATTCCATTCTATGAATATGCTACAGTTTATCAAGTTTCCCTGGAGAAGGAAATGGCAACCTACTCCAGTATTCTTGCCTGGAGAATTCCATGGGCAGAGGAGCCTGGTGGGCTACATACAGTCCAAAGGGTTGCAAAGAGTAGGACATGACTGAGGAACTAACACACACACATACATTACAGTTTATCAACACCTTCAAGGTTCTGATATTTCCAATTTAGTGCTACTCTGGACAACACAGCTGTGAACATTTTCTACTATAAATCGAGATACACTTGGACAGGAGCTTTTTCAGGCTATATACTTTGGAGACTCATTACTGGTGTGTAGAATATGTACATCTTCAATTCTTCCTATTTCTATTTCCCCTAGCAATGAATGACAGTGTGAATTGCTGAACATCCTTGCAATCACTTGCATTGTCAGACATTTCACTTTTGCCAATCTGGTGGATCAGTAATGATATCTCAGAATGATTTTAATTTGCATTTTACTAATCACTAATGAACTTGAACACCTTTTCATATGCTCATAATAACTATGATCTGCTTTTTATGATGTCTTTCAACTCTTTTCCCATTGGATGAACAGCATTATTTAAAAATAATAAAGTCGAGTTGGAAATTTTCTCTTCTAAGATTTGCAGTAGGGAGTTCAAGCAGAATTCCAAAGTTGAATTCTTTAGTTGATAGTTCAATTGTTATTTTTATCTGTCATATAATTAAAAACCTTTATTCCCTTTAAATTTCTTTTTCTTTTCCAAATAAGTCTTGACAGTTTCTTTTTCTCATCTTCTTATTCATCCCCCCTCAGATGAAGTAATGTAAGGCTTGTAATTTAGAGCTTAGAACAGTCTCTTAGGAAAGGAGAAAAGCAAGGAGATTGTCCTTGGCCTCTAAGCTTTAAAAATCTCCCACTTTGCATTGGAAATAGGCGTATCCTTGGTAGAGGTTACTATTGTTTAAAATCTCTTCTGAGGCCACCCTTCCAGAGTTTAGGAAAAGGAAACTTCATGAGATGCCAGGCTTAATGTTAAAAACAAGTTGTTGGGCATCGATTGAGCAGATTTAAAGAACATAATGACAAGTAAGGGGAAAGGAGGTGATTTCACCTACCAGTGCTAAAAATGTCATTAGAATGATTTATATGCCATCAACTCATTACTCTCCTGACTATCACCAAGAATCTCCAAGGCAACAAGGATTATTCTTTACACATAACCCTCAGGCTTTATCTCCATCTTCTGAAGCAATTTTTCTATTCTTTCCGATCTGATTATTTCCACATGGATGGAAGTATTTAGGTGAGATAGATGTCATACACTATTGCTTACCATACTGCCCAGGTTCAACCTTAGACAGGCATACAGCTTTGATGAAAGCAACAGAAACTGTACTGTCTTATGTTTATTTAATACCATTATTGCAGAAATATGGCAAGGACTGTATCCTTCTGATTCATTAGATTTGGAGGCAGAAATAAGATCACTTAGTGTACTGAGGATGAATGATGAATTTTATGGATTTAGGTTCTACCATTTCCTGACTTTTTTTTTTTAGATTTTATCTCCTCTTATACTTCTTGTTATTGTTATCTGTGTGTGCATGAAATTCTCATCCTTCCTGACTCTTACTATCCATGATGCCTGTAACTATTTTATTTTTAGTGTTCTTTGTTCATCCTCTTTCTTCTTTTCAATTAAGTTACAGTTGTTAAGAGTCTATGCCTGGAACATATCCTCTTAAAGCATACTATAGAAGAATATTACTATAAAAGTATACTGAAAAACAAAATTAGAAATCAAGTGATTAAGCGACTACACTTTAGGCAGTTGTATATAGATGTGTAAGCTTTCTTGTAATGGAGACAAAATAAATTCAGACACTTAAGGCCAGAATTCCTTTTAGTTTCCACTCATACTGAAAAAAAAATAAAATAAGTGGTTTGTTGTTGTTGTTGTTTTGTAAAGGGGTTGTAATCTTTATTTTATGAGGAAGTGAAATGTACCTATGTGTTTCCATGAGTATTTCAGTCCCCAGGGTCTCCTTTGAGAATGTATCTTTCATAGATTTTATCGGCTTAGTTTTTAGGCCCAGAGTTCTGTAAAAAGTGGACAAATCATTATCCGTACCTGACCTCAGGCATCTCCCAGTCTTGCTTACCCATAGCTCCCCCAGCTGTCCCAGGCACCACTTCACAGAGAACTTGGTTGTCCGAGTGCATCTCACAGCCACTCAGCAAGGGTCTTGACTCAGGGATGTGAGGCTGACTTCTCTCTATCTTTGTACTTATTTTTCCTTGAGCGTGTTCTTCAGTACTATAAAGTTCACAAAGAATTATCAAGAAGGCTCATTTAGAATACGGAAATAGAGAGTCCTAGAGTGTCCTAGTGAGAATCGTCTTCAAGTCGGCCTTCTAATCCCCATTTCAAAAATGACGTGTACCAAACAGCATAAAAGCAACAGAACAAAGGCTGGAACAGTCTTTTCTTTCTTCTTCCTCTTGGGATAGTAACGATTGTGATTTCCCTTTTATTTTGTAGTTTACAAGTATGTGTTTGTGCATCTTTGTGTCCCTATAATCCTCACTGTCCTGCTAAATAAGGCTGAAAAAATAAGAGCCATATTTTATAAATAAAAGTGAAGGCTTTGGTTAAGAGTGTAGCTTGAACTGAAATCTTAATCTACATGCAATTCCACACAAATTTTACATATTAATCTGCTCCAAAGGAGTTTGAGATAGAACTCTCTGGAAATTATTATGCATCAAATATGTAAATTTAAAAGTTACATGACTCAGTCGTGTCCAGCTGTTTGTGATCCCATAGACTCTGCAGTCCACAGAATTCTCCAGACCAGGATACTAGAATGGGTAGCCTTTCCCTTCTCTAGGGGATCTTCCCAACCCAGGGATCAAACCCAGGCCTTCCACATTGCAGGTGGATTCTTTATCAACTGAGCTATCAAAGGAAGCCCATTTAATGGAAGAACTGATGCTAAAACTGAAGCTCCAATAATTTTGCCACCTGATGCAAAGAGCTGGCACATTGGAAAAAACTCTGATGCTGGGAAAGATTGAAGGCAGTAGCAGAAGCGGTTGACAGAGGATGAGATGGTTGGATGGTATCACCAACTCAGTGGCCATGAGTTTGACCAAACTTCAGGAGATGGTGAAGGCCAGGAAAGCCTAGCATACTGCAGTCCATGGGATCACAAAGAGCTGGACATGACTCAGTGAAACAATTTATGAAGACAGATACATTATATTTTCTTTTTTGCCTAAGGGGATGTTTTATCATTTAAAATATGAGAGCTATATAACTTAGTCTAGAAACCTGGAAACCATTGAGCAAGTTTGGGTTAGGAGACCCAGACCACATCCAGCAATACCAGCATCATTGCCATAGTCTCTGTTGTCAATATCATCATTCTTTAGCCTTTTAAGCTGCATATGGGCTATCCCCTTTAATTCTCTCAGCAACTCAGAATCAACTATGGTTACTATCTCCATTTTCTGAATGAAGGGAAGCCCTGTTTCTTAATCATGGTGTTGTTGACTAAGTCCACGGGCTTGCAAAAGAGCTGGACATGACTTAGCGAATAGCCAGCAACAACACAAACACTAAAACTAGGTTTCCAAGAATCACTACCAGTAGTAAATCTATGGAGTAATCTATTGAATTAGTCTATTAAGGACTTTTTGGACACTTTGTATACCTCCTTCAACTATGTGTTCAATTTGTCCACTTCTAGGTTGCTATGATTTCCACCATGGATCTGCTGTTCCTTCCCCTCTTCTGTGGAAAAGAATCTCTTTATGTCCTCTAGGCTCATTTAGCACTTAGACCATCAATCTCAACTTATGTGTATATTAATATAAAATATATTAATTAGATATAAAAGATATTTATATATAATTATAAAATATATATTTTAGTGGTACATACATTATGAAATTATGTATGTATATTATTTATACATATACATTTAAATATATCCTATATATTATTTTCATTTGTATGTTTGATTGTTTTAAGAATAGGTTCTAACACCCCAAAACTAGTCTGTTGTCACCACCCTATAAGGGCTGGTTGTATGATCTTGGGCAAGCTATTTAAACCCTATTGTGAGAAATATGGTGAAATAATATCCAAGTCACAATACTACTGTGAAGATGAGATAATTTGAGGCAAAGCTTTACGACTTACAAAGTTCTCTGTAATATAAAAGATGATTATATTTTTTCACCCGCCACAGTGCTAAAGCTCTGGGTATTGTTGGAGCTCAATAAATACAGTGGGACTGAACTCAATTTAGGTGTGAGTGACAGCCTAAATAAGTAAGAAATGAGATGAGAATTTATTGTTGGCTTTCATGGCATTCCACCTCTCCATACATGTGGACTTTTCTTCATTTTCCCCCTTTCTTGCTATCTTCTTTCCTGTTGTATTTAATCTCTTTTTCCTTCACTCCTTAGCTTTTCTGCTAACTTTCGGGACATGTCAGAGGCATATCAGTGACTTGCTAGGTGGAAAGGTTGGTGACACTGAGTTCAAGTTTGTAAATTACTTCTTACCAATCATGAGATGCATGGACAGGCTTTGGATGCTGCCCTAGACCTTTTAGATCCACAGGGTAGGTGCCCTGGTCCAGAGAATGTGTAGTCCTACAGTCAGATGACTACTCACTAGCCTTAAGATGGTGAATTAAGAGCTGGTGGCCATCGTGCATTTGATATACACCAGAGAACACTATGCAAACCAGCGGACCTCATCCCATAAGTCTGCCACACGCAGATCTTTATGATTCCTCTTACAGTCCGTCAGGATAATGCAGTGTAAGTCATCTTCTAGGCAAGCTGACACCTAAAAACTCTATGAATTCATCATAAACACACACATATGACAGGGTACCATGTATAGCTGTAGTTGCTGAACTCCAAATAATTTAAGCTTATTTGTAATTCTTCAGCTCAATTTCTCACATCGTCCAAACCTGCACAGAGTTTTCTAAAGGTAGCTGGTTAATGAAGGATGTTTTAAACATCAGCCCTGCTTTCTTAGTGGCTCAGATGGTAAAGAATCTGCCTGCCGTGCAGGAGACCTGGGTTTGATCTCTGGGTCAGGACGATCTCCTGGAGAAAGGAATGGGTTCACTCCAATATTCTTGCCTGGAGAATTCCATGGACAGAGGAGCCTGGTGGGCTGCAGTTCATGGGATTGCAAACAGTCGAACAGGACTGAGTGGCTAACAGTTTCACTTTCACTTTTCATCATTAGTTGGGTGTTATTAGAAAGTGACCCTCTGGGGTCCCCCCTTTAACAGCGAGCTGGTTTTCAGTTTGGAATTCAAGGTTGTCTCAAGCTAATGTGGAAAGTAATCAGCTTAATGGCATTCAGACCTTTCATTTCTCTACTCACATTTGTGCTGGTTATTAAGCCAGGGAAGTTCTTATTGAAATAGGCAATGACGATGTATAGCTGCAGACCCCCAAGCTCATGTCCCTGTGTTTGAAGTGACCGTGGCTTGTAAGGAGTGGGCACCAGCTCTAAGGCTTCAAATCAGAACAAATGGCCTGTGCTTGGGATTGACCTGGCCTCCTTTGCGTTTTTACTATCTAATTGTCTATCACTTTTTGGAGCTAGACAAAAGCAGATTCAAAACAGAGCTATTACTTTCCTTGACACTTTCAATATATCAAAATAAGGCAGGTTTTGGTATAAAGTTTCCCAAATGGGAGCACTCTCTTTTATATAGACAATTGCCAGCTGTGAAATTGAGACTGGTCAGGAAGTCAGTGAGGAGAAAAACATTTCAGGAATAGCCATGGGAAAGGATGGGATGAAGAGAATTACAACTCTTCTTATTAACGTCTTTTACAGTTTTTTTAAAAGACTTTTTCATGGTAGGATACATGAGGCCTTTGTGGCGTGGTTTCAGAAGCATTAGTGAAGTCCAAGGCATGTGTCTCCAAGCAACTAGCTTTGAGAATGTAGTCCACGCTGGTAATCACCACCGCTAAGAGATGGAGAATTCAGAAGGGGCCCCTTTGCCATGGGATCTCTCTCATACCCTAAAAGTAGCCTTGAAACAATTTATTTTATAAGTGGATGACTCCAGGACCTCCTATTTTGGTTAAGTTTTCATGAAAACATGGGTTTTTTAATCTATTTTGTTTTCTCTTGCCACCCCAGGGCCTCCAATAGCTAGCATAAAATAGGTACTTTGTAAATAGATATTGATCAATTTGCAATAAAAACACGGGAGATGAGAAGGCAGTCATTTCAACTCCTTCCTTCTGAACCACTCAAAACCACTTGGAACGAAATTCCTAGAAATAAATCTGTCTCCTTCATATCAAGCATTTCTCAAGGACTTGTCACAAAATGCCAGAGATGAACTAAGGAATGTTTAACAAAAACACTTTTTTAAGCTTATAAAATGTAGAGATTATACAAAGTTTTAAGAATATATGCATATATACATATATAATATATGTTTGTGCATATATATATATATATATTTACATATATACATATATATTTTTCTTTCTCAAAGGAGAAATTGTATTATGACATTTTTAGTAAATGTTGTCTGAATGATAAGTTTGCTTTCCTTGGCAAGATAAACACTATTGTCAGTTTGGTTTAACATCAGTATTACACCTTGTAGTTTGAGTGATCATTTAGAGTAATAGTTATAAGTTACAAAATTGAATGAGAAGTGGAAATTAACAGAATAAGAGTTAGTAATAACTCTGGTTGTTACAAATCTTCTCAGATTTAACATATAGTCTATGACTTATGAGATGAAGGGTTATAAAAAATATTTTTAACTTGACAAGGTGCCTTTAAATTTAGCCCACCTTGCATAGAAATGCCCCATTTCCATAACCTTAATTGCTTTCTCTTTCTCTTATTTCACTCCCTCTTACCTCTGTATTCTTTTAAAGTATGTTTTTCATCAAAGGTCGCCTACATTCTCTTGTTATTGCCTAGAAACCTATAGTGAATGTCTCAAAATTTGTGTCTCTTAAGCAGCATTTTTTCATAGCTGCATTGTAATTATGTGAGAAATCTAGGGTGTGTGAAGGTTGGAATAAGCAAGATAAAAAGAACTGGATTCATTTGCCAAAATATCAGCTGTTCTGTGAGGGCTAATTTTCTTCCTAGGATGAAGTCTACAATGAGAGCCATATGTAAGGTCACTCAAATATCAGGAAGGGCTAAGGAACACAGCTTATCACCCAGCGCTTTGGTCTTGTTTCTGTCCAGGAGGACAGAGTCTGGTCAGTACATCAGAATGAAAGTGGTTTAGACTAGAGTGTAGACACTGAAGCTGGACCACCTTGGTTCCGATTCCAGTTCTTCTCTTTACTAGAGACATAGTCCTGGGAACGTTACTGTCCCTCAGGTTTTCCATTTCTAATAACAGAAACCATCATATGTCTGATCTTGTGTTTAGTGTAATAATTAAATGAGTTTGACATATGTTAAGTGCTTAGAACTTGGCATGTAATAAAAGTCATGAAATGTGAACTGTTACAATTTTTAATACTCTGAATATAGGAACCTGTTCCTCACTGGAGAGAGAGAGATTGATTTAGAAAAGCTCACCAAATATTTTTAAAGATGAGCTTAGGGAAGCCTGGGTTCTCTTCCTAACCTGTGAGGACAAATACTGCCCTTCCAGTACAACACACCCTGGTGACTTTGTTGGAGGCAGTCCCTTGGTCTTGTAGGAGATGAACTTTTTCTTTCTCTACCCTTCTAGGTTCTCTTGGCTAGTTTATGAAGTAAATTGACATGAGACAGATTAATGAGAGAAAAACAAGTTTAAGTGCATACGTACTGGAGCCCCACGGAGACAATGAGAGACTCGGAGGCCCTGCAACTCTCAGGCAATTGAGACTTCTTTGCCTTCTACTCAATTCTTCTCAATTGAGCCGAGAAGAATTTAACAGGGGTCTGGGGCTTCAAAGGGAAGAGAGACAATTCACAAGAAGATGGGAAGAGCAAGTGTTTGGTAAACAAATGTTTGCCAGGCCATGCAGAGTCAATGGGCAAAGAGAGGACTCAGCACAGAGGCTCCATGAAGCTGTCCCCCGCGTATCACTCCTGTCCTCTCTGGTGATGGTCCTTTTCCTGGACCAGGCCATCGATCTAAATTCTTTCAGACAGTTAAGAGGGAGGTAAAAAGCTCTTCCTGAGTCTTTTGGGCCCCCATTGTCTTCAGCGTAACCTAATCCATACACTCAAGTAGAGCATTTTGGGGAGGCTCATTCTGAATCTTTTCAGTCCGATCCAGCACCTTGATGGCTGGCAGGTTTGACTTCTTATAGGCATGTAGATGGTTTTCAAGGACCAACTGAGACATATATAAAAAGTAACGAGTTTATTTGGGCTATAATCTTATTTGAATTGGGCAGCATCCCCTCTAGCAGATAGAAAGGAGTTCTGAAGAGCTGTACGCAAGTGAAGACTTTTCCAGGCAGAAGGGAACAGGAACAAGGAGGTTATATTAGACAAAACAGCGGGTTGGTAATGGCAATGTTAATCTCCTTTAGGAAGGTCGATCAGGTAGATTACCTAACTAGTGCTGATATGGCGATTCCTAATTGGTTTAACATTCTATTTCTGGGAGAGCCAAAAATGGAATTAAGTCTTGGTTTGGTGATCAGGGGCTTAGCATAAGTGACTCCATTTTGAGACGGTTGTCTTTCTTTGAACAATGGTTATGAACTTACTAATGATTTGATTGACCTCTGATCATCACTCTTGAATCTCTGGTTTGTTGTTTGAGCAATATGCTATCCATGGGATTCCAGACCACATGGTCCCAATGCCTCACTCCTTTGACCTCACTTCATTCCACCATGACTGCGACTCACCTTCTTCTCAGCCTGTATGTGTTTTAAAGGAAACATGAATCAACACTGTGGCCCCCTTCCTCTAAGCTGACAGCTATTACCTGTGTTTTCTCCTGCTCTTAACGCTCCAAACAATTGTATTCAAATATTCCCCAGTTAACTCAGCCTTGCAATTCCCAAAGCTCTCAAAGCTTTAGGGAAAATTAAATTAAAATATGGTTGAACTCTTCTTCTTATTCATTTATTAAGGGCATATCCTTTGCAGGCTTATGGGTTTAGCTAGTGATTGTGTCTTCTGAAAATAAAGAAAGAAAGAGATACCTCCCCTGTCTTCTGGACCAACCTCACACTGAAAGTTGAAATCACCATGTAATGCACATGTCAAAATCATCCTATTGGTCTGCTTTGAGTTGATTGACTTAATTGATTGACATCAAAAAACAATTTTCTGCTTTTCTTTTATCCTCTGTAGAGGACTCATTCCACATATTTATGACAAAGATTCAATGAAAAGGACAATGTAAATGTGTCCTTTCTTCCCATCCTAGAATGTTACTAGCAGTGAAGTTCTAACAACTTTTTATGTCTGGCCACTATTACCTGTTTTGTACTCATCAAAATATCTTCCTCCCCTGATCAAAGCATAGCTACTCCTGTTGTTTTCATTTACTTGAATTAAATTATTTGAATGAATATGCCTGTTTCCTTTAAATCAACTTAAATCAGCTGATAAGCAGTATTGTTACAATGTCTACTATTTAAAGAAAGACATTAAACACTTTTGGAACAAGAAAATTATACCAGAATTAAAGATGCTGAGAATTTCCTAAACTTTTAAAGACATGATAATTTTTTGATTAATATATAGGGAGAATTTTATGCATGTATGCATGTGTGCAGGCTAAGTCGCTTCAGTCTTGTCCAATTCTTTGCAACTCTATGGACTGTAGCCCTCCAGGCTCCTCTATGCATGAGATTCTTCAGGTAAGAATACTGGAGTGGGTTGCCATGCCCTCCTCCACAGGATCTTCCCGACCCAGGGATGAAATCTGAGTCTCTTATGTTCTCTGCATTGGCAGGCAGATTCTTTATCACTAGCACCGCCTGGGAAGCCCATGTGTGCATAACAGTTAACTAATAGAAATTTTAACAGATCACTGAAAATATTGCCTATATATAGAATATTTTATCTACATATTTTTTTAGTATTAAGACACACATGTACAGATATAGTCACATATAATTAAAAATCATGCAAGCACTGAAGTTTGTTTCTCTATGCTTGTGTGAAATCAAAGAAAAAAATGTATGATAGGAAAACCCAGAAAACATCAGACATAGAAGTGGAATTGATTGTTAATGTATATCAAAGGGAAAATTTAATATCATAGATGCTTCTGTAAACTGAGAGGAAAGTCAGTGACCTCCTGATATGTCTGTGTAAACATGGCTGCCCCACCGAACTTTTTTCTACCAATAATAGATATCAAATGTATCAGAGCAAAAGAATAACAGATCATTTACATATTGTTTTAAGGCACCTAATACTCTGCATGTTTACTCATCCTTTGGAACATAAAGAAACTGAGCAACTTGTCATCACTGGAGCTTAGCTATCACGTAAAGTAATTTTTTTATTATAACAGTATCAGCTAGTGATTCATAGAGTTCTTGTTATGTATTAAGCATTTTGCTAATTACTTACAGACATTAATCCTTAAAATGGGCATTATCATCTATCTTATTTTACACATGCAAATGTTAAGATACAGTGGGGTGAATAAAGTGAATTAAGCTATGTTACAAAACTAATATAAACTGAACAGAAATCCAAATTGAGGTTGGCTTAATTTAAAGTATCTAGTCAAACCACTCTTCCAGACAACAGTCTGCCTCCCTTCATCACCTGGTGCTACGTCTCTCTGGTACAATGGCACGAACATGGGCATATGGCGCTGGTCTCCCTCCTCTATAAATACCAAGTCCCCAGCTGCACTTAGCATCAGCACACAATAAATACTAAATATTCAGAATTGCATTGGAGAATAGGTAATCCATTTTCCAGAGACTGTCTTGAAAAGCTGTGTCACTAACATGAATTCTTTTATAAAACACATACTCATGTCATTTTGAAATGCTTAAAGAATGCTCGAAAACTCAGTTTTATAAACATGCCTAACCATGGGCTTCTCAGAAACCAACTTAGCATACAAACCTGCCAGGTGAAGAGTGTTTGCCTTGGGCAAACAGTTGAATCAGAAATCAGGACTGTGAAAGTGTTAAATCACTCTTGTGGTCATATATGAAGTTGTGCCCCAAAACCCAGTATTGTTACACAGTCAAACCAAAAGGATATGGATAAAACTTTTCTTCACTTTCAAATATAAGTTGGCACCTATAGCATCCCTTTTAGAAAACAAGAACTCATGTAAATAAGATGGGTGAAAGACAGAGCTGAAATAGCCAAAGGAGGCTTCTGTCCATAGCAATAATTAATAATTATATGAATTCAGAGTTTAAATCTTTCTATTGGGATGGATAATTACTTCTTAGTTAAAGGAGGCATTTAGATAGGAGTCAGTAGGTAAAATTTTCACTACAGATGGGCTCCTGATGTGAAATGCTAGGCAAATAGATATGAAGATTTGGGGGTTAATTGGTGGACATATATGTCTAAGTTGAAGGCAGTTATCCCATCCTCCTTCACCCAATAAATAAAGTAGATAATAGAAATGAAAACAAGGCCTAAACAAATGATTTACTAAGCATTCTACTTTTCTACAAGCATGTACTAGCTTCAGGGTAGCTGAATTAGAACACAACATGGTCACACCTGACAGAACCAGATACATGGTACAGCAGGAGATTCTTACCAAATTGAATTTGAATAATCCAGAATCAGTAGTAATGAAGAGTGATTAATAGATTTAGTCATTTTCTCCCAATTTTCATTTGTATTCTCAATAGTAACATTGCATTTCTATTTGAAATATAAACTCCTAGTTATATTATGATTTATATTTCTGTGCTTAATAGGGAATAGCAATAAGCCTAAATTTGACATACAGCCAGTTTTCTGTATCAACAGATTCAACAAACCATGAATCAAAAATATTTTAAAAAGTAGTCCAGAAAGTTTTGAAAAGCAAAACTTTAATTTGCATGCATGAGCAATAATTTGCATAGTATTTACATTGTATTAGGTATTATAAGTAATCTAGAGATGATGGAAGTATGTGGGAGGGTATATATGTTGGCTTGGCCAAAAAGTTCATTTGGTTTTAAGTAAAAATAAGAGATACTTTTCATTTTCAACAAGAACTTTATTGAACAGCATATTTACTGATTCAGTGAACTTTATGGCCAACCCCATAGTTTATCCTCAAAATCTATACCATTTGATATAAGGGACTTGAGCATCTGAAGATTTTGGTTTTTGCAAGATGGGGCAAGTGGGTCAGTGGGGATGGATGTTGAAGGGGTTGTGACTTAGGCGGCAGTCCTGGAACCAACCCCCATTGATACAGAGAAGAATTGTGTATAACTTTTGCCATCCTTATTGTATAGCAAGAATTCGAGTTTAATTCAAAGCATGGTAGGGCCACTCCATTGTAATGCTCTAACCTTTATGATACCGCACAGTTGTTTATCAATATGGCATAATCAGAGATGCAAAACTAATGAGTGATCATTGCTCTTGTAAAGTTTGGGAACTTTATATTCTGCAGGGGTTCACAGAAGAGAGTTTTGGTGACCATTTTGCCTACAGAGTCTTTTTAAAGGAAACTGGTAAAGACCTAATTTTATCCCAGAGGGTAAGTTTCCCTTGGGTTATAAAAATGTCTGTGAAAATTTGATGGAACACTTGACGTAGGTTACCTTTTTCTGCTGTGCGTAAAACAAGTTCTATGGGTCTCACTCTGCCTTGGTGTGGTCTCTCTGGTTTATAACTTTTCCACGGTTCCTGGTCATTGCCTCTTCCAGCTCTACTTCTTGGTCATTTTCATCTTACTAGGAAATGACAACCTACTCCAGTATTTTTGCCTCATTCATTGGACAGGGGAGCCTGGTAGGCTGCGTTCCACGGGGTCGCAAAGAATCAGACATGACTGAGCACACACACTGGAGATCAAATACTCGGAATTGTGTATTGCTTCCTTGTGTTTAGACAGTACTGAGGGTTTTCCATTGTGTTCCTATTGCACCTTGGAAAAACAGTAAATGGATATTCACTTACTGTGTTCTACCAATTCTCCATACTTTTTAATGACAGAGAGCTACTTTTATAACTTCATAGCATACCTGGTCACTTTACGTGCATTCCTTCAGCTGTATGAAAGGGGCTTGACTGATAGATCTACTGAAGTTCTGCACTTAAGGAAGGCTGTCGCTTTTCTTCCCTCTTGACCGGATGTTTGCATGTAAGGATGCCTGTAAAAAGCCATAAAGTAAATGAGAGTTACTTTAATTCAATAAATGTTATTGAGTGACTGTGGAGTTGTAGCTGTGCTAGACACTGGGCTTATACTAGAGAACAAGAACCAAAATACTATCGATTCTCATGTCTGTTACCCTTTAGTGGGGAAAACAGGTATAAAATAAATCATTAAATTAATGAGTACCTAATGACTAACAATGCTAATGACAGGAAAGAAAAGTAAATTTAATACGGGGTCCTCTTAATGTTGCTGGGGCTTAGGGAAAAATTCCTTCTGGGGATGCTGTTTAAGCTGAGATCTTAGGGATAATTAGGGGAGGAAAGATGCCCTTCCAGACCGGAAGCATACACATGTATGAAGACCCGGTGGGAATAGGCATAGGTGAAGAAAGACCAGGACACAAAGGCTTAGGCATCCATACTCTTTTTTTCCTCCCAATCGGATTCTAAAACGTGTCCACTGGACTTCAGGACTTCCACAAAGCCACTCTTATCTCCAAGTGATTATTGAAATTGGTTCTTTGTGGGGAAGATGGAAGAAAATTCTTATTCTGCCATGTTGGTGATGACACTCTGGTGTTTTCCAAACTGTGTCTTTACTTTCAAGGTAGCAAGAAACAACAAAAGTGTTTCATATCAAAGATACTCAAGAGAATGCTTTCTACTACTTTAACTAATCAGAGACCCGGGTTTCTGAGTTATTAGTTAAGAAATACCACGTGAAATTATTCTTGGCTCATCCATTTGTTAATTTAAATCAATAGAATAGCAATGAGGACACTGGGTTGACTTTGGAAAGAGAACATCCAAGGAAGGAATATGACATATCACCTTTAGTTTTAGGTAAAATAATCTAGCTTTAAAATGCTTTGGAAAATATTGTAGGTATTTACTATGGATGATTCCAGTATTTGTGACTGATGAACCATATCTGTCCCAACTTCTTAAAAGTTTTTTAGCAACTTGCGGTAGGAATTTTAGGACTTGGGGTTCAATGAGACATCACAATAAAGGAAAATGTCTTAGAAACATATGTAGAAAAACACTTTAGAGAATATATGGACTACAAACATTTCTCATTAGATGTTGATGAGTGATAGAGTACAGAAATAAAAGTCACAAACATTTCTTCTATTATAGAATCAAGGCCATATTCTATGACACAAAAACAAATCCTCCCAAGAAAGAAAACCCTCTAAGCTTATGGAGCTATGTGTTGAATTTCCTGAAGCCTTTGGATATTTTCTGGCAAGACCATCCATGTGCAGTATTTGGATATGTTCTCAGGCTGTAGAGTTATAGTTCTCGTTTGTTTCTTGCCGGTCTGCAAAGCACAGAAGGACAAGCCGGCTCAGTGTTTACTCATGCCTCTTAAGTGGGTTTTGTACAATTCTCTTCTCCATTCTGCCTTATAACACATTAATGTTTTACTCACTCTTAAATGCAGCCCAGAAATAAAAGGACCGTATAAGCCTTCTTATGTTTATAGTGCCAATCAATTTGAGCCTTCAAGCAATTATTGACTAATTAATAGCCAAACAGAGAACTTATTAAGGACTTATATGTGGAATTAAAGCTAGTTCCCTTCACATAATTCTACTGAGCCAGCATAGATATGCTCTAAAATTCTGCTCAAAGTTTGTAAACATTGTATGGTAATAACTTAAAGGGGGAAAAGAGAGATTCCTTGCTGAATTCCTTGTTGATGAGCTATTGATTTGATGCTCAGCCTTGAAAGTATACATTTGGCAAATTCCAACATTTTAAAATATATTTTTCCTATAATAAAATAGCATAATTCTCTGAAAACAATGTAAAAACTATGCTTTATTAAATAAGAATAAAATGTGGAATTCTGTTTCAGGGTTTCTTTGTACAAAATTATCTACAGATCTGCCTTTGTGTAAATATATTACATATATTTACTTTGTATAAAAATTAGTTTGTTTCCATTTTCTTCATTCAAGCTATATGTCCACATTATCAATTATAAGGAAAACTCAGACATTGGAAGGCATTAGCCTGACCAATAACAACTCTGTGCAGCATGGATGTTAACAATTCCTTTCTGAATCAACAAATTATCACATGCTTTAGGGTACTGAATCTATGTTCAGCCAAAAACTAGACATGTAAGGGAGTGGAAAAAAAAGATACAAATGATTTTTCTGTCCCAAAGAAGTTGAGAATACATGAGAGAATAGTATTTCCTTAAGAACCTAATCATTATTTTGTACTTCTGGAAACTAAAGTTGGCAAGAAGGTATGCATTTCCTGAATCTTCTGTCTCAGGGTGTGAATGTTGAATTTGTAGGAGATGAAGTTTTGCAGCAGTGGTCTTTGAAACGTTTAAGCAGTGGTGCAGCGTGGGCACTGGCCATCGGAATGGATGTGGTCATCTTCAACCCTTGTGGTCTCACCAGCACCCTGATTCCCCGTGTCCCCAGCCGTAACCCTGATGTCTGTGCGGAGCACAGGTTTAATACTTTATAAATATGTGTGCTTAATTAAGCTCTACAAAACAAGATACACAGATAAGTCTTTACCATCTCTCAGTAACCAAAGAGGAGTTTATAATCTAAGAGTTGCTTTTTTTTTTTTTCCTGGTTAAAACTCTGTTAAGCTATTAGAGTAATGGATTATACACTGTCGATTACAAGTAGATAAATGTCTTCAAATAGGCCATTACTTTAAAAATCAATAGTGAACTCAGTTCAACCAGCATTCAAAATATCTGCAGTTATATTATCAAAATGTTGATGTTTTAGATGAACTACCAAAAGAAAATTTATTTTTTAATTTATGGAAAATCCAAACCATTGCTTCAAATTGGACGTAAGTTAAAAAAAAGAAAATGATTCTATCAAGAAACCAACCCTACTTAGTGCTAAACTTCTGTGACTTAAGAAGATCCTAACATTCTATACATTTTTGAGGTTTTTATAATTAAAAAAAATAATGCATATTCATTATAGGAAAAATAAAATACATTTGATTTTGAAAGGATAAAATTATTAATTTAACTCCTATGCATATATGTCACTAACATTTTTGTATATAGCTTTCTAAGCTTTTAAATATAAAATAAACAGAAAATAATAATATCAACCCAAACTATTATTTTCACTTACATTATGAACATTGTTCCCACAGCATAATTATTATTGGCCCTAGGATATAGAATTATAAAAGTCTATTGCCACAATTTTCATTTTTAAACACAAGCCCTCATAATTCATGTCTTCCTGCTTGTATGACAAGTAATGCCTTAAAATAATTTCATGAAAATGTATTTCATTGGTCAAAGTGTGTATAATCTTTAAGGGCTGTACTGTCCACTGTCAGATTGTTCTTTTCAAATTCTTAAGCATCTCATAGACAGTTCTTTAGTTAGTGGAAGGGAAAATAAATAGAAATGCATTTTTATTTCATTGCTAGGTTTAAAAACAAACATTCTTTATTCTTCTATTTATGCATTTTTCACCTTCGTCATTAATATGCAGTGACCAAAGGAACATGTTTGAGATAGGACAAGAATTGAGCCACAAATTTTCCCTACTACTCTTTTCAATTTGAATCTGGAATCAAAACAATAATCACTAAAAATAACCAGATCAATAGTTCTCTAGGGCACTGAGGAAGGAGCTTGTTCCAGAGAAAAGTAGGAGGTCTTTTTCAGAAGTCTTGCAGTTTCATTTAATATAATTATTTGGCTCTTTTCTCTTTTTTTCTTTACGTTGCTTGGCCAAACTAGCTCAAAAAGTACAGAAAAGTTTAGAACTAGGTGAGCTGTTCGGGAACTTGTGTGACAGAAATCAGATGCCACCAATTAGTTTCCTAGCGGAATCTATAGCATAAAAGCTCACCCCAATAACCCCCTTCTCCCAGCCAATTTGCAGAAACATCAACTTCGTCAATGACTTGAGCAGAACAGTCAAAGGAACTAGAGGCAAAACCTCACGGTTGGGTTCCTTCATAGAAATAAGAATGTGGAAATGAGCAGGCAGTGTCTTCACATGTTTGGCTGTTGTCTGAACCATTTAATAATCTTTTAAAGGACAATTTTATCTGTGCCATCAAGGCTCTATCTATTCAGATTAAGGAAAGTATTATCATATCTTGGTTTACCCCTTCACCAAAATCCTCAGAGGTTTATTCTATCATAGGTTTGTGGCTAGTTCTACACTCTGCCTTATGTAGTTAAATCATCTTGTGGAAAATACTTTTTTTTCATTCCCTCTAGCATCTTATCCAAAACATTACTGAAGCTCAGAAGTTGACTGAGCTTCTTCTCAGATACCCATTTTACCACTTACTGAGCTTTTCAGAAGCCAGTGTCCAGCCCGAGTCTGAAAAGGCCCGAGTCAGAATTTTGTGAAGTAAACAAATAGATAGTTCCCATGGCACAGCCTACACCCTCCCCTCCCCAACCCTCCTTCAGCCGAGGCTCCCACTGGTGCCCAGAACCCAGGTCATTAAAGTCAAGACTTTGGATTGAAGTATTATCAAGAAACTGCCTTTTAAGCTGAAAATGTATAGTTTTATCTGTTATCTGTTAGTTGCTAACACTTTCATCTTTTGCTTTACATTTTTAAAACCATGATAAAGCATTTCTTTATAATTAAAAATGAGCATGTACACATATAATGAGATATTAATGCATTAGCCTTAATAAAAAAAGGTTCAACCATCTATGTTGGAGTTTCTCAACCCAACCCCCACACTATTGATATTTGAGGCTGGATAATTGTTTGTTATGTGGGGGCTGGGAATGGGATTTTCAGGCCTCTACCCACTAGGTGACCAACCCTTATCCATTTCGTCAGTCAATCCTATGTCCAGACATTGTCCAGTGTCCCCCGCGTGGCAAAATCACCCCTCTCTGGTTGAATCCATTGGCCAGTAGACAGTAAGGCATTAATTCACTCTTCCATCTTGATTGAGGCACCAGAGATATATGAACACACAGAAATTCCTACCCTTGTGTAGTGTATACTCCAGTGCATATGAAAGTTTTTGGAATGTCAGAGAAAATCTCCAAGGCCATATATTTCAGTGTCAGAGGTCAGATCAGGCTACATATGACTTATTTTCCTGGACAAAATAGGGGGTAGGCACTCAGCTAGAGGGAAACCTCAAAGGGACATTTCTTAGTTTTTTTCACTAAGGAATTGGCCTCTCTAAAGAAAAGCATAGTTACACTAAATAGTTTTGGGAAAACTCTAAGAAAGAAGATGCCCTGGATGAGTATAAGGCGTAAGTTTACTTGCCTTGTGGATGGCATTAGATCAAGAGCTGACCCACATGTAGGTGGTTCTTTCAAAATTATTCACATGGTGAATAGGTGGATTTAAGTAAGCACGCTAACTTTGGTCATATTATTTATATCCTCAGCTGTGCTGTGCTTAGTCACTCAGTCATGTCTGACTATTTGCAACCCCATGGACTGTAGCCCACAAGCCTCCTCTGTCCATGGGGATTCTCCAGGCGAGAATATTGGAGTAGATTGCCATGCCCTCCCCCAGGGGATCTTCCCAACCCAGGGATCAAACCCAGGCTTCCCATGTTGCAGGTAGATTCATTTGCCATCTGAGCCTCCAGGGAAGCCCTTTATATCCTCTGTATAGTTTAAAAAACAGCTAGTATTTTTTTTTTTTAGGAATACTGTTCTCCCACTTTTTTTTTTTTTTTTACATGTGAAATTCCAAACTGTTGCTATTTTTTAAACCTTATTTTATATTGGGGTATGGTTGGCTAACAATGTTGTGATAGTTTCAAGTGTAGAGCAAAGCAATATTTCCCAGCTTCTTAAAATAGCAGTGGAAACAAAATTTAGACATGAACAAAAGCCTAAAACCATCACATACATTTAGCTCACTGAAATATTCTTATATTTTTTTTCAGATTTAGTTTATTCTTAGTGTAATCTAAGATTACAGTCCTTTCTAGATTTAATATAAATGTCCTCAATGGGTCTTCACAATAATTACAAAAAATAATATAAAAAGAATGCAAGTAACTACTTTTCCTTGCTTTTATTATAATATTTGCCTCTACCTAACTCTAACAGTTTATTAAATCACAGTTACAACCTAGGTAACTATTTTTAAAATAGTTTAGAAATGTGTGGGAGTTGGGAGAGAGAGAAAGGGGAACATTTTTTTTTTATTATTAAAACGGTTCAGAAAGAGCATGACTCTGTCAGTAGAGGTTTTCAGGTCCCCACTTTAAGCTGCTCTTTACTCAGTCTTGACTCCTATTGCTTTAGTTGGTTTATCTAAGCCAGGAACCCCAGGCCTCCCCTGGGTGTGGCCCCTGGACCCCTCTGCCCCTCCGTCTGGATGTATCTTGGTGACCTGTCCGTGCTGACCTTACGTTCACACAGCCTGGTGGAGAGAAGATGGGATCTGAGGCCTCCCTGCCACTTTCCTGCTTCTGCCACCATCTTATTTGGCTTTATTCTTTCTCACCCCACATTGCTGCAGCAGACTTCTAGGTCTTCTGCTTGTCTGAGAGCTTCTTATTTGGGGTGTCTAAGAGCTTCTTATCTGAAAGATCGAGCAAGAGGGTATTTTGCTGTATTTTACTGTAAAGACTTTAGCTAGGGATATGCTGCTTCCCCGACTTCCCAGGTGGTGCTAGTGGTAAAGAACCCACCTGCCAACACAGGCGACATAAGAGACATGGGTTCAATCCCTGGCTTGGGATGCTGGTAGGCCTGGCTACCCGCTCCAGTATTCTTGCCTGGAGAATCCCATGGACAGAGGAGCCTGGCGGGCTACAGCCCGTAATCTATGCCACAAAGGACACAACAGAAGTGACTTTGCACAGCACACCACTTCCCTCTCTCCATTTCTGTGCTGCATCAACCTGCCAGTGTCTCCTGTGTCACATGCAGGCATCCCCTGGAAGCAGGAGCACATTTCTTTCAATATTTATTTATTTATTCCTTTTTGGCTGTACTAGGTCTCCATTGCTGTGCATGGGCTTTCTCTAGTTGTGGAGAGTGGAGGCTTCTCTCCACTTGGGAGGTGCTGGCTTCTCTTATTGCAGAGCACAGGCTCCTGGAGCGCAGGGTTCAGTGCTTGCTGCCACGGGCTCAGTACTTGTGGCTCATGGGCTTTGTTGCCCCCAGGCATGTGGGGTCTTCCTGGACCAGGGATTGAACCCGTGTCTCCTGCATTGCAAGGCAGACTTAACCACTGGACCACCAGGGCAGCTCAGAACAAATTAAAGTACAAAAATGTGAAGACACATAGCTCACATGTTACAGACAAACTAGTCTTTGCTTAAAAGAAAATCATGAATTTCTGGGACTTTTTTATCCATCTCTAAAGAAGTCCAAGACCTCCCATAACCAAACTGAACTTGGGAATCCTGTTTTGATCTTAGTTGAACAAGCTCTTGAAAGTTCTGATGGTCCCTGGAGATAGTCATTTAGTCAGTGGGTGCTCCAGCTTTGTCTTGGGTTTAGGTGGATCACACCTTGATCCTAATTAGAATAGTTTCCCTAAAATCTATGTTAAAATTCTCAGACCAAATTATCTTTTCTATTTCAGGTATTACATTTCCTTTTTCGTAACTGAACTGACTCATTATATAGATACATTTGTTATTTCTGCTGCTCTAAGAAATGTGCTTCTCCTTTGCACAAAATCATATATGCATTCCAAAACACGCCCACTATCCATCTAATACCTCAGAGTAACTTGGAAATTCAGCCTCCTCAAAATAAAAGTCCCCACTTGATTCTCCCATCATTCCCTGGGGACTCAGTGGTAGAGAACCTGCCTGCCAATGCAGGAGACGTAGGTTCAATCCCTGGGTTAGAGAAGATCCCCTGGAGAAGGAAATGGCAACCTGCTTCAGTATTCTTGCCTGGAGAATCATGGACAGAAGATCCTGGTGGCCTACAGTCCATGGGGTCACAAAAGAGTAGGACATGACCTAGTCACTAAACAATATTACCTCTCAATGTTTCTGTGTTTTTTTCTTAATAGTATTTGCATCACATTTTATTGATTCTGTCTCAGTTGGTATGAGATCATTTTCAATTCACTCCCTTGTGAAGGCGTAGATTTCTGGGATAGATCTCTGAAAACACTGAATTTCACACACATGTAAATCTGTTACTGAGACCAAATAAGGAGGGGCCCATGTGGTAGTTGCAGGACCAGAGCTGCTGAATCCCAAAGTTCGGCCATAAGAAACCTCATTCAAGAAATGCCTTTCCTTTTTTCTCTTCTTTTGGATACTCCTTTTAAAGGCAGCAGATTTAATACCAGCATTTTGATCCATATTCAGGCACTTTTAAAAGGTCGTAACCTGTACAGACTAGAGCTTTTATGGAACTGTGTATGTTTTATAACCATTGGCTTCAATTTGGATTACTCAGCACTTACTTTCTTTTGGGAAGAGATCTAGAAGGTAACAGTCTCTCATTCATGTCATTTTTTTTATAGTGTTCACCTAATAATGACCTTCTTTCCTCGACAGCCTTCTACCAATAAGGATTTCTAAGTGATAGAACTTACATTCTGTTACTGGATCACAGACACACTCACCCAGGGGATGTATTTCAAATGAAAAGTGCTCAAGTAATCCAATCTGTATGCTGCCATTTCAAATGATGGTTTAAATTCCATCACTTCACTAGTGAGTTCAACAGCGTTCTTGGAGCACATTGAATGTGAGAGACCTTAGGAATTATTTAATCCAATAATTATCCAAATCTGATTCCCAGGCCACCAGCATGGGTATCACCAGCAGCTTGCTAAAAATGCAGATTTTAGTGTCCAGACCCAAATTAAGAACTTCAGGAATGGGACCAGACAATCTGTGTTTTAATGAGTTCCCTAGGTGATTCTGAGCTTATTGATTTTTCTCCCAGCAATCTTGATTCCAGCTTGTGCTTCATCCAGCCCAGCATTTCTCATGATGTACTCTGCATGTAAGTTAAATAAGCAGGGTGACAATATACAGCCTTGATGTACTACTTTCCTGATTTGAAACCAGTCTGTTGTTCCATGTCCAGTTCTAACTGTTGCTTCATGACATGCATACAGATTTCTCAGGAGGCAGGTCATGTGGTCTGGTATTCCCATCTCTTTAAGAGTTTTCCACAGTTTGTTGTGGTCCACACAGTCAAAGGCTTTGATGTAGTCAATAAAGCAGAAGTAGGTGTTTTTCTGGAACTCTCTTGCTTTTTCAATGATCCAACAGATGTTGGCAATTTGAGTTCTGGTTCTTCTGCCTTTTCTAAATCCAGCTTAACCATTTGGAAGTTCACAGTTCATGTACTGTTGGAGTCTGGCTTGGAGAATTTTGAGCATTATTTTACTAGCTTGTAAGATGAGTGTAATTGTGCAATAGTTTGAGCATTCTTTGGCATTGCCTTTCTTTGGGATGGAATGAAAACTGACCTTTTCCAGTCCTCTGGCCACTGCTGAGTTTTCCAAATTTGCTGGCATAGTGAGTGCAGCACTTTCACAGCATCATTTTTTTTTAGGACTTGAAATAGCTCAAGTGGAATTCCATCACCTTCAGTAGCTTTGTTCCTAGTGATACTTTCTAAGGCCCACTTGACTTCACATTCCAGGATGTCTGGCTCTAGGTGAGTGATCACACCATTGTGCTTATCTGTATCATGAAGATTTTTTTGTATAGTTCTTCTGTGTAATCATGCCACCTCTTCTTAATATCTTTTGCTTCTGTTAGGTCCATACCATTTCTGTCCTTTATTGTGCCCATCTTCACATGAAATATTCCCTTGATGATACCACCCTTATGGCAGAAAGTGAAGAAGAACTAAAGAGCCTCTTGATGAAAGTGAAAGAGAAGAGGGAAAACCTTGGCTTAAAACTCAACATTCAGAAAACTAAGATCATGGCATCTGGCCCCATCACTTCCTGGCAAATAGATGGGGAAACAGTGGAAACAGTGACAGACTTTATTTTTTGGGGCACCAAAATCACTGCAGATGGTGACTGCAGCCATGAAATCAAAAGACGCTTGCTCCTTTGAAGGAAAGTTATGACCAACCTAGACAGCATATTAAAAAGCAGAGGCATTGCTTTGCCCACAAAGGTCCCTCTAGTCAGTTCAGTTTAGTTCAGTTCAGTCACTCAGTTGTGTCCTTGCGACCCCTTGGACTGCAGCATGCCAGGCCTCCCTGTCCATCACCAACTCCCAGAACTTACTCAAACTCATGTCCATTGAGTCGGCGATGCCATCCAACCATCTCATCCTCTGTCGTCCCCTTCTCCTCCCGCCTTCAGTCTTTCCCATCATCAGGATCTTTTCAAATGAGTCAGCTCTTTGCATCAGGTGGCCAAAGTATTGGAGTTTCAGCTTCAACATAAGTCCATCTAGTCAAAGCTATGGTTGTTCCAGTAGTCATGTATGGATGTGAGAGTTGAACTATAAAGAAGGCTGAGCACCAAAGAATTGATGCTTTTGAAATGTAGTGTTGGATAAGACTCTTGAAAGTTCCTTGGACGGCAACGAAATCCAACCATTCCATCCTAAAGAAAATCAGTCCTGAATATTCATTGGAAGGATTGATGCTGATGCTGAAACTCCAATACTTTGGCCACCTGATGCAAAGAACTGACTCATTGGAAAAGACCCTGATGCTGGGAAAGATTGAGGACGGGAGGAGAAGGGGACAACAGATGGTTGGATGGCATCACCGACTCAATGGACATGAGTTTGAGTAAACTCCATGAGTTGGTGATGGACATGGCTGCCTGGCATGCTGCAGTCCATGGGGTCACAAAGAGTCGGACACAACTGATCAACTAAACTGAACTGAACTAGCTGATTCTGATAAACACTTGGAACTACTGATTGACCTTATTATTTTTACAATTGGAAAGCTGAAGCCTGAAGTAATAAAATGACCTGCCCAGAGACAGAGAATAGAGCCAGCTGGTTCTATTCACAATATCAGAATGAGAACCCATCCTGATACACTTTCAGCTGTTCTGCAATGCCAATGTGGTGACTCTATACACATGTAGGGTTGAAATCCTGAATTTTATCAGCTAGCACTAAAATCCTCTTTCACAGCTCCTTTTTGAGCTCAAGTCAACACTCTTTCCCTACTTAAATTTGAATGCCATGAGATACTCAGGAGTCTCCATATTTGTTCTCTCCTGAGCACCGCTTTCCTTACTCAGATATTAATTGAACATTTAACCAGGTACACCCAGCCACTCATTTTTAAAAGTAGGTATTCTTTTTCATAGAGCTTTTGTGATTTTCTTTTCTTGTTTTGTTTTACCTTTTGCTCTTCTGTTGAGTTTGAATCTCCACAAGCACCAAGTAGGGCTTGGAGAAATTCTTTCTGTTGTTGCCAGAAAACCCAAACTCAACGCCATTCCATCTCCTAAGGTCAACTTGCAGGAGGCTGACTTTGAAACAGCCTATGAAATTGTGAGCAAATGAAGCTTCATCTTGCTGTTAATGAGGTTGCCGTGCTAAACCCGGCAGCGTGGTAGCTGACCCTTTTGTGTTATTCTGTCTGCTCCAGCTGGTGCCGTTGGCTGTTCATCAGAAGTGTTTATACTTTTTCATTCTCACTTGATTTCCACTAGCCTGCTTGACTTGGTATTCAGCGTCACTTCATTACAGAGAATATTGTTGCAGCCCTGTCTTGACATTTCACTGTCAACCAGTGGTGATAGGTCAATATTACATCTCCTGCTCTTCACAAAGTAGAAAATAAACGGTCACACCAATTAGATACTTTTTTTTTCCTGTTCAGCCTTCCTTTTAGCTGCCAAAATTCGTCTAGAATTAAAGAGGAGGCAAAGGATTTATTAGAGACCAAACCCTTGGCTTAGGGTGCTAAAAAGATTAGCTGGTGAAATACCAAAATCTTTAGGAGGACGAAGATCAGAACAGGAACTGTGGAACCAATATACCCTCTTCTTCTCTGCGAGTTGGCAGCAGATGGAAGCATCGTTGCTTTGGAAATCGTTTGCAGGAACCTAAAGGCTATTATCATTCATGCTTTAAAGTGGGACATTGAGCAGGGTCCTCTAGAATCTTCTTGATATTCTCTTCTGTTTCATGGTTGTGAGGGCATCTTTGCCAGGTTGGGGAGCAATGAAGAAATTCCAGAGTTCCTGAACTTTTCTGATTTCTAATAGCACTAGACCACTTGAATGTCTTTATGTTCATCCATCTGACTCCTCCTCCTCATTCCTTTTTTATAACATTTCATTCCCTGGCTTTTCACATCTCTACCTGACCAACCTTATTAGCTACATGTCAGGCAACATGACATTGGGAAAGACGCACATTTTGGAGTCAGTGAAAATGTTGAATTTAGTAGGAACTGGGCTCAGATGCCAGCTCAGTCACCCTCATTCACTTGTATGGCCCTTAAGCAAGACATTTAATTTCTCTGAGCATACTTAGAGCTGTAAATTTGGGGGAGGAAATGCAAAATCAATAACATTTCATTTGGGTGCACTTAGTTTTGCTCTTTACTATATGTGTTGGACATTGTGCTGAATGCCGAGGCCAAGTATAAATAAGATGCGTGCAAGGGGGAAAAGAAAGCAGCAAGAAGCTGTCAATGGTTCCACTCAAGCACCCAGGAGGGCTTTCTGATGGTAGCAAGGTACCAGCTGAGTCTTGAGAAAGGGATGAGTTTGGTGGGCAATATGATGGGGAAGGAATTCCCAGCAGAAGATGGAGTCTAAACATTGTGTGGAGGCTCAGGAATGCATGGAGGCTCAGACATAAGTTATGAATGAAATGCTGTAAACAGCTGATAATATGAAGCATAGAGTGGGTGCTAGGCAATGAGCCGTGGCCAACAATAAGCCTGAGGTGCCAACCTCAGGCTTCCTGTGTGTGTCCTGGGGCTCAGATGCGCAGTAAGTGTGACTGTTTGAATATGGTAATTCATAGTCAAGATGCAAATTTGACCGTGGATTTTGTGTTTGGATGGGTTCCTTGCATGGCAGTGTGCTTCGAACATCAAAAGAGAGACTAGAGCGGGGGTCCCCGGCCTCTGGGATCTAATGCCTCGTGATCTGAGGCGGAACTGATGTAATAATAATAAAAAGAAAGTGCACGATAAGTGTAATGCACTCGTGTCACCCTGAAGGGACCCCCCACCCCTGGTCCATGGGAAAATTGTTTGCCACGAAACTGGTCCCCGGTGCCAAAACGGTGGGCGACCCCTGGACTAGTGTGAGTGTGTTAGGAATGGTAGTGACCATAGGAGGTTGTGAGTAGTGTATATAGTACTGCAGTGCAGTGCTTTCTGAACCACAGATCTGTAAACTTTTTCACGGAAGGACCAGGCAGGAAACATTTTGAGCTTTGTGTCCATATGGACTCTATCATAACTGTTCAGCTCTGCTGTTGTAACATGAAAACCGCAACAGACAATGTGGAAGTGGAGAAGGGTGGCTCTATTCCAATAATCTACATTTGAATTTCACAAATTTTCACGTGTCAAGAAACATTATTTCTCTTTTGATTTTTTAAAAAAATATTTAAAAATATAAACAACATCTGAGCTCCACAGGCCGTATGAGAACTGGCAGAAGTTACACTTGGCCTTTGCATTGTGCATGGCTGCCCCTATCCTAAATAATTGCTCTCTTTCCTATTTTCTCTGGTCCTCGTACTATTCTCTTTTTATAGTACTTAAAAACAAGCTTTTGAATAATTTAGTAGAGTTGTATTTCTCATCCTTTTTTAAAAAATGATTTTTGCTTTCATTTTTCTTTGTTAATGAAAGTCTATTTTTTATTTTTTTTTTGTTACAGCCATTAAATTATTTTCTTATAATTCATTTGGGCTTTCCCAGGTGGCACTAGTGGTAAAGAACCCACCTGCCATTGCAGGAGACATGAGACTTGGGTTCGATCCCTGGGTCAGGAAGATTCTCTAGAGGAGATCATGGCAACCCACTCCAGTATTCTTGCCGGGAGAATCCCAAGGACAGAGGAGCCTGGCGGGCTACAGTCTAAGGGTTGCAAAGAGTTAGACATGACTGAAGCAACTGAACACACACACACACACACACACACACACACACACACACACACAGAGTTCATTTATTTCCCTGAAGTCTCAGAATTTCATTCATCACATTTATGATTTCACCTGGAATAGTTTTGAGAATGGGGTGAAACTGGAATCTGATTGGCTGTTTTTTTCCCTTACACTGATAACCACTTCCCCAGTTCTGTTTATTGCAAAGACTGTATGTTCCCCACTGTTTCAGAATTGTACTTCTGTCCTCTGCTCGATTTGTGTGTACCTGTGACTCTGCTTCTGGATAATTTTTCTGCTTCTGTCATATCATTTTGCTGCCACCGTGTTTTCTAAATCATTGTAGTTTCTTGATATTTGAGGAGAACAAATAGCCCAAACTTCCCCCCCAAAAAATGTTTTTGCCTTTTTAACCTTTTTATTTGTATATACATTTTAGAAGTACCTCATTTTGTTGCCGCTAAAAACTCACTGTATTTTAATAGAGTTGTTCTGAATTAATAGGTCAATTCAGAGATAGTAAACATCTTTACAATGTTGTCTTCTTATCGATGACCGTCACATGTATTATTTAATTCTTTGGGTCTTCTTTGTTCACTTTCAATAAAGCTTTGTAATTTCCTCCATGAAAAACTTATTCATTGTTGGTTATGGTATTTTTTTTTAAACTGGTTGGCTGGCATTTTAGTTTTCCTTTAGCTTGTATATATGCTTTGAACTTCAGCGTCAAAAATTCCTTCCCCTAGTGGATATAATGATTTGGGGATATAACCAAAAGTTATGCAGTGCCAAGATTAGGAAAGAAGAGGTCCTATTTTGGTTAAAATTAAGGTGGCATAATACTTTCAGAAAGAGAAAGTTTTTCATGTAGACCATAAACTTCAGCATAATTAATTTCAAAAAGGAAGCTCAGATATGTCATGATAAGTTGGTAGAGTTATTTGACTAAGTTGTGTTTTCTGAGGAGGGAAATCTTACCTACCTGTATTAATTTAGTAACTTTTTAAAGAAACAATCTATTACGTTCTATATATTATTGAATGCTTATTTGCATGCCTACATAAATCTCTTATCCTCTGTTGAAGAAGAGGAAATGTCACCCTCTATCCTTCTTAAGTTTTTGTGGCTGGACACAAAGCCATTTAATAACTAAAAAAGAAACTCATCTTGATTCATACACGTGGATGTCTCTTAGAAATAGATGGACAAAACAGGCAGCTTTTATACTTTTTAGATGAACAGTACATCTGTAAGAAAATTAACAAGAGAAAGACACTTCGGTTTTGGTTGCCCAGTTAGGGAAGAATCTAAGCAGAATTTAGGCTTGAGTAGTAAATTAAAGAAGATACAAAGTTTGTTTCCATAAGCTTCTTGGTACTCACTTTCATCTTTGGTAGTAAGGGTGACTCTCAACCTCCGACACCAGGAGTTCCAGTGGGAGATTCATCTTCTGCTTTCAGGAATACAGAACTGAGGGTCAGCCTGTTCCTCCAGCATTGACTGTTTCTTAAGTAACTTTAACTCAAAATAATCCATATGCCGTTGAGGCACATTTTGGGGTGGCCTACCCTGGGCCTCAACTCATACAGGTGTGATCATCATTTAATTTGCCATCATATTGATATACATTTCTGACATTTGTATATCTGAAAATTTGACATAACTTTGTAGTACACAGCCTCCTTTTTCCAGAAAGAAGTGTTTATAGATGTTCTTGCTTAGCTGCCATTGTAAACGTCTAATCTCTTGTTAGTTTGCTCCCTTTGACTGTCAATCATCTACATTTCTTCAGTTTTTCTCTTGTATCTTGACTTTTAGTTCTGAGGCCTCTAGTGACAAAATGAGGAAGTTTGTCACTTTACTTTTTCTTTCCTTTTAATTGTTTGTTTAGTTGGATTTGTTCTAGAATGTTGTTTGCTTACTTAGGTGAAAAGAGGACCTCTTAAGGTGTAATATTGCACTTTGGAAAATTATTTTCTTGGGAAACAATATTTATAGGGTTCAAAGCCCATTTTCCATTCTAATTTAAATTATGTGTCTCTTTCTAAAAACTATGGGCTTCCCCCCACCAACATTCTGAAGTTAATAGGCTGTTATGTTTTCTCTATGTATTTTTATTTTAGTAATTTGGCCTTTCTACTCCAAGGCTAAGAAAATAGTTTTGTATATACTACCAACTTCAAGTATATTAGTTTGTGTCTTTTTTTTTTCCCCTAAAAATTACTGATTGAAAATGTATGGTTGGTTTTTATTTCTAGGTTAAGCTTTACCTAGGGGATATTTCCAGGGACTGCCACAAAACCTACATATGCAGTACTTTCTGCTACTTTGGGAAAGCTGCATATTTCTGCAAAATTTTAACATCGGTGTATTTATATTTTGTGTAAACTCTTTTTTGGAGAAGGTTCTGTATATATTACTGTAGTTCCCGTTTGAGTTGTTCTTCATGTCTTCAACAGGTAGAAATTGTTGTAAAAGACTCCAGAAAGTAATGATTGTGTCATAGTTGTTTTTAAATTTAAAATCTTAGCATTTTCCTAGAAAGAAGACTAGGCAACATCTCAGAGCAATTTGCTTTCACTGTATATGCTCTTAAAAGAAAACCAGTGTTATTAACATCATTCCTCAGCACTGTCACTTTTAAAACTTGTCATGGTGACACTGTAAACTTAGAAATGGCAGTTCTGAATTTTCCAGTTTCGAAATGGAAAATACATACTTCAGTCAATATCCAAATTTATTGTGTTCTTTTTTTTTGTAATAGTGAGAGAAATAATGTCAAGGCCTATAGCTTCAGGAAAGAAGTACAGATTTAATAAATTGAAAGTTTTAATATCATTGGCCCAAAGCTTACTTTTGAATTAAAGTGTCCCCAGTGACTGGTTATGTTTGGTTTATTTAGTTAGCTCTACATGGTGTGCATTTTTTAGGCGGAGGAAATGTTAACCAACCACTTACTGGTTTATTTTTACCTCATGTGCCTCCTATCACAAGTAATGGAAAACATGAAGAGAATAGATGACCTCTTAATTTTGAAATTGTTTCAGAGTAGGTACAAATTTTTCATCAGAAGTGCTTGCAGGCTTACTACTTATTTTATAACCTAACTGGTCATTATTTTATTTCTCTTTGGTTTGCTGTGAGAGTGCAACAGCTTAAAAGTTGGTCAGATTTTTGCAGAACGCTTCTTCAATGTGTGTTGTGCCCCTCCGTTTTAGGTAATCATAGGGAATGCGTTTCTATGTGTGGCATAATGCCATGGAAATGCTAAGTTTCAAGCATCGGCTGTTGGAAAGAAGGTATCACTTGCCCATTTCTGAAAAGAAAACTTTGAAAATGTATAGGCATTCTTCTAAAACCAGACTGAAGTATACTACTTTATTTCAGAGACGAGGTTGTGTTTTGTGTTTATGAAATCTTATACCTCTGCGTGTATGACAGCAATGGGATATTCACATTTACTGGGTTTCCCCGGTGACTCAGACAGTAAAGATCCTACCTGCAATACAGGAGACCCAGTTTTGATCTTTGCGTTGGAAAGATCTCCCAGACATGGGAATGGCTGACAACTCCAGTATCCTTGCCTGGAGAATTCCATGGATAGAGGAGTCTGGCAGGCTACATACAGTCCATGGGGTTGTAAAGAGTTGGACATGACTGAGTGACTAACACTTAAATGCCACATGTATGTGACATTTTCTTCTCTGAAGTATTGCTGGGTTAATGAGGTTTTCAGTTAGTATTGATGATTGCCTAAAACACCATGGATGTTTACATATACTGCTCCTTTATATTATCAGTTTTTATTTTAAAGGTTGGTAGGATTTCTGTGGGGTACATGCTTGCATTCATAGATGTGTTGCATTTCTGTATTATCACAGTTTGTGATATATATTATATATATATGTGATGTCACATATCACACATTTTGCTTACATCATATGCAAAATTAACTCTAAAATTCATATATTCCACAGTCAGATAAATACTTAAGTCCTGAAATACCCAATTAACATGTTTCTTTGTAACTTCCACACCATAGCTTCTCTTATAATGAAGTAATGGCTTTATCGCTCCTCCTATGCAGTACACACTTACTCTTAGTGAATTTCACTTACTTGGATGAAGCTCATCATTGCAAATTTGCAAGGAAATTAAAGATGAGGGAATTTTACATGTTTGCATATGCAGTATACACATGTGAACCTACCCAATATCTATTTCAGTCTTAAAATTAAAATATTCTCTTATTTCTCATCCTAGAGAAGGGTCTAATTCCTGCTGAATACAGTGTTAACTTGAATATGTGAAAATTTGCTGAAAGTTTTGTCAGTTACCCAAATGCTTTTGTAGACATGGTTGACAAAATAGAAAGCCTTAGTTTATTCAGCATATTGGACATTTTTGTAAATGTATCTTTCTCTGAAGCTTATTTTTGAATCACACGAAATCTTCTACCATACCCCTAATTATTGTTAATTTTCCCAAATGTCAGGGTCTGCTTCCCCATAACAGCAAAGTATAAGTTTTTGATGGTGAAAATAAGGTTCAATTGTACAATGTCTTTCTTCTTTCTTTTGAGTGATCATTTTTCCCCTTCAATATTATGCTGACAATTTGAGTCACTGCCATAGAAAATCAGAGACATCTGGTACAATATACACATTCTGCCTGCCAAGAATAACCTAAATTATATCACTTGTGCGTGTAATGCACATAGTGAAGCTCTTTAAGTATTTGTCTTTATTAAAATAATGTATTTTCATAAATGCATTGCCTTTTCATGTTAGTGCTCTATCTAAGGAAATACAGTGTAAACATATGAAGAGGTATAACATTTTTGCAAGTAAGGAGGCTCTAACAGATAAGATTTAACACAAGTGACTAATTTTTTATCTGCTATTTATCTTGATTTGGTTTATTTTGACTGTCAGTACCTGACAGAGAGTACCTCCCTTCCACATGCTTTACATTTGTATGTTAAGCATTGCTTTGCATAATTAAGGGGTGTGGCTTGTTGTCAAAGTTAACTTAAAATATTATCTAAAGCTGGAAATATTGCTGACATAATACATATTTTACAGGATAGACAGGTTTTTCTTACCTTTCTATCAGTAGTTACCAAAAAGTCAGACATTTTTGTTGACAGGGAGAGATTACCTAAGGAATTTTTTTAGAGGAGTCAAAATTCAGCTCTTTTCAACATGTAGCCTGCAGATCACTGCTTCACAATAACGTGAAAGAAAAAAAAAAAAAAAAAACCTTTAAGGTGCATTTTTTGGGAACCAACTCTAGACCTGCTTAATCAGAACCTCCAGTGATAGAGACTAGAACAAAGTGAAAGTGAAAGTGAAGTCGCTTAGAGTGTTCCCCTCTTTGCAACCCCACGGACTGTAGCCTACCAGGCTCCTCCGTCCATGGAATTTCCCAGGCAAGAGTACTGGAGTGGGTTGCCATTTCCTTCTCCAGGGGATCTTCCCGACCCAGTGATCGAACCAGGGAGACTAGAACAACCATATTTAAAATGAAACAACTGAAGGTAAACTAAAGCATTGCTAATATTTGGAAGGAACTTTTATAATGTAGTGGTTCTAGTCCCAGCCCTGCTGACTAGAATTGGGACCTTTGGCCACTCTTTTATCCAGCTATGGGTCTCTACTTTCTTAGTTGTTGGATCAAGAAGCAGGGTATGCATTCTCTAATATTTCCCAGCTCTAATTGTCTCTAGACATAGCATTTGGAAAAAAATAGTAAAGAAAAGGAGGATAGGAAAACTAATGAGATGGGAGAATTTATAGATTTCTTAAAAACCATAGACAAAAAAAAAGCAAAAGATAGTTTAAAAAGTTGGTTTTTCATGTTGTTTTGTCACAACCACCAATGAGAAAACCTGAAAATAGTGAAGTTAATACACAGATACACACACAGACTTCATATGTTCTCTTAACCTGAATCATAAATCAATTTAAAAAATGGCATACATCACAAAAACAAACTTCAAAAAATATATGAAGTTAAATAAAGAGAGAACAAAGAACAGAAGGAAGCAATACCACAAATATTTGGCCTTACAAAATACTTTTTTTCAATTCAATGAAGAGTAAAACTTTAAAAAGATAGATGCTAACTTTCACTAGAGTATCTTACAGAAATGGACATCAGTTTTTCTTTATGTAATTTATTCAGCTTGCCCTATTCTTCATTTTTAACTTTGATTTTGTGTATATTTATTAAGAAATTTATAACTGTATTTTCTTTTGAACTTTCTTCTTTGACCATAATTTATATTATGTCTGAAAGATAAAAATGATGGCCTCCAAAATAAGTAGAAAAGTTATTAATTAATTAGCTCAGCAGTTCTTCTCACTCACCACTGCTAGATTGCTTTTTAAATGTATTTTCTTTGTGTAACTCTGCTGTTTAAGAACTGAAAACCTGACCCTGGTATTTGAGCATTTCAGTAAACTTGTTTCATCTTATCAACTCAACCAAGTGCCTCCTTCATCATCAACTTCATTATCCCAACCAGACAGTCCCATCTCTAATCATCAGCTGGTCAGTAATCTTCTCACAGAAGAGGGATGAGCTGAATATCTGATAGGTTTTATGGGTACCAGTTCCTGTTTTATTCGTCTGTAACAGACAGCAACAGCTTAACCAATAAGTGCTTATTTTTTCCCAGTCAGGAAGAATTCAGGAGGAATGAAGATCCTGTAATTATTTCAGCAATGGCCTGTCTTTCTCTCATATTTGGAAAGTGACAGAGGCAGCTTCCCATTATTTCTGAGCTCAGAGTCCAAAGAACAGAGAATGGATGAGGGTTGGACCATCTTGGTTTGGCCCTTTGTATCAGGAAGGAGAAGATTTTGCCAGAAATCCCCCTCCCCAGATTTCCATTTCGATCTCACTGACCAGAATCACACATCATTCACGCATCGTCTGACCATGCCTAGCTGCAAGGGAAGCTTGAAAGGGAAGCAGTGGCTCTCCCACTTCTACGTGTATGTGCCTGCTCAGTCACTCAGCTGCTGAGACGTGTCTGAATCTTTGCAGCCCCGTGGACTGTAGCCTGCCAGGCTCCTCTGTCCATGGAGCTTTGCAGGCAAGAATACTAGAGTGGGTTGCCAGTTCATTCTCCAGGGGATCTTCCCGACCTAGGGATAGAACCCTGGCCTCTCACATTGCAGGCAGATTCTTTACTGTCTGACCCAGCAGAGAAGCCCTGCTTCTGTAGTGGAGGCAAAAGTAAAGGGCATGGATTGAGTAGCTGCTCAGCATCATCGCTCATTCCGTTACTCTGCTATTGCTTTGGTTTGTTACGTTTTTTTTTTTGCAGTCCTGTTCGACATATACGTGGTCTCCATGACCGTGGTGTAAATCAGTGGTCTCCAGTCTTTTTGACACTAGGGACCAGTTTCATGGAAGACAATTTTTTCACAGATGGTGGCAGGGGGATGGTTTGAGGATTATTCAAGCACATTACATTTATCATGCCCCCATTGATCTGATAGGAAGTGGAGCTCAGAGGGTAATGCAAGTGAAGGGGGATGGGTATAAATACAGGTGAAATTTTGCTTTGCTGACCCACCACTCATCTCCTTCTGTGTGGCCCAGTTGCTCGCAGACCAGGGACTGGTACTGGTCTGTGACCCGGGAGTTGGGGACCCCTGGTGTAAATTTTCTGTTCAATTTGTGTTATATATTTTTCAAGACCAGAGGTTATGTTCCCTGCTTGTATACCTCAAAAGGATTAATTAGTCTGAAGTGAGCACTTAATAAATGTTTCTTGACATATATTTAATATATGATATTGGAGAATATATGTGGTGCTGTTTTTAGGTTGTGTGGTTTATTATACAGAGATGAGGTTCTAGAGTTAAAAATGGAGTTTAAGTCATTAATCTCCTATTTAATAGCTATATCATGGTTATTGACTTATGATATAGCATCTCTGAGATGCAGTCCCTTATCTGCAAAATGAAAAAAAAGTTACTTTGTTAGGTTTGTTTAAGAACACAAACATGAAAATGCATGTGAAAACATTTAAATAATTAAACACTAGGATGGAAGAAAAATACTGTTCTTAATATAGTATTTCTAATATTCCAGAATAAAAAGAGTCTTAGTGACAATTTTGCAACAGGCAGTAGAAGTGATTCTCTTATTGTTACATGACATTGCTTTTTTTTTTTTCATGACATAGCTTTTAAGGTGGTACAACTCAACCAGGAAAAACACAGCAATTACAACTAATAAGCTATTGCATTCAATTTGTTAGGGTTTCCCGACTGCTTCTATAGTCACTAGGATTGCCATTTCTTCAGATCTTATTGTTACAGCAAGCAGCAGAAAAAAGCTGTGGCACTATAGGAGACCTGTTCAATTCAGTTCAGTTGCTCAGTTATATCCAACTCTTTATGACCCCATGGACCCCAGGAAGCTTGCCAGGCTTCCCTGTCCATCACCAACTCCCGGAGTTTACTCAAACTTATGTACATTGAGTCGGTGATGCCATCCAACCCTCTCATCCTCTGTCGTCCCCTTCTCCTTCCTCCTTCAATCTTTCCCAGCATCAGGGCCTTTTCCAATGTGTCAGTTCTTTGCATCAGGTGGCCAAAGTATTGGAGCTTGGGCTTCAGCAATAGCCCTTCTAATGCATATTCAGGATTGGTTTCCTTTAGGATGGACTGGTTAGATCTCCATGCAGTTCAAGGGTCTCTCAAGGGTCTTCTCCAACACCACAGTTTGAAAAGATCAATTCTCCAGTGCTCAGCTTTCTTTATGGTCCAACTCTTACACTCATACATGACAACTGGAAAAACCATAGCTTTGGCCATACAGGCCTTTGTCAGCAAAGTAAGTCTGCTTTTTAATATGCTGGCTAGTTTGGTCATAGCTTTTCTTCCAAGGAGTGTCTTTTAATTTCATGGCTGCAGTCACCATCTGCAGTGATTTTGGAGCCCAAGAAAATAAAGTCTGTCACTGTTTCCATTGTTTCCCCATCTATTTGCCATGAAGAGATGGGACTAGATGCCATGATCCTAGTTTTCTGAATGTTGAGTTTTAAGTCAGCTTTTTCACTGTCCCCTTTCACTTTCATCAAGAGGCTCTTTAGTTCCTCTTTGCTTTCTGCCAATAAGGGAGGTGTCATCTGCGTATCTGGGGCTATTGACATTTCTCCCAGCATCTTGATTCCAGCTTGTGCTTTGTCCAGCCCGGCATTTTGCATGATGTGCTCTGCATATAAGCAAGACCTGTAGAACTCCATATAGTCTAGTCAGAAGTCCTGCTCAGTATGAAATAAGAAACACAGAGTATGACACATTTATAGTTATATATGAAGAGTAGCAGCCAGCAATATACTTGTGTTCTTATTTAAATACTAGATAGAGATTGGAACTCATCTTTTCTGATTGCAATAGGTGATACTTCTTTCCCTGGTATAGTTCTTTTACTGGGCTGCCCTTAATGTGTGGGCTAGATCTGACTTATCAGAGGTGACTGCTACCTGAGTAAGGACATCGCTGATTAAGGACAACAGAAATTGTTAGATTTCATTGCTGCATCCAGTCCACAGTTGCTTGCTTCTGAAACTCAATCAAAAGTCTTATGAAGCTGGATAGGGGTTGTGGTTGGGGCTAGATGCATGGTGCTACTGTCAACTGAAGAAATTGAACAAAATGTTATAACTTACATTATTCAGAGCACCGTATTTTAATCTGGAGCACAGTATTTCACTTTAATTAAAGGATTCCAGAAAATATTTTGGTATTGCTTATAGTGAGTGTCTTCTGCAAACTTTATTTCTATCACTTGATTTTCAAGAACAGTAGTAGAAACCCCCAAGTTGTCAAATCAATGTAACAGGCTCATCAAGTTATTTGGTAGTCTGAAAATTCAGTCTTAGAGGATGCTATAAGGAAAGACATGTGCACACATGTATATGTTTGTATGTATATGTATATGTATGTCTATAATATTTATAAATGGTTGTAAAGGAAGGTAGCTATCAATCCATCCTCTAGAAAATGAACTAAATCTCTGGCACCTCAAGCAGTTTTACATGTTTGACATCTCTATCACTGGCTTAATACTTCATAGCTTTAGTTCTCATGCATGTGGTGTCTGCTCTCAGCGCATGCCTGTCTCTGTGGTCTGTCCCTCAGAACAGCTGGAGTATCTGGTGCCGTCCAGACTGCTCGGGACTTATGGCATCCTGTTGTCAAATGGGCTGCCATAATCTTTATGGCAAAGGGGGGGACTAGTGCTCAAGAGTTGAAAAGAGGGAGTTTGGTGTGTGACCCATGGTCAAACTAAGTCAAGACTATTTCCAGCTCCAGGAGGGTAAGAATGCACTGACATCTGAACAGAATTGGATATTTGTGAAGTAGCACATATAGCAATGCTTATATTAGGAATACAAATGTCTATCCTTAGTGATTTAAATATATGACATCATTTAATAAATCTCTAATTCACTGATGGCAATTAAAAAATATACCTACTATTTCTCACTTGGAATTCATCTAATTGCCATGAAAACTAGATGTATTCACATTAGATGTGAAACATGAATTTTATTTCCTCTTATAACATCACTTGAAATCTGCTTATCATTTCCAAGTCATGCTTAAATTATCTGACCTCAAAGAAGTATATAACATTTCTCCAATTAAAAATAAATTAAAAAAAAAGAAACAGCATTGTAAAGCAGTTTTCCTCCAATTAAATAATAAATTTAAAAAAGAAGTGAATAATAGTTGAATATCTTCTTTGAGAATTGATAAGTAGTTGATAAGTGAACTATGTTAAGACGTCTTTTTACCATATGAAATTGTTGGTTTTTTCATTTTTATTTTGTGGGCTATGGGTGGTTAATATTTCAAACTTTGGATACTTGGAGTCTGTGAAATTATAATAGCTAAAGTAGTTAAATGTCTAGATAGTTGTTTCTAAGCTGTTAACACATATCTTTTCATCAGTAAATCAATGCAGTTTTAATGATGCCATATTTAAAATATCTGGATATATATGGTGGAAAGGCATTTAAGGTTTTACAGATCGAAGTTGTAATCCTAGCCTGTATTACTGAGATTGGCTAAATGTTGTAGCAAATAAAAATCCCCAAGTGATAGTGACAACACAATAGGAGTGCATATTCCGATCATGTAAACTGCACTTGGCAATTGATGAGACGGGAATCTCTTCCATGTAGTCACTGAATGCATTTAGCAGTGTCTGCAGACTCTGAAAGACCCTGCCACTTCAACACAGAACTTTTCAAGCTGTCATATCCAGTGGAATGACAGAGGAAAAAGGAATATTGTGAGTATAGGTTTGATGAGCTATGTCTGTAAGTAATCTATGATATATTTTCTAGAACCTTGAGAAATTGCCACTTGAAGGAAGTGGAAGAAGGCTGGAAAACACAGTCCAGCTGGGTGCTCTAGAGAAGAGCCATTGGTTTTGGTGAGCACAAAGCTATTGTTACCATGTAGTTCTACCATTTACTCCCTGTGAGGCATGGAGTAATTGCTTAAACTCTCAGATCCAGTTATCTAGTTCATTAAAAAAAATGGATTATGTAAGGATAAGAAGCATGATGCATTTAAAGACCAAACAAAGTGTCTGGCACAAAGTAGGCAATGTGAAACAATAGCTATTAGTTAGTACCCAATGAGGAAAAAAAAAAAGACACATACATATTTATTGTCTTCAAAGATGATCTAGTTGAGGAGAAGCACATACAAGATGCATGTGGGTATATTTGATGGATGCCAAGATATTTCACAGCAGATTAAAGATCACTATTAACTAAGATTCAATTAAGGAGAGATTCATAGAGGAGTTAAGATTTTAATTTGGTCTTCATGGATGGTAGAATTCAAATGGACAACTGAGATATTTTGTATTTGATATAGATTTTTAAGTGAAACCACATCTAGTTTGTCCCTTTATACTGGAATCTTTTACCCTATCATGGTAATTTTGGAACACATTATGGAAGCATGGTATGAGGACCAGCATATTAAGTAAACATTAAGTATTACTTAATTCTTAAATATTAAGTAATACCGGGTTAACTGAGGTCAGTGGAAATGTTTGAAAAGCAAATTTTGGCCAGGCTGTGATAAAACTGTTGTTCTGATTTCCTTGCTTTCTAACCCCTTTTGAAACTTCCAGGAATGAAGGTAATGAAGGAAGGACTAGACCTTTGAAAGGATCTGTAAATTTTCAAGCTTTTTGAAATACTAAAAGCAATTTCTGCTCTATTTGTCATACTGCAAGTTATACTGCAGTAACAAACACTGAAATTTTAGTTGTTGCTCAGAAAAGAAGTCATGCCCGACCCTTTCTGACCCTGTGGGCTGCAGCATGCCGGGCTTCCTGGTCCTTCACCGTCTCCCAGTGCTGTCCTCTGCAGTGCTTATTTGCCTAGCCATGTCCAATTCTTTGCAACCCAATGGACTGTAGCCCACCAGGCTCTTCTACCCATGGGGATTCTCCAGGCAAGAATAGTGGATTAGGTTGCTATGCCCTCCTCCAGGGGATCTTCCAGACCCAGGGGTTGAATCCAGGTCACCTGCATTGCAGGCAGATTCTTCACCATCTGAGCCACCAGGGAAGCCCACTCTCTCCCAGAGTTTGCTCAGATTTGTGTCCTTTAAGTCAGTGATGCTATCTAACCATTTCATTCTCTGCCGCCTTCTCCTTGAGCCTTCAATATTTCCCATCATCAGGGTCTTTTCCAGTGAGTCAGCTCTTCACATCAGGTGGCCAAAGTTTGGAGCTTCAGCTTCATCATCAGTCCTTCCAGTGAATATTCAGTCCTTCTGTGATACAACGAATGTTGGCAATTTGATCTCTGGTTCCTCTGCCTTTTCTAAGCCTAGTTTGTACATCTGGAAGTTCTAACGTTATGAAAAGGCAAAATATCTTAATAGCTAAACACAGCAAAGGCAGTATGTCTAAGCTGAATGAGCAGGAGCTTTGCTCAAGATTCATGCTGATAGAGGCTCTAGGACTGCATGATGCTTCCATCTCCACATAGGTACTCCATGCCACTGTGCCGGGGAAAGAGGTGGCAATTTGAAGTGGAAGTGGCATCCATCACCTCTTCTCAGAGCCCGTTGGTCAGAACTTGTAACTTGGCACCTACCTGAAGAGGTGAGGATGTCTTCCTTATGCCCAGGATGCCATCAAGGGAGCCAAGTAAAATGAGCACAGTGAGACTCTACAATATCTGGGTACCACTAAAGACTGGATCTCCAGGATTTAATTAGGCAAAGCAGGGAGGTAATGAGCAGTCTTAAAATAAGCATACAGCTTTATTCTTTGATAGTAAAATCCTCACTGTCTTTTCAGCCAGGGGTTTGTAGCTCAAATCTGAACCAGACTTAAGGGCATGAAACAAATCTTTAGGGCATGGATATGACCCTTTCAAAAATCTTCTCTGAAGCAAGTGACTCATGTCTCATCTTCCTTAGATTTTGATTGATTGTTTAATTTTAATGATGTCAGTTACATGTATCCCACATTTTGGCTTATATCACAGAGAATACAAAGAGTATGAAAACACCCATCTATTTCCTTAAGTTTATAATATTATAGCTGAGAGTCAAAGTGAAAGTCGCTCAGTCATATCTGACTCTTTGTGACCCCAAAGACTATACAGTCCATGGAATTCTCCAGGCCTGAACACTGGAGTGGGTAGCCTGTCCCTTCTCCAGAGGATCTTCCCTACCTGGGAATCGAACTGGGGCCTCCTGCATTGCAGGTGGATTCTTTAAAGACTGAGCTATCAGGGAAGCCCCTAGTTGAGAGAATCCTTGCACACTAAAGTAAGTGGATAGCAAGTCAGTATGAAATAATGTGCAAAAATTATGCAGAATGCATTGGAATCAAACAAGAAGATTAGATTTCTGGGAATCATAGAAATGAAAGGGAGGTTTAGGGGAAGATACAAGTTAGATTGAGCCTTGAAATTGAATGTGCAGTGGCAAAGACTGATGATACATTAGCACGAGGCAAGCAGTGTGTCTTGTGGAGTAAATACAGGGATGACTGAGACATGCTCCATTGAGAAGCCTGTTTGGAGCCTCCAGACCCTATTTTGAAGGCTATTTTTTCCCGATATTTCAGAGAGAACATCTTTGTAGAAAAGTGACTTCTCTGATACACAGTTTCATAACCATCCCCTTTCTTCTACTACCGCCAGTCTCCTCACTGCCTCTCTGTGTTTTGATCCGTATCATACTGCTTACCATCCTCTTCAGTAAAATAGGAGGGCTACTTCCTAATAGTCTGTTAGTAGTGGGAGCTCCGTCTCACAAATATTAATGAGCATCTTGTATGTGCAAACAAAGGGGACTTGGGGATCAGTGCAACACAGACCTCTTTTGGATTTTGTAGTCAGAATGGAACATATGTATATAAACAAAATATTCCTATCAAGAGATCAAAGCAGAGAGGGAGATGAAATTGCAGAGAATTTGACCTTTCCATTGAGAACAGAGAGGCTTCCTGGAGAGAATGATCCCGAAATTGAATCATAAGGATAAAGACATAGTTATCTAAAGAAAAGAGTAGGAGACCTCTAGACAGAGGAAACTATATGAGTGAAGACAAATTATGAAAGTTTAAGTCATTGGAGGTTAACTTATCAGCAACTGGTATTGCTACTGGGTAAAGTTTGGGTAGACATAGTTAGGAACCTGTCACTGGAAGATGTCAAATACCAAAGGAAGGAGTTTGAATTTTACAAGATGAAAGATGCAGACCCTGCCATTTCTAGAAAGCAGCTACTTTTGTTCTTAACTCTACACTCATGAAGCATCATAGGTAAGCATAAATTCTTAAATTTGCCTGAGGAGGAGGCAGTTTATAAAACTTGCAGAGTCAGATATGAAAAAAGTCAAATTCTGCTTTGTGTCCTCATCTGCCTTGAAATGCATTTACAACTCACACTATTTCTTTACATCAGATCCTGCCAGCACACAGTTGTATCCTATATTCTTGGAACATGGATTCCTGAGAGTCTATCCTATATTCTTGGAACATGGATTCCTTTAGCCAAGAGGGAAATTTAAGTGTGTTAATAATTCTGTGTGTATTTATGGGTTTGGAGGAATGTCAGGCTGAGACTGGAGGAGAGATCTTGACTTTATTTCAGGGCTGAATATTCCATGAATCCCAGTGAGTGTCTGAAGCATGTATGTCAGACTTGGAGTCAGTGCAACAGATTTCAATAAAAAATGAATCCAGGCATGCACAGATTGAGACATAGTACTTGCAAATGTAAATAAATATAAAGGTGTATTTTTCTGTCTCTTGACAGAAAGGAATATTTGATTCATGTTTAATATGCTTCACCTCTATTTCAGGGGTACAAACTCAGGGAATGCAATTTGTCATATGGGAGAATTTCAGAAACAAGTTTCTTAGAAATAGGAACTTCAGATCAGAGGGTTAAAGGCAAAGAAATGGAGTAGGATTTAGCCAAGAGGGAAATTTAAGTGTGTTAATAATTCTGTGTGTATTTATGGGTTTGCAGGAATGTCAGGCTGAGACTGGAGTGGAGATCTTGACTTTATTTCAGTGCTGCTGTTCAGTCATTAAGTCATGTCCAACTCTTTGTGACCCCATGGACTGCAGCATGCCAGGCTTTCCTGCTCATCACTGTGTCCTGGGGCTTGCTCAAACTCATGCCCATTGAGTCGGTGATGCCATCCAACCATCTCCTTCTCTATCGTCCCCTTCTCCTGTCTTCAATCTTTCCCAGAATCAGGGTCTTTTCCAATGAGTCAGCTCTTTGCATCAGGTGAACAAAGTATTGGGGCTTCAACTTCAGCATCAGTCAGTCCTTCCAGTGATTATTTCAGTGTAGTGCCTGTTTTTTCTGGGTGACATTAGCGAAGCATTCTCTCCATTTGTAATTAACATTGATTAAGCTTCCCCGGGTTTGGATGCAGTGCTGAATTGTGAGTGGGTCAGGTAGCTCCACTGGATGAAGCCTGGTGTTAATAGGATCACTGTTCTGCACTAAATGCCCAAAAGGACCCACTTTCACTGATGCTATAGTTTTTATGGACATCTAAATTTTAAGCATTCTTCTCTACTGTGCCCCCCAAAACAACTTTGTTCTATATTTTCCAGTGTATTATATACCATGAAGTTCTGATTACTTCTAATATATGGAAAGGGATCTGAAAAAAAACTTTGTCAAATTGTATGTTTTGAATTTTGATTTAGAAAAAGAAAAAAGAAGCATGCTAGAATATATAGATGACATAAATGACTGAGATCTGTTACAAGAATGAGATTCATAAAATAAGAATGAGGTCCATGGTGTTCTTGTGGTATCATCATTGTATAAAGTGAAAGTAACAATCTCGTTGTCCTGGTTTTAAAGGAATTTTTGCATTAAAAAAGCAAAATAGGTTAATGTACTGTTCCTTAAAATAAGTATTAACAAATGATTAGTTACTGTTAAATACTGTGTATTTCTGTGGGGACACTCAGTGTATACTGGGTAAGACTCATCATAGAATTGTTAAGTCTGAAAGTTATTGAGATATTAAGCTTAAATTCTTTATTTTACTCAAAGAACTAGATACCAAGCCTACTGAATCCAAAGATAGAAGTGCTTCTTTCCATGGAAAAATATGCATATCAACAACCACAGTAGCTCCTGAAATTAGCAGGGAACTTTCTGCACTAGAAATTGGCAACCTTTCTTTCAAAGGGTCAGATAGTAAATATTTTAGGCTTTATGGGCCATGTTGTCTTGGTGAAAACTACTCAAAAGTGCCACTGTAGCAAGAAAGCAGCCAGAGAATATGCAAAGGAATAGATGTGGTTGTGTTTCAATAAAATCTTATTTTTGAATCCTCAAATTTAGATTTCACATAAATTTTTACATGTTGCATAATCTCCTTTTGAGTTTGTTCCAACCATTTAAAAATGCAAAAACCATTCTTAGCTCGTGGGTTGCACAAAAACAGGCGGTGGACCCAATTTTTTGCCTACAGGCTGCAATTTGCTGACCTAAATTCACACTGTCAAATAGTTGGCTTCCTTCCTCATGCTCATTGGGTCTGGTTTGTGTGCTCCTGACAGCAATTTTAAGAATGTCTGTTGCTAAAGTGGTTAGAATGCAAATCAATAAAATCTTGTACATATGTTTAATCTAGGGTATAATTGTTTCAATTCTCACTTTTATTTACCTGACTCATAAGTGTCCAGTGATTCCCTCTGGGCAGCCACTTTTAGTATCAGCCACCGTAAACTTTTCCTGTCTTCAGCTCACAGTTTGCCTCTCCCAGACTGATCTGTTCCTCCCCTTTTGCAGTGGGAACAGAATTTCCTCCCCATCATCCTTCCCTGAATAATGCCTAGGAGGTCTTCAAGACCACACCTCTTTGAAATCTTGATAGCCATTCCCTAGCACAATGGTCCCCAACCATTTTGGCAACTGGGACACATTTCATAGAAGGTTTTTCCAGTTTTTCCATGGATTTTCCATGGAGGAGTTATTTCCTGGATGAGTCAAGCACAGTAGATTTATTGCGCACTTTATTTCTGTTGTTATTACATTGTGAAATATAATGAAATACCTATACAACTTGCCATAATGCAGAATCTGACATGGGTTAGAGCTCAAGCAGTAACTCGAGCAGTGGGGAGCGGCTGTGGAAAAGATGAATCTTCACTCACCTGCTCACCTCCTGCTGCGTGGCCTCGGGCTTGGGGCCCCATACTGATAGGTTCAAATTACAGTTAAACACCTAATTACTTATAAACTGTCACATATGCTTTTCAGTTCTCTAAGGACAGGTCGATCCCTTCATGAATATGTTGGCTACTTCTTCAGCCACCTGTTGACACAAAGCATGTGTCTGAACATACAGTGGTGGGGCTGGTTTAGTCGTTAAGTCGTGTCCGACTCTTACAACCCCATGGGCTGTGGCCCACCAGGCTCCTCTGTCCATGGGGTTTCCCAATCAAGAATATTGGAGTGGATTGCCATTTCCTTCTTCAGGAGATCTTCCCGACTCAAGGATTGAACCAGACTCCTGCATTGCAGCAGATTCTTTACCAACTAGGGTACCAGGGAAGCATGTATTCAACTGCATTCTGAAAGCTGGGGATCTTCCTTGCTTCCTCCATCTTTCTCATCTCCCATCCTCCAAATTGCCCAGTTATTTATGAATTTCTAGTGTTTTTATCTCCTGAATATATTTCTCATCTTCATTTGTTTTCAGCGCATGTCCCACTCTTGTCTACTCCACAATTCATTGTCCTCACATGAACAGAGTGGTTTTCGTTTTTTGAATTAATAAGTATCTGGCTATGCCATTCTCTTCTTAAAACTCTTCACTAAAGTTTAATGACTTTTAAGTTAAAGTCTAACTTCTTTAGCTTGGCTTAAAAGGCTCTACATCCACTCTGCTGCCTCCCTCGCCAGGCTCTTCTTATCACTTGATTTCTCGTGCTCTTTGATTTTTGACACGCTGATACTATGTCATTTCTTGAATGAACCATACCTATATTGGTTTTAGAGCCATGGCATTGATAATACTTTTGCATTACTTGCCCATCACTCCCTTAAGTGGGTTTGACTTTGAGAACTTTTCTCTCCTTTAGAAAATGCACCTCCTAATCCTATGTCATCAGCTTAAATATTTTGCCTTGTGCAGTCTCTTGCAACCCAGCTGGAGTGGTCAGTGGGTCAATGGCTACCCACTTCTGTTGAAGAGAAATTGAAAATTTTTCTGCATATAGCATTGTCTACAGTTTAGGGTGTTCCCCATCACGTTCTTTATGTGTGTCCTTCGTTTTGTTGGTATTCCCGCATATACAAAGAGAGGAAGCTGGTTCGTGTGTCAAGCATACTGAGTGGTAAAAAACTGTTCTTATTTCCTCTCTACTTCCAGTCTTACATACAAGTTGGATTCAGTGTTGGCCATCATATCTCTAGGAAGCCTCCCCTGGGAGAAATCACTAACAGGAATGCTTCTTTTACATATTTTTCAAATTATTTTGTAATGATTGATAATGATGATCCCAAACAAATTATGCTATATATGAGAGAAGTTGTTTTGTTTATGGTTAGGAAATTATTTCATTTAGAAACATATGATGACACCTGTAAGGCATCCTTAAAGGGTTTATATCTAGTAGACAGCAAACCAGAAACCAAGTAGCCTGAGAGCTGAGTTTACATGTTTCTGTCTAGATCACTTGGACCCCCTCATTTTCTCTTCGCTGTTCCCCCAAAGAACCACAAATTTCTTTCATTAAATCACAGGCCTATATGGTAACATTCAAGTGGAGGATAGACTTGAGTATCATCTCAGAGCAGAGGGACACACGTTGCCTCCTTCACTGGGGACTTTTATATCCAACCCCGGAAAGCCAACTTCATTTTCACGTTGCATCCAGCTCACAAGGAATCATCATCCTAATTAACACGGAAATGCTGGAACATGTATTGGTGTTTGTGCCAAGAGGTTAAGCTCAGAGCAGATGGATTCCAGACTGTTCCAGAATAGATTATCCACTACCCACACTTTCCAAATTGGTTTCCCTGGCTTGGCTGCCAGCCTTTTGTGATCAGATTGTAAAATCTTAGCAACCCTTGCTGTTGTCACTGACCGCCAGAGTTCCTGTTTGTGAAATAAATTCCCTATATGTTTGAGAAATATTCCTTAATGTTATTATCAAACAGAAAATAATGAGTCTCAATTGGTCAGGAGGACAGACCATGGTACAAGAAGAGTTACTGACTTTGCAGATCTTTTTGGAAGGTGACCTAGTCAATGTGTACCCTTTAATCAGAACTCAGTTTATCTTCCAAAACAGAGGGATGTCATTCCCAAAGGTCCCTGAAGAAGAAACTTGTGTGACATCTATCATCATCTCCGCTGTTCTGGGAGTAAAGAAAGGGACCCATAGTAAGTTAGCCTTTTCAATTGCACCTAAAAATAGTGAGAGGTGACTTCTGAAGGCTGACAGCTCTACCAGTGATTTGTCTAAGATGCATTTTGACATCTCCCTTGAAGATAGTAGCTCTGCATTCCGTACTTTGCCTTCCTTACAGAACCTGAAGTTGTATGTTACTTTTTTTTTTTCCTTTAAATGTATCAGGATTTAAAAAAAAAATAGTCAAAAAGGAAACTTGGCCAACATTTTACCTGTCAGTAATGAAAACAAGA